>NC_056055.1:232379487-233629487 GCF_016772045.2 Ovis aries
TGACGCTTCACTGGTGCCTCAGCTGGTAAAGAATCCGCCTGCAATGCAGGAGACCTGGGTTTGACCCCTGGGTTGGGGACATCCCCTGGAGAAGGGAAAGGCTACCCACTCCAGTATTCTTGCCTAGAGAATTCCATGGACTGTATAGTCCATGGGGTCACAAAGAGTCGGACACAACTGAGCAACTTTCACTTTCAACCTACACAGACACATCATCATCACTCAGAGTTCATAGATTACATGAGGATTCATCCTTGTACACTGCTGTTGCTGTTCAGGCACTAAGTCATGTCCAACTCTTCGTGACCGCATGGACTGCAGCATGTCAAGACACTCTTTTACTATCTCCCAGAGTTTGCTCAAATTCAAGTCCACTGTGCACTGTGGGCTTAGACAAATATATAATGACATGTGACCACCATCACGGTATCATAGAGAGTCATTTCTCTGCACTAAAAATGCTCTGTACTCTGCCTATTTATCCCTTCCCCGAATCCCTGGCAAGAACTGATCTCCTTACTGTCTCCCTTATTTTGCCTTTTCCAGACTATCATATGGTTGGAATCATACAGTATGTAGCCTTTTCAGATTATCTTCTTTTACTTAATAATGTGTATTTTCTTTTGGCCTGAATAGTATTCTCTTCTCTAAATGTACCGCAATTTATTTATCCATTCACTCCCTGGGGGACATTTTGGTTGCTTCCAAATTTTGGCAATTATATATAGATTTTAAAAATTTATATATAATTGGCATATAATGTTATATTAATATCAGGGGTATATCATAGCAATTTGATATTATGAAATGATCACCACAATAAGTCCACTTAACATTCAGTACCATACATAGTTACAAATATTTTTCTTGTGATGAAAACTTGAAAATATACTTTCTTAGTATTTTTAAGCATACAGTACAGTATTATTATCAATAGTCCCCATGCTCTGTGCTGCAGTAGTTTCAGGCCTTACAGTTAAGTCTTTAATGCATTTTGACTTAATTTTTGTATGTGGTAAGAGAGATCCAATTAGGTTTCTTATCCCTTCACTCTGTGAAGCTGGCTACCACCTGGGCTTCCCCAGTGATTCAGTGGTAAAAGAATCTGCCTGAAATGCAGGAGATGCTGAGAAGACCAGGATCCAGTTCCTAGAGTGGGACGATCCCCTGGGGAAGGAAATGACAACCCACTCCAGTATTCTTGCCTGAAAAATCTCATGGACAGAGGAGCCTAGCAGGCTACAGTCCATGGGGTTTCAAAGGGTTGGACACGACTGAGTGACTAAACGACAGCAATATACATCCACACCTCATCTTCAGAAGTGTCTGCTCAACGTGTGTTCAGCGTCCGCTTAACGTGTGTTCAGTGTCCGCTTAACATGTGTTCAGTGTCCGCTTAACGTGTGTTCAGTGTCCTTCCTTCCTTCCATTCTCTCATCCTTGCTTTCTGCCATATCACTTTCTGACAGATGATCTCATGTCAGAAGGACATAATGCAAGTATGTTCAATCTGCCAGGTTTAACCAGAAGCACAGAAAGATGTTCTAACCTGTCCTGTCCTAGAATTCCTGAGATGATTCTTATCTGGTCATATCACACTATGTTTTCATCTACCCTTGGACCGAGCTCACTAATATCTTATGAGGGGATTTAATAGTACATGTTTATAACCAATATTAACCTACAGTTATCACTTATCTTGTGTTTACCTGGATTTGATAGCAGAAATGTGGCAGCCTCATGATGATTTGTGGTGATTTAAATTTTTTTTAACTTATTTTAATGATTGAAGACAAATATGTTCTGATCTTTGAAGGATGACTGGAAATTTCTCATTAAACTCTTTGAAACCGATTTCTGGGAGGGAAATGAGGAGAGGGCAGGCTTAGGACAGGTCTGGAAGGATATTATACATTTCTCCTATTCATTTTAGTTCTATTTATTTCTCAAGTTTTCTCAGTTTTGATCATTTCTATTTTCTTAAAAAGTAACAATTTTTCCTAGATTGTCAATTTATTGGTAGGAAATTATATAAGAATTTCTTTTATAAACTTTTAATCTTTTCTTTAACTAAAGACATGTCCCTTTCCTTATTCCTAGCATTGTTCATTTATGTCTTTTCTTTCATTTTCTTGATCAAATGTTCTATTTTGCTGTTCTTATCCAAGAACCTTTTGATTCTTTTGGTTCCATTACACTTATTTTTTGTTTGAGATTTAATTACTGTTTTTAAAAATAATATTTATAAAAAATTATATTTATATATTTTTCTCTTCTTTATTCTAGTCTTTGGCTTTCTTGGGGGATTATGTTGATTTCTTATTCTAACACCTTGATTTAAAGTTTAATTTACTTTTCAATAGAGGAGAAATATCGTATGACATCCCTTGTATGTGGAATCTAAAAAAGAAGTTATACAAATGAACTACTTACAAGACAGAAAAAACTGACAGACTTAAGAACGTATGGTTGCCAGGAGGAAAGGCTGGGGGAAAGGAT
This sequence comes from Ovis aries, assembly GCF_016772045.2. NCBI lineage: Eukaryota > Metazoa > Chordata > Mammalia > Artiodactyla > Bovidae > Ovis > Ovis aries. The sequence goes on from NC_056055.1 coordinate 232,381,987, forward strand.
AGTTAGGGAGTTTGGGATGGGCATGTAAACACTGCTGTATTTAAAATGGATAACCAACAAGGATCTACTGTATAGCACAGGGAAGTCTGCTCAATTTTATGTGGCAGGCTGGATGGGAATGGGGTTTGGGGGAGGATGGATATGTGTATATGTACATACGTGTATATGTATGGCTGAGTCCCTTCGCTGTTCATCTGAAAACATCACATTTTTAACTGGCTACCAGTTCAGTTCAGTTATTCAGTTGTTCAGTTCAGTAATTGGCTATACCCCGATACAAAATAAAAAGTTCAAAAAAATCAAGTTTAACTTAGTATATAGTGTTTCCTATTTTTTAATAAATGCATTTTAGGCCATGAATGTTCGCCTTTGTGCCGCTTTGAGTATGTTTGTGGTTTTGTATGTATTGTTTTCATCAGCGTTTATTGCTCAACCATGTGTAATCTATATATTTTTAAAATTTCATTTCATTTTGTTTATTTATTTACTTCTGTCTGTGCTAAGTCATCATTGCTGCATGTGGGCTTTCTCTAGTTGCAATGTGCAGACTTCTCATTGCAGTGACTTCTCTCCTTGCGGAGCACGGGCTCCGGGCACTCAGACTCAGTAGTCATGGGGCACCGACTTGTTGCCCCTTAGCATTTGGGATATTCCCGTGGCCCTTGCATTGGTAGGCGGATTCTTTAGCACTGGACCACAGAAATCCCTGTAATTTATATTTTTATTTTCTTTTTAACTTTTTTTAAAAAATTGGAATATGGTTGTTTTACAATGATTTGTTAGTTTCTGCTGTACAGTGAAGTGAATCAGCTGTATGTACACATATATCCCCTTCCTCTTGGACCTCCTTCCCACCCTCCCCACAGCCTACCCATCTAAATCATCACAGAGCAAAAGCTGAGCTCCCAGCTAAGGACTGTTGAGGAGCTTTTTTTTTTTTTAATATAAATTTATTTATTTTAATTGGAGGTTAATTACTTTACAATATTGTATTGGTGTTGCCATACATCATCATGAATCCGCCACAGGTGTACACGTGTTCCCCATCCTGAACCCCCCTCCCTCCTCCCCTCCCGTACCATCCCTCTGGGTCATCCCAGTGCACCAGCCCCAAGCATCCAGTATCATGCATCAAACCTGGACTGGCGATTCGTTTCATATATGATATTATACATGTCAATGCCATTCTCCCAAATCATCCCACCCTCTCCCTCTCCCACAGAGTCCGAAAGACTGTTCTATACATCTGTGTCTCTTTTGCTGTCTCACATATATGGAATTTAGAAAGATGGTAATGATAACCCTGTATGCGAAGAGGAGCTTTGAAATTTTCTCAGAGGATGATTAGGAAAGGTCTTTCTTTGCCTAGTTACTTATTCTGATCTTTTCACATATGATTAAGATTTTTTCACTTAATAGTCTACTGTTATTTCTTTTGTAGTCTAATACTCGTCATCTTTGAGGCTTCTCCGTGTTTGAAAGACAGTATTGTGTAATGATTAATAGTGTAGTAGCTAACACCAGATAGAGGAAGGGTAGAAGGTGAAGGGATAGGTACAAGATTGCGAGGGATGTTTTGAACCCCAGGTCTGCCATTGTGGAGGTAGGGCAGCCTGAGTTTCCTACCTGTAGAATGTTGCTGTTCAAAAAAAGTACCCATTGCATGGGAGAGTTAAAGTGTGTTAAACCACATACAGGAGAAGGCAGTGGCAACCCACTCCAGTACTCTTGCCTGGAAAATCCCATGGACGGAGGAGCCTGGTAGGCTGCAGTCCATGGGGTCGCTAAGAGTCAGACACAACTAAGCGACTTCACTTTCACTTTTCACTTTCATGCACTAGAGAAGGAAATGGCAACCCACTCCAGTGTTCTTGGCTGGAGAATCCCAGGGACGGTGGAGCCTGGTGGGCTGCCGTCTATGGGGTCGCACAGAGTTGGACACGACTGAAGCGACTCAGCAGCAGCAGCAGCAAACCACATACAAAGCCCTTAGAAGAGTGCTAATAGTGAGCATTCAAAAATACCAAATGCTTACTTACAAAACAGAAACAAAGATATAGAAAACAAACTTTTGGTTACCAAAGGGAAAGAGGGGAAGGGATAAAATAGGGAGATAAGGATTCACATATAAACACTACTATACATAAAATAGACAACTAATGAGAACCTACTGTATAGCACAGGGAACTCTGCTCAGTACTCAATGCTCCTTAGCTTTGTAATTGTTCGGTGTATCTATTCCAGTCCCTTGGGTTTGAATCCCATTGAGTGGTTTCATTCACATGCCCCTTAAAAATAGAATATAACTGGATTTTGTTTTCTACTCTACATACATATTTCTATACCTTGTCAGTTTTTACATTAAAATTTATTTTGACCATTAGTGTGTTTGTATTTATTCTTGCTATTATTCGTGCTTTGTGTGCATAAGGTACTCAAGAAAAATCGAAGGACAAAGCAGACAAAATTCCTATGCTTCTGGCATATGTATTTTGGGAGAAAATAGTCAGAGAATAAGATAATAAGCACTAATTAAAATAAATAAGTTATTTAGTATGTTAGGGAGTGATAAGGACATGGACAATAAAAATAGAGCCAGATTAAGAGGTTGTGAGTATGTAGTTCGGGTGGGAGGGCTGTGGTTGTGGTTTTGAGTAGGTTGATCAAAACGGTCCTAATTGAAGTGACACAGAATAAGGATTTTAAAAAGATGAGAGAGTCATTCATTATATAAATGTCTGGACAAAGAACATACCACATGGAGGAAAGAGCCAGCATCTCATTCCTAGAACTGTAGTATGCCTGGTATAGTCAAGAAAAAACAAAGAGGATGGTGAGTTACCCCAGACAGAAGTGAGATAGAGGAGAGGAGAGAAGGGCTGGATCATTTTAGGTCCTCTGAGCATTGTAAGGACTTGGCTTTTACTCTGGGGAGAAGTAGGGAGCCATTGAAAGTTGTGGAGCTTTTTATATGCATAATGGTGCTTTTATTTCCACAGGATAATTTCCAACAGTAAGATGGACTTCTGGGTCAATCTATGTGTCTTAAAATTTACTAAATATTGCTAAATCTTTTCTGAAAAGGCTATAGCAATTCTTGCTCATTCCAGCAATGCATGTATGTTTCTTTGAATCTTCTCCCACATTGCAAGGCCATTTAAGAAGTTATTTTTGCCAATCTAAGGGGTGAAAAATGGTTTCTCATTACCATTTTAGTTTGTATGTATTCATATGTTTATTGGAGGCTTTTACTGTCTCTTTTCTAAACTGTTCAAGTCCATTTTCTTTAGAATTATTTGTCATATTTTATCAACAGGCTGGAGCCTTTGTATATCATATATATTAAGCCTTTGTCATATTGGTTGAAAATATATTTATACATTGTATTTTAATGTCTATATTGTTTTTTACATTTAAATGTATTACATCTTTTTCTACTTTCTTCTTTTAAATTAATTGTTATTGGGATAGAGTTGATTTACAATGTTGTTAGTTTCTGCTGTATAGCAAAGGGAATCAGTGATACATATCCACATACCCACTCTGTTAAATTATTTTCCCATATACTAATAGGTCATTACAGAGACCTGAGTAGAGTTCCCTGCGCTATACAGCAGGTCCTTCTTAGTTATCTAGGTTCTTGGTGGCCCAGTGATAAAGAATCTGCCTGCCAGTACAGGAGATGCAAGAGAAGTGAGTTTGCTCCCTGGGTTGGTAAGGTCCCTTGAGTAGAAAATGACAACCCACGCCAGTATTCTTGCCTGGAAAATTCCACAAACAGAGGAACCTGGTGGGATACAGTCCAGGGTGTCAGAAAGAGTCAGACACGGACTGAGTGACCAGGCATACACACAAACACACATTAGTTTTCTACTGTATACAGTCATTTGTATATGTTAATCTCAATCTCCCACTTTATTCCTCCCCTCTTTCCCGGCATCGTGTTTATTTTCTACATCTGTGACTCTGTTTCAGTTTTGTAAATAAGTTCATTTGTACCATTTTCTTAGATTTCACATATAATTGATATCATATAGTAGGTTATCTTTGTCTGACTTACTTCACTCAGTATAGCAGTCTCTAGGTCCATCTATGATGCTGCAAATGGCATTATTTTGTCCTTTTTAATGGATGGGTGATATTCCATTGTGTATATGCACATATATGTACATACAAATGTGTGTGTATATATATATATATATATATATATATATATATACTGCATTTTCTTTATCCATTCCTCTGTTGATGGATGTTTAAGTTGCTTCCATGTCCTGGTTATTGTAAATAGTGCTGCAATGTATGTTTTCAAATTATGGTTTTCTCTGGATATATGCCCAGGGGTGGAATCACTAGATTATATGATAGCTCCATTTTTAGTTTTTTCAAGAAACCTCTGTACTATTCTCCATAGAGGCTGTACAAATTTATATTTCCACCAAGAGTTGCATTCTCCACACCCTCTCCAGCGTTTATTATTTGTAGATTTTTGATGATGGACATTCTGACCAGTGTCAGGCGATACCTCAAGATGGTTTTGATTTGCATTTCTCTAACAGTGATGTTGAGCCTCTTTTCCTGTACCTTTAGGCCATCTGTATGTCTTCTTAGGAGAAATGTCTATTTAAATCACATACAATTTCGATGGGATTACAAGCTGCAAGTGTACCACACTTTTACAATAATTTTGGAAGGATTGACATTTTAAAGTTATTATGCTTTCCTGATTGGAAGCAAGTTATATTATCTCTATATATTTAGATCTTGTTTTACTACCTTCATTAAGATTTTATATAAATCTTATATTTTATATGAATCAATAATAAGATTTTATAGTTTTTCTTCATATTTTCAGGTGTTTATACACACATATATACTTGCTATTACATTTGAAATATTGCTTTATTTCTTTTCAATTTATGGTGTTCCAAATAACATCTATAAATTTTGTTCATGCACATTGGCAAATTCTTTTTCTAGTTCTTATGGACTTTAGTTAGAACTCTGGGGTTTCTATGTATGTATGTTTTTAGCATTTATACCAGTCACTTCATCTTCTTATCAAAACTTCTAAAAATATGTACATATATAGTATACATATAACAATGATGGTAATAGTAGGCATCCCTGTCTTTTTTTCTATTAAAATTATTTCATCATTTCAATGTCTATGGTAATATTTGTTATTTTTGTAGACTTAATATTGTGTTCAGTATCTGTATATTTCACGTAGATTTTACAAAATGGCTGTTAGGTCTTAAGAAATTACCTTTTAAAATTATTATGGATATATTTATATACTTTTTCTCCTTTTGTTTGTTGAGGTAATAAATTGCATAAAGAGATTTCCTGACGCTAAACTATTTTTACTCATTCTCACTGTACTATTTCCCATTTTCTTCCACTTTTTAAAAAAATAACCTCTAAACCACAAAATATCATCTTTGACCCAACAGAGTAATTTTTGTTTTGTTTCATAAACCTCTGGGTGGTTTATTTTCCTTACTATGCAGTCTATTTAGCTTCTACTGCTTATAACTTTTTGTGACATCATTTATGTTCAAGACTGTGATCTGTATTGATCTGCGTTTAAAGGACACTGGAGGGAAATGTTCTGTTTTCAGGTTATAAGATTAAATAATAAAATATTTTTGCTAATTTATCCAGAGCTTATATATTTTGATCATTTTTAAATATGTGAAGAGTCAAAAGCTAGAAGTGAACTGTTTCTCAATATTCATGAAACCTTTGCCCCATTATTTGTCTTTTGAATTTTGCTTTGAATTGGGTATTAATACCTTTATTTTTTGTTTTGTTTATATTTGAATACCATAACTTGCCTATATTTGATTTAACAAATTTTGTGTCACTTTTTTTGTCTCTTGTTGGATTCTATTTTTGATCCTGTGCCTTTCAATATAATTTTTCATTTACATCTAGTGTTCTTAATGATACATTTTTCATGCTTTTTTCTTAGTTTTTAGAATTCTATTGTTTTTCTTGTTTTGTCTTCTCTAAAAATTCAAACAATATTTCCATTTTATGTTATCTTTTAGTGCTTCACAAGGCTCTGTAAGAGTCTGATTTCACTCAACCAGTGGTTACTTTCAGCTTTTCAAAATAATTTAAATCTATATTTCTATATTTTTAGTGTTGAATTTGAAATCATATATTCAAAATTTTCATATTTAAAAGAAATAATACAAATTTTCCTTTACCAGTGAAGTCAATACTGTTTGTTTATATAACTCAAAATTTTACATCAAACCAGTTACAGTTATGTTTTTATGCCAAGTTAAATTTGTCTCCTTCTAGAATAATTTTGTTTATTTCGATTCTGTATATATTTTGTTAGATTCATACCTAAATATTTTAAATTTCAATTAAATTAATTTTTAAAATACTTAGATATAAATCTAATAAAATACATACAGAATTGCTCCATGGAAGGAAAGCTATGACAGATCTAGACAGCATATTTATAGGCAGAGACATCACTTTGCTGACAAAGGTCCATCTAGTGAAAGCTGTAGTTTTTCCAGTAGTTGTGTGTGGTTGTGAGAGTTGGATCATAAAGAAGGCTGAGCATTGAAGAACTGGTGCTTTCGAAGTGTGGTGTTGGAGAGGCTTGAAAGCCCCTTGGACTGTAAGGAGATCAAACCAGTCAATCTTCAAGGAAATCAACTCTCAATATTGACTGGAAAGACTTCCGTATCAGCTTGGGAGGCCAAAGATGAAGCTCCAATACTTTGGCCACCTGATGTGAAGAGCTGACTCATTGGAAAAGACCCTGATGATGAGAAAGACTGAGCAGGAGGAGAAGCGGCGACAGAGGATGAGATGGTTGGATGGCATCACCTACTTAATGGATGTGAGTTTGAGCAAACTTAGGGAGATGGCGCAGGACAGGGAAGCCTAGCATGCTGCTGTCCATGGGATCGCAAAGAGCTGGACACGACTTAACGACTGAACAACAGCAAATACCTAAATATTTTATATTTTTGGTGCTATTGTAAATGGTGTTGTCTTCAGTTCAGTGCTCAGTCGTGTCTGACTCTTTGTGACCCCATGAATCGCAGCACGCCAGGCCTCCCTGTCCATCACCAACTCCCAGAGTTCACTCTAACTCACGTCCATCGAGTCAGTGATGCCATCCAGCCATCTCATCCTCTGTTGTCCCTTTTCCTCCTGCCCCCAATCCTGCCCAGCATCAGAGTCTTTTCCAATGAGTCAGCTCTTCGCATAAGGTGGCCAAAGTACTGGAGTTTCAGCTTTAGCATCAGTCCTTCCAAAGAAACCCCAGGGCTGATCTCCTTTAGAATGGACTGGTTGGATCTCCTTGCAGTCCAAAGGACTCTCAGGAGTCTTCTCCAACACCACAGTTCAAAAGCATCAATTCTTCGGTGCTCAGCTTTCTTCACAGCCCAACTCTCACATCCATACACGACTACTGGAAAAACCATAGCCTTGACTAGATGGACCTTTGTTGGCAAAATAATGTTTCTGCTTTTCAATATGCTGAATAGGTGTTGTCTTACTGCATTTCAAATTCCAAATTTGCAATGCTGGTATATACAAAAGCAATTGATCTTTGTCCAGCAACCTTGCTATACTTAACTATTAGTTTCAGATTTTGTGCGCATGTGAATTTTGGGGATTTTATACATAGACAAACATCTTATCTGCAAACAAAGTTAGTTTTATTCCTTCCCTAACTCTGTACCTTGAATTTCCTTTGTTTCTTCTTCTTCTTCTTCTTCTTCTTTTTTTTTTTTTGGTGCTAGCTGTGCCTTCCAGCACAGTATTGAATAAGAGTAGTGAAAGAGGGGATCTCTCCCTTGTTTCTGATCCTAGGAAGAAAATGTGCAGATTTTCAGCAGTAAGTATGATACTAGCAACAGAGTTTTTATTAGATTTACTTCCTCATTTTGAAGATGTTCCTATCTCTAGTGTTCTAGGGAATTCTACATGAAAAAGTGATAGAATTTGTCAAATGACTTTACTGCATCAATTTAATAAGATCATTCAGATTTTTTTCTTTTACCTTGATTGATATCAAATGTTACATTGATTGATATCAAATATTGAACCAGCCATGCATATCTGAAATAAGTTATACTTGGTCATGCTGTAATTTGCTAATACTTTCTTGAAAATTTTTACATCTATGTTCATGAGAGATATTGACATGTAGCTTGTCTTTATCTGCTTTGGGTATTGCAGTAGCTCTGAGCTCATAGAAGAAATTAAGTGTTCCTTCTGCTTCTATTTTCTGCACAAGAATGTGGAAAATTGGTATCATTTCTTCCTTAAATGTTTGGTAGGATTAACCAGTGAAATTCTCTGGGCCTAGTACTTAGTTTTTTCAAAGTTATTAATTACTAATTCAATTTTGTAATGAATATAGGCCTATTTAAATTATCCATTTCTCCTTGTGTGAGTTTTGGTAGTTTGTGTCTTTCTAGGGTTTGGTCAATTTTATTTATCAAATTAGTGGGAATAGATTTGTTCATACTAATCCTTTGTTATCCTCTTAATATTCATAAATCAGTTGTGACAATCCTACTGTCATTTCTGATATTGGTAATTTGTGATTTCTTTCTCTTCTTTTCCTTAGTTAGCCTGGGTAGAAGTTTATCAATTTTATTGATCTTTTCCAAGAACAAGCTTTAGGTTTTGTGGAATTTTCTCTTTTGTTTCCTATTTCCAATTTCATTGATTTTTGCTCCTTTATTTCGTTTCTTCTACTGTTTTAGGCTTAAGCTTTCTTCCCCCACATTCCAGTTGGAGAAACATATTGTTGATTTTACATCTTTCTTCTTTTCTCAATGGAATGTATTTCTTTGTAGTCACTGCTTTTTCAGCATCCCGCAAATATTGATAAGTTGTGGGTTTATTTTTATTCAGTTCAAAATATTTTAAAATTTCTCTTAAGACTTCTCCTTTGACTTGTGTGTTACCTGAATGTATTTTTAACTCTCCAAGAATTTGGGGGAATTTTTCATTTCTTTCTGTTATTTATTTGTAGTTTAATTTCCTTTTGTCTAAGAATGTACTTTTATGATTTCTATTCTCTTACATTTAAGATGTGTTTTATAGCCCAGAGTGGATTCTCTCTTGGTAAGGGTGATTATTCCATGTGATCTTTTTTAAAATTTATTTATCTTTTAATTGAAGGATCATTGCTTTACTGATTTTTGCTGTTTTCTGCCAAACCTCAACATGAATCAGCCAGAGGAGTATGTATATTCTGCTGTGGTTGCATGGAGTATTCTAAAAGTATCAAATAGATCAAGTTGATTGGTAATGGATGTTCAGGTCAGCTATATTCTGATGGCTTCTCTACCTGCTTGATCTACAAATTACTTTACAGAAAAAAAAGGGGGGGCTGTTTGTGTATCAAACTGAAATAGTGGATTTGTCTATTTCTGTCACTGTTCTATCAATTTTTACCATACACAATTTGATGCTATGTGTTTACCATGTGTAAATAACATATTAAGGATTGTTATGTCTTCTTGGAAAACTGATCCCTTTGTCATATGTAATGCTCTCTTTCTCTTAGTTAGTATTTTTTTCTTGTCCTAAAGTCTTTTTTTCCCTGGAAATAATATAGCTACTCTTTCTTTTGATTAGTGTTGACATGGTATCTCCTTCTCCATTCTTTTTTTAAGATTTTTTTTTTTAACTGTGGACTATTTTTAAAGCCTTTATTGAACTTGTTGCAACACTGTTTCTGTTTTGTGTTTCAATTTTCTGGCCATGAGACATCTGGTATTTTAGCTCCCTGACCAGGAATTTAACCCCCACCCTCTACTTGGAAGGTGAAGTCTTAACCACTGGACCACCAGGGAGGTCCTTCTTTCTCCATTCTTAGCATGTGTCTTTATATTTATGGCTTTTTTCTTATTGACAATATAAGATAAGATCTCATTTTCTCAGTCATTTTAACAATCTCTTTTTTTATTGAATTATAATTGCTTTACAATGATGTGTTCATTTCTGTGATACAATGAAGTTAATCAGCCATATGTATACATATGTCCCCTCCCCCTGGACCTTCCCACCACCTTCCCCTTCCCACCCATGTAGGTCATCACAGAGCACCACGCTGAGCTTCCTGTGCTTTATAGACAATCTCTGCTTTTAATTGGAACATTTAGGCCATTCACTCTGAAAGTAATTATTGATATACTGGATTACATTACCATGTTTTAACTCTTCTTTATTTATTGTATTTGTTTGTTTTGTGTCTCTTTTTTCCCTGCTCTTTTTCTGCCTTCTCTAATTTAAATTAACATTTTATATGATTCCATCTTAGTCTTCTATTAACATACTAATTATACTTCTTTTAAAATGTTTTTGATGGTTGTCTAGAGATTATAATACACGTTTTATAGCACTTCCTGTGTGGCACACATACCTTATAGCAGAGTATATGCAGTTCCCTTCTCCCTTCGCTTGTGACATTGTTGTCATTCATGGCACTTCTCTGTATTGGCCTTCCGGGTGGCACAGTGGTGTGAATGGAAAGGAAAATAATGATTGTATAGAAATTTTAGAGCATGTGTAAATTGTGTTTTTTAAATCTCAAATCTATATATTGACATAAGCATAAAGGAAAGAAAATTTTAGGAACAACACTCAAAATGGATGTTTGTAGAGTGAAATTTCTCAGCCCTGCATGGCTGGAGTTGTCCTGATTCACTCTGCATTTTGAAGGCCTAGATCTGTTACTGACGAGAGGTCTCAAGTTATTCTTGCCATCATCCTCAATAACTGACCAATTTCTTAATTCCTTCTGGAATATTTTAAGTTCTTCTCTGGTTTTTTAGGTGTTGGCATTTCATCACTATGTGCCTTGGTTTGGTTCTCTTTCTTAAGATTTTATTTATTTATTTATTTTGGACTGTGTTGGGTCTTTGTGGCATGCAGTCTTCTTGGTAGCTTCTGGTTTGGTTCTTTTAAAATTTATTTTTCTAAGTCCTTTGAAGAAATCCATGTTATTCTACTCTATAGAGATCATATCTCCTTAAATAATTCTCCTGGTACGGCCCTCCTCTGCATTTTCGTGAGTATCTTCCTTGACTCTAATAAGGTTGCTGTTAGGCCTCTGAAGTCATCTTGGACTCCTGTGTGCTGTGCTGTGCTTAGTCGCTCAGTCGTGTTTGCCTTTTTGTGATTCCATGGACTATAGCTCTCCACGCCTCTCTGTCCATGGGGATATTCCAGGCAAGAATACTGGAATAGGTAAGCTATCCCTTCTCCAGTGGATCTTCCTGACCCAGGAATCCAACCTAGGGTCTCATGCATTGTAGGTGGATTCTTTAAAAGCTGAGTTACACTGGGAGCCCTAGACTCCTGTATTGTCTCTCAAATTTGCTCTTTTGTGTTCTTTTAATCTCTTCATTTTGGACTTCCCTGCTGGCTCAGTGGTAAAGAATCTGCCTACAATGTAGGTCGGGTCAAGAAGATCCCCTGGAAAAGGAAATGGCAACCAACTCCAGTATTCTTGCCTGGGAAATCCCATGGAGAGAGGAGCCTGGCGGGCTGCAATACATGGGGTCACAAAAGGGTCAGACATGACTTAGCAACTAAACAAGAACAACAATCTATTTAATTTTCTGGGGAATTCCCCCAACTTTATTTTACAACCATTTTAGTAAATCTTAGTACATTTCTAAAAATCAATACCACTATCTCTTTCTCTGTTATTTCCTTTTCCTTTTCTTTTCTTTTCTTTTTTTTTTAATTTTTATTTTTACTTCATTTTACTTTACAATACTGTATTGGGTTTGCCATACATTGACATGAATCCACCACGGGTGTACATAAGTTCCCAAACATGATGTTATTTCCTTTTTCTTTGTAAACAGGGGTACAATGTGTGTTCTCAAATCCTATAAAAATTTTAGAGATTTTGGAAGTTTCTCCTACAATATCTCTGTTTCTCCTGGGGTAACCTTTTTCTCTTTTTAGTGTTATTATTTCTTCCTGAAATTGAAGAATTTCCTCAAAAGTCTGCTGACCTGTGGTTATCTGTTTCTACTTAAGAGGAGGCTCTGGAAATCAATGCATCTGACTCACCACATTAAAGAATAAAGAAGGAAAATCATTGCAGGAAGGGGGACCCCTTCCAAGGCCCAAAACTGGGCTCTTGTCTAACACTCAGAAATGAATTGTCCAAGGAGACACATGTGCTGACAAAGCAAGAGATTTTACTGGGAAAGGGCAGCCGGGTGGAGAGCAGTAGGGTAAGGGAACCCAGGAGAACTGCTCTGGCTCAGTCTTGGGTTTTATGGTCATAGAATTAGTTTCCGGGTTGTCTTTAGCCAATCATTCTGGCTCAGAGTCCTTCCTGGTGGTGCACGCCTTGTTCAGCCAAGATGGATGCTAGAGAGAATTCTGGGAGGTGGTCAGACCTGTGGGATCTCCTTTTGACCTTTCCCAAACTCTTCTGGTTGGTGGAGGCTTATTAGTTCCGTGTTCCTTACCAGGACCTCCTGTCGTAAAACAGCTTATGTAAATGGTTACTATGGTGCCTGGCCAGGGTGGAAGGTTTCAATCAGTGTGCTTCCCCTAACAAAACCATATGAACACCTCAATAGATGCATTTCATAATAATCAACATCTGACCATGGTAAAACTCTCAGTAAACTAGTAACAAACAGAAACTTCCTCTGTCACGTGTGTGTATCTGTGTGCATATGACATCATACTTGATGCATACATTAAATGCATTTTCTCTAAGGCTAGAAACAAAGTAAGGAAGAAAGAAAAAGAAACAATTTTTGGAAAGGAAGGAGCAGAGGAGTTTTATTTTCTGATGCCATGGTTATTTTTTCTATAAAATCCAAAAGTAGTCTACAAATATATTACTAGAATACGTGAATTTAGAAAGGTCATGAATACATGGTTACTGTTTCTTAAAAATCAATTCTATGTTCATACAATTGTTAGAAATAATTTAAAAAGCAGAATCACTTAAAGTAGCCCCACAAAGAATAAAATAGCTAAGAATAAGTTTAAGGAAAGAAGTGTATGACTCCTGTGTGTGTGTGTGTGTGTGTGTGTGTGTGTTCAGTCATGTTTGACTCTTTGCGACCCTGTGAACTTCAGCCCGCCAGGCTCCTCTGTCCATGGAATTTCCCAGGCAAGAATACTGGAGTGGATTGACATTTCTTACTCCAGGAGATCTTCCTGACCCAGCGATCGAGGCCACATCTCTTGCTCCTCCTGCTTTGGCAAGCAGATCCTTTACCACTGCACCACCTGATACTGAAAGCTATAAACACTTCTGGCAAGACTAAGGAAAATTAAATAAATGGGTTGAACTCAGTGTTGTTAAGATGTCACGTTTCACCAAATGAGTCTAAAAGTTCGATGCAAACCCTATAAAACTCAAAAAGGCTTTTCTTGTAAAAATTGACAAATCAATTTTAAAAGACATGTGGAAAACCAAAAGACGTAGAAAATCCAAGGTAACATTTTCCTAATAGACTTCAAGTCTTTCTATATGCTGTAGATTCAGATCACTATACTGTTGGCACAAGGGTAGGCAAACAGACAAATGGCACAGAGTAGAAAATCTAGAAATAGAACCAGGATTACACTTTAAATTAATTTTTGAATATTTTAATTAGCTTGGGGGAGGCAAAGATTTCTCAGATAGTACCTAAAGTTGTTAGCCACAGGGGGGAAAAAATGATAGCTTTGGCTTTGTCAAAATTAAAAATTTCTCCTCATCAAAATACATGGTTAAGAAAATGAAGGCAAACCACAAAATGGGTGAAAATGTTCACAATACATTTCTGTTGCTGTTCAGAGGCTCAGTCGTGTCCAACTCTTTGTGACCCCATGGACTGTAGCATGCCAGGATTCCCTGTCCTTCACTATCTCCTGGAATTTGCTCAAACTCATGTCCATTGAGTCAGTGATGCCATCCAACCATCTCATCCTCTGTCATCCCCTTCTCCTCCTGCCCTCAATCTTTCCCAGCATCAGGGTCTTTTCCAATCAGTTGGCTCTTCAAATCAGGTGGCCTAAGTGTTGGAGCTTCAGCTTCAGCATCAGTCCTTCCAGTGAATATTCAGAGTTGATTTCCTTTAAGATTGACTGATTTGATTTCCTTGCAGCCCAAGGGACTCTCAAGAGTCTTCTCCAGCACCACGATTCAAAGCATCAATTCTCTGATGCTCAGCCTTCTTTATGGTCCAACTCTCACCTCCATACATGACTACTGGAAAAACCGTAGTTTTGACTATACAGACCTTTGTTGGTAAAGTGATATCTCTGCTTTTTTAATACACTGTCTAAGTTTGTCATAGATTTTCTTCCAAGGAGCAAAAGTCTTTTAATTTTGTAGCTGCTGTCATTGTCCGCAGTGATTTTGGAGCTCAAGAAAATAAAGTCTGTCACTGTTTCCACTGTTTCCCTGTCTATTTGCCATGAAGTGATGGGACTGGATGCCATGATCTTAGTTTTTGAATGTTGAGTTTTAAGCCAGCTTTTTCACTCACAGTGCATATATTAAACAAAACATTTCTTTTATAATATATACAAACTCCTACACATCAACAAATAATAAAAGACAACCCAGTAATATAAATGGGCCAAAGGCTTGAAAAGGCACTTCAAAAAAGAAGATTATGAATAGCCAATGAGCATATGGAAGTGTGCTCAATATTATCAGTAATTAGAAAAATACAGGTTAAAACTGTATGAAATACCATATTATATATTATAGACTAAAATGGCTAAAACTAGAAAGCTTATTTCTAACAGACTTTGGAATAGTTTGATAGATTCTAAAACTATTAAACATACTCCTACACAATGACCCAACAATTCCACTCCTAGTTATTTGCTAAAGGGAAATTAAAACATCTTGTCACCAAAAAACTTGTATAAGAACCACAGCTTTAACCAAACTAGTCCCAAACTAGAATACACCCAAATGTCCATAAATAGGAAAATGAATAGGAAAAGGAAGGTTGTGGTCAGTCCACACAATGGAATATCTTCAATAATAAAAGAACCAAATTTCTGTTCATCTAACATAGATGATGAGCAAAAGAAGTCAGACACAAAGCACACGTGATGTATTGTTTTCATGTATACAATGTTAAAGTGTTAGTCACTCAGTCATGTCCAACTCTGCAAACCCATGGACTATGGCCCTCCAAGTTCCTCTGTCATGGAATTTCCTAGCCAAGAATACTGAAGTGGGCAGCCATTCCATTCTCCAGGGGATCTTCCCAACCCAGGTCTCCTGCATTGCAGACACATTCTTTATCATCTGAGCCACCAGGGAATATGAAGTCCAATCATGCCTGCATGCTCAGTCATGTCTGACTCTTTGCAACCCTGTGGATGATAGCCCACCAGGCTCCTCGGTCAATGGAATTTTCCAGGCAAGAATATTGGAGTGGGTTGCCATGCCCTTCTCCAGGGGATCTTCCCAACCCAGGGATTGAACCCACGGCTCTTGCATCTCCTGCACTGGCAGACAGGTTCTTTACCACTACTGCCACCTGGGAAGACTGTGTGAAGTTCAGTAACAAGTAAAATTAACGTATGGTTACAAAAAGGATAGCACTGTTTCCCTCTGAGTGGCTGTCTGGGTACAAGTGGTCAGGATGCAAACTGAGGGTGGAAGGTGTGATGTTCTGTTCTTAATTTTTCAAATAACGCAACAGTTTTCCACAACATGTCTCCCTTGTGATCTCCACTGGGTCTCCAGGGTCCTGAAGGACTCACTGGTTGCTTTCCTGACCTCTGGGAGTACTTTCCACCTACAACAGTGGTTAGCGATCCTCTGATCACTTTTTGTCTCATAAATTTTGGTAGAACCCTCTTATCTGCTCATTGCCCCTGCCATTGCCCTTGTCATTGTGAATCCAACCCCTTTATTAGCATTTTTAGTAGGGAGGCGGTGGCAATAATAAAAAGAAGATAAATTATTTTCTTTAATTGGCAGTATTTAACCAGAAACATTTTTTACAGGATGTTGATGCAATAAAGTGATTATTCCCCAATGCATTTTGGGTACTGAAAGGTATCCAAATATACCAGACAAAGGTGGATATCTTTATGATGGTTTTGATTGGGACAGACTGGAATGGGCTTCTTTAGTCCTGTACTTCAGTCGTTATTAACTTCCACACTTCTCTTCAGTTATATCATTGTTTGTTGTTTCCATTGCTTTTGTTTCTTTACTGAAACCACTTATTTTATATATGTTGGTTCTTCACAATCTATCCTTTATATATAAAATGTTACAGCCTTCACAAGCATCTCGGAATCTTGATGACCATTTTCACATGATATTCTTCTTCCTTAGGATGTCCACAGAAAATCAGAACGTGGAAGAAAGGCTTGTCTTTGAGACTGCACTCAGGCACTTCAAAAGACATAAAGTGGAGATTTCAACTGCAATTAAAAAGACATTTCCTTTCTTTGAAGGCCTTCGTGACCGCGAACTCATCACCAATAAAATGTATGAAGTAAGTGAGGTTTCTTATGTAACCATCTGGTAAACCATCCCCAAACTAAGTTATCCTTTGATATCCTGAGCACAGCTAGCTAACTGAGGAGTGTCCTACGAATAGAAGACTTCTTACTATTGTTGCAAATGTTCAAGTATTGTTGTGAGGTAGAAAGGGGAAAAGAGTGGAAACAGGCATCACTGGAGACAGTCCTTCCTCTGATTGAAGGGACGGTGCTCTTGGCAGCCACTGGAGTCAGGCAGGCTGGATCTAAAACAACTGTGTTCCACAGATGTTTAATACACCACAGTACAGCATAAACTAAGAATTAAAAGTAAGTGTAATTTAAATGAGGTGATTTAGTGAAATAATAATTAACACAGCATTCCTTTTTGAAGAACATCAATTTAAACAGTTGGGCTTCCCTCGTAGTTCAGTGGGTAAAGAATCTGCCTGCAATGCAGGAGACCTGGGTTTGATCCCTGGGTTGGGAAGATCCCCTGGAGAAGGAAATGGCTACCCACTCCAGTATTCTTGCCTGGAGAATCCCATGGACAGAGGAGCCTGGCAGGCTACAGTCCATGGGGTCACAAGAGTCGGACATGACTTAGTGACCAAAGCAACCAATTTAGATCTGAGAACATTAAAACCCACAGGGAACTGATGTATTGTTAGGACAAACTTGGGAATAGATGCTTACTATTCTTTCTCCGACAGTTTTCTTTTTCCAACAGGGGTTTTTCTTTTTTCATTTATTTATTTTCTTATTTATGTGTTTATCTGTACTTTTTCTGGAGTCTTGGACTTTGAGCTAACTTTAATGATAGGCATTGTTGGAGATACAGGGGTGCAGGTCCTCAGCTTGTCCTCCGAACATGCTTTCCCTGTGGCCAAGTTCACAAAATGGAGCACTGTCCCCTGGCTTCCTTGAGCTCTTCCAGGCGAAGTCAGGATTGGTGAAGGGGCAGGAGCTGTCCAGTCAACAGAATAGTGGCTCATCACCTGCCAAGTCCATTCCTCCAAGAGTTGACCAGGCTCTTAGCTACATATTCATTAACTTTGAACCCACTTTTAATCTTCAGAATTGTGCCTTCTTACATCTAATGTAAGTTAGGATGAGCAGATCAGATTCACAAATGGATAGTTTTAAGAAGAGAGGATTTATCGTTTCACTTAGTAGTCATACAAATATACAGAAATGCTAACTCTCTACATGAAAAGATACCTATGTATGGAAATTGGAATGCATTAACTTGACATCTCTTTCTAGGGCTCTCTTGTAACCTGGAAGTCTGTATTTATACTTTTCTTCATTCATTGTTTTTAAGGACTGTCAAGATTCTTGTACAAACCTGGTCCCTGTACCAAAAGTGGTGTACAATGTTCTCAGTAAGCTGGAGAAGACATTTAACCTGTCACTTCTGGAAGCTTTGTTCAGCGACGTCAACATGCAGGAATATCCTGATTTAAATCATATTCGCAAAAGCTTTGAAAATGGTAATTAGCTTATTTTCTACCTTTTGATGTTCAAGGTCAATTCTGTTCAACAAGTATATATTGAGCTCCCATCACGTGCCATACCTGGTACTGAGCAGTGGGGATATAACAGTTAACAAAGCACACTTGGGTCTTCTCAAATCAAACCTAGGTCTTCTACGTTTCAGGCAGATTCTTCACCATCTGAGCCACCAAGTTCTTCTCAAAGCTCATGTTATAAAGGCTATGGTACAACACCCACCTGGAGGTCTGCTTAACTAGACACTTAGACTCACGGGAGGACCAGAGCCACAGTGCCATCCAGTTTAGATAGAAGGACAAGTGACAGGCTGGCAGTGGCCTGCACAGCAGTCCACTGAGTTGGTTACTACCCATCTGAAGCTTAGCTATGGGTATAGGATCCATCCTGGCTTAGAAACAGCAGATCAACAGGGTCAGTATCTCAACAACTCCAGAATCATAGCTTTCAGGGACCCCCTAGAGGGACAAGCCAGATTATAAGAATCACCACAGCCCAAGAATGTGGTGATTCAAAGAAGACCCAAGAACAGTCCATAAGTAGACCCTCCCAGTCCCATGTCATTTTAAGCCCTCAAACCCTGGGTTGACCTGGTAACACAGAAGAAAGGCCACTTTCATCAGATTTCTAGAGTGATTAGCACAAAAGTTAACTTATATCAAATTTCCCCTTAAAGGAAAAATGGTTTTAATCATATTTTCTCCTCAAATAATCACAAAGGCTATTCTCTTCCAGGGCTTATTTTTGGTGCCACATATAACTAAATGTTGGCTTTTTCCTGAGAAGGTATAATTTATCCTTTTTAAATGCTAATGACTCACATCTACACTTGCTGCCAACCCCTTGACCCTGGCAGAGGTCACTGCTGTCCACAAGAGCTTGGGTCAGTGACTAAACTCCAGAGGATGGGGACTGTGTTCAGGGCATGATATCTCTCCTGTTTCTAGGTTCCCCCTTCATCCCTGTCTCATGTGCTGAAGTCCTCCAGCCCTTAGGCCTCCTTCACCTTTTCGGGGCTTTGGGCCACTGTCCTCCTCATACCTGCCATCTGATTTTGCTGGAACTTGACCCATGCTCTGGGGAAGACAAAGTAGTACCCGTGGCTCCCACAGTCCTGTCCATCCCACCCCTTAGTGGGCATTTTCCCAGGAGGCGCTCCTGCCATCAGCTCTGAGGCAGCGTCCCACCATGTCTCCTTCCCAGACTCCTCGCAGTGATCTACCCACTAGGCCCCTTGGTTTATTTCCTTCCTCCTACATCTCCTAAGTTACCTACATGCAGGGTCTCTGGACTGGTGTCCTGGCCTCCTCTTGTTGGCAGCCTCTTGGGTCCGTGGTCCAGGAGTCGTGGGGATGCCCTGCAGTACCGCAATAGGCAATCCCCGCGTGCAGCTTCAGAGTTTCCTTTTTTGTGGGATCTGGACCACTCTGGGAGCTCCAACTAGCAACCCCAGCATGCCCCCCACCCCCTCTGGTTTGTCTCTTTGGAAACTGAGCATCCTTTCCAACACAATTAAGCCCAAACCTCCTCTTATCTAGAGCTCTCTTTAAAGTCTTTGGGCTTTCTCTTTCACACGCACACACACAGACACACACACACCTCTCTAGGATCCTAGTCATTCTCCAGAAGAAATTTGTTTCTTTCTTACATTTTGAACAGTGCAGTTAACACATTTCACTTCCCCTATTTATTTTGACATGTATTGTCCGCATGGTGTGACATTTATTGTACATGACTGACAGCCTCAGGATGTTCCCAGGACTCCTTTGTCCTTATATTTGAGTGGCTCATTTCTATGCAGGGAACATAACTGCTCCCTTGCTGGGGTTTCTCTTTTATGTCCAAGGATGATGGGGGAACTTTACCATGAAGGTTGGGATCCACTGAGCTCTAAGTGACCCAAGAGCTGGAAATACCTAAATGTATAATTCTGAGATGATGTTCCTGGTCTCTGGTGGAGATCTCTAATTGTGTTTTCTCTTTCTCTTTTCAGCAATCCAAGAGAAACTTAGTTATGAAGAAACTGATGGAGAAGAGAGGGAGGAGAGGCCTGCCATCCAACTGAGCCTTGAGCAAGGTGATTGAGACCAAGAACAAACCAATTCTCCCTTGCTAAGAGGAAAAAGAGAAGGGGAGGTGGAGGCCCGAGTCCTGCGCAAAGATTGAGAATCAGGGAAGAAACGATGAAGGACCACGGAGAAGGCAGGCAGGGATGAGCATCTAACCAGAGGCTAAGTCCTGGAAGAGTAGCTAAGACAAGAGGTTTTTGCCTCAAATACCAAGACAAAGGAAGAGGAACCCAAGGTGTCAGTAACCAGATTTAAAGAGAATGACTGCCTGGAAGTCATTGTGATTTAGAAAGAATCCTATAGGAGAAGATCAGTGTCAAGGTGTGATGGGCTAATCGCTATGGGCCCAAGGTCAATGTAAGAGAGGAGGCCATTGATGATGGCAGCAGAAAGGACTGACTTAAATGTGGGGGAGGTTGTTCAAGAGCAGGAATATTCAAGGAGAAAGGTGGTCATATGGATTCAGTGGTGAGGAATGGTAGAGATGCAGAGGAGAAAATGTGGGTATTTGAGAGAGGGGGGAGAAGAAAAAGAAGAAATGAAAGGAGAAAGGGGTCAAGGACACAACAAAAACAAGCAAAGTAATAACAGCCCACTTGATTGAAAGTTTCTTCTGGCAGTTGTGGGTTTAGTGCCATTGGATGGTATTATCACTTATGTGCCCATTTTGCAGATAAGGAAGCTGAAATCTAGAAAGACCATGTATGTAGTTGGCCTGGGATCAAATGAGCAAGGATGGAACCAGGCATTCTGAACCCAGAGCCTGTGTTTTCAACCCTGGATACTCCCTGGTAGCCTAATGGGACAGACAGGACCCAGAAACAAGAGGAGGGCAATATACAAAGAGGGAAGTGAAGTGAAAGTCACTCTGTCATGTCTGACTCTTTTCGACTCCATGGACTGTAGCCCACCAGGCTCCTCTATCCTGGAGGATTAGGATTTCCCAAGCAAGAATACTGGAGTGCGTTGCCATTCTGGAGAAAGTGGAGGGGAATCAGATGTTGAATCCTCAGGGAGAAGCTAACAGTACAGATTAAACAGATTTGTACAGGGAGGGAGTGGACGAAGAGAGGGTGGGGACTTTGTAGGAAGTAAGGTAAGGTCGCCAGTCAGGGCAACTCTAGGGACGAAGGCCGGTTCACCATGGCTGTGGAAATCAAGATAAGCCATCGCTAGGTACTGAATGGCTGGTGGAGATCATGCAGTGAGATGGCCTGGCCAAAGCCCTCTCAGCCAGGAGTGCCCCTGACCTGCCTTCCACTCGAGGATTTGGGGTCAGGCTACAAGAGTTGGATGAGATCCATCAGACCCAGATGGCCTCTGTATTGTTGTCTACCGGGGGTCTCAAGCTTCTTATTTATAAAAAAAAAGAAAAAGAAAGAAAAGAAAAGGGGAATTAGGGGAGGGTGGCTCTTCATTCCCTACTTCAATTTCTGAAATAAATTTTAAATTTTCCCCCTAGGAACTTCCAGAGGCCTGACTTGGTCTGGTGGAGGATCCTCATCTTCTGATGGTCTGTTGCTGACTCTGTTGTGTGTGATGCTCTGCTGCTTGTGCCCCTTCTAGGCTGTGCTGGGGGCGGAGCGGCTGCTTCTTTGTGTCAGAAATCTGTTAGTATTTGCACCTGCAGTTTCTCCAAGGGTCAGTACTCTGAGTTGCTGGAAGGTCGCTGCTTCTGGGCTCCTTAAATGCACTTGCTGCCAGTCCCCAGGGACTCTGGGCCTGACTGTTTTGCCCCAGCATCCGGCTTCACCATTTTCTGTTCTGCTTTTTTGATCAGGCAGTGATCTTGGTGCTTCGATGTCATGTCTGGCAGAAACCAGTGCTACAACCAGAACGGTGGAAGAAGCAGGTGATGGGCGTTCCTCGGGGCAGGGGGTGGGGGTGCGGGAGGGGGAGTCCTCCCATCGCTTCAATTAACCCATAACATTCTTAATGATGTTATTATTTAAATTTTATTGCTCAGCTTTCTCATTTGTAATATAGAGGTATTACACGCAGATTGTCATGAAGTTATGAAATGGAACAAGGATGGGAATGCATTTAACAGTCACTAGGTATTCACTGGGTTTCCCTGGTGGCTCAGTGGCACTGTTGACAATAGCTAGGACGTGGAAACAACCTAGATGTCCATCGGCAGATGAATGGATAAGGAAGTTGTGGTACAAATACACGATGAAATATTGCTCAACTATTAAAAAAAGAACACATTTGAGCCAGTTTTAATGAGTTGGATGAAACTGGAGCCTATTATACAGAGTGAAGTAAGCCAGAAAGAGAAACACCAATACAGTATATTAACGCACAGATATGGAATTTAGAAAGAGGGTAACGATGACCTATATGCAAGACAGCAAAAGAGACACAGATATAGAAAACAGACTTTTGGACTATGGAGGAGAAGGCAAGGGTGGGACAATATGAGAGAACAGCATTGAAACACGTATACCACCATATGTAAAACAGATGACCAGCGCAAGTTCGATGATGAAGCAGGGCACTCAAAGCTGGTGCTCTAAGACAACCCAGAGGGACGGGGTGGGGAGGAAGGTGGGAGGGGGGTTCAGGATGGTGGGACACATGTGCACCCATGGTTGATTCATGTCGATGTATGGCAAAAACCATCGAAATATTGTAAAGTAATTAGCCTCCAATTAAAGTTAATAAGTTAATTTTAAAAAAAAAAAAAAGGAGAATCTGCCTGCAATGCCGGAGACCCAGGTTCAGTCCCTGGGTCAGGAAGATCCTCTGGAGAAGGGAATGACTACCCACTCCAGTATTCTTGCCTGGTAAATCCCATGGACAGAGGAGCCTGGCAGGCTACAGTCCATGGGGTTGCAAAAGAATAGGACACACCTTAGCAACTAAACAACAACAAGGTACTCAGTACATGTTTGTTCCCTGAATAAAAAGTACTGGTACAAAAAGTATATGTAATGATTTGATTTTTTTGATCATGGTATCCCATATATTGATGCAGCCAGAAGTTCATTTAATCTTCCCCCAAACCTGAAAATGTGTATATATTATCCTTGTTTTTCAGATGAAAAAGAATCAGCTTAGAGAATTCGCTTATTTGTACAAGTTCACCCAGCTGAAAATTAGGATTGAGCACTGCTCTACGCAGTGTCACAGCAGGAATTCAGGGGCCCGTAGCCTGGCTTCAGCTTCTACCTCAAGATCTTGGGGTAGTGACTAGCCCTCTTTGTTCCTCAGTTTCATCATCTGTAAAATGGACATGATAATAGCACCTATTTCAGAAGGTGATGGATTTTAAACAAGTTACATCATATAAAGCGTTCACAGTCTTGTCTGGGGTTATATCGGTGTTCCATGCATTTGTCGTTATTACTACCTTTAATCATCATCTTTATTTGTGTCTGGTGCCAGAGTCCATGCTTTTAACTGTTACATTCATGGTACACTTTGAGATTTTTTTCTCTCATAGGTGTTCATTGGATTTACTGATTCCCCAGGCTGGAAAAGCAGTGAGAATAGCCCAGGAAGATAGATTGAAGGTCATAGTTTTCCCTGCTTACAGCGCACTACTCTGTAACAAATTTTAAGTCTTTATTCCATGACTCACCTTAGTAAGGAAGGAGCATAGAGGAATCTTAGGAAACTACGTACAACATGAAAGGCTCTTACTATGTAGCTTCCCTTAGGGATGTATTACTTTAAAAAGAATGTTCTAAATTAGTAATATGTTTTTATAAAAGAAATTTCAAAGTGATTTTTGAAAGCACAGTAATACTTTTTTGCTACTTTAGCTTTTTTGAAGGGTATTTGCTTTACAGAACTTTGTGGTTTTCTGTCAAATACTAACAAGAATCAGCCATAGGTACACCCATGTCCCCCCCCACTCCCATTTTCCTCCCCATCCCACTCCTCTAGATTGTCACAGAGCCCATTTGAGTTCCCTGAGTCATACAGCAAATTCCCATTGGTTATCTATATTATATACAGTATTGTAAGTTTCCATTTTACTCTCTCCTTTATTTCATCCTTTCCCTCCTCCTCACTCCACGTCCATATGTCTGTTTCTCTCCTGCTGCGCTGAAAATTTATTGATCAGTATAATCTTTCTAGATTCCATATGTAGGTGTCAGTATACAATATTTATATTTCTCTTTCTGACTTACTTCACTCTGTATAACAGGCCCTAGGTTCATCCTCCTCATTAGAACTGACTCAAATGCATTTCTTTGTACGGCCGAGTAATACTCCCCTGTTATCTGTAGATGGACACCCAGATTGTTTCCATGTTCTAGCTATTGTAAAAAATGACACAATGGACATTAGGGTACATGTGTCTTTTTCAATTTTAGTTTCCTCAGGGTATATGCCTAGGAATGGGATTGCTGGGTCATATGATGGTTTCATTCCTAGCTTTTTCAGGAATCTCCATACCGTCTTCCATAGTGGCTGCATCAATTTACATTCCCACCAGCAATGTGAGAGGGTTCCCTTTTCTCCACACCCTCTCTAGCATTTATCGTTTGTAGACTTTCTGACATTGGCCATTCTGACTGGTGTAAGGTGGTTATCTCATTGTAGTTTCAATTTGCATTTCTCTAATAATGAGCAGTGTTGAGCGTATTTTCATATGTTTGTTAGCTATTTGTATGTCTTCTTTGGAGAAATGTCCGTTTTGGTCTTATTCCCACTTTTTGATTGTTTGGTTTTTTTTCCTGGTATTGAGTTGTACTAGCTGCTTGTATATTTTGGAAATTAATTCTTTGTCAGTTGTTTCCTTTGAGATTATTTTCTCCCATTCTTGTTTATAGTTTCCTTTGCTGAAAAACACAGTAATACTTTTAACAAATCACATTTATTCAAAACGTTGAGTTAAAAATACATATGGATGAATATATATTGCCCATTCATCTGCTATTACAGCTGATGGAAACAGGGAAGGATAAGCGGATGGACTTGTGACAAGCAATGAGTAGAAGAGAAAGGATTCAGTGTGTGTGTGTGTGTGTGTGTGTGTGTGTGTGTGTGTGTGTAGGGTGTGGAGAGAGGAGGCAATGAAGTTCTCTGAAATTCACAGCATGGTCTGGGAGCACCCTTACCAGGAAATGAAATCCCAGAGCATCTTGATGTTGGGGAACAAGGAATATAAAGAGAGAAACTTCAACCTAGGACCCAAATGATACACAGCAAGTCACCAGTAAATGTGTTCGAGCATCTGACCTGACAAGGTGGGCTGACGTGCCCAGGTGAGAGGAGCACTGTGTCTCACGCCCGCCCCCCACCCCAAGGGGAGGCTCCCAGTCCTGAGGATATGGCACAAATCAGGCACCAGGACCCACATTCCATACTAAAACTTTGGGAAATAATTTTAAATCATGCTTCATATTAATTACTTTGTTCAGAAAAATAACATTAAGAGAGAAAAATCCAAACTGCAGTGAAAAACATGTCTATGTGTTCACACATTATTGAGGCTGGAGGGGACAGAGTGGGAGAGGTTGATGGAATCAGTGAGGACCAGAGATGGTTGCCATGGAGGAAGGGCGTGTGTGCTGGTCCTGGGTGGTTTGCCTGGGGATTCAGTCCTTCCCCTCCCCTGCTCTGCTCGGCCCTCTGTCTCTGGCTGCTGGCCCCTGTGGACTTGTTTGTCAGCTCCCCTTGCTGCTGACTCCCTGCTGGGTTCCTAACATGCAGACTCTGGCAGGAGAGTGGGAGTAAGGGAGCAGCCAGGTGTTTCTCCATCACTGCCTCCAGCCGCAATTCTGGCAGCAGCCACATCTCAGCCTTGACTGCACCTTCCACAAAGCAGGCAAATCATGGTCCAGCCTCTGCCTGCCCAGTGACCTCAGCCCGTGACCTCCTCTATCCCTCCCGTAGCTTCCTGCTGACTCTTCTTTATGTTGCCACGTTCTTCCCCTTGGTCTTCTGTGCTCTTCCGTCAGCTGTGTAGCCAACCCCTGGATTAAATATCCTCTGCTCTAAAAACTTGGAGTGCTTTGTATTTTCCTGTTGGATTCTGCTGGACGTTGGAAGAAAATAAAATATTTATAAATCAAAATGTGGTTTAGGTACAGCCTCCCCTGAAAATAGACTCTCAGATTACCTCAGTGAAACAGAAGAGATAAATACAAAGAGGAATGATACACCCAGCAACCAGAACGATGCCCTGGAAAGCCAACAAGCAAATGAACAGTGTGACCAAGAATCTGAACCAGCAGGTAAGGCTGGCTGGATTTGCCTGGGGAGTAGAGATGCTTACCACAGGGGAAGGGTACGTCCAGGACGTGCTGGTCCTGGGAGGTTTGCCCAGGGATTCGGTCCTTACCCTCTTAAAGGGGTCAGGAGGGCCTGACTGGTGGCAGAGAATGAATTCATGCACCACTTAAGGAAACATCTATTAACAAAGAAAGGGGAAATTACCCGGACACTGAGGGCAGGAACTGAGCCTGATGTACTGATGGGAAAGACCTGGAGGAAGAAAGGGAGAAAAGAAAAACTAGGAAGGTGAAGTGTCCCAGCCCCACCGAGGAAGAGAAGCAGAAACAAGGGTCAGGGAGAGACTGGCTCCAGAATCAGTGCAGCGCGGCACTTTCTTGGGGTAAAGTAGCAATAAATGCAGACAGGCTCAAAGCAGACACATAAGAAGGAAAGAGAAGTTGGGGAAGAGGCAAGAAAATGGAAATAGGGCAAAGCAAAGCTCTGCTGGATGTAGCTGTGCTCTTCTTTATTTTCAGAGTTCTGTGAACCAGCACCTATCCAATCAAATGATGCAGATGCCGGGGAGGAGACACCCAACCCATTGCCTTCTAACAAAGAAAGTAATTATTACTTACCTTACCTATTTTCTTTCTTTTTTTAATTTTTATTTTATCCTTTTTTTTTTTTAATGGCCATGTTACATGCACGTGAGATCTTAGTTTCCTGAACAGGATTGAGCCCATGTCCCCTGCATTGGAAACGCAGTCTTAACCATTGAATTGCCAAGAAAGTGTCATATCTTACCAATTTTCTAATTATAGCTTTGTTTTTCTAAGAGCCTAAAAGCTTTCCTTTGCTCTCCCATACTACCTCACCCCTTCCAGATCCTAACACCATCCAAGACAATGCAGCCTTACCCACAAGCTCTAGCTGATTTAGCAGGTGTAAATTGCAATGGAGAACGAAAGTTGAACTCTGGTGGACAGGGTGTCCCTGGGAAGACGGTGCAAAAAGGAAGAATAGGAAAAGGTGGACTGGGAGCATCAAATAACAAAGTACAAGAATGAGATAGATTTCAGATACATTGACATGGAATCCAAATAATGCCATGTTGTGGAGTTGATGAAAAGAATTAAGTTGCAACTTCCTTTTCAGAAGTTACAGCAAAAACACGGAAATCACGTAAGATGCTGCAGGTCGGATTTGCATGAAAGGAAGCTCAGATGAAGGGCCTTCTAGAAAGAAAGTAACAGGTAGAGGAATGTGGTGCTTTGGACACTGGTGAAACAGGGAGAACTTTGGTGATGATCTGAGAGCTTAAATGAGGAAAATATATTAAATGACATAATTGACACAGAGGAGACATACAGAGTATTAATATGACCTCTGAGAATAGGAGAATAGGAGAAAGGGAACTTAATAGAGAATGGATACATTGAAAAAGCAAGTAGGGGACAGCAGGGTCAGGTCAAGGGTGAGACCCTGGGGCACACCTAAGGACTGTCTTACTAGTGGCACCTTCGTGAGTCCTGGGCACCTCCTTTGCCTCATCCTAGACACTGCTAGGTCTTGGAGACAGTGATTTTTAAAATGCAGAGGAAAAGAGATGAATAGAGAAAGATATTAATGAAAAAGAATACAAAAAAAAAAAACACAGGAAACTGGAGGTGGGAGAGGCACAGAGGATAACTTGACAACAAATGAAAAATTGGTAGAGAGCGGACCATACAGAGAGAGGAGACAAACCAAGATGCTATCCCATTAGAGGAGACTGTCATCAAAAAGGAGGCACAAGGAGTCTGTAATGATCAAAATAGCCCTGGAACCCCCTAGATAAAAACAGACCTCTCCCCAATCATCTTCACCCTCCCCACAGTCTCCACAACACCCATGAGCTATTGTTTCTTGAACGTACATCTTTAGCCTCCACTTGATCTTTAGACTCATTCCGCCAAGTGCCTGGAGATCTTTATTCAAAGATCTGTTGGAAGGATTTCCCTAGTAGTCCAAGGGTTAGGGCTCCGTGCTTCCACTGCAGGGGGCAAAGGTTAGATCCCTGGTTGGGGAATTGAGATCCCACGTGCCACACAGCATGGCCAAAAAAAAAGGTCTGTTGGACATCTCAATTCAGAAGCCATATCTATAACTATCTATTGCTGTGTAACTAACAGTCACAAAACTGAGCGGATTAAACCAATCATGGTTTTCCTTCTCACTTCCATCGATTCTAACTTTAAAATCTTTCCAGCTTGTCCAATTGTTCTCCAGTCTTTGCCGTGCCCATGCTAAGTCGCTCCAGTCGTGTCCGACTCTGCTACCCCATGGGCTGTAGCCCACCAGACTTCTCTGTCCCTGGGATTTCCCAGGCAAGAATACTGGAGTAGGTGGTCATGCCCTCCTCCAGGGGACCTTCCCAATGCAGGGATTGCTTCTGAGTCTTTATAAGTCTCCTGCATTGGTGGGCGAGTTCTTTACCACGAGGCTCGCTGTGATCCACGTCTTGTCACTTCTCACTTCAAATAGAAGAACAGTCTCCTGCTCGTTCCTTCCCTCCTGTCTCACTTCCTTCAGATTCACCCTCTGCATTTTAGCTCAGTAGACCTTTCCAAAATGCAGACCAGTTCATAAGGTTCTCCTGTTTAAAGCCCAATGCCATCCCTGGGTTGGGAAGATCTCCTGGGGGAGGGCATGGCAACCCACCCCAGTATTCTTGCCTGGGAAATCCCATGGACAGAGGATCCTGGCAGGCTATAGTCCATGGGATTGCAAAGAGTCAGACATGACTTGGCACGCATGCATGCACCTTCTTGTGGCCCTCAGCATGAAGTCAAAGCTGCAGGTGTGGAGTACTGACACATACCTACCAGTTGTGTATTTCCCCATTAAACTACATTCCCATCACACCAAACTCCTTTTAGTTACTTAAATTTGACAAGCTCTCTCAACCATCCCTGCCTTTTCATATGCTTTTGGAAACAGTTTTGTATAATCTTTCAAAGTAGAAAGTACAGGTAGCTTATGACTTAGCAATTACACTCTTCAACAAATCAACAGAAATGTATATTATCACCACACACACAAAAGAATGTTCACCATAGCATTATTTGTCATAGTCTAAAACTTGAGCCAACACAAATGGAGATTTTTTAGTTTTATTTTTTAATGGATAATTTCTGTAATGGAATGTTATACAGCAGTGAGAAAATACATATAACTGGATACAGATGACTATTGCACACATAATGTTGATAAAAGAAGCTAAATCCATATCCACCCTGCCCCCAAAAGAATAGACAGAACAAGAGTGAATGATTCCACTCAAGAGTGTTAGTCACTCAGTCATGTCGGACTCTTTGCAACCACCTGGACTGTAGCCCATCAGGTTCCTCTCTCCAAGGAATTTCCTAGGAAAGAATACTAGCGTGGGCTGTCTTTCCCTTCTTCAGGGGACCTTCCTGACCCAAGGATCAAACCCGGACTCCTGCATTGCAAGCAGATTCTTTACCATCTGAGCCACTAGGGAAGCTCTGATTCCACTTAGAGTTGAGAGGGGCATGAAGAAAGGGACAGAGTTGAGCAGCAAACAGGAAAAGGGTGGGGTGGAGCCTCCCTCTGTAGTAAGATGACAGGAAGAAGACTTCTTAATGCTAGTGAGCTCCTTTTGGGGGAGACAAATTAAATTTTTTCATTCGTTAAAATTTGATCTAGGAGCAAAGGCATCCAACTATGGACTACAAATCAATTCCTGTTCTGTCCATCTAGTGGATATAAAGAAGGAAAAGCCATTTTTTAACTCAGAAGTTCGACTGCGAGCCCAAGCAAGGACTGGCTATAACCGAGTATCTGACATAATAGGTAAGGCTGACAAAGAGAAAGTGGAGTTGGGGGTCATGGGAACCAGGCAAGAGGCTGGGGCATCAGGGTCCAGCCAGCCAGTCCAGGTGGCCTTGGGCAGAGGAAAGAAGGGCAGGGAACCAGCACCCTGTGCTGTGAGTTTAGCAGAAGAGATTCCCCAGGGACCCAAAAAATACCAGAAGACAGATGACGGGTAATAAATATTGATGTCCAGGAGATTATTTCCAAAGTAAGAGAGGAAAGTATGAGAAAGAAAGAAAAGGAGGGAAAAAGTAGAGAGCCAAGATATTCAAGAGAGTAGATGGAAAAGAAACACGTGAAGACAAAGTGAGGTATCAAGAGATACCGTCCCTGGAATGAGAGGCATAAGTAAGGAAAAGGGGCCAATTGGAAAGTGAAGAAGTAAAATGAGAATGGAAGAAAGAGGTAGAATGGAGTAGAGGGTCAGAGGTAGATCTAGGGTGGGGGTGAGGGGTAGCAGGAGGGTGGGGCACGGAAGTGTGGGCCCTCTGCGTGTGAGCGTCATCACTGTTCATGCAGGACCGGGAGCTACCTGCAGCTCACCCACATTCAAGCACAGACCACGTGCCTTGAATTAACTTAGCTTCTAGGTCTCCCCGGTGCTCTCATTCTGGGGTTTCCTGCTGTGTGGGCTCACCCTGAGATCCTAAGGGGAAGTTGTTCCTCTGTGCAGTGATCAGCAGTGAGGACTCTGCAGAATCCAGTGATGGAGACGAGTTCCCAGAACCCTCCACGTCAACACCAAGGATAACTGGTAAGGAAGTGGGAGAGCAAGGCCAGGGCTGCAGGAATCTGCACGAGAGCTACTGTTTCTGGAGCATCTTACTCGGAGCCCTTTCTGAACCATGGATCCAATTTTTCTCGGAATCGTATCCTCTGAATTTTACTGTTATGGGAAATGCAGGATGATATGAAATCTCTATCTGAGGATGAGGTCTATTAACTGATGGTTGTTGCCATTTAGTCATTCAGTAGTGTCCAACACTTTTGCGATTCCAAGGACTTTAGTCCATCGGGCTCTTCTGTCCATGGGATTTCCCAGGCAAGAATACTGGAATGGGTTGCTATTTCTTTCTCCACTATTCATTGATGGGTCCCATTAATTAATACATGTTTTCTATTTTATTACATAAAGAAAGAAATTTTAAAAGTAATGGGTGTGTTTAAAACTACTAGTTGCTATGTCTATAAGACGTTAGATTTTTTCAATGATTTTATTTATTACATATTTATTCCTGGCCGTGCTGGGTCTCCATTGCTGCCGTGGGTTTTCTCTGCTTGTAGCGAGCAGGGGCTACTCTAGTGATGGGCCTTAGGCTCTCTCATTGCAGTGGCTTCTCTTGTTGGGGAGCACAGGCTCCAGGACACAAGGGCTTCAGTAATTGTGGCCCACGGGCTCAGCAGGTCAGGCTCCTCTAGAGCATGGGCTCAGCGACTGAAGCACATGGGTTCAGTTGCTCCGCTGCATTTGGGATCTTTCTGGATCAGGGATTGAACCCGAGTCTCCTGCTTGGCAGATGGATTCTTTACCACTGAGCCACCAGGGAAGCCCCCAAATGTTGGATTTATATGGTGATTTCTACCAAGAACAGAAAGTTAAATGTGGTTGGCAATGCACGGGTTAAGTGCACCAACTCTCAGCGCAGTTGAAAATCTGCTCATCACTTATACTCAGCCTCTATATACACAGGTCCTCATCCATGTTGTTGTTGTTTAGTTACTCATTCATGTCCAACTGTTTGCGACCCCTTGGACTGCAGCACACCAGGCTTCCCTGTCCATCACCCACTCCCAGAGCTTGCTCAAACTCATATCCATTGAGTCAGTGGTGATGCCATCCAACCATCTCATCTTCTGTCGTCCCCTTCTCCTCCTGCCTTCACTCTTTCCCAGCATCAGGGCCTTTTCTAATGAGTCAGCTCTTCACATCAGGTGGCCAAAGTATTCGAGTTTCTGTTTCTCAATCCATGAATTCTACCAACTGTGGATTGTCTAGTGATGTAGTGTTTACTATGGAAAAAAAAAATCTGAGTCTCATCTGGACCTGTGTAGCTCAAATCCATATTGTTCAAGTGTGAACTGTATTCCTTTATTGGAAAGTCATATTATTATCTGGATAAGGAAAAGGCAACCCACTCCAGTATTCTTGCCTAGAAAATCCCATGGACGGAGGAACCTGATAGTCCATGGGGTCGCAAAGAGTCGGACATGACTGAGCGACTTCACTTTCACTTCCGTATTATTATCTGATCACAAACTTGAATCGTGTCACAAGATAACTCATCTAGCTCTCTATTATTACCAGAAATAAAGACTTCAGATAAGGTATTCTGAAACCCAAAGTGTTTTTGACAATTCTTCAGCAAGTCATGGCATATATAGTGATTTTTCAAAGGACTTTTTGCAAACAATCTTACAACAACCTTAAAGGGTAAGCAGGACAGACATTGCTATCATTGTTTCTAGATGAGAAAACACAATCACGTAAATGTTTCAAGGTCTCTAATAAGTCTCATGAGAGATGAAAGGGAATAACAAAGCTGGCATTCTGGATTCTACATTATTTCCTTTGTAAAACTGGAGCTCCAAATGATTCTCTAAATGCTGTTTCCTCAGTCCTGGCGACAGCCAGATTTGCCATAAGATCTGTATCTCTGTAGTGTACAAAATGATTTTTTCCTCCCTTTCCACTTTCTAGACACAGACAATATTAGAAACATACCTATTTATAGAAACACACTAGGAAAAGTGCTAAAAAGAAGCAAAAATATTCCTTGATCTTGATGCTACAAAAGAGTAATATTTTAAATAAAATGTTCAATCTACTTACTCACTAGATTTACCAAGTATATGTTA
This sequence comes from Ovis aries, assembly GCF_016772045.2. NCBI lineage: Eukaryota > Metazoa > Chordata > Mammalia > Artiodactyla > Bovidae > Ovis > Ovis aries. The sequence goes on from NC_056055.1 coordinate 232,414,965, forward strand.
GTTGCTCAGTTGTGTCCAACTCTGTGCGACTCTATGGACTGTAGCCTGCCAGGCTCCTCTGTCCATGGAATTCTGTAGGCAAGAATACTGGAGCTGGTTGCCATTCCCTTCTCCAGGGAATCTTTCCAACCCAGGGATCAAACCTGTGTCTCCCACATTGCCTGCAGAGTCTTTACCATCTGAGCCACCAGGGAAGCCCCAAGCAAAATATAAATTTGCTTCGGTTTTGGGGGAGTCCACCTTCTACTTTCATCTTAGTTGAGTAGGTAAATGGCTCTAAAATATAGTCCCCAAACAAATCTATGGTTCAGACACATAAGAAGATTATTTTCCAGGCTTGCAAATAGTTCAAAGGCAGCAGGTTGGCAGGGGGTGGAAGGAGGTGGGAAGAGGAGACTCAGTCTTGAACAGGTTTTCAAGGTACCCTACATGAGAAACAGCAGATGAATGACGTGTGAAAAAGACAGTAGAAGGGGTCAGAAGTAGAAGGCAGAGAAGGGTAGGATGGTTAAGTTTCAAGCAGAGCAAAGTCTCCCCTTGCATTTGAATTGTCTCTGCTGTGGGGAGAAGGGATGGAGCATCACTAACCTAAATGGCAGGCGACTTAGATGAACAGACCACACTTTCCTTGGCTTTTCAAGACTTCATGAGTTTTCTTATTAGGGAATTTCCTGCTCAGTGGGTTCCTTGGTCACACACCCAGTCTCTTCAAGCAGTTCCTTTGTGCAGAGGCCAATAACCTTGAGTCTTTAGGATCAAGTGAGGGAGGAGAGGCCCAAGAAGCCACCGTCTCTCCATCCTAGATGGTTCAAGTAGGAAGATCAGGATTGCAGCCCTGGACCACAAATATCCAGAGTCTAAATCCAGAGTTCCGTTTTCCTGATGAATCTTATTCTGACCATTCTCCATATGCCTTGATTTAATTACTTCTAGGATATCATTTTCCACATTTAACTTCTCTGGCCATGTTGGGAAGTGGAAAGAGGCAAGAAGGTGTTATATATAAACTGTTGTTTAACTGGGTGAACCCAATCTGTTGCTATATTGAAACTATACTAAAAATATGTTAGTAAAATGATATTTTTAGTACATACTATCACAGCTACTAATACTAAAGAGTGGAAATAGTATTCTCCAGCATGCTTTTATTCTATAGAGCATACTAAGCAAAGTATTCCTCTATGCATTGTTAATATTGTCTTTAGTCCCCACTTTAGAAAGTCTTCACAGAGTAATTTGTGCTTCTGTTAAATTATTGATGCAAAATGGCTTCAGACTAAATACTCTCAAACCCTAATTATAGTTAAACCATTGCCTAACAGTGATTTCTCATAGGGTTTTTGTAAATAAAGCTTCATCTTGTTTTTACAAAAACCTTAACAGGGAGTGAGGGTAACCAGCTTCTCCCAGGTTTATAGATGAGGAAACTGGAATTGGTAATGTTTGAGGGTCTTTTGATCTTCCCAGTTGGCCCTAGTGGTAAAGAACCCACGTGCTAATGGGGGAGATGTGAGAGACTCAGGTTCAATCGCTGGGTCAGGAAAGGTCTCCTGGAGGAGGGCATGGCAACCCACTCCAGCATTCTTGCCTGGAGAATGCCATGGACAGAGGAGCCTTGTGGGCTGTGGTCCACAGGGTCCCATAGAGTCAGACAAGACTGAAGTGACTCAGCACACATGCAAGCACTCACGAGTATTTTTTATGGATTCACATGGAGAGTACAAGGCAGTACTGGGTAGGACTCCAACATGACCTACCTGCAACATGACATGGACCTATAGTCATATTCAAAAATATCTTCAGAAATAAAGTATCCTTTTATGTTCATAACCGCCTGAAATGTCAGTTAGAAGACTATTGTTCCCTCATTTCACAGGTGAGAAAACTCCAACACATAAACATTTAAGGGTCTTTTACACATCATAGTGATAAAAGCAAAAATGTTAGTCGCTCAGTCATGTCCAACTCTTTATGAACCCAGGAACTGTAGCCCACCAGGCTCCTCACTCCATGGAATTCTCCAGGCAAGAATATTGGAGTGGGTGGCCATTTCCTTCTCCAGGGGATCTTCCCGACCTAGGGATCAAACCCAGGTCTACCACATTGCAGGCAGATTCTTTATCATCCTGAGCCACCAGGGAAGCCCCAAGAATACTGAAGTGGGTAGCCATTCACTTCCCCAGGGGATCTTCTCAACCCAAGGCCTGAATCCACATCTCCTCCTTGGCAGGTGGATTCTTTATCATCTGAGCCACCAGGGAAGCCCATTACACATCATATATGGAAACTTACAGAAACTCACCAGAAGAGACAGAACTAACTATCTGGACTCTTAGGAAACATTTGTAATCCTTTATTCAAAATCTTTAACACAACGTTATAAAGCAACTATACCCCAATAAAAATTGATAAAAATTTTAAAACCAGATATAAAATAATAATGCTTTATTATTTTAGAATGGCAGTGTGGTGTGTATCCTATAGATTACAAGACAACCCAATAAGTTTTGGACAGAATCTCATTCTCAAATAGACTGTGTTGGTGTTCCTGCAACAAACTGTGTGAATTCACATCAACTGTGATAAATATTTATTGAACTCATGGCTGCCAAAGTCCAAGTTCGTTGCCAAATTAGTTAGCTGCAAGCCTATGAAAAAATACTGGTTTTCAAAACTTCTGTGACTTTGCAACTAAGATTGAATGATTGGGGGTCTTCACTCCATTTGGTAGTGATCTTTTTCCCTTAGATGAGACAAGACAGTAATGTTCATCATTGCATCTTTATAGCCTACATCCTGTCTGTAATGTGAGTAGTCATAAGTTCATAACTCTTTTTGATATAGATTACTGGTTGTATTTTCCTTTGCTTACTAGATCCATCAGCCATTGGAAGCACGTCTATCTTCAGAATGAGCAGTAGGAAGAGACGTAAGAACAATTAAAGCTCTTGCAATAACAAATATCTTTCTTTGCTACAAAACCCCCCTTCAACTTTTTGGTTATATCATTGAAAATGAAGCGATAGATTTATAAGTATTTTAGATGATTTACATTTATTTTGAATTAGGTGAGCTGGGCTAATTGATGTAACACATAGACCTCAAGAAGTTGAGTGTCGCAGTGCAATACAAGTTTACTCTTCACTCACATGAAAGGATAAAGCGGTTCCCAGGTTGGAGGGGTGCTCATTGAGGGCCCAGCTGATGGAGGTTCTGATGTTGAAATTGTTGCTTCCATGGTCTCTTTGGATAAGAGACAGAGTGGAAGAAGGAATGTTAATATGTACAGACAAGAGAAAAGGGTAAAAGCTAGAGACCAAAGGGAGTGCCTTCCATAGCAAAAGTTGTGCCCACTTCCAGCCTTGGGGGTGGTTCCTGGAGCAACTTTGACCGCCAGGTCAGATGGAGCCATAGGGTGATTATCCTTAACCCTCTTACACAAGCTTCCCTTTTCCAAATTTCCTTTTAAAGAATTCCATGCTATATTGGTCCTAGGACACAGACTGAGATTGTAAAGGACTTTTTATTTCTTTCGGCAGGGATGAGCGGTGGTGACTCTTCAGACTTGAGTAACGAAGGAGAGCCTCAGGCAACATCTAGTTCAGCCCTAAGAGATGGGTCAGGTAAAGATTAGGATGTCCAGCCTTGGCCTGCAGCATGTCAGGAGTCTGAATTTAAAGCTACTGCTTCCAGATGCATTTCATTCTGAGCTCCCTGACTACCTTGTATCCAGTTAATCCTGGGAACTACTTCTGGGATTTTTAGAAAATGGAAGGAGGCAGGAAATTATTATAAACTCACACTTAACAAAATGAGTATAATAATATAATATAATAATGTGTGCGTGCTCAGTCATGTCCAACTCTTTGTGACCCCATGAACTGTAGCCTGCCACGTTCCTCTGTCCATGGGATTTCCCAGGCAAGAATACTGGACTGGTTTGCCTTTTCCTACTCCAAGGGAACTTCCCCATTCAGGTATTGACCCCACAATTCCTGCACTGGCAGGTGGATTCTTTCCCACTGCACCACCTGGGAAGCCCTAGTAAAGAAATGTGTACTTTTGTATTTCTATTTTAGCAGAAAAAATTACCACAATGATGGTATCTTTTTAAGCACTTACTGTCATGTCTACTAACACCGAGATCCTAGATTTCTATAGTGCTATACTGGTTGGCACTAACGCCATTTGTAATTATAAAAACATCAAAAGACAACTGGTCCTGCTGTGTAATTATAGGCAGAAATAAAAGCTTCAGATGAACCATTGTAAAACTTTAGCATAGATTTTGTCAGATACTCAATGTATTGTGTTTGGATTGTCTGGCAGTATTTTAAACTCCTTTGGCAAATAAGACCTTACTCTGTCATTGCGAAGTCTTTAAGACTTAGGCAGAATAGCTATTGCTTCCCCATTTGGGGATGAGGAAATATTAATGGATGTACAGATGTTTAAGGATAAAAACGAGTGACTATTTTATGTCACAGGAAGACAAGAGCTGTGTTGTGTGATCAGAATCCAAAGAGGAGATACCGGGATCTGGCATAGTCACAGGAGAATGTATCAGTGTCTGATGCAAGAAAGTATATTTAACAATAATAAATGCATGTCATCCAGTCCCATTACTTCATGGCAAATAGATGGGGAAACAATGGAAACAGTCAGAGTTATTTTCTTGGACTCCAAAATCACTGCAGATGATGACTGCAACCATGAAATTAAATGACACTTGCTTCTTGGAAGAAAAGCTATGACAAGCCTAGACAGCATATTAAAAAACGGAGACATTAATTTGCCAGCAAAGGTCCATATAGTCAAAGCTATGGTTTTTCCAGTAGTTATGTATGTATGTATGTGAAATTTGGACCATAAAGAAGGCTGAGCACCGAAGGACTGATGCTTTTGAACTGTGGTGTGGGAGAAGACTCTTTGAGAGTCCTTTGGACTGCAAGGAGATCAAACCAGTCAATCCAAAAGGAAATCAACCCTGAATGTTCATTGGAAGGACTGACGCTGAAGCTGAAGCTGAAGCTCTGATACTTAGGCCACCTGATGTGAAGATCTGGCTCATTAGAAAAGACCCTGATGCTGGGAAAGATTGAAGGCAGGAGGAGAAGGGAATGACAGAGGATGAGATGGTTGGATGGCATCACTGACTCGATGGACAAGAGTTTGAGCAGACTCCAGGAGTTGCTGATGGACAGGGAAGCCTGGTGTGCTGCAGTCCATGGGGTTGCAGAGTCAGACACGACTGAGCAACTGAACAACAAATAAATGCACGTGTATATATGTATGTGTGTATATGTCACACATGTATATATGTGACATATACACACATATATGCATATATATGTGTATATATTGATGAATATATTTAACCACCAATATTAGTGTGAATATTGAAATATATATATCCAGATTGAGAGGGAAAAAGCTAAAACCATAAACAAAGAGGGTGGGAATGGAACCAGCTAGATGGCGCACAAAACACCTAAAAAGATAAGATGAAAAAGGATGAACAGAGAAATTTTTCAAAAAACAGATGTTAACAATGTAACTGGACTTCCCTGGTGGTCCAGTGGTTAAGAGTCTGCCTTGCAATGCAGGAGACACAGGCTCAATCCCTGATCCGGGAAGATCCCACCTGACATGGAGCAACCAAGTCTGGGTGCTGTAACTACTGAGCCCAGGCACTCTGGAGCCCATGTGCCACAGTTAACACCCAATGCAGCCAAATAAATAAACATTAAAAGTACAGGACCTACAATTAAATTTGAATTTCAAATAAACAAAGAATAATTCTTTAAAAAAAAAAAGAGTATCACTGATGAAATGAGAGAAATCAACACAGAAGACACGAGAAATCAGGGGCAGAGAAGCTCACAGAATCAAAGTGATGGAGATAAATTTTCTAAGGAGACCATAAAGGGGAAAAGAAGTAGGAGGTGTGGCTAGGTAGAAAGAGAGCAAATCTCCATTGGATATGAAGAGTGGTCATCGGAGCAGATGTGTTTCTCCTCAGCCCATCTGAGTTGTGGATGTTTGAGTATGTTTCAAGCTTCACAAGACCCAAATGTCACCAGATTGGGAAGTGTTATAGAGGAAGATGGGTAATTTTCAAGGTATCTCTAGGAACTTTCCCATAAACATGATAATAAAATCTTGTGATTGACAGGCCTGTGATGCAGGAAACTCATAGAGAACTGGCAGAAGTAATAATAACAGAGTGGCCAGCATCAAAAGAAGAAGCAAATGGTGACGATGAAAGTGATATACTGTGAGATGAAGCTAAATAGCACTGAAGGAAAAAACAGATAAATGCAAAGACTGTAATATTTTAAAGCCAAAAGATCCAGGTAAAATTGAAAGAAAAGAAAAATTAGAAAGGGATGTGACAGTATAGAGAGGATCACTTCAATAATAACACTAGCTCCAGAGACTGAAGCATAGAAAACCAGATGGAATGAGACACAGAGGGGAAGTAATCAGTGGAGGGGATAAAGACGAGGCACAGAGAGATGGTTGGATGGCATCACTGACTCAATGGGCATGCATCTGAGTAAGCTCCAGGAGTTGGTGATGGACAGGCAAGCCTGGTGTGCTGCAGTCCATAGGGTCGCAAAGAGTCAGACATGACTGAGTGGCTGAACTGAAATGAACAGAGAGATAAATGGTTAAAAGATGAGGGGAAAAAAATGGTAGAGAGAGAAGCAGGGCAGTGCAAAAGAAAGAGAGGAGAGAGATGGAGAAGTTGTGGATCTGAGATGCTCATGAGACCAAAGCAACATTGTTCACAGTAGCAGTAAGTTTTCAGGGTAAGGCGTCCCCAGGTATCAAAATGGCTCCTGTAACTCACCCAGTTCATAAGAGACATCGCCAATGGAGTTTCATGCACTCTTACAGCTTCAATAACCATCTATAATCAAATTGTTCCTAAACCCACATTTCCAGTCCAGCCTGACTCTGTCTTCTGTGCTTTCAAACTCAGTTATACAAATATCAGAAAGACCTGTCCAAGGTCCTAAGGTTTTAGACTTCTCCACTTAGATATCTCTCAAAGACCTTCAAACTCAACACTTTCAGAACTGAGCGCATCATCTTTCCCCTGAAAACCAGAATCTGCTCCTCCAATGTTCTCTATCTCTAAAACACTTACTAACTGACTCATTCTTTCAACTTGAACTTCTCAGTCATCCGTGACAGACATCTCAATTGATATAATCCATCTGTCACCTGAGCTTCCCTAGTGGCTCAGAGATAAAGAATTCACCTGCCAGGGCAGGAGATACAGGTTCAATCTCTGGGTTGAGAAGATCCCCTGGAGAAGGAAATGGCAACCCACTCCAGTATTCTTGCCTGGGAAATCCCATCGACAGACGAGGCTGATGGGCTACAGTCCATGGGGGTCACAAAACAATCAGACCTGACTTAGCAACTAAACAACAACAATCTGTCACCTAACTCTATCAGTTATTCCTTTTAAATGTCTCCAGCCTGTCCACTTGTTTCCATCTCCATGTCGGTACCCTTATCCATGTCTGTATCACTTCTCACTTGATCTAGCTCTATGGGCTCCTGTTTGTTCTCCTTCTAACATTGTTCCCACCAAACAAAGTCTAAGTGATTTAGCTAAGCTGATCTTTCAAAAATGTGAATGTGTTCACGCTGCTCTCCTACGTAATAGCTGAATGTCCTTTAATTTTCCTTTGGAATAAATTAATTCTTTGAGTGACTTCCAAACTCCCTCCCTGAGACCCCTGCATCTTTCTCCATCCTCATCATTGCCTCTCCTTGTCTCACTCGGTATTCAGACACACTGAACTCTTCTTGGTTTCCTGCATTTGCTGAATCCAGACTTTGGTATGTGCACTTCCATCCATTTGGGGCTGTCATCTTAGTCACCTTTCTCCCTAATCTGTTTACCTCCTTCTTCCATGATTCTTCCGCTAGAAAAGGTCCCTCATTTCAAACCAGGCTAGTTCTTCCTGCCTTCTGCATCCCCAGAGTAGACTGTACAATGTGTCTTAACAGTCTCCGTGTTTCAATGTGCATCCGTCTTTGTGCATCAGTTCCCTAGTTGCTCATAAGATTGATAAGCACTGATGCGTCAGTAGTCTTCTGCCCTGCGTCGTCACCATCATTCACCTTAGCACCTGACACGTGAGAGATGTACAGCAACCTTGATGAATGAGTAGAAAGAAAAAGTCTACCTTCTGTGTTTCAACATTTGGACATTTGTCTGGCAAAAATTCATTTATTACAGTATTTATATGAGAATATCTAATAAAGTTACTTTAATAGTTGAATATGTGTATAGAGGAACTAAAAAGCCTCTTGATGAAAGTGAAAGAGGAGAGCGAAAAAGTTGGCTTAAAGCTCAACATTCAGAAAACGAAGATCATGGCATCTGGTCCCATCACTTCATAGCAAATAGATAGGGAAACAGTGGAAACAGTGGCAGACTTTATTTTGGGGGGCTCCAAAATCACTGCAGATGGTGACTGCAGCCATGAAATTAAAAGATGCTTACTCCTTGGAAGGAAAGTTATGATCAACCTAGATAGCATATTCAAAAGCAGAGACATTACTTTGTCAACAAAGGTCCATCCAGTCAAGGTTATGGTTTTTCCTGTGGTCATGTATGGATGTGAGAGTTGGACTGTGAAGAAAGCTGAGCACCGAGGAATTGATGCGTTTGAACTGTGGTGTTGGAGAAGACTCTTGAGAGTCCCTTGAACTGCAAGGAGATCCAACCAGTCCATTCTAAAGGAGATCAGTCCTGGGTGTTCTTTGGAAGGACTGATGCTAAAGCTGCAACTCCAGTACTTTGGCCACCTCATGCGAAGAGTTGACTCATGGGAAAAGACTCTGATGCTGGGAGGGACTGGGGGCAGGAGGAGAAGGGGACGACAGAGGATGAGATGGCTGGATGGCATCACCGACGCGATGTATGTGAGTCTGAGTGAACTCCGGGAGTTGGTGATGGACAGGGGAGCCTGGCGTGCTGCAATTCATGGGGTCGCAAAGAGTCGGACACGACTGAGCGACTGAAGTGAACTGAACTGAATATATATAAATGTAACAAACAGTATTTTTGGAAAAGAATAATGTCACATAAAAGTACAAATGTATGTAAAAATGTCATCAATGAGTGGATTGGAGAAGTATATAGAAGTATATAGAAAAAAATAGAAAAATTAAAATGCATATTTTGGGTGAAGAGTAAAAACAGATTAAAAGGAAGGGACAAGGACAGTGAGGAGCAGTAACAAGAGAAAGAGATGTCAGAGGCAGAGTCACCCTGTGATGTGGGAGTCAGGGAAAGAGGAGGGGAGGAGGCGTAAGTGAAAATTTCTTTACAAGCCATAACTTAGGAGCAGAGCTCCAAGGGCTTAGAAGTGCTCCTGTGTCATGTATTCTTCAAAAAGTGTTCCAAGAGGCCAAGAAGCAATGACTGAAAGTCACCAAGCATTGATAGGATGGGTAAGGCCACCCAAGGTCAGGGTAGAGGTGGTTGAATAGATACCCCAGACCCAGGAGCAGCTGTGCAAGGTGATCAGTGTTCAAGGAGAACTTCAAGCAGCTCCCAACAGGGGGTGGACCAGTTACAGAAGGTGCAGGTCACAGGACCTTGGGCTGCAGGATGTCAGGAGTCTGAAATTAGAGCTCCCAGTCCTGATGCACTTGACTCTAAACACACTTTGACAGGGAGTGCACTCAGTTCACATCACAACCTTATTCTCTGCACTTACTTGACCTGACCATTTGGGGAACTGCAGGGAGGAAAGAATTCTATTTAACAGAATGGGTCCAACTGATTATACCTGTATGATATAGTTGAAATACACTGATGAAATCGACAATATCATGGGGCAAAGAAATAAATGTGTTCTGCTGGAAGATAATAGCGTCATTTTGTCACAACCTTGGAAAGACCTCAAAAGACAAACAATCCTTTACGCTATCAGAAAAAAAAGACCTCAGACAACTATTTGTAAACTCATTAGATAGTTTTGAAGGAGGCCTTCTAACATATTACTGATTTATATAGTGATTTCTCATTAGCTTTTGCAAATAAAATCTTATTTAATCTTCATAAAAAATGTAAAACCTGAGTGGCATACCTGTTGCTATCCCTGTTTCATAAATGAGGAAACTGATGCACATAAGTAGTGAAGAGATTTTTCAGGTTTACAGTTTTTTTAAGTTTCTGACCACCACCTGTTACTTTCTAGATTCCACGGATATTGGAAGCAATTCTACTTTGGGAAAACACGGTGGGAAAAGAAGTAAGACTATATAAGAATTTACTCGATTTTCATGTTACAAATGAACAATTTTTTAATTTATTTTAATTGGAGGTTAATTACTTTACAATATTGTATTGGTTTTGCCATTCATCATCATGAAGTTTATTATATTTTCTATACCTTTAATAAGAAAAAGATTAATGCCTTTTAAAGTAATTATTTTTCAAAATGCTCATATCTTCATGTGAATATCTTGCTTTTTATTCTTACTTTAAAATGTTTCTTGTAAATATTAACATATACATTTCCACAATTTTTCTATGCATGTGTTAATACTTTTTGTAATACAGTTTTATTTATCTAGAGTAATTCTATGCATACTCTCTCTCTTAAAAATTATATCATATCTAGAAAATTAAAATACATAACATTTTAAGTTGAACTACAAAAAACCTTTTTTAAAGGATGCTTTAACATGCACTCTTCCCATTTTTAGTGTGGTTGAGTATTTTCCATTTGTTATTGGTCATTTTTTTTCCTTCTTCATAGAATGCTTTGTCATGGAATGCTCGGTCAGTGTTTCCTGTTGTGATCTTTTTCTTTTCCTTACTATACTGCATAACTATAGAGATCTTTGTATCAGATACATGCACACTAAATCTTGTTCCTCTATGTTCCTAATATTTTGTCCCATTTGTTGTTTTTCTTTTAGGTTTGTTAACGGAATATTTTGTCTTAAAGAAGTTATAAATTTTTAGGAGGTCAAATTTGTTAGCCTTTTTCTCTCTAGTTCTTTGGTTTCCTATCATATTTATAATAGCCATTTCTAGATTTTTAAAAATATTGCTCTGTATTTGATTCTAGAATATTTGAAGTACCTGATAATTTTTATTATTTTCATAAAAATAAAGTTTTGCCATGAGTTTCGCCTATTTGTATATAGGCACTTTGATCACACAGCACCTTTACTTGTCTGAATATTAGTTTTTCTTTTATGAAAACATTGCAGGAGAAAAGGGAGAGCTCAGAAGTAGCAACAGACTGATGCTAGGGGTGAATTTTAGAATTCGCTCAAGAAGATGCCCTCCCCATCTCCTTCCCAAGTTCTTTGGAAACTCTAATTAAAAATACATTGATTTTGCAGAATGATTTAGGGAGAAGAGAGACATACCCATTTGTTTATGTCTTATTTAATGTTCTTCCACTAAGAATTTTCTTAACACTTAAAAAAAATTTATATACTGTACACATTTGTTTCCATCTATAAATATCTTTTTCCCATTACAAAAGAGCTGGGATAAATTTAAATGAGATAAGACTCTCGAAATCTTTTTAAGTAGGAAATCTATGGTCATTTTATTGCCTATTTGCATATGAGGAAATCAGAATGCCAGGTATCTTTTTCTGATTTAATATAAAATCTTAGGAGCATCTATATAATAGTTTAAGGATCTACCTGCCACTTAAAATATTAGGGCCAGGCCTCCAAATGATCAAGACAACCAATCAGAATTAAGTTTCTTAAGAAATTTGTAATAAGTGGCAATACTTTCTAATGAGGAGAGTATTACAAGACCCTTCCAAATAACTCTTTCAAGGCAAATTTATATCACAGAGAACAGAACAAATTGGTAATGGTTGCAAACAGACATGTCTTACCTTCTTATGAAAATTCTCAATACTGTCAAGGCAATTCTTGTTTTGAATTTATTTATTTATTTTAATTGGAGGATAATTACTTTACAATATTATGATGTTTTTGCCATATATCAATATGAATTGGCCATAGATATACATATGTCCCCTCCATTCATATGCTTATTGTGGGACATCTCCCCCATGAATTCTTTGTGTTAGTTTTATGGTAGAGAATTCTGTCTCTCCTTCTAAAGCTATGGGCTGAGAGGGCTTCCCCTTGTTCTCTTTGTGTAATTCTTTGTTAGGTACAAAGACTTACATTTAAAAAATCTGGTCTCTGGAATTTGACTAGTTAGCCTTATACAAAACACAGACCCATAGAGTTGGATTTTGTTGGCAGAAATAGAGAAAGTATTTGGAAAGAATCTTACCTAAAAACAGTAAAATATGATGAACATAGATTTTTCTACTACAGTCTCCAATCTTGTTGCTAAATCTGAACTAGTTTGAGATCCTTTATCTTTTTTCTATTCAGATTTCCTTTCTTGTCTTCACCTAAAGATATAACATAAATGATTTGTTCAGTGATTTAAGCGAGGATATTTACAACATCCTTTTTAAGACGATCTCTCTCATATAGTATTTATAAGTATTTACTACTTATAGGTTAATTATTATTCCCAGCATTGTCAAAATATTTTCTGTAATGTTCTTTGATCTCCAAATACTGAGGACCCTTCTTTATACACCTTCTATTTATCAGACCTCATCCTTATGGGCCTCGTCCCATTTCCACACCTCTCAACTTACCCATTTCACACTCTCAACCTTTCTACAACTTCTCCTTCCTGAAAAATCAGACCACATCTCTACTAATGGCTGCTGAAACTCAGTCTTTCCTGATGGTACTCATTTTGGGTGAAGATATGTTAACAGACTTCAAAAGTGAGCTTTATTACTGGCGTTGTGTGGGAATTTAGCATAATTGAAGGAAAAGCCAGATTTGGGGTGTCCCCAAAAACAAAAGTATAGAAGGCTTCCAATTTTGAAAGACTTTGGCCAAGCTTGCACTCATGCTAAAGACCGAGTTGCTGTTGGCTGTAGATAAAATTCCCATAGCTCATCCTATAGAACATGGCAGGATAATTTATAATGATTCCCTACTTCCACAGAATAAAGAAGTGAACTCAGAGCTTCCCTTTTTAAAAAAAATTCTGAGTTTCACCCAGAGGCAAAGAGTCAAGCATCTCATTTGCAACATAGCCCAGGGTCCGGTCACAATAGAGGATCCCAGTGACAAATATACATATTGACACAGCCTCACAATCTAGCAACCTTAGGTGCTAAATGTAAGGTGGGAACCTCCATATTTTTCCACCATGATGAAACCAAGGAGGACTAATTCCACAAGATTAAGCCAATGACATACCGCAAATACTTGGAGTGATTTATGCCTCCAACTATACTTGGCCCAGGTTAAAAGTAGTAGCGCCATGTGGCAGGTGAGAAAAAACTCTGCATTAGAAATAGTTAAGCTTCTGTATACTGATGCATCTAAGAATGTGTTGGAAGAGTAATTTAAATGACTCATTCTATCAGTCTGTGAAAAGTTTAATCCAAGTATATGATTGTATACTTAAATCTGGGGAAAAATGTTGAAATAAAGGGAGGGATAAGGAAATGTTAGGAAACTACAAATTAGAAGGTTGGTCAGTTTTCATTGTTGGTTCTTTGTCATGTACAGTGATGTAATCAGTGTTGTTGGCTAAGGAAGAGTCTCTGTAGATCTCATTGCAATGGTAAGGATGCCTCTACACCACATGCTCCCAAGAAGACTATTCATATTGACCATAGATGAGCAGCTCTGCTGACCTCATGGGTGAGGCAGGAGTAGGCAGCAGGGGTGGGGAGCATTGAGGATGGGGAGGCAGACCTCCTCCCAGGAGCCTGGGCTTTAGACCTGAAGGGATCTCTTTCTAACAAGCTCGCTTCTCCAGTCAAGAGGATGAAGCTGGTTGGCCTATCAGAGGAAGGTCTGATCATGGTCTTTCTGACTGGGAGGTTGTTGGTTGCTTCTTGCTTCCTAACACCTGGTGGGTCTTGGCATCACTGTGATCAGGTGAGTAAGCTGGGAGAATGTGATGCATTCTCTTGTCTGCTAAAGTATCACAATCTCCTACTTGCTTATAGCTCCTTCCTGGTCATTCATTGATAATGTTGATCAGAGAGTTGATAGTTGTGGTACTGTTGGTGGTAATGGTCCCTTCATGGCTTCCTGTATCTACATGTTGGAGTGCAGCTGAAATAGCATCCCTAGATATTTCGTCCAGTCTGGTAGCTATAAATTCTATCGATATGTTAATGACCACCAATTTTATTTCACCTCCTTTGGTCCCTCTATTGAACTGCCAAGTCATAAGTTCAACTTCTGACTCCAAACTTCTACTTGGAGTCTCAGATTTGACACATGAAATCCATTTCTTTATTTCACTCCCAAACCTGTCATCCACCACCTTTCTCTCACTAAATGGCATTATTTCTACTCAATTTACTTGAGTCAAAAGTATAAAATAATGTGCTTGATTCCTCTTTTTTTCCCTAGTTCCTCCACATCCATTCACAAAAATGTTTCAAAACTATATATATTTTTTTAAAAAAAGAACCAAATATAGATAAGTATAACATCTGAAATCAAAAACAATGAAAAAATTGGGTGGACTCTGAAAATACATTGTGTGTGTGTGCATGTGTATACAAATACAGCCAGTTCTCATTATTCATGGTATAGAGGTTATATGAAGTCATCCCAAACCCAAAGTAGCTAATAGCAAAACTTTGCTTCCAAAAGAAATAGAGGGTTTGGTTCCTGTGAGCCTCTGGTCCTATTTTTGTAAACCAATAAACATAGATCTTTGTTTCATGAGTGTTTCTGTTTAAAGACACCTAATTTATTATACACGTTGATTCATTAATGTTGAACTCACATCCAACGGCGTTATAACTCATGCCTGATTGGAGCTCGTCTAACACACGTGTTTTCTCCATAAGACACGTCACAGTCTTAAGAACACTAGACAGCACTTCAGCACTAGGCTTGAGGCCATTTTAAGCAGCATAATTACCAATAAAAAGCACAAAAATGAGAACAACATGGAATTAAGTAGATGGCAAAAGGATGCTTGTTTACAAAATGAGCTGAAACAAGGAGGCAGAGCTTTGTCTTATTCAGCCTCTGCTGGGAACACGTGTGTCTGGCAACACAAATTTTTCACTGCTCTGTACACCACCATGAATGACCATGGAAACGCCATGAGAACTGACTTGGGAGTTTCAAATCAATTTTAGAGAGTGGGTGACTTCACAAATTTGGAATATGTGAGTAATGAAGATTGGCTGTATATATACATATTTTCATTCTTTCTAGATTAGTTTTTTAAATTAAATAATACATAGGTTCTCATAGGCAATATTTTATTATTGTTGCTTGCCAGACAGCCTGCAATTTGGATTTATATTTACTCTCTGACCCAAGAGTTGTTTAACAGAGGGTGGGAGAAAATGTACATTCTCTATTTCCATTTTCTAGGTATGAAGTTGAATGTATATCAGCAATATCAACCTTGTTAAAATGTATTATTTGGGTCTTTCATACCCTTCTCATTCTGTCCACTTGATCATTTGTGGACTGAGGGTAATAAAAAATAAGATTGTCTACTAGTAGAGTGTTTTTACCTCTTATGATATTTCCTGTAATTTCTATTTGCTTAAAATATTTTGTCCTGGATTATACTTTTTTTGATAATCATATCAGGATTCCCTGGTTTCTTTTCGTTGATGTATGCCGAAATTACCTTTGCCTGTACATTGATTTTCAGCGTTTAAAAATGTGTTTTTATTTGAGTCTTTTGTATATGGTTAAAAGGTGGGATTTACTTTGTAATTTAATTACAAAATATATTATTTAAATAAGTGAGTTAAGTCCATGTCCTTTTATTGTTAGGACCAAAATGTTTGAACTCATTTCTGTCATGTTAATTTGTACTGATGACTCATCTTGTTCTAGTGTCTTGGATATTAAAAATGTCAACACCCTGCATTCTGTCTTCAATGCATTTATGTGCATATGCATACCTGTGATACTTAGGAAGGTTTGCATTTTGGTTGCAGTGGTTAAAGCTGGGCATAGGATTGCTTAGCTGAGACTAACCCTCCCAACTGGTCTAGCAGTTAGCCCTGCCACATTTCTCCTGAGTAGGAGAAACATGAGACACTTCTTTCCTTTAAAAGAAATGAATGGTTGAGTTCTTGTTCATTTCCCATATTTCCTTTGGTTGGGAGTATATACTTTTATTTACAAAGGTTTATTCTTTTGTTGTAGTAATTACTCTCAGAAGTACCTTTATATGGCACCTTTGATCCTCTCTGAAGACAGATCCCGTTAATTTCCCACCCAGTAGATCTGCAAAATTAGCATGTTTCCTACATTTCTCTGTCCAGTCTCTTTCCTCTCCCACCCAATTTAGGCCACACTTTCCTTTTATTTTTTACCTCTCATATATAAAAAGTGCTTTATATTTATCCTTTATTTATCCAAATAATACCCCTTGACTCCCAACAGTAAAACAGACAATGACCTTGCTCTACCATTCGTATTTCTGCCTTCCTCTGCAATTTTTTTGGTATTACATTATATCTATATTTTCAGGACATATACACTTATCACTCTGGTCTTTCACCTCATTTACATTTTTATTTTAATCTTCTTGCCAAAATGTCTCAGTCCTGTCTTGGTTTGCTAAAGGGGACCCTCTATCAGTTTTCTCAATAAGTACTCACAGGACCAATATTTCCAAAATATCCCTATTCAAAAGTACTTGCTTTTATTATTTATACCTGAAAATAATTTGCTTGTTCTTTACTTCTAGAACTGTCTTGTAGGATTTTCCCAAAACCTTCTGCGACATTCAATGTTGCTATAGAAAATTCTACAGCCAAAGAGATTCCTCTCCCTTGAAAATGACTTGGTCTTTGGGCCCAGGCTGCCCATTCAATTCTTTATCTTTAAAGTCCAGTAAGTTTGCTGGAATATATTTCAGGGTTGACTGGAATCTATTTTCTCTGCTACAGAGTGAAAATACATGTACTTACGCAAAGTATACTTGATTATTTAAAATAATCTCAGAAAATGTTTTCTTGAACTTACCTTTAGTTATGTCTTCTCTTACTTTGGTCCTCTTCTTCAAGAACGCTAAGGATTTGTTCACTGCTTTCTGTTGATAGGGATATCACCCACATTTTTCTTCTAATGGAAAGACCCAGACTATTCTGCTCACATCCCATTGGCCCACACTTGGTCACATGGCCAGAGCTAAGTGCAAGGGGAGGCTACAGGCAGCCAAGCGTCCTATGAAAGAAAAGAGGGAGTATTTATGGGTGACAAACAGCAATCTGCTTACTTGTTCTCCACATTTTCCTCCCAAGTCCCTGATTTCCTCAAAGAGGCAAAGTCAGACTCTTTGTTGGTTTAAGCCTGGCCTTGTCGTCTCCTGAGGCACTTGGGCAATAAAAGGAGCTGGAATATGGATGCAATCTCTGAGCTTTGTGGCCAGAGACAAGTTAGCGTTGAGTGGAAAATAAGGGAGAAAGTGTTAGAAAAGTCTGTTGTAACTGATGAACACAGCTCTCAATGGAATGAGGAGAAGCAGACAAGAGAGAATTTAATCAATTAACCAGAAGCCAGACTCCTGGTATCACATCAGATCTATGCCCAATATACACACAATTACTGAAACCAAACTCAGAGCACATACCACACTGTGGGTGCCGTAGAGACAGGTGACACCCCATTCTCTGAACTGAGTTCTGTGATTTTCATTTCTACCTCGTTCCTTGTATTCTCTTCTTTATCTCTCTTCTTTTTCCTGCTCCCTTCCCGTTCTACTAATATTTTTCTTCTCTACTTTATTTCTTTTGGTCATTCTTTAAAATCATATCATATAAAACACTGCTGCTGGGTTTACCTGGCGCTGTAGAGATGACAAGATTTTTCTTCTGGAGCTGAAAACATATTTGGATATACATTTCTTTCATTTGGAAGAAATCCTTTCAATTTCTTCTGATTATTTCTAATACTAGATACATATTTGAATATATTATTATTATTATATATTAAATATATTTTAAACTATAGTAGTAGTATTCGTCACTCAGTCATGTCTCTTTGTGATCCCATGGACTGTAGCCTGCCATGCTCCTCTGTCCATGGAATTCTCCAGGCAAGAAAACTGGAGTGGTTTGTGCACGCTTCAGTAGCAGCTTGTGGGCTCAGAAGCTTCAGTTCCCAGGCTCGAGAGCACAGGCTCAGTAGTTTCGATGCATGGCTTAGTGACTCCACAGCATGTGGGATCTTCTTCCCCAACCAGGGATCAAACCCATGTCTCCTACGTTGGCAGGCCTATTCTCAGCCACTGCACCACCAGGGAAGCATCCCATACTTATCTTTATCATCTTGTTTATTTCCCAGGTTATACTTACCTGGTCTAAGAATTCTGTCCTCTGAGTTTTTGTGAAATCTCACTGCCATATTTGATTTAATAGTTGGAATGAGGAGTCTAAGCACAGATCACATTTTTTTCCTTCTCCTACTTTCTTCCTTATCAAACCTGTTCTCTTAAATAGTTCTTTCTATGCCACAGGATGAAGTCTTAAGCCCCAGAGTTGTGTTAATCCTTTTCAGCAGCAGTGATATTCTCACTCAACATTAAAAAGACTGAGCTGATATAGTATTAAAACTTTAAAATAGGTAGGGGGGAAATTGGGTAAGAACAGCCTCTTCGGCCATCTACACATCTTCTCTAATGCCGTTCAGTATCTACTGCTTTCGGCTGATTCAAGTTGGGGAGGAAGGAGAGAAGGAAGTAGTCAAGAGCAGGAATGGCCCTCTAACAATAAACCCTTCACTTCTCCCAGAAATGGCAGAGGCATGAGTCACATCTGTGGGTTCTTCAGAGATCCTCCCCCTTCAGGGAGAATTTCTCAACTGAAGTTCCCCTGATGCAGGAAATCCAACTGATGGCTTACCACTTCCTTCTTAGTCTCCCAGCTTCCAGGAGGTCCACACCCTTTCTAGGGTCACCTCTTTCATCCAAAATGTCTCCTGGACACAGTACCTCTCAAGAATTAACTGAACCTCTCCCTTCCCAGGGAAGGCTCATGCCTCTTCATGGTCTTCAGACTTTCTAGGCCCCTCTCTAGACTTTCCAGGTTTGAGTCTTTAAACACCGCTGCCTCCCTTAAGCCCTTGGAGACACAGATTAATTATCTTGGAAGCTTCCTCACTTGCCTTGAGGGGAGGGGAGCACTGAACTTCTATAGCAAGTCTCCGGTGCCAATAGATAGTCTATTTGAATAGGAAACCCAAGAACAACCACTCTACTTTCTGTGGTATATTGAGAGAGAAACTTCACAAAGAACACTTATTACCTGGACTTAAACCCCAAAGCTCCCAGTAAGGAGAGCTCTTAAGCTAAACCAGACTACTTTTGTATCTTTAATTTATTTGGCCTAGCAGGTTTGCCTGGTGGCTCAGATGGTAAAGCATTTGCCTACAATGTGGGAAACCCAGGTTCAGTCCCTGGGTCAGGAAGATCTCCTGGAGAAGGAATTGGCAACCCACTCCAGTACTCTTGCCTGGAAAATCCCATGGATGGAGGAACCTGGTAGGCTACAGTCCATGGGGTCACAAAGAGTCGGACACGACTGAGCGACTTCACTTCACAACAGGTTTGAAGGAAGGTGAATCAAGCAGTGCCAGAGAAAAACAGGAAGAGAAGATATTTTTTGTTCGCCTAAGAACCTACAGTTAAACAGGCCCAAACTGTAGTCCAGTGCAAGAAAGAGAAAGGAACAAAGGAAGGAAGAGAGAAAAGGGGAAAGAATGAAGGGGAGAAATGCAAACAAAGAATAAAAGAAGGAAGGGAGGAGAGGCGCACATTCCACGGCCCTGCCTTGGGAATCAACATGTTTGAACACGGCCTTCAAGAAATTCACCTGCACAAGCCCCCCTCATCGTTCCTCTCACAGCCTCTTATATCTGACAGCCTATTCACCTGAGATAGGGTTTCAATCAACCTTTTTTGATATCTCTCACCCTAAGATTTTCTGTGACTTGAAATTATATTTCTACAAATTCTACTTTGGCAATTTCTCTTGGTTAATTCTTTAGATCTTTTTTTGTCCAAACCCATGTGAACAAGCTCTTTTGTCTCTTTCATATTTTCAGCCCAAAAGCCTTCATTCAGGGTTAAGATGATGGCCAATGTATTATTTGTGTAGGTCACCATCACATATCCCTACTGCTGCTAAGTCACTTCAGTCATGTCCGACTCTCTGCGACCCCAGAGACAGCAGCCCACTAGGCTCCCCCATCCCTGGGATTCTGCAGGCAAGTACACTGGAGTGGGTTGCCATTTCCTTCTCCAGTGAATGAAAGTGAAAAGTGAAAGGGAAGTCGCTCAGTCGTGTCCGACTCTTAGCGACCCCATGAACTGCAGCCTACCAGGCTCCTCCGTCCATGGGATTCTCTAGGCAAGAGTACTGGAGTAGGGTGCCATCGCCTTCTCCGGCACATATCCCTAGATAATCCAAATTCTTGCATTACTGCATTGATTCTGCCTCTCAAGCAAAGGAAACCTGGATTGCTAAACTTAATTTTTTTAATTTCAGGATGCTTCAGTTTCTTTATAGGTAATGGGGATAGTAAAACTCCCTAAGATAAATTAATAAATGTAAGGGCCTTAATTTGTGTCTAGCATGTAATAAGCACGTAACAACTGTTCAGTTCATCGCTCAGTCGCATCAGACTCTTTGCGACCCCGTGGACTGCAGCACAGCAGGCTTCCCTGTCCATCACCAACTCTCAGAGTTTGATCAAACTCATGTCCATTGAGTCAGTGATGCCATCCAACCATCTCATCCTCTGTTGTCTCCTTCTCCGCCTGCCTTCAGTCTTTCCCAGAATCAGGGTCTTTTCCAATTAGTCAGTTCTTTGCATCAGGTGGCCAAAGTATGGGAGTTTCAGCTTCAGCATCAGTCCTTCCAATGAATATTCAGGACTGATTTCCTTTAGGATTGAGTGTTTTGAACTCCTTGCTGTCCAAGGGACTCTAAAGAGTCTTCTCCAACACCACAGTTCATAAGTATCAATTCTCTGGGACTCAGCTTTTTTTTCTAGTCCAACTCTCACATATATACATGACTACTGGAAAAACCATAGCTTTGACTAGAGGGAACTTTGCTGGCAAAATAACGTCTCTACTTTTTAATATGGCATCTGGGTTGGTCATAGCTTTTCTTCCAAGGAGCAAGCATCTTTTAATTTCATGGCTGCAGTCACCATCTGCAGTGAGTTTGGAGCCCAAAAAAATAACGTCTCTCACTGTTTCCATTATTTCCACATCTATTTGCCAAGAAGTAATGGGACTGGGTGCCATGATTTTAGTTTTTTGAATGTGGAGTTTTAAGCCAGCTTTTTCACTCTCCTTCATTTTCAGCTTTCATTATTATCATTCTCAAAGTGTTCCTTTAGATACAAGAAATAAAACTTGCCTTAAGTTCTTTTAAATGTAGACATAAATGTGTTTGGATTAGTGAGAGTAAGCAACATGAAATCTAGGAACCCAGGTTAACCATCAAAGGCTTGGTAAGTGCAAGGCTCTGGAGCATTTATTTTTCTTTATGCAGTAGGATCTTGACAATTTACAGTAAAATGGAATTTTTTAAAAGTATTATTACATGCAATGCAACTGTTCAGCAGCATCTGTTTTATATTTTTCTATTTTCTCAGAAAGAGGGGAAAGACATAGAATTGAGATTCTGAGTAACAGAGCCTCAAAGAGGCAAACCAAGAGGAAAGAAATATATAAATAAATGTTCAATAACTAAACATCTAAATTCATATGTTTTATTCTACACTTTTATTAATAGACTTATTTCTCTAATTACTTTCTATAGCTACTAACCATTGAGAAATATACCAGATTTAGTCAACTTCTAAAACATGACAGGGAGACAAAGATGATGCTTCAAACAAGTAGCATAGTGGTGGAATCTGCAACCAGAACCCAAGGCCCAAGGGCTTCTGCAGTGCTGAACTGATAACTTTTGAGGCTGGAAATAGTTGTAGCTATAAAACACTGGGTAACTCACGAGTGATGACACTGTCCTGCCCTACGTCCCACCCCCGTGAGGCAATCCTGTGGACTTGGGTCCGTCACATTGCCCCTTCTGCCTGAGTTTATTCCTCTGTAAAGTGAAATAATAATAAAGAGACTAACTGGCCAGCAAGGCCCACCTCAGCTTCATACATGAGCTGTTTTCTCCTGGAACCAGCATTACCAAAGTAGTACTCTAGGATTCTAGCCGTGGGAACTGAATGATGGGCACAGACCTTTAGCTAGAAAGCATCCCTGACTTCAACGTTCAGACACTGCTGAATGATGGCACATGGACATGCCTGATCTTTTCGGATGCAATCAGTAATTGAATCAGATACTACATTTTTCTGAAATATCTAAGTCAACATTTTGTGCTATCTCTAACCCTACCTACAACTTTAGGAACTTAGGCATCAATTTTACATTGAAGGCAAAAAGAGAAGGGGGCAGCAGAGGATGAGATGGTTAGATAATATCAATGATTCAATGGACATGATTTTGAGCAAACTCTGGGAGATAGTGGAGGACAGAGGAGCCTGGCATGCTACAGTCCATGAGGTCACAAAGTCAGACACGACCTAGTGATGGAAAAACAGCAACGAAAACAAAAATCAATTTTATAAGCTTCCCTTCTTTGGGCCATTGAACTAGTTTGTTTGTTCGCTTTTTGTCAGTCCTTGCTCATTTTTGCCACCATTTTTTATCAAAAAGCTTTCAAGTTTAGTTTTGCAGCAGTTACCTGACCTACAGAATTGAGCATAAAGTTTTCCTTGAGACCTAATATTACTACCTTTAATCACTGCCTCTTTATAAAAGTAAATCTTCAGTGCTTTTATTTAATTTGTATTTTTAGCTGTGCACATTCAATTTTCTCATCTGTAAGATGAGGATAGTATTAGTTCTTATTTGATAAATTTGCTCTAAGGATAAAGTAAATCAATAGAGACAGGTTCTAAGGATCGTTCCTGGTGCACAATAATGAACTGACAGATGTCCAGCTTCATTACTCTGCTCACATTGCTGCTCTGTTACTTGGGAAATGTGTAAGACATGGTTTCAATTTTATTTGGAATGACTGGGAAATGTTAGTAAAAGAAATACAGGATATATCTCGCATCATCTTTGTAACTAAGTCTAGACCACAGTTCCCCAAACTAAGGTCCACAGGGCAAAGTCAATCCATGAACTGTTTCATTAATGAATTTTTAGTGGAACACAGCCAGAGCCACATCTTACCATTTATGAATTGTCTATGGATGCCTTCACAATAAAACAGTAGAGCTGAGTAATCACAAAAGAAATTGTGGTCCATAGCACCTTAAATATTTTCTTCTCTGGCCCTTTACAGAAAAAACCCCTAACTCCTTATCAAGGTATCTGACATTTTTCTTGATGTACTAGACAGACTCCTGAAAAGTGACATTTGAATGGTATTTTTGCAAAACACTATTTGCAACATAATGTTGTAAAAAGACACATTTATGTTATTTTTCTACTTTCTCCCAGGGATAGAAACAGTCTGCACTGAGTCTTTGAAAAGAGGCAGAAAAAGAGGTAAAAAATAAATGATTAATGCATTTTTAACTAAAATAATGCAAATTTCTATTTTATAATTCATGTTTTTAGTGATCAATCAATTTTCTTAATTAACTTATAGAGCCAGTAACAAATGTTAGGATAGTTCCTGCTCCTGCTCAGTTTCAACAACATGACAGGCAGCCACTTCATTGATTAGTCAATCGATCTGTGAGAGACCCCCAGGCCTCCTGAGCAGGTCTCCCCTCACCATAGTGATAACTTTTGAGGAAGGAAATATGAAGAAATGTATCTAAAGAGTATGACTCACATAGTATTTAGCTCATTCATCTCTCTTGCCTACACAGAGAGCCATAGGCTAGCCACCAAAGGGGACTCTGAGTGGCAACGGGACCTGTTACCAAAGAAATTCCTAAAATTTCTTTGATTGTATAACTTTGGCTTGTCACTCATTTTTTTGGCCTCAATTTCCTCCTCTGTAAATCGGTGGGTGGCAGGTGAATTTGAATGGCCTCCTGCACCCACCCAACTCTAATAGAACTGACTCTGGAAGGACTGTCCACAGCCTACCCTCCCCATCAAGAGAGAAGCCCCAACATTAGTCTTTAATGGATCCCCTTTAATACTGGCCAGAAGGGCAAGAGAAAATGTTCCCACTACTGACATCCTTTCTAAGATTTTCAGCACCTGCTTCAGAGGAATCAGACCTCAGCACCCTCACCCCAGGGTATACAGAGGCCCTCTCCCTGAGAAATCTGTGGTTTCTTTTAGAGCAAGTTACATTCTAGGAGCAGAGAAAGCTCACATGAAAGAGAAGTGAAGCAAAGCAGAAAGCAAGGCGGGAAGGTGGAACTGACCCGCCGGGGGCCCATTGCAACCCTGCTTTGTTGCCCCAGCTGAGCCCTCAAACAGGGAGAAAAAATGAAAAATTGAGGCTTTTTCTCCATCTGTATAACTTCAAAGCAATGATATGACTATAAATCTTCCTTCAAAACAGCAGGAAGAAAATGATCGTGCAATAGGTAGCTGGGGCTGGCAAGCTTGGGAATTCAGATCCTGCTTCAAGAGGTGTGTATTTAGGATTTCAGAGGATTGGGATATAAAGTGACATTAGGTTTATGGACCTAACCTGCCATAAAGAAAGACCTAGATATGTATCTAATTCATGGGAGAAATCCTCCCATTACATTTTAAGTTATAAAGAAGGATCTCAAGATGGGGGAGGAGAGACCATTTTAGAGCAAGATGGAATGAAAAAAACGCATGCTTCCTTGCAGGTCCAAGAGTTCCCAGAGATACAAATATGGATTTTCAACGTGATCAGCTTCCCGTGGCTTGTGGTGAGGCGAAGGGAATTTTATATAAGGAGAAAATGAAAAAAGGTGGGCTTCACAATATTCTACACTTTTCAGTTAGAAAACTCTCATGTGAATGATGTATTGTACAGGTTGTGGACCCTTGTTGGGGGGAGGGACATGTTTCTAAGACTGTCCCCAGGTCTGGTGGTTCTCTAGGAAGACTGAAAGGAGTCAGCATATTGTTGAACTCGTGGCTGTTATTTATTCTATTGAAAAGGCACACCAAAAAAATCAGCAAGGGGAAGAAGCACATGGTACAGATGTCAGTTTCCAAAGTCGTCTCCCAGAGGGGTCACCGTGACGCACTTAATTCTCCAGCAATGATGTGCAGTGTTGTCTGCCAGGGAAGCTGCCCTGAGCCTGAGAGTCCAGGGCTTTTACCAGGGGTTAGTTACATAAGTACCCTCTGGCTAGCACATGCCAAAATTCCAAACTCTTGGAAGGAAAGCAGGCATTCCACACACACCATATCGTTTATACCAACAGTTCAGGCACAGTGAGCCACGCTTAAGTCTGGGAATAGTGAGACCCCTTCCCCAGACCACGTTCCCAGATGCCAGCCAAGGGCCATCTGGGAACCAGACTTTCTGAAGAAAGCAGGCTCAATTCTTCTCTGTTGGCTCTTTTCCACATAGCATCCTAGAGAAGCTGGGGGAAAGACAGCATTTCCACACTTAATAAATTAATGAACATTAGCTAACCAGGTCATCTCCTCTCCTGCCATGGAAAGTGCCCACGGGTTCCCATCTGCACCCAATACAAGGGCAAGTGCTTCAATAACAGGATGGAAGATGTACACATTTGAGAAACCCAACAACAGCCTTCACAGTCGATTCCCTGTAATGTCTGTCTGGCCTTCGGCTCACTGAAAAAGAGCACAGCCTTTAGGCTCAGAAGACCTGAATTTGAGTTTCAGCTGTACCAAGAGTGTCTATTTTGTGTGGGTCAATGCAGTATCTCTCATACTGAACTTAGTCTTCACCCAAATGGGAATAATAATAAAACTTGCCTCACCATATTATGAGAAAAAAGCAAGATAATAAATGTAAAAGCTTGCAAACTATAATTGTTATAGTACAAATGCTCAACTTGCTCATCTATCCTAACTGATTCCCTCCTCCCAAAATATAGTTTATTCGATACCAACAAGTATTGGGTTGGGCAAAAAGTTTGTTCAGGTTTTCCATATCTTACAGAAAACTCCAAATGAGCTTTTTGGCCAATCCAATATAAATGGGTTTTTTGCTTTTGCGTGTATGTTAGTTGCTCAGTCATGTTCGACTCTTTGCCACGCTATGGACTGGTAGCCTGACAGGTTCCACTGTCTGTGGGATTCATCAGGCAAGGTAGGTAAACCATTCCCTTCTCCACAGAATCTTCCTGACCCCGGGATCAGACCTAGGTCTCCCTCATTGCAGGCAGATTCTTTACCGTCTGAACCACCAGGGAAGTCCATATATAAATGTTTGCCTAATGACTATATCAGATCAGTTCAGTCGCTCGGTTGCGTCCAACTCTTTGCAACCCCATGGACTGCAGCATGCCAGGCCTCCCTGTCCATCACCAACTCCCAGAGTTCACTCAGACTCACGTCCATTGAGTCAGTGATGCCATCCAACCATCTCATCCTCTGTTGTCCCCTTCTCCTCCCCTCTTCAATCTTTCCCAGTATCAGGGTCTTTTCCAATGAGTCAGTTCTTCATATCAGGTGGCCATAGCACATATATAATTTAACTTTTCCCACTTTATAGCATTTTCTAATTTCTTTTAACATAAAATAGCTTGAGTTCAAAATATGAGAAATAGTTGCTTGCCGTGAGCTGAAATGATCAATTTAGTACAAGACAAGGCAGATGTAGCTGTGGTGACCCCCGTGTGACCTGACTTGCCCCCTCAGAAGCTCAGCCTGGTTCTATCTCAGGTCTCAGAGAAGGGAAGAGAAAGAATCTTCCCTACTCATCTTTAGATTCATTCATTTTTTTTCTCTTTTGAACATAATACTTTTTTATGTAAATATGGGTAGTAACTGGGGGCTTCCCAGGTGGCACTGGTGGTAAAGAACCTGCCTGCCAATGCAGGAGACATAGAGATGAGGGTTCAATCCCTGAGTCGGAAAGATCCCCTGGAGGAGGGAATGGCAACCCACTCCAGTATTCTTGCCTGGAGAATCCCATGGACAGGGGAGCTTGGCAGGCTACAGTCCATAGGTCCCAAAGAGTCGGACACGACTGAAGTGAGTTAGAACGTGCTCCTGGGTAGAAATCACTGTCCTTCTCATTGCATGGAGGTCAAAGTATGCACACTGGACAGGAAGTTGGCTCCTACCCTTGCCTTTCAGACTGCTCTGGGTCCCCAAGAGGGGACTCTGCTCTCCTGCTGCCGATTCTGAACCCAAAACGGGTGGCCCAGATTCATGTGGTGGGAGGTCAAGTCTTGGGGTTCTCACAGGCCGGTGTATGCCCTGGCAAGAAAGGGAGCTCACCTTGTCTTGGTCCCACAGGCTCCTCAGAAAAGTGTATAAAGGATAAAAATGGAAAGTGGTTCACCCTCAAGGAGTTTGAAGATGAAGGGGGCCACAGAGCCTCCAAGAACTGGAAGCAGAGTGTGCGCTGCGGGGGATGGCCCCTGAAAAACTTGATTCAGGTATTCTAGCATCAGAGCGCTGCAGTCAAGGGTTTTGTGTCATGGGTCACTGGTTTCAAGCTTTAGCAGGACACTTCCAGAAAATCACCATGCCTAGGTCACAATGCATATATTACCCCTAATAGTTCATGTGAGTGCTATCTTCGCTGGTTTTCATTACAACTCAATTCTCTAAGTGTGTAAACTTTTACACTTAAATTTTTAAATTTTTTATTTAATTTTTAAAAGTTACTTTCCACTTCCAATTATTACAAAGTATTGGCTATATTCCCCGCATTGTACAATACCTCCTTGAGCCTGTCTTATACCCACTAGTTGTATCTCCCACTTCCCTACTTCTATGTTGTTCCTCTCCCCACTTCACTGTTAACCACTGGTTTGTTCTCTATATCTCTGAGTCTGCTTTTTTATGTTATATTTACAATGTTTTATATATATATATATATATTTAGATTCCACATGTAAGTGATGCCATGCTTACATTTGTCTTTGTCTGACATTCACTTACTTAGCATAATGCCCTTCAAGTCCATGTATGTGGCTGCAAATGGCAAAATTTTGTTCTTTTCTATGGCTGAGTAGTATTCAAACTCTTACAGTTTTGGAGGTAGAACAGTAAAAATTGTGACCTTGGCGCTGCCACTAATAATTGCCATTGTATAATTTGGTCACAGGAAAGTAAATTAAATTTAATAAATTTAATTTGGCGGGGGAAGATCTTAGGCTTTGTCGGGGGAATGTTTAAAATAACAATAATAGAACTGTGTATCTGAAAATAATGCATCAGAATGAGTGTTTTCTAGATAGATTTATGAAGTTCATTCTTGAAAAAGGATATTTTAAAATAAAATATCTCTTTGATCCTCATATCAGCCCCTGATGTGAACAAAACAGGCCAGATCTCTGTTACAGACGAACTTGTGCCTCCTGGCTCTGTACCACATGCCCCAGATGGTCCTTCCTTGTGCCAGTCTACTGATGAGAAGATAGTTATTGAATACGTCTAAATCCACAGGGACTGTAAAGTGTGGCCCCCAGCCCCTAACCAGGAAGACAACTACTCATTTATAAGCACAGGACGGCACAGCTCATGGGTAGGATAATGAGATTCGCTGGCAGGAAGAGACACAGTAGCTCAGGGAAGGGAAGGTCGTTTCTGTCTTTGAAGTTGAGGCCAGTTTCACGGAACAGTTTGCACTGAGCTAGGTCTTAAAAGAAGACTAGTTCCAACAAGCCGAAAGGTAGGACTGAGAAATTCTGCACAGAAAGGATGGTGTGATTTGTCAAGAAGTTGTGGGTGCTAAGGCTTCCTAATGAACAGGGCTGAATGTAGAGGCCCAAGGCAGAAGACTGAGCCTTTCATTTAATCATGGGGCAGTTGTGAGGGGTTTGGGTTCGGGACTGACTAAGTTGAAAGAGTGTTGTAGAGGTAAGAATCTGATCAGGGAATGCAAGATAGATTACAGGGTGGGGAACTTTAACCCACGGAGATGTCAAGTGACCTCCATCACCTTTCCACCTGATCAATCCCACTCACCCTGCAAGGCCCAGCTCAAACAGCACACTCTGCTGGAGTCCTTGGAAATTCCCTGAGCTTGCTTCCTGTTGCAGCTCTAACAATTTCCCACAAGCTTAGTGCCTTAAGACAACGTAAATCTATTATCACACAGTTCTGCCGACCAGAAGCATGAGATCAGTTTCATAGGACTCAAGTCAAGGTTCAGCAGGGCTGGTTCCTCCTGGAGCCTTGCAGGGAGAATCTGCCCCTTGCTTTTTTCAGCTTTTGGAAGCAGCCTTCATTCCTTGGCTTGTGGCCCCTTCCTCACACCACTCCAGCTCTTGTTCTGCCATCACATCTCCCACTACTGACTCTGGTCCTCCTGTCCCCTCTGCTAGGGGCCAAAGTCCCTTTTACTGTATAACTTAGCACATTCAGGGGTCTGGGGATTGGGATGTGAACATCTTGGTGGGGATGGGGGAGTGTGGGGAACAACAGACATTATTTAGCCTACTATAGCTATACATCTCTAGATCCTGAAATATTCTGAAAGCACAGTTAAAACTTTATCATTCTTACTAATTCTGTGCCAGCTTTTTCCCACTTGTCTCCCCAAAGAGAGTGTGTGTCCAAGGCCACTGATAAGGCCTGCCACCTGTCAATCACTCACTAGGTATGTTCCAATGGAGTAGCTATAGTACTCGAGGTATAAATAAATAATTTAGACGGATACTGGGGGATGGGAAGGAAGTGGTTGTAAAGGAAATTCTGGCAAGACTTTATGAGGAGAGCAAGAGTGAGGATGCAGTTTTTAAAGCTGACTTTAAATCTGAGGCTGGGTGACAGAGAGCAGTGCGTTACAGACTTGGGGAGGGAGGTTATTTCCCATGAAGATCCCTTGAACTTGTGTTGAGAGTGGCACATGAGTGAAAGGCAGTTGGGATTACTGAGCTCACAAAGTAGAAACAAGGACCCATCGCAGCATGAATCTCATTTTTCTTTCAGGAAGGGTTCCTACCAAACCCATCAAGAAAAAGGAAAAAGGTAACTATTAGCTTCTGTCTCACCTACCATATTGTTGATTTTCCATCTCTCTGGCTTTATTTCATAGTTTCTAAATTAACCAATTATGATGAAGCTTGACTTTATAGTATGGAGTTTTTGCTACTTCCAAACATTTATGTGTGTGAAGCTGGGACTCCTTTGAGTTTTAAAATATTTGAGATAGAGGGTGGAGATGATCCTTAAAAATAGATAACAAGGCAGAACTGACCTTCTACATTTGTTTTAGAAAAATAGATGAGTAAGTCCCCTGTATAGGAACGTTAAATTTGCAAGCTTTCAAAGATGCGAACGTGCGTTCGCGTGTTCAATCACGTTAGTTCACGTGTCTGGCTTGTGTTGTCATGTATGTGAATCCTCCACAGCTGATTGAGCCTTTGAGTACTTTACTGTACAGTGCAGTATAGAACACAGTGGTACAGTATCTTTATTTCAAGTCCAGGATGTCTGGAAGCAACTGTAAAAGCAGCAGTGATGTAGCTGGTATGGCTAAGAAACTCCAGGAACTAGAGGCCCAGAGGAAGGATGAAGAGAGACAAGAGGAAGCAACTGCAGAACTGAAGAGACTCAGGAGGCAGGAAATGGCAAGGGGATTTTGTTTATCTGAAGAGGCAGCCTTAGTGTCTGAGGCACAGGACTCGGACATAGGACGGTACGTGAAGAAGGTTGTTGCAGCCGTTCAGAGTGCAGTCCGGTGCTACCGTGTCACCCATGATGAGAAAAAAAGAGCCTCTACCCAGACATCACTGGATCATTTTTTAAAGCGAGTAGACAGAGTTGAATCCAGCAAAGAACTGGAACCTGTGTCATCAGTGTCAGGCGTGAGTGAAATTGCAGCTTGCCCTCCGTCTCCTATTGCCGACGATCCTTCAGCTCTGCCGTCTTCCACCTCCTGTCCCTCCTCCAGTCAGTAACCCTCCTTGCCTGTTCACGCGATGCCAGCTGTTGTACTGTACTCCTGCACTTCTCGAGGTACTCTAACTGTACATTAAAAATGTTTTCTTCACTCTTTGTGTTTGTTTGCTTTTTCTGTATTATTTGTGTGATAAGTGACAAGTTTATTACAGTGCAGTACCATAGAGTTGATTGTGCAACAAATTGGACTTTCAGTATGCTCTCGGAGTGGAGCTCATTAGGAGGTAGGCGAGTTTCTGTACTGTCTTTCTTAAAAAAGTGTTTATTGGAGTACAGTCGACTTGAAGGTTGTATTAGTTTCAGGTATACAGCAAAGTGAGTCAGTTATGTATATACATATATCCACTCTTTTTTTTTAAATTCTTTTCCCATATAAGCCACTGCAGTGGGCATACTGTCTTAAAATTAGACATAAAAGATGGAGCTAGAGGTGGAAAAGCATGATTTGGGAAGGCACAAAAAAAGTATGTTTAATGATGGTTGCTTTTGCAACACTGAGTGTATTTTCATTGGCTTTTCTGGGTTCTGGCTTTAATGAAATAAAGATTGAGCAAAATGGAAACATCTCATGGTCACTCCAGCTGACCTAGTATAGACCTAATGTAGACATCCCCTTCAGAACGAATATACAGCCATATGTCACCTGGTAAAGCAAAAACAAAACAAAACCTCTTCTTCACATGCACACAGCCACTGACACTGAGTCCTGCCTCAGGGGGTCTGTTTTCAAGGTAAATTTTATTTCCTTCATGGAGATGACACTTTAAAGAATAGAGTGATTGGGAAGCAGAGGTGCCCTGTAGAAGAGGCTGCTAACTTGGAAAATCTTTTCATTTGTGGAGTTGCCCTTCAACCCCATCAGAGGGGTTAGTGCAGACCTTAGTGCCACCAATGAAGGCAAATTCTCTCCTTCAAAGTAACGTGTGACAATCATGGACCAGCACTGTCTGTGTTGTGTGGATTCTGGGGAAGGCGTCAGATAGTTGATGTCTTCCTCTCCAAGACAGTGTGTGAGAGAGAAGCTATGAGGTGAAAAAGAGGAAATAGAACAGCTTCCATTTTCCTAACTTCCAGCAGAGGTAACCTTGGCCATCTCTGCCAAACCAGGAAGTCATGATCTTCACAAAGCTGGTTTCTGGGGATACCTGCTCCACTGACTATATGCTAGAGATTCAGTAACTAGGATCTGCATCCACTGGGTTTTCTGGAGAAACAGATGCTATTTGCACTGTTCATTAAGACCAATGCTTCCACCTGGTCCTAGGGAGTGAATGCTAGGCTATGCATGCATGCTCAGTTGTGTCCGACTTGTTGCAACCCCATGGACGACAGCCCACCTGGCCTCCCTGCCCATGGGATCATCCCAGGCAAGCATACTGGGGTGGGTGGCCATTTCCTCCTCCAGGGGATCTTCCTGATCAGGGGATCGAACCTGTGTCTCCTTGGCTCCTGCATTGGCCAGCAGATTCTTTACCACTAAGCCACTGGGGAAGCCCTAGTCCTAGGGGGTCAAGGGTAGTTCGGTCTGGGTTAATCCATTAGTTGATCTTCTCCCACCCTTCATCACGGATGCCTTCTCTTGGTTTCCTCTGGGCTTACAGCTCAAAGGTGTCACTGCCTCAGTTCTTGAAGGGTCTCTCTACAGCATCTCTTCCCTCTCTAGCCCCTTGGCTTCTGCTGCTTGTGTCTTCTTAGCACCAAATGGCATAAGAAAGCCTGACTCAGTAGCCTAAAAATAGTGGTCAGCATCCTTGAGGGTGAGAAGAAAGAAATGCAGTTACATGGTCCCAAGTCAGGACATCTCAAACACAGGTAGGGATGTCCCCAAGGATCTCCCTAACAGGCCATTCCTCAAGCCCTCCTATTGACAGGGAGCACGTGCTCAAGATATGCCTTGCAGCCTAGAATTTCCTATGTGTGCATTTTGTGTCTCTTTTTCTTATGTTGAAATTATAGATGCAAAGAATCTACCGATCAACATGTGTTCCAATTCACCTCAGCTCATTGGGCTCAAGGATAATATTCTGACTGTTATGCTTTAGAAATATCAGGCCATTTTGCTTTGGCTCATAATACTATAAGTAGAGGCTCTGCATTCTTGTAGCAACAGACCTCATGGAAGCACTGAGAATGAGAAGTATTTAAAAATTCAGATCAGCAGGACTGGTAATGGGTTGGATGTCTGGGATGGGGTAAGGGAAGGAATCCATGTTCACTTCCAGTCTCCTGGGTTCTTAATGAGATGAAGGGCACCAGAAGAGGAGCACATTCAAGACAGAAAGACAAGCACTGTGGTCCGGGGCACAATGGGTTTTAGACATGATGAAAGACATATAATTTTATGATTAAAAAAAAAGTAGCATTTGGATGCGTGGGTACTCAAAAGAAGACCAGGAGACCAGAGACACAGGTCCGAAAGCCCAGGGATGAATGTGGTAGGTCATGGGAGTAGTTGTGGTCATCTAGGAGAGGAAATGGCACCCCACTCCAGTACTCTTGCCTGGAAAATCCCATGGATGGGGGAGCCTGGTGGACTGCAGTCCATGGGGTTGCTAAGAGTCGGACACGACTGGGCGACTTCACTTTCACTTTTCACTTTCATGCATTGGAGAAGGAAATGGCAACCCACTCCAGTGTTCTTGCCTGGAGAATCCCAGGGACAGGGGAGCCTGGTGGGTTGCCGTCTATGGGGTTGCACAGAGTCGGACACGACTGAAGCGACTTAGCAGCAGCAGCAGCAGCAGCAGGAGAGGAAAATAGGCCTACAGAATTCCAACATTCCAGGTTTGGAAGCTGAAGAGAAAGAAGAAACATGTTAGAAAAATTAAAGAGAATGGAGTGTCATGGAACAAAGCATAAAGAGTGTTTCTAGAAGGAAGAGCTGAATGGCCCTCCCCACCACCTCCCCACTTCCTCAACACCCACCAGAGTCCCAGCTACCCATCACCAGGCGGGCTGGTCCCCAAATCTGTGACTGTTTTGTACCTAGACTGTCATGCAAGCACTGTCGTGTGAATTTCTTCTTCTAGCCGGTGGTGTAGAAAGGGTGGCTTCATCTGAATGAAGAGCTGCTATCCATTAGATGAACTGTTTCTCACCACACGGTTATCTTTCCACTCAGGTGGCCCAGGAGAGGGACCAGGTGCCCATTCTCTGGGCCTTTCTGCAGAACAGACCCATGACCCTCCTACATAGAAATCATAGTATATAGAGATTCACATGTTATTGCCACATAGATTATCACCAAAAATAAAAAGGAAGAAATTTAATTCTTCTTGCCCACCAATGGGCTCCTTCCTTAATCATTCTTATTTTGGTTTATAAATTCTATAGGGTTTTTTTTTTTAAGATTTTTTTTTATGTGGACCATTTTTAAAGTCTTTATTGAGTTTGTTATAATATTGCTTCTGTCTTATGTTTTGGTTTTTGACCGTGAGGCATATGGGATCTTAGTTCCTCAACCAGGGATTGAACCTGCACCCCCTGCATTGGAAGGGGAAGTCTTAACCACTAGGATGCCAGGGAAGTCCCCATAAATTCTGTAGTTTTAACATGTGCTGCTTGTTACTCCATGATACTTAGATGCACACACTGTCCATATTTTTCTTTTTAAAAATAAATTTTATTTATTTTTAATTGAAGGATAATTGCTTTACAGTATTGTGTTAGTTTCTGCCATACATCAGCATGAGTCAGTCACAGGTCTGTATATGTCAGCCGTAGGTATACACATGTCCCCTCCCTCTTGACTCTCCCTCTCACCTCCCACTCCATCCCAGCCCTTTAGTATGTCACTGAATGAAAGAAAATCTGGCTAAAGCCCCCACATATTGAGCCTGGTGAAAAGTCCCACACCAATTGACTTTGTGGGCCCTTCCATCTTCCTTACACAGGACAAAGCACCAGGTCTTCCATGGGCTCAAAACTTAGGGTAAGACCCTGGCCTTCAACTCCAGTGGTTGCCATTGCCACAGTTCCCAGCCATTGAGAGATGGCACCTCCACACCTAGATGCCAAGCTAGGTCCTGGGATGGCTTTCCCTAGGCTTCAGAACTGGAGAGGTCTGTCTGCCCTGGCATACACCTGATTATCTGTGCCCGTCGTCTTTCCAACCAGAGGCATTGTTGCAGTTTCAGGGGCTCTCCAGCACAAAATCCATAGCCCAGGAATGCCTCCCCAGGTCCTTCAATTCACAGAGAACTGACAGCAAGGAAAATGGGATGCAGTGATCTCTCAGATGTTTATCCTAGCATGTGAAGTCTCAGTAGGGACTTTCCCGGTGGCCCAGTGGTTATGACACTGCTACCAGTGCAGGAGGTGCAGGTTCAGCCCCTGGTCAGAGAACTAAGATTCCCACATGCCGTGCAACATGGCCAAAGGACAAAAAACAAAAAAATAGTAAATCACTCTTCAGTGAGTCACTGTGAACGATGCAGTGTAGACAGCTGGATGAGACGCTGTATTCCTGAGACAGATTTGCCTTCAGAATAATACATTTCTCAGGTTATCTTCAATTTATCCTTTTCTGTGGTTGTTGAAAGACTTGTCAGAATATCTGTCTCTATAAAGAAAACTTTGAAAGTTTAACACACAGCCACTTCCTCCTGAACGTCACTGCAGACCAGACTGTCTTCTCCCTGACCTCTTGTAAACCATTTTGAGAATGGTTTCCAAGTATCGCCTGGGTACAAGTAAAGGCTGTGTGTCTACAGTGCCAACCACAGGGTTGTCTTTCCAGAGTCTCGCTGATCCCAGTGATGTCTATATCATTTCCCCTTCCAGCGAGAAGACTCAAATAAATGCGAGGTGTGCAGTAGAGAGAAAGAGCTGTTATCCTGTGATACGTGTCCAAGGTTCTTTCACGGGAACTGCCACATTCCACCTAAACTTGCTACCAAGTGAGTGAGACCCGGCCCCCTCCTGCCCTTCCTTCTTATGTTTCTCCCATCATGCACACTCAGACTGAAAAGTTGTCTCTTATTGTATGTGTCTTGATTCAGAAGCAGAGTCTTTACGTATCCGGATTCAGAAAGAAGACACATAGCTGTTTAACAGTGCTAGTAGCAGTAGGTTAATGAGAAGAAAACTCTTCAAGTGGTGATTAGGTATAACAGAGAAAGGAATAACCCTCACTTCCTTCTCTTGATTCCCGAACCCATGCATTTTGATGGGGTGATGACGCTCTATATTAGTTGCTGGTTTAAAACATATACCACCTGCTATGGAAATATCAATCTGAGGCTGAATTTTGCAATAAAGAACTGATGATCTGAGCCACAGTCAGCTCCAGCTCTTGCTTTTGCTGAGAATATAATAGGAGCTTCTCCATCTTTGGCTTCAAAGAACATAATCTGATTTCAGTATTGACCATCTGGTGATGTCCGGGTGCAGTCATCTCCTGGGTTGTTGGAAAAGGGTGTTTGCTTTGACCAGCATGTTCTCTTGACAAAGCTGTTAGGCTTTGCTGTGCTTCATTTTGTACTCCAAGACCAAACTTGCCTGTTATTCTGGGTATCTCTTGACTTCCTGATTTTGCATTCCAATCCACTAAGATGAAAAGGACACCCCTTTTTGGTGTTCATTCTAGATGTTGTAGGTCTTCATAGAACAAATCAGCTTCAGATTCTTTGGCACCAAGGGTTGGGGCATATACTTGGATTACTATGATATTGAATGGCTTGCTTTGGAAACAAACCAAGAACATTCTGTTGTTTTTGAGATTGCACCGAATATTGTATTCTGTACCCTTTGATTGACTATGAGTCCCACTCCATTTCTTCTAAGGGAATTTTGCTCACAGTGGTAGATATAATGGTCATCTGAATAAATTTGGGCTTAAATTGAAGAAAGTAGGGAAAACCACTAGACCATTCAGGTATGACCTAAATCAAACCCCTTACAAATATACAGTGGAGGTGACAAATTGATTCAAGGGATTAGATCCAGTATGCAAAGTGCCTACTATGGACAAAGAACTACGGACAAAGGTTTGTAACACTATCCAGGAGGCAGTGACCAAAATCATCCAAAGAAAAAGAAATGCAAAAAGGCAAAATGGTTGTCTGAGGAGGTCTTACAAACAGCTGGGGAAAGAAGAGAAGTGAAAGGCAAAGGAGAAAGGGAAAGATATACCCAACTGAAAGCAGAGTTTCAGAGAATAGCAGTCAGGGCTAAGAAGGTCTTCTTCAATGAACAATGCAAAGAAATAGAGGAAAACAATAGAACGGAAAGACTAGAGATTTCTTCAAATAAATTGGAGATATTAAGGGACCATTTCACGCAAGGCTGGACACAATAAAGGACAGAAATGGTAAGGACCTAACAGAAGAGGAGAGATTAAAAAGAGGTGGCAGGAATACATAGAAGAACTATACAAAAAAGATCTTAATGACCAAATAACCGCCATGGTGTGGTCACTCATCTAGAGCCAAATATCTTAGAGTGTGAAGTCAAGTGGGCCTTAGGAAGAATTAATATGAACAAAGCTAGTGGAGGTGATGGAATTCCAGTTGAGCTATTTCAAATCCTGAAAGATAATGCTGTGAAACTGCTGCACTCAACATGGCCACAAATTTTGAAAATCCAGCAGTGGCCACAGGACTGGAAAAATGTCAGTTTTCATTCCAGTGCCAAAGAATGTTCAAACTACTGTACAATTGTGCTCATTTCACATGCTAGCAAGGTAACACTCAAAATACTTCAAGCTAGGCTTCAGCAGTACATGAATCAAGAACTTCCACATGTACAAGCTGGATTTAGAAAAGGCAGAGGAAAAAGAAATCAAGTTGCCAACATTCATTGGATCATGGGAAAAGCAAGAGAGTTCCAGGAAAAAGCATTTACTTCTACTTCATTGAGGACATGAAAGCCTTTGACTGTGTGGATCACAAAAAAAAAAAAAAACAAAACTGGAAAATTCTCAAAGAGATGGGAATACCAGACCACCTTACCTGTCTCCTGAGAAACCTGTATGGGAGTCAAGAAGCAACAGTTAGAACTGGACATGGAAAAATTGACTGGTTTAAAATTGGGAAAGGATTCCTACAAGGTTGTATATTGTCACTCTTTTTATTTAACTTGTATGAACAGTACATATGGAAAATGCTGGACTGGATAAACCACAAGCTGGAATCAAGATTACTAGGAGAAATATCAACAATGGCAGAAATCAAAGAGGAAGTAAAGAAAGAAGAGAGTGGAAAAGGTGACTTAAAACCTAACATTCATAAAACTAAGATCATGGCATCTGGTCCCATCACTTCATGTCAAATAGATGGGGGGAAAGTGGAAATAGTGACAGATTTCATTTTCTTGGGCTCCAAAATCACTATAGACGATGACTGCAGGCACAAAATTAAAAGATGCTTGCTCCTTGGAAGAAAAGCTATGACAAACCTAGACATCATATTAAAAAGCAGAGACATCTCTTTGCTGACAAAGGTCCATATAGTCAAAATTATTATTTTGCCTTTAATCATGTACGGATGTGAGAGTTGAACCGTAAAGAAAACTGAGCATCAAAGAATTTATCCTTTTGAATCATGGTGCTGGAAAAGACTCCTGAGAGTTCCTTGGACTGAAAGGAGATCAAACCAGTCAATCCTAAAGGAAATCAGTCCTGAATATTCATTGCAAGTACTGATGCTGAAGCTGAAGCTCCAATACTTTGGCCACCTGATGCAAAGAGCCAATTCATTGAAAAAGACCCTAATGCTGGGAAAGATTGAAGGCAGGAGGAGAAAGGGGTGACAGAGGATGAGTTGGTTGGATGGCATCACCAACTCAATGAACATGAGTTTGAGAAAACTCCGGGAGATAGTGATGGACAGAGGAGCCTAGCATGCAACAGTCCAAGGGGTCGCAAAGAGTTGGACAAGAATGAGCGACTTATCAACAACAGCAAAATGGAAATATCACAAAGCTGACAAAGCTGGGACTGTTCTGAGCCTTCAGAAGATGATCATCTCAGTTTTATCAGGTCAGCTGATCTTGAATCTCAGAGTTCAGGATAAGATGCCTGAATTCTGTGTGTGTGAATCCACTGCTACATATCCTTTGTGATAAATTGTATCTTTGGTCAGAGGTGATGATATGTCAGATAACATGTAGAAGGAGAAGGCATTCTAGAAGTAGTAGAATTCCTGTGGCCAAGGAGGAGAATCTCCAGGATTATGTCCATCCCTATGAGGATAGAGCACTTTTCCTGCAAAACGGGAGGAGTCTAACGTAGCTCATCTGCTCCCATGAATCTCCCAGAGATTGTGCCACCTCAGGAATTCAGCAAAGAGAGGCAATGCCAAAGAATGCTCAAACTACTGCACATTTGCACTCATCTCGCATGCTAGTAAAGTAATGCTGAAAATTCTCCAAGCAAGGCTTCAACAATACATGAACCATGAACTTCCAGATGTTCAAGTTGGTTTTAGAAAAGTCAGAGGAACCAGAGATCAAATTGCCAACATCTGCTGGATCATTGAAAAAGCAAAAGACTTCCAGAAAAATGTCTATTTCTGCTTTATTGATTATGCCAAAGCCTTTGATTGTATGGATCACAACAAACTGTGGAAAATTCTGAAAGATATAGGAATACCAGACCACCTGACCTGCCTCTTGAGAAACCTATATGCAGGTCAGGAAGCAACAGTTAGAACTGGACATGGAACAACAGATTGGTTCCAAATAGGAAAAGGAGTACGTCAAGGCTGTATATTGTCACCTTGCTTGTTTAACTTATATGCAGAGTACATCATGTGAAATGCCAGGCTGGATGAAGCACAAGCTGAAATCAAGATTGCCAGGAGAAATATCAATAGCCTATACATGCAGATGACACCACCCTTATCGCAGAAAGTGAAGAAGAACTAAAAAGCCTCTTGATGAAAGTGAGAGGAGAGTGAAAATGTTGGCTTAAAGCTCAACATTCGGAAAACTAAGATCATGGCATCTGGTCCAATCACATCATGGCAAATAGATGGGGAAACAGTGGCAGACTTTATTTTCTTGGGCTCCAAAATCACTGCAGATGGTGATTGCAGCCATGAAATTAAAAGATGCTTACTCCTTGGTAGGAAAGTTATGACCAATCTAGACAGCATATTAAAAAGCAGAGACATTACTTTGCCAACAAGGGTCCGTGTAGTCAAGGCTATGGTTTTTCCAGTGGTCATGTATGGATGTGAGAGTTGGACTGTGAAGAAAGCTGAGCACCGCAGAACTGATGCTTTTGAACTGTGGTGTTGGAGAAGACTCTTGAGAGTCCCTTGGACTGCAAAGAGATCCAATCTGTCCATCCTAAAGGAAATCAGTCCTGAATATTCATTGGAAAGACTGATGTTGAAGCTGAAACTCCAATACTTTGGCCACCTGATGTGAAGAACTGACTCATTGGAAAAGACTCTGATGCTGGGAAAGATTGAAGGCGGGAGGAGAAGCACACGACAAAGGATGAGATGCTGGATGGCATCACCGACGCGATGGATATGAGTTTGAGTAAACTCTGGGAGTTGGTGATGGACACGGAGACCTGGCGTGCTGTAGTTCATGGGGTCGCAAAGAGTAAGACGCAATGAGCAACTGAACTGAGCTGAA
This sequence comes from Ovis aries, assembly GCF_016772045.2. NCBI lineage: Eukaryota > Metazoa > Chordata > Mammalia > Artiodactyla > Bovidae > Ovis > Ovis aries. Next base: position 232,455,667 of record NC_056055.1, read on the forward strand.
CTGACAGGAATTCAGCATAAATGTCTGCAGTGGGGCATTCTGCAGAGGTAGAACAATTCACTTTTCTGTGGAGCTCCTGTATAGTGCAGGCCACCCTTGCACCATAGGCACTGTAACGGGTCCCCTTGAGCAACCTCTGGGGAGGCCCAGGAGAGATGCTAAATGACATATCTAGGTTGGATCACTCTCTCTTCCTCTCAGATTATCAGGAGTGCCCTGGGACAGAGAACCTTGTAGAGGAGAGTAGAGAGCGAATCTAGGGGCATATGAGAAACATCTGGCCCTCTCTTGGTAGATTTCCCTCCCAAGAAGTTTCTGCAGCATAGATTCTAGACACAAAGATAGCAATGACTAAAAAAAAATAATGCTTATGGCTTATGCTCTGTGCTTATTCAGCAAAGCTGAGAAGAAGGGCTGATTTCATTATTTTTACTGTGAGTTGATGGATCATCAAGGCCCAAGACTCCAGTACTTAACATACCAATTTCCAGTTCTTACTTCTAAAAGGCAGAGTTCATGACCAAACTCACAGTAGCTCAGACAGGAACCCTAAGTTTTGCGGAGAATGAGAGTCCTGACCCGCTGTGATACTTCACTTAGACCATCAGTCTTCTACCACTGTTGATGGGAGAGCTGTTTTTGGCAGCTGAGCCCAAATGGGGCTTCAGTGCAGAAGGGTGTCAGAGAGAAGTTGTGTACCAGTTACTACCAGTTACTACCAGTTACTCCTGAACAGAGGACTTTAGCAGCTATGGAGACAATGGTTGAGTCACAGAGAACCCGGCTTTGCTGACCTTATATTTGACCTCTCAGGAACCCATGGAGTTGCATCTTCTGCCAGATAAAGGATCTTAAAAAATGTTGCCCAGAAAGCCAGCCAATTTATCAGGAATCTGAGATCTTGCAGAAGCGGATGCTGCCTAGAGAGCAGTTGGTGAGTCGAAATGTAAACCTAAGCCCCCTCCTTTCTGTTTACACAAGAGAAGGAGCACCATCTTGCAGGGAGCATGAGGAAGAGTGCCCAAGGCAAACTGCTGTGCCTTGATGTGTTCTGATCACACTACCTGACACCAAAATCCATAAGCCACAGAAAATTCCCATTCTGTGTTTGTTTTGGGAGGTCTGCAGGTTTGGGGGTTGTGCATTGATTTGAGCTTATGTAAGAGCTCATTCTTTCCAAGCTGCTCATCACTTAAAAATTTCATCTATCTTTGGCAGAAATGTGAGTTTCTCCTCTTGAAGGTCTATTGCTCTCCGAAAAGCTCCTTTTTTGTCTCAGAACCACATTATGTAAGTAACAGCAACAAAAACTGCAAACTGTTATTTGTCAAATTTGTGATGTGAATCAATGGGCACACGTTACCAATTTCTTCGCCTTGTTGGTGGATGTCTTAGTCAGCTCAGTGAGCCCTTAGAAGCTTAGGCTGTTTTAACAAACTACCATAGACTGGGTGGCCGGAGGCTGAAAGGTCAAGATCAGGGTGCCAGCATGGTCAGGCCATAGGGAGGGCTTTCTTTCAGGTTGCAGACAGCCACTTCTCATCTTGTCCTCATATGGTGGAAAGGGAGAGAGAAGTCCCTGGGATCCCTTGTATAAAGGCACTAATCCTATTTGGAGGGCCCCATCCTCACAACTACTTAATTATCTCCCAGTGGTCTCACCTCCTAAGACCATCACAGTTGGGGGTGAGGATTTCAGCATATGAATTTGGGGGATACAAGCACTTAGTCCTTAACAGTGGAAATTGATAGAAGGGAAACTTGGAACCACACCTACCATGTGTCACTTTTGTCAACAGACTAGAAACACTTCTCAGGACCTTGAGGAGCCCATGTGGTTAGATAAAATCAAGCACAAGCTGACGATGACCTTGTACTACCAAGTGTGGGACTTTGTGCGGGACATGCGTCTCATTTTCCAGAACCACAAGGTAGTTTACAGGGTAAGTGGCTCTTCTTGCTTCTACTCTTCTTCAGTTAAGTCATTTAGCCTTTCAACTTCTTGTATCAAGTAAATGTTACAATTTCCCTCAAGCTCACACAAGTAAAAAGTCTGACAGTTTTCTACAAGCCCTGTGGGCAATGGTAGGGAACATAATAACAGATCAGAACGGATCGCTGGAAGCATTACCCTTGGACCTCAGAGTTGACTTCTCCATAATTCCTTCTTCAGTTTGCCCATAAAGAACACTGGTGCTCTGCTCAATCATGTCTGACTCTTTGTGACCCCATGGACTGCAGTCTGCCAGGCTCCTCTGTCCATGGGATTTTCCAGGCAAGAATACTGGAGTGGGTTGCCATTTCCTACGCCAGGGCATCTTCCCGACCCAGGGGTCAAACCCGTGACTCTTGTGTCTCCTGCATCAACAGACGGATTCTTTACCAAGGCACCACCTGGGAAGCCCAAGCAAAAGTTGACTGCAGACCCAGGACCTTCCACAGGAAATGGAAGTACTTTTTTTTTATTGGACCTGGCAGTACTGTGTGTGCCTCAGAAGTCCCTGCCATTGGCCTAGGCTTCTATCCTCATTCATCCCAGACTTGGAGACCACCCCAGGGAGTCTGGATGCTGAGGCATCGTAGGTCCATGTGCAGTTTGCTGCTATGCACTTGCCCTCTGGCATCTGGGCCCTCAGAAATGTGTGTACAGGGGCCTCCCCCCAACACCTGAGCATCTCCCTATTTCCAGCATTTCTGGATGGGAAACAGAACTCTCATGCCCTTGGTGCTCATCCAGGGATTTTTTTTTTACATGGACCATTTTTAAAGTTTTTATTGAATTTGTTACAATATTGTTTCTGTTTTGTGTTTTGATTTTTTGGCCTCAAGGCATCTAAGATCTTAGTTCCCCAACCAGGGATCAAACCCACACACCCTGCATTGGAAAGCAAAGTCTTAACCACTGGACCATCAGGAATATCCCTAGAAGCACGTTTTAAAGGCAACTTGTGCTTCTCTCCTCTAAAGGAAGATAACAGATCACTTTTCTCAAACTTAAAAATCTTGGATCTTTTTACATTCACATTTCCTACTGCTGTATCTAAAAGTTAATAACGATTATCTCAAGGGGTGGGAATGAATAATAAAGGAAGACACCATAAACTTACCTTAGACCTTTCAGTACTTTCATACTGTCACGTGGAATATGGGCTATGTTCAAAATCAAATAGCTAGAATTTTTTTAATTAATCAAAAAATTTCTGATGAAGAATTAGATTGCAATACAGTGCCATTTTTGCTCCTACGTCTTCCAGATAAAGAGAAAAAATCCAGCTATCAGGGAACATAAGCTACTCTCAACTGGATCAATTCTCACTTGACATTTGGGAGTCTAAAATAAAGCTCTGGATTAACCGAAACATCAGGTGTCTAAGCTCATTAGCAGTCTATGACTATTATTATTTCTGTCTTTGCTTTTTCAGAACAATAAATTCATCAATCTGGGACGTCAACTAGAGGCTCAATTTGAGAACGATTTCAAAGACATTTTTGGCATCCAGGAAATAAGTACAAACAGCACTTAGTTTGAGCCATTCTTTTATAATGGAGCCCATTTCTAGTTGTCCCTTCAGAGCCTCCAGCAGCTACATAAGACTGTACCTGTGGCCTCACTGACCATCTGCCCATTTCTGTGCAAGTAACACACTCCTTTTTCAAACTTGTTGTTGTTGACATTCCTGCTCATTTATTTTTCTAAATAAAATTAAAAATTTTCAGATTCTTTTACTGGGTAATAAGGGGTGAAATTCACAAAGGAAAATGTCAGGTCTTTCTATAAAGGATCATATTTTGTGCTTCCATTTACTTAAATCTTTATTAGGTTCTTAAGTAAACTTTTCTCTTTTCTCCTCCCCACACAGGACTTGTTGGTATTGTTTAGTCATTGTGTCCGACTCTTTGCTGCCCCATAGACTATAGCCCACCAGGCTCCTTCTGTCCTTGGGATTTCCCAGCAAGAATACTGGAGTGGGTTGCCATTTCCTCCTCCAGGGGATCTTCCTGATCCAGGGATCGGATCTGCATCTCGGGCATTGGCAGGCAGATTCTTTACCACTGAGCCACCAGGGAAGCCCACAGAGGACTTAGTCATTTCTTATTTTCAGTTCAGTTCAGTTCAGTTGCTCAGTCATGTCCAACTCTTCGCGATCCCATGGACGGCAGCACACCAGGCCTCCCTGTCCATCGCCAACTCCCAGAGTTTACTCAAACTCATGTCCATCGAGTCGGTGGTGATGCCATCCAACCGTCTCATCCTCTGCCATCCCCTTCTTCTCCTGCCTTCAATCTTTCCCAGTATCAGGGTCTTTTCCAATGAGTCAGTTCTTCACATCAGCTGGCCAAAGTACTGGAGTTTCAGCTTCAACATCAGTCCTTCCATTGAATATTCAGGACTGATTTCCTTTAGGATGGACTGGTTGGATCTCCTTGCAGTCCAGGGGACTCTCAAGAGTCTTCTCCATCACCACAGTTCAAAAGCATCAATTATTCAGCATTCAGCTTTCTTTATAGTCCAACTCTCATGTCCATACATGACTACTGGAAAAACCATAGCCTTGACTAGATGGACATTTGTTGGCAAAGTAATGTCTCTGATTTTTAATATGCTGTCTAGGTTGGTCCTAACTTTTCTTCCACGGAGCAAGTGTCTTTTAATTTCATGGCTGCAGCCACCATCTGCAGTGATTATGGAAACCCAAGAAACAAAACTTGTCACCGTTTTCACTGTTTCCCCATCTATTTGCCATGAAGTGATGGGACTGGATGCCATGATTTTAGTTTTCTGAATGTTGAGATTTAGGCAACTTTTTCACTCTTCTCTTTTACTTTCATCAAGTGGCTCTTTAGTTCCTCTTCACGTTCTGCCATAAGGGTAGTGTCATCTGCATATCTGAAGTTATTGATATTTCTCCCGGCAATCTTGATTCCAGCTTGTGCTTCATTGATCATTTAGGAAGGCTTTCTCATCTCTCCTTGTAATTCTTTGGAACTCTGCATTCAGATGGAAGAATCTTTCCTTGTCTCCTTTGCCTTTTGCTTCTCTTCTTTTCTCAGCTATTTGTAAGGCCTTCTCAGACAACCATTTTGCCTTTTTGCATTTCTTTTTTTGAGGGATGGTTTTGATCACAGCCTCCTGTACAACGTTGCAAACCTCCACCCATAGTCCTTCAGGCTGTGAAGAACTTTTAATTGTCTGTCTATCAGATCTAATCCCTTGAATCTATGTGTCACATTCACTGTATAATCATAAGGGGTTTGATTTAGACCACACCTGAATGGCCTAGTGGATTTCTCTACTTTCTTCAATTTAAGTCTGAGTTTTACAATAAGGAGTTCATAATCTGAACCACAGTCAGCTCCTGATCTTGTTTTTGCTGACTGTATAGAGCTTCTCCACCTTTGGCTGCAGAGAATGTAATCAATCTGATTTCGGTGTTGACCATCTGGTGACGTCCATGTGAAGAGTCATCTCTTGTGTTGTTGGAAGAGGGTGTTTGCTATGACCAGTGCATTTTCTTGGCAAAACTCTGTAGCCTTTGCCCTGCTTCATTTCGTACTCCAAGGCCAAACGTACCTTTTACTCCAGGTATCTCTTGACTTCCTGCTTTTGCATTCCAGTCCCCTACAATGAAAAGGACACCTTTATTTTGGTGTTAGTTCTAGAAGGTCTTGTAGGTCACCACAGAACGTTCAGCTTTAGCTTTTTCTTCATTATTGGTTGGGGCATGAACTTGGATTACTGTGACATTGAATGGTTTGCCTTGGAAATGAACAGAAATCATTCTGTCATTTTTGAGATTGCACCTAAGTACTGCATTGCAGACTCTTTTGTTGACTATGAAGGCTACTCCATTTCTTTCAAAGGATTCTTGCCCACAGTAGTAGCTATAGTGGTCATCTGAATTAAATTTGCCCATTCCAGTCCATTTTAGTTCACTGATTCCTAAATGTTGACGTTCACTCTTGCCATCTCCTGTTTGACCACTTCCAGTTTACCTTGATTCATAGACCTAACATTCCAGGTTCCTATGCAATACTCTTCTTTACAGCATCAGGCTTTACTTCCATCACCAGTCACATCCACAACTGGGTGTTGTTTTCGCTTTGACTCTGTCTCTTCATTCTTTCTGGAGTTATTTCTCCACTCTTCCCCAGTAGTATATTGGGCACCTACTGGCCTGGGGAGTTCATCTTTCAGTGTCATATCTTTTTGCCTTTTCATACTGTTCATGGGGTTCTCAAGGCAAGAATACTGAAGTGGTCTGTCATTCCCTTCTCAGTGGACCACATTTTGTCAGAACTCTCCACCATGACCTGTCTACCTTGGATGGCCCTACATGGCACGGCTCATAGTTTCATTGAGTTAGACAAGGCTGTGATCCATGCCATCAGTCTCATTAGTTTTCTGTGACTGTGATTTTCATTCTGTCTGCCCTCTGATGGTTAAGAATAAGAAGCTTGTGGAAGCTTCCTGATGGGAGAGACTGATATGGGGGAATCTGGATCTTGTTCTGATGGGCAGAGCCATGCTCAGTAAATTTTTAATCCATTTAACCCAAGCAAAAACTAGAAGAGTTAATCAATACTAAACCTACCCTAAAAGAAATTTTAAAAGGTCTTCTCTAAGTATATAAAGAAAATACTACAACCTTAAGTAAAAATCTAAAGGAAAGAAAAAATCCTATTAGCAAAAACTGTGGATCAACCACTCAAATGAGCTAAATAAAGATGAAAAATCCAAAAACTGTCAAATGAACTATAGCTATAATAAACAGTTAAGGGATAAACATGAAAGTGCAAAATACAACATGTAAAACATAAATGGGGATAGTAAAAAAAATATAGACCTTTTAGAATGTACTGCTGTTGTTCAGTTGCTAAATTATGCCTGACTCTTTGCAACCCCATGGACTGCAGCACGCCAGGCTTCACTGTCCTTCACTATCTCCTAGAGTTTGCTCAGTTCCATGTCCATTGAGTCAGTGATGCTATCCAACCATCTCATTCTCTGCTACCATTGTCTCCTCCTGCCCTCAATCTCTCCCAGAATCAGGGGCTTTTCCAATGAGTCAGTTCTTTGCATCAGGTGTCAAAGTATTGGCGCTTCAGCTTCAGCATCAGTCCTTCCAATGAATATTCAGGGTTGATTTCCTTTAGGATTGACTGGTTTGATCTCCTTGCTGTTCAAGGGACCCTCAAGAGTCTTCTCCAGCACCATAATTTGAAAGCATCAGCCCTCTTTACAGTCCAACTCTCACATCTGTACATGACTACTGGAAAAACCATAGCTTTGACTAGATAGATGGACCTCTGTCAGCAAAGGGATGTCTCTGCTTTTCCAATGTCTAGGTTTGTCATAGCTTTTCTTCCAAGGAGCAAATGTCTTCTAATTTCATGGCTACTGTAACAGTCTGCAGTGATTTTTGGAGCCCAAGAAAATAAAATCTGTCACTGTTTCCATTGTTTCCCGATCTATTTGCCATGAAATGGTGGGACCTGATATGCCATGATCTTAGTTTTTTGAATGTTGAGTTTTAAGCCAGCTTTTTCACTCCCCTCTTTCACCCTCATCTCAAGGCTCTTTAGTTCCTCTTCGCTTTCTGCCTTTAGGGTGGTACCATCAGCATATCTGAGGCTATTGATATTTCTCCTGGCAATCTTGATTCCAGCTTGTGATCCATCCAGCCCTGCATTTCTCATGATGTAGCCTGCATATCAGTTAAATAAGTAGGGTGATGATATACAGCCTTGACGTACTCCTTTCCAAATGTGGAACCAGTCCTTTGTTCCATGTTGGGTTCTAACTGTTGATTCTTGTTCTGCATACAGGTTTCTAAGGAGGCAGGTAAGGCGGTCTGGTATTTCTGTCTCTTCAAGAATTTTCCACAGTGTCTTGTGATCCACACAGTCAAAGGATTTAGCATAGTCAATGAAGCAGAAGTAGATTTTTTTGGAATTCCCTTGCTTTTTCTGTGATCCAACAAATGTTATCAATTTGATCTTTTTCTTTTTTTTTTTTGTATACATTTTATTTTATTATTTTTTTTTATTTTAAAATCTTTAATTCTTACATGCGTTCCCAAACATGAACCCCCTCCCACCTCCCTCCCCATAACATCTCTCTGGATCATCCCTTCATCTTCCTTTTCTAAATCCAGCTTCTACATCTGGAAGTTCTCAGTTCATGTACTGTTGAAGCCTAGTTTGAAAGACTTTGAGCATTATCTTGCTTTTAGAATGTGTTTGAACTTAAATTACTACCAATTTAAAGCAAGTAGATGTGATTACAGGTCAACACAGATGAACATCACAGTAACCACAAATAAACAGCCAACAATAGATACACAAAAAAGAGAAACACAAATACACCACTAAAGGAAATTATAAAATCACAAAAACAGAAACTAAAAGAGAAAAGAACAGAGACAAACTACAAAAACAACCAGAAAAACAAGTAAGGAAATGATAATAAGTACATATCTATTAATAATTAATTTATGTCAACGGATGTGCCAAAGGCTCCAGTCAAATGACAAAGGGTACAGATATTTCACCTCTTTGGTTAAGTTTATTCTTAGGCATTTTATTCTTTTTGATTAATTTTTATTAGATCCCTCAAAAAACTAGAACTAGCATGTGACCCAGAAACTTCACTCCAGAGTATATATCCAAAGAAAATGAAAACACTAATTCAAAAAGATACATGCACCCCCATATTGAAAGCAGCATTGTTTAAAATTAGCCACAATATTGAAGCAGTCTAAGCGTCCATCAACAGATGGATGAATAAAGAAGATGTGGTGTGTAGATAATGGAATACTGTACTCAGCCATAAAAAAGAATTTGATTCTGCCATTTGCAACAACATGGATGGATCTGAAGGGTATTAAGGTTAGTGAAATAAGTCAGACAGAGAAAAACGTTTGAGTGTATGTTATGACTTATATGTTTCAATATAAAAAATAAAACAGATGGATGAGTATAACAAAACAGAAACAGACTCACAGAGAAAGAGAACAAACTAGTGTTCACCGGCAGGGAGAGGAAAGGGGGGAAGCACAAGATAGGAGTAGGGGATTAAGGGATACAAACTACTATGTATAAAATAAATAAGCTATAAGTATATATTATATAGCACAGGGAATACAGCCAATATTTTACAATAACTTAAAGTTGAATATAATCCATAAAAATATTAAATCATTATATTGCACACTTAAAACTAATATAGTACTGTAAGTCAACCATACCTCAATAAAATATTTTATATATCAGATATGTGTGTTAGTCACTCAGTCATGTCCGACTCTTTGTGACCGCACCGACCATAGCCTTCCAGGCTTCTCTGTCCATGGAATTCTCCAGGCAAGAATACTGGAGTGAATTGCCATTCCCTCCTCCAGAGAAACTTCCCAACCCAGGGATCGAACCCTGGTCTCCTTCTTCACAGGCATATCCTTAACCACTTGAGCTACAGGGAAGTCTGGCCAATTTGAGTCAAAGTTGTTGTTATTTAGTCAATAAATCGTCTCCAACTCTTTTGTGACCCCGGGAGCCTGCCAAGCTCCTCTGTCTGTGGGATTTTCCAGGTCAAAATACTGGAGGAGGTTGCCCTTTTCTTCTCCAGGGGGTCTTCCTGACTCAGGGATTGAACCCACCTCTCCTGACGGCAGGCAGATCCTTTCCCGTTGAGTCCCCTGGGAAGCCCACCTGGCTCCAGCAGTGCCTTGATCACGGCTCCCATTATGAGGGACACTCTAGGCGTCTTATATCTAAGCCACGTCCCCCAGTCCAGTTTCTTGAGGGTTGGTTTTTTTCTTTCTTTCTTTCTTTTTTTTTTTTTTTTTGGCCACACCACATGGAATGTGGGATCTTAGATCCTGGACCAGGGATGGAACCCCATGCCCCCTGCCTCGGAAGCTCAGTCTTAACCACTGGACCATCTGGGAATTCTGCCAATCCAGTTTTGATTAGTACTAAAGCTGAGGTTACAATCTCCAAATGGTTGACTCTATATCTCTCCCTTAAGTGGATCTGAACTCAAGCAAGTAAAATGTGTGTTATTGTGAAGCCTCCTCAAATCCCCTCTGAAACCAAGAGAGACACATAGCTGTAGCCTTTGCTTGGAGAGGTGCCTGTCATAAATGAAGCTACCTTCCTAGACAGGTCCAACACTGATTTATCAGTGGTGTGGCCAGAGCACAGGGCTCAAAGGGCCAGTGAAAATCAACAGGTTTTAAATATCCAAGGTGGACACCACGGAGGAGAAGGGAACTGATGATGCTCTCCCTGAAAATTTACAAAGTTTACAAGACAGATGCCACTCGCTAGGGCACTCAGATAAGCAGATTTTCCCTAGCACATAGTGCCACATTTGACCTTCAGATGGAAAGTAACCCAGGTTAAAATTAAGTTCCACAATGGACTCTAGACAGTGACCAGCAATTTTTCTTCCCTCTGTGGTTTGATCTGTTGCTCACACCCCAGATAAGAGGAAGTTTTTACTCGTGTATAGCCATTGTTGTCCTGGGATCAGATTATACATTTCTAGGTTGGCTTCAAATTTTCTTGGGTTGTTCTGTTTGTTTGTTTTGATTTCTTTGTTTAATTCTGTGGGGTGGAACCAGACTGGTGACATTCTTGTTAGTTCTGGTTACCCTCTTACTCCAGGGACTCAAGAAGCACAGGACACATAAGAGACCAAGGCATAGACACTGGGTTGGCAGAGTTAAAAGAACCACATCTTCCAAGAGGCATAGTTGCTGCAGCCAGGACACTGAGAATCTAGTCTATACCTGGTCCTCTGCAGCTAGGTCTGAGCAGGGCAAGGACATCAGCTCGGGGCACTTTGGGCGATAACCCCTTTGGGAGCTTAACTGACAAAACAGTTCAGTTCAGTTCAGTCTCAGTCGTGTCCAGCTCTTTGCGACCCCATGAACCACAGCACACCAGGCCTCCCTGTCCATCACCAACTCCCAGAGTCCACCCAAACCCATGTCCATTGAGTCAGTGATGCCATCCAACCATCTCATCCTCTATCGTCCCCTTCTCCTCCTGCCCTCAATCTTTCCCGGCATCAGGGTCTTTTCAAATGAGTCAGTTCTTCACATCAGGTGGCCAAAGTATTGGAGTTTCAGCTTCAACATCAGTCCTTCCAGTGAACACCCAGGACTGATCTTCTTTAGGATGGACTAGTTGGATCTCCTTGCAGTCCAGGGGACTCTCAAGAGTCTTCTCCAACACCACAGTTCAAAAGCATCAATTCTTCAGCGTTCAGCTTTCTTTATAGTCCAACTCTCACATCCATACATGACTACTGGAAAAACCATAGCCTTGACTAGACGGACCTTTATTGGCAAAGTAATGTCTCTGCTTTTTAATATGCTGTCTAGGTTGGTCATAACTTTCCTTCCAAGGAGTAAGTGTCTTTTAATTTCATGGCTGTAATCACCATCCGCAATGATTTTGGAGCCCAGAAAAATAAAGTCAGCCACTGTTTCCATTGTTTCTCCATCTATTTGCATGAAGTGATGGGACCAGATGCCATGATCTTAGTTTTCTGAATGTTGAGCTTTAAGCCAACTTTTTCACTCTCCTCTTTCACTTTCCACAAGAGGCTCTTTAGTTCTTCCTCACTTTCTGCCATAAGGGTGGTGTCATCTTACAAAACAGGAGAGATTTTATTTGGGTCCCTGGTGACTGCAGATATGAAATTAAAAGATGCTTGCTCCTTGGAAGAAAAGCTTTGACAAACCTGGACAGTGTATTAGAAAGCAGAGACATCACTTTGCTGACAAGGTCCGTATAGTCAGAGCTATGAGTTTTCCAGTAGTTGTGTACAGAGGTGAGAGTTGGACCATAAAGAAGGCTAAGCACCAAAGAACTGGTGCTTTTGAACTGTCGTGCTGGAAAAGACTCTTGAGAGTCCCTTAGAGTACAAGGAGATCAAACCAGTCAATCCTAAAGGAAATCAACCCTGAATATTCATTGGGAGGACTGAGGCTGAAGCTGAAGCTTCAATACTTTGACCACCTGATGTGAAAAGCTGACTTATTGGAAAAGACCCTGATGCTGAGAAAGACTGAGGGCAGGAAAAGAAGGGGACGACTGAGGATGAGATGGCTGGATGGCATCATTGACTCAATGGACATGAGTTTGAGCAAACTCCAGGAGATAGTGAAGGACAGGGAAGCCTGGCATGCCACAGTCCATGCAAAGAGTTGGGCAGGACTGAGCGACTGAACAACAGTTTTACTATGGGGCTTAATTATGGGAGGGGGAGTCAAGAAAAATGGCAAAATGTCAAGCTCCAAACTCTGTCTCTCCACTTAGACAACAGCTGTACTAGCAGAAACTGGCCAAAGGGTGGGAGGCACCCAGCAAGGTCTCAGAGAGAGAAGAGTGAGGTCCTAACAGATCACTCAGCTCTGTAGCTCAGAGCTACGCCTGAGCTTCCTACTCTGCTAGTCTCAACAAACTCCAGACAAGCGCGGGCAGAAAGCACTGGGTCTCCGCTTGAAGGGAGCCTTCCAGGGGCTCTCCTCCTCTTTTCCCTTAATTTCATCCTGGGGTGAACTAGGTTTGGCCAAGGTGGACTTAATGGCAAAGGTGAAGACCTTCAGGATGAGGAAGAACTCCTGTCCCCAAAGGAAGGAATCATGATCGGATCGACAAGGGATGAGAGACTGAGGCCGCGCTTGGGTAACAGGCAGGAGCGGTTTTCGCCCAGCAAACACCGGATGTCGGGGGAGGGGTCGGGACTTCCCCGCGGGCACAAGGTCGCTTACTGGAAGTCAGCTGCTGACGCAAGCTCAGCCCTCTGGGAGCCAGCCACGCACTTTCCCAAAGCACCCTCCCCTTGTGGGGCAGAAGTCAGCCAAGACGATCCTCTAAAGCGATGCACATTATCAAACGTGGTTTTGACGCAGTGGGTAAATAGCCGCTGCCCTGAGCCCCTTCAAGGGCCTCCCTCCACTCCCTGCTGCCCTTGCCATTCATCTTATACCTAAACACCACCACCCGCGCCACCCTACCCCAAGACCTCTCCAATCAGCAACCAATCAGTCCCGGATCCTCCAAGAACCTGCTGCAAACTGCGGCCGGTGTCAGTTTTCATCCGGAGCACACAGAGCAAGATGAAAGGAGAGGCATGCCACCGGGGTCACTTTCTTATAATTCTAATTTTAGCAAATGAAACTTCGCTTTAAATCTGCATTTTTCAGGGTAGGATGCGGGGACGTAGGAGGGATATTCAAGTGGCAAGGGGACATAGGTAGACCTATGGCTGATTCATGTTGATGTGGTAGAAACCGACACAATACTGTAAAGCAATTATCCTTCAATTAAAAATAAATAAATTTTTTAAAAGATGTGGTGTTTTTTTTTCATTTTTTAGGGTTCTTCCTCTACCCCGTTCCCAGCTCCAGAACCTTCAGAACGTCTACACTGCCCTCTGATGGCTGAATGTTGTTATTGATCAGTCCCCTTTAGAAATGTCTTAAAACTTTTCCTCTCCTAATTCATCCTGTTGTCAGTCCTGAAAAAGTAGAACTCATTTTTTAATCCTCTAAACAAAGATCTCAAAATCAAGATTAGAAGTTATATTGTTTGTTTGGTTGCAAAGCCTGTCTGAATCTTTTACCACCCCATAGGCTGTAGCCCACCAGGCTCCTCTGTCCATGGGGTTTCCCAGGCAAGAGTACTGGAGTGGGTTGCCATTTCTTTCTCCAGGGGATCTTCCCCACCCAGGGATGGAACCCACGACTCCGGTGTCTCCTACTTGGCAGGTGGATTCTTTACCAGTGAGCTACCTGGGAAGCCCTAGAAGTGACATTGTGAAAGTCGCTCAGTCGTGTCAGACTCTTTGCGACCCCATGGACTATACAGTCCACGGAATTCTCCAGGCCAGAATACTGGAGAGGGTAGCCTTTCCCTTCTCCAGGGGATCTTTCCAACCCAGGGATTGAACCCAGGTCTCCCACACTGCAGGTGGATTCTTTACCAGCTGAGCTACAGGGGAAGCCCAAGAATACTGGAGTGGGCAGCCTATCCCTGCTTCAGCAGATCTTCCCCACCCAGGGGTCTCTCTTCCCCAGTCAGGGGTCTCCTGAATTGTAGGTGTATTCTTTACCACCTGAGCTGTCAGGGGAGCCCAGAAGTGACATTATTTCCTTCTAAGTAAAAGGGAGTGAAATAATATAAGAAATTGGTGCCTGAGATAGTTTTCCTGTTTGGCAGTTCATATGCCCATAATTGAATTCATGACCTAGACAGAGAGGTCTTAGTTCAAATTGTGAGGATCCTATATCTTTCACTCTTTTTCACTGCCACTGCTGAGCTGTCCCTGAGAATGTCCTTGGGCCTAGATGTCCTCAAGGACCAGACATCCCTGTCCTCCGGACCTCCCCCTTAGGCTGGCAGTGCTACCAGGTGAGCCTCCCTCAGGGGACTCCCGCAGGGACCAAGGGCTATCTGAAGCTACAGGGCAGCGACACAGCGCTGCGCATTCATCTGGACAGCCTCCACCTCAGCACGCAGCCTGTTGACCTCCACTGGCTTGCCTTACAGATTTTGAATCTGAGAATGCTTCTTATAAGAGGAGTCTCACGGTGCCTTGCACAGAGAAGAAAGATCTGGGTATTAAGGTGAGCATCACCGCAGCTGACAGCTGTCTTTTAAGGGGCGACGAGAAGTGGGTTGCTGTGGATGGACATCGTCTTGGGGAGGGCTCCATCTGTGCACCGTCATAACTGTTGCCCAGCACGAGTTCATGCGCAGGATGTGACCTCTGGAGGTGATGTGTGTAGAGAAGTGGCTTCACACCAGAGGTCATGTTCCAGTGGGAGCTCCTTCTGTGATGTGTGTGGTTGGCAGACGGAACCAAACTCTTCGTGCATTCATGAGGAGTCCCACACAGAGAACAGGGTGAGTTTTCTCAGACTGACAGTCATAACTAAGACGGCATCATGGCTCCAGCCCCAGGAAATTGTATCCACAAAAAGCATCAGGCAGGGGCAGCAGACACTGAAGCAGGAGCAACATGCCCAGAGATGAGTGTTTCCCAGTCTCGTGACAAGGAAAACAGTTCCCATAAGCAAAAGAGCTTCACATCACAAGTCCTGAAAGGAGAAATAAAATAAAAATAAAGTCTGTTCAACAGGATGTGAACTGAGAACTTCCAGATGTGCAAGCTGGATTTAGAAAAGGCAGAGGAACTGGAGATCAAACTGCCAACATCCGATGGATCATAGAAAAAGCAAGGCAATTCCAAAAAAACATCTACTTCTGCTTCATTGACTATGCTAAAGCATTTGACTGTGTGGGTCACAACACACTGTGGAAAATTCTTAAAGAGATGGGAATACCTGGCCACCTTACCTGCCTCTGAGAAACCTGTATGCAGGACAAGAAGCAACAATTAGAACCTTACTTGGAACAAAGGATGGGTTAAATTCAGAAAGGAGTGAGTCAACACAGTATAGTTACCCTGCTTATATAACTTATATGTAGAGTACATCATGAGAAATGCCAGGCAGGATGAATCACAAGCTGGAATCAGATTGCCAGGAGAAATATCAACAACCTCAGATATGCAGATGACACCACCCTTAAGGTAGGAAGTGAACAGAAACTAAAGAGCCTCTTGATGAAAGTGAAAGAGGAGAGTGAAAAGGATGGCTTAAAACTCAACTTTGAAAAAACTAAAATCGTGGCATCCAGTCCCATCACTTCATGACAAATACATGGGGGGAATAATGGAAGCAGTGACAGACTTTATTTTCTTGGGCTCCAAAATCACTGCAGATGGTGACTGTAGCCATGAAATTAGAAGACATTTGCTTCTTGGTAGAAAAGCTATGACAAACCTAGACAGCATATTATAAAGCAGAGACATTACTTTGCTGACAAAGGTCTGTATATTCAAAGCTATGATTTTTCCAGTAGTCATGTATGGATGTGAGAGTTGGACCATAAAAAAGGCTGAACACCGAAGAAGTGATGCTTTTGAATTGTGGTGCTGGAGGAGACTCTTGAGAGTCCCTTGAGCAGTAAGGAGATCAAACCAGTCAATCGTAAAGGAAATCAGTCTTGAATATTCATTGGAAGGATTGATGCTGAAGCTCCAATACTTTGAACACCTGATGCGAAGAGCCGACTCACTGGAAAACACCCTGACGCTGGGAAAGATGGAAGGCAGGAGGAGAAGAGGGCAACAGAGAATGAGATGGTTGGATGGCATCACTGATCCAATGGTCATGAGTCTAAGCAAGCTCCGGGAGACAGTGAAGGACAGGAAATCCTGGAGTGCTGCAGTCCATGGGTTTGCAAAGAATCAGACATTACTGAGTGACTGAACACCAATGTATGTATGTCTGTATGTGTGTGTGTGTGTGTGTGTGTGTGTGCCCGAGCTTAGTCATATCCGATACTTCGAAACCCCATAGACTGTATCCAACCAGGCTCCTCTGTCCAGGGAATTTTCCAAGCAAGAATACTGGATCTGGTTGCCATTTCCTTCTGCAGGGGATCTTCTGGATCCAGGGATCGAACCCAATCTCTTACATCTCCTGTATTGGCAGGCAGACTTTTTACCACTTCGCCATCGGGGAAGCCAGTATGTATGTACATAACAGTTATATGTGTATATAACTGAATCATTTAGCTGTACACCTAATGCACAATATTTTAAATTATTATATATATAATTTTATCAATTATAAAAATGATTATAAATACCTTCTACGATGCTGGCTAACTCTTGTAAATAATTCTCCATGTAAATAATTTTTAAAGAAGCAATCTCAGTGGTTGCTAATCAATGAAATAAGAGTTGTTACAGAGAACAAGGAGTAAGACTATGAGGAAAATAGAACAGAGTGATTTTATAGTCTGGGAGCTTGGGTGGCGCAGTGGAAAAGAATCTGCCTGCCAGTGCAGGAGACCCAGGAGACACGGGTTCCATCCCTGGGTCAGGAAGATCCCCTGGCGTAAGAAATGGAAACCCACTCCAGAATTCTTGCCTGGAAAAATCCCATGGACGAAAGAACCTGGCAGGCTAAAGTCCATGGGATCACAAAGAGTCGGATACAACTGAATACACACAGCCCAGCACTGTAAGGAGGGAACACTTGTCCTGTGACCTAAATTTTCATGTGCAAAATCATCCAGACACAGTGGAGTCATCCATGGAGGGAACGGTTCTGATAACCCCTTCAGTCCCTTATAGGCACTCTGTTATAATGTCTACCATGGAGCTGTCATATGTAATACTTCTTTATCTTGCCTACAAAGTTACCGTGGATGAGTCACATGTGCCTCAACTAAGGCTACATCCCTCACTGGCACACTGGACCCTGCTTACCTCCTCAAGGGCATCTCTTCTGCAATCCTACCCTCCACCTACTCATCATCAGGTTTTCCACTATTTCTGGCTCTTTCCCAGCAGCATAGGCACACACTATTATCAATTCAGTTCAGTTTGGTTCAGTCACTCACTCTTTGTGACCCCATGGACGGCAGCACACCAGGCCTCCCCGTCCATCACCAACTCCCAGAGCTTGCTCAAACTCATATCCATTGAGTCAGTGATGCCATCCAGCCATCTCATCCTCTGTCGTCCCCTTCTCCTCCTGCCTTCAATGTTTCCCAGCATCAAGGTCTTTTCCAAGGAGTCGTTTTTTCACATCACGAGGCCAAAGTATTGGAGTTTCAGCTTCAGCATCAGTCCTTCCAATGAACATTCAGGACTGATTTCCTTTAGGAGGGACTGGTTGGATCTCCTTGCAGTCCAAGGAACTCACTATTATCTCTCTTCCTGAAATCACCGTTTCCTGTCCCGTTAGCCCCTCCACCCACTGCCGCATTTCTGTCTTTGCCTTTACAGCAGAATGCTCCAGAGAGGTCTTTGCTCACTCTCTCTGCTTCCTCTTCTCGCTTCTCTCTTGAACCAGTGTAGCAGGGCTCTCAGTCCCACCACTCGCCAACACGGCTCATTGCCAGGGTCATGAGGCAACTTTACGTTGCTGAATCCAATGCTCAACCTTCATCCTTAATCTAACTGAAACTTCTGGCAGCGTTTGACGCAACCCGCCACTCCCTCCTTATTGCACTTGCTCTTGGCTTCAGAGACTTGACTCTCTCCTGGACTTCCTCCAGGACTGCTTTCTTGCAGTCTCTTGCTGGTTTCTCCATGTCTCCCCAGCCTCTACATGAAGACATGGCCCAGGGTTCAATTCTTGGATTTCATCCCTTTCCTAACTATTCCTCAGAGATCTCACCCAGCCTCACAGCTTTCGATACCATCTCTGAGTGGATGATTCTCAAACACATCACCTAGCCAAGTGTCTCACCTGAGCTTATTTGAACATATGTGGGTATCTGTGTAGGCATGCGTGTAGTCACTTAGTCATGTCTGACCCTTTGAGATCCCATGGACTGTAGCCCGCCAGGCTCCTCTGTCTGAGCTCCAGGAGGAGATGTTAAACAGGCAGAGGCTTCCCTGGAGGCTCAAGTGGTAAAGAATCTGGCTGTCATGTAGGAGATGTGAGTTCAGTCCCTGGGGCGGGAAGATCCCCTGCAGGAGGAAATGGCAACCCACTCCAGTATTCTGGCCTGGGAAATCCCATGGACGGAGGAGCCTGGCAGGGTACAGTCCATGGCATCTCAAAGAGTCAGACACAACTGAGTGGGTGAGCATGCCTGGAGCTAGAATGATCCTTCAAAGGGTGAGGTGGATGCTGTCACTCCCTTGCTTAAAATTCTACAGTCCTTGCAAGCTTGCTCAGCGTAAAAGCCAAGTCATCAAACCAGTCTATAGCGTCCTCTCCCTGGACTTCCACGACAGTCCTGAATTCATTCTAAGATCTGCTCGTGCTGTAAGAAATTTGGCAGAGTTGGAACCTAATGGTCAGATACTAGTTCAAGATCCCAGACAGCAGGTGAAGGAAGTCCCCACAAAAATGCCTCTTTGCCATTAAAATTATTTTGAGCTGAAGGCAATTAAGAAGCAGCAAACACAGGAAAAGCTCTCTCTACCCTCTGCTTTTCTGCCTAAATGCATGTGTTCTAAGTTGCTTCAGTCACGTCCAACTCTGTGCGACCTTATGGACTGTAACCTACCAGGCTCCTCTGTCCATGGACTTCTCCAGGCAAGGATACTGGAGTGGGTTGTCATTTCCTCCTCCAGACGGATCTTCCTGCTCCAGGGATTGAACCCGTGTCTTTTGGGTCTCTTGCATTGGCAGTCAGATTCTTTACCGCTAGTGCCATCTGGGAAGTCCCTTTCTGCCTAAAGATAGAATATAAATTATCCTTGGGCTGGCCACAGACTGTTAGCAGCCCCAGTGGAATCTGCAAGCAAGCTTTACACCATCAGCTTCCTCCCATGCATTTATTTACCTTATCACAGTTTGTCACCCTAGGAAACCTAAACCTGCTTTCCCCCGTCCTCTCATTTCTCTGCAGGTTTTTTGATCTTTGTTGAAGATGCTAATAAGCCAGGGTTGTAAGCCTGCACTTTGAGTTACTTTTTCTGGCGGGTTCTCCCACAATATCCTACTCAAGTTAATAAACCTTTTTTCTCTTGTTAATCTGTCTTTTTATTAGATCCCCCCATTGGAAGCTTAAGATGAGTAGAGCTAAGGTTTTGTGTCCCCTCTGAGGGCCGGGAGCAGGTCATTTCTTTGAGAAGTGGACTAGGACACACACATGATGGAGGGACTGCAGAAGGGAGGGAAAGACAGAACAAACGGCCTGTTTCTGAAGTAGGGACATCAGTGGCTCTGCCCCCGACAGGACTCCCTGAGAAACTATGGCCCACGCCCTCTGAACCAGCTCCTGAAGGGAGGAGGTGGCAGCTCCATGGGCTGACTCGTGTTCTCCACTCATTGATTGCTCCCAGGGACAAGAACAGCTTGGAATTTCCAAGGTTTGCTGCCTGCAGCCCAGCCAGCTCCCAGTGTTCCAGAAATCCCTCAAGGAGACAAGGGAGAGGCCAGGCACTTGGGAGGAAGCTGTGAGATGCTGGACCGACCGTCTTCCTCAGGCTCCATCAGGGAGGAAGAGGGACTCACAGGTCGGCTGTGAGCCCCCACCAGCCTCTGATTGTTGAAGGCCAAGGACATCACACATCTGAAAACTTGACTCAAATGCTATTCCTGGCCATTTCCTTTCAAATATTCCTCTTGCTCCATATTTTCTTCTCTTTCTGTCTCTGTCCTCTGGGTCTTTTATTTTGGCCTTCGTCCCTGGGTCTGCCACTTGCTTCGGCACAAAGGCCCCGCGGTAGAGACCGATGTAACCAGCAGGCAGTGAAGAGGGAGCTGGTGAGGTGGCCTCAGAGAGCAGGCAGATAGACAGATGGCAGAGGGCCTGGGAGGCTGTTTTAGGACTTTGCTTGAACGTGAAATTGATGGACTCTGTTGGATGGTTTTAAGTTGAAAATTTCATGTTCTGTATCATATTCACGGGAAGTAAATTTTCCTTTCACCTTCAGAATCTCTTCTATCTCTCCCTCTTACATTTCTCATTTCTTCTTTCTCTCAAGTGCTCAGTTACGTTGTTGGTGTGACCCTGGGATCACAACACAGGGGAAAGGCATCAGCATCTGTGAGAAGTCCAGGGGGCCATGAGTTCTCTGATGACATCACACCCAGCCTGTCCCAGGCCCTGAGCCAAGAAGAAGCCTGCTTCTTGCAGAAATTGCTCTAGGCAGAGGAAGGACCAGAGACTACAGTCCTTGATCCCTCCAAGTTGGGAAAATTGTGCACTGAAATTAAGAAGCATTTTTCCATCTCCCAGGAAGTAAGGTCGTGCTCAGTTACTTCAGTCGTGTCTGACTCTTTGCAACCTCATGGACTGTAGCCCACCAGCCTCCTCTGTCCATGGGATTCTCCAGGCAAGAATACTGGAGTGGGTTGCCATCCCCTTCTCCAGGGGATCTTCCAGACCCAGAGATTGAACACATGTCTCCTGTGTCTCCTGCATTACAGGCAGATTCTTTACCCACTGAGCCACCTGGGAAGCCTGGAAGTAAGATCTGAACATACTTTTGGACCACGCCTGTCCTCTGGTCTGGGAAAACCTACCTCCAAGGTCATTGAGGTAGGCAGAATTTTGGCCCTTATGACCTTCACCCTCTGGTGTCACAACCTCAATTATTTTGCCTTACATGACAAAAGGGAATTTGTAGATGTACTCAAGGCTATTAATCAACTGCCCTTAAAATAGTGAGATAAGCTGGATTGTCCAGGTGGACCCAGTGTGACCACATGAGCCCTTGATAACAAAAGAAGAAGTCAGAGATATTTGGAATTTGAGAAGGACTCAACCCATCAACATCAGTCAACATCACTGTTGGCTTTGAGGACAGAAGAAGGGCCACAAGTCAAGGGATGCAGGCAGCTTCTGGAAGCTGAGCAGCTCCTCCAGCTGACGACCAATGAGGACATGGGGACCTCAGGCTTGGAATCACAAGGAAGTACATTCTGCTCACAACCTGAATGAACCTGGAAGCAGATTCTTCCCAGAGCCTCCCAGTAGGAACATAGCTGGCCTGTATCCTCATTTCAGTCTTAAGAGACCCTCAGCAGAGGTCCCTGTTGAGCCTGGCTGAGATTTCTGACCAACAGAACTTTGAGATAAAAAACATGCATTGTTTTAAGCCACTCGATGTGTGGTGGTCTGTTACGGCAGCGCTAGGAGACTAACACGTCCCCTCTGATTAGACCACTGTACGCTGGAGCTATCTGCCTGACCTCTGCAGCTGTGTTCCTTCTGGAGAGGTCTTTCTTTGCCAACTGTAGATTGGGTCAACACTGCCCCCAAGCTCAACAGGAAAATCCTCTCCCACCATTTACTCTTGGAGACTTGACCAAGATATTCTACTTCTCCCTTCCTTAAAGTAACATGTGTGAGGATAATATAATTTAAACTTCCCATCAGTTCTAGATGTTGTTGAGACCAGAGACATGATGTCTTAATCAGGGTTCTCTAGAGAAATAGAATAGGCTGTGTGTGTGTGTGTGTGTGTGTGTGTGTGTGTGTGTGTGTGTGTGTACAGAGAGAAAGAATTTATTTCAAGGAATTACTGATGCAATTATGGAACTGGCAAGTCCAAAATCTGCAGGGTGAGCAGGAGGCTGGGGACCCAGGGGAAAGCCAAAGCTGTGGTTCAAGTTCAGAGGTCATCTTCTGGCAGAACTTCTTCCTGCTTGAGAGAGGTCAGTCTTTTGTGTTATTCAGGCCTTCAACTGATTGGATGAGGCCCATTCATACTATAGGCCACACTGTGCAGCAGTGTTGGACAAATAGCTGAGGAAAGAAGAGAAGAAAAAGCAAAGGAGAAAGGGAAAGTTACACCCAACTAAATGCAGGGTTCCAGAGAATAGCAAGGAGAGAAAAGAAGGCCTTCTTCAGTGAACAATGCTAAAAAAAACATAGAGGAAAACAACTGAAGGGAAAAGACTAGAGATCTCTTCAAGAAAATTGGAGATATCAAAGGAGCATTTCATCCAAAGATGGGCATGAACTTGAGCAAACTCCAGGAGATGATGAGGGACAGGGAGGCCTGACGTGCTGCAGCCCCTGGGGTCCCACAGAGTCGGACACAACTTGGTGACTGAACAACAACAAAATGCAGCCGTATTACCTGTTCCTTAGAATGAGATGGATCCATATGTGTGGATATGGGAATTGTGCTAAGATATATCATTAAGCAACGAAGGCAGAGTGCACAGCAGTGCTGCTGCAGAACCCAGTTTGGGGTGTTTAAAGAATCCACGTGTATTGAGTTCTACACAACCACTGCGGAAGAACTTTTTTTGCTTTACACAGTTCTGCGATTCTCATTTTTAACTGCATGAATGTAAAACTCTTGTTCTTTAAAGTTTATTTCTTAATGAGAAAAATGACGTGACAGCTATTAAAATGGAGTGATATTATGTGGAAAAGGTTGCGCAACAGGACGTATATGGCCATCGTATTTCTTCACGCATCTGTAATTATTTCCAAATGTATCTCTGTGCATTTTTAAAAATCTGGAAGAATTTGGCCAAAATGTTGATTGTACAAATCCCCAGGAGATACTATTTTCCCATTTGTTTCTTCAAAGTTTCTATTGTTCTACAAAGGATGTTTCAAACTTAGCACTATTGACATTTGGGTGGGGCAAGACAATTCTTTATTGTGGGGGCTGTCTTGTGTCTTATAGGACGTTTAGCAACATTACTGGCCTCCACCCACTAGATGCCAATAGCACCCCCCCCAGCTGTGACAACCAAAAGTTCTCCAGACATTGCTCAATGTCCCTTGGGGAGAAAAATTATATCCCCACCGACCCACACCCCCACTGTTCTACAGTAAACATGATTTGTTTATGTAATTAATTATTTATGTAATTAAGTGGTTAAATATGTATAGATTGGACAGAAACATAGATGATAGACAAATGGATAATATGAGAGAGGAAGAGATGGATATATACAAGACATGCAGGGTAACCACAGGGAGGCAGATATAAGTCAAGAAGCTCTTGGGAGGGTGTTAGTCACTCAGTCATGTCCTGTAGCCCCTCTGGCTCCTCTGTCCATGGAGTTCTGCAGACAGGAATACTGGAGTGAGTTGTTCCCTTCTCCAGGGGATCTTCCCTACCTAAGGATTGAACCCAGGTCTCCTGTATTGCAGGCAGATTCTTTACTGTCTGAACCACCAGGCAAGCCCAAGAAGCTCTTAGTGAGCAGCTGATGAGATCACTCCACAGAGATTTTCTTCTGACCTTTTTCCAGGTTCCTTTCAGAGAGAAATAAAGACAGTGCCTGTCCCCCAAATTCACCAGAAGGTACTTATCCAAATGAGTGAGTGGCCACAATACCATTCTTTGAAGGCTCTGCCTATACGCTAATGATATTGTCAATGTAAAAATATTTTTGATACTCCTCTTTGGAGTTTATCTTCAGAACAGATAGCATGAACTTTTGAATAACTTCTGAGAGGGTTAATAGTTCTTCTTCTTTTAAGTGAAATTGCTTATGAGAAATAAACAAATGTCATTTTGATTCAAGTGTGATGAGTAAATTATATCATCAGATTAAATACTTCTGTGTGAAAATAAGCTGTGAGGATAGTTTTACACAGAATGTCTGTTGTTATTATGAGTTGAATGGTGTCCCCAAAAAAGGTATGTTGAAGCCTTAATCCTCAATACCTCAGACGGTGACTCTACTTGGAAATAGAGTCATTGCAAGTTAAAGTGAGGTCATACACTTGTAGAGTGGGTTTTTAACCCAGTCTTACTGGTGTCTTTGTAAGAGAAGAGAGCATCTTGTGAACACAAAAACACTCAGAAAACAACGTGAAGATGCACAGGCAGAGGGCGGCAATGTGACTGCGGTGGCCTACCTGCAAGCCAAGGGCTGTCACGGGCTGCCGGCAGACACCAGAGCCAGAAGGGTCCTCTCCTACAGTCGTCAGAGACAGCAAGGCCCGGCCAGCACATTTTTGGTCACACCACGCAGCTTGTGCGATCTTAGTTCCCCAATCAAGGACTGAACCCACACCCTCAGCGGTGAGAACGTGGAGTCTTAACCACCAGACCCCCAGGCAGTTCCCCCTGCCAACCTCTTGATTCAGACTCCTAAAACTGTGAGACAGTGAATTTCTGTTGTCTTAAGCCATCCAGTTTAGAGTGCTTTGGAACAGCAGCCCTAGGAAACGAATACAGTTGACTACTTAGCGCCCATCACCCTCTTTCTAATACCTAGTTTTCACTTGTGTATTCAACCCATTTTCACACCAACCATGTACTGCAGAGGAACTGATACGCCTCCAGTCGTATCAAGTCAGACCCTGAGAGGCTTAGCCAATCAGCATCTTCCCTCCCCTCACCCGCAAGTCCCTGGTCCATGAACAGGTATCTTAAACTGGGCCAATCAGAATGACTCCCAAGATCCTCCTTAGAATGGTGGGACAGAGAGATCTCTGGAGAAGGAGGGAAACTGCTCGATGTGAAGCAGAAGACAGGAAACCTAAATTGCATCTCCAACAGCCATCTTCAGACGCAGCTGAGAGGGTTAGCAGCAAAGCACAGAAACGCAAAGCCCCTGGGTCTTTGGAAAGATCTTTAAACTACAAGATCAGTCTGCCCTGAAACACTCTTATCTTGCAATTTAGCAGCGTCATCATTTAAGCCACTGTGACTTGGATTTTGCATTCCTCTCAACCCAAAGCTTCTAG
The DNA here is from genome assembly GCF_016772045.2 of Ovis aries. NCBI lineage: Eukaryota > Metazoa > Chordata > Mammalia > Artiodactyla > Bovidae > Ovis > Ovis aries. The sequence continues at coordinate 232,480,894 of NC_056055.1, forward strand.
CTGATAAGCTGGCATCGCAAGGCAGTAGGAACCACTTCAAGCCACCGAGGGGGGCTTTAAGACAGACCTTTGGAAAGCTAGATATGAAAAGGGCTTGCATCAACATCCACAGAATCTAAAGATTGGAGGTTGTCGCTGAACTCCCGCTGTGAGTCGTAAGAAGCTGGCAGCTTGCAAGAAGAGGCATAACCTGAGTGGGAACGGGAATGGCTATAACTTGGAGAGCCTGACAGGACAAAAATGGGTGTGCATCTCCCAGAGGCCAGAGCTAGACTTGAGGAAGGGAGCTGGACCAGGTCTTCCTGAGAGAGAGTCTGCCCAGAGAACCACAGCGACGTACAGCAGGAGATTGAAACAGAAAGCAGAGGTCAGGGGGTGGCAGTGGGGGGCACCTACTGATAATCAGTTGGCCAGCAGGGGGAGCCATTGCCCACTTCAAGGGAACTGCAGGGGCAAGACACCTGGCAAGGTTAGAATCCCTGAAAAGCAACCCCCTCAAAAAATTGCTCCCTGAGAAAACTAGTCACAGCAACTGACATCTCTACCATGCAGAGACGGCCAGAGCCAAATTACAAGGGAGCCAGTCAGGTCACGCCTTTCCTGCCACTTTTGTCTCCTCTACTGCAGCCCTGCAGAGACCAACCAGAGCAGGTAGTAGAGAGGGAAAAACGGAGACAGAGAGACAAACCAGGTTGTCTTCCTGCTGGTGTCCAGACCACGGAAGGCCTCAGCTAGTGGCATGGGAAGGATTTAAGGACAATAAAGTATCAACCATGATGAGACTATTTTTGACCGTTGAGAGGAGTGAGTCTTCTCTTGTGATTAAAAAGGCCTGGAAAACCTGTGGCCCTTCCCTAGATCTTAACCCATTCTAGTGAACACTCACGACCATACCCCTTGGATTTCACCCTGTGCAGGAAGACCGTGTTGCCAATACCTGCAACTCTGGCTGAGGGCTTTTATCCAAGCCTTGAGCAAGGCAAACCGGGCGTGCCACAGAACTCACGTATCTGGAAGCAGTCCTCAACCAGGGAGGAGCAGGAGGCTGCTGCTTAAGTACCAAGCCCCACAGCTGGCGTGGCTCTCGATTCCCGGCCAGAAAAGTCACTCTTCACTGGCTCACTCCCCTTCCTGTCTCACCTCCTCACTCCTCCTACCTGTGTGTTCTGGGCTGGTCTCCATATGAACAGCTTGCACTCAAATTCTGCCTCAGAGTCTGTTTCTGGGGAGAGGCAAACCAAGAGACCAGAAAAAAGATAAGATGATCTCAAAGAGCAGGTTTGAGTTGTCATGAGGGGACAAATGGCGCCTTGCAGCTTATCCAGTCAACACATCAGTCACACTGGTGTTCTGGATGTCCTCATCGCTGGGCTTCCTGTCTAACACCCGGGGACGGGAGGCCTTGGGGTTTTTCCACTCCCTTCTGCATGCTCATCAGATCTTGAAACTGAATCTGAATAGAGTCAGATACTCATCACACCACTCATGACTTCTTCCTGCCTACCGAACCCTCCACTTCCTCTCCCGCTGTCCTCGGAATGGGATGGACTGTACATGGGGTGGGGCTCACATGATGCACCGTTCATCAGGTTGGACTTGGTGACTGACCAGTGTCAGGGACACTAGCTCTGATCAGCCCTGACTTACCTTGCCTTTTTATTTTCCTGTTAAAGTGTAATTTACTCACAGTAAAATGTAATCATTTTCGAGTTCTTTTACTTTTACCTTGCTTTCCAAATAAACTTTATTGTGGACTATAATTCAATGATTAGGAGAGCATAAAACACATATCTGGGTGGATGAATTGTCATGAAGTGGACAAACATATAACAAATTATACGATCATACACCACCACCAAGGTCAAGCAATGCCACCACACTTGTTTTCAGCTTTGCCATTTAGGACTGTGATCCATCTTAAACTAATTAATATATTGTGAGAGGTAAGGGTCAGGATTATTTTTTCCCCATTCAATTGATCCACATCATTTATTGACAAAAGTCTTTCTTTACTGACTTACCATGGAGCTTTTGCCATAAATCAAGAACCATATATGTGAGGACAGTATTTTTTAAGTCCAATTTTTTAAAATATATATTTGGATTATTTATTTATTTGGTTGCACCAGTTTTTAGTTGCGGCATGAGAGATCTTAGTTCCCTGACCAGGGATCAAACACCAGACCCCTGCATTGGGAAGACTGCACGAAGTCTTAGCCACTAGACTAGACCACCAGGGAAGTCCAGGACAGTTTCTTGATTCTCTTTTCTATTCTGTCTATCTGTTTGCCTATTCTTGCACCACCACCAGACGGTCTTAATTGTTGTAGCTTCATAGTAAGTCTTGAAATCAGGTAACGTGTCTTTCATCTTTGTTTTTATTCAGAATTGCCTTGCTTGTGTGCTAAGTCACTTCAGTCGTACCCGACGCTGTGCAACCCTATGGACTTTAGCCTGCCAGGCTCCTCTGTCCGTGGAATTCTCCAGGCAAGAATATTGGAATGGGTTGTCATTTCCTTCTCCAGGGGATCTTCCCAACCCTGGAATCAAACCCACGTCTCTTATGTCTCCTGCACTGGCAGGCAGGTTTTTACCACTAGCGCCACCTGGGAAGCCCAGCATTTCCTTGGCTATTCTAAATTATTTTAATTTCCACACAAATTTCAGAATCATCATCTCAATTACCACAAAGTAACCAGTTAGGATTGTTACTGGGATTGCCCTGAATCTATAGGCAGATTTCGAAAGAACTGTCATATTTAACTTTTTGAAATATTTAGTCTTCTAATCCATCACTAGGGTAGAGATCTTCACTTTCGGCCTTCTTTAAATTCTCTCAGTAATGTTCCGTATATTTACTATGTAAATCTTAAATAACTTTCATTAGATTTTTTTCCTGGCTATTTGATATTTCTTTAAGGTGAAGACTAGAATAAGGGGAGAGATGAGAAGGAGAGTGAATTCTTCCTTATGTTTTTATCTGTTTATTCTATGGAAGTATTGTACACAGTGTTGCAGGTATACAGCGAAGTGATTCGGTAATATATGCACCTTTCCTTTTTTAGATTCTTTTCCATTATAAGCTATTACAGATACTGAAGGCAGTTCCCTGTGCTGTACAACAGAACCCTGTTGTTTGTTTTATATATAATAGGATGTCTGTGTTCATCCCGAACTCCTAACATATCCCCTCTCTTAAATTTTGCACCCTAGGTGCTGCTCTAACTTTACCTAAAGTCCTAGCCTTGGATGTTCTCAGGTCAGTTCACTTCAGTCGCTCAGCTCCCTGATATGCAGATTCAGAAGGGGCTGCCCCACCGGCTGGAAAAGAATGGAGTTTCTGCATTTTTAGGGACCTATGGGCTGTCTTCCAAAGCTCTCCATTGCCTCCCTTGACTTCTGAGTCTCTTACCAGGCTCTCAGTATGCCACGGGCAGCTGGGAATGCAGGAGGGAGAAACAGAACTCAGAGCAGGTAAATATCGGGGTGTGGGCGGGGTGGGAGCCACGAGCAGCGGAAGGAGTCAGCTTCGTCGAGTCCACGAAAGCCAGGAATCTGCCCACCTGACTTCCTGCCTACCACCTCTTTCTTTTCCCATTCAGTTCAGTTCAGTTCAGTCGCTCAGTCGTGTCCAACTCCTTGCAACCCCATGAACCGCAGCACGCCAGGCCTCCCTGTCGATCACCAACTCCCGGAGTCCACCCAAACTCATGTCCATTGAGTCGGTGATACCATCCAACCATCTTATCCTCTGTCGTCCCCTTCTCCTCCTGCCCTCAATCTTTCCCAGCATGAGGGTCTTTTCAAATGAGTCAGCTCTTTGCATCAGGTGTCCAAAGTATTGGAGTTTCAGCTTCAACATCAGTCCTTCCAATGAACACCCAGGACTGATCTCCTTTAGGATGGACTGTGGATCGCCTCGCAGTCCAAGGGACTCTCAAGAGTCTTCTCCAACACCACAGTTCAAAAGCATCAATTCTTTGTTGCTCAGTTTTCTTTATAGTCCAACTCTCACATCCATATGTGACTACTGGAAAAACCATAGCCTTGACTAGACGGACCTTTGTTGGTAAAGTAACGTCTCTGCTTTTTCATATGCTGTCTAGGTCGGTCATAACTTTCCTTCCAAGGAGCAAGCGTCTTTTAATTTCATGTCTGCAGTCACCATCTGCAGTGATTTTGGAGCCCAGAAAATAAAATCAGCCACTGTTTCCACTGTTTCCCCATCTATTTGCCACAAAATGATAGGACCAGATGCCATGATCTTAGTTTTCTGAATGTTGAGCTTTAAGCCAACTTTTTCACTCTCCTCTTTCACTTTCATCAAGAGGCTCTTTAGTTCTTCTTCACTTTCTGCCATAAGGGTGGTGTCATCTGCATATCTGAGGTTATTGATATTTCTCCCTGCAATCTTGATTCCAGCTTATGCTTCCTCCAGCCCAGCGTTTCTCATGATGTACTCTGCATATAAGTTAAATAAGCAGGGTGACAATATACAGCCTTGATGTACTCCTTTTCCTATTTGGAACCAATTTGTAGTTCCATGTCCAGTTCTAACTGTTGCTTCCTGACCTGCATACAGGTTTCTGAAGAGGCAGGTCAGGTGGTCTGGTATTCCCATCTCTTGAAGAATTTTCCACAGTTTATTGTGATCCACACAGTCAAAGGCTTTGGCATAGTCAATAAAGCAAAAATAGATGTTTTTCTGGAACTCTCCTGCTTTTTTGGTGATCCAGCGGATGTTGACAATTTGATCTCTGGTTCCTCTGTCTTTTCTAAAACCAGCTTGAACATCTGAAAGTTCACAATTCACGTATTGCTGAAGCCTGGCTTGGAGAATTTTGAGCATTACTTTACTAGCGTGTGAGATGAGTGCAATTGTGCGGTGGTTTGAGCATTCTTTGGCATTGCCTTTCTTTGGGATTGGAATGAACACTGACCTTTTCCAGTCCTGCGGCCACTGCTGAGTTTTCCAAATTTGCTGGCATATTGAGTGCAGCACTTTCACAGCATCATCTTCCAGGATTTGAAATAGCTCAACTGGTATTCCATCACCTCCACTAGCTTTGTTCGTAGTGATGCTTTCTAAGTCCCACTTGACTTCACATTCCAGGATGTCTGACTTTAGGTGAGTGATCACACCATTGTGATTATCTGGGTCATGAATATCTTTTTTGTACAGTTCTTCTGTGTATTCTTGCCACCTCTTCTTAATATCTTCTGCTTCTGTTAGGTCCAGACCATTTCTGTCCTTTATCGAGCCCATCTTTGCATGAAATGTTCCCTTGGTATCTCTGATTTTCTTGAAGAGATCTCTAGTCTTTCCCATTCTATTGTTTCCTTCTATTTCTTTGCATTGATCGCTGAGGAAGGCTTTCTTATCTCTCCTTGCTATTCTTTGGAACTCTGCATTCAAATGAGTATATCTTTCCTTTTCTCCTTTGCTTTTCACTTCCCTTCTTTTCACAGCTATTTGCAAGGCCTCCTCATTACAAAGGGGAAACAGGGGTGGTTCACAAAAACTGCCTACAATGTGGCCAGATGAAACTAACATACAAGGAAACTGAAGGGAAAATGGGGAAATGGACATAAACTGAAATCAGGAAGGGTGAGCAAAACGGTAAGCAAAAAAACAGGTCAGAGCCAGGGAGAGTCAAAGGCCAGAACCAGACTAAGACTTTAGAGCAGACCCAAGGCTCTGCCTTACAACTTAGAAAGTCAGAACTTATTTTGACAACCATCGTCTCTTATCTGGATGAGTACACTAGCCTCCTATCTGTTTCCCCAGCTTCCAGTTCTGCCCTCTCCCCACAATATACTGTCAAAATAGTAACCACAGCGATCTTTTGAAAACACAAGTCAGCTCCATAATGGGATAAAAATATCTCCAAGTCCCATATGTGATAATGGTATTTGTTGTTGTAGTTGCTAAGTCATATCTGACTCTTTTGCAACCCCCTGGACTGTAGCCCACTAGGCCGCTCTGTTAATGGGATTATTCAGGCAATAATACTGGCATGGGTTGCCATTTCCTTCTGCAGGGGATCTTCCTGACTAGGATTAGAACCTGCATCTCCTGCATTGCAGGCAGATTCTTTACTGGTGAGCCACCAGGAAAGACCTAAAATTCAGCATATTTAAAAGATAGTTGCAACACGTCAATTTTAAAAAAAAGTTTTTTTTTAATGGGCAAGGTTTTGAACAGAATTTTCTCCCCAAAAAAGACAAGCAAATAGCCAATAATTGCAAATCTTGCTCAACATCCCTATCCATCAGGGAAATGCAAAGCAAGACCACAGTGAAACACCAGTTCATACCCATTAGGAAGACAGTAATCAAAAAGACACCAAATAACCAGTATTGGTGTAGATGGAGAGAAATTGGAACTCTCACACTATGTTCAGTCCAGTTCAGTCACTCAGTTGTGTCTGACTCTTTGTGTCCGACCCCATGAATCGCAGCACGCCAGACCTCCCTGTCCATCACCATCTCCCGGAGTTCACTCAGACTCACGTCCATGGAGTCAGTGATGCCATCCAGCCATCTCATCCTTGGTCGTCCCCTTCTCCTCCTGCCCCCGATCCCTCCCAGCATCAGAGTCTTTTCCAATGAGTCAACTCTTCACATGAGGTGGCCAAAGTACTGGAGTTTCAGCTTCAGGATCATTCCTTCCAAAGAAATTCCAGGGCTGATCTTCTTCAGAATGGACTGGTTGGATCTCTTGCAGTTCAAGGGACTCTCAAGAGTCTTCTCCAACACCACAGTTCAAAAGCATCAATTCTTCAGTGCTCAGCTTTCTTCACAGTCCAACTCTCACATCCATACATGACCACTGGAAAAACCATAGCCTTGACTAGACAGACCTTTGTTGGCAAAGTAATGTCTCTGCTTTTCAATATGCTATCTAGGTTGGTCATGACTTTTCGTCTTAGCGGGAACTTAAAATGGTGTAATTGTCTTGGGAAACAGTTTAGTAGTTCCTCAAATGTTATCATAGAGCTATCACGTGGCCCAAAAATCCTATTCAGGGGTACATACTCAAGGTCACTGGAGGCAATTAAAGTGAAAAAGCCACTGCTACGTACAACAACATGGATGAATCTCACCAACCATTGCATCAAAGAGACAAGGACAAATGGGTACAAATTGTGTAATTCCATTCATACAAAGGTCAAAGACAGGCAAAACTAATTTTTTGGCCCATACCAAAAGTACTAGCCCTGGGGCCTTGGGGATGGCAAGAATCAGAGCCTCCATCACCACTTGGGCTCTAGAGCTTTCTTTGCCTCTTGTCTCAGCTTCTATTTGAGAGTCAGCTTCAGTCTCTTTGGAATTTCAAACCCGGCTGTGGCTCACTGGTAACGAATCTGCCTGCCAAGTAGGAGACGCAGGAGATGTGGGTTCCATCCCTGGGTCAGGAAGATTCCCTGGAGAAGGGAATGGTTACCCACTCCAGTATTCTTGCCTGGGGAATCCCATAGACAGAGGAGCCTGGCGGGCTACAGTCCATGGGGTCATAAAGAGTCAGACACAACTGAGCAACTAACACTTCAGTCTCTCCAAATCTCTTTCTCCACAGTGCAGAAACCATGACCCCTGGTTGACTCTAGACAAACATATTTCCAAACCCCTCACCTAAAACAAGACTTGTCTTCCCTTGAAATGAAGTGAGAGTCACTCAGTCATGTCCCAGTCTTTTCGACCCATGGACTGTAGTCCGTGGAATTCTCCAGGCCAGAATACTGGAGTGGGTAGCCTTTCCCTTCTCCAGGGGATCTTCCCAACCCAGGGATCTAACCCAGGTCTCTCGGATTGCAGGCGGTTTCTTTACCAACAGGAAAACCCTGTCTTCCCTTACTTCCCATTCAAAAAATGTTAGGGGACTTCCCCGATGGTCCATTGGCTAAGACTCCATGCTCCCAATGCAAGGGGCATGAGTTCAACCCCTGGTCAGGGAATTAGATCCCATATGTTGCAACTAAGAATTCATATGCCCTAGCTAAATATTCCACATGCCACAAGTAAGACCTGGCACAGGCAAATATATAAATATGTATATTTTTAATGTTAGGGAAAGCTTCCAGTTAGCCAGGGATTATATTTGCTGACCCTTGGCTCAGCCAGCAAACAACAGCATGGGCGGCTCCTACAAGAACCCAGTGTTTGGAACTGGGGGAGGAGGAAGGGGTCTCTCTCAAAGGGACTATGTTAGACACACAATTGCATAAATGTCCCTGTCTTTCAGGCTTCAACTTACCTGGGATTCACTCAAGTGATGACTGTCCTTTACAGATCGACAGTTTATGCCTTGTCCTCTCCTGGGTTAGTCCTCACACACAAAGTTGCCTCAACTCTTGCAGGCAGCTGAGGAAGCACTCCCAAGTATACCCAAGTCGGACCACCACTCCTTCCCTTTGCGAGCACTCGGAAGGTATCCTGTGGCATTCCTACCATCAAGAAATCCACGAACTGAACCCTAGTCATGGTGCTTAGTCAGTTCGGCAATGCCTACTAAAATTTAAATGTTTATACCTTTGATGCAGCATTTCTGCTTCTAGAAATATATCCTGTACTCATAGAAACACTCTCACAAAAAACATATGTGCAAGGATATCCATCGCAGTATTGTTTATATAAAGTAAAAATTGGATTGGAAAGGGCTGAATCCCAAATATCTATCAACAGGAAGCTCATTAAGAATGATTACTCATGGACACAATGAAACACTGTACAATTGTTTTAAAAATGAGACCCTAATACAGAAAGAAGTTCTGCATTAAGTAAAAAAGCAAATAGCAAAATCATATCTATGGTACAATGATAAAAAAAAAAAAAAAGAAGGCGGTGATACCAATATGTATGTCAGTAGGGGCAGAGAAGAAAAATCTGAGCAATATATGCCAAAAATATTTTAACTATTGCCAAAACTATTTAACAATAATTTTCTGACACTGGGGAGGGGGCACGGGGGGAGGTGCACATTTCTGAGGGACTTTCATCTGCCAATGTCTATATTTTTATAATATCCGAGTTTTCAAAGAGAGGTAAATGTAAAACAATGATCTGTTTTTTAAGAAAGGGTCTTGGAAGCTGGGGAGAGTGTGACAGATGTTTGATTGCCTTTGAGACAGATGTCTTGCGTTCACCAGTTTGTTTAAGAATTCAGACTTATCTCCTTGCTCACTGACCCATAACACAGCAGACTAAATGTTTGACATGGGAAAATTCTCTGTGACAAAAGAGCTTATTCAAGCAGACTTAACAGCCATGAGCTATCTCATAATCAGCAGAGAAACAGACGTTGCTGTGCCTGTGCTGGCGGTGGGGAGAGGCCCGGTGGGGGCCGCCATGGGCTGGGAAGGCAACTAACCCTTTTCTCCCAATACCGGCTCTGGGGGCCTTGGCTTTGCTGAAACAGAGCTGGGGAGCTCCTGCTCTGGTCTTGATGGTTAGGGAGGCCGCAGGAGGAGGTCAGGAACTGCTGCAGGGAAGAAGGCAGCTATGCACTTCAGAGGCAGAGCAATCATAGCAAATTCAAAGTGGGGAGCTGCATGTTTGGATGGTGAGAACATGGCATGCCATTGAAAAGGCCTAGGAGGGGGACACTTGTGTAGAACCTGCATCATACCTGAGCTTTTCTGATGTGGAGCAGGTCATCTCTGAATCAGACAATAGTAATAATAAATCCCTGATTCACAAACCACCTTCTATTTTTCCAATTATGTTGCCATCTCATTCTTATCTCTGTCGATCATCACAACATTGGAGAGAGAAAGTCAATGCAACCCTCATTTGTGCAGGCAAAGAAATCAAGGCTCCCCTTCATGGTGTACAGTCCCCTCATCCCTTAAGGTGTGACATTCCCTCCCAGAATCTATCGGACTATGCAGGTCACTGTAAGCCTGTTGCTGAGACCCCGCTGAGACTCAAGTAGACCTTCTGTTGTTGTTGTCCAGTCGCTCAGTCGTGTCCGACTCTTTGCACACTCATGGGCTGGCAGCACGCCAGGTTTCCCTGTCATTCACTGTCTCCCAGAGTTTGCTCGAACGCATGTCCATTGAGTCATCAAGGCCATCCAACCGTCTCATCCTCTGTCATCCCCTTCTCCTCTTGCCATCCATCTTTCCCAGCATTTGGGTCTTTTCCAATTAGTCAGCTCTTCGAATCAGGTGGCCAAAGTACTGGAGCTTCAGCTTCAGCATCAGTCTTTCCAATGAATATTCAGGGTTGATTTCCTTTAGGATGGACTGGTTTGATCTCCTGGCAGTCCAAGAGACTCTCAAGAGTCTTCTCCAACACCACAGTTCAAAGGCATCAATTATTCGGTGCTCAGCCTTTTTTATTGTCTAACTCTCACATCTGTACATGACTACTGGAAAAACCATAGCTTTGACTTGACGGACTTTGTTTTTGTGTAATCCCCTCTTTGTGGGAACAACTTAGAAAGCAGAGTTTGCATGTTTCCTTAGATACACACAGGCATAGCCACTGTCCCTTCTTTCTGGGGAGGCAGCTAGGTGGGCTGGGCACTGGTTTCCCACCAGGTTTAATTCCATTAAAGTTTACCCAAAATTTGCTCCTGCCTTTTATCAGGAATGTCAATTTCTTACTAGAAGAAAATTGCTAATTCTATCACTCAAAAAAGTTTTGCTCATAATCGATTTGGGTACCCTTCTTTTACAGATTATTGGCATATAATCTGTATTAAAATCACCCCAGGTGCTGATGAAAGAGCTGAATGTGTTCACTAGGGAAGATGGGGAGCTGACTCCACCACACCCCAGGTTCATTCAAATGACCCCCATTCTCAAAGGGGACCCCTTCCCAGAACTGTCTGTCCTCAGAGGACCACTGATTGTTTTACTGGGGTCACATCAGGAGCCCAGGCTCTCTCTCCCAGAGTCTCCCTGAGGGCAAGAGGGCAGGAGTTTGAGCTTGAGACGGAAAGAGTCTCCCTTCAGTTTCCAAGGGGAGCCCTCCAATTTGGGTGCGATCTACTTTACTGAAAGTTTGGGGAGACAAACAGGGCCCACCCCACCGCAGTGACAAAGTCGGCATCCTTATTCTTACACAGTCCCCTAGCCATCCTCCACACAGGGGCTCTACCCTCCCCTCTCACCTCCTTGACCAATCCCTGAACCCCTATCCCCAAATCCAGCTCCAGAAATATTCCTCCCCTCGTTAAGCAGAGCCATTGCACTCCATGACCGGCTCCCACCCACTTGGGCCCCCTCAGGGCTCTTTGCATATTCAGAGACTTATTACGGTGCTCTTTCAGATAGTGCAGAGACGTCTCCAAGGCGCAGGCTCACTTCCAGCCCCTTCTCACGTTGAGGAAGGAGCTGGGAGGTGGCTGGACCTTTACTCGAATCCATCCCTTCTGCTCTGAGGCCCCTTGAAAGGTAGGATCTTGAGGTTTGGGATTTGAAAGGGAACAGGTTCTGTGAAGCTACTGACTCACACTCAGCGGTTGCCCCCCTTTCTGTCCTCTGTGACACGTTGAGAGGCTATCTCAGCAAAGGCTGGGGGACATCTGCCTACTATGAAACAAGGGACAGAGCAGATGCCAGCCAGGCTTCACCGTGGTCTCCCAGGACCCAACTCTTCCTCTCCAGTGTCCACACCCTTCCAAGAGCCGCCCTAACTTGGATCCTGTTATGAATTTGAGCAGACTCTGGAAAATAGTGAAGGGCAGAGGAGTGGTCCTTGGGGTCGCAAAGTCGAAATGACTTAGCCACTGGACAGTAAAACAATAGCAACAGAAGCGAGGAAGAGAAAATGGAATAAAAAGCATAAATTGGACGGGGAGTGGGGGTCCTAGAAGGTGGATTTTCTGGAATTGGCTTAAGTATCCACCTTGAGGCAGAAAAGGGGCTCCAGCTAGAAAATGAGTTGTAGAACTCTCTAATATTTTAATTTTAAACATTCAGACACTTAGACCTATAGCTTACACTTAGACCTGTAGTTCTGAAACAGAAGATATATAAAGATATTTTAATGAATATTATTATCAAACAACCAAAATAATTCAGCAACTGCTGGGTACTGAGGATAACACATTGAGAAACTGACAGGCATGAACCATTATAGGTGTAACTACCTGTGTGCAGTTCAAAGTCACCAGGGAATCCAGACTAAAAGCACCCAGATGGGAAGAGAGGAAGGCACTGCAATGCAGGGACCCTGAGCAGTTACCATGCATTACACCAATAGCCAGCAAACGCCGTAGACATTTCCACTTAAAGAAAAAAAAAAATCTGCAAGTAAATATAGTGACAAAAACATGGAAAATAAAATTCAAGATGAGTAGAAGTTAGGAGGGAGAAAAAGGTCTGGGGTGAATTAGGTATTCCAGGCAGAGGGATCAGCTACAAATGTGTATGGGTTCCAAGAAAACAAAGGTCCAGGGGTTTTAGGGGGGAGATTTCAGTGGACCTGGGCCCCCAGGTCCAAGAAATGGGTGGGCAAGAAGGAGAGGGATAAGCTGAACATAGGGAGGAGGCTTGTTGCTAAGGAATTGGAGTTTTAGCTGGAAGGTAAGTGAAAGCCAGTAAGGGGAACTCTGGCAATGGGGTTAGTGCTTCTAAAAGGATTCTCGCTTAGCTGTTTGCAGCAGGGTCCCTGAAGGAGAACGTCTGGAGGGGGGCCAGACACTGAAAGGCTAGTGTAATAACAGATAGCAGGCAGGAGAAGACGAGGGCCTGGAGAGGAGGGGAGGGTGAGATGAGCCCTAGTCCCTTGGATATGTGTGGGAATGGAGTCCCCAGGCAGGCTGGGAGATTAATATCTGCGTAGGTGACAGGTCTCTGCATAGGGAGCAGGTTTTGGGGCAGGGTCCTTGGAATGAGGCCCTGGCTTCTCTGAGCTGAGGTTAGGGTGGAGTTTCCTCATCTTAGTTCTGAAACACTCTCCAAGGTGCCTGGGGGCAACCCTGGGGTAACCAGAAGGATACCCGGACCCCACTTCACTCTAGGCAGTGAAGGCATAGCTCCAGAGGCTGAAGCAGCCCCAAGTTTCCCAGGAGCTGGCCCCCAGCCCTGTCCCGTATCACCCCCAGAGGACAGGCCCAGGCAAGGTGAAAGGACACCTTCATCCACTGTGGAGTGGGGTTCACGTGGTCATGTCTGGGCCAGGGGGCAGGGCAGTAGGGCTGCCATGCCACCACTCTGGGTCTCAGCTCAGAGGAGCTGAGCTATGGAGGGCTGGGTCCACCTGGGGTCCAGCCCTGACCCTGGGGGCAGGAAATAGGTTAAAGGGAAGAAAGGGTGCAAAGGGGCATCCAAAATAGTTGTTGTTCAGTTGCTAAGTCACGTCCGACTCTTTGCGACCCCAAGGACTGCAGCATGCCAGGCTTCCCTGTCCATCACCAACTCCTGGAGCTTGCTCAAACTCATGTCCATTGAGTTGGTGCCAATGGATGCCATCCAACCATCTCATTCTCTGTCATCCCCTTCTCTTCCCGCCTTCAATCTTTCCCACCATCAGGGGCTTTTCCAGTGAGTCAGCCCTATGCATCAGGTGGCCAAAGTATTGGAGCTTGAGCTTCAGCATCAATCCTTCCAGTGAATATTCAGGACTGATTTCCTTTAGGATGGACTGGTTGGATATCCTTGCTGTCCAAGGGAGTTTCAAGAGTCTTCTCCAACACCGCAGTTCGAAAGCACCGATTCTTCAGCGCTCAGCCTCCTTTATGGTCCAGTTCTCACATCCATACATGACTACTGGAAAAACCATAGCTTTGAGTTTGCAGACCTTGGCCGGCAAGTGATGTCTCTGCTTTTTAATACAAAATAGGCTGACACTCGAAACTCAGGGCACCGGCGCATTTCACAGTTTGCAGGGGGTAGTGCAGGGGGCAGGGAGTCTGGCTCCTGGTCATAGTAACAACTGCCATTTGCCAACTGCTCACTCTCTGCCAAGCCTGGGGCCAGTGCTCCAGAGCCTCTTTCACACCCTTATTGACTTGACAAGTCCTACCCTCATTACCTAGCTGTTGTCATTTTAATTGTGATTGCTCAGGCCAGTTCTCACACCACCCCTTCCCTTGTGATCCTCACCCCCTGGTATCTCAATCTGAGGCCCACACTACCCTCAAGGCCTAGTCCAAGGCCACCTGCTCCATGGCCCCGGACCACCCCATGACCTCACAGGGGAACTCGCATTCTGAGTCTGCTTCTTTGGATGCCTGGGCCTTTCTGCCTCTTGTTGGACTTGTCACCTTCTTCCCCGGTGTCCTGCACACATCAGAGTCTTTGTGGCATCTAGAAGGAACTACTTCATGAAGGGAAATGTCCCCCAAAAGGGAGTGATGAGTGAGTGGTAGCCAGTGCCCCTGGGCTGGGGCCGCTGACCCCTCAGTGGCTGTGTCCTAGCCACAGTTCTCGGCCCCAGTCCTGCGCTGACCGACCACACAGCGGATGCCCCACAGTGATTCTTTCCTGGACGTGAGGACCATCCCTGCCCTGCCACCAGCCCCACTCTGGGGGTAGCACCCTTCATGGAGTCAAGGGCCCTGCACCCATCACGTCGTGTGCAGACTCTTCCGAGAAAATTCCTCATCCGCCAGATGGAGGCTCAGGCTACCTGCTTCCTCCCAGGCCTCCAGTGACTCCTCCACAATCTTGATGGGGAGCCAACAGCAGCTGCCCTGAGCAGGCCATACAGCGATGTCTCTGGGACTCTCAGCCATGGGTCTGGGTGACCAGAGCCCCTGGGACAGTCCCTGCTCCACGCCCACGCTGCCACTGAGAATGGTACTGCCCAGACTGGTGTGCCCTCAGCCTCTTCAGCCAGGCCTCTGCTGCCCTCCGGGGCTTCCCAGATCCCTCCCACACCCTCCGGCGTTGCCTGCCTGCCCAGCTCTCCCCAAGGACCCCAGTGATCTCAGGAACCCCGACCTGCCTGCCTAGTGAGCCTAGTCCTGCTCCTCTCTTTCTGCCCTTTGAGCCGCAAGTTGCCAGAGGTGTCCTGTGGAATCATGAGGTCTGTGTTGCCCATTTCCCTGGGTGTGGGTGGGGGAGAGAGAAAGCACCTTTTTAGAATGCAGTGGGTTTTAATTTCTGGAACTTGCAGAATCATCCCGAAAATGAGAAACAGGGTGTTGGGTGTCTGCTAAGTGAAGATAGGGCTTTAGTGGTTGACAGTTTCCAAAGGAAAAGGCAAGTTATGCTACTTTTTCTAAAGAAGAGCCCAAAGCCAGCCTGTAAAGTGGGATACATGTGGTTAGGAGGGCCACGCCAGGACCCACGGGGACTCCCCTCTCCTTGTGGTGACCCTCCACCAGCCCGCGCCAGGCCCCGCCCCCTCAGAGGTGTGGCCGATGGCACTTGCCCAGCGGAGGCAGCCCTGTGGGCACCTGAAGCTGGGGCCCTGCCACTTCCTCAGGCTCAGGCGGGCAGGCGGGGCCCAGGGCAGCCTCGTCATGTCCTCTGGCTTCTCCCCAAGGCCGTCCAGTCCACCTGCCCTCTGCATCCAGCCGGGTGACACCTCTGCCCTCTTCCTGTGCCAGGCACCTTCCTGGGGGTGGGGGGCAGGGACTGTGCAGGGCAGGCTGGTCAACAGGCAAGGGCCGTGCTCCTGAGCTCCATCCCTGAGGACCCCCCAACATACTCAGACAGCCCAGTCCTCATGGGGGGTGGGAGGCGTGCCAACCCCATCAGTCTGCCACACTCACGCCTGGCTCACAGGCAGCTGTCCTCGGGGAGGGGGTAAAGGAGAGCCTCCTTGGTCCACCTTGACCCAGATTCTGACCCGCAGAGTGTCCAGGGCTGGGAGGCCAGCAGAGAGGACTAGTTCCCAGCAAGACTGCAGAAACCAAGCTCACACAGCAGATAGTTGGAAGATCTCAGGAGGCACCCCCACTTAGCACTCTCAGCACAAAGGGAGCCCCTCACACTGTCGCTGAGGAGGAGAGGATGGGGGGGAGGAGTCCTAGGGAAGAGCACAGGAGGGTCTCCACCCAGGACCCACAGGCCTGGCTTCAGACCCTCTCCAGGTCGCCCTGGTTGCCCTGGGAAGGCCCAGACAATCCCCCATCAACTGGTGACTAACTAGGCTGTTCCAAAGCCAGCTGCCGACCACGGAGAGCTGGCCGTAGGGGTACCTCCACCTCCCAGTGACCCTGGCCAAGATGAGCACAGGGTGGCCTTGCAGGAAGGCAGGCCAGACGGGGGAGACAGCCTCAGCTCCCAGGTGGAGGTGATCCTCAGTGCGGGGGCGGGGGTTAGGCATGGGAGATTGCCAACTACCAGTTCAGACCTTTGTCACACCAGTCGTCAGAGTTTCTGTCCTTTTTTCCGTGAATTTCTTTCCTAACTCTCTAGAGCAAGGAGTTTGGGGAAAAGGCCGGACCATCTACAACCCAAGGCAGCACATGGCAAGGAGTACCGTCGGCGTCGGTTCACGGTGCAGGGACCCAGGGCTGAAATCAGACGGGATCGCAGCCCGACCTCATGTGAGTCACTGGAGCTTGCTGAACCTCCGCTTCCTCACCGTCAAGTGGCGATAATATCAGTGACCCTCTCACAGGGCTGCTCAGAGGATGAAAAGAGAAACTCTCCGTCATGTCTTGAGGACAAAGCTGGGCACCTGGTGGGACCTCAATGAATGCCAACCACTGCTGTTGTCCTGACTAGAGGTGCTGTCTGAAGAACTTCTCACACGCTTGTCTTGGGAGGTTCTGCCTCTCAGGACAGGCCTGTGGTCAGTACATCAGGACTAACTGCTTCCAGTTAGTCTGCAGAAAAATGCTTCTCCCCAAAGCTGTCTTCCTTCTCCCCTCACTGGCCTCAGTGTCAGAACTATAGACACTTGTTTCTTGTACCACAGACACTTGTTTCTTTGGGTGGCTCCAGTGGCATCTCAGATTACAGGTCTGTACAAAGCTGCTGGGAGACCAGTTTGGCGGGTGAGGGGTCTAGCATAGACCGGTTCAGGGGTGGGGTTGGGAGTGGGGCAGATGGAGGTCAGGCCTGACTGTCCACAGAACTCCAGATAAGAAGGAGGCCCCAGTGGGTCAGCAGCTGGGGCTCCCTCCCCGCAGCTCCAGGGGGCCTAGCACCCCAAGCTGTACCCCCAGCAGGCACCCCCATCATCACTTCCTGGGCTTCAGTTTCTGCATCTGAAAAGTAAGTACTTATCTCTCAGGGTTGCGGTTAAGATCAGATGAGACAACCTGTACAAGCCTTTCACACACAGCTAGGTGCTACTTGGGCGCATAACAAAGGAGCACAGACTGGGTGGTTTAAACTAGAAAAATTTATTTTCTCACAATTCTGGAGGCCAGAAGACTGCAGTCAGAGGGTCAGCAATGTTAGTTTTTTCTGAGGTCTCTCTCCGCAGCTTGTAGGCGGACTTCATCTCTCCGTTGTCTTCACGTCGGCTTCCTCCTCTGAGTGTCTGTGTCCTAGTCTCTTCTTATATGGATGCCGGTCAGACTGGATTAGGGCTCACCCTAAGGGCCTCATTTTAACTTCATTTCCTCTTCAAAGACCCTGCCTACACATACAGTCACATTCTGACATACTAGGTGTGAGGACTTCAGCATATGAATTTTAGAGGGAATACAATTCAGCGCCTACAGGTTGGTGCTCAGGAAACATCCCAATTTAATTCAGTTCAACGAATATTTTCTTCATGCCAGCATTATCCTAGGCTCTTAGAATGTATTCATGAGCAAAGCAGACCAAGACCCTTATTTCTGTGGGGTGGAGAGAGAGGTGAACAACGTGGTACAGCCAACACAATAAAAGTAAATTATATACTCTGCTAGAAGGTGATACACTTTATTGAAAAAAAATAGAGTAGGGTAATAACATCAAGAAATAGGAGTTTGAAATTTTTAAGAGTGGTCAGGGTAGGCCTCTTTGAGGAAACATTTACAATGCCTTCAGAGAGGTTTTTTATCTTCTATTTTTATTATTATTTTCCTAAGGAATCACATCAGATTCACTGACCTGTGAACAACCACCTCTCTGCCCACCCTCACCCACCCTAGTACTGGAGAAGAAATGGTGCTGAGACTGAAGATCTTATTTTGACACTTACTCTGCTCTTATTAGCTGTGTGATACAAGACAAGTCACTTAACCTCTCTTGAGCTTGTGCTCCTACACTCTGCCCTTTTCCGGGCCATTGCCTCAGGGGGCTGGGCTCAGGGCAGAGGCACAGCTATCCTTGGGTGGGGCTGCTCTAGGGTTGGCTGGGGAACATGGTGAGATTTCCAAAGAAGCCACCAGAGTTTGTATAGGAAGGGCTGTGTGTCAGTTAGCACTATGCGTTCCTGCAAGTACCCGAAAACTAGAGTAACAGGAGTTTAAACAAAGAGGTTTTCTTTTTAACCTCTTGCAGAAAAATAAGTTCAGAGTTGGCAGTAAAAGGGTCAGTGTTGACCCTTAGAAACATCAGCCAGATTCCTTCTATATTTCTCCTCTCCCACACTCAGCACCCAGTTTTTGTCCTCATGGGTGAAAGGTGGTTGCTGCACCTCCAGGCATCCAAATTGTCTTCCAGGAAGGTTGAAAGGGGAAAGAGTGAATCAGAGGTAAAGAGCTGACAAATGTGTCAGCTCTTGAGTCAGATCCTTTTTCAGTATCTACTTGCTGACTTCTCCTCTTATTCTATTGGACAGAAGTAGGTCAACATGGTCACCACTAGCTAGAGAATCCTAGGGAGTATTTTAACTGGGTAGAAAGAAGGGAAACTAGACATTGGGTAGGTGCCTAGAGCACCACTCTCAGCAGAGCTCAGTACAGGGAGGGTGGGTGACGCATGAGACCCCTGGTGATGTCAGGTGTCGCCAAGAGCCTGGCCCAAGACCACGCCCACCAGCAGCACCACCGGGGCTGGCAGGAGAGTCCAGAACTGGTAGAGGTGGGGCCTAAGGCTATGGATGTAGAGGGGGTGAATTTTGCTTCTCCAACGATGTAGCCTCCTGTCTCATTCACACACGTGGGACCCCTGTGCACCAGCATCCTGCAACTTCCATTTTTACCCCTCACCCTGAGGTCTCCCCCACACTGTGAGCATGATACCCATGGCAGCCAGGCAGGGGGCAGTCGGAGGTGAGGGCAAGGAGTGGTCACCGCTTCATATCGCTGCTTCTTAGAGGGTTTTTCCCCTTCCAGTCTGCCAAAGCAGGGATGTGAAGCTGGGGAGTGGGGCTTGTGTACCAGTTATAATATTATTTTTAGGGAATCACAGCTGATTTGCCATCTGCTGAAGTCTTTGGTGGACAGGCCATTCTAAGTGCCACCATTTCCCGAGGCCAGGATATACAAACATGGTGTTGTGCTGGGAAGGGGGTGCAGGCAGACAGGTGGAGGGAGGAACCTCAAGGTAATATTTCAGTAAATTCTGCTGCCAGGCATGTGGGATGCTTAGCAGGTCCAGGGGACATGGCAGAGCTCTGACGACTCTGCACAGAATGGCTCTTGTTATCATTAGCTTAGAGTGAGCAGTTTGTGAAGGGCCTTGAGATCATCACACCTTCTCTGGAAGCCTTCCCGGGCCCTCCAGCCTGTGCTCGGTTCTCTAGAAGTTTCCAGCACAGCTGCAGACAAGACCTCACGTCCACAGATGGCATTTGCAAATTAGAGCCATGTGAAAGCTGGGGTGGGTGACTCAGGAGAAAAGATGGGAAGAAGATGAATGGACAGAAGGCACCAGGCAGAGCATTCTGGGGAGAGAGACTGCTGGTCCACCTAGGCCGCCATGATAAGCACCACAGACGAGGGGGCTTCCGCAACCAACATTTATCTTCTCATAGTCCTGAAGGTAGACGTTCAAGATGGAGTTGGCAGGGCTGCTTCTTTCCAAGGCCTCTCTCCTGGGCTTGGAGGTGGTATCTGCTCCACATGTCCTCACGTGGTCGTCTCTGTATGTGTGTGTCTGTGTCCTGACTGCCTCTTCTTATAAGGACACTGGTGACACTGGATTGGGCTTCCCTGGTGGCTCGCTGGTAAGGAACACAACTGCCAATGCAAGAGCTGTGACTTCGATCCCTGGGTCAGGAAGATCCCCTGGAGCAGCAAATGGCAACCCGCTCCAGAACTCGTACCTGGAGAATTCCATGGACAGAGGAGCCTGGCGGGCTACAGTCCATGGGGTCCCAAAGCCCTGGACATGACTGAGCGACAAAGCAAACAGCACACACACTGGATTCGGGCGCACTCTCATTTTAACTGAATTACCTCTCTAAAGATCTTACCTCCCAACATCACATTCAGAGGTACTGGGCGGGGGCGTGGGGGGGTGTGTGGTCAGGGCTTCCACAGATGAACTGGGGTCGGGGTGGAGATGTAATATAAGAGGAAGCACATGGTGATGTCTGATGTGGGGGGTGGCCCTGCACGGGGCAAGGGGTAGAGGACACCAAAGAGGCTGCCCAGCTCCCCAGCCCCGACTCTGCCGGCATCCCCAGTCTGGGCCGTCTCCTTCTCACCTCCCTACCCCCCATCCTTGCTACTCCTCACTCGCTCACACCGGCTCCAGGGCCTTCTAAGGCAAGATTAGCTTCTCAGACAGCTTCTAAGGCTTGATGACAAGCACCCCTCTCTTTGCCCGACGGTGAGTAATGGAGGGAATTTCAGACAAGGTCGGAGAGGAGACTGGCACAGGGGATCTGTGTTTGGGGGGGTGGGGCGGGGGGGCAGAGGGAGGCTTCTGGCCCTTCCTCCCCCAGCGCCCCCGGAAGTTGCCTGCCCCAGACCTCTGCCTCCGCCCCCTGGTGGGCTGGCCCCACCCCTGGTTGGGGTCGGCCCCGCCCCGCCCCCGCTGGGGCCGGCCCGGCCCCTGGCTCTGGTTTGCAGGCGGGCTGTGCTGACCCGTCGCTGGCCCCACTCAGGCCCGCAGATCAGGACGGATGGAGCACGAGGACGCCAAAGAGGAAGTGTCAAGACGGAGAAGGGAAGGTGGGGGGCAGGGGCTCCCCCTTCTCTCTCATCAGGCTCTGCAGGGCTTGGAGTTCTCCCGTGGGGGCGACCACATCTCTGCCGCGAGCTGCCCACCCCCCACGCCCACACCCCGCCACTGTCCAGCCTGGCCCCGGCTACCCTGTTCTGCTTGCTGTGACCTGGGCAAAGCACGAGTGCTCCGGGCACACGCTCCTGCTCTCTGAAACCTGAGGAGGCTGCCAGGGCAGTAAGGGGGGAGTCCCACACCATCCGGACCCAGCTGGTCAGGCTAATTTTAGGTTTTTCCCAGCTTGACCAAGGCCCCCCTCGTCTCCATTCACCCAGAGAATGCGCACTGATCAGATGGTGCCTTCACTCACGGGGGGCCCCCGAGCCGCCAAGAACGCACCTCCCTTTGTCTCACTTCAAGCCCTGGTTTACCTCCTCTGGTCCCCACCCTTCCGAACAAATCTGCCCTGACCCGCTACCTCCTCTCCCATCCCCTGGGGCAACTGCAGTGTGAAGGCACAGTTGAGGCCCTGTGTCCCCTGCGCTGGCGCAGTGCGGGGGTGGAGGGTGGAGGGGGGCGGGGGGGCCAAAATAAGCACTCGGTCAGTATGGGTGGAAGGAATGAATGAACACTATTCCCCAGGGTATCACGTGCTATGTAGAGGTTAGATCTAAAGTTAGCAAATAAGGTCAAAAGAGCTCAGATTCTAAATCACCCTTGAAGCGCCATCAGGAAGACATAAATCTCTCAAGCTCAGTGCAATGTATTTCCTCCATAAGACCTGCCCCAACCCCAACCAAAGGAGAGGTTCTCGATCCACTCCTCCTGCCCCAACCCCAGCCCTTTGCCCAACACTTGAAGCTGACAGGTGCTTGCTCAGGGATTCCTGAGGTTCATACAACCTGTCCCTCAAAGAAGCCGCCTCTAGAAGTCTTCAAAGTAAGAGGCTCTCCGTCCTCTCTCAGCCTCCTCCAGGGTCTGCTCTGTTGCCATGGCAGCCAGGGCAGGGTCTGGCAAATCCTCAGAAAGACCAGCAGGCTGAGGATGGAGCCAGGGAGAGGCAGAGAGCAGAAATCAGAGGCCTTGTGGGAATGGCCCAAGCTTTGAAGAATCCTGAAGTGTGAGGGAAACACTACCCAACTCCAGGCATGAAAAGGGAAGTGCCCTAGGCTAGATCCTAAAACTACCAGCCAAGAATGCAGAGCCATTCCTCTCATTTCATTTTCCCCCCATAATTCAATGAGTTTTCTCTACCTTTTCATTTGACAATTTTCAAACACAGAGAAAAATGGAAAAATAGGACAAAGAACACTCACGAACCCTCCCATCTAGGTTCGACAATTGCTACTATTTCCCCGTTTTCTATCAATCTATCTGTCTTTGAAACATTTGGGAGTGAGTTTACACAGTGATACATCAGCCCTAAATGTTTTAGCTGCATCTCCCAAGACTGGTCCGTTCTCCTACACAACCACAAAACCAAGTGCACTGGGTATTTGGATTAAAAATGAAAAAGCAACCTGTAACTAATATTTTTTTCTAAATAAGGAAGCTTTGCATGACTAGAAAAATAAAGGAAGGCCAGGAATTAGAGTAAAATCATACTGAACCAAGCCTAAATTTGTTCTGAAAGACTTCTAAATTGGGTTCTCATCACAAAAAAACAAGTGAGCTTTTCAGTTCTGCCAAACGTCACAACAAGTCTCCAAATCATATATTTCCCAAAATAATGTTTTGTGAAATTAAAGCTGTTCCGTAAATGTATGCTTATCACATTTTTATTGTTGCTGTTGTTTAGTAGCTAAGTTGTGTCTGCCTCTTTTGCAACCCCATGGGCTGTAGCCTGCCATGGGATTCCCAGGCAAGAATATTGAATGAGTTGTCATTTCCTTCTCCAGGGGATCTTCCCAACCCAGGGATTGAACCCACATCTCCTACACTGGCAGGCAGATTCTATACCACTGAGCCACCAAGGAAGCTTATCACATACTAGGTGCTTAATAAACCCAAGGCAAACTGCCCTGGGGCAGTAGAAGTTCTTCAGAGCCTACCAGGTGGGCTGCACAGAGCGGGATCAGCCTGAATCTGCCCTAACTTCACCTTGCAAGAATGATCTTCACTTAACCAAAGATTTCTTGTGGTCCCCAGGGTGCTTCATATCTCTAATGGAATATTACTCAGACATTAAAAAGAATGAAATAGTACCATTTGCAACAATATGGATGGACCTCAAGATTGTCATACTGAGTGAAATAAGTCAGACAGAGGAGAAACATCATATGACATTCCTTATATGTGAAATCTACAAAAAAAATGATACAAATGAAATTATTTGCAAAACAGCAATAGACTCACAAAGTTTGAGAATGAATTTATGGTTGCCAGGAGGAAGGATGGGGGAAGGGATAGTTAGGGAGTCTGAGATGGACAAGTACACATCACTATATTTAAAATGGAGTACCAACAAGGACCTACTGTATAGCACAGGGAACTCTTCTCAATGTTGTATGGCAGCCTGAATGGGAAGGGAGTTTGGAGGAGAATGGATACATGTATGTGTATGGCTGAGTCCCTTTTCTATCCACCTGAAACTATCACAACATTATTAATCAGCTATGTGTGCTAAGTTGCTTCATGTCCAACTCTTTGTGACACTATGGACTGTAACCCGCCAGGCTCCTCTGTCCATGAGATTCTTCAGGCAGGAATACTGGAGTGGGTTGCCATGCCCTTCTCTAGAGGATCTTCCCAACCCAGGGATCAAACCCGTGTCTCTTATGTCTCCTGCACTGGCAGGCAGGTTCTTCACCGCTAGTGCCACATGGGAAGCCCCATTAATCAGCTATATCCCAATACAAAATTAAAAGCTTTTTTTTAAAAAAAAAAGATTCCTCTGGTCCCATCAGTCAGCAGCTCTGCATGCTCTGAGACCTCCTTAACCATCCGAGTCATCCTAAACTGTTTGTGGCCTGCATCACAATTTAGCTCTTAATTTGCCCTCTATTTTCTCTCATGGACTGGTCTTATTTCCCCAACTAGAGGCACAGCCCCTCCTCTTTCTGCAGCAGCTCGGAGCTCCCAGGCAGAATTTGCTACAGGCTCCAGGCAGGTGATGAATCACAGTATCCCTGACTCCTAGCACGCCAATTCCCAATGCAATCTCATTTAATCTTCACAAAACCCTAAGATGGCAGTCCTAGTTTGATCCCTAATTTACAGATGGGGAATTGAGGCTCAGAGAGATCAGAAGTTACATGACTAGTAAGTAGCAGGGACAGGACCTGAACTGGTTGCTCAGAAACCAAGACCCGGGTTTTTTACCGCTGGGTACCAGAGATGGGGTGCAGGCAAAGGGGCCATTAGGGTCCCCATGCAGAGTGGGGTGGAGAGGGGAGGGAGAGGAAGATGGAGGCTGCAGGGATGGTGCCGCTGAGCTGGCGCTACTGTGGTTCTATTTCCAGGGCGAGCTTTGCATCCTTCTACAGAAAGAGGCCCATGGAGCCAGGGACACAATTGTCTCTTCCTGTCTAACCCTGGGTTGTTGCACAACAGGTGCTCCCTAAATACTCTGTAATCCCAGGCAGGTATGAAGAAATGTGACTTATTTCTCCTTTATCACCACCCTCCCCCCTCCACCGCTTCCTGACGGCAGAGTGCAAGGGGGGCCGTGACCTCCATTGGTGTCCCCTTGACAACTGCAGGTCACCCCCTCCGCCGGTCCCGTTGTGTCCTGACATCCTGCCATCGTCTCCTGGGGAACGGTTTCTCCACAACCAGAGACAGGGAGAGACCCCACATTCTTCTGAAATATGTAGGGCAGCTGTGCGGGTGACAAGGGAGGCCAGATATGGAGCCGGGATGGTGGGACTGGAGACATGAGAATAAAGCACTGCCCCCAGCCTTTTATTCATCGTTTGACTCATTCATTATCCAGAAAATATGAAACAGAAAACAAAGGGCGGATCTCAGTTCTTTTCCTCAAGCAGCCAAACAAAACTTTTCAATTAATTTATTTGGGGGGGAGCAAGAACTTTGTATGTGATGAATGGATAAGTAGAAAAGTGTGCAATGGGTTTGAAAAATATTGGTGAGACTTTGAACCTCCACCTTCATCTGTGCTCTGTCTGCCTGGGAAATATTAAAATTTGTTACCAAAGTTAAACTAAAAAAAAAAAATCTAGGTGCTATTCAACTTCCACAGAGAAAAGACAGTAGCCTAGGAAGTTAGACTATTGCCTTGATAAAGAATTCTAAATTAGTTAATCCAGCCCCACAGTCCACCCTCCGAGCCTCAGTGAGCTTTTTAGCAAAATGTTTCATGTGGAAGCAAGGGAGGAGCCAGCTCAGGAAACAGAGAAGAGCTTAGCAGAGGGCAGAGGGCAGGGGAGCAAAGCAATCCAGTGTGTACCCCAGTCTGTGGGAGGCAGATAGGATATAAAATAGAGCCAGTTCGAGGGTGAGGGGATCCTTCCTCTCCTGCCACCATCCCCCACTCCTACTCCCTGTTCAGTCTCTGGGAAGAGGCTGCTGATACCTACCTGGGATGCAGCTGTCTCCGTGTAACCTGAGGGGGCATCTCGATTAGCCCAGGCCCTCTCCACATTTGAGCTTGGCCAGAGCCACTTTCCAACTGTGGTGTTGGAGAAGCCTCTTGAGAGTCCCTTGGAGAGCAAGGAGATCAAACCAGTCAGTGCCAAAGGAAAATCAACCTTGAATATTCATTGGAAGGACTGATGCTGAAGCTGAAGCTCCAAAGGAAATCAACCTTGAATATTCATTGGACGGACTGATGCTGAGGCTGAAGCTCCAACACTTAGGCCAGCTGATGTAAAGAGTCAACTCATTGGAAAAGACCCTGATGCTGGGAAAGATTGAAGGCAGGAGGAGAAGGGGACGACAGAGGATGAGATGGATGGATGGCATCAGCGACTCAATGGGCATGAGTTTCAACAAGCTCCAGAAAGATGGTGAAGGACAGGGAAGCCTGGTGTGCTGCAGTCCATGGGAGTCCCAAAGAGTTGGACACGATTTAGCGACTGAACAAGAGCCACCCTTGAATCCTGAGGTCATGGGCTGGACTTTAAAGGAGCTGTGGGTCTAGATGGGGCACTTTCTAGAGGGGCCATCACGGCAGGGGAGTTACGGTGTAAGCGAACTGCTAACTCAGAACTGAGTGCAGGCAGCAGGCTGACCTCAAAGAGGCCTCTTGCCCCAGTCGGAGCTGGGTGGGCCAACTGTGTGGTGTGACACGCCTGGGAGGGCTGCAGGCCACAGAATGGTTTCTGAGAATGTAACAGAGACAGCGTTCAGCGTCACTACCCTGTGCCCCTGTTCTGCAGAGCTGGCCAGGGGACAGCGGGCACATTTGCACAGGGCCAAGGAGCCTCCCTGAACCAGAGTAATCCTGACCCTGGCCACAGGGTCTGTTGACCTTCAGCGTTGTATAGGGCATCTCTAATGAACTGTGTGTGTGTTCAATCGTGTCTGACTCTTTGCAACCCTTTAGACTATAGCCCGCTGGGATCTTCTCTGTCCACGATGCCCTGAGGTTGTCCCCAATGAGAGACTGGTGACAGCAAGGGCCTGAGAGGGGGAACTCACCATCAAGAGAGGGGGTGACCAATTCAGGACCCAGTTTCAACTGGAAGGCTTAGCCTGTGGGGCTCAGCCTGTGGAATGGGATTAACCTCCAGAGATGGAGGCTGAGCGCGAGGCTATAAAGTAAAAATCTGTACCTCTGAAGCTGAGGGTGGGGTGCCTCTGCCGTCTGGGCTAAAAGCGGAGCGAGGGCACCGTCCCAAGTGAGAACAAGGAGGCCTTCTTCTGCAGGGAACACATCCCCAGCAGCATCTCCATGTGGCAGGAACAGGGCAGCCCAGCCAAGGCGAGGAGTCGGGTTGAAGTCGTCATCGTTCATTCACTGGCTCCCTGATGGGATGTGGAAGTGAATCCCAAGTCCCAGGAGTGCCCAGCTTAGAGGCTGGCCTGGGGATGCTGTAGCTGGGAGGTGACATAGTAGATTGGTGTCAGTGCCCCATGCAAAGACGAAGCCTCCCAGCTGGCTAGGGGAGAGTCGCACAAGTGTGCAGAGGGGTGGGGGCTGCAAGAGAGAGAGACAGAGACAAAGAGACAGAGAGATGGAGAGGTAGAGAGAGGCTGGGTCTGACGGGCTGCGTTGCATGCAGTGGTGGAGGGCATGCCCACAAGACCAGCACGTGTCTCTGCCTGAAGATGCCAGACAGGCAAAGCTTCCTGGCAGAGAGGTGATGCCTAAGGTGAGCACTGAGGATGAGTTAAGAATGAGGTGGAGAAGAAAGGAACGGAAGGGATTTTCAAGCTGCGTGTGTAAAAACTCAAAAGATGTGAGCCATCATGATGTGTACCAGCATTCCAGGGAGTCTGCCATGACTAGACAGGAAGTCAGACTTGAAGAAGGAGCAGGAGCCAAGACCTCAGGGTACACACCCCCAGGAGCTTGGACTGGGTGGTCCGCCGTCTTCATGGAGGAGAAATCCATAGACGGCTGAAAAAAATGTTTCAGCCTTAGAGGCAGTATCAGGACTGACGATGTGTATCAGAGAATCAGCAGCATAGAAATGATGGGAACTCTAAGATGAATGAGAAATGGCACAGAGGAGGAGAGGAAAGAGCCCCACAGTGAACATAGAACTCCAAGGGGCAAGACTAGGGTCTTAACACCCTCAATCAAAGAGTCTTGGAGGAAGTGATTGGCTGAGCAGAAATAACGCCAGGTGAGAGACTGTCTTGGAAGCCAAAGAAGTGAGAAGTCTGAAAAATGAGAGTATGGTCACCATGTTACACTGAAGCAGCCCGGGGAAGATAAGGACTGAATTGCCTCCAGTGGGCTGGATAATCTGGAAGTCCCTGGAGACTTCTGTAAATAGTCTCAGTAGACTGGTCGGGACAGGACCAGGGTCAGGAACGGGAAGCGATTGAGTGGCGAAGGATAGACTCACCCAGTGATGATGGCTCTTTTACCAAGCTCAGGGCCAAAGGGAAGGAAAGAGGAAGTGCAGGGGGACAGTACTAGGTCAGAGGGAGGTGTGTGCATGTGGGCGGGGCGTGAGTGTGCAGGGAAGCTTCAGCATATTTCCAGGTGAAAGGCAAGGCGGGAGTCGTTAAAACAGCAGAGGGAGATAGGAGTAGATGCAGCAAGTGCTAGAGGTGCCAGAGGGAACGGAACCGGGTGTGTGTGGGGGGGGGGAGGGAGTGGCTGGACTTGACCCTGAAGAGGACTGCTTCATCCTTGGAGACAGAGAGTGAGTGAATGCTCAGTCGCTTCATTTGTGTCCGACTCTTCGTGACCCCATGGACGGTAGCTCTCCAGGCTCCTCTGTCCATGAGATCCTCCAGGCAAGAATACTGGAGTGGATTGCCATGCCCTCCCTCAGGGGGTCTTCCCAACCCAAGGAACCTGTGTCTAGGATCGAACCTGTGTCTAGGTGCGCCTCCTGCATTACAGGAGGAGATGGTAGAAGGGGGTGTCTACATGAAACACGAGGAAAAGCAGGATGCCAGAAGTTGTAGCAGTGCTCAGCCCAGGTGAACACTGGAAAGAAATCTGAATGAGAGCTTACATGTGGATCCTGACCCTTTCCAAACAGAGTCCAGAATAACTTTCCAACTCCAAAGGAACAGCACTCTTTCACAGTCACCCCAGGAACAAGAAAGGATCAGAGTTTGGTTCAGAAAAGGAGCAGTTTGTACTAGATATTTGAGACACAGAGTGTGAATAGTTCTAGGGGTCAGAGGTTCCAGGATTTGGATGTGGTATGGTACTGAAATCGAGCAGAGAGCTAAGAGTCACTGAGGCTGAGGATGTGAAAGAAATGTGAGGCTAAGCTCTTGGATAGATGTAGCAGGCAGGAACGACATTCAGTGAAAGTAAGAGAAACACGCCTACAGTGGCCTAAATGAGTAAAGGGTGTGCATAGTAAGTCCACAAGAAGACAGCTGTTGGTGATGGTTTAATAGCCTTTAGATGACAGGGTGTCTGCTATCATTCATTACCTTGTGGTTCAAAGATGGCTGCTCCTGCTCCAACCACCACATCTGCCGTCAAACAAGGAAGAAGAAAAGGAGGTGTCAGCTATTTGTGTCCCCTGTTATCAGGAAAGCAAAACCTTTTTCAAGAAACTATTCCCTCACTCCCAGCAGATTCCCAGATAGGTCTCTTTGAGAGAGCTGAATCACACAGCCTTCCCTAACTGCAAAAGAATTGAGAGAACTGGGAATGAGACCCATGACAGATTTAAATGCTGAGCCTGGGCACACTACACTGCTGCATGCAATTAAATTCCAGGAAGAAGTAGGGACTGGATATTGGTTAGATAAAGATGAGATCTGCCTCAGTGGGTCCCCTGTGTGGTGGATGCAGTCTTGTCCTGCCCAGAGGGCTGGGACCATGGTCAGGTTCAGATGAGGACAGGATTGAGAGGGGAGTAATGGAATGGTGGTCAGAGGCCAGAAATCCAGGGTCCTTGGACTCCAGGCCTCAGTTTACTTTGTGCTCAAAAGGGAGCTCTTTGCAGAGTTTTGAGCAGGTGTGTAACAGGGAATAACAGGTGTACACGCAGGGAGACAGAGACACAGTGGGGCAAGAGAGGACAGCACCCATCGGGTGGGACCAGTGGCTGCCCAGACTCTCGCAACCCCTTTAGCTCACACCCCCTTTAGGCTGCTGGGTACCCTAGAAACACGAAGTGGACAACCCAGGCTGATATGTTACACAACACTCTATTCACAAGAGGAAGGAGCAGCCCCAGAGCACACAACGAGAGTGTGGCTCAGATGGGATGGGCCTCCACGGGCCTCAGTGCTCCCCACTCCCACGCCTCCTCCCCCCTGACTGTGGTCCTCACCATGGCCTCTCATTTGATGCTAGTCCCCTTGCTCAGCAACCCTCAGGCTCCTCCCATCCAGGGATGCTGGATAAGAGCTTCCCAGGACCCCATCTCCCACCTTCCTCCCCAGGGTCCTCTGTCCCCAAGAGTAGCACAGACAGGGCAACACAGAGGGGCAGACCATGGCCTAGACACTGTCCAGATGTTCACTAACTGTGAGGGGCCAAGGGTAAAGGAAGGTAAAGCTGACTCCTCATTTCAAGCCTGAGTGACCCATCCTGCAGCCCCTGGCAGTTCAGGGGACTCGAGAAGCAGTGGTATCCCATTGTGCATGTCTCAGATCAGCCAGATAGTAGGTAGATGAGCACCTCAACAACACCCCTCTGTCCCCCCACCCTTGGTCCATTTCGTCAAATGAGTCCTGTACCCTCTAATCACAGGGCCCTTGCATAGGCTGTCGGTGTGTCTGAATGCTCCTTTCCCCGCATCCTTCTCCAAGTCAACTCCCACTCTTCCTTTGGACCCTGACCTAAATGTCACTTTCCTAAGGATGCCTTTCCTGGCCCTTTGCCTGCTCAGTTGTCTCCCTGCTCTCCCTTATAAGAACGGTGATTCTGTCTTAGTTAAGGCAATTACCACCAGCTACTGGGGCTTTCCCAGGTGGCACTAGTGGTAAAGAACCTGCCAGCCAATGCAGGAGACATAAGAGATGCAGGTTTGATCCCTGAGTCAAGAAGATCTCCTGGAGGAGGGCATGGCAGCCCACTCCAATACTCCTGCCTGGAGAATCCCACGGACAAAGGAGCCTAGCAGGCTATAGTGCATGGGGTCGCAAAAAGTCAGACACGACTAAAATGACTTAGCACAGCACATCAGCTACTGAGTCAAACTGAGGTCTCAGTGAGAAAGCATAATAGGAGTTTAGTTCCCCTAAATGTAAAATTCAGTGTGGTTTGGGTAGCCCTCCTTCATCCTGTAACTCCAGCATCTACACAGTCAAGAAAACAGAACAAAGAGAGTTGAAAGAGAGGCATCAGTTCTTAAAGTCTTTCCCTGGAGGGGACACGCATCATATCCACTCATGATCCTTGGCCAGAATTCATCTCTTGGCCCCAACTGAAACTGCACGGCAGGTTGGGGGCCGGTGGGGAGGGAGCTCTTGGGAGATGCAGAGGAGCACACAGAATACCACGGGAGCACCATCTCAGCTACCGGCCTTCCTGAGAACCTTTTATCACAGTTGTCATTTTACAGTAATTTATAAGCTTCTTTGATGACAAGTGTCTCTCTCATTAGACTGCGGACCCCAAGCGAGCAGGAACTGTGTGTGCACTGGCTTATCACTCATCTTCAGAGTACTATGAAGTTGATGCTCACTAAGTATTTATTAGATCACCCAACAAACCGGCAGTGGGCTCAGCAGTTGGGGAGTTCATCTCCGGAGACACAGAACATCAATTCAGAAGGAAAAAAAAAAACTGAAGTCTAAGGGGTGATGCTGAGTTCAGGATCAGCAGGGCGGTAGCGCATTTTGCTGGGGAAGAGTGAGAAGATCTGATCAGGAGAGGCGTGGGTGGATTTGCCCTGCAGCTTCTAGCTTCCTAAATCAGCTTTTATTCATCCACTTGCAAAGGCTTTGGGTCCCCCCTCCCCTGAGGCTTCAGGGCAAGTAGAGAAGGGGGAGGGTAAGCATAACCATCACCAACACCCACTCCTTCCCCTCCCTCCATCCCCCTGCCAAAAATAATGTAGCACAATGGGCAGCCTCTATAATTAGGCAGGGCCAAGAGGGGTTGCTATCTCGGAAGAGTACTTGCTTTTTCTCTGTTAGTAAGTAGTTAAGTAGTAACCGAAAGGGGAAGCTCTTTTTTTCCCGGACAGATGGTTCTTGAAAACAGGCAGGCGAGGAAAAGGAAACCACGGGGGAGAAAAAGCCTTCAAACCTCTGGAGAGGTGGGACTCTGGCACAAATGAGCTGTGTGGTTCTGGCCACATCACACAGCCTCTCTGAGCTTCAGCTTCCCCTGCAAAATTCACCATTGAGTCTAAGATGCATTTTTTTTTTCTTCCCATTTTAACATCTCTTAAATTAGGCTACACTTTGCAATCAATGTCAGGTTATAATACAGTTGATAGGGTTTTTCTCTTGTTTCCTCCTTCATGTTACATCAAGTAGGAGGATTCCCTGGTGGCTCAGGCGGTAAAGAGTCTGCCTGCAATACGGGAGATCTGGGTTCGATCCCTGGGTGGGAAGATCCCCTGGAGAAGAAAATGGCAACCCACTCCAGTATTCTTGCCTGGAGAATCCCATGGACAGAGGGGCCTGACGGGCTACAGTCCATGGGGCCGCAAAGAGTTGGACACGACTGAGCAGCTTCACCTATACTGAGTAGCATTCAGTTCAGTTCAGTTCAGTTCAGTCGCTCAGTTGCATTAGATCTGATGAAATACTGCCTGTCCCTTTTTGTGTTAGGATCAGCAATCACTCTGGCACAGGACCTGTATGTTGTAGTTTTAAGAACTGTGGCTATTTTAATAATATTGCTTCAAGATATTAAAGACAGTCTTGGGACTTCTCTGGTGGTCCTAGTGGTTAAGAATCTGCTGTCCAATGCACGGGACTTAGGTTCAATCCCTGTTCTTGGAACTAAGATCCCACATGTACAATTGTCACTGAGGGCCTTATGAGGTACTGTTGCAAAGCTTCTTGTGGGAAGTGCTCTGATTTGTAGGTGGGACTGGAATACAGGGGCTTCCCTCGTGGCTCAGCAGTAAAGAATCCCCTTGCCAATGCTAGAGACATCAGTTCGATCCCTGGGTCAGGAATCTCCCATGGAGAAGGGAGTGGGAAAGAGCCCACTGATTGGAAAAGACCCTGATGCTGGGATAGACTGAAGGCACATAGAGAAGGGGGCAGCAGAGGATGAGATGGTTAGATAGTACCACTGACTCAGTGGACATGAATTTGAGCAAACTCCGGGAGATAGTGGAGGACAGAGGAGATGCATGCTATAGCCCATGGGGTCACAAAGAATTGGACACAACTTAGCAACTGAACAACAACAGCAACGCCTAGAATACAGACTAGAAGATGAGTGGGAGTGGGCGGGGGTACAAAACAGAGAGGGATTAACAGGGAAAAATTAAAGGTGAAGTAATCGGCGATCATCTTGTTGGAACTTTACAATGGCAATGGAAATGTGAGCCATGCTGGTTCCAAGCCTAGGAAAGACAAATGAGCTCGAATGAAGTGATCAAGCCTCACGGATGACTCAGCAAGGAGCAAAGAAGAACATCCAGGACAAATCTCCCTTAGCCTCAGAGAACCAGAGGCTAATTTCTGCCAGACCTGGAGGAGCTGAGAAGTCTGATTATTGTAAAGTTGGAAGCTGAAAATGTGACCTTTTCGCTCCTTTATTCTTTTCAATCAGAAGATAGAGACTGTTGTTTGGAGCAAAGCTCTCTATTAATTTTTAAAGACGTGAAGGAACGCTTACACGCTTGGGAGTAGAACTGGGAAGTATGTCTACCCCTGGCTTAGAACCCAGCTCCTTCCCTCCCGCCCTCACACCCCATGCCCAAGTGGTTTGTTCAATTTGAATTGTATCCTTTTGTTACATTTTTGTTAGTGTGTGAACATCTGAGTATTTCTACTTGAATTTAATACTTGATTGTATAGTGTACTTTTGGAAACGCTTTTTATGAAAGGATTTCATTACTTAATGGAGCAGAGTAATGTTTAAAGTAAAATCAGGGTTTGATCTGTATCGATCTGGAGAAGTTCCACAGGATGTCAAATGTTTATGGTTTTGCAGGTCCCAATTGTAAGAATCAGGGAAAGACATTAAAACATCAAGATAAATAATGGTACAAAGAAATTTGTGTAAGGAGTGACTCAGGACATTCATTATTTTAGGAGAAGAGAATTATTAATGAATTACTTTAATGGTAGAATTGCTAATTGCTATGTTACCTTTATGGCTGAATAGAGCAAATGTGAAAATTCTGTTTCGCTTATAACTTAGCATGTAATTGTGTGAGTGTGCCCAGTTCTGCTCAAAGAAAGTATAAAGTTGTAGAACAGATTTATGTTTAGAAAATATAGATTACACAAAAATGCAGAATTGAGTTTTTGATCATAAGATAGCTGAGCAAAAACATTATGGCAACTGAAATATGAATGATGCTTATAAATACTTTCTATGATGTAATTTATCCTTTAACATAATCAACATGACTTTTGAGATAATTTTTGTTAAAACAGTCAGTGATGGAACTTACATTTGAAATGGTGAGATAGAAATTTGGCTGTTTTCACGTAATTTTCATTAGACACATTCCATAGTGTTTATTTGCTTGGTAATTTTAATATAAGCTGCAATGATTATTGGTGAACTTGAAAGGATTTATATTTTTTTAGTGGTATCTCCAACCCATAACCTGGCCTGCGCTCTGAGGTGGTTTGTGGTATAATCATCATAAAACAGGCCAGGACCATTAACACTTGGGATCAATTCAGATCTACAAAGAGATTACAAACACTTTCAATGACAATGTTACATTGTTGATACCTTATATATTTTGAAAATAATTTTTATCTCTTTTCATTTGAAACTTGTGTACTGTATAGTGGGTCCCTAGCCCTGGTGTAATTTCCAGAAATTTACTTGCTTGATTCTGGGAGTGGCTAGTAGGGTGTTCTGTGGAATTGGTATGGCTGGATGGACTGGGGTTTGCAGAAGCCACACCAGAGACACACAGATCCTCAGCCTGGAAGAAACCAAGTTTCAGTTTGATGAATTTGCCCTGGACCCTCTCCAGCACACTTTAAGTACTTTATGTACTATTCCTCAGACACTGTGGCAATACAAATAACATCTTCTGTATCCACCCTAAAATAGCTAGAGATACTGCAGCTCCTTCTTGGGGGCCCTGCTGGCAAGTGGAGGCCAGGTGCCAAGACCATCAGCTGCATCCTAGCTGCCCGAGCTGGGCCTGAGCCCTGGGATGCTGTCACCCAGACTGTGCCTGGACTGGAGGGAGTCTTCTTCACCCTTCTAGGTCTGAACAATCCTTTCTGGAAGCAGTAGGACTAAACCACAGTAACTGGCAATTCCCTGGGCTCTCTTCCACTGTAGCAGAGTCTTGGGGAGGTTGGATTCCAGCCCAGGTTACTGCTTCAGTGAGGGCTTGGTGCCTCCCTTCCAGTCCCTGGAAGGCTCCGACCCCTGGATTCTTCTGGCAGAGTTCATCGGTCACCTTTCACTATGAGGTCAGAGAAGAAGATGGCAACTCACTCCACAGTACTTGCCTAGAAAATTCCATGAACAGAGGAGCCTGGCACGCTACAGCCCATGGGGCCACAGAGTCAGACATGACTGAGTGACTGAGCCCATGCCTGTACTGAGACTTGTCCTACCTGCCATACTCAACCCATTTTTTTTGGGGGGGGGGGCAGTGGGTGGGTAGGGAATTACCTGGATAGAATACAACAGGTTGATAGAACTACATCTTTTTGCCTTTCTGACGAGCCCAGCGTGCACTGCCTGGGGTAGGTCAGTGGGCTTCCTGTGTAAGTGTTAGAAGCCACCTCCTGCTGTACCTCCCTGACATTTCCACACAGTCACGCTCACGCTCAGTTATACTCACTCACCTGTATGTACTACACACACCAGCCAAATGGACAAACCACCCAAGGGAACCATGGCACTTTCTTCAGCTTAATAGATGCTCTTTTCCAGCTATCCCCTCTCAGCCCCCAAGAATGATGTCCTTCACCAGGAATCAAGACCCATCTCTCCACCTTGAAACCCAGGACAGCCAGGATGAGGCTCCCTTTCACAGGGAACTATGACCTTCGTCATGACAAATTACAGGGTGTCAGAAAGCCTCCTGAACCCTGGTCCACAGGGCACCGTGGACCACACGGCACAGTATGGACACGCAGCACAGGTGAGGCCCTCTACTAGGGCGCCCACGGCCACTGAGACCATACCCGAGAGCCCCTCAGCTGCCATCTGGAAGCCGTGCTGGAAGCCGCACAGCTCCCGGCCCCACCCAGGAGCAACCGGAGCAGAATACAACAGGTTAGTTAAAGGACACCGTTGGTCTCATATTCACCTGGGTACGTGGACATGGAGCTCCATCCAGTTCTTGCATCCAGCACTCTCCTAGGTGGGTGTCCTCCAATCAGACTATACCATGAACAGTTTAAACAGCAGTCCCCAACCTTTTTGGCACCAGGGACCAGTTCTGTGGAAGGTAGCTTTTCTACAGACTGGGGTGGGGGATGGTTTGGGGATGATTCAAGTGCATCACATTTACTGTGCACTCTATTTCTTTTATTATCACATCAGTTCCACCTCAGATCATCAGGCAGTAGGTCCTGGAGGTTGGGGACCCCTGGTTTCAAGGGTATATTCATCTTTTGAAGGTCAGGTCTTCCAACTAGGACAGTCTGGAAGAAACTTACCACGAGTAGTTAATAAATCCTTGACCACTCCCAGCAAGGACTTGATGTCTTTGTAAAAATTAAAAACTGGGAACTGTAGCTAAAACAGGACATCCCAGCGTCAGGGCTGGGGCCACCAAGACAGGGGCTATCAGTCTGGAAGGGAAATTAGGATCTAACTAGGTTGCATATACACACAAATCCCACAGAAGTACTTTTAGTCATCAAATCCCTACCTCTCTTTTTCTCTCACCAGGCCCTCACATGTTATGATGGCCCTAATCAGGGAGGTCACAATAAAAGACTCACTTCCAATCATTTTCAATTCATGAAGTCAGTTTGGAGGAGCCAAATAGCTGGACATTCTGAGGATGAACAGTTCAGAGGTGCCCCTGCGAGCGAGCAGAGAAGGCCTTCTGCATATGCTTTGACCAGACCCGGTATTTGGTGATACTCTGAGGCCTGAGCCGCACCATGTGGATTCTGAGGACTCACACATGTGGTCCTCCAAGGCCTCCCAGTCAGGAGCGAAGCCCTACCTGCCAGGTGTTCTGATGTACTGCTATTCCCTGGACCTGGTCTTTAACACCACATGTGGGCCAGTGTCCCCTCCCTCAATCTGATTCAAAATATTTAAGGTTGAGTTGACCAGGTTTCTACCTTCAAGTAGCCAAACTCTTATACACCAGAAATAATACTTCTCTAGTTACTGCAGCTATTAAAAAAACTCATTTACCATTGCATCTTGTCAACAGAATAAAAGAAATGTTCTCTGGACCCCAAAGTTGGCAAAGGCTCCTCCCCAAATCATAGACCTGATTTTTCCTGCCCTCATCCAAGCCCACCCTAACTCAGCCCACCTATGTCTGCCTGGCTTGGGAGCCTCTCAAACATGTACACAGGGCCGCCATGTTGCTAGGAAACTTTTGCTTTTGTTTCTATTTTTCAAAGAATCTAATTCTGTGAGAAGTCAACTCCCAGGTCACGGATAGCATTAAACAAGGCTTTAGCGCTTGACAAGATGAACTCAACAGAAACTTACATAGTGGGCCCCAAAGGCTAACCACTGTGGCTTGAAATAGCTCAAAGAGACAAGAAAACTCAGTCCTGGCCACTTGACTTTCAATGATTGGTGTTTTCAAACAGCTAGCCTAGGCAACCACACAGCCAAATCCTTATCAAATGAGACTGAATATCAGGAGCCTGCTGAGGTCACCTAATTCAAGGAAGATCCTCCATTCTAAACACATCATAGCTGAGCACTCCTAGAGGGCTGCCCAGGTAGCTCACGGGTAAAGAAACTGCCTGCCAATGCAGGAGATGCAGGTTCAATCTCTGGATCAGTAAGATCCCTTCCTGGAGAAGGAAATGGCAATCCATTCCAGTCTTCTTGCCTGGAAAATCCCATGGATAAAGGAGCCTGGTGGGCTACAATCCAGGGAGTTGCAGAGTTGGACACAACTGAGCACATGCACACACACACACACACACACACGTACTCCTAGACCCCAGCATGATCTGACACCAGCAACAGGACAGTGTTGCATTCAGCAGTCCCTGGACAAGGGCCTTACCATTCTGTGGGCACTTCCAGAGCGCAGAGGACAGGAGAGGCTTGCTCTGCCGTTACGACTCCTCCAGCATGTTCCCTGGGGAAGAGCCAGAAGACAGGCGTGTACTGCTGCCAGGATGCCAGCCAGATGTCAGGGTTCTGGCAGAACATGCTCAGGGCAAGGCAAGGCCCAAAAAGACCCTGCAGGCTCCCTTATTTCGGATGCCAGAGGCCCCTGAAAACTGGACTCTGTAACAGTTTTGGCCTCTTGATTGCTGGTGTTCTATATGAGGTCACCAAGACAACTCACAGGACCTTCTAGACCAGAGCCCCAGATCCAGCCATCACAGCCTTAGTGGTCAAGGTTGGATTCTAAGCCACTGACTAAGCAAGTGGCCTCAGTTTGCACACCAATTCTAGAAGCACAGTTCAAAGACCTATTGAGTGCCCATCCACTCCTCTGTCCCCTGATTTTGTTAAAACATTAGGTGAGCCAGACCCCAGAGAGGTCCTACCATTGCTATGCACAGAGACGATCTTTCAGCCAGAATCCATTCTGCTTTGTAGATACCTAAGTAGTTCTAGTTATTAAACATGCCTAATATGACTTTTGGCTACCTGTCATAGAATCAGCATGACACATTCCCTCATCCTGCCTCTAATGAGCTTTATAGCTTTGTCTATTTATTTTTGGCTATGCTGGGCCTTCACTGCTGCACAGGCTTTGACTAGGTGGGGTGAGCAGGGGCTTCTTTCTGGTTGCTGGGAACAGGCTTCTCATTGCTATGGCTTCTCACAGAGCACGGGCTCCAGGGCATGCGGGCTTCAGTAGCTGCGGTTCCCAGGCTCTAGAGCACAGGCTCACTAGTTGTGGTGCCTGGGCCCAGCTGCTTCATGGCACATGGGATCCTCCCAAACCAGAGACTGAACCCGTGTCTCCTACACTACCAGGCGGATTCTTTACCACTGGACCACCAGGGAAGCCCTGTCAAACTTTACGACCCAGGACACACTTTGTACGGTAAGGACAGATTCTCAAGCTTCATAAACTGTCTCCTCAGTCCCAGGGACTGTGCTAGGCCTGGGGACAGCACAGAGACACCCAAGGGCCCTGAGAATTCTCAGGGGCTCCCTGGCTATCATTGGCCCCTGGACCCGGCCTCAGACACGTTTGGTTCAAACGGGGGAAATCATATCTGATATATTAAAAACGAACAGAAAACCTACCACTGATGTCTAGATCCCTCAGGCTGCAAGAGAGACAACTTCAGAATGAAGTTCAGGCTCTTTAGCCTTCTCAGTCATGCCCTTTGAAATCTTGAAGGCCACTTTCTGATTCCTGTACAGTTGCAGAGGTAGTGAATTTTGTCACCTGCTGCCATCAAAGACCCCTGAGAATGCACACTCTTCCCAGTGGAGCCCTCCCTGCCTGCCCCCGCTCCCCACCCAGAAGAGGGATGAGACGCGGTCGTGCATATGTGCGTGCTCAGTCATTCAGTCGTGTGTGACTCTTTGCTACCTTGTGGACTGTAGCCCACCAGGCTCCTCTGTTCGTGGAATTTTTCAGGCAAGAACACTGGAGGGAGTTGCCATTTCCTACTCCACGAGATCTTCCAAACCCAGGGATCATATGTCTCCTGCATTAGCAGGCAGATTCTTTCTCTCTTTTTTTTTATGTCTCCTGCATTAGCAGGCAGATTCTTTCTCTTTTTTTTTAATGTTTAAATTGAAGGATAATTGCTTTACAGAATTTTGTGGTTTTCTGTCATACATCAACAAGAATCAGCCATAGGCACACCTATGTCCCCTCCCTCCCAGACCTCCTTCCCATCTTGTTCCCCATCCTACCCTTAGCCTGTCGCAGAGCCCCTGTTTGAGTTCCCTGAGTCATACACCAAGTTCCCATTGGTGATCTATTTTACGTATGGAATTGTAAATTTCTAAGTACTCTCTCCATACATCTCCCCTTCTCCCTCCTCTCCTCCCACTGTGTCCATAGGTCTGTTTTCTATGTCTGTTTCTCCATTGCTGCCCTGAAAATAAATTTGTCAGTGACATCTCTTCAGATTCCATATATATGTATCAGTATACAACATTTATATTTCTCTTTATGACTTACTTCACTCTGTATAATAGGCTCTAGCTTCATTCACCTCATTAGAACAGATTCGAAATGTGTTCTTTTTCATGGCTGAGTAGTATTCCATTGTATATATGTACCACAGCTTCTTTACGCATTCATCTATTGATGGATATCTAGGTTGCTTCTATGTTCTAGCTATTGCAAATAGTGCTTCAATGAACACTGGGGTACGTGTGTCTTTCAGTTTTGATATCCTCAGGGTATATGCCTAGGAGTGGGATTTCTAGGTCATATGGTGGTTTTATTCCTAGCTTTTTAAGGAGTCTGCATACCGTCTTCCAAATGTTTCAGTTTACACTCCCACCAGCAATGCAAGAGGGTTTCCTTTCCTTCACACCCTCTCCAGCATTTATTGTTTGTAGACTTTTCGATGATGGCCATTCTGACTGGTGTGAGGTGGTATCTCACTGTAGTCTTGATTTCCATTTCTCTGATAATGAGTGATGTTGAGCATCTTTTCATGTGCTTATTAGCCATCTGTATGTCTTCTTTGGAGAAATGTCTCTTCAGGCCCCTTTCCCACTTTTTGATTGCATTGTTTGCTTTTCTGGTATTGAGTTGTATGAGCTGCTTGTATGTTTTGGAAATTAATTCTTCATCAGTTATTTCCTTTGCTATTATTTTCTCCCATTCTGAGGATTGT
Source organism: Ovis aries (assembly GCF_016772045.2). NCBI lineage: Eukaryota > Metazoa > Chordata > Mammalia > Artiodactyla > Bovidae > Ovis > Ovis aries. The sequence continues at coordinate 232,521,447 of NC_056055.1, forward strand.
CTTTTCACCCTGTTTGTAGTTTCCTTTGCTGTACAAAAGCTTTTAAGGTGAATCAGGGTTCCACTTGTTTATTTTTGTTTTTATTTCCATTTCTCTAGGACACGGGTCATAGAAGATCTTGCTTTGATTTATGCCATCGAGTGTTCTGCCTATGTTCTTCCCTAAGAGTTTAATAGTTTCTGGTCTTATATTCAGGTCTTTAATCCATTTTGAGTTTATCTTTGTGTATGGCTTTAGGTAGTGATCTAATTTCACTCTTCTGCACGTGGCTCCCCAGTTTTCCCAGCACCACTTATTGAAGAGGCTGTCTTTGCCCCATTGTTTATTCTGGCAGGCAGATTCTTTACCACTGAGCCACCTGGGAAGCCTCACAAGGTTGGTCAGAGGCCTGTATACCTTTGACTTTCTGACCAGTCTTTTCTTGGACTTTCTCTCTTTGGGGCCTCCCTGCCCCCAGTTTTCAGGGAATGTTGCCGCTGGCATTTCTGACTTTCGGACTCACTCTTCCCCTTACACTGGTCATTCCGACAGCTCTCCAGTGACCACCGCTTCCTGTGGTCCAGCTCGGCCTCAGCCTGTGCTCCACCCCACACCTACCCACCTCAGACCCCAGCTGCCTTGACACCCATCTCCTTTTTTCCTTCAAAGGCAATCCTGGGTGTGTTTCCCCCCGGTTCAGCTCAGAAGCAGCTCAGAATGGTTCCTTACTATCCCACTCAGCACAGGACATGGGCATTCCCTTCCACAACTCCACCACCACCTGAGGTATCCAGGGCCATGCTGTTGCTCTCTGTTTACACACGGCCTGAATTGTCTAGGGGTGGTTGTCCACAGGGCAAAGTCACAGAAAGGGTAGACAGAGTCTCAGGGGCACAGATGGTTGACATCCCAGGGGGACATTCAGGGGCTGCCATCAAAGAGAGGTCTTCTCTGGAGCTATGAAAAAATTCACCTGAGAATTAAGGACATGATTTGTTCAAGCTACTGTATTAAGGAGAACATTCATTAATGAGAAAAATCTCAAAAAAAAAAAAAAGGAAGAGAACCTGGGGTTTTATAGAGGCAGGTAAACAAGGGAGTCAGCTTGGAGTCCTGCAGGGGTGAAGGATGGAGTCGAGACTTCCCTCGGAAACTCTGAGAGCAGCGTGGTCCTTCGTGGTTAGCTGGTTTGTCATTTCTGAGGCACAAAGCGTAGGAGGAGTTTCTTAACCATCACTGCTGAAGTGGCACAGGGCACAGATAAAGATCAATATTGTCAGTCCCGCCTTCCCTTTCAAGATGACTATCACTTATCACTGAACAACTCAGAGGCAAGCATAAACCTCCTGAGTGGCATGAGGCAGGGCCTAAGAAGGCGTCTCTCCAGGATTCAGGCTGGTGTTGTTCTTTATATAACTGGTGGCTCATCTGTTGAGTGGTGCGGGGCGGAGGTCAGTTGTTTTATGGTCCTGGAGATCAGATATCTTAAAAGAGGGATGCCTAAAACAGAGAAATAATTCTTTTAAAGTTGTGTTAAAGAGCCAGGAGTTGAACCTTGAGAATTAACCAGTGGCTCCACAGAGTCAACCTTAGTTCCTTAAACGTGTCAAGTCATTTCTGATTAAATGAACATCTTTCTCAACTATGGTATTCCAGGCAAAGCCTTGGGTTCATAACCAGTGTTTCTAATTATGCCTTGTTAATAAGGAAGACAGATTCTTATTGAATATGAAAATAATTATACTACAGTGGCACCCCACTCCAGTACTCTTGCCTGGAAAATCACATGGACAGAGGAGCCTGGTATGCTGCGGTCCATGGGGTTGCGAAGAGTCGGACACGACTGAGCGACTTCCCTTTCACTTTTCACTTTCATGCACTGGAGAAGGAAATGGCAACCCACTCCAGTGTTCTTGCCTGGAGAATCCCAGAGACGGGGGAGCCTGGTGGGCTGCTGTCTACGGGGTCACACAGAGTCGGACATGACTGAAGTGACTTAGCAGCAGCAGCAGCAGCCATGAAATTAAGAATACTCACCAGAGTTTCCTGAGAAGGCAATGGAATCAGTGATGCCATTCAACCATCTCATCCTCTGAATTCATCCGTGTCTCAGCTAAAACTCTAGAAATCCTGAACCATCCCACTAGTATGGTCTCATAGTTGTCTAAATAAGGCCATCGGAAGGCTGTACCCCAAAATGTCTAGCCCAGTCCTTTTCTACAGGTCTCTAAGACAGCCCTTCTTTGTCAAAGACAAGCACTGTAGTCTGTAGCTGATTGCAAGTTCTTTCAGGGGAAGCATAAGAGAAATCCCAAAACTATCTTTAGATGACAACACAAGATGGCTGTGGTTAACCCATTACTGCCACACTTCAAAAGTGAAAGATCTGCTGGAAGTTCCTAACAGGAATAGTACAGCTGACAAGGAAATTTAGTGATTTCTACGGCATACAAACCAAAACGACAAAGTCAACCCAGAAAACACTGTAGACAAAATATCTGTTAATGTAATGAGTAACTGTATTTTCAAAGAAGAGTGAATATCATATCTAACTTATAAAAATGGAGTAACATAATCTTTAAAGGAAAAGATCTTCAGATATAACATATAGTAATCCTCATGTAACAATATTCTGTGAATTTACTGAACACATAGCTATAGTACACTAGGAATATATAAAGACTATCAAATAGACTCGGTAAATCTGGAATTGGTCCTAAACATCTGCATATTAATATAACTCCATAGTTAAGTGATAGGAGTTTCCAGCTGAAAACTACTAGTCAAGTAGATGCTAGATTCAAATGAAAGCCATGACCAAGTTGCCATTTTAAGAAATAGCTGGAATTATGACTGACAGCACCTACTGCGGCGTCAACAGTCTGCGCTGTGTCCATGGACTCTACATCTGTGGATTCCAACAACTGAAAATAGAAAATATTCTGGAAAGAAAATTCCAGAAAGTTCCATAAAGCAGAACTTGAACCCACAGCTCATTAGCAACTGTTCAAATAGCATTTACTTTGTGTTTGCATAACATTTACAATGTATTAGACAAAGTAATCTAAGGAATACGGTAGGAGACACACAGTTTATATGCAAATACGTTGCCATTTTCTGTGAAAGACTTGCGCATCCACAGATGTGTTATCTGTAAGAGATCCTAAAACCAAGTCCCTGTGAATACAGTCTTCCCTGGGATGACTGCTACAGCACCAAGAAGCAACAGGGCCAGTGAGAGCGTTAACAGTGCTCTAGGAATTTCCCTAGAGCATACAGTTCCTGAAATCCAAATTTAATTACATTCTACCATATGATTTACCTGGGGACATGCTAAGGAGCATCCCTCCTGATTTAACAACTCTTCCCCGGCAATTCATCAATATAAACTCATTATTTCTGCCATTTCTCTTTTTACAATGAAAGATCAAATCATTTGTGTTTTTTCCTTTGGGAAATGTTAAAGACAGTCTAAGATGCAAAAGGAATCATTTAGGGTCAATTTGGGGAAAGGCAAAATATCAAAAGTTGTCAGGAAATGTGAACTCCCAAATAAGGTAGGATCATGAGTTCCTGAGAAAGAATGCTTGGCTACTCACTTCAAGTGACAAGAAAGGATTTAAAAAATAAACATAGGCAGTAATGTGATTGTAAAGAATCTTAGCTCTTTCCAAAGTAAGAAAGCTTTGTTCTCTTAAATAACCAAGGACATAATAAAAGTCAGCGGAAGCCACAGAAGGTTATTCTGGCAAAACACAGAACCTGTTACCTTGGCAAATACACAGAAGGTAAAGAATAACCTTTTATAACCTCATATTCATGTCCGATAACTGCTGTGACAAATTTAGGAGCTTGAAACAACATAGATATATTATCTTATAGTTCTAGAGATCGGAAGTCCAAAACCCAGTCTCACCGGGTTGAAGTTAAGGTGTCAGCCAAAGCTGCTTCCTTCTGGAGGCACTGGGAGAGCATCCATTTCCTTTTCCAAAAGCTACAGTCTCTTTTCATTCCTGACTCAGGGCCCCTTCCTCCATCGTCAAAGCCAGCAGTGAACTAGCTTTCTATCTCTTTCAGCTTCTGTTGTCGTTTCACCTTTTTCTTATTCTGACCTCCTTCCTCCCTCCTATAAGGACACTTCTGATTACATTGAGCCCATAATCCATATTCTGGATTACGTCCAGAATAATCTCTCCATCACAAGTCCTGAACTCAGATATTCACAGGTTCCAGAGATTGGGCCATAGCCACGTTTAAGGTGTCATTAGTCAGTTTGCCAAGCCTCTCACTAAGGGAGAAAACCAAATTTTAATTTTATGTCAGTGTATCTGATACTAAAACTTTTTTTTGAAAATTTTATAAGTAAATCCGTCAAACCTCTTGGCAAGCTTGGACAAGTAAAATTTCATTTTCTAGAACCTTCTATTACTTTCTATATTCATCAGGTTGTGACCTACTCTTTCCTCTTTCTCATTCTGGAACAACCAGTCCTTTTTACTTTAGGACAAAATGATTCTTTTTTTTTTTTTTTCTTAACAAAAGACATCCTGCATATCTCAGCTCCTGGAAACATTCTCCTGATTTCACAGAGCCAGGATCTTTGTGGATCTCCATCCTCTTCTTTCTTTGCTCTTACAAAGAGGGAAACTTCTTCTTTCTCTACTGCTCCCATGAAGCTTCCTCCATCCTTAGGGACCGCCAGACATCTGTGATGCCCTTCTCTTCCTTTTCAACTTGTTTACCATTTCTTCCCACAAGCATTTAAACACATCCAAGTCTCTGCTGTCTTCCAGAGCTCATCTTGACCAGGCCTTCCTCTCCAATTCCCTGTCTTGAAAGTACAAACTCTGCTTACATTTTCCCTTTCCAGAGCTGCCATTCACAACTTCAACACACTGCCATGCTAGCACCTCCTCACCCATCACTTCACTGGTATGGCTCTCTCCAAGGTCACCCAAATCCTCCTGTTGCCCCAGCCAACCACAACTTCCAATCTTGTATCCCTTGGTCCGACTATAGCTCTAGACTGTTGATTATTCTTTTGTGGCAGTCCCAGAGCCGGTTGGAAAAGAATTTCCAGAGACAGAGTATTTCAGAAAGGAGTGAGTTTATTAAGAACAAACAGCAGAGATGCCGTGGGAGCAATGGGCACAGTGGGCTCATCTCCTGAAGCTGTTAGGACAGTGGGCCAGCTCAAGGGAGAGCTCACACTTTAGGAGCCGATTTTTATAGCCTCGAGATAAAGAAAATTCCTGCAGGAAGCACAGCATAAGGTGATTGGTTAGCATGCTATGGGGTAGGTATTCCGGTGGGCGTTTTTGCTTAATTTGGAGTCAGGAAGCTCACCAGTAAGGATCAGGAAGACTTTTGGCAATGGTCAGCTCTGGAGGTGACCTTGGTTCTGGGTTCCACATCTGTGGCCTTAGTACAAAGCCTTGCAACTGTGACCTTGGTATGAAACTCCACATACTCTTTCTCTGGAAGTATGTCTGTGGGATATATGGTTTCCTGTCATGTGATGGTTCCCAGATGGTGTCTGTCTAACTAGATAGCTCTATTATCCAACCAGTTGCCTGCTTTTCATCCTGTATTCTTGAGTCTCTCCTACCATCTATATTCTTCAGATCACCAATTACTGCCTCTTGAGAAACCTATATGCAGGTCAGGAAGCAACAGTTAGAACTGGACATGGAACAACTGACCGGTTCCAAATAGGAAAAGGAGTACGTCAAGGCTGTATATTGCCACCCTGTTTATTTAACTTAAATGCAGAGTACATCATGAGAAACACTGGGCTAGAAGAAGCACAAGCTGGAATCAAGATTGCCAGGAGAAATATCAGTAACCTCAGATACGCAGATGACACCACCCTTATGGCAGAAAGTGAAGAAGAACTAAAAAGCCTCTTGATGAAAGTGAAAGAAAAGAGTGAAAAAGCTGGCTTAAAGCTCAACATTCAGAAAACTAAGATCATGGCATCTGGTCCCATCATTTCATGGGAAATAGATGGGGAAAGAGTGGAAACAGGAGAAGGCAATGGCAACCCACTCCAGTACTCTTGCCTGGAAAATCCCATGGATGGAGAAACCTGGTGGGCTGCAGTCCATGGGGTGGCTAAGAGTCAGACACGACTGAGCGATTTCACTTTCACTTCTCACTTTCATGCATTGGAGAAGGCAATGGCAACCCACTCCAGTGTTCTTGCCTGGAGAATCTCAGGGATGGGGGAGCCTGGTGGGCTACTGTCTATGGGGTCGCACAGAGTCAGACACGACTGAAGCGACTTAGCAGTAGCAGCAATGGAAACAGTGTCAGACTTTATTTTTCTGGGCTCCAAAATCACTGCAGATGGTGACTGCAGCCATGAAATTAAAAGCCACTTACTCCTTGGAAGGAAAGTTATGACCAACCTAGATAGCATATTCAAAAGCAGAGATATTACTTTGCCAACAAAGGTCCGTCTAGTCAAGGCTATGGTTTTTCCAGTGGTCATGTATGGATGTGAGAGTTGGACTGTGAAGAAGGCTAAGCACCGAAGAATTGATGCTTTTGAACTGTGGTGTTGGAGAAGACTCTTGAGAGTCCCTTGGACTGCAAGAGATCAAACCAGTGCATCCTAAAGGAGATCAGTCCTGGGTGTTCTTTGGAAGGACTGATGTTGAAGCTGAAACTCTAGTACTTTGGCCACCTCATGTGAAGAGCTGACTCATTGGAAAAGACCCTGATGCTGGGAGGGATTGAGTGCAGGAGGAGAAGGGGACAACAGAGGATGAGATGGCTGGATGGCATCACTGACTCGATGGATGTGAGTTTGAGTGAACTCTGGGAGTTGGTGATGGACAGGGAGGCCTGGCGTGCTGTGATTCATGGGGTCACAAAGAGTCAGACACGACTGAGCTGCTGAACTGAACTGAGATACTTTTTGTTCTGATTCACTTTTCTCCATGCCACCTAGATCAGGCCCCATTATCTCTTGCCAGAATGAGAATAACCTCCTACTAGTCTCACTGCCTCTAATCTGGCCTTTTCCCCACCCACAGTACCAGTAGGCTCAGAGTGATGTCTGTAAACCTAAAGAATGATGTGAATTGGTCACTCCACAGCTTAAAGTTTCAATACTCCCTCTACCCAACCTACCCCCTTTGCCTTCAGGTTGAAACCCCATCTCCTTAACATGGATGATGTGGGTCTTCATTACTGGGACTTCGCTTATCCTCCAACGTTATCTGGTGCCAATTTCCCTTCACAAGTCCTGGACAACATGAGGGACCTCGAGGATATTCAGGTATTCTACTAAGTGAAATAAGTCAGACAGAGCAAGACAAATGCTGTATGTTCTCATTTATATACACAGAATCTAGAAAAGATGAACTCACAGAAATAGATAGCAGAACGATGGCTGCTAGGGGCTGCAGCTGGGGAAAACGAAGAGATGTCCATACTATGTCTAATGTAAATGTAATACATATAATGTGCATACACTATCACATGTCACATGTATAGTGCACACAGGGATGTACATATCTAATGTACAGCGTGTTGACTATAACTAGCAGTACTCTATTTTAATGGAAGTTATTAGGAGAGTAGATCTTAAATGTTATCACTGCACAGTTCAGTTCAGTCGCCAAGTCCTGTCCAAGTCTTTGCAACCTCACAGGCTGCAGCATGCCAGGCTTCCCTGTCCATCACCAACTCCCGGAGTTTGCTCAAACTCATGTCCATCAAGTTGGTGGTGCCATCCAACCATCTCATCCTTTGTCATCCCCTTCTCCTCCTGCCTTCAATCTTTCCCAGCATCAGGGTCTTTGCCAATGAATCCACACAAAATTACGTGAGGATTATGTGAGGGGATGAAGATTTGAACTAAACTTATTGTGGTAATCCTTCTGTAATGCATACATGGACCGAACCATCATACTGCACACCTAAAACTTACATACGTTGCAAGTCAATACTATTTCAATAAAGCTTGGGAAAAAAGAAATAACAAATTAAAAAAAATAAAAGTCCCCTCCCCAAGCACTAAGCTCTATATAGTGAACTACTGGAATGCACTTCCCCAAACTCATTGTTCTTTCCTGTGTTGGGCACTATTCACAAGATCTTCCTTGAGCATTTACCACCATTTTCAGCTGGCTAAATCTTATTCACGTGTCTTGTCTCACTCTCTGTAACTGCTGTTTCTTTGTGTGCCTTTCCTGGACTGCGGGCTGGCTGAAAGCAGGGACCATGCCTTGGCCCAGTGTCTCCTTCCCACTGTTTGCGCCCAGTAATTATGTGTTCTCAGTATGTATTTGTTGAATAAACAAAGTTTCAATGAGATTCAGAGCAGGTTTGGTGGGTATGAGGGTGTGGGAAGGGTGGATGGGTGGGAGGAGCAGTTCAACAGGAGAGTTACAGAGTTCAAGCTTCAAAGGTAGAAGCTTGGTAACTGCAGAGACCAGGGTGGGGCTAACCAAGTGGTTGCTGAGTGGGGTGGAAGTGAAGGTCACTGGGGCAGAGAACACGAGGGAATCATGACCTAATATGTCGGATGAGTGGCACTTACGTTGCCCTGGAGAAGTCAGGCACAGGGTGGGGCGGGCAGGGAAGCTGTGAGTCAGGCTTCAAAGTCCTTCATGGATAAAGGGAGGTGCCTTTATCCGATGGCCTGGCTTCAGCAGAGGAGAGGAAGGGAAATGAAAACGATGGAGGAATTACACAGGACCAACACAGACTCCAGCAGAATGTGACCTTGCCGCATGACCCTGAGGACTGTGGACATGGCCTGAGAGAGTGAGGGGCCTCTGTTGAGATGGGCTCGACATGAAGAGGTGGAGGAATTTCCCAGAAAGAGATCGTGCTTCATATAGTATAAATTATAGAATATATCATAAAATGCATATGTAATATACTAAAAGAAAGGGCTTGGAGTCTAGTAGAAAGATTGAGAAGGAATCTCCCCAAGTGCAAATTTAAGGGGTCAGATGGTCAACTGGTCAGATGCTACTGCTCCTTCCACTTTGGCTTCAGAATTTGTTACAAACCCCTTCTCCAGAAATTTCTGCCATCTTGCTGCTACAATTCTTAGCTGTAGTGGACTTATCCCACTTTGAGAGATTAATCTGGAATCCTGCTCTGACCCTTAAATCAAAGGAATCAAAACCTTGCATGTGGGATTATCCGCCCCCATGCATTCTTTTATTCTGTGGGAAATTGGGTCCCAATTTGTTTTTGTGGTATGTCAGCACAATAAAGGCCACCCTTTGGGGGACTACAGTTAAAAAGAATTCTCTTCTTTAAAAAAAAAAAAAAGAGTTGTAGGGGTAAAAACCTCATTGAACCAAGTTTTTAAGTTAGATAAAACTTGCATTCTGCTCACTGCAGAGGGCCAGGCACCTCCCATCCATGGCAACCGGAGAGAAGCAGAGACAGCTCCGGGCCTCTGCTTGCTCAGGGCTTTTAATCAGCTGATTTCTCCCTGAGCCTAGACAGCTATAGTTTTTCTAATAGTTTCTGATATGTTTGAGATCAATCACCCTTGGTTGGAATAACTTTACTTTTAGTGTTCTATTATTGTACTTGTATTCCATACTTTTTATTTAGGTTTTTCCATATATACATGGGTGCATGCTAAATCACTTCAGTTGTGTCTGACTCTCTGCAACTCTCTGGACTGTGTAGCCCGCCAGGCTCCCCTGTCCATGGGACTCTCCAGGCAGGAATATTGAAGTGGGTTGCCATTTCCTCCTCCAGGGAATCTTCCCAACCCGGGGATCAAACCCTAGTCTCTAATGCTTCCTGCATTGGCAGGCAGGTTCTTTACGACTAGCACCATCTGAGAAGCCACATATGTATAATACACACATTAGCAAGATTAGTCTGGTTTTCTCTGTGTGTGCGTTGCGTTTACCAAGGTTTGGGTAGCAAGACCATAACCAGAACAAGAAGAATCCTCCCCCACTCCAGGCACAATTGTTAGAAATGCAGAATCCCAGGCCCCACTCTAGACCAATGGAATCAATATCTGCATTTCAACAAGACCCTCTGGTAACATATGTGGACATGAGTGTGAGAAGCTGCCCCAGGCCTTGTCATTTACCAGAAACTGCTTTTTCCATGGGAACTTCCCAGGTGGCAAAGTGGTCAAGAATCTGCCTGCCAATGCAAGAGACCCAAGAGACATGGGTTCGATCCCTGGGTCGGGAAGATCCCCTGCAGGAGGAAATGGCAACCCACTCTAGTAGTCTTGCCTGGAGAATCCCATAGACAGAGAAGCATGGCGGGCTACTGTCCAAAGGGTCGCAAAGAGTCGGACACGACTGAGCAACTGAGCACGGCACAGCTTCTTCTGTACACTCAGTGCAAGCAGCCTGGCTCTCCACTTTTCCAGCTCACCTGGCCTGCTGTGCTGACCACACCATCCTGTCGCTTAGCACTCCTTAGTTCCTGCCACCACCTTCGCAGGGTCTCTGTCCTCACATTGCCCCCACCTCCTCCCCCATTTCCTCCCTCCCTCCTATCCAGCTTGGAGGCAGCAGTTAGGCATTATTATTACTTCCTTGCATACACCGTTCCCTTTCTTGCCCCTTTTTCTCCTCATGGAGTCATGCAGCAAAAATTTAAAAAAAAAAAACAAAAAAAACAGAAAGTGAAAGTCAGTCAGTCGTGTCTGACTCTTTGTGTCCCCGTGGACAGTCCATGGAATTCTCCAGGCCAGAATACTGGAGTGGGTAGCCTTTCTCTTTTCCAGGGGACCTTTCCATCCTTCCCAGGGATCGAACCCAGGTCTTCTGCATTGCAGGGGGATTCTTTACCCGCTGAGCCACAAGGGAAGCCCAAAATAACCCTAGTTGAATTCAGGTCCCCACCATCCTGTACTTGCACCTTTCTAGGAAATTGTGGCCCCTGAGAAACAGAATGACCTACTGACTGGCCCTTCTGTATACAGTCCCTTCTCTCCTCAAATGTCCAACTCCTCCTCCCCCTGCACGCTCTGAGCCGATGACCTTGCTTCCTATTGCCCTGAGAAAACAGAAACCCTCAAGGGAATGTCCATGCATTCTGGCTCCTCTTCTCCCAGGCTGCCTTGCCCTCTGTTACTGTGAGTGAACTGCCGTGCTGGTCTCCAAGGTCCGCCCGCTCCCCACAGCCCAAACTGTATGCTGTAACCTTCTCTTCTTGCTCACTCCAGGACAACTCTCCAGGAAATGCCACCCCACCCCAGTCATCATCAAATTTTCCCTTGTTACTGAATCATTCCTATCAGCACATACGCTGTCTCTAACAGTTCCTATCCTCAAAACAAAACAAAACAAAACGAAATAAAACGAACGAACAAAAAAGTCTGTCTCGACTGCACATTCCCTTCTGGTTACCCCCTCATTTTTCTCCCCTCCTTTAGAGCAAAGCTTCTGGAAAAAATTGTCTGCACCCATGGGCTCCTGTCCTAGAGCCCAATTCTTTCTAGAGATCTTTCTAGGTCTCATCCTTTCTAGAGGATGAGGCTTTCCCACCAACCTCTGCTGAAGCAGCTCTTCCCAAGGCCAGTAGTTGCCCTTATGGCACCGACACCAATGGCCAACCAGCAGGACTAACTGTACTTGAACAGCTAGCTACATTTGGAGGCATTCCTCCTCTATCCCAGCATGCAACGCTCTCCTGGGCCTTCTCCTCCTGCCATGCTGGCTCCTCTCAGCATCCTTTGCTGGTTCTTGACCTCCCAATGTTGGGGCCTCGGCTCACCCTTGGCCGAGTCTTTTATTAACACTCGCTGTTTAAATGATCTCATTGAATGTTGAGATTTTACTTACTCTGTCAGTCACTCAGTCGTGTCCGACTCTTTGTGACCCCATGGACTGTAGCCCACCAGGCTCCTCTCTCCATGGACTTCTCCAGGCAAGAATAGTGGGTTGCCATTTCCTTCTCCATACTTACTCTGAGGACTCCCCAAATTCTATATCCAGTCCAGACCTCTCCCCCAAACCCCAGACTGCTACATCGAGCTTCCTACTTGGGTATCTAATTGACAGCTCAAACTTAATATGTTGTTGTTCAGTTGCTCAGTCGTGTCCGACTTTTTGCCACCCCATGGACTGCAGCACACCAGGCTCCCCTGTCCTTCACTATCTCCCAGAGTTTGCTCAAACTCATGTCCACTGAGTCAATGATGTCATCCAACCATCTCACCGTCAGTCGTCCCTTTCTCCTCCTACCCTCAGTCTTTCCCAGCATCAGGGTCTTTCCCAATGAGTTGGCTCTTTGCATCAGGTGGCCAAAGTATTGGAGCTTCAGCATCAGTCTTTCCAACGAATATTCAGGGTTGATTACCTTTAGGATTAACTGGTTTGATCTCCTTGCTGACCAAGGGACTCTCAATACACTTCTTCAGCACACAGTTCAAAAGCATCCATTTTCGGCACTTAGCCTTCTTTATGGTCTAAATGTATTTCTAAGTTACTCACCTTCACATCTGTTTCAGTTAAAGTCTTGCCCATTTCACCAAATTGTATCTTCCAGTTGCCTGAGAAAACAAAAAACAAACAAAACTTAGAAATCAGCAAAATCACATCAGCTCCACCTTTTAAATGTGTCTAGACGGTCACTTCATTCATCTTCCACCGGGCTGAGTCTGTCTTCTTGTCACTTGATTATTGCAAAAGCCTTCCAACTGGTCTCTTGGGTGAAACTCTCAGTCCCTTCAAGCTAGTCTTCACACCACAACCAGAGTAATTCTTTTGAAATGTCAGACCACGTCCTCTCTCTGCTCAAAACACTCCAAATAGGTCCCGCTCTCATTCAGTATAAATACCAAAGCTCTCACTTTGGCCTGTATGGCTTCTTCTCTTCTCAACGCTCCCCTCTAAGCTCAGGGCTCTTGCTTCGGTGGCTCCAGGGCATCTCCCTCTCAGGGCGTTGGTTTTTGCTGTTCCTTCTGCCATTCCATACGCATAGCTCATAGCAGGCTCTTTCTTCAAATAGCTACCCTGGGCTTCCCAGGGGGCATCATGGTAAAGACTCTGCCTGCCAATGCAGGAGATGCAAGAGACCTGGGTTCTGATCCCTCGGTTGGGAAGAGCCCTTGGAGTAGGAAATGGCAAACCACTTCAGTATTCTTGCCTGGAAAATTCCATGCACAGATGAAATTTCACGGGCTACAGTCCATGGGGGTTGCAAGGAGTCAGACACGACTGAGCAGGCACGCATGCACCCTTCGTGGGAGCACTGTAAATAACAATACCCTGGCTCTCTCCCCTCCTTAGCCTGTGAGGTTTTTCTCCACAGCACTGAAAGCCATCTGAAGTAATATATTCAGTAAATCAATCAATCACACGCAAACTTTACAGGACACCCTGTATTCTCTATGGGTGGTGGGTGGTTTAGTCACTAAGTCCTGTCGGACTCTTTGCCACCCCATGGACTATAGCCGGCCAGCCTCCTCTGTCCATGGGATTTTCCAGGCAAGAATACTGGAGTGGGTTGCCATTTCCTTCTCCAGGGGAGCTTCCTGACCCAGGGATCCAACCCGGGTCTCCCGCACTGCAGGCAGATTCTTTACCGATTGAGCTACCAGGGAGATCCAAAGTCATATACATGTTGGTTTATTTATTGTCTTCAGTTCAGTCGCTCACTCGCATCCGACTCTTTTCGACCCCCATGGACTGCAGCATGCCAGGCTTCCCTGTCCATCACCAACTCCCGTTTACTCAAACTCATGCCCATTGAGTCAGTGATGCTATCCAACCATCTCATCCTGTCGTCCCCTTCTCCTCCTGCCTTCAATCTTTCGAAGCAGGGAATGTTCTGTTCACTGCCCCACCACCTAGAATAGTGCCTGCCACACAGTAGAAGTCCCCAAATACCTGCTCGATTACAAAATAAGCAAAGCAATTGAAAGAAATGAAGATACACATGTATGGTAACAGATACAGAGTCTGTTGTCAGAGTTTGCAATGCATTATTTCGTTTATCCTCATTAGCCTATTATATATTATACTTTTGTGCGACTATGTGTGAAGGAACCTAGGAATAAGGACAGGAAATAGTCCAGAAGGACTAAACGGTGAAGTGGAGACTGAAATCCAGGCTGTTCGATCACTTTCTATGCGCTTTCTCAGAGGATGCTAAAAATGAGGGTTCTCTCTCCCTCGGAAGTATAAAGGAGTCTACACAAGTCGGCGCCAGATCTTTTAGCAGAAATAAAGCTCTGTTAAGAGTTCGGGAAGTGGTCGGAGAAAGTGGACGTAGAATTCCTGCAGGAAGAAGTGGTTGCACAGAAAAGGTGGGGCTGAGCGCCAAGGTTTAAGTGGCAGGTGAAAGGGGAGGAACCCTGGTCCTCGGCTTCCGCTTTTGTCTGCGCCCCTTCCCGCTTCGGCTCTGCGAGGATTCCTACGCGCCCCCGCCCTGAGTCCGCCCGTCCGCCTGGGGGCGCCCGAGGCCAAAGGCGTGGGGCGTGGGGCGGGGTGTTGCGGCGCCGCCCGACGTCGTGCCCTCCGCGGCTGCGCAGTTCGCACGTCAAAGCCGGGCTCGGGCCGGGAACGGGGGTTTCGGGGAGCGGCGCGGCCTGGGGACCGTCTGAAGCTCCGGGAGCCGGGAGAACGCGAAGGCAGCAGCCGGCCCCGCCGCAAAGCCGCAGCCCGAACGAGTGAGCGAGAGCAGCAGCAGTGCGGCGGCCGCCGCGGGAGCCTCTGGGCCGCCGTCCTCCCGCGCAGCCGCCGCCGCCGCCGCAGGATCCTGTCGCCGGGAGCAGGAGCGGGCGGAAGACAACGGAGGGGCCGAGCGCCCAAGCCGCGCCGCGGGGACCGAGCGAGCAGCCCGAGGCGGCGGCGGCCGCTGAAGACGGGGACGGCGACGACGCAGAGGCGGAGAGGGAGCCGCCCGGCCCAGCCCCGTGAGTGCCCCGCCGGCCCGACCCCGCTCGCGACGCGGACGCCAAGCCTGGCTTCCGCCTCCCTGCGGCCCCGGCCCGGCCCCGACCCCGAGGCTGCCTCCATTTTCTCCGGTTGGCTGTGGCGGTTTCCACACCCCCACCCAGGCCCAGGAGTCGGCGGGAGCGGCCCCTCCTGCCCGCTCTCCGCCCGGCCCGGGCCCCTCGCGGGAGCCTTCCCCGTCCCCCGTCCCTCCCGCAACCTCGTTCTAGCCGGCGCGGCGCCCAGGGGCCTGCGGCCCGGGGCTCCGGGGACCCCATGCGTCCCTGCCCGCCCTTCGCGGTTCTCTGGCGGGGCTGTCGGCGCCCGGGTTTGGGGGGGAAGGGCGTCCGGGGCCCGGCCGAGCCAACTGTCACTCCCACCGCACCAGGGCTCTGGGCCGCCGCGCTCCTCGCCCCCTAGTAAACTTCCCTGTGACCCGGAGGCGGGCGAGCATCTCTGCGATCTTCCTCTCGGGAACACCGCCTAACCGATTTCTGGTTAGGGAATGGTGCGGCCGGAGCGTTCCCCCGGGTTCGGTTGGACCAACCTGCGCGCTGACCCTGCTTGCAGGCGCCATCCCCGCCCTCCGGTCGGTCGGCGCCGGAGGGATTCAAAAGGTGAGGCCGGGCCCCGGGGGCCCCCGTCCCACCCTCCCCCCAACCCCGGGGGGTACATTAGACGCTCTCGGTGCGGGAGATAAGGCATGATACCGGGCCTGTGAAAGACCTACAGAATGCTAAGAAAGGTACCCGGGAGAGACCGGGACCGATCGATCACACCCTTCGGCCTAGTAGAAATCTGGAAGACTTCCTGGGCGAGGCGGTACACAGCCGATCTTGAAGTCCCTTGTGGGGATTTGGGAGAGAGGAAGGTTTGCAGAAGAGAACAGTGTGTGGAGGGGCAGCAAAGCCGGAGAAGGACAAAGGTAAAAAGGTACAGTCTAGGAATAGTAGGTAATGCAGTTGGTTGCGTAAGGCCACGGTGAGGAGTGGCGTGGGGACGGGGGGCGGTCGCCACAGTCGTTTGGGGTCCACATCCTGGAATACTGTAGAGGAGCTGTTTGAGTGGCATTCTAAGGAAAACTTAGAGCTCATTTCTGTGACTCATGGGCCTAGAAATGGAAGCTGGGGAATATTAAAGGCGTTCCTGTGAAAGAAAGGAGAGAAGGAGGCCCAGTAGAGAGTTGACATTCTGTGCCTTGAATATAACACACTTTGAGATAGGTTTTGACAGCTTTCTGGACGTTCAGATAAATCCATGTCCAGGCTAGGCCAAAGTACCTTTTGCAGAAAACTTCATTAGATTTCAGACTTTTAAGAAGTAATGGAAAGTTGTGTATAAAATGAGATGTTGGTGCGGTTCACTAAAATGCATCAGAACTTCTCACACTGTGTATTAGATGGCTACATTTTGGGACTGCTGAGCTGAACATAACTCAGTTCTTTGAGATGGTGTTTGTGTAAGGCAGTATAAATGGGTGTTTTAAAAAATCAGATTGTTACTAATAAAAAGTTGGACATAGAAACTTTTTGTAGGAAGGTAAACATTTCTTTATTAGATTTTTAGTTATGGAAATGTAGAAGAACTAGAAGTGAAAGTCTTTGGCTTTATTTTGTTCCATTTTCCCAGATAACTAACTAATAAAGTCCCTGTATTTGAAGTCTTAAAAGTCTATGGAAGCAGCTTAGAACCAGTGTTGGTTTTGTGAGCACTTATTTGTTGTTTGCTTATATGACAAGTGAATGTCAGTTTTTTTCAGTTAAAAAGACAGACTTGTAAAATGCAGGAAGTATTGTAAAATTTTTAAAAATTATCTTCTGTAATCTTATCGCTTAGATTTTGTTCTTGTTAACATTTTTGCATGTTTCCTTTTTATTCTTTTTAATATTTTCTTTACATAATGAAATAAACTATATATACACATATATATGTATAGTTTTTATTAGGCTTTTCCTTTTTGTCATTGAATATCTTCATATAAAAATATTTTTACCCCGATGTAAGGGAAATCTTCTAAAGTATATTATTTTTTTCTGTCAGGACTGCATTATTTACCTCAGATAAAATGCAGTAGTCATGCTTAGTAATTATTGCTGAGACAGAACTTTTTGTTAAGCCTTCTTGTTTGAAGACTTTGTTAATTTTTCTGTAAGATTTGGATCCTATTGCTTATTGAATAAAGAAAGGCTTTATCATTTGGAATGTGTGCTGTCATCAGGTACAGAAGAGATCGCAGACTTCTGTTTTATGAGTGGATGTAGTTTTAAAAGCCGCTATAAAAAGAGTACTTTCATAACTGGTATAATATTTCCCATACACTGTGATGCACCTCCCCCACCCACCACACCCACCTCCCCCTCCCCTGAGAAAGTCTTTATGCTAAGGCCATCCATATATAGGTTAACTACCTTTTGATCATGACATCACAAAGATTTAGGCTAGACGTATTTCATCTTTCTGTTGGTATTTCTTTGTGAAATACAGAATTTGTTGTGAAACAATTTGCTGCTGTAACAAAAGGGACTTTTTAAGATTTCATGGCAGATCACCGTAGTTCGTTAGCAGGTTCTTATTTAAACCCATTTTTCCCTTGTGCTTTACAATCTGTATTAGTGAGGTCTTCGTTTATGTTTCTCATGGTGTTTAAAGTGGGATACTGAGTTAGATTGTGTAAGTTTTCATAAGGTTAATATAAAAGAATAGCTGAGAAAGCCCAGTTTAATTATGGGGCTTGGTTTTATAATATGGTTTCACTTTTTTATGTATGTATTTATTTATTTTTTGGCCACACTCTATGGCATGTGGGATCTTAGTTCCCAGGCCAGGGATTGAACCTGTGTCCCTGGCAGAGTCTTAATCGCTGGACCTCAGGGAAGTGTGAATGTGGTTTTATTTGAATCTTTATTTGTATGTTGTAAATGTATACCACACGGCATCCTTTATTACTTTTAAATATTTGTTAAAGTATTTTTCTTCGGATAAACTTCTTTAGGTTATGTGTGTGTGTGCTAGTCACTTAGTCGTCCCCGACTCTTTGTGACCCCATAGACTGCAGCCCACCAGGCTCCTCTGTCCATGGGATTCTCCCGGTAAGAATACTGGAATGGGTTGCCATTGCCTTCTGCATCTTTAGGTTATAGATTTCCACAGTAACTGCCATACTATACCAGAAGCCTTTTTTCCAGTAGAAGTTGATTATTCACAGTTGTACCATCTGCCATAAAAATACAGACACAAACCCAAATCCCCCCACTTTGGCAAGGAAAATTAAAATCTGGTTACCTTTCCAGTGGTATCTCTTTTAAAAATCAGTTTCCCTCCTTTCCATGGCTCCTTTCACTTAGAAATTTGATTATATGGATATTGTCTGGTGTTAGCAGAAATAGGAATCTTATAGGTGGATTAGTACAGATAATGGCAAAATGTTGGTAAAACTTTATGTGATGAAATTGTGGGAAAGATGATCAAATCTTTGAACCCCTGGATTAGATTGCTTGTGATTTCTTTTGTTATTATTGAGGTTATAAAGATCTTGTATTTGTATGAATGCATATCAAACCAAGTAGCCTAAATATTACATAACAATTTAATCATCAGTCTATATTTTTTATTGAAAAGAAGTTTTGGAGCCATCCTTAATTTAAAAAGGAATTGAGCTGTGTGAGTTCTTATTTTGTGTGTCTTACCACTCAAGTGACTATCCAACTGGACCCTAATGACTACCTTTATCAGTCCATAGTATGAGGGCAGAACAAAGTGAGGCAAACGTTTCTACCACCAGTATTTATCGAGTAGATCCGTCTGGAAGTAAACGCTAAATGTTCTGTTTCTCAGGCCTTCCAGAGATTCTGAAAAGTTATTGTAAGACTGGGCAGCAGATGATAGATTGTAGTGATGAAAACGGCTTGTTGCGGTCAACACTTCTGGGAGGAGGGGTGTGTGTGCGTGCGTGTGTGTGTGTTCTTTGATGTGCCGTTTGTACTCTGCTGAGCTTCTTGGCCCTCCTGTGCTTTTAACTTTTCTCTTGAGATAGGGGTGAGGGGATGGCAGAATTGTGGTTTTTAGCAACTGTGATGTCAGGTTGGCAGAGGAAGGAAGAGTGGCATTCAGAGAATTGCAGGAAATCAGTCAGGTGTGAAGTAGCTGCAAAGGAGAGAGGCCAAGCCTGCCCTGGTCATTTATGTTGGGCAGTGGCCGGCACGTACCTGTTTTCATAACCCTTCCTACGTTGTGTCTAATTTGAGCTTTTGATGCTCTGAACACAGCGTTTAGGGTGTAGGTTTGTATGTGCTTCTTTATATGTGTATGTGCATTTTCCTGTGTGCAGTCACAAAGGCAGAAAAATCTGCTTAACCAGTATTCAGTGGCAGGCTGGTTTTATATGATAATTATTCCTTAGGAGCATTATCCAGCAGATAAATTTTTGATGACCAAGGAAGTATGATAATGTTAAAGCGGCATCTCAGCACTTTGATTATTTTGATAAAATGTTTGTCTGAGAAACAAAATACACATTTTGTAGCTTGATCTTAATTAAGCTGCTGCTTTATTACTTTGTTTAATGATCTGCAGCTTGTTCTTTTACAGGGTACTGTTAACACGTGAGTCACTGTTCTCTCCCTCGACAGTAGGTTATTTCTCAGCTGTTTGTAGGGACAAGGAAGAAATAGCATGAGCAGATGCCATTTACGTGTCTATAGTTTAAGACCCACTTTGGGATTTATAGGATTCTGAGAGCCAGTGTTGCTAGTAGTTAAAAGCAACGATGCAGCCAGACTCTTGCCTTGTTGAACCCTCGCCCCCTCCTATGGGCTCTGTAACTAGGTGAATTCCTTCACTTCTCTGTAGCTTCGAGTCCTTGGATAGGTATAGACCTGGGGTCCTCAACCTCCAGGTCATGGACCAGTACTTCCTGTCAGATCAGGAGCAGCATTAGATTAGAAATAAAGTACACAATAAATATAACGTGTTTGAGTCATGTCGAAACCAGCCCCCTGCTTCCCAGGCCCTGGAAAAATTGTCTTCGCCGAAACCGGTCCCTCGGCCCAAAAGGTTGAGACCGCTGCTATAGACCATCTGAGAAGACTGTAGGGGGTTAAATGAGTTACTGTGTCTAGAGTGCTTAGAATACGGCCTGGCACACACCAAGTTTTGAGCTAGTATTTGAACCCAGATCCACCTCACTTCAAAATGTGGGCACCCAGAAACAAGAGTATGACTCTCATATGAAATAGTTTTGTTTCCCTCCTTAGGGTCTTGCATTCTTGCTGACTGTTTTTGATTTAGTACTTTAGAATGAAGGTTTGTATGTGTACCCTACTGTGATGGTGCTGACGCTAGACTGTTTCTAGTAGAAGAAACTTGAGAGCTTTAGGAACCCTGTAGTCGGAATGGTACTTTCCACACCATGGCTAGAGCAGCAGGTGGCTGACTTTGAGCTGTAACTGGCAGAGCTTTCTCAAAGTAGAGTCGCTTGCTCAGGGTTGTGTTGCTTATTAGTTGCAAGGCTGATGTAGAACCTGATTCTCTGCTCTTTATCCAGTTTGCTTGAAAGCTAGTTTTATACTTTATACATATAGTGTCTTCTTTGAACTTTTCCACCAACATCTGCAAAGGTTGTATTCATATGTTAAATGCTTTATGGCACATAGTCCTTTTTTTAAAAGGTGTTTAATATACTGATGTTTATTATTGTGATGTAGCTAGCAAGTTGTTGTTTTTTTTTTTTTTTGGTTACAGGGAGCTAGTTGTAAGAATACAAAGTTGAAATAGAATCAAGTATTATTATATATTATCCCCAAGCTTCATTATAGAAGGAAGCCGAAGTGAGGGCATGTCCAAGGTCACGCAGACATTGCACAGTTGAGCTGAGATTTGAACCCGGATCTGCCTCACTTCGAAGTGTGTGCTCCCCCAAACACAGCATTTGTTGTTGTTGGGTCGCCAAGTCGTGTCTGACTCTTTTGCAACCCTGTTGTGGACTGTAGCCTGCCAGGCTGCTCTGTCCATGAGACTCACTATGACTCTCTCATATGAAATAGTTTCATTTCCCTCCATAGGGTCTTAGTTTCTTGCTGACTTTCTTGATTCAGTAACTTTAGAATGAAAGTTTGTAAATAAGACCCTTAATGGGGGCATTAATAGGCTTCTAGGCAGCAACCACATATTGTAACACAGAATGAGATGTTGTATTCTAAATGCTTTAGTTATATAGAGTCATAATTTGATGAGTGGTTTATAGGTTTATTTGGCTGGTAAGTAACATTTGTTTTCCATGTTAGTCTTAGAGAGAAGATGGGAGATCTTGTGTTATAGTGGGCAGCAGAAACCTGGCCAATTGAAAGGTTTCTGGGCGGGTCCTGACTCGTTCACTGATCCTGTCGCTCTGGGTGAGTCTTTCCGCCTCTCTAGGCTCCAGTCATCCCATTACTATACTCAGGGGACCAGACTGCAAAGCCCTCTCAGTCTCCTGCTCTTATTTTCAGTGATCCTGTGTGTGGGCTTTCTGTAGGCTTTTTGGCACCTCTCCTTTTGCCTGTGGTCTTGAAGTCAGGTTTCTTTACATGAACTTTGAGGCCATGCTCTAAATTTTTTTTCTGCTGGTTGTGTTCTGATGCTTCGTATTATTTCACAATACAGTAGTTCTCTGCTTCAGGTAATAGTATATCAAAATCTATTTTTTTCCCCAAATTTTCTTTTTTTTGTACTTAGGAATAAATGGTTGGGAACTAATATTTGTTACTCAGCTTAGTAAGTTAATGATAAACAAATCTTCAAGCCTCATAACTAGTTTCATTTGTCAGCTTTTAAGCACTATATGTTGTAAAGTTCTGTGAGCTGTTGTTTTGGGGAAAGGGAAAATATTAACTGAAGGCAGTGTGAGTGGAAAGGAAAGGGCCAGTAATGTAGAAACCAATTGGAAGATGTGAAGAACATGTCTAAGATATTAATAGTGTTCTTTGGTTGTATTGGTACTAGTCCTCCACCTGTGAAAGGGTGGTAGGCTGCCTTAGATAGGATTGTCTCCAGCCCAGAGTTCTGCCACTGATAAGAGAGCAGTATTCACCACCCCTGAACATTGGTAGCTCCTCAGGCATCTGTGATGAATGCGCTTGTTCTGCAGGCAGTCTTTACCGCTCGTTATGCTGGTCCTGTTCTGTAGGCCAGTCTCAAGAGTTTCCAGGTAAATAGCTCTTCCCCTCTTGGATGGCATGTTAAGAGCTAGTTTATGACTCTGGATTCTGCAACAGGGAGACAGAAACTCAGGTCACAGAAATGATCCTTGCAGATTGTTGTTTGTTCAACACAACTGATTGCCTCAGTTGTGCTGAACTCTTTGCAACCCTATGGATCGTAGCCCACCGAGCTCCTTTGACCATGGGATTCTCCAGACAAGAATACTGGAGTGAGTTGCTGTGTCCTCCTCCAGAGGATCTTCCCAACCCAGGGAGCAAAACCTGTGTCTCTTACATCCCCTGCACTGGCAGGCAGGTTCTTACCACTAGTGCCACCTCGGAAGCCCATTCTTTGCAGTATGGTTTTATTCTCTATTCTGCCTGTGTGTGTGAGACAGACACATTTCTCCGGAGTATGTAGGTTTTTGTATCAGTAGATTTCCTATGATAAATTTTGTACAATAGATTGTAATATAGTTGAGTTGCTTGTTTTCTTTTAACCTTTTGCATAACCTCTTTTCCCCTCTTCCCCCATATCCTGTTTTCAGAGTATGATACATTGTTTCTGTAAGTATTAAATGATTCAGTTATGTAGTATTCTGATAAGCTACTCAGCAGAGATGAAATACTTAACCAAAGCACAGTTTTCTGTGTATTTTATTTCTCTCTGCCATCTTTATGCTTATTTGAATGAGGTTTCTTGCTGTAAAGCTGAAGCTTATTAGGATCTCTTTTGTCCTGATAAGTTCACATAAAGCAGTATTTCCTAAATTGTGTTTTGCAGAACACTAGTCTTTAGAAGCTGAGAAGGCAGTGGCACCCCACTCCAATACTCTTGCCTGGAAAATCCCATGGACGGAGGAGCCTGGTGGGCTGCAGTCCCTGGGGTCGCTAAGAGTGGGACACGACTGAGCGACTTCACTTTCACTTTTCACTTTCATGCACTGGAGAAGGAAATGGCAACCCACTCCAGTGTTCTTGCCTGGAGAATCCCAGGGACGGGGGAGCCTGGTAGGCTGCCATCTATGGGGTCGCACAGTCGGACACAACTGAAGTGACTTAGCAGCAGCAGTCTTAAAAGAGATTAGTAGTTGGTGGGAGAGGTTCCAGAGAAATTTTAAGTTTAGGAAAGCACTGGATTAAAAACAGTTAATCAGTTTTTATTTTTTGATGATGGTTGTGTTACTGTGTCTCTGCAGAGCTTTTCAGAGTTTTATAATGTGCATTGTGACTGTCCAGGAGGGGCTGCAGTGTGCAGCATTTCACCACTTGTCAAGTGCATTTGGTCACAGGAGCATCTGCTTTCCCCAGGAAATGACCACAGACACCTTGAAGGAGGGGTCTGTTAGAGCATGATTTGGAAAACTCTCTTATTTTCATACTTACTAGTATGGAATTCAAAGCATTTGTTTTTTAATTTGAATCATTGCTTACAACAAGTTGGCATTTAACTAAGATTGGAATAATTTATTTTCAGTTTTGTTTGGAAGAATGAACACCTTAGATGAGTGACTTTTCAAGCTTTTTGTTTTTTTTCTTTTTTTTTTAACTTCAGCGCATAGTGAGAAATTACATTTTTGATCAATGCACATATATAAACACACTGTCAAAACCGAAAAAGAAGTTTCATGAAATAATACTTAGGCCTTCCTGTGTACAATGAGTGCGTTCTGATACTTTTTATTCTGTTCTGTTTTTAAATGTATGTTATTAGGTCCTAAAATAATTCGCTATTCAGTTTGAGAAACACTTGTGAGATGACATGAATTTATAAACTCTTAAGATGTTAGGGTGAGAAGATACTGTCAAGATTGTTTTGTGAGTGGGAAAGCTAGAGCTTAGCCTGCAAGAGGAAGGGCTCTGGCCTTAGAATTCCTGGATTTAGATTCTGGTTGTTTTCTTGGGCAGAGTGTTCAGTGCCCATTCTGCCCCAGCTCTCTCATCAGTAAAATAGCAAGAGTAGAACCTATGCATCGGAGAAGGCGATGGCACCCCACTCCAGTACTCTTGCCTGGAAAATCCCATGGACGGAGGAGCCTGGTAGGCTGCAGTCCATGGGGTTGCTAGGAGTTGGACACGACTGAGCCACTTCCCTTTCACTTTTCACTTTCATGCATTGGAGAAGGAAATGGCAACCCACTCCAGTACTCTTGCCTGGAGAATCCCAGGGATGGGGGAGCCTGGTGGGCTGCCGTCTCTGGGGTCGCACAGAGTTGGACACGACTGAAGTGACTCAGCAGCAGCAGCAGCTAAGTTTGGAGAACCTATGCATGGAGTAGTCCTGAGGATTTGGTAAGAAATGCTTTGCATAATGTGTCTGATAGACTGTAAGTGCCCCAAACCTTGTAGCTTTTATGATAACTGAAGTTCTAAAACTCTTCCCACTGCACTGTATACACTTTTGAAAATACTTTAGGTCTTTGAAAGTGTTAAAGTGGCCTTCAAGTAAACCTGAACTCTTTTTTGATGTGTAGCTGGATATATCGTTTGTTCTGATGTTAGCCCTTTGGAATACTAAGCTTTAAAATAGCCATAAAGTGAAAGTTGCTTCGTTGTGCCTCAACTCTTGGCAGCCCCATGGACTGTAGCCCACCAGGCTCCTCTGTCCATGGGATTCTCCAGGCAATAATACTGGAGTGGGTAGCCATTCCCTTCTCTAGGGGTCTTCCTGACCCAAGGATTGAACCAGGATCTCCTGCATTGCAGGTGGATTCTTTACCATCTGAGCCACCAGGGAAGCTATTAGGACCCACTTAAAGTTGATTTGCCTCATAATTGCTTCATGCCATATTCTTGTATTTTTTAAGCTATTTGTAACAATATCTTAAGTTTAGAATAATCTTTCTTTATAGCATGTAATTAAATACAAATAAGTACATACCTATATCAGTGATTAATTTAGTATTCTTATAGTTGTAGTTCACTGAAAGAAGGACAAGGTAAAGTTTCCTGTTTCCTGTTATATCTCTTTTTCTGCAGTTTTTAAAATCCCCCTCTCAATATTTTATAATGCTCTTAGGGGTTTAATTTTTGTGTCCTAACCTAAGAAAAGGAATATTTAGAGGATGTTAACAATGGCAGAGGCCAAATCAGTTTGTAGACTACTCTCCATCATCCTGAACTTAGCTGGCTACTGCAGACATTTTTGTCACTTACTGAGGCATTTTCATTGTCTGTCCCTGATTATATCTTCTCTTTTTGTTTCTTTAATTGTCCGTTTGTCCTCAGTTCGACCTGAAATTGCTGAAATGAGAGATTCTAATGAACATCATTGAGGCAGACCAATTCAGTATTAAGAGGCATTCTATGCTTACATAAGCAAAAGGAGTGAGGTAAAAAGAATAGATATACTAACATGGCTCATGTATGCTACCTGGTGGTATAAGGTTTAAGGCCTCTTTATATGTCTACCTCATTTAAACCTATAGTCTATTTCATTCCCTTGTTTTCACTTGAGAAAGAGAAGCTGAGTAATTGGCCTAAAGTCATACACCTAGAAAGGGGCCCTAGATGTGAAACCCTGGTCGCAGTGGGCACTCTCGTGTCCCACCGTACTCTGTTGTTTTCACCACAAGATGTTGAAGTGTCGACTCATCCCGGAACATAGGGAATTTCTGTTACAGAAACAAACAGCATCAAGGTTTTTCAGTCAGCACGTGTGATATCCTAGGATGCTGAGAGGACTTTCACATTGCCGAGTAGCTGTTGGTGGACTTTGAGGAGCTGTGAAGAGAGGGAGCTGTGTAGGAAGAGGAGGGAAGCTCACGTACTGTTCTTCCAAAAAAGGGAAAGGTGGAATCCACCACTCATAGGCACCAAACTTGGTGTTGATTGCTGGACAGACTCCAGAAAGAGGTGCAGTCTTAGCAAAGTGCTGATTTCCAGAGGGCACTGTCCATTTATTACCTCTTTCTTTTCCTCCTAGAGTTCTGTTACGTTCTTGGATAATAAGCAGGTAGCCAAAGTACGGATCTGCAATGCTTTACAGTTTAATTCATATTTGAGACTGACTGAAAAAATGTTAAATCATACGATTCAAGTTGAAATATCTTTTAGGACTTAGAAATCATGTTGATGTCTTTACAAGATCATTTTAACTCAGGTTCATCGTATTAGAATATAGCTTTATAATAATACGCTTTTCCTGAGCTGCATCTGGCAAGTCAGTCTCAGAAACAGTAGCCCTGTGCCTTGCCTTCTCAAGTAGGCGAGAAGGAACTAGAACTTGTCCCATCTTCCTGTATGTGCACACAGCAAAGTAAATATTGATACTTCCTAGTTTCATGTTGTTAAAATCATTCATCCCTGTTCCCTGAGATTGGTTGTAACCATTTGTTTACTCAAGAGTTAGTTGTCTTGCTTCTGAAGACGGTCTAGTGAGTGACTGGAAGTAGGTTGATGGGAAGAGGACTGGGCAATAGGAGAATGCACTTGACCCTCATGAGAGCTAAAAGCCTGCTGAGGGGGGGGGGGTGAAGGTGACAAACGCTAGCTTTCTTCTCTTGTATCTTATGAAAGCTCCCACACTTCTGAAATGGAATACGGTGAGGAATGAGTGTCCATATCCTAGAACATCATAGGTGTTGGAAAGGGCACAGCTATCTTCTGCAGATGCTTCTTAAGAAGAGGAAGGAATAGGGAAGAGGAACGAGACATTGCAGTACATCCAGAAGGAAGTGACCAGAGAGAGAGTCAGTGGCTCTGAATTTGTATGTCATGTGCAACTTCGAAAGAGCTGATGATGAAAGCGGAACTGGTTGCTCTTGGGGATTGTTTTGAGCTGGAGCACTTGAATAGTGTGTTAGTTATGAAGTACAGTAAATGTATGTTAAAGGCCATGGCCTCCGAACCAAAAAAGGGAGGGGAGCTTCAGACCTCTACAATATGGAAATGATAAGTTCTTTAAAAAATCTTGAAATACTTATCAATAATCTATCTTGATTATTCTAGATCTAGAAAAATACCAGAAGATGTAAAATTCATTTTTAAAAGTCAGCATGAACTCTTAAAAACATATTAAAATAGAAGAATGACAACGTGCTAAGTCATCAAAAAGAAGAAAACTGTTTCAATTTCACTTATCAAAATAGCCATGAAAATTCTCAATAAAACAGCAGCAAATTTAATTAAGTAGGACATTCTCTTAATTAAAGAAGACAAAGGACATGTAATGCTTGGTGTTTACTGTATGCCTTTGTTCTAATATGTTATCTCAGTTCATAGTCCTCAAAACCAGTGGCATTTTTCACAAAACTAGAAAAAAATTTCACAATTCATATGGAAACACAAAAGACCTCGAATAGCCGAAGCAGCCTTGAGAAAGAAGAGTGGAGCTGGAGGAATCAACCTTCCTGACTTCAGATTATCCTACAAAGCTACAGTCATCAAGACGGTATGGTACTGGGACAAAAACAGAAATAAAACAAAAACAGACCAATGGAACAAGATAGAAAGCCAAGAAGTAAACCCATGCACCTATGGATACCTTATTTTTGACAAAGGAGGCAAGAATATACAATGGGGGCAAAGACAGCCTCTTCAGTAAATGGTGCTGGGAAAACTGGACAGCTATAAGAAAGAGAATGAAGTTAGAACACTTCCTAGCACCATACACAATGATAAACTCAAAATGGATTAAAGACCTAAATGTAAGACCAGAAACTATAAAACTCTTAGAGGGAAACATAGACAGAACACTCAGTGGCAAATTATGTCGTCTGACATTCAGCACCTGCAAAACTAGCTCTTCTTTGACCACTGCCATCCTGTTTTTGATGCTTAAGGAGCAAGGTTGTCTCTCGGCTCCCAAGGTGTCTCCTCCTAAAGTAGCTTGATTTTTAAGGCATTAATTGTGGAGTCATGGCAGCTGTCTGATCCTTCTTTGGAACTGAAAGGGTTTTCTGTACATTGGAACGAAAAGACTTTTTTGTCTGGGGACGGTGATGTTCTAACTCTAAAATGTTCTTCTTTTCCTCAGGTCAGACACTTGAAAGGAGAGGTTCTAAATGTAAACATCTTATTTTTGCCCACGTTCCCTCTTTCACTCCTTGTCCACTCACATATGCAGCTTCTCAGGAACTATTGGAGAAAGAAGTTGTGGTGTTCCAGTTTTTAAATGGTCGTTGTTTGATGCCATGCAACTCTGAAAGAGATTTTTTAAAAATTTGTTTTTGAGTTACAGTTGATTTACAGTGTTGTGTTAGTTTCTGATGTACAGTAAATGATTCCTTTTTCAGATTCTTTTCCCATATAGGTTATTACAGAATGTTGAGTAGAGTTTCTTGTGCTAAACAGTGGGTCTGTTCTGATTATTTATTTTATATATAGAAGTATGTGTATATTAATCCCAAGCTCCTAACTTATCCCCCTCCAGCTTTCCTCTTTAGCACCCTTAAGTTTGTTTTCTATGTCTGTGAGTCTGTTTCTGTTTCTGTTTCGTAAATAAGTTCATTTGTGTCAAATTTTAGATTCCACGTGGAAGTGATGTCATGATGTTTATCCTTCTCTTTCTGACTTTTCACTTAGTTTAATAATATCTGTAAAGCCTCATAGATAATAGGGGCTTGAAAAATATGTTGAATAAACTTGGAAGTATTTTTAAATTTATTCTTACTGAATGGCTGGGACTGAACAGGAGTTGCATGCTGGAGTCAGGGCTCTTTGAGAGATGGAGGAGCTGTGACAACCATCTCTCACTTTAGAGAGGGGCCTGGGCCGTGGGTTATTCACAGAAATTATTTGACTCTAAAGAAAAGTGATTAGTTCCGTTCAGTCACTCAGTCCCGTCTGACTCTTTGGGACCCCATGGACTGCAGCACGCCAGGCCTCCCTGTCCATCACCAACTCCTGGAGCTTGCTCAGACTCACGTCCATCGAGTTGGTGATGCCATCCAACCATCTCATCCTCTGTCATCTCCTTCTTCTCCTGCCTTCAATCTTTCCCAGCATCGGGTCTTTTCCAGTGAGTCAGTTCTTTGTGTCAGGTGGCCAAACTCTTGGAATTTCAGCTTCACCGTTAGTCCTTCTAGTGAATACTCAGGACTGATATTCAGAAAATCAATGAAAAATGATGGAAGCCCTTTATTGCACTGTACACTGTGCGTGTTGATTGCTTTGATACACTTTCCCTCTTTGACTTAATCTAGTCATCTCTCCCCAGATGGGATGTTCCCTCAGCAGTGTTACCTGTTTCTACCTGAGCAAGAAAACTGACACACTAGATATCGTGGTGTTTAACAAATTTATCACAGTGGTAAGGTAAAAGCCACGCCCTTATGTTAAAACTAGCTAGTTGTGTTTTTTTTTTCTTGTTCCTTGCCTTCCATTTTAGGGAAATGGAAAAAAAGTATGTGTCCTTTTTTCTCCTTTCTGTCCCATTCTCTTCCTCATTCCAAAGAAGTAGATAAGCAAAGGAAAAATAAGGAAAGACAGAATTATTCTTGGGGCAACCTTAGGACACAAATAAATGCACGTCTTTTATACTAGCTTGTTGGGGACCACACATTTGGCTTTGAGTTTAGAAGCCAGAACACAGAAGAAAAGAAGATCAGTTGCAAGGCTGTGTTCATGAGATAAAAGATAAACTAGCCACTTAGGAGAGGCATAATTTTTCCAGGAATTGAGACCCTGTGGATGCTTTATTAATGCAGGCGCTGGGTCCTTGGTACACTTCTCTCTGCTCTCTACACTGTCTATAAAAGTATCCTGTTCAAGTTTAAGGCATCTTAGTACAAGGCATAGGAATAGTGTTAGACTGGAGTGCAGTTTAATTAAACCACCACTTTTCTGATGCTCTTTAGCTATGGAAATGACCCTCTACAGTCACTCATGCCATTGAACTTTTTACGAAAATCGAGTGCCAGAGAGTCCAAGGTTACAGTTTTCTGCTTTAACCATGAACTGAGGGGACCAGCTGCCTTGACCAGGGCAGCACTGATCATCTGCCTTGGTAAACTGAAGACCTTAACCGGGACTTGATTTCACATCTACTTGCTTAAGTTGGCTTGGAAGCCAGGCGATTGGTTTCCTCAGAAAATAGCTCTATGTCCACCATACAGATATGTTTAATGAACAATATTTTGTGTCATGAATTAGCAGTTTTTAAAAAATTTGTCAAATTTCTGACACAGAAGCCCAATGTTAAAAAAAAAAAAAAAACACAACGTAAGAGTGAGGTGACCCTCACCTGCTCTAGACCTTAGGGCAAGGTTTAAAAGCCACTGTCAGATTTATGGTGAATGGCATTTTAGTTTGGAAAAACTTCAAAGCCTGGATCGCCAGACTCCCACTGTTATGGAGCAAACTCATCTAGTGTGCCACCTACCCCTAGAATACCTGTAAAAAGCCTGATTTTAACATTAACTCATTCACTTCCTGTTTAAACCACTATGATTCTAATAGGTTGACAGTATGGTTAGCAATAACCCAGACATTGGGAAAACAAGTTAAAAACCACGAAGGTAGATTTTTGAGGCCTAGCAATCATATTAACTTTAGTTGGTAGCATTGTTCTGCTGAGAATCCTATGTTCAAAATTGTTGTAGAGGGAAGTAAGTTTTTAATGTAAGTAAGTACATATGTCCATTGTAGCTTTTCCTGAATGTTTGAGGCCTCTACCTAAAACTCAACTTTCATACTCTCTTGGATATATAAAATGTCTCTGTTGTACATTTTCAGTACAACTTTCAGATTAAAAAGCAAGTCTTCCATTGTGACTATATTATGATGTCAACACTCACCTGAAAAGAACCACTCCGTAAAGTGTGGAATGTTCCTTGAGCAATAAAAGGAACCATGTGGTTATTCTGTAAATAGCACTTAAGTTTACAGTGAGTTTTGTAAACACACTGCCTTCTGCCTTCCTTTTCATTCCACAGTTTATTACCCCCCTAGAACTTGATGAAATTACAAAAAGTAATTTTTGTTTCCTTATTGGAGCTCAGATTGTTTCATAAAGCTCTCTGATCAATTTTAATACATCTTCTTTTATACAAATTTATTGTGTCTACAAAATGCAGCTCAAGAAGCATCTTCTCTGTTGAGATGTGAGATCTTCAGCACACAAGGAATGCCCTGTCCGTCCTCTGAGCTTGCCTCTCATCCCCTCTGTTAATTGGGTTTTGCCATGCAGGGTCTGGTGGCATGAATTAGTCTTCCACAGATTGCACTCTTCCTGTGTGTGCCTCATCTCCCTAGCTGTATTCTAAGTCCTGAAAGAACTAGTGAGTATGTACCACCAGATGTGGCATGACTGCGTCTTTTGGTCCATGAGTTGTAGCTGTAGGATTGGAAAACACAAGCAAGAATTTTTATATATGATCATGCCAGTCAGTTGAGAGATGAATTCAGTCACTTCCTCAGAAATAAAGTGTTTTCAGCCTCATTATTTCATCTAGAATTTTCTTTCAATCTGAGATCAAACCTCCTATGCTGATTTGGAGGGGTAAAAGAATTCTCAGAGAAATCACCGTTAGGTAATATGTTTTAAATGATCCTCTAAAGGGCTGTGCAATTCTGTGACTCTAAATATTTCTGCTGGAAAAAGTCTTATTTACACTGAATACCACCATACGGTGGCCTTTGAGCCGTTTAAAAAGGAAACAAACTGAATCTCCAACTATGGTGCTTTAGCTCAGGCTGGTTTTGTGGCATGTTTGTGCTTTTTTGGGCATTTAGCCAGAACAGAAATAGCAATGCTGGACCTTGAAGGAGAGTGATTTTCCAGGTTTACATCTGATCTTCTAGAAATAATTTTTAAGGTTATAAATTTTAAAAAGGATTTTTTTCCCAAAAATACAGTCCTTCATTGGAATAAGTAAAAGGGGAAAAAAATCATCTCAACACTCTCAGGTGTAACATTTTAGAACCACAGTATTTGCTTACTTTTTCTATCTAAATTCTTGACCCCCAAAAAATAATTTTCTAAAAGGATTTTATTTTTCATATTTGAATCTTGTTTCAAGTTTTCCTCACTTATTTACTGTTCGAGTTTTGAAATACACATTCTTTTTAAAGAATTACCATCTTTTAAAAAGAACAGGATTGGCTGTTTGCTTTTCTTATTTACCAAGCATGGGCCAGACTGTGATTTTGTTCATGGTCATATGGACGATGCTGCCACAACCTTGTGGCAAAGTGAGTAGTAAATTTAACCAGAGGAAAAATGGATTTATAATTTTATCCTTGAAGATTGATGGCTTCATATTTTTAAGTGTGGACTCTGATTAACCTTCCATATTACTAAGTTCAGTGCTGGTTTGTCAAGAAAGAGTTGAAGTTCATGTTTTCTGAAACTAATTCGTAACTTAATTCCGTAGAATATCGGCGAATGAATCGGCGTTGTTTTACTGTTCAGTCTCTAAGTTGTGCCCCACTCTTTGAGACCCCATGATGAATTTAGCATTGTGAATGCAATAGCTTCCATTAGTAAGTGAGCTACTCAGGTTGATTATAAATCTGTTTTACAAACTGCAGGTCCTATTCTGTCAGTTGATTATGAAATCAACTTAGTGGGCTATGACTAGCATTTTCAAAGAGAAGAAAGGGAGCCGGGGGCTAGGAGAGAATAAAATAGGATGGAGAAGTTCACTGCAGTGTACATAGTGAGGGAAGTGCTCTTAAGTGATACTGTGTGTGTGTGTGTGTGTGAGAGAGAGAGAGAGAGAGAGAGAGGTGAAGTGAAAGTCGCTCAATTGTGTCCAACTCTTTATGACCCCATGGACTACACAGTCCATGGAATTCTCCAGGACAGAATACTGGAGTGGGTAGCCTTTCCCTTCTCCAGGGGATCTTCCCAACCCAGGGATCGAACCCAGGTCTCCCACATTGCAGGTGGATTCTTTACCAGCTGAGCCACAAGGGAAGCCCAAGAATACTGGAGTAGGTAGCCTATCCCTTCTCCACCCAGGAGAAATCTTCCCGGCCCAGAAATTGAACCGGGTCCCCTGCATCGCAGGTGGATTCTTTACCAACTGAGCTATCAAGGAAGCCCCATGTATGTGATGCTTATGTTTTGTGTATGAGCACATGTTGTTGTGCAGTCGCTAAGTTGTGTCCAGCTCTTTGTGACCACACAGACTACAGCATACCAGGCTCGCCTGTCCTTCACTGTCTCCTGGAGTTTGCCCAGATTCATGTCCTTTGAGTTTTGGTGATGCTGTCTAACCATTTCATCCTCTGCCATCTCCTCCTTTCCCCTTCAATCTTTCCCAGCATCACGGTCTTTTCCAATGAGTCAGCTCTCCGTATCAGATGGCCAAAGTATTGGAGCTTTAGCTTCAGCATCAGTCCTTCAATGAATATTCAGGGTTGATTTCCTTTAGGATTGACTGGTTGGATCTCCTTGCTGTCCGAGGGACTTCTCCAGCACCACATTTCAAAAGCATCAATTCTTTGGTGCTCAGCCTTCTGCTGTGGGCTTCCATGCTGGAGAATTCCATGGACAGAGGAGCCTGGAGGGCCACAGTCATGGTGTTGCAAAGAGTTGGACACAACTGAGCGACTAACACTTTTACTTTCAGCCTTTTTTATGGTCTAACGCTCATGTCCATACAGGACTACTGGAAAAACCATGGCTTTGACTAGATGGACGTTTGTCAGCAAAGGGACGTCTCTGGTTTTTAATATACTGTCTAGATTTGTCATAGCTTTCCTTCCAAGGAGCAAGCATCTTTTAATTTCACAGTTGTGGTCACCATCCACAGTGATTTTGGAGCCCAGGAATATAAAATCTGTCACTGCTTCCATTTTTTTCTCCTTCTGTTTGCTGTGAAATGATGGGCCTGGATGCCATGATCTTAGTGTCTTGGTATCAGAGAAATTTGTAAGCTATCACTACTAGGGGTAATGCAGTTAGGTGGTTCCTTGTGGTTGTTTAAATGAGTATACACACAGTACAGACTGGCCAGCTTTAACTGGGAAGTCCCAGCATTGGTACTTTTAGCGGAATAAAGGAAGAAGTGTGATGGTCAGGTTTGTAGTTGCCGGGCGTCTGGTAAGGAAAGCTAGTACTGCTCTGGATAACAAACTCAGGAAAAATTTTGAAATGTCAGAAGTACATTGAATCTAAATCAGAAGCAGTTTGATAGGAATAATTATTCAGCCCAGCAGGAATGTCCGAAAAGGCAGTAGTAAACAATAGAGGAAGATGTGGTTCACTACAGAACAGACAGGTCAGTTAAGTCACTCAGTAGACAACTGCCAGCTAACGTATCAAAACTATGAATGGAATTTAAGACTGCATTATGAAATCTGTGGATAGATGGTCTTGCCTGTTTAGATCATATGTGGAGTATAGGGTCTGGTTTGAAATACCACACTTTTTTTAAAAAAGGATGAGACAAGCTGGACTCATGGAGAATTAACTGAGGGGAATCTTCTGATTGAGTCAACTCTCCCCAGTTTTACCTTCTTTATAACAAAAGCACAACTGGATACTTTTTTTTTAATTTAAATTTATTTATTTCAATTGGAGGCCAATTATTAAATTTGGTTACTAGCAATGCTAAAGGTAATGCAGACTGAATGTGAATATTATGGCCTTTTTTTTTTTTTTTTTGATTGGGCTAAGTGGCTTTATTAGAGAGAGCCAAGATTACAGAGGATTTAAGAGTTGGCATTGGGGTCTCTCTTCTACCAGAGGTGGGTTTGACATTGACTAAGCGCTGGTTGTACAGCATACGCCTCTTGGCCCAGTCTTTTTTTTTTCTCTTGTTTGGCCACTTTGGAAGTCTGACCTCTTACTTTCCCAGCGTGGGCCAGGGAACAGTTCACAGGCTAGCATGGTGATGATAATTTATATATTGTTAATAATATGTCTGATTAGACTTTTTAAAGTACTTTGAGTTCTTCTTTCTACGTGACATCTGAAAATATTCTCAAGTCACGGAACTATACTTTTGAAAATATATTTAAATATTTATTTAACATCATCCTTATTTAACATGGGCTTCCCAGTTGGCTCTGTGGTAAAGAAACTGCCTGCCAAGCAGGAGACCTGGATTGGGAAGATCCCCTGGAGAAGGGACCGACTAGCCACACCAGTATTTTGGCCTGGAGAATTCCATGGACTGTGTAGTCCATGGGGTCGCAAAGAGTCAGACACGACTGAGCAACTTTCACTTCTTTATTTTACATACATTTTAGTATAATCACCATTTATAAAGAACACATTCTGCGCACACACACACCCCATAATGTAATTAGGTGGCTATTGGAGAAAGGTCATGAATTCATGTTATAGTGGATTTCTTGATTAATTTTCCCCCTCAGTTCAGCAGTGCTAGTGTGAAAGTTGCCTCACTGTCAAACTGATTAAAATAGTGAGGTTTGTTAAGTTAGATTCTACTGGAACTAATTTCAAAGAAGGATGTGCTGTTTAATTGTAAATAATGTCTGCATCATATTCAATATGCAGTTACAAGCCTGATAGGCTATCCAGAATTTTTAAAGAAAAAGATGATAGATAAAGCTATAAGAAAATGAAAACTTTGTACATTGACAAATAGTCGAAATGCAAACAGCAAATTAGGAGAACATATTTGGAAAAAAGATACAGCCAAAGGGATAATGGGATTCCCTGGTGGCTCAGATGGTAAAGAGTCTGCCTGCAATGCGGGAGACCGGGGTTCAATCCCTGGGTAGGGGAATATCCCCTGGAGAAAGAAATGGCAACCCACTCCAGTATTCTTGCCTGGAAAATCCTATGGATGGAGGAGCCTGGCAGTCCATGGGATCACAAAGAGTCAGACATGACTGAGCGGCTTCACCTACACCTACACAAGTATCCTTTAATTCAGGAAGAAAAACACCCAAACCTGGTGTAATAATAAGCATTAGAGATGTACAGTTTTGCTAAAGAAGTCCAGATGGATAATAGATAGGAAAATGTGTTTATTGTCATTAGTGATCAGGAATTCAAATCAAAGTCAAATTGATGGTTGGGTGGGTAGGAAGGAGGTCAAGAAAATAGTGTTTTTATTCTGACAGATTGGCAAAAATCACAAGGATTAGTAGGGCTAGTGTTGGTTGGCTGGTGAGGAAATCACTGCCTTCATGTACTGTTGATGACAGTGTAAACTGGCATAAGTTTTTGGTACAGGTTGTAATCTTTGTGTTTTGACCCCCCAGACACTCAGAATCTCCTTGCCTTCTTTTATTCTGGCATCTCATATACAGAACATTGTGTGGTCTTTCTGTGGCCAGAAGAGCCCTTTACTTAGTCATTCTTTATAGAAAATTGCTTCCTAAGGTGG
Source organism: Ovis aries (assembly GCF_016772045.2). Classification (NCBI taxonomy): domain Eukaryota; kingdom Metazoa; phylum Chordata; class Mammalia; order Artiodactyla; family Bovidae; genus Ovis; species Ovis aries. Next base: position 232,557,744 of record NC_056055.1, read on the forward strand.
GAAGGTCAGGAATCATTTCTTTGGGTTTTATAAAGCTGAACTGACACACAGTGACTCTCCTGAGTGAGATAGATCTGGCTAGCAGAGAGAGAGACAAGGAGTTTCTTTACTCTCACTCATTTTATATGACTTGCAGGAAAGAGTAAAGCTGGGCACGCTGGTCGGGCACAGAGAAATACAGTAGCACATTAGAAATAAGACCCAAAGCCTGTGACCTAGTATTTTTGCTGAAATAGTTACAAAACAGCCTGTCCTTTGGAGAAATGCTGTAATGACCCCTGCTGACTCAGAAGAGAGCTGTGTTGGTCCAACAGTTTCAGCTATGAAGAAAGTATATGTTTACTTTTATAATGAATTTAAAAGACATTGTTAAAGTTATATTTTGTGTGGAATTATTGATATAAAATATTATACGTTTTGCAAAGCTGTGCTCATACAGAAATTTGAAAATATAAGGACCCAGATCAAACATGTGTAAATGCAGTCTCATTCATGGTACTTATTTTAGTGAGCAAACTACCTTTCATTTAACAGCAAAAGATGTTGGAAAATTGTTATCGGGCTAGTATTCAACTGAAGCAAAAAGCAGATATGTAAAGAGCAAACTTTTCTGCACAAGTAAGATTTAAGTTAGGTATGCATGCATGTATGTGTATTTTTAATATAATTGAAAGTTACAGGAAGAAGTCAGAGAGCTCTGAAATGTGATACTATCTTAGCACTTAAGAATTATTTAGCTAATTACAGTTTGACTAAAATACTTCCAACCATATGTTTAAGTGAATTCTAGAAGTGTTTCAGTGATTGTTCATCCATCAGTTCAGTCGCTCAGTCATGTCCGACTCTTTGCGACCCCATGAATTGCAGCACGCCAGGCCTCCCTGTCTATCACCATCTCCCGGAGTTCACTCAGACTCACGTCCATCGAGTCCATGATGCCATCCACCCATCTTATCCTCTGTCGTCCCCTTCTCCTGCTGCCCTCAATCCCTCCCAGCATCAGAGTCTTTTCCAATGAGTCAACTCTTCACATGAGGTGGCCAAAGTACTGGAGTTTCAGCTTTAGCATCATTCCTTCCAAAGAAATCCCAGGGTTGATCTCCTTCAGAATGGACTGGTTGGATCTCCTTGCAGTTCAAGGGACTCTCAAGAGTCTTCTACAACACCACAGTTCAAAAGCATCAATTCTTTGGTGCTCAGCCTTCTTCACAGTCCAACTCTCACATCCATACATGACTACTGGAAAAACCATAGCCTTGACTAGATGGACCTTAGTCGACAAAGTAATGTCTCTGCTTTTCAATATGTTATCTAGGTTGATCATAACTTTTCTTCCAAGGAGTAAGCGTCTTTTAATTTCATGGCTGTAGTCACCATCTGCAGTGATTCTGGAGCCCCCAAAAATAAAGTCTTGACACCGTTTCCGCTGTTTCCCCATCTGTTTCCCATGAAGTGATGGGACCAGATGACATGATCTTCGTTTTCTGAATGTTGAGCTTTAGGCCAACTTTTTTGCTCTCCTGTTTCACTTTCATCAAGAGGCTTTTAGCTCCTCTTCACTTTCTGCCATAAGGGTGGTGTCATCTGCATATCTGAGGTTATTGATATTTCTCCCAGCAATCCTGGTTCCAGCTTGTGTTTCTTCCAGTCCAGCGTTTCTCATGATGTACTCTGCATATAAGTTAAATAAGCAGGGTGACAATATACAGCCTTGATGTACTCCTTTTCCTATTTGGAACCAGTCTGTTGTTCCATGTCCAGTTCTAACTGTTGCTTCCTGACCTGCATACAGGTTTCTCAAGAGGCAGGTCAGGTGGTCTGGTATTCCCATCTCTTGAAGAATTTTCCACAGTTTATTGTGATCCACACAGTCAAAGGCTTTGGCATAGTGAATAAAGCAGAAATAGATGTTTTTCTGGAACTCTCTTGCTTTTTCCATGATCCAGCGGATGTTGGCAATTTGATCTCTGGTTCCTCTGCCTTTTCTAAAACCAGCTTGAACGTCAGGGAGTTCATGGTGCACGTATTGCTGAAGCCTGGCTTGGAGAATTTTGAGCATTACTTTACTAGCGTGTGAGATGAGTGCAATTGTGCGGTGGTTTGAGCATTCTTTGGCATTGCCTTTCTTTGGAATTGGAATGAACACTGACCTTTTCCAGTCCTGTGGCCACTGCTGAGTGTTCCAAATTTGCTGGCATATTGAGTGCAGCACTTTCACAGCATCATCTTTCAGGATTTGAAACAGCTCAATTGGAATTCCATCACTTCCACTAGCTTTGTTCATAGTGATACTTTCTAAGGCCCACTTGACTTCACATTCCAGGATGTCTGGTTCAAGATTAGTGATCACATCATCATGACTATCTGGGTCGTGAAGATCTTTTCTGTACAGTTCTTCCGTGTATTCTTGCCACCTCTTCTTAATATCTTCTGCTTCTGTTAGGTCCATACCATTTCTGCCCTTCATTGAGCCCATCTTTGCATGAAATGTTCCCTTGGTATCTCTAATTTTCTTGAAGAGATATCTAGTCTTTCCCATTCTGTTGTTTTCCTCTATTTCTTTGCATTGATCGCTGAAGAAGGCTTTCTTATCTCTTCTTGCTATTCTTTGGAACTCTGCATTTAGATGCCTATATCTTTCCTTTTCTCCTTTGTTTTTCGCCTCTCTTCTCTTCACAGCTATTTGTAAGGCCTCCTCAGACAGCCATTTTGCTCTTTTGCATTTCTTTTCCATGGGGATGGTCTTGATCCCTGTCTCCTGCACAATGTCACGAAACTCATTCCATAGTTCATCAGGCACTCTATCTATCAGATCTAGGCCCTTAAATCTATTTCTCACTTCCACTGTATAATCATAAGGGATTTGATTTAGGGCATACCTGAATGGTCTAGCAGTTTTCCCTACTTTCTTCAATTTAAGTCTGAATTTGATAATAAGGAGTTCATGATCTGAGCCACAGTCAGCTTCTGGTCTTGTTTTTGTTGGCTGTATAGAGCTTCTCCATCTTTGGCTGCAAAGAATATAATCAATCTGATTTCGGTGTTGACCATCTGGTGATGCCCATGTGTAGAGTCTTCTCTTCTGTTGTTGGAAGAGGGTGTTTGCTATGACCAGTTCATTTTCTTGGCAAAACTCTATTAGTCTCTGCCCTGCTTCATTCCACATTCCAAGGCCAAATTTGCTGGTTACTCCAGTTGTTTTTTGACTTCCTACTTTGGCATTCCAGTCCCCTATAATGAAAAGGACATCTTTTTTGGGTGTTAGTTCTAAAAGGTCTTGTAGGCCTTCATAAAACTGTTCAACTTCAGCTTCTTCAGCATTACTGGTTGGGGCATAGACTTGGGTAACTGTGATATTGAATGGTTTGCCTTGGAGACGAACTGAGATCATTCTGTTCATCCATGCCCCACCTTATTCCAGAGAGGATTTAAGGCAGCTTGAAGTAGTCTATTGTACTTAATTATCATAATTTTAGTCTTGAAAATCCATAATGACTGCATGGTACACTGAGATTACCACAGTAAAACTTGACACTAGTCATATGGTTCTCTCTGAAAGTGTTTGAGGTTTAAATATGAGGTTCCTGTTTGTAAAATTAATACATGGATTTTTTTTTTTTTGGTGGTGCTTTAAAAAATCCTTGTAAAATTACTTTTCTCTGAAAATTGCTTTGTTTGAAGCAAAGATCTCTCCTATAAGAAGATGTCTCTTGATTTCTTGTTCAAATAATGAACATTATCATTAGAGCATATTTCATAAACATTCATAATTTGACACTCACATTTAGTGTGAGTAAAAGAAACTTTCAAGGATTAACAAAAAGCCTATCTTAGAACACAAAAGTGAAATTATTTCTGAACAGCACATTTACTAAGTCTATTTCATTAAGTTCTTGATCTGTAATTCATTTATAACAAAAAGTGTGAATTTGAAATAGGAATTTTTTCTAGAAATTTAAACTTGTGGGAATAAAAGATTGATTTACCTCTAATGATTATTTGCTACTTTTGATTACCCCCCCACACACACACACACACAAAAATTGAATTAATGGTTCATATGACGTATGCAATTGGGGTCATGGAGAATGTTCCACCAAGAATAGTCTACCCTAACCTATAACTCTAAATTCTGAAGATGTGAAAGAGATTGAAAGTCCCCAACAATCTCTCTTTTAAAAATTATTTAAGTGTGTGCCTAACAGAGTTTTGTTTTAGTTACTCTGAACTTAATTGACTCATCACTTCAGCATTATGTCATGATGTGTATTCTCTAAATCCAAGGTCTGTGAACACTTTATATCCGTGAAACTACCCCTTCCTGCTGTCCCCAGTTCCTGTGGTAAATACTTCCTGTACTTCCACAAGCTGGAGAAGCTCATGGTCACTCAGACCTATACCCATATTTGGAACTAGACTTGATTAGAACTAAAAAGTAGTTCCCTATGCAATGCATTCCTGATATTTAATAGAAAAGAAGGTTGGATTGTCAATGATGAGCAATACAAATCCTTTCTTAACCATATGGAACAGAGGTATGGGCCAATTTTTGTTTTTTTTATATTTTGGTGGATTTTTTTGAGGGAGGGAAGGGACAGTCAAAGGTATCTTTTCCATATTTAACTCATAATAGTTTTAGAAATTGCTTTTTATTTATTTAATCAATTTGAAAATCAGTATTTCTGGTTACTTTTTCATAATTAAGTCATACTTTTATGTTGTACATTTTTGTAATAGTTGATCTGTGTATAAGATGACAGGACAAATAAATACAAGAGAATTTGAAGATAAGAGACTTTGAATTCTGATGGACATACTCACCATGGGATCTCAGGGCTGGTCTTTTATATGAGCCTAAGCACAGCCTGGTCTAACTCAGTGAAACCAAGCCATGCCATGTGGGGCCACCCAAGACGGGAGGATCATGGTGGAGAGGTCTGACAGAATGTGGTCCACTGCAGAAGGGAATGGCAAGCCACTTCAGTATTCTTGCCTTGAGAACCCCATGAACAGTATGAAAAGACAAAATGATAGGATACTGAAAGAGGAACTCCCCAGGTCAGTAGGTGCCCAATATGCTACAGGAGATCAGTGGAGAAATAACTCCAGAAAGAATGAAGGGATGGAGCCAAAGCAAAAACAATACCCAGCTGTGGATGTGACTGGTGATAGAAGCAAGGTCCGAGGCTATAAAGAGCAATATTGCATAGGAACCTGGAATGTGAGGTCCATGAATCAAAGCAAATTGGAAGTAGTCAAACGGGAGATGGCAAGAGTAAACGTCAACATTGTAGGAATCAGCAAACTAAAATGGACTGGAATGTGTGAATTTAACTCAGATGACCATTATATCTACTACTGTGGGCAGGAATCCCTTAGAAGAAATGGAGTAGCCCTCATGGTCAACGAAAGAGTCCAAAATGCAGTACTTGGATGCAATCGCAAAAACAACAGAATGATCTCTGTTCGTTTCCAAGGCAAACCATTCAGTATCACAGTGATCCAAGCCTATGCCCCAACCAGCAACACTGAAGAAGCTGAAGTTGAATGGTTCTGTGAAGACCTCCAAGACTTTCTAGAACTAACACCCAAAAAAGATGTCCTTTTCATTATAGAGGACTGGAATGCAAAAGTAGGAAGTCAAGAAACACCTGGAGTAACAGGCAAATTTGGCCTTGGAATACGGAATGAAGCAGGGCAAAGGCTAATAGAGTTTTGCCATGAGAATGCACTGGTTATAGCAAACACCCTCTTCCAACAACACAGGAGAAGACTACACATGGACATCACCAGATGGTCAACACCGAAATCAGATTGATTATATTCTCTGCAGCCAAAGATGGAGAAACTATACAGTCAACAAAAACAAGACCAGGAGTGGACTGTGGCTCAGATCATGAACTCCTTATTGCCAAATTCAGACTTAAATTGAAGAAGGTAGGGAAAACTGCTAAACCATTCAGGTATGCCCTAAATCAAATCCCTTATGATTATACAGTGGAAGTGAGAAATAGATTTAAGGGACTAGATCTGATAGAGTGCCCGATGAACTATGGACAGAGGTTTATGACATTGTACAGGAGAAGGGATCAAGACCACCCCATGGAAAAGAAATGCAAAAAAGCAAAATGGCTGTCTGAGGAGGCCTTACAAATAGCTGAGAAAAGAGAAGCGAAAAGCAAAGGAGAAAAGGAAAGATATAAGCATCTGAATGCAGAGTTCCAAAGAATAGCAAGGAGAGATAAGAAAGCCTTCCTCAGCGATCAATGCAAAGAAATAGAGGAAAACAACAGAAAGGGAAAGACTAGAGATCTCTTCAAGAAAATTAGAGATACCAAGGGAACATTTCATGCAAAGATGGGCTAGATAAAGGACAGAAATGGTATGGACCTAATAGAAGCAGAAGATACTAAGAAGAGGTGGCAAGAATACACAGAAGAGCTGTACAAAAAAGATCTTCACGAGCCAGATAATCACGATGGTGTGATCACTCACCTAGAGCCAGACATCCTGGAATGTGAAGTCAAGTGGGCCTTAGAAAGTATCACTATGAACAAAGCTAGTGGAAGTGATGGAATTCAATTGAGCTGTTTCAAATCCTGGAAGATGATGCTGTGAAAGTGCCGCACTCAATAAGCCAGCAAATTTGGAACACTCAGCAGTGGCCACAGGACTGGAAAAGGTCAGTGTTCATTCCAATTCCAAAGAAAGGCAATGCCAAAGAATGCTCAAACCACCGCACAATTGCACTCATCTCACACGCTAGTAAAGTAATGCTCAAAATTCTCCAAGCCAGGCTTCAGCAATACGTGCACCATGAACTCCCTGACGTTCAAGCTGGTTTTAGAAAAGGCAGAGGAACCAGAGATCAAATTGCCAACATCCGCTGGATCATGGAAAAAGCAAGAGAGTTCCAGAAAACATCTATTTCTGCTTTATTCACTATGCCAAAGCCTTTGACTGTGTGGATCACAATAAACTGTGGAAAATTCTTCAAGAGATGGGAATACCAGACCACCTGACCTGCCTCTTGAGAAACCTGTATGCAGGTCAGGAAGCAACAGTTAGAACTGGACATGGAACGACAGACTGGTTCCAAATAGGAAAAGGAGTACGTCACGGCTGTATATTGTCACCCTGCTTATTTAACTTATATGTAGAGTACATCCTGAGAAATGCTGAGCTGGAAGAAACACAGGCTGGAACCAGGATTGCTGGGAGAAATATCAATAACCTCAGATATGCAGATGACACCACCCTTATGGCAGAAAGTAAAGAGTAACTCAAAAGCCTCTTGATGAAAGTGGAAGAGGAGAGTGAAAAAGTTGGCCTAAAGCTCAACATTTGCAAAACTAAGTTGGTCCCATCACTTCATGGGAAATAGATGTGGAAACAGTGTCAGACTTTATTTTTCTGGGCTCCAAAATGACTGCAGTTGGTGACTGCAGCCATGAAATTAAAAGACACTTACTCCTTGGAAGGAAAGTTATGACCAACCTAGATAGCGTATTAAAAAGCCGAGATATTACTTTGCCAACAAAGGTCCGTCTAGTCAAGGCTATGGTTTTCCAGTAGTCATGTATGGATGTGAGAGTTAGACTGTGAAGAAAGCTGAGCGCCGAAGAATTGATGCTTTTGAACTGTGGTGCTGGAGAAAACTCTTGAGAGTCCCTTGAACTGCAAGGAGATCCAACCAGTCCATCCTAAAGGAGACCAATCTCGGGTGTTCAATGGAAGGACTGATGCTGAGGCTGAAACTCCAATACTTTGGCCACCTCATGCGAAGAGTTGATTCATTGGAAAAGACCCTGACGCTGGGAGGGATTGGGGGCAGGAGGAGAAGGGGACGACAGTAGATGAGACGGCTGGATGGCATCACCGACCCGATGCACATGAGTTTGGGTGAACTCCAGGAGTTGGTGATGGACAGGGAGGCCTGGCGTGCTACAGTTCATGGGGTCACAAAGCATCGGACATGACTGAGCGACTGAACTGAACTGAAAGATATACTCGTTGAAAAAGACCCTCATCCTGGGAAAGATTGAAGGCAAAGGGAGAAAAGCACAGCAGACAATGAGATGGTTGGGTCGCAAGCATCACTGATTCAATGGACATCAATTTGAGCAAACTCCGGGAGATCCTGAAGGGCAGGGAAATCTTGACATGCTGCAGTCCACGGGGTCGCAGAGAGTTCGGCACTTTGGTGACTGAACAGCCACAACGATGTACAGGATGTGTTTACCTTACCATAGGAATTAGGAAAAGTGGGAAGGGGTAGTTTCACGGATAGTTTTTCATAGACCTTGAATTTAGAGAATACACATCACATTATAATGTCAAGTGGTCAGTTGGTTACGTTCATTCTAATCTAACATTAATTTTTTTAAAATCAATGCAGAAGTGTTGTGAAGATCCCAAACAGGATGGTTCTACAAATCATGCCTCAGTCTTGGGAACCCAGATCCACCTTTTCAGTATTCCATCTTGGTTAATGACATGTGTACATTACACTTTGGTCAGAATTGTGCATGTTGCTCTTCATGGAACAAACAACATACAGGGGGCAGCACATACTTATTAGAAAAGTTAAGCGAGCAGGTGTGAGTCCATAGCAACATCTAGATTATAGGTCCTTTCCTGGATTCCGTGCTCACCCTCCAAGAACCTCCACAAAACCCAGGCGCTGTTCTGCCTGGGTTTCAGATTAAAACTTCCTAGGTAACTCCTGCTTGCTTATATATCAGTCCTTTCTATGGCCTTCTTTTACTTTCAGAACTGTTTTTTGGTTCCAGTCAAAACATGTATCTGGTGTCTTATACGAAGCAGCATGCCAGATGTCATGAGCGTGCAGCAAGCTGGCTAGTATTCAGTTCCGCCACATCGGGTTTTGGGACTTCCTGACTTGTTGAGGGTTATACATATGTTAATTTTAAGAGCACTCTATAATCAACATTTTGAAACCTCAGGAGTGTGAGGCGGAAGATTACTTTTACTGTGGGGGTCTTCGTGGAGGAGCTGTTACTTAAAAGTAGAGTTAGAGATGGGCAGGATTTGGGACAAATGGAGAAGATGGGGCATTCGCAAAGAGCTGTTCACGGTGGCACTGCTGCAGTTGTCTATGAATTTCAGGGAGGGGCACTGTAAGTCAACTGTTGAAGGCGTTGCCTGAGCACCTATTTCTTCGGTAGACATTTTTTTTCTTTTTCTGTGCCGTCAGCAGGTATGTTTCTTTATTGAATTGTAGTGGACAGAATGACAACATGCATACGTTGGAACTGTTAAGTAAGAGCTGTGAGTCCAGAGAGGAGAAGGGGTTGTTTTTATGGCAGAAACAAGGTTTAAGGTGATCATTTTGCATTTGCACATAAATTTAACTTTGACAATTTAGGCAAATGGGAAAAAAGCAAAGCACAATAGACATATCAATTACAGGAAACATAGCAATTCTTCAGAATAAAAAATTTTCCCAATTTCTAATTTTTAAAAATTACAAAAATGTTCAAGTAACTTTGTTAACTTTAAGTTAAATTTAAATTTAACTTTTACCATTTAGGCAAATGGTAAAAAGCAAAGCACAATAGACGTATCAATTATAGGAAACATAACAATTCTTCAGAGTAAAAAATCTTCCCAATTTCTAATTTTTAAAAATTATGAAAATGTTCAAGTATATACAGATACTGTAGTATAGTGAAGTTGTACCCACAACAGCAGTTATTAATATTTTATCCTTGTTTCATCTATTCCCTCCACCTTACTCTTAAGTGTACTATAGTATTTTAAATCAAATCCCAAATCACCCATATTTCAGTACATATGTATAATGCTAAGGATATTTTTACATACATACATAACAACATTAGTAATTTGTTAATTATCCTACCTAGAATATGATTTTTCTGATTTGCCCATATATCTTTTGTATAGTTGGTTTATTTGAATCAGGCACCAGAAAAGATCCGTGCGTTTGACTGTATCTAGTGAGTTTCTTTGATTAAACATTTGCCACTGCCTTTCCTGTCCCCCATCTGCTAATGCTTTTTGATCTGTTGCAGAAACCCAAGTTTGGCCCGTGTTCTGGGTTTGAATTAGTGCTTCCTTATTATGTTGTTTAACTTGTTCCTTCATCCCCTGTGTTTCCTGTAGACTGATAGTTCTAGGAACTTCATTTGATTCAGTTGATTTTTTAAATGAGGGAAAGGAGGTAAATATTTTTATAGATAGAGCTTTGTACTTCCTGTATATCCTACCATGAGTCACATTGATGTTTGATTTTCCTAGTCACATTGATGTCTGATTTTCTTATTTTAAAAACACTGATAGTGTTCCAAGTTATCAGCTCCAGTATATCTGCTATGAAGTTCTCCATCATCCTTTTACTTATAATTATAATGGGCATTGATAATTGTTGCCTATATCCCATATTTCATCAAAATTGCACAATGTTAATTTTCTGTTTTTCTTTCTACATTTATTAACTATGTGAATCTTCTGTTAAGAAGATTCTTTCCCTTTCGACTATTTGGTTACCCTCAAATGCAGGCTATACAGAAAAGACAGAATAAAAGTGTCATTCTCTTTCTTTTATTTACCACTTTTGCAGGTATTGAGTTGTTGTTCTCACACTTTAATGTGACCAATGGATTTTCTTTTTTGATATTATAATCTTCATGAGTTTTAATCTTTTATATTAACTATAGTATAGTTTACTTATACTACTGTCCAATACATAATTTATATTTATATATGCAAATTTTAATTTTCTTGTCAGTTCCTTGCAGTGGTTTTTCTTTTTTATGCCCGAATTGTATTACCTTAGGCTTGTAGGAGGGCTTCTTAGCTGGCGCAGTGGTAAAGAATCTGCCCGCCAGTGCAGGCGATGCAGGAGATGCAGGTCCAGTCTCTAGGTTTGGAAGATCCCCTGGAACAGGAAATGGCAACCCACTCCACTGTTCTTGTTTGGAAAATCCCATGGACAGAGGAACCTAGCAGCTACAGTTCATGCAGTTAGAGTCAGACACAACTGAGTGTACACACACGCACACACACACACACATGCACACACGTGCCTGTGAGAGCCTTTCACTTTGGCTCCTGTGTCTTTTTTGGCACGACATCATCCATCTTTGCTTTCTGAGGTAACATGTCCCATTCTCGTCTTATATATTTTCCAGCTCCTTCACGGGGCCCTGGTTCCTTTACCTGGGAATGATCTCATATTGATTTTTTAAATAGCGATTCTATAATCAGGAAAAAGTATCACATGTACATTATAAATATTTGTCCTTAAGAAAAACTTAATATACAATACACATTCTCAGTGCCCATTGTTAACCTTTGATTTTTTTCTCTTCAACATACGTGTTTGCATATATAGGACACACAGGTTTCTTTTATATACATAAACATATATATGTACATATAGGGCATATAAATATGTGTATGCAACATTCTATCTAAAGTGTTTTCAGTTAAAAGGGATTGTGGGCATTTTTTTTCAGGGCAGTAGAAATCTTCAGAATATTGATTTTTTTAAAAACTGTATTTATTTCTGGCTGTGCTGGGCCTTTATTGCTTTTCTCTAGTTGTGGCAAGCAGCGGGGCCCCTCTCTAGTTGTGGTGCGTGGACTTCTCATTATGGTGGTTTCTCCTCCCGCAGAGCACGGGCTTCAGTAGCTGTGGCACGTGGGCGCAGCTGCGCAGCTTTGGGGCTCTGAGCACAGGCTCAGTAGTCGTGGTGCATAGGCTCAGTTGCTCTGCAGCATGTGGGATCCTCCCGGATCAACGATCTAACCTGTGTCTCCTATATCGGCAGTTGGATTCTTTACCACTGAGCCCACAAGCCCCAGAGCATTGGTTTTTAAATGACTTGACAGTGTTCAGTTTCCTGGGAGTTTTTCTCTTTTTCAGCTATCTTAAGTAATGATTCATCTGCCATCTTGGGACATAAATCTTAGAGAAACAGATTTACCGGAGAAGCATTTTTAAGTCTACTGCTACACAGTGGACATACTCATTATCATGTGAAAGACACTAGATAAACTAGTACATGGTGCATTCAAAGCTGGAGTCCTTAGAAGTCTTACCTCTTGCACTTTACTAAGTATTAATAGCTTCATGGTGTTTGAACAGATTATTCAATATTTTTGTGCCTTAGTTTACTCATCTTATTTAGAACAGAAGAAAAAGAACTTCTCTTAGGAGTGAAGAATCAAAAAGTGTTTCTGTTCTTTTCTTGAGAATCAAAAGAAATAGTTTGGTCCTTCTGCGTGTTTTCTACAGGTATGTTCCAGGGTTCAGGTGTAAAACGGTGAATGAGTGGAATCAGCAGAGCGCTTTTTGTGGACTTATTCTATCTGCTCCTGCTGCTCCCGTCTCTATTAATATATCTCAGATACTGGTGACAAGTACTGGAAGGGCAATGAAGCAGGGTAAGGAGATGAGATTAGGGGAGAGGACCTCTGCTGGAAGCCTTGGTCAGGAAGGCCCTGTGTGTAAAATGAGGAAGAGAACCATGGTGATCTGCACTAAGAGCTCTCCATGAACAATATGGAAAATGTTCTTCCATATTGCCGGGAGTGTCAATCCAGACATTGTGGCTGAAGCCTAGAGTGTAAGAGATGAGGACAGAGAAGAGTAAATCACAAGGAGCCTTTCAGGCTGCAGTCAGGAGTGTGGATTTTATCCTCAGGGAAATGGGAAGGATTAAACAGAGAAGTAACAGGGCTTTGTGAATTGTGAAGTGTTGTACTATAGGAGAGATCCTGCATTATTTTAAATACTGCTACTGTTATCACCATGATAACCACGTGGTTTACTCGCTGAGCTGTAAAAAATGTCAGTTTGATTCCTGCATAGTATCCAGTATTGCACATCATTGGCCCCTGAAAGTCTGATCAAGAAAGTAGTTTGGCTAAAAAGTTCATTTGGGTTTCCCTGCCGCTGTTATTAAAAAACCCTAACAACCGTATTGGCCAATGCAATATATTAATTGCAAAGACCACTTCACTAGTCGTCTTGTGTGCTCTAGAACGATTAATTTTGGTTTTACATATCTGATGATGAGCTATGTGTAAAAAAGCTGCTATGGCAGCTTTTTTAATTAACCAGAGGTTAATTTAACCTTCTTTAAGCTACTGCTTCTTTAAACTACTCACGGCTTATTTTAATGAAGCTGCTGAATCATTGCATCTTATTTGCAGCCGAGAACAGCATATAGCCTATCCTTCCAAAAACAAAATCAGAACTTTTAGATGCAGTTTTTAAAAGGAGAAAATCACTCATTTTGCATTGCTGTATAGTCTGTGTGGATACCTTTTTTTTTAACCCATTTTGGCTCTGGAAATTGTAGCCGTGAATCAGATGTTAGAAGGAAAAAACCCCACAGAACTATCTTTTTCTACTATTTATTCAGATTTTACTGCATGCGGATGCTCTTCTAAGAACTTGTTGCTTAGTTGCTCAGTCATGTCCTGCTCTTTGCAACCTATGGACTAAAGCATGCCAGGCTTCCCTGTCCTTCACCATCTTCCAGTTTGCTCAAACTCATGTCCATTAAGTCAGTGACGCTATCCAACCATCTAGTCCTCTGTCACCCCCTTCTCCTCCTGCCTTCAATAGTTCCCAGCATCAGGGTCTTTTCCAGTGAGTCAGTTCTTCACATCAGGTGGCCAAAGTATTAGAGCTTCAGCTTCAGTATCAGTCCTTCTAATGAATATTCAGGGTTGGTTTCCTTTAGGATTGACTGGTTTGATCTTGCAGTCCACGGGACTTCCAAGAGTCTTCTCTGGCACCACTGTGCGAAAGCATCAATTCTTCAGCACTCACCCTTCTTTATGGTCCACCCCTCACACACATACATGACTACTGAAAAAACCATAGCTTTGACTATACAGACCTTTGTCAGCAAAGTGATGACTTTGCTTTCTAGTATGCTGTCTAGGTTTGTCATAGTTTCTCTTCCAAGGAGCAAGCATCTTTTGAATCTCGTGGCAGGAGTCACACAACCCACAGTGATTTTGGAGCCCAAGAAAATAAAGTCTGTCACCATTGCCATTGTTTCCCCATCTATTTGCCGTAAAGTGGTGGGACTGGATGCCATGATCTTAGTTTTTTGAATATTGAGTTTTAAGCCAGCCTTTTCACTCTCCTCTTTCACCTTCATCAAGAGGCTCTTTAGTTCCTCTTTGCTTTCTGCCATTAGGTTGGTGTCATCTGCGTATCTGAGGTCATTGATATTTCTCCTGGCAGTCTTGATTCCAGCTTGTGATTCATCCAGCCCAGCATTTCTCATGATGTACTCTGCATATGTTAAATAAGCAGGGTGTCAGTATACAGCCTTGGCATACTCCTGTCTCAGTTTTCAACCAGTTCATTGTTCCACATCTGGTTCTAACTGTTGATTCTTGACCTGCATAGAGGTTTCTCAGGAGGCAGGTAAGGTGGTCTGGTATTCCCATGTCTTTGAGAATTTTCCACAGTTTGTTGTGATCCATATAGTCAGAGGCTTTAGCGTAGTCAATGAAGCAGAAGTACGTGTTTTTCTAGAATTTTCTTGTCTTTTCTATGATCCAATGGATGTTGGCAGTTTGATCCCTGTGCCTTTTCTAAATCCACCTTAAACATCTGGGAGTTCTTGGTTCACATGCTGTTGAAGCCTAGCTTGGAGAATTTGGAGCATTGCTTTGCTAGCATGTAAAATGAGTGCAATTGTGCAGTAGTTTGAACATTCTTTGGCATTGCCTTTCTTTGGGATTGGAATGAAAACTGACCTTTTCCAGTCCTGTGGCTGCTGCTGAATTTTCCAAATTTGCTGGCATATTGAGTGCAGTGCTTTTAACAACATAGTTATTTTAAAGCTAGACATTTTAACTCTCAGTGGTAGACATAGGTGCAGACTTAATTTATTCTGACTCCCAGTCTAGCCCTCTTCTCCCTACCTCACGGATATAGAAGCTGGCTGAGGGCTATGCTTTTGTGAACAGCGGCACGAAAAGCAATCTCCTCCCCCTTTTTAAATTGATTTCAGTGGGTCAGTAAGTGTCCCAGTCATCCTGACAACCAAATTTTCCAGGACATGTCCTAGGAGTGATATTAGCCCCTTTGACAACTACAGCCCTTCATGGAGAATAGTGAGAGTCTCCACTTGGTGTCTGTAGGGGTAGAGAGATTTAGAAAATTGAATTTACTAAAGTTGTGAACTTCAATAACTTCCTGATTATATGAAAGAGTTAACAAATGGAAAGAATCTGCTCTGACAACCAAAGTTTTGTGATTGAGTGAACAGTGGATCCATTCACTGTGAAGGGGAATATAGAAGAATAAGAGGAACTTGGGGGTGAGATTTGAGTTGCCTGGAGGGTGTCTGTAGCAGGCAGAAGTTAGAAATGTAGGCTGATTGGTTGGAGCTGGAGATAGATTTCAGGTTGTTGAAGTCGGTGGGTAGATGAGATCACTCAGAGAATATAGGATAAGAAGACAGCCAAGATAGAACCTTGAAGGACGTCAACATTGGAATAAATATGAGTCATTGAATTAAAAGCGGAAAGAAAGGACATTTGGAAAGACAGGAAAACAAATGTGTGAAAGTTAAGAGGTGTGAAGTGCTAAATGTTTGTGCAAATTCCTTTCTTGCGGATTTAGCATGTTGTTTTATAAATATTAATTTTAGTATAAAGGCATGCTAAATTATTCCCCACCCCTGTCCTCCCAGTTTTCATGTTAAATTTCCCCTCTGAGTCGTCTTTGGGATTTGGGCATGTCCCACTAATTAACCATCAGGAACAAGCTTACCCTCAGTTTGAGAGACCCAGGGATGGGTCTCCACAGCCCTCTGTAATGCTGACAGTGGCTGGCTTTCTCCCAGTGTCATTAGTAATTTTGACTCAGCCCAAGGAATCCTATTGAGATTTATTATGAACCAGTTTTTTTTTTTTTTTTTTGAAGAGACAGGGAAGAGAGTATTTAAAAACTAAATGAATTTTTTCAACTACAGTATATATTTTTGTCCATTTCCTTCATGAACTCCGGTTATGTCTAAAACATAGCTTAGGCAGAAATGTAGTTTAAGAAAAACTTTGAACATATGCAATAGTTGAGAAACAGTGAAAACACATAAACCCATCTAGATTTTAAAGTTTCTTACCATATTTTCAACTGTGGTACTCTGGCTTAGAGGTAGTCGGCATATTTAGGGAACCAAAAGGAAGGACCTCAATGTGGCTGGACCCCCGTAATTAGAGGCTGGAGGACTGTGTGAACTGGAGATGGGTAAAGCCATGGTAGACAGTTTGAGTTTTACCAAAAAGGCAATGAAAAGTTATTGAAGGGCCTTACTCGGGGAACTCTTGCTGTTATTGTTCCCTAGAATTCTCTCAAATCCTTATGGTAAAGGAAGAAAAGGGGAAGTGAGAGCAAGGCAGGTGAGGGATGTCTTACAACCATCTAGAAGTGAAGTGAAGTGAAGTAAAAGTCGCTCAGTCATGTCTGACTCTGTGACCCTGTGGACTATACACTCCAGGAATTCTCCAGGCCAGAATACTGGAGTGGGTAGCTCTCCCCTTCTCCAGGGGATCTTCCCAACCCAGGGATCGAATCTGGGTCTACTGCATTGCAGGCAGATTCTTTACCAGCTGAGCCACAAGGAAAGCCCTTTAACCATTGTTACTGCACTAGTTCCAGCTTGGGCATCTCCGTGCTCTTGGAGACATGTGCCTGGGTGTTTCACATCCTTCACGGACACAGAAGCCTGTGAATAGTTGGGCGTGATGGTGGACCAGGCCCCTTTGAAAGCACCATCTCCATTCCTGGAAGGAAGCAGAGTGGGCTGGAGAGTTGATTCTCAGTGCTGCATTTGCTATCATTTGGGCATTGTTGGAAGGTCATGAGTTGTTCTGTGAAGGGATTAGCCTTTGTTGCTTGTAAGGACTGGGCTTCCCTGGTGGCTTAGATGGTAAAGAATCTGCCTGCAGTTTGGGGGGCTTGGGTTCGATCCCTGGGTTGCAAAGATCCCCTGGAGAAGGAACTGGCAACCCATTTCAGTATTTCTGCTTTGAGAATCCCATGGACAGAGGAGCCTGGAGGGCTAAAGTCCACGGCGTTGCAGAGTCAGACACGACTGAGTGAACAGCACATACACATACACCACAGAGGCACAAGCAAACTGAAGCCTCATGACCAACTCAAACTCAGTTTCTATTTGGTTCCAAATCTTCAGGTGGATTTCAGAGAGTTCTTTATTGCTAAAATGAATTAAAGTGATTCATGAAATCTGGTTTAGTCATCTGTATTTCTTTTAGCTGTGTGTGTGTACTATTACATATTTTAGAAACGTTAGTTTTCTTAACTCCAGATCATGGTCAAAGTCTGCTGGTTCTGTTGGTTCTGTCTGACTTGGTGGATTAGTAAGGTTAGTAAATTGGCAGCCTTACTTTTCTGTCATTCAGCCTTCCATGGAAATGTTTTATTAATAGTGCTTTTTATGTATTAAGGATAATTTTATATATCCATTGATTTCTTTAAATTTAGTTTCATGTTTACCAGAATTATGTGTGTCAAATTGAAGGAGACAAAAAGTTATAGAAAGGGTTTGTAAGAAAAATAACAATCCTCCACACTTTTCCGGCTCTCTAGAGGTACAGCCTCTTTTGATCAATTGTTTTGGAATCTTTCTCCACAATTGTAATGAACATGCTAATACTTACATGACACATCCATTTCATCATGTTACTTATAACACTGCCTCAGTAGCTGCTTTTATTTTTTTTTACTAATCGTAAAGTCAGTAACACAATAAATATGTATTTCTCTTAGCCTTTTAGCAATGTTCTAGGCACATGTATTGTCTGCCTGCTCAGTCATGACTTAGAAGCCATTCACGAATTTTAAACTTCTCTACATTTTCACTTAATTATTTAAAAAGTTGGATCACAAGTGACATACAGTAGTATACGGATAATTAAGCTTAGTACAAAGCAAATTTAGCCATAAGAAATAAATTCTAATGCAGAAGTTTTAAGGGATACTATTTCCTTGTCTTTGATCCCCCAAATCTTGGTTATATTAAATGAGAATTGGTGAATTTGAAGGTGTAAATGAAAGAAATAAAAGGATTTTTATTATTGTACTTAGGCTTTAAAATAAGAACTATGTGATAAAGTTTTTATTTATACATTTTGTAATGTTATTTAAATAGTTCTTATTTATTCTTTTACTTAATAATTATACTTAACTGTATTTTTGAAACAATACATCAAAAGAATATTTAAAGTGTGTGTATGAGAGATGGGGAGGGAGGGCAGAGAGAAAACACAAGCATGTCCTGAAGAGCTGGGACTGGGTTAAAGCCTGCTGAGGAGTGTCCGCCGCTTGTTACTGACTGTATTCCTCTAAGTATGGTTTATTAGTTCATACGTTCAGCAGAATCTTGTCTGCCTGGTGTATTAATTAAGAGAAATGATTGTGGCATGCTTCCCCTTTCCCTCACAAGAGCAGTTTGTATATGTATTCTCTTCGGCAGCTGTGTGTTTTCTTCTGTGACCAGTATTTCATGTGTAGTAGCTGGAAAGTCACTTCTTTCACCACTGAGCAGGAGCTGAAAATAATCTCTGTTGCATAGCACCCTAATATTTCCTGCAAAATAGCCATTAAACATTCCCAGCCTTTACCCAGCATAGACTTGTTTTATCGCTGCTATTATTTGTGGAATACAAATAGGAAGATTATATATTCATAGGATATATTGTGAGTGTGAATTTACTGATTACAGAGGAGCAGTCTGCATTGCCCTCTACCCTTCTTCAAAATAAATAAAAGAAAACAGTAATGGAAAAGAGTGATCCAGAATTTGGGTCCCATCTTGCCAGGTAATCAAAGAGAAAATGTAACAGCCATCTGGGAGTAACTCACCTGTAGTTGATCCAAACTTCTTGTTGTAGAAAAGATATTTAGAAGTAAATCTATGCATCTTTGAATTTTGAGAACCTGTGTTTGAAGGCATTTCCCTTTGATTAATGAAGATATGGTTTTACTATGATCAAAAGAAGATTTACAAGCTGACAGAGGCGAACTGTGTGTAGGTGACTGATTCGGGCATAGAGATTGATCAAACCACGTCAAGAAATAACATAACTGTTCATGATCTGTTAGAATTCATTTGCATGTTCTTTCCCCCTAAATGTTTATTTGTAAACAGACATGCAGCTCTGTGTATCTCAAACTTTAGAGAAGAAACATTCCAACACTTTCTTCCAGTGAAATCTTAGGTGAAGGTCAAAGGAAGTGTTATGATGCTGTGCGGCAGAGAGATTTTATGTTGATGGAAAAAATACAGAGTAGGGTTGGGGTGTCTGAGACCTACCTCTACCCGGGCAGTGGGTGCCAGGGGCAGTTAACTATAGGAGTTTGGAACTCCCAGGTTGAAAGTCACTGAACTAAGTGATCTTTAAGGTTCTTCTCAAAAGTGTTAATCTTTTGGTATCTTATATGAGGTTGTTTAGCGAGGGTGGGTGTTACTTCTTTTAGTTTATTTAGTGAGAGAAATTGTAGCTTCTGACGTGTTCCCATTCCTTCCATCATTTATCTTCTTAACTGTGTTTATGCATGGTGACTTCTTTGAATAGTTGATACCCCCCTTTTGCCTCATGTAATTGAAACGTTGTCTTCTGCTTCCCACAAAAAATTAAAAACTTTCAGAAGTTCATTGTCCCCAGAATTTATCGAGTGAGTTCCTTCATAGAGAATAGCCATATCCAGGCAGAAAAAGTACACCATGAAACCATCACTTAAAGAATTTGCAGATCTGACTGGGAAGATGTGCCCAGGGCTCTCTCCAAGGTTCCCTCCAGCCCTGAGCCCTCGGGCCTGACTGAGGAGGAGGATGGGTGTGCCTGAGGGACGCTTAGCAGCAAGCAGCATAAACCTTGAAAAAGCACATCTGGTGAGACCTAGAGAGTGGGCCTATTGCCAGTGTTTTTTGGCTAAGCCCCCAGTACTAACTTTTTACCTCAGTTTCCTCAACTGATAGAGGTGTCTATTAACTGGAGGTATAGTCTGGTGATTATGGACACTTTGGATCAACCTGAGCCTGAGCTGGTTTTACCCTTTAGTACCTTGAGCCAGTTTCTTTAAGTCATTCAGCTTTATCTGTAAATGGAAGTCATATAATGTCCTTGGAGAATTGTTTGAAAAGATCCCATAGATTACAGATTCCGTTGCTTAGGAGGGGCCCTGGCAGCACTAGCAGGCCACCAGCATCAGCACCGTCACGTTCCTCTCCAGATGGGGGTTACAAGCGCAGGGGATTAAAAAGGTGTTTTGAAAAGTACAAAGTGTTCTGTAATTCTACAGTCATTTCTTATATATTTGTGGATTTCCTAGGACTGGTTTTGAAACTGATGTGAAATAATTTGCTCAAGCCTGGTTTTCTTCTCAGTTTAGGATTTAGAAAGTAGGTCTTCTGTCTGCCTCCTTTTCCTCACTGGTTCCTTGTGCTGTGTCCGCAGGTAGAGCAGGCGGAGCGCAGTGAGGCGCCTGTCGCTGCTGCCATGCCGTTCCCATTTGGGAAGTCTCACAAGTCCCCTGCAGACATCGTGAAGAACCTGAAGGAGAGCATGGCTGTGCTGGAGAAGCAAGACATTTCCGACAAAAAAGCAGAAAAGGTATGTATTTGGCTTTATTTTATATTTTTAATCTTTGGATTAGGAGCACATGTAAGACAAATTATGAGCTGATTTCTAAAAAGCAGTAAATTTAGTTTGTGTTTATTTAAGGTTTTTAAAATATAGTCCAACTCAAGTAGCGCTTGCTGGTGCTATTTAAATTCCACGTGTTTTCTCCTGTTCTGCCATCTAACACATATCTAACTTTTTTCTCAAGTTTTTCACTTGAGGTTTCCAATTTTATTTTAACTTTTGGGGTTTTTGTTGTTGATGTGGTTTATCTGATTCCTAAAATCAGTGTTTCCACTGGTAGTCTGCCATGGGAGATACCTCTCCTGATTTTGTGTTTCCTGTATCCCTGACAAGTATCTTCTACCCAGTCATCACAGTCTAAAATGTGACTTTCATCCCAGTTTGTCCCCCGCCCCGAGAAGCATCAACTTTCACGAAATAGCATGAACCTCTACTGCTTCCTGAGAGGTTTAGGAATTGATCCCAACTTCCATTCCTACTTGACAAAAATTCTCACGACCTTATGGACCCTAGTAGTAGCCTCCTAAGGGCTCTTTCTGAAATGTCTCCCCTCCTTTAACCCTTCAGTTCAGCCTTCTCGCGTAGTGCATGAGACCCTTTGTGGCCTGGCCTGCGCGGCTCTCGGTGGACTTTAATCCTTCTTCCTTGCTCTGTGTGCTCTGCCAGTCTTGGCCCCTCTCTGTTCATGGAAGCAGTTAAGAGCAGTCAGCTAGCTGTACTGTCTTTGTCTTGTTCCACTGCCCCACACCAGTTTCCCTTAGCCCTCATTCGTTTTTCAGAACCAGCCTCTTCATCTGGTTTTCCCAAATGGCTTTCCAGAATACTCCCTCTCCTGACCTTATCCTTACCCCCTAAAACAAATATCCACCATTTGGCCACCTCCTTTGGAAATAGCCAGACTGCTGCTGTCTTCAACATGGTTTTATTTGCATCATATTTTTGTCTTCCTTTCTAGACTTTGAGCTCTTTGACCCATGTGTCGTTTCTGGCCCGCCTTTGCCCTCCATGGTACCTGTCTCCCCATGGGCTGAACGCCTGATGAGTCATTGGATGAGTGCTTGAGTGGAGCATTTTCCATCCTTTCTTTTATTTTAGGAAGTTGTTTTCTGTTTTGAGTTGACAGTTAAATTGCATCATTTCTACCATCTTTTTAAGTTTGAGATTCTGTGGTTTACCTGTATCCTTATAAAGAAAAGAATATCACAGTCATGGGATTAAGATTTGTAATTATAGGCTATTTAGTTATATAACTTCCTGTCATTGGAAGCAGTGTACAATTAGTGAAGTTTGGTATAATGCAGCTTTTCTTCCATAGAAAGTCTGTAGACAATTTCTTGTATACCTTAGTAAGATATATAGGTAACTGTTAATAATATGATGAAGTGAATTTCTTTTAAAAATGGCTGTTATATTATTTTGGTTGAAGTATATAAAGAAAATCTGGCCTCATACAGATGCATAATTGGGAAAGAGGAGTATTTTAATAGCCTTTCGGATTTTTGAAGTTTCTGATACCACATGAGCATTCACCAGTTGATAGTTTCTTGGTTGTAATAGACTCAAAAGTGTATAAATGGACTTCTCATACTCTCTACTTTGAAGAGGTTCTTTTTCCATACATAACTTTGTTATAGGCATTGGTCATTTAGAAAGTGTTGGATCATTGACTTATATCTTCCAAATGTTGACACATTATTCAGTATCAAAAATTCACACTCTAAAATTATACTACTATGATCTCAGAAAAGTAAAACTTTTAGAAAGTGGTCAAACTTCCTCGTGTTGTATTCAAATTTCGAAATTCAAGTTTGGCAACAAATACTATTTGTTGGTTGTTTTTCTTAAGGTGACAGGTTCACTTTGTTTATTTTTGAAAAAATACCTGCCAAGGATACAAGCCTGAATAATTTGTCAGATTTTCTTTCAAGGAAAAGTGATATTGCATGAAGAAAACTGCTTGTTCAGCACATAGCCCAAGCATTATTATACAAATACTTTTCTTCAAGACAAGCAGCCATACTTCTGGAAGGGGCAGAAGGTGCTTTGTGTGTACTTCCCATTCAGTTCAGTTCAGTCCAGTCTCTCAGTTGTGTCCAACTCCTTGCAACTGCATGAACTGCAGCACACCAGGCCTCCCTGTCCCTCACCAACTCCCAGAGTCCACCCAAACTCATGTCCATTGAGTTGGTGATGCCATCCAACCATCTCATCCTCTGTCGTCCCCTTCTCCTCCTGCCCTCAGTCTTTCCCAGCATCAGGGTCTTTTCAAATGAGTCAGCTCTTTGCATCAGGTGGCCAAAGTATTGGAGTTTCAGCTTCAACATCAGTCCTTCCAATGAACACCCATGACTGATTTCCTTTAGGATGGACTGGTTGGATCTCCTTGCAGTCCAAGGGACTCTCAGGAGTCTTCTCCAACACCACAGTTCAAAAGCATCAATTCTTCAGTGCTCAGCTTTCTTTATAGTCTAACTCTTACATCCATACGTGACTATTGGAAAAACCATAGCTTTGACTAGAAGGACCTTTGTTGGGAAAGGAATGTCTCTTCTTTTGAATATGCTGTCTAGGTTGGTCATAACTTTCCTTCCAAGGAGTAAGTCTTTTAATTTCATGGCTGCAGTCACCATCTGCAGTGATTTTTGGAGCCCCAAAAAATAAAGTCAGCCACTGGTTCCCCATCTATTTCCCATGAAGTGATGGGACCAGGTGCCATGATCTTAGTTTTCTGAATGTTGAGCTTTAAGCCAATCACATCAAATGTTCCCGCTTGCAGGTCAAAATTTAATGAATTATTTTTCTGCTTCCTCATACTACTCTTAAGTGAAACAGTTTTTTAAACTGAGTGCGTGAGGATGGAAAAACTACAGTGATAGCTGTTGTAACTCTGGCAAGAGGTCAGCACCATCATTGCAAATGGTTGTGGTCGAAAAGGGCAAATTATGTATTTACATTGATAAGAAAACAGTTTTGACCTTATTGACCCCTTGAAAGGGTCTCAGGGAACCGTTTTTGGTAACATAGAGGTTGAGAAATCCTGATCTAAACCTAAGGAAGAATAGACCTCCTGCTATTAGGATAAACAAAGCAAAGAGAATTAGTTGAACTTTTGAAAAATAAGTTTTGCTTCAAAGAAAGGGGACAACTTTGAAGACTGGTTGATACAAATTACTTATTCTGGAATAGATTAGGAATAGAGAGGAAGACCCTGAACTTTGTGGTTTCACTTTCTTGTCAAGATTCAGGAGACATTGCTAATACAAGTGGTGAAAAGGGAAGTGAGACCTGAAAACAATGGAAAGATAAAATATTATCACTAAATTGAACACCCTGAAAAACTACTTTGATATCATATTTAAAACTGAAAACTTGAAGGTTAGGATGCTTTGTATGATTTGTTATCTAGCATTGTTCTGAAAATTCTAGGCAATGCATAAAGAAATGGTTTAGAAATGAAAATACATCTATTTCAAATAAAGAAGGGAAATTACAGTGTTGACATATTTCTATATCTTTACAAAGCACAGAGGAATCAATGTGAATATGAGAGTTCACTAGGGCAGCTAAATACAAAATCCATAGCTTCCCTAAATATCAATCAAAATGATCTAGAAATTATAATTTTTTAAAAAGTATTTTATTTGTAGTAACAACAAATAAATAGGGATCTGGGAATACTTTTATCAGGAGGTATGCAGAACCTGTCCATGTCATTGGACAGAATAAGCTTAAAGCAATTCCATTCACATCACAGCAGGATCTTTTTGTACCTTGACAAAAAATGATTACGAAGTTCTGGAAGAATAAAGAGCTGTAAAGTTGTGCTGGAATTTAAGGAATATGAATTCTACTTTGTTTTGAAGCAAAGCACACATTTCATACATCCCGATCATGAGTAGTGAGACACCATCCTTCTAGTTGTTCAGGCCAAAAGACTTGAGTCATCCATGACTCCTTTCATACTTCCCAAATCCAATTCATGAGCAAGTTCATCCACTTAATTGGGGCGGGGAGTGTTAAAAAGCCAGAATCTAATGACTCCTTCACCCCATTTTCCTGGTTCCGACTCTGGCCTAAGCTGTTATCTTTGCTCTGCATTGCTGCAGTGTTCTTCTAACTGGTCCCCCACAACTATAATGATTCTTTTCAAAACATGCATCAAATAATATTTCCCTTACAGTAAAAGTCAAAATCCTTACAGGAGCTGAACTAAGTTCTACAGGTCAAATCCTGCCTAGGCCTGTTTTTGTAACGCTCATGAGATAAGAATGGTTCTTACATTTCTAAAGGATTGGTTTTAAAAGCAAAGAAAACTCTGCAACAGAGACTGTGTGGCCTGTAAATCTTAAAATATTTCCTGTTTGGTGTTTTTAACTAAAAATAAATGCCCATCCTTGTCCTGGTCAGTCAGGCCCGTCTCTTCTCCTAGTATTCCCCCCAGCGTCGGCTTGCCTTTCCTCCTGCATTCCTGTCCACCCCTGCCTTGAGGCTTTTGCATTGGGCTGTTCCCTTTGCCTGGAATGTTCTTCCCCCAACTCTCTGCTTGTTTTGCCCCCTTGTTGCCTTCAAGGCTTTGCTCAAATATTGCTTTCGCCCAACCCTCTATTTATAAAGTGCAGCCTCAGTTCAGTTGAGTCACTCAGTCATGTCCTACTCTTCGCGACCCCATGAATCGCAGCATGCCAGGCCTCCCTGTCCATCACCAACTCCTGGAGTTCACTCAAACTCAAGTCCATCAAGTCGGTGATGCCATCCAGCCATCTCATCCTCTGTCGTCCAATCCCTCCCAGCATCAGAGGCTTTTCCAATGAGTCAACTCTTCACTTGAGGTGGCCAAAGTCCTGGAGTTTCAGCTATAACATCATTCCTTACAAAGAACATCCAGGGCTGATCTCCTTTAGGATGGACTGGTTGGATCTTCTTGCAGTCCAAGGGACTCTTCAAGAGTCTTCTCCAACGCCACAGTTCAAAAGCATCAATTCTTCGGCGCACAGCTTTCTTCACAGTCCAACTCTCACATCCACACTTGACCACTGGAAAAACCATAGCCTTGACTAGACCCCAGCATTCCTGTTTACCCGATCTTGCTGTTTTCTGTGTATCACTTAACATCTTTAATATACTTAATGATTTTTTATAATTAGTTCTTCCCTCTGTTAGAACATAAGCCTTCCAAAGACAGCTCCATAATTACTTTTTTATTTATTGAAAATGGAATTCAGAGTTAACATGAAACACTGTCAGCTTGTATCTCTTCTAAACTCTTTAGTGTCTACTGGATAGGATAAAACATGTATTACTGAGGATGCTGAAATAATTTGTATATTGAGTTTATGACCAATAAGAGTATCCCAAGCTGGTATCTTCTGAATTTTATGATGGTGGCCAAGTATCACATTCCTTACAGTACTACCACCCACACAAACAGTGAGATAAATGACCCTTCTCAAGAGGTCTACCCTGTTAGTCCTAGTATCGTCCATATTGTTTTGTGTTTATTAATTATCTTCCTGTGTAGTTCAGTATGCTCAATGGACACTTTTCATGATTGGATGAATAATTATACCCAGTGGATCTAATTAATGGATAACCAAGCACCTAGGCAGGTTTTTGGTGACCTGTTGCAGGATACTGTCCCCAACTCGAAACTTTTGATAACATTTATTATCACTGAAGAAGGGCTTAATTAACAGAGCTTGTGAATGACAGAAATTGGAGAAGAATAGAAGACTCTGTAGGTAACTAAATCAGGCACCAAAGAAGGGTTAATTAGCTGGAGAAGGGGGGCAGGAGGAAGGATATGATTGTAACTGATAAAGTGCAGCACAGATACAAGTATCACTCTGTATCAGGGTCTGAAAAAGCAGATGGGATACCAAAGGAGAAAATAAAATATAATCACTGAAAGTATTTGATTAAACCAAAAGAAGGCAGAAAAAGAGGAAAGAACAGCAGTATAGAGTAGGTAGAACAAATGGAAAACAAATACCAAGATACTAGACTCAAATGTGCTGTATTAATAATCACATTTAGTATAAATGTCTGAATACTCCAGTTAAAAGGCAGTGCTTGTCAGGTTGGATATGAAAGTCCTAACGAATAAATTTAGAGATTATCATATTAAGGGAAGTATGTCAGAAAGAGAAAGACAAATACCATATGATACCACTTCCATGTGGAATTTTTAAAAAATGATATAAATGAACTAATTTACAAAATAGGAATAGACTCACAGACGTAGAAAACAAACTGGTGGTCTCCAGAAAGTATAGCAGGGATAAATTGGGAGTTTGGGATTAACATACACATTACTATATATAAAATAGATAAACAACAAAGACCTGCTGTACAGCGCAGGAAACCATATTCAGTATCTCATAATAGCCTAAAATGGAAGAGAATCTGGAAAAGAATGTTACATATGCAACTGAAATCGCTTTGCTGTGCACCTGAAACTAGCACACTGTTATGAACTAGCTATACTTCAGGTTTCAAAAGCGGTTAGAAAGAGGAAAAGTCCTGACTGTATGTGCCTACAAGAAATGCGCTTTGAAGACAAGTGAAAGGAAGGAGAAAGATAGATCATGTTAGCACTTGTCAAAAGAAGACTGAAATAGCTTTATTAATATCAGACAAAAATAGAGTTCCGAGAAAATAGTATCAGGGATAGTTATTTCATGATAAAATAGGGGTCAGTTAATCCAAGGGATATTACAACCTTAAATGTTTATGCACCTAATAACAGCTTTAAAACAAAGCAAAAACTCATAAAACTATGAAGTGAAACAGTTAAATCCACAATTAAAATTGGAAATTTTGATACTCCAGTCTCAGTGATTGATAAAAGAAGTCTGTTAGGCACACCAATAGATCAGTGGGACAGAAGAGAGAATCCAGAAATAAAACCTACATGTGAATGGAAATTTTTTGCCAAAGATGAAAATGCAGTTCAGTGGAGCAAGGATAGTAGTTTTAATAATTGGTGCTGAAACAACCTGATAGCCACATGTGCAAAAGATATGTTGGACCCATGCCTCATGTCATATACAAAAATTAATTCAAAACGGATCACACAACTGAATGTAAAACGTGAAATTTTAAAGCACCTGGGAAATAGGAGAAAAATGTTTATAACCTTGGGATAGGCAAAGAATTCTTAGATGTGATACCAGAAGCATACTCTATAAAAGAAGAAAATAATAAATCGTAATTCATCAGCACTAGAACCATCAAGTCTTCTAAAGACACTGTTAAAAGAATGAAAAGACAAACCACAGACTGAGAAAATCTTTGCAAAGCATATATTTGATGAAAGATTACATCAAGAATACTTAAGGAACTCTCAAAACTTTATAAGAAAACAAAACAAAAAAGAATTCCGTATACACTTCACCAAAGATGATACACAGATTTCAGATAAACACTTGCAAAGATGTTCATCATAGGAAATTGCAAAGTAAAGCTATGATGAGATAACCATTACACACCTATCACGATGGCAGGTATTGAAAATACCAGCTCTATCAAATGTTAGTGGTTATGGTGAGCAATTAAAACTGCTGGTAGGAATATAAGATAATATAGCTACTTTGGAAACAGTTTGTCAGTTTCTGGAAAAGCTGAACTTAAATCTAGCCACTTCACTCCCACATATTTACCCAAGAGAGCAAGAAACATATATCCATACAAAGACTCAACATAAATGTTCATAGCAACTTTATTTGGAAGAGTCCAAACCAGGAAGTAGCCCAAGTGTGTGAATAAACCGGTTGTGACACATCCATAGAATGGAATACTAGTCAGCAATAAAAAGGAACAAACTCTTGCTGTATATAGCAGCATGAATGAATCTGAAAATAACGTGTTAAGTGAAGGAAGCCAGGTTATAAAGAATACATAATGTGTGGTTTTGTGTATATTACAGAACTGTGAATAGCCGCAGTGACAGAAGGTAGATGAGTGGTGGGCCAGTTAGAGTGGGGGTGGTGGAATGAGGGGATTATAGCAAGATCATGGTAGTCATGGATATGTTCACTTGTCTTAGAGCTGTGTGCCTAAGTCCAGAGTTATCAGCTTGTACACTTTAAATAGGGCTTCCCTTGTGGCTCAGCTGGCAAAGACACTGCCTGCAGTGAGGGAGACTGGGTTCAATCCTTAGGTTGGGAAGATCCCCTGGAGAAGGGAAAGGCTACCCACTCCGTATTCTGGCCTAGAGAATTCCATGGACTGTATAAATATGGACACTTTAAATATGTATGTTTTGTTGCATGTTAAATGTAACTCAATTAGAAGGGAAAAGGACTCTCCATGTAGCAGCTGAGGTATAGGTGACTTAGAACCATAGATGGCTCTATTCCTAAGAAGGAATAGACCATGTAATAAAGCATCCAGAGAGACTGTTGAAAGCCTAGGTCGCAATGGTAGAGAAACAGCAGCCTCAGAGTGACCATCTTCTGCTCTGTGTAGACAAGTCCATACTGAGTTTGTAGAGAAGCTCAAGTGTTGAGAGGGGAGTGACCAGGTTAGCACCGAAATTCAGAGTCCTGCCATGAGAAACAGTTGAAGGAATTGGAGATGTAGAGAGAGAATCAAATTTGAGCCCTAGTGCTCTTAGTAAAATGTTCTTAGGGGCTCATTTTATGTTAGAGAAGCTTCCAGACTGACAGAAGATAGACTTAAGACCTGTGAGTGGAGATGAAACAGGGAGTCCAGTTTCATCTTGATATTCGGGAAAATAAGTGGAAGTTAGCTTCCACGGGACATAGCAGGTTTCCTGTCTCAGGGTTTGTGTTGGTGTGGTGATATAACACCGTTACTTTGCAAAATGCCTTTATAGAAAATAGGCCCCCATCTTATTTCGAGGTAAAATAGTATCCATCTTATTTCAAGGTAAAATAGTTATTATTCTCATGATCCACGTGAAGAAAGCTTGTTTCCAAGGACATTCATTATAGTAAAATCAGAGGTGGTATTCACTCCTAGCTCTGCTAAACCTGTGGTAAAATTTTAACTTTATCTCCTTTGTTCTTGATATCCGTGGGCATTTTCTCATTCATTTCTTGTGATCTTATAAACAAAATGATAAATACAACATTTGAGTGTTTCTTTTTTAATTGCATGTTGATATTTTTCCTTATTCTGTATGGTACACAGTTGGCCATATTAAGAATTGTCTGTAATAGAAATAGATTACTCCCTTAGGAACTGTGTCATACCTTTTAAAGAGAATTTGAAAACTACTTTCCTTATACCTTTAGAAAAAAGTGGTTTATCTTACCATCTTTATTTTTAGGTAACTGGAGCATGGGAGTCGTTTGGAATGGAATTTGTTCTCTCATTGCTCACAGCCACAGAGATCTGGTATACATAATGACTGTTTACACACTCTTTGCCACTGCATGCTATATAAAGAAGGTATAGCTGCCTTGCTCAGCTCATACTTGGTTCTCTTCATCACTGTGAATGCATGTGTTCACAGGATTGAATAGCTATATTCACTCATTTCATGAGAGGACTAAGTTTGCTGGCATATTTAAGAGGGGGGAAGGGAGCAGTCTTTTCATAGCATAGCCATTTAACAGTGACTCATGGTTACTAAACTTGTTTAGAGTAATCTTTGACACCAGAAGGTTATTAATAGGCTTTTCTTAGCCCATGATTTTTTAGTTTAGTATACTCAGATATTTTCTTTAATAGAGAGAGGATTTTTTAATTTAGAAATTAATATGATAATAAAATGGGTTTTATTTTTGAGTATTTAGTGCCAGCAATGTTCCTCAGTTTACTTCTAGATTCCATCTTACATCTTTTATCTTAATTTACTTTAAGAACTTCCTTTTTTAAATGAGGTCATCTAATAAATCACTTTTTGAGAATGAATTGATATTTGAGGCAATAAATATAGGCTGGAGATATTTAGAGGATTTTTGTTTAAAATTGTTCTTTTGCATAAGAGTGGGTATAAAGAAACTCAAAAATGTATAATACAAAATAATAAATGATATGAGCCCCCTCCACCTCAAAAAAAATCTGTGTTTTTTTAGGAATTTCTCAATAATAAAAATTAGTTGCATGTAAATTAGAATAAACTTGATTATATAAACCAGTAGTGAACAGAAGAATGAAAAATTCTGCTTAATCACTTCAAAATTTTTTCTAAAAAGACGATTTTATAAATAACAGTTCTCATCTGATTTGTTACCTTCTGTGGAGTTTCATACGCACAGTAATTGTCAGGACAGGTTTTTCTTTTGTTGTTTGCTTTCAAAAGATGATAATAGAAGTAATTACTGTCATCGCGTCATTGTCACCTTTTGCAAAGGATTCCCAACTGGATTGAATCCATAGACATTTTAGTGCCCTTCCATATAGGGCAGACAGATGGGCACATGTATAAAATTTTGTCTTTGTTCTTAAGGAATTTATAATGTAGTAGAAGGGCTTCCCTGGTAGCCCAGATGGTAAAGAGTCTACCTGCAATGCAGGAGACCTGGGTTTGATCCCTGGGTCAGGAAGATGCCCTGGAGAAGGGAATGGCACCCACTGTAGTATTCTTGCCTGGAGAATTCCAAGGACAGGAGCCTGGCGGGCTATAGTCCACAGGGTCAGAAAGAGTCGGACACGACTGAGTGACTAACACACACACAGAGGAAATAGACATGTCGAATAATATAGTTCAGTATAAAGATACTTGGAGAAGGCACTGGCAGCCCACTCCAGGACTCTTGCCTGGAAAATCCCATGGATGGAGGAGCGTGGTAGACTGCAGTCCACGGGGTCGAGAAGAGTCTGAGACGACTGAGCGACTTCACTCTCACTTTTCACTTTCATGCATTTGGAGAAGGAAGCGGCAACCCACTCCAGTGTTCTATGGCTGGAGAATCCCAGGGACGGGGGAGCCTGGTGGGCTGCCGTCTATGGGGTCGCACAGAGTCGGACACGACTAAATCGACTTAGCAGTAGCAACAGCAGTATGTGTTCATTCCAAAAATTAGGGAAGTTCAGCAGAGCATAAAAGGGAAACTAAAGCTCATCCCCAGTCCACTCCTGCATGCAGTGACCACTGTTAATGTAGTGGGACAGCCTCTAGGATTCTCATTCATATTCGCAGTCTCTCTCTTTCTGGGGCAGGTAAGTTACTCAACCCGAGGTCATGTTATTTTAGGTCCTGGTTTGTTAATTTTAAATCTTTGCATTTCAATATAGATCTACTTAATTGTTTTCAAAGCTTGCCATAATCTTCCATTTTATGGGTACATCATTATTTAGTTCCATTCAGGTTTGTTTGTTTTTTTTTTTTTTAACTGTGTCTTGCAGCTTACATGGGATCTAAGTTCCCTGATAGAACTCATGTGCCCTGCAGGGAAGTACAGAATCCTACCCCTGGGCCTCCAGGGAATTCCCAGAGATAACTTTTACTTCTGATCTTTTCACTGTGGTAAATGACCCTGCTTGTACTTACATTTCTGTGTAATTATCTGTTTCCCCAGGGTAAATTCCTTAGATGTATAATGGGTGACTCAGAGGGATTGCACCTTTTAGAGCTTTTTGGTTTTTTGTTATATTTTACTAAATTGCCCTCCAATAAAGTTGTACCAATTTATTTTTCTACTACCAATGTATCTTCCAGAAGTCTTTGTTTCTGATAGGAGGGGGAAATATTTTACCATTTTCAATTCAGTCCAGTCGCTCAGTCGTGTCTGACTCTTTGTGACCCCATGGACTGCAGCACGCCAGGCACTGCCATCACCAACTCCCAGAATTTACTCGAACCCATGTTCATTGAGTCAGTGATGCCATCCAGCCATCTCATCCTCTGTCGTCCCCTTCTCCTCCTGCCTTCAGTCTTTCCCAGTATCACGGTCTTTTCAAATGAGTCAGTTCTTTGCAGTTTATAATTTTAAGCTAATATTATTATATTCGCTTATATTATAAAGTAGTATATCTTCTCTAAGATATCTATTTGTCAAGAATATCTTCTTGTCTTTTAATTTCTGAATTAGCTATATCTGTACTTCAACATTTTACTCTTGCTGTGCTTAAGTGTGGTATGAATTAGTAAGTTAGGCTTAACAAGTAACTTTTATCTGTTAAAACTTGGGGCAAAGGGGAGAGCATACCCAGTCTTGTGCTCCACCAGGTAAACCCTGTACCTCCATCTGTGAGTAGACACCTTGTCACCTTTCACCTCCTACCATGAGGCCACTTTGGAGCCTTCTGAGTAGTTGGGCTTTGTTGGGACCAGAAGAGGTGTGCGTGGTAAGGACTGTGAGCACTGCAGGGACGTGGTCTGCAAGCCCTAGTGGGAGAGTGAGGAATACCTCTGATGTGAAAATGTTTCTTGCATCACAGCTTTGCATCTGAGTGGTTGCCACTGATGATGGTAAAATGGTACAGGGATGGGTAGTGTGGGAACATGGGGTTCAGGGGAAGAGATTTAATATGACCCCTGAAGTTTTGGAAGTCTTGAACTTGGCCACTAATGTTAGGCTTGCTAGTTGCTTTTTTTCCACCTCTTTGTATTTTTTAACGAGAAAGCAGACAGCAGGGAAGTCTCACAGCCTTAGTTCTAGTTGGGGGAGTTATTATGGGCACAACCCTTAAAAATTTGAAGTATTTACTTGTCTCTTCACCCTGGTAGGTAAAGAAGTATGGTTCTGATACTGTCACTAGTGAGGTGAATAGTTGGTATGAACTTTAGAGTATTGGTTGCTATTTAAGTAGATCCTGTACCTTACGTTGTTTGATGTAAAAATATTTTTTAAGATACTGATTAGAAATAAAGTTGTCTCCAACTGGTTATTTGTGGGAGTCAATGAAGCTTCGTGGCATGGGCTTAATCTGCCTGCCCCCAACCCACCCTACCCAGGCCTTGCCTCTGAGAAGCTCCGCCAAGCCTTAGACCTTTTCCTCTGTGACTCTGCTCAACAGAGGTGTCCCCAAACTCCCGCTATATGGCTGCTTAGTAGAATCACACAGAGTGAACCACTTCTCTGAAGCTGCAGGGAAACAACCAGGAACTTAAAGTTCTGTCTCTCTCACCTAGACAAGTCAGCAGCGAGTGAGTGAGGCACAGTCCACATTTTCCAGTCAAGTGAGTGGGCTTATCATGGGAGTAGGGGTGGAGGGCAGTTCTCTCACATGTTTTTCTTCATGACCAGGTTATTTATAAAGCAGTTGGCCACTGTTAGTAGTCTATACCCATGAAGCATATTGATAATACTCTGAGGCTCACTGGCCACATAAGTATGGCATCTGTGTCTCAGAACACCACATTTTATTGACAAAATGTCCCAGCCGGTTAGTTCAGTGTTAACAAAACCATGGAAGGCAGACTGTGTGTCAGTCACTGTCTCATACATGGTGGAGGGAGGAGAGTAAGCAGGCCCTTTCTGAAGCCCTTGAGTGTTAGGGAAATGAGAGATGTGGAGGAGAGGCTAGAGCAGTACAAGGTGGCGGGGAGACAAGGTGGCAACTGCTGCAGCAGGAGAGAATGGCAGGAGTTGGGACGGGCTCTGGAGGGCAGAGGAGTAGTGTGGCATCCAGGCCGCTCGAGCAGAGACAGAGCCTCCAGGGCAAGAGGGCAAGAGTAGAGGAGAACTGGGAGGACCTTTGCTGGGGATTTGACGCCTTAAGAAAAGGAGTGGTCCCAGCAGCCATCTGGCCCTGCAGCCTTGCATGAGGCCAGAGGACTGACAGAGTTGTGGCGGGGCGGGACGGGGGCCCTTGAGGCAAGGCCAGCCTTGCTGTGTAGGGGCCTTTTCTCTGGCATCCATACTAAGAACTGGGTAGGAGGGCTGCCTCTAACCTGTGAAGTAAAAGCAAAATAACCAGATTGTTTAAATTTTAAAACTGATAAAATGAGTACTGCAAAAGAGTACCCTTCCCCAAATGTTAACATTTTATGTAGCCGCAGTACAATGGTCAAATCAGGAAGCTAACACTGATATGCTGTACTACTACTACTAACTAATCCACAGACCTTTTTCACATTTCCACTGTTGTCCTGCTGATGTGTTTTTTTCTGGGCCAGGATCCCATTCAGGATCCACATTTCATTTAGCTGTAACATCTCCTTAGTCTCCTTTAATCAGGAAGAGTTTCTCAGCCTTTGACTTTTATGACCTTGGCACTTTTGAAAAATACTGGCCAGTTATTTTGTAGACTGTCACTTAATTTGGGTTTGGCTGATATTCCTCATGAGTCAATGTAGGTGATGCCTTTTTTGGCAAGAAAAAACCAGAAGTGATGTCGTGCGCTTTCCAGTGTGTCCTTTGAGGAGGCGCACGAGGTCAGTAGTCTCAGTGCTGTTCACAGGTGATCACATGGTTAAAGGGCATCTCCATGTAAAAAGACTGTTTCTGTTACTAGTAAGTCTCTTAGGGGAGTGAGCATCTTTGTTTAAAAGTCCCCCAAATGATTCTGGTGTATCTCCAGGGTTGAGACAGAGAATGGCAGAAACAAATCAGGGTGGATTGAGGGAGTCAAAGATGTTTTCAAATCTTGTCTCAGTATGGGGGAAGTGAAGCTAGCTGTTCAGATATGGACCAGAGAAAGAGAGCTAAGGTCTCTGGAGGAAAGTGGAACAGTTTTGGAATATTTGTTGCTGGGAGTGGCCAGTTGAGAAATCCATCCAGTTTGAAGGAATGTTTCTGGCTGAATGAAGGTAGTTGAACAGCATGAATTTTCATGAACCAGGTGTATACAGATTCCATCACCTTCTCTACCCTGCGGCTAAAGCAGAGAAAGTTTTCAGTAAAGAACATCCGATGTTGTGTAGGGAAGCAAGAGAACTGGAACTGTGAGCGCGAGCAGCCCCGAAACTTGCACGCGCAGCAGGACAGGTATAACATGACCATGAAGGAGCCCAGGAGATGAGGTGTCGTGGTGACCTCAGCAGCTTGACAAGGGTACAGTTGTGAGGAGCTGTAAGTGTGAATAGCTTACTTAGTAGGTGTGAGGGGACAAGCTGGGAGGTGGCAGATAAGGTGGATGTGGTCAGAGGCAGAGAACATGTGGCAGAATGCAGGCTGGCCAGATAGCGGGCACTGGGCAGGGTCCCTAATGTGAGCGCTGATGAAGGGAACCAAGTGAAATCTAAACGAGAACAGCTAAATTTATTTATTCTGTACGTGGCATCTTCATTCAGTAAATTCTTGCTGCATCGCCTTTTCTGGTGAAACACTTCATAAGCTTTTCAGATCATGTTTAGTTTAATATATGGTCATTTTTATTTCTTTTTTAAGCTTTTTTCAAAAAATGAACTTGTAATTTATCTATGTAGTGGGGAACAGAAATTACACAAATGGTTGAAATATGCATAAAATTAGAAGTCATCAATTGAGATATGAACTTGATTATTCTCATATATCAGGCCTGTTAATAAACAGTAAAGTTGATGAATTTTAGGGAATTCCCTGGTGGTCCAGTGGTCAGGACTCAATGCTTTCCCTGCTGAGGGCACAGGTTTGATTGCTGGTTGGGAGTGAGGCCAAAAAACTAAAACATTAGAAGTTGATGGTTCTTAGCCTTTCTTTTCTGCCATGCTGCTGATCACCCCATGTGGACGGTGACTAGCCACGGAAGTGCTCAGCTGTGGAAGTCTCTTGTCCCCAGTGCCAGTCTGTACTCGGAGTAGTGTGAGTCAGCCTTTTATGTGTCAGGCCCTGTTCTAGTCTTCAGCTTTTTATTTGGCAGTTTTTCAAGGTGTGATTGGTAGACCTGTTTACATATGTCAAGCTGTATACTTAGTTATTTGTTAGAAATCGTAAAAATTTAGGGAGGGGTATGTACACCCGTGGTGGATTCATGTCAATGTATGGCAAAACCAATACAGTATTGTAAAAGTAAAATAAAGTAAAAATAAAAATAAAAAAAAAAAATTTAGGGAGGGTTGTCCTGTGGGGAGGAATGAAAAAGAGAAACAGAAGCAGAAATAAGATAAGGCAGTTGTTACAAATATAGTGAATACTTCGATCTGTTTCTCTCATTCTCTTTGTTATTTTGCTCTTTAAAAATTAAAATATGAATTGTAAAGCATTCAAACATATCTGAAATACAGCAGGTGCAAAGTGAGAGTATTCTTACCTTCCCCCTAGGCAGGCGGCACTCAGCCTAGTGTGTATTCTCCCAGACTACTTGGAGGAAACAGGGAGCTGGGTTCCTCGCTCACCACTGTCACTGCCGGCTAGGTTCCCTTCACTTTTCTTGGTGAGATGCTGCAGAGCATCCTTCCTTCAGGTCCCTGTGTCTGCACTTCTCTTCCTTGATCTTTGTGGTGTAAGAACAGCACCTTTCCCTACATCCAGTGTCTGTCTGCATGTTATATCCAGCAGTCACGTGCGCTCATGTTCAGTCAGGTGTGTATGGAGCCTCTGCAAGCATGGGGCTTCTGATGGGGCAGGAGGAAGCGGACCTGAGCTGGAAATCACAGGGGAGAGCAGGGTTGCTTGCAGCTGTGAGAGACTCTGAAGAAGAGGCAGGAGGACAGAGTTGCCTCAGAAAGACTTCTCTGAGGCGCTGACCAGAGCCAAGCCGTGAAGGGAGTGGGAGTTGGCCTGTGGGGGGGCCGCCATGTGGGCACAGAGAACATTGTGGGCTCAGGAAGCCATGTGCACAGGGGCCCAAAAGGGGCCCAGTGTGACCAGTGCTTTGGTGTGTGGATAGTGGGGAGGAATTGCAGCGCAGGGTCAGGTCAGAGAGGACACGCCCACCATGCAGGGTTTTATGGGCCACGTCAAAAGGGGATTTTCTGCACCCTAAGAGCGATAGGTAATTGAAGTGTTTTAAGCACAGAGATTTAAGCATTTTAAGACGAAGTATTGTAAGATTTAGTGAGAAATTGTCATCAGTTTGTGTTGTGAAAAGATCATCCTGGTTGTGATGTGAACAGACTGTAGGGAATTCAAGTTGGTAGGCTGCTTAGTAGTCCAGACAGGAGTTATGGGGACTCCAACTTGGGTGGTGATGTGGGGTCTAAATGGATGGATTTTAGAGATTCTGTGATAAATGCGATGTTGAGGCAGGGTGCTGAAGAGGGAAAAGTCGAGGATGAGTCTTAAATTTCTCACATGCTATAAGAACATCATTAGTGGGATCTCCTTCCCTGAAATAGGGAACAAGGGAAGAACACCAGGCTTTGGGGCAAGACTGCGAGTTCTGCTCTAGATGAGTTAGATCTGAGGCACTTTTGAGACATCCAGGTAGAGACACTTTGAGTAGTAGACACTGAGTAAACTGCTTAATATGCTAGGCAGAGAACAAAATTAGAGATAGGAATCTGAGGCATTGCATTTAGGTGTAATTAAAGTTGTGGGTGTGGATGAGGTCACTTTCGCAGAGATGATAGAATGAGAAGAAGGGGGCCTTGTACTTTGCTTGGAGATAGTCCCAGTATTTAAATGACCCACTCAAGAAGGATGAGCCAGAAAGGAGATAGAAAGAGCAATCTGGGAGACAGGAAGACAAAAAAAGAGGGTGTTGGTAAGTCACAGAGTACAGGGAGAAGCAGTTTTAAAAGAAGGGTGTAATCAACAGCTTCCAACGCTGCCAAGAGCTCACATGTAATGAAGACTAAAAATTGTGTTTAATGGCAGGCAGGTCCTTGGTGGCTGTCTAAAGCTGTGAAGTACTAGCTGCAGAAGCCATGCGGGCTTGGACTGAAGAGTGAATAGGACAGAGAGGAAGAGATGCGGACTATAACAGACAAAAGGAGACGTTTTGAGATATTTAATTATGGGTGGGCAGTAGCTGGTGGGTGGGGCTTATGGGGTCAAAGGAGAGCGCCTTTAATTTTGTTAATCGGAATCTAGATCATATTTAAAGTTGAGTTTGGGAGAATCAAGTAAGAGGGGAGTTGACTATATGAGCCGATAACAGACAGGATGGATGAGATCCCGAGAAGGGAGGAGGTGAGTGGAATTCAGAAGCCAGGAAGGTTAGTATAGGTAGATGAGTATAATGGTTAGCAGAGGAGAGAATTGGATGGTGTTTTCCTCCCTCTCGTGATTAGGTGATGGTGTCGTCTGCTGAAAGGGAAGAAGCAGACTTTATGTGTGAATCCAAGGGAGTTTCATCATAGAAGCATCTGTTACCTTGCCTTTCTCTTGTGTTTTTTAAAAACAGCTTTGTTCAGATAGAACTTGCATATCACACAGTTCACCCATCTAAAGTATACAGTTCAGTAGTTCTTAGTTTATCACAGGTAATATGTAACTGCAAACAACCACAGTCAATTTTAGAAATTTCATCACCTCAAAAAGAAACCCCATACCTTTAACTGTTCACTCCCCCTTCCCCCACCTTAGTGAATACTTCATTTTTGCTATCAGAAAGCAGAGAGTACAGTCTGAATTCAGATTTAAAATCATATCATGGTTTCAAAGCAAAATATAAACTGAGACATACGAAGGTTATTAAGAGCCTCAAAGCTTTGATCTAGTCAGAGAAGCAGAGAAGGCTAAGCTGTACTCCTTGTTTCTTTGCTCAGTCATGTCCGACTCTTTGCGACCCCATGGACTGTAGCCTACCAGGCTCCTCTGTCCGTGGGATTTTCCAGGCAAGAGTGCTGGAGTGGGCTGCCATTTCCTTCTCCAGAGGATCTTCCCTACCCAGGGATCAAACCTGGGTCTCCCGCATTGCAGGCAGACGCTTTATTGTCTGAGCCACGAGGGAAGTCCTCCTTAGAGTCAGTCAATAAATTCAGCAGATAATACACTCGAAAAATCTACTAAATGTCAGATTATTCCCTGTCAAAGAGAATCATCTTAAGAATAAAGATTAAGGAAGTGGAATTGAAAAGGCAACACATGTAATTAAATTATAAGAGAACATTTACTGTTGAGAAATGATTTTTATCTCCTGGCCCAGGAAAAGTATGTTCTAGTTACTTAAAATTTATGTATAGGATAACAACAAACTGGTGTCAGAAATCTAAGACATTATTAGCAGGATAGGGTAGTAACAGCAGACTGGAAAATGTAAAGATCTGGTTAATGTTGATACTGAATAAGGATTCATAATGGGATTATTAGGACGATACAGCATTTAGAAAAGAAAGCAGTAGAGTAGTCAGTAAAAATCAGCACAGAGTTAAGTAAAGAGATAGTGCCAAATTAACTTTATTTCCTTATATTCAGGAAATGTGGAGGAAAAGTATCTTCTTATTATATCAAAGTATTTAATAAAAAGCCTTTTGAATATGATTTGGAAATAAATATATATGTTTAGTGGCTGAGCAGCCATGCCCAGAGATGACTGAAGTGAAGTCAAAGTCGCTCAGTCGTGTCCCACTCTTTGTGACCCCTTGGACTACACAGTCCATGGGATTCTCCAGGCCAGAATACTGGAGTGGGTTGCCATTTCCTTCTCCAGAGGATCTTCCCAACCCAGGGATCGAACCCAGGTCTCCTGCATTGCAGGCAGATTCTTTTACCAGCTGAGCCACAAGGGAAGCC
Source organism: Ovis aries (assembly GCF_016772045.2). NCBI lineage: Eukaryota > Metazoa > Chordata > Mammalia > Artiodactyla > Bovidae > Ovis > Ovis aries. The sequence goes on from NC_056055.1 coordinate 232,597,888, forward strand.
CAGAGATGACTAGTAGATCATTACTGAAAGGAGCGTGATAATTCAAAGGCCTACTGTGAGTCTCCATTCAGTTACTTCCATTTCAGCATTTTGGTTAATGATAAGGCCTTGGGAGGCACGCCTACCTATCAGATTTTCAGGTGGTACAAATATGAGAACAATAGCTGACATTTTGGATGTCCTTCACAGTCTGGAACACAGTATTGTTTGACTGATGGGCTGTTAATGAAATTAAATAGTGAGAAGAGTTAAAGCTATCATTGCAGTGTTATTCAAAGAACCAGCTTTGAATGAATAATTGCAAAACTCCTTAAAGGAGCCCTGAGCTACTTTACATTTGCAGGGAAGTGGTGGTCTGGTGTCTTCTCCATCATTCCATCAGGATAGAGTTGGAGCATTAGTCCTACCTTTCTGAGAAGGATAGTTAAGTTGAGAAGAGGTTTTTCTGGAGATTCTCTATTTAGGAGAGACAGGCAAGCTGTTCTCAGTGAGTAGTCTTCATGTGGAAGAGACATTCAGGTACTACTATATCTGCCTTGCAGACCCAAGACCAGCAGACACTATAGTGAGGCAGTGTTTGTCTCAACTATAAAATTTTCTAACAGTTTTCTGTTTCTAAAGTCTACTATTACTGCATTTCTAGACACTGGAAATACTTAAGGTGAAGCAGTGTGATCATTGGGTAAGATTAGAAAGTTGTAAAAGGGAGTATCATGGACACAGATGATTCTTTAGGTACCATGAAGTGCTGGTGCCCTCTGAATCTGTACTAAGTAATCTCCCTAAAATATATTTCTGGTCATAAATATTTGTTTATTTAGCTTTTTTATAGCCTTTATGTTTTTCCACATAACTTGAATATTCTACTTTGTTGGCTTAATTAGCTATGACAGTTTTGGTTTTCTTCACTGTGTGTGTTTTTTTGGGTGTCTTTTTTAGGACTTAAGTGTGTGCTTTTTTAACTTGTGGTTTGTCTTCAGGAAATACTATACTGCTTCATGTACCTCTTTGAGCTGCTGTTAACACATATCTTGTTCTGTATGTATATCATAACCCCAGAATACAATTGTGTTGTTGTGTTAGTCACTCAGTCATGTCCAACTGTTTGTGACCCCGTGGACTATAGCCCACCAGACTCCTCTGTCCATGGCATTCTCCAGGCAAGAATATTGGGGTAGCTATTCCCTTTTTTAGGGGAACTTCCTGACCCAGGCATCGGACCCAGGTCCTCTGCATTGCAGGGAGATTCTTTGCTGCCTGGGCCACCAGGGAAGGCCCTTACATATGTCATAAACCCAGAATACAATTGTTTATACTTTAAACAAATGATATTTTAAGCATAATTTTTTAAGTTATCTTTTAAAGACTTTTTTTTAACAATGGAAAGATCTTTAAATCTATCCACGTCTCTATTTCCGGTGCTCTTCATTCTTTGCTGTATACACAGATTCTCATCTTGAGTCTCCAACACTTCCTATAATGCAGGACTGCTGGTGACAAAACCTGTCAGCTTTTCTATGTCTCAAAACCTCATTTCACCATCATTTTTGGGTAATATTTTTACTAGGTATAGAATTCTGCATGACAGTTTGGTACCTTTGATGACGCTCCTCCGCTGTCTTTTGACTTGCATCATTTTTGTCAAGTCTACTGCCAGTTTTTGATTTCTTTGTCCATAATGTTTTTCCCCCTCTAGTTGCTTTTAAGATTTTTTTTTCTTCACTGAATGTAAGCAGTTTGACTGTTTTCTCTGTTTCTTGTGCTTAGAATTTTTTTTTTTTTTAACTTCTTGGCTCCATGGGATTATAGTTTTCATCAAATTGGGAAACTTTTTCAGCCATTGTGTGTTCACATGTTTTGTCTGTCCTCCCCCCTCCCCTGGGGACCATAGCTACACATGTGTTGGGTAGGCCAAAAAGTTCATTTGGATGATCCTGTAACTTCTTACAGAAAAATTCTGAACAGACTTTTGGCCAACCCAGTGTTAGATTGCCTGTAGTCATCCTGTAGCTCACTGATGTGCGTTTTTCCTCCCTCTGTGTTTCATTTGGGATAGCTTTTATTGCTCTGTCTTCGTATTTACTAACCATTTCTTCCTCAGTGTCTAATCTGCTATTAATCCCATCTAGTGTAATTCTTATTTCAGAAATTGTAGCTTTTAAGTGTTTGATTTTGGTCTTTTTTTTTCCTAATGCCTTCTGTATCTTTACTTAACATGCTCATTTTTTTTCCTGAACATACTGTCTGGAGTTGTAGTAACTTTTAATGTCCTTGTTTAATTTCTGCCATCTGGGTCACTTTGCAGAGCTGTTACTATTGACTGTTTTTTCTCCCCATTATTGGTTGTATTTTCCAGTTTTGATTCTTTGCAGGCTGGCTTTTAAGTTTAGTTGGAGAGCAGAGTTTAGTCCCGGGCTAACTTTTTATAACTGCAGAGACAAAACTCTTGGAGAGCTCTGCTTGGTGCCTGTGAACGAGGTTTTTCCATCACGTTGATGGGAGCCTTGCGTGAGCTCCATGGCTCTGTTCCCTGGCCTTGGGTACTTTCTCACATGCGTGTGTTTACCAGTGCTCAGCTGGAGAAGCAGGCAAGCCTTCTGCAGGTCTCTAATACTCTGCAGTGGAGCTCTCCTCTCTGGTCTTTGCCCTGAAAAAGGACCAAGGCTCCCCACAGATTCGCAGCTCTGTCTCCTCACGTGGAGCTTGTCCTCCCTGTGTTGTGGTCTAGCAATGAGCTGGGCAGGCATGAGGGTCACTTCATTTGTTTCCCTTCTCTCGGGGATTGCTCTCCTGTGCTGCCCGAAGTTCAGTGTTTAAAATTAAGTATGTGATAGATTTTCTCCCATTTTTTAATCTTTTTCATGGGGATAAGTAAATCTGACCCTTGTTTTGATCTTGGCCAAAGTAGAAGCTTTTTAGCGACTTGTAATATATTGCTGACATTTTAGCTTTGCATTCAGAGCCTCTTTTGGCTTCGTCTCTTCAACCGCTCCCTCCACAACTGTTCTCTGCCTGTCCCTCACCCCCAGTTCATGCCATTCCTCCCCCTCAGTCTGCTTCTCCCCAGCCAGTCCTTGCTTGTCAGAGTGTCTCCATTCTCAGGGGCAGCTCAGCTGCCTCTTCCATGTGGTTTCCCTCCTATTTGAGCAGAACTGAACCCATTCTTCCTGTTCTCTTTCTACTCTAACAGCCTGTTTTCAGTGTTGGGGTGTACAGGTTGTGAAGCTGCTGGCCTTCCCTGTTGAGCACACATGTCAGTCCCCACATGTGCAGTGTTTTACTGCCGAGGGCAGGGACGGGGCCTGCCCATCTTTGTGTCCCTTCTGTGGGTATGTAATATATAGAGAAGGTATTGAGCAAATGTAGGTGTTTTATTTATGTTTATTAAAATGAGTTGTTCTTCTCTTCTTCCCCCAAAATCAGGCTACAGAAGAAGTTTCCAAGAATCTGGTTGCCATGAAGGAAATTCTGTATGGCACAAACGAGAAGGAGCCGCAGACAGAGGCAGTGGCACAGCTCGCTCAAGAACTGTACAACAGTGGGCTCCTCAGCACCCTGGTAGCTGATCTGCAGCTCATTGACTTTGAGGTAAGAAATAGGTTTTCTATTTTTCAAAAACCCTAACTATCCATAGTCCTTTTCCTACGCCCTGCCTTCTGAACTGTTTTAAGACTCCGGCTGGGCTCTTGGCTCGGGGGTGCTGACCAGCAAGCACGCCCGGGCTGCATGCCTCATCAGCGGCGCCAGGCTGGGGACTCGAGCGTGCCACAGGCTTAGGCCGTGGCTTTCCCCCTTCTTTGACGACATTGTATATGAAGTCTTTGAGGTATTTGTTAGACCCTTTCATTCAGGTATGTTTATTAAATAGATGCTGTTTTACATAATTCACTGGTCCTTGGCTCTCAAAGAATAAGTAATCTAAAGAAGACCATAGAATGTTAGAATTTTTGAGGTAGATAAGATCTTGTGTGCATGCTAAGTCCCTTCAATTGTGTCTGACTCTACTGTGGACCGTGGACCACAGGACTCACCTGTGGACCGTGCCATGCCAGGCTCCTCTGTCCATGGGGTTCTCTAGGTAAGAGTACTGGAATCGGTTGCCATGCCCTCCTCCAGGGATCTTCCCTTCCCAGGGATTGAATCCGGGTCTCTTAAACATCTCCTGCATTGGCAGGTGGGTTCTTCATCACTAGCGCCACCCAGGAATCCCCGGATAAGATCTTGGAGAACATCTAGTTATTTTGTTTGTTTCTTTAACCTGCTGAAAACTCATTGCAGTAGACATTATATGTTTTGTCTGCATGGCACTGCTTTGAAATATTTAAATTAGGATACCATTAAAACAACAGGAGATTTTATACACAATTTGGAATTTCTGGCTTCCCTTGAAAAATCTGGCAGCATGGGGCCTGTAGCCCTGCATGGCCCCTCAGCCCGGACATCAGTATGGGGCATCCATACTCGGGTATGCCTCAGACAACACAGCTTGCTTTTCTACTGCAGGCCTGCTGCACTCGTTTATATTTCCTGCTCATCCCTGGTCAGCACTTGTTATTGTTGCCCAAGTTTATACAGCCAAATCAGGCCTTGCTAGATAGATATTTAGTGTATTTATTAGTGAGAAGAATGGACCTTGGTAACAGTCTTGAGTAAACTAGTCTGAGAAGCATATAATGAAGGGCTCTGGCATGGTCATGAGCAGTCCCCCTCTTTGATGCTCTGTTATGGATGTGCTTTGTTTAAACCCCAACATTTATCATCCTGAGGGGCTAGATGTCTGTGCCAGTTCAGTTCAGTTGCTCAGTCATGTCCAACTCTTTGTGACCCTGTGGACTGCAGGACACCAGGCCTCCCTGTCCATCACCAACTCCCGGAATTTACTCAAACTCAGGTCCATTGAGTTGGTGATGCCATTCAACCATCTCATCCTCTGTCGTCCCCTTCTCCTCCCACCTTCAATCTTTCCTAGCATCAGGGTCTTTTCAAATGAGTCAGTTCTTCAAATCAGGTGGCCAAAGTATTGAGGTTTCAGCCTCAGTGTCAGTCCTTCCAGTGAATATTCAGAATTGATTTCCTTTAGGATGGACTGGTTGGATCTCCTTGCAGCTCAAGGGACTCTCAAGAGTCTTCTGCAACACCACAGTTTAAAAGCATCAGTTCTTCAATGCTCAGCTTTCTTTATAGTCCAACTCTCACATCCATACATGACTACTGGAAAAACCGTAGCTTTGACTAGACGGACCTTTGTCTGTTTAGGTACCTAAAAAACAGGGGAGAAAATGACAGACATCTATAGGCAGGTTTAGGCTTCTCACGTGGCACTAGTAGTGGTAAAAAACCTGTCTGCCAGTGCAAGAGACATAAGAGGCATGGGTTTGATCCCTGCGTCAGAAAGATCCCCTGGAGGAGGGCATGGCAACCTACTTCAGTATTCTTGCCTGGAGAATCCCAAGGACAGACGAGCCTGGTGGGCTACAGTCCATAGAGTTGCAAAGAGTCAGACGCGACTGAAGTGACTTAGCATGCACATACAGCCACGTTCAGTTTTGAGAAGGCTGAAGAAAGTGTGGTTCATAGGTTACTTGAATGTACTATCAGTAGATAATTAAAAGAGAACAAAATTTATTTCTATCTTTTAGAACAGAGGAACTTCCCTGGTGGTTCAGTGGTTAAGGCTTTGCCTTCCAGTGCAGGGACTGTGGGTTCAATCCCTGGTTAGGGAGCTAAGATCTCTCACATGCCTGAGAGCCAAAAAACCAAAACATAAAACAGAAGCAATTATGTAACAAACCCAAAGTTTCTTAAATGGACCACATCAAAAGCTCTTAACTAAAAAAAAAAAGAACAGAACTATGATATTTTCATTTGTGTAGCTGATTTCATATATTTTTCATAGAGTGTCAAATTCCAGCAACAATTTTTATTTCCACTGCAAAGGTGGGGATGCATTGGGACCATCCAGTTCCTCCTCCTTTGTCTGCCCATCCTATTCCCCAGCCTGGACCCTGATCTTAATGTTCATTTGGGACTTTAGAGACATAAATTTAAAAGAAATGTGTGCCCTTGAGACTGGTTTTCAAGATTGCCATTACTACCCCTAACCTAGCACAGGCCCCAGGGTGATCTCGGTGCTGGAAAGCTTTAATGCTTCCCTCACTCCCCTGCAGACTTGTCAGCCTTGTAACAAGTGGCCATTCTGAAACTCACTTCTTCATTTGTTGCTTCCTTGTGCAGCTTTCTGATCAAGACAGTTTCACTATATGAAGTTAACAACCACCTATTTTGTTGAGCAAAGTACAGTGGTGGAACTCTGATCTCTGAACTATTGAGTCGTGTGATACTTAGTACCTTGACTGTTAATCTATATAAAATTTTTCCCAAGTAGACCTTGTATAATAGGAGGAGATGGGGAATTCCCTGGTGGTCCAGTAGTTAGGACTCTACAGGTACAAAGGGCCCAGGTTCAATCCCTGATTAGGGAGGTAAGATCCTGCAAGCCACAAGCTGTGCTGCCCCCCCCCCCCACCCAAAAAAAAAATAGAAGGATATGTCTACATGCCATTAAAGCTCAACTTCTTACAGAATTCTTTCATTTTTATTATAATAGCAGAATACAATTTCTCCTCCTTCCATCACTGTTAAAAGGAAGCTGCATGTATTGTTTACAATACGAGCATCCTATTTGAAGCTGCTTGCTCCCTTTGGATGGGAATCAGATCCCTGAACAATGTAAGCATATAGCAAGGCTTTGTTTTCATACCTGAGTCAGCATCGTTCTGAGAATTAGAAATCACTGAGATTATGTGCAGTTTAGGTTTCACTTTGTCAGCACATTATTCATGTCAAAAATGTTTCACTGCTGGAACTTGGAATTATAAAGGAAAAAATAAAATGCAATGTCTATGAATGTTTTAAAGTCAGATACTCAGTCATAATTATAAATACGCAGACCCATGATTTGAGTTTATCTGGGAGGGTGGATGGGCATTGGGTATTTAATCAGTATGTTGATTGAGTTTATCTGGGAATGTGGATGGGCTTCCCTGGTGGCTCAGAGGTTAAAGCGTCTGCCTCCACTGCGGGAGACCTGGGTTCGATCCCTGGGTCGGGAAGATCCCCTGGAGAAGGAAATGGCAACCCACTCCTATTCTTACCTGGAGAATCCCCTGGACGGAGGAGCCTGGTAGGCTACAGTCCATGGGGTCGCAAAGAGTCAGACACGACTGAGTGACTTCACCTCACCTGCCATTGGGTATTTAGTCAGTAACTTGATTAGAGTTTATTTGGGAGCATGAATGGTCATTGGGTATTTAGTCAGTACCTTGATTTGAGTTCTGTTTGGGAGCATGGGGGGCATTGGGTATTTAGTCAGTACCTTGATTTGAATTTATCTGGGAGTGTGGATGGGCATTGGGTGTTTAGTCAGTACCTTGATTTGAGTTTATCTGGGAGCATGGATGGGCATTGGGTGTTTAGTCAGTACCTCAATTTGAGTTTATCTGGGAGCATGGATGGGCATTGGGTATTTAGTCAGTACCTTGATTTGAGTTTATCTGGGAGCATGGATGGGCATTGGGTATTTAGTCAGTACCTTGATTTGAGTTTATCTGGGAGTGTGGACAGGCATTGGGTGTTCAGTCAGTACCTTGGTTTGCATTTATCTGGGAGTGTGGACAGGCATTGGGTATTTAGTCAGGCATTTTGCTATTTTTGTTTCCCTAATAGGGCAAGAAAGACGTGGCTCAAATTTTCAACAATATTCTCAGAAGACAAATTGGTACAAGAACTCCTACTGTTGAATACATCTGCACCCAGCAGAATATTTTGTTCATGTTGTTGAAAGGGTATGTATAATGTAATAAAATTGATATTTTTGACTTTAAAAATAAAAAGGGAAAGATGATTGTGGGCAAAAGCAGGATGGTGAATGTGGGAAAGCATTTTCTCTGTACTTCCATCAACTCCTTTTCAGGTAGTTCTTGATTACGTTTCCCCCCTTAAAATTCAGCCTGTAAACTAAACAGAATTTGAAGATGCCCAGGGGATTTTAAAGTTAGTGAATTATGAGCCTTAAAATCTCAAACCTCAAGAAAAAAATAAGTCCTCTGTGGTCTTGTTTCTGTTCTCTAAGATGTAAAAACCTTAATTGTATAAAATACCAGCTAAATAAGTCATATACCTAAAGACCTCTTCTTTGGACATACACGCGCACTGTCTGGCAGTAAAGGCTGCCCAGTAAATGGAGCGTGGGTGCTGTAGCACTTAGCCTTGTTCAGTCCGCAGCAACAGAGTACATGTTTATGCTGTACTTCCCTTGGCTTTTCACCTGTGTGTGTCCATCCACTAACCCACTTAGTCTGGTAATCCACAGTGCATCTTCCTGGCATTACTGCTGAACTAAGCAGTCATTTATCTTTGGATAGATGTCAGTTTCCAAAAATTAAAAAACCAAAAAAGCCTTAAAATTGCAACATTTTTAAAAAATCCTCTTCTCCCTCATCACTGATTGGCAAGGTAGCCTCCTGTAGTTTCACGCCAGGGTTGTTTGCCAGCTCTGGGTACGTGTGCATTGGTGGGGTTCTGTTAAATTGGTGGGCAAGCGTTTTATTGGCATGACTGTTGGCATGAATCAGCTTGCTGTCCTACCTCAGCCTTATAGCTTGCCTCACTCTGATTCATATCTCTGTGGTTTAACACTTCCTCCAAGTTCAGGCTTGTTTAGACAGAGCATGCGTCAGTGCCTGTGTTGGATGCCAGCATTCCATTTCCTTCTTTCTAGTTCTAACTGTCCATGATGCTTCTTCAGATGTTGCTGTACAGAATTTTTGGCATCCAGTATTTTGTTGTATCAATCCAGAGCTGCCTGTATGAACATGCAGTGAGTAGTCTGAAATTTTGGTGTTCTTGGGGCAGCTTCCGGATGCCTTTGTGTATTTTTAAAGCCACTATTCCTTTTTTCATAGAAAGCAGTGATTATTAAAATCTGTGAATTAGTTAGCTCTGCCTGTGTTTACTGTTAAGTGGCCAGGGTTATGAGAGGAACATTGCTGAATGTCATGTAAGACTTTTGAGGCACTATTTAAAGAAAGGTTTAAAGCTCTCAACTGAGCTGGCCAGAGCAGAAACCTCAGCTTAGGGAGGTGAGGAGAAGCAGCATGGAGAAGCCACTGGTGTTGGGACCCCACTCCACCACCCCTTTTAGTTTTTATTGTGGAAAATATACATAAAACTGGGGAATAATAGAGCAAGCCCTTTCCTAGCCATGACCAGGTTTCAGCAGTTATTAACATCTTGTTGATATTTAACAAATTATTAACATTCCTGTTTCATTTATTTCTTGCCTCCTGTTTCTCCTCATGTACAACATCATTTCCATATCATAATCATAATATCACTTAAAAACCTAAGCATAAAATAATACCCTGTAAGTGTTCAGATTTCCTTGATTTCCACCAAAAATGTTGTTTTTCAGGTTGTTTGAATCAGTCTTCAAGCATAGTCCACAAACTGAATTTGGTTGATATGACTCTTTTTTTTTTTTTTTTTTTAATGACTGTTAATCACTTTTAATCTATAATAGTTCTTGCCCTCTTCTTTTAATACTATTATTTGTTGAAGCAACTGGGCCATTTGTTTTGTAGAAAAATCTCATATTTGGTGTTTCATGCTGTGGTTTCACACATAACCGTGTTCCTCTATCCTCTGTTCTTTTGCATTTGGTTAGATTCAGCCTCAGTTGAGGGGGTGGGAACAGGAATTCTTCATGGATGGGGCTGTGTGCTTCTGTTGGGCAGTCCTGGTTGTCTTTCTTCTGCTGATGTTAGATCAGTGGATGCAGATGATGTCAGCCTGTCCATTATAAAGTTCTCCATCAACCCTGTACCTAATGGTTTTACTGTCCATTTAGGATCATTCAGTTCAGTTCAGTCACTCAGTTGTGTCCGACTCTTTGCGACCCAGTGAACCGCAGCACGCCAGGCCTTCCTGTCCATCACCAACTCCCGGAGTTCACCCAAACTCATGTTCATTGAGTCAGTGATGCCATCCAACCATCTCATCCTCTGTTGTCCCCTTCTCCTCCTGCCTTCAATCCCTCCCAGCGTCAGGGTCTTTGCAAGTGAGTCAGCTCTTTGCATCAGGTGGCCAAAGTATTGGAGTTTCAGCTTCAACATCAGTCCTTCCAGTGAACACCAAGGACTGATCTCCTTTAGGATGGACTGGTTGGATCTCCTTGCAGTCCAAGGGGCTCTCAAGAGTCTTCTCCAACACCACAGTTCAAAAGCATCAAGTCTTCGGTGCTCAGCCTTCTTCACAGTCCAACTCTCACATCCATACATGACCACTGGAAAAACCATAGCCTTGACTAGACGGACCTTTGCTGACAAAGTAATGTCTCTGCTTTTGAATATGCTATCTAGGTTGGTCATAACCTTCCTTCCAAGGAATAAGTGTCTTTTAATTTCATGGCTGCAGTCACCATCTGCAATGATTTTGGAGCCCCAAAAAATAAAGTCAGCCACTGTTTTCCACTGTTTCCCCATCTATTTGCCATGAAATGATGGGCCCAGATGCCATGATCTTCATTTTCTGACTGTTGAGCTTTAAGCCAACTTTTTCACTCTCCTCTTTCACTTTCACCAAGAGGCTTTTTAGTTCTTCTTCACTTTCTGCCATAAGGGTGGTATCATCTGAATTACTGAAGTTATTGATATTTCTCCCGGCAATCTTGATTCCAGCTTGTGCTTCATCCAGCCCAGTGTTTCTCATGATGTACTCTGTTGTCTAGGTTCAAAATGATGATTTCCTAATTCTCTTATTCCTTCTCTATATATCAATGTTTCATGACTTCTGTAGGAAAGACAGAATACATGCTTGCCTTTTTTCTACATTATCATTTTTTAGTATAATCAGTTGATGCCCTAGCCACTTTCTTAAGTCAGCAATGAGTATGTTATTGTTTTAAGCATCATTATGCATTTAAGCATCAAACCTGAAGTTTTAATCAGGTTTTAAAATATGTTTGATGTGCCTCAAACCCTTTCAGTCATTGTGACCATGCTTTTATGTCCAGATTGCCCCATCTTGGGCTCGCCTTCAAACTGGCCCCCGTGTCCTCTTGGCAAGGCCCCCGTAGCCTCTGATAGCCTCCCTGCTGTCTGGCACAAGACACCCAGTGCTCATTTTGTATGGGTTTCTTCCTCAGACCTAGAAACAGGCATTTTTTCCAGTAATTCTTTTTTTCCAATTCAGGAGCTTAAAATGATTCTTCTTGCTAATTACACAGACTCACATCTGGACTTCCCCACGTCACAGCAACGCCCTGTGATTTTTGTTTTTGTTTTTTTTTTTTTTCCAGAAATTCCCTGGAGGTCCAGTGGTTAGGACTCAGCACTGCTGAGGCCTGTGTTCAGTCCCTGGTCAGGGAACTAATGAAAACCATGCAACACAGCCAAAAAGGAAAAAAAGAAGAAAGAAATTTTCCTTCACTTGTTTATTAATTAGTTCAGACTGTTTTCAACACAATGTGATTATCCACTCAGGCTACAAGTATTCTGATGTTAGACATTTTGAGGAGTGACGCTGCTGGTATTAGTGTGCCTTTGGAAAAAACCGTGTTACTTGTGTTAGCCTGCATCTGGAGGCAGTCATTTTTTCACTGGCGATTTAAATGTTAATGTGCTCTCCTGCCTAGTGCTAACAGGTTGTACAGCATAACTGTTTGCCTTGTGCTCGGTGGTTTATGGTTTAATCATTTAAGGCCAGCTTGACAAACGGCCATCAAAACCTGCCCGACTTGTTGTACCAAACTGTCTCGCCCTCCTCTGTCTAGTCTCCTGCCTGTTTGAGAGTGGCAGGGAGGAAGCTGTGTGCGCGGCCATTTTGTGAGCAGACGTTTTAGTCACCTCGGAGCCTGTCACCATTCTAGCTGCCATGCCGCCAGTGGCACAGAGGAATGTGGTTTTGGTGGTGGTGAGGGCGTGTGATGAACACGTGTACAGCAGGAGGACAGTCCTACCGGAGAACACTCGCAGAGGGTTTCGGGGGTGAAATGCGGGTCAGTCAGAAAGGCAAGGCTTGCCAGCAGAGGTGGATGTAGGCTTGAGGCTCCAGATGGTTTCAGATTTGCACAGGCATCAACAAGAGAGTTAGGGGCAGAATGAGCACAGTGACTGGCAGCGGTGGGGGGATCAGAAGGTCTTGTGGCGTAGTGGGGATGGTGGCGCACCAGAGACGTTGCTGTGACGGGAAGCCCAGACGTGAGTCCGTGTAATTAGCAGGAAGAATCATTTTAAGCTCCTGAGTTGGGAAAGGCTGCTGATGCGCTTGGATGGAGGAGTCTGGTGGGCTGCAGTCTGTGAGGTCGCTGAGAGCCTGACACGACAGGGCCACTTCACTTTCACTGATAGACTAGTCGGATAGATTTGTTAAGGCAGAGTTTGAACAAAGATACTGATTAGGGGCACTCAGGTGACCAGGGATGACTTCATGCAGCACTGGATACAAGAAAATGAAACTGAAATATTGCAGAGGAGCATTAGAAAGGAGTGCTGACGCTGAAGATGGGAAGACTGGGAGTGGACAAAGAGGGCAGTGTTCAGATCTGTGTGGTTCAACACTGTTCTTACTAACAGCATGTAATTATTTATTTTAAATTTAAATGACATTTAAAATTCAGTCCCTCAGTCATAGTAGCCAGATGTCAAGTGCTCAGTAGCGGGCAAAGATAGAGAACATTTCCATTATCAAAGAAAGTTCTGTAAGACCTGTTTTAGACCCGGATATCTGAAGCAAAATAGTGATGCTATATTAGACACATCCAGTTTATGGCATTGTCCAAAAGCAACAGAAAATAACTTCACTACAGTTCAGGGTGGATCTGGGCTGGGGCAGTTTGGGAGCCATGGTGGGAACTGTGAGATCTTAGGGGTCAGAGCAATGGAAGAAAGACTTCAGCCAGGCAAGAAATAAGAACAGAGGAGGTAGAAAGGAGAACTGGGGGTCTTGCTTTCATTTTTTAAAGAAAGAGATGCAGAGGTCTGCACTGTCCAGAAATTAAAAGCAGAATTTGTATTAGAAGATCATTTGTTTTAGCCACGAGGTCTTTGGATTCAGTGGCAGGAAACTGAAGGTGGCTGTGAGTGGGGAAGGAGATTCAGCCTGAGTGTGCAAGTGTGAGAGGAAGTGGAGTGACGGGGTGACGTGTGTGAGCAGATGGCAGACAGAGTCCAGTCCGAGAGGTTTGGTGCGCATCAGAATGGAGAAGGCTGCTGTGTTGAGAGGAGAACGAGATTCTCTTTCTGATCGGGGGAAGAAAGAGGCGAACAACCTTGAGATGGAGTAGAGGAAGTCTGTGTGGAGAGCTGAGGAGGGGTACATGGAGCCCGTGTCCACTTGAGAGCCCTCAGGCCCCATGACAAGGCGCTTGGTGACATCCTCAAGACCAGGCTTTCGGTTCTAGCGTTTATGTGTTGCCAACAGTCTTAGAAGCTCTGGCCTTTATGTGTTGCCAGCAGTCTTGGAAGTACTATTTTGAGTATTAAATTGAAACAATGAAGTGTAAATGCTGTATAATTTGATAGGCCCATTTAGATACTGTGACTTTAGGAAACTTACGTTTCTATTGTTTTTCGATTCAGTGTTTGGTTTTTCTGAAATGTTGAGAGCACCTCAGGTGAACTAAACCCTCTTTGGAGGTGTGACCCTGAATACCTCCCTTCAAGTCTTTTAACTGAAGGAATGAGCTTTTACCCACATACTCACTGTCAAGGCTGTCGCTTTTCTTGGCGTTGAAGCGGTCACCATGCACTGGCGCATGCATGCCCTCCAGACTCACCCCTCTGAGCACATACTCTCCGCTGAGAGAGGTGCACCTTGTAACCTTCTCTGTCACTTAGTTAGAACATGTCTGAAACTTCCTGTTCTAGAAACTGGAACTGTTGGGAGTTTGAAAAGAACAGTGATGGGGGGAAGGCAGTCATATTTGTCTTTTCTTTTTGCAGGTATGAATCTCCAGAAATAGCCCTAAATTGTGGAATAATGTTAAGAGAATGCATCAGACATGAACCACTTGCAAAAATCATTTTGTGGTCGGAACAGTTTTATGATTTCTTCAGATATGTTGAAATGTCAACATTTGACATAGCTTCAGATGCATTTGCCACATTCAAGGTAACAAAAACTGTAGAATTCTAAATAGATATACAAGTGAGATTAACAGGTGTGGTGTTCTTTCCTAAACGTTCTGTACCCTCCAGAGCTACACACGGCTGCCCTCTAGTGGGAAGACAGCAGACGTACTTTATATGTGTGTTTGTGACTCAGGTATGTGCAGTAGAGTCACAGCTCTGATAGGTTGGAAAAGTTAAGACTCTCAAGTCTGTCTAAAAGGCATAAGTCCTGTATGGTCAAAGGTACACTTTATGTTAAATTCCCCATCAAATACAGTACATAGATATACAGTGTATGTGAAAATCAGATTTGTCTCCCTGTTGGAGCATAGTGCAGCAGTTTCTTTGGTTAAGCATCGGACAGAGTAGTTGGCTTCCATCCAGGGCTGTAGCAGTTTGGATTACACATATCTTCAAATAGTAGATCCACCTTCAGGACAGATGACCCTGTTGTGAACAGGCCCAAGGGCACAGCGAGCTGCTCTCGCCCGTCTCATGCTCGGAACAGAGCTGTTTATTAAACACAGAGTGCAGGGGTGCAGAATCGCCAGCAGTGTGCCCCCCCCCCCCCCCCCGCCACCTTACCCCTCTGTTGTGTGTTTGTATAAATTAAAGACACATGATATGGTATCAGTGTACGGCATGCACATTTTGTTTTGAATTGCAAGGTTCTGGGCTGTTTAAGGTATGTGAATAAAGCAGTGATGCTTATTAGTGCTTTTCACAGTGAGAGCAAGCCTTTATATGCTGCTGTTGTTGTTCAGTCACTAAGTCGTGTCCAACTCTTTTGTCACCCGATGAACTGCAGCACACCAGGATTCCCACCCTTCTCTATCTCCCGAGTTGGCGCAGACTATGTCCATTGAGTCAGTGATGTCACTATCTCATCCTCTGTGTTATATGTTAACATTCCCTTATATAAAATGTCTGACCTCCTGAGTATTTAGAACTGCAATTTCAATATTTTCAGAATTTAATAATCCAACATAGACTGCTGTGCTTGCAAACCATAAACACTGTCGCCGTGAGAAACAGCCACTATTATTGTAAACATTCAGTTTCATGTGTAAAGACCCATCTAGACTATGAGCACATGCCTTGGTCTTTGAATAAAATGTGTTCCTCCAGTAGAAGGAACACCCTTAAAATAGGACAAAAGCCTGGAAGCCTGGGGCTTCACACTGAATGAGAGTAAGGTAATAATGTGAAAGGTACCTAGGGTATATTCAGGATGTCAGAAACCTTTAGGTATGACCTCAGTTATTTATATGTTAATGTACAAAGCAAGGGCTTCCCAGTTGGTTTACTGGTAAACAATCCACCTGCCAATGCAGGAGACGCCTGTTCGATCCCTGGGTCGGGAAGATCCCCTGGAGAAAGAAAGGGCACTCCAGTATTCTTGCCTGTAAAATCCCATGGACAGAGGAGCCTGGCGGGCTACAGTCCACGGGGTTGCAAAAAGTCGGACACAACTGAGCACACACATGTACAAAGCAAAGTGACATGAGTTTGAGCTTATAGCGTGGAGTGATAAACATGACATCGTAGGTATCACTGCACTTGGTGGGTTGGGACTCCTGATTGGGACGTACCGGTGGAAGGGGACACCCCATTCAGAAGCAGCAGACCTGTTATGAGGGAGGTGTAGCAGCACCAGGTGTCAGGAAGGGATGCTCCTGTGTGGGAAGCAAGCCGGAAGCCTGAGCGCAGGACCCTGGGAGGAGGAGGGCGAGGGCAGAGAAGAGGAGCAGCAGCGGGCTGGGAGAGTTCAGCTGGTCCGCCTGACTGAGAGGACGTGAGGGACATGCCCCTAGCACAGACGGCGCAGCTGAGGTGAGAGGCGCGCTAACTCTGCCGGAAGCGTGAGTCCCAGTCTCTGAAGGTCTGATTGGCCTTGCTGATGATTCTGTCTCAGTACCTTGCTGGGTCCTGGTCGCCAGAGATGGAGAGACTGAGCAGAGTCAGGTAGGTGTTCTCTACCTGAAGAAGGGAAACTTTTAAAACCTGGTAGGATTCTAAGGGTGAGCTCTGGAGGAGAGAGCTCTAGAGCAGTGAGGAATGGGCTTGGCTCCTGTGTCTCAGCTACTCCTGATAGAAGGGAGAGAGCCCGCCAAGAGGCAGAAGGAAGTAGGGCCTAGAATTAAGAGTGTTTCAGGAGAGGCACAGGCCTGTCAAACAGACTGAAGCTCCCTCCTCACCCTTCCTTAAGAAGTCTGGTCAGGGCAGGGAGGAGGATGGGCAGGGCTGGTCTGACCTCCACGCCAGAGGTGCTGATAAGGGAAGGAGGTTGCTCCTCTTCCGGTTTACTGGTGGCCTCTTGGCAGAGGACACTTTTTATAATGGAAAAAATAGATCCTTGGTTCATGCTCTCCTTTGAGAATGACCAGAGCTACCCTCGCAGAAAATGCACTCCACACACAAAAACTTTCAAACAAATGCAGCTCATCCGTAACCCTGGACAAGGAGGAACAGGTGCTGAGTCTTAAAGAGAAATTAAAACTACCTGCTTGAAATACGTCTACCGTTCAGAGCTTGAATGAATGGGATACTGAGATAGTAAATCAGTGGCCAAATATTTGTTTGTGATTTTTTTTTTTTTAAGAGGAATGAAGGAGACAGGGAGGGGTATCAGAAGGCCAACAAATATATTTCCCATTTTCCAGAGTAAAAGAAGGTAGACTCCCCAGAGGCTGGTGGAGCTTGGAGCTTGATATTATACCTGTGTAAGGTTCTAGAAAATATTACTGCTAAAGAGATGATTTCTGAGCATTTTGGAAAGGAAACCGTGTACCCACAGCCAGCATGGGTTCACTAAGAGTAAGTTCAGTCATGCTAATTTCATAGACACGTGTAGATCAGGGGGCGAAGGGCGTGGCTGCCTGGATTCAGTTCTCTGCTCTGAGACTGGTTTAACCTGTCTTTGCATCTGTCAGAATGTAGGTGACAATACGAGTATGTTCAGGTTATTAGGTCCTCACATAGTCTATGCGCAGAGAACAGTAGCTATTAGAATTATTCCTTTATATATTAGATGTTGAATGATTGTACAGGTCTGTAACAGACCTGTGAAACAGTGAAAAACTAGGAGCTGGATGGAGTTTCAGGGTAGCAATTCATAATTAATTGAACACCATATCCATAAGGTGCCAGAAAATGGATTGCCACCATCCTGGAGAGAAATCTTTAGTGGATTTGTCTTCGCTTAGCACAGCTGAAGATTGTTATTAAAGACTCAGATAAAAGGTGACAACAAGTATATGCCACAAAGGAATAGAAAGCAGATCGCAGAGGTCCTGAAATAGGCTTCATAAAGATCCAGAGAGGCCAGGATATATAACAGGCTGAAGTTAAATACAGATAAACTGAGGTCTACAACACAACACTAAAGCAATTATCCCCCAATTAGAAAAAATTTTTAAGTATTAAAAAACCCTCAAAAACTGAGGTCTTCCACCTGAGGACCCATCTTTGTAAATAAGAGATGTGAGAATAAGGCATAATAACAGGAAGTAATACTAAATGTAGTCGTTACACAGTGTAATAATTACTAAAATGTAGGTAACTTCATATCATATTCAAACTACCCTATGAAGGAAGTATTATTATTATCTTCTTTACACACGAGGAAATGGAAACCTAGAAAAATGTTGGATGAAGTCAGACAATAAATGGGGAAGCCAGAATTTGAACCCAGGCAGTCTGACTGGAGAGCTGACCCTGAGTAAACAAAATTCTGTAAAAGTCCAGTAAAATTAAACAGTATGATGATGCTGCCCCAGAGCTACCTGTGACTACATAACGTGTGACTTAAGGAGTCTGCTGATGGTCTCGTCCCACTGGAAGCTTATAAAGTACCAACAGTGCACACGTGTTCCAGGTGCTGTGCTTTTCAGAGGCACACGGACTAATAGATGACTTTCAGAAGACAGCAGATGGCGAGGGGAACTCAGAACCTGTCATCTGAGGTGTGCTTAAAGGAACTGGACATTTAGCCTGGAGAAGAGAAGACTCGACAGGGACTTGCCAAGAGAGCACTGCTTGTATTTAAAGTGGGTCCTCAAGGAAATGGATTCCACCTAGTTCTGTGACTCTTTACAGTTTTCTAGAAGTAGCCTGGGGTTAAGTTTTAACTCTACCACAGGAGGAACTTTCTAACTTTTGGAGCTCCAGAGGTGAACCACACAGTTGGAAGAACTGAGTCTCTTGTCTTCGGACATACACAGTCATCAAGTACAACACTGGGCCAGACGGCTTGCTGAGGCTCTCTGAAAACGAGTCCCCTGGGTCAGCAGCATTTCTTCAGGGATTCCAGGGCCATCTTTGTCACATGATGTTTGGGACCCAAAACTCACGTAACTTGTAGGAATCTTTTTAATTCAGTCCACCCTGAAAGTTGGCTGCTCCATCTGCTGGACTTGGGAGATGACCCCTGACCTGTCTCTGGGTCATCCCAGGGCTTGGCCATATGGGAATTTAGATAGGTTGGGAAGTCAGACCTCATGCTCTTTGTGTCCCCTGCTGGCTGACCCGGCCACTCTGCTGATGTGGGACCACGTGCGCCCTGTCAGCTTTGCCAGTCGCTCACCAGATTTCGACTACATGACCGCTTCCCTTTGTTTTCTAGTCTGTCGGTTCCTGTGCTCTCCCCACCTCATCCCCACACACAGCCCACAGCCTGGTTTGAGCTCGCCAAGCTCTTGGCTCTAGGCCCGAGGGTAGGGTTTTTTCCCGTCTCTCAGGAGAGAGACGCATTGCCAAAGTCCCCACCTCTTTTCCCAGCTTAGTATCAGCCTTTTTCCTTTGTGCCGGCTCTCAAGAATTACTCCTTCCCTGCTGGATTTTTACTGTCTGCTCCAGGCCCTGATCTGCCATTTATTAGGAAGGACTTCCCTCCCCCAATGCATTGGGGTCAGGCTCCTGCTTGAGCAGTCTCAGCAACCCCTTTCCAGTCTCTCTCCTCCCGCAAGGCTCCAGAGATGTGATCCCTAGGTTGGCAGTGGTTTCCTGAGCCTCCTGGTCTGTCTAAACTGAATGGAAACAGGTAGAATCTCTGATGAGGGCGTTTTGGACATTCCCCCTTGCTGTGTGTGGCCCAACTGTGAGCCTCTTGCTCCTACTGGAAATACAGCTCTCAGGAGAAACAGTCACCTTATTCAGACCAAAAAGAAAAACACTTGTACAGCATGTTTAGGATCTTTGTTTTTCAGAGAAATACTTTCTACCTCCCTGTACCCAAGAATCCAACCCCAGTTGAGAGCTGTTGCCTCTGAGATGCCTCCTTTCTCTTTGGTCAGATCATGGCGGAGCAGTGAGCACTTGGTTCCCAGCCCTGTACTTGCTCAGAGTGGCCTCCAGAAAGACTTAGCCACAGAGTAGATGAGACAGTCAGTCTTGCATGGATCCAGACCCAGCGGTCTTTAAATTTGCTTATTCATTGTTCATTCCACAAGTCTCTTGACTGCTTGCTCATGTTGAGCGCTGTTCTTTAGGTTCTGGGGATCAGCAGTGATCTTTTTCATTTGTTTGTTTTCAGGAGATTTTTTTTGGGGGGGTGGGCCATGCTGCGAGGCTTGCAGGATCTTAGCTCCTTGACCAGGGATCAAACCAGGGCCCCCTGCAGTGGAAACATGAAGTCCTAACCACTTGACCACCAGGAAACTCTGGTTTAGCAGTGATCTGCCCAGACAAACCCCTGCCCTTGAGGTCCTAACTCAGGGGAGAGCTGTCATAGACCACATGTTATAGACATAGCACTTTACATTGAGAGTAGCATATTAGAGGCAGGGCACTACTTAACAAGTATTCTTGATATATTCCCTTAAAGTTCTCATGTTCCTCTCTCCTTCACATAAGACCCTATGGGACAATATAAATATATTAAGATAATATAAATTCTTCTAGCCCTGCCATCTCCTCCTTCCCCATATTTCTTCCCAGATTCTTGAAGTTACTCACACTCCAGGTTTTCTCATTTTGCCTACTTAATCCCCAAAGGACACTTGGGGGAAATCTTCCATGGGCATAGGATGCGTACCCTATCCAGCAGTTTGAACACCTGTAAATCTTTGGGGCGGGGTTAGAAGCCTAGAAACGTTCTTCAAAGATTGCTTAATGTGGTGTGTTCCCAAACATGTTCCTGGATTCTGTTGGTTCATTCATTTGTTAAATATTAAGCTCTTACTATGTGCTGGTTACTGCATAGGTGCTGGGAATTCAGAGATCAGTAAAAATAGACATGATCTTGTGTTTATAGAATTTATAGCCTACCCTGAGAGAGATGTTAAGAGCATAATCCCACAGATGTCAGGTTGTAACTGTGACCATGCTTTGGTGCTGGTGACCAGTCAGGAAGGGTTCCCCAGGGAGGTGATGTGTGTGTCAGGGTCTGAAAGTAGGAAGTAACTGGGCCAGGGGCAAGCCCGTGCAGAGCAGCACTTCCAGGGCAGGATGCTAACGAGCAGGCATCAGAACTCCCTCCAAAACCCCCTGAGACCCGAGGGGCTCGTTTCAATGAGGGAACCAAAGCTGCAGCCCTTTGCTCCTTTGTTGACCATGGAACATTCCATAGGGCATTTCTCAGGACATACTTCAGGAAACACTAGTCATTGTAACCTAAACAGCAGAGAAAACAAGTGAAGGAAAGTTGGTTCAGAGAAGGGACTATTGACACTGACCTCTGAGGTCAGCAGCTCTAGAGGAATTGTGCTCCTGAGTTCCCTGAAGATTGCTGTCACCTGTGTCCATTCTCTTCCCACCTGGTGAGTCTATGGCTAGTCCATTGCTGACTCTAGGTCCTTGAAGGTAGGGACCACCTCTTTTTGTCTTTGTAGCCCCAGGACCTAGACCTTTATCTGCACATAGGAGATATTTTCTGAATGAAAGACCCTTGAGTAATTTCCAGGGACATCCCTGGGGTCAGGCATTAGCTCTGTTTCACAGGGACACGGAATTGGACTCTACTGTTCATAACTTTTGGTTCTATATGTTTGCAGCATGAGTCTGTTTATTTTGGAGCTAATGTTTATGATGGGGCTTTTAAAAGAGACCCTACCTCTGCAAAAAGGTAGCATTCAAGATGAAACTGAATGTAACTGAGTTAAGGAGGAAAAAAATGAAACCTCCTGTACTTTTTCTAATAAAAGATATTTCTTCTTTCTCTACCAGGAGCAGTATACTGTTTGGCATTTTATCACAACTGTTTACTTTTATTTCATTTTGGTTCTTGATTCCCTTTCTTTGAGTTTTTATGTCCATTACCTTATAAATTTGCTTTTTAATTTTTCCATCTAAGAGCTATTAGACCTGCGACAATCATAACCATTACTATCACAATTTCAAATTATTGATGATTTTATTTGCTCTTACATAGAATCTACATTTTCAATACAGTTCACGCTCAAATATTTTTAAGTGTAGTAATTTTTGACAACTGTTTTTATCAAATAAAATGGTGTGGAATTTTAAGATTCTCTTTTCTAAAAGAACTTGAATGCCAACAACTGTAAAAAGTATGTTTTCTTTTTCTAGGATTTACTTACAAGACATAAATTGCTCAGTGCGGAATTTTTGGAACAACATTATGATAGAGTAAGTATATGAAATTCTGTTTTAAAATAGCACACTGTAAGTTTTGTTACCAGAAGTGAAAGCTTTTAATTAGATTTTGTACCAGAAGATTTATTTTGGAAATATGTTTTTAATTGGTGCTGTAATCATTTCTCTACAAAAACCGAGATAGAGAGGGTTACGTGGTCAGAAGTAGGATTTTCTTTCTGATGACACACTCCCTTTTGCATCTTTTCTTGCTTTAGAAGAGGAAAATAAAGCACTTTGCTGCTGAATGATAATACACAGTTAAGATAAAGAGAAAATTACTATGTGGCTTCTTTTCTTCCCCATACTTCCCGTCCATTGCGCACGTCCCAGCTGCTTACAAATAGAGAGACAGAGACTCCGCAGCAGTGGGTGAGCAGAACCGTAGCCTAGAGGGCACAGCAGGTGGGTGAGCAGTGTCCCTTCTGCTGCTGGCTCCTGTGACCAAGGCCGAGGCCCTTCATTCTGGAGACTCAGGAGTCAGTACTCATTTGTAAAGTAGTACATTGGTTAGTTCAGCCGTAAGGCCCCCTCCAGCTGGAGTTGATGTTAGACTTCCTGGTGATAGAACCCACAAAGGTTTGTGAGCAGGTCTGGGCGCTCTGATGACCTGAGTGCCCTTGATCATTATGACAGCAGGGCCGCTCCTTCTCTCCCACGTGTGTCCCCTCTGCTGCCCACGATGCCCACGAGCGCCTCCCTGTGCCGCACTAGTTTAATTTCGGTGCTGTCCAAAACCGTATGGGTGCTCCTGGAGAAGTTACCGTGATTACAATCCATTTAAAATTTCTATCTCTCCTCTAAAATTTGGCTTAGTTTTTCATTCTCCCACTAGTTACTTGAATTTTTAAAATCCTAAGTTTTGTTAATACTTCATTATTCACTGTTCAACTAGCTTTTCTTTTCGGGGCCGGGGCGGGGGGGTCGGTGGTTTGGCTATGTCACAGCTTATGGGATCCTAGTTCCCTGACCAGGGATTGAATCTGTGCCCTCGACAGTGAAAGTGTGGAGTCCCAGCCACTGGACCACCAGGAAATTTGCTGTGCTGTTCAGCTAAATTAGAAGATTCTTGGAGGCAGAGCTTATGCTTTCTAGTTCTTCCATGTTCCTTTTCCCATCTTTCCCTCCCACTAGGAGAAAGCAATGGCACCCCACTCCAGTACTCTTGCCTGGAGAATCCCATGGGCGGAGGAGCCTCATAGGCTGCAGTCCTTGTTGGGGTCGCTAAGAGTTGGACACGACTGAGCGACTTCACTTTCACTTTTCACTTTCATGCATTGGAGAAGGAAATGGCAACCCACTCCAGTGTTCTTGGCTGGAGAATCCCAGGAACGGGGGAGCCTGGTGGGCTGCCATCTGTGGGGTCACACGGAGTCAGACACGACTGAAGTGACTTAGCAGCAGCAGCAGTAACATCATAACACAGTGCAGAGTCCATAGTAATTGCCTCAGAAATAGCCTTATCGATGGTTTAAGCATCAGTGGTCATTTATTTTTATTTTTGCCGGTGTGCACTGGGATGTAGGGGTGTTTTTCCCATGTGTTTGCTGGTTTTAGTCAGAAGCACATTTTGTCAGTGCCTTTTGCAGAGTTAGAAGCGTGGGCTTCAGCACCACACTGTGTGGAGTTTGGCTTCAAGTCTCAGCGTCACCATGTGCTTCCCTGACCCTCTGTACCTTTAGGATCCTCAGCTCTAAGAGAAGGCTCATAACAGCACCTTCTTATTACTACTAGGTTGCTGTGAGGATTAGGTAAGAATGTGTGTGTCGAGTCCAAGGCACAGTGCCTGGAACACAGTAAGCATTTAATAAGCATTAACAAATTGTTTTTATTAAAACATGATCTCAAATTAAGCATACAAGTGTCTTAATTTAAAACCTACCAACGGTATTTCCAAGAAACTTACTATAGGCAATGATGTCACTTTAATTTTGGCAATAAAATGTTTTCCTATGTGTTATTAATAGGTGACATTAGTTATCAGGATTTTAGAAAACATATGTGCAGCATCTAACTGATATATATATATATGTATGTATGTTTTTATGTATAGTGCAGGCAGATCTGGGAGAGGAGAAGAAAAGGGGAGATATGAGCAATTTAAATTAAGCTGAACATGGAGTTATTACACAAAAACACATACTCTAAAGTCTGTACACTTTGGTTCAGAGCTTTCTAATAATGAAAACATAGAGGAAAACAAAACCATTAACAGATCACAGTGTCTCTGAAGCTTGTTCAAAAGAAACAGCCTTTTCTACCACTGGGGCCTGAAGCACATTTCTCCCATTGGCGCTCTTGGACAGGAGTTGAGTCGCAGCGTCATGGAGTTGACGTCATCCCCGAGGGTGACTGCAGTGAAGAAAATGCTGAACTGAGGTGCAGCTCACGGAGATCAGATCTCTGAGGAGCCCAGACAATGCCAGTCCCTCGTCTGTCCTAGTCCTTCACTGCTGACCTGGGGCTGAGATCTAACCAGGCAGTTCTCCTTGAGAAGAATCTGCAACCAAGCTTCCCCTAAAAATTACACAGCAGAAAATCTTAACTTGCATGTTCCGTCAAGAACTTGAGGTGTTCCTGTGTTACTGATCAGAGGCGGATCCGACTGCTTTCGATCATGGCCTGATGATCATTTGAGGAGAAGGAAGGGGTAACAGGCACCTCTGAAGACAGAAGTCTCACTCCCTTGCACACTCCATAGAGGGCGATCCCACCTCTGCCTAGAGATAAAAGAATGGATGCAGGGGCTGTTCTGGGTTAGCGCTAAAACCTCTTCTGTAAGGGGCCAGCCAGAGAGCAGATATTTGAGGCTTCATGGCTGTGCATTCTTGGTCAGCTTTCCTGTCAGTTCTACCGCAAAGGCAGCCATAAACAGTTCATAAACGAATTTATTTACAGTACACGAATGAGCATGGCTGTATTCCAGTAAAACTTGTATAAAAACAGTGCGTTGGCTGTAGCCCATGAGCTGGAGTTTGCCAGTCCCTGCTCTAAACCACAGGTGAATGGTGGATGGGGACCCATCACAAAGCAAAGGCAGAAGCAGGCTGAGTGTGGGCAGAACACCCAGCGGGCATCCTCAGCCACCCACCGCAGCCAGGGGCGAGTCCCAGTGACGCACTGACACCCAGCAGCGCCACACTAGCACTGCGACGTTTTGCAACTTCAGAAGCCTGTCCATAGTCCAAACAAACAGAAAGCTAACTGGCCCGCTCCTCTGAATTTTGGGAGGGGGGCCCGGCCCCAGTGTGTCCCTCCTGTCTGTGCCCCGCCTCCCTCCTGCCCTCTCCTTCTGCTCCTTTCCCTTCCCGGACGCAGTTCTGGTCAGTGAGCCCGTCTGTGACTCTGGTGGATCCTCGTCAGCTCCGCACTCTGTACATTTTGCATCCTCCACGTCTTCAGTCTTGTGTTCTTCTGTTCTTACCCCGAAGGGTAGCTCTTCTCCCCATTTCTAAACAAAATCTCTCTCATTATTAAAGTTGAGCTCAAGTCCTACCATTTCTGGGACACCTACCTACCCAACAGTGCTGAATTTTTCTCTCTTCTACTCTTAATTATTTTCTTGCTTTGAAAGAACAGATAACTTTTCTCTTTGTGGTTGTGCTTTGGACTAGTTGAGTTGTGTAAAAAATATATATGTCTGTGAATTTTCTAATTCAATACCAGGAAATGAGAACAGTGAGAAAACAGTGGGGTGGGGAGGTGGGGAAAGGATTTAAGTTGTGTGCATATGAAGTTTGGGTGACAGAAAAGATATAAGCTCAGTGCACACTTCTCTGGAGCAGTGAGGGGGCCAGCCCAGGAGCCTTTTACATGGCAGTAACCAGCAGATATTACTCGAGGATGAGTTTGAAACGGACGGGAGGAGCAGAGCTTGGGCAGAGATTGGCCTCTGTGCCATTAGGAGTGTGTGCTCAAGCTTTTCAATGTTATCTACTGCGCTTAAGAAAATCCTCTGATGTGTGTTTTCTTGTCTTTTAGTTCTTCAGTGAATATGAGAAGTTACTTCATTCAGAAAATTATGTGACAAAAAGACAGTCACTCAAGGTATGACAGATCACCTGAGTCGCTCATTTCTCTCCACCCCTTGTTTGAAACGTGTATGGGGCCCAGAGCTTTGCAGGAAGCATGCATGTGTCCCTGGTCGAGATTTTGGTGGAAAGGAGCAGGGCTCAGCAGTGGTTCACTCAGGGCACCCCCCCCCCCCCCCCGCTCACCTCTTTGTGTGTTAGAGATACCAAAATATGCAGAATTTTGAAGAGGATCTAATCTCCAAGTGATGACGTTCTTTAAGTTTTGGAGCCTTATTTTTTTTTTTTTTTTTTTTAGTTTTTTATTTTTTAAATTTTAAAATCTTTAATTCTTACATGCATTCCCAAACATGAACCCCCCTCCCACCTCCCTCCCCATAACATCTTTCTGGGTCATCCCCATGCACCAGCCCCAAGCATGCTGCAGAATCGTCGTCACCGAGTTGAAGGCACCACAGGTGGTGTGCTCCCAGGATTCTGCCCAGAGGGTCCCAGGCTTGCTGTGCGAGGGGAGGGGCGGCTGCCAGCGGTGACATGGGGAACCAGACGGCTTTGGCCGCTATGTGTCAAAAAAGGATGTGGACAGTTCCATTTGAAACTTAATTAAAGACTTAAAACTCTAGAACGGGTTGGCAAGCGATAGCCCATGAGCCGTGCCCAGCCCACTGCCTGCTTTTGTAAATAAAACTGTGTTGGAATGAGATGCACTTGTTCACTTATGTATGGTCTGTGGCTGTCTTGGCTGCAACAGCAGATTTGAGTGGTTGCCTCAGACACTTTACGGGTAACGAAGACTTTAGCATGTCCTCTCTTGCTCTTTACAGATCGATTGTTAGCCCCTACTCTAGAAAATTCTTACTGTAGTTAATAAATGTATACACAGGTACACCCTTCCTTCTGTCGGGAAGTGGTCCTGACAGGAGTTACACATGGACTCACAGGATTTGTGGGCAGAAATTTGCAATTCCATTTGTGTTTTTTGCCAGGTCCACTTTAAATTCTGCTCTGCCCAGAGCGCTTTACCCTCAGAGATATGAGTTCATTTTAATCAAGACACTCCATCCCGCCTGCTGCTGCTCCCGTGGGGATATCATTCTTTTACACCTTGTCTTTCTGTGGAAAGTGACTAAAGGACATTAGGAACATTACCAAAAGAGTCCTTTCCCCGACTGGCTGGTTCCTTCGTTTTCCTTAAGGCCGTAAGAAATGTGTCACCGCTACAAGCTCTGTCAGGTGGAGCCTGGCCTCCCAGGCATCCTTCGGTCCAGTGTCAGGGATCCTTAACCTGTTCTCCGTTTGCAGGTTGCTGGCTGGGCAGTCACCGGTGGTTGTGATAGCTGACGGGGACAGTCTGTTCATTTTCGGGGTGGATGTGGTACACCTGGTGGCTGTTTAGGGCGTTGGTCCTCCCTGTGTGTCAGTGTAACCTCATGCGGGCTCCTGAGAGCCTCACGGAGAAGCAGCCCTCTGCCAGGAACCTCTTTATATCCAGGGGCCTCTCCCCGCGTTGGATGCACTCAGTATTTTCTGAGGCCAAGGAGGCGAGAGAGGTTTGCCTTGGATACCAGCTTCCAGGACTGATACCTCCTGGGGGGAGAGATTGGCAAATCAGAAGACTTGGACCAAATGCTGAATTCTTGTACTGCTTAGATAGGAGAAAGGCTTTCAAGACCTTCTAACACTTCAGAATTAAGCAACATGAAAGGAAGATTATGACTGCCACTTGTGAGACCTTAGTAACGGATATGAAGCCAGTCTTTCATGCCTGCAGTTTCTCCTGAACACATGGAGAAATTTTGAGGACCAGTGGTACTCTAAACATGTATTTTAATTTGTACTCCCTTTTTTCGCAGCATTGGCATTTACTTAAATTTGTGTTTAAATTTGAATTTATTTATTTAAATTTATTTAATTTTAACAATAATTAATTTTATTTATTTAAATTTGAATTCCCTGTACCAGATTTCAGGGGGGTTTTTGGCCATGCTTGTGGGGCTTATGGAATCTTAGTACTCCAACCAACAATTGAACCCTGGCCCTCGGCAGTGAGAGTGTGGAGTCCTAACCACTGGACTGCCAGGGTTTTATTTTTAATAAAACTGGCCTGACATTTTTTAATTTCTACATCCAAAGAAATTTTTAAAATTACTGGTTACCCTCCTCTAGATAATCAAGCTGAAATGAGCCATTTTCAGTATCTCTGGTTTGTGTGGCAGAAAATGAACACTGAGTAAATCTGTACACATGTCATGCTAACTGCTGAGCCTCTGAAAGAGTAAATACTGGGCTGCTTACTTTGAAAGCTGTAGATTTTGTGATTCGGATTGGTGTGAAACCTGTCTGAGCTTTTGAATTCTTCCTCTAAGTTCTTTATAAATCCTAAACAGATTTGTTTTCCTGCACATCAGGTTATTTTCGATTTATTGATATGTTATTTATCTAGAGATCAGTTATCTGGAAACTTCAGATATCTAGAACATAGCCAGGAACCCAGAAAGGAATTAACAAAAGCAAGTAAACCATGGCAACGTAGCTCCATCCATGCGTTTTCCTTCCCTTGGACCTCATTCCATGTCTCTTATTGGACTCAGGTCCACTGTGCTTTGCATGTATTCATGCTTTATTTCGCACTGCACTGTCATAAGATACAGGCACCGTCATCCACTCCCTTGTGCAGGTGATGAAACTGAAGCACAGAGAAGTTAAATAATATGCTCAAGGATATAGAGCTCACAAGGAGCAGAGTGTCAGGATTTGAGCCCAGGCAGGCTGGTGCCGGGAGCCAGGCTGGACGCCACTCTGTTGTGCCTCTGGCCCGTGCCCCCATGCAGGCCATGCCACCTGCACACTAGTCCTTGACAGGAAGTTGGCACCATGACAACATGAAGAGGTGACCGCGAGTTTCAGAAGAAGAAATCTAGAACAAGCAGGTTTGATTTTAAAATTAAGAGCTGATGTGGCACAATCAACTCATAGAACTCAGTAAGCACAGACTTAACTGAAGCGACAGATTTTTTTTTTTTTTTAGCTTAATTAACTTCATTAGTGATATTGTGGTGTCACTAAGAGAAGCTTAGAGTATCTTCAGGATACCTTGCTTAAGAAGGACCAGAAAAGTACTCGTTTTTATGAAGCTTTTTTAATCTGATAAGATAAAACGATGTTTGACGTGTATAGAAAGCTGTGTGCATGAAACCCTTTGTCCCATAAAGTTCAGATACGTAAAATTATTTTTAAATATAGCTAAGGTTTATAGTTATCCAGTAACTTATCTTCTGACCACTTTCTTTGGTGGTTTCTTTTTACTGAGATAACACAAACGCATATTTAAAGAACAGGTTCTGATAAGTCTCAGATTCTGAGCCAGATGTGGCTTGAATGTGGTCTTCTTCAGGGAGCAGTGCCAGACCCACCATAGGTGTAAACCCCAGAAGAAAAAGGAGGTGTCCAAGTAGCAAACAGGAAGTGCTCATTAGCTTTCAGGTCATAATTCAGTTCATCCATCTTTTCAGTGCCTATTAATATTCTGTGCTTAATAATATTTAATGAACTGTTTTTAAAACTTTAGTTTTACTTCAAATCTTAAATGATAATGGTGGAATAAACGGATAAATTGTTTGTCTTCTCAGCTTCTGGGGGAACTGCTACTAGACAGACACAACTTCACGATTATGACAAAATACATCAGTAAACCTGAGAACCTCAAATTAATGATGAACCTTCTACGAGACAAAAGCCGTAACATCCAGTTTGAGGCCTTCCACGTTTTTAAGGTAGAGTGCTAAGACCATAAACACTAGTTGTTCATCCCATTTTATTTGCAAGTTACTTGTTTTATTAGCTTCATTTTGGTAATCTGAGTGACACAGTCATTCAGTCCATTTTCACAGTTGTGTGGTACAACATTTAAACAAAAATGGACCCGGAAACAGGGCATTTGCATTTGGGAATAAGAAAAGTTGATTTGTAGAGGAGTGTCACCCGTCTTTGGCATCAGTTCAGTTCAGTCACTCAGTTGTGTCTGATTCTTTGCCACCCCATGGACTGCAGCACACCAGGCTTCCCTGTCCATCACCAACTCCCGGAGCTTGCTCAAACTCATGTCCATCGAGTCAGTGATGCCATCCAGCCATCTCATCTTCTGTTGTCCCCTTCTCCTCCCGCCTTCAGTCTTTGCCAGCATCAGGGTCTTTTCCAATGAGTCAGCTCTTCGCATCAGGTGGTCTTTGGCGTGGAAAATTACTAATCCCAAAGTAAAGGGAAATGCATTTCTTAATGCTTTCCATGGAGATTTTTGTTCTTAAAATCCATTCTGACCTCCTGTGCCCAGAACTAACTTCTGCCCATTTTATTCTAAAATCAAAGTCTGTATTTAATACAAACTACAGAGTTTCAGAGCATGAGTGAACATGTCGGTCCTTTTTGTGCTTAAACATGCACTTCTTCCCTCCTTTTTTAATTGTAAAAGTAAGGTCTTCCAAAGCAGACACCCGAATGAGCAATCTGGACTGCAGCCCGTGCCCCGGGGAGCAGTGGGCGTGGCCACACGTGCTCTGCTGTCTGCAGCGTCTCCACACCGCGCACTGTCCTTCCTGTAGCTGACGTTGATCTCTCCTTGTGCAGGTGTTCGTAGCCAACCCCAACAAGACGCAGCCCATCCTCGACATCCTCCTCAAGAACCAAGCCAAGCTCATAGAGTTCCTCAGCAAGTTCCAGAATGACAGGACCGAGGACGAGCAGTTCAATGATGAGAAGACGTATTTAGTCAAACAGATCAGGGATTTGAAGAGACCAGCTCAGCAAGAAGCCTGATTTCCAATAAACACCGAAAATATTAAATCCAAGTTCAGCGTCTGCTGTTCGCTCTTCAGCATCAGGCACTGTTATCAGTTCATGAGGAACATTACTGCTAATCTGCTGTTATATGAACGGTTTTCATTTTACCTTTTTTGATTTTTTTTGTTTGTTTTTTTAGTCCAAGTTGGAGAACGTAGCTGCTGCTTTCTTGCACACTAGAGCACACGTGGACTTTTTCTTGATCTTTGTGTCATTTCAGAATTTAAAGACTCCGTTTGCTGTAGAAGTTCTGAACATGGCTAGGTTCCTTGAAGGCAAATGCATAGATGATAGTGTGTGTTAGGGGAAGAGCGCATTGATCTGATCAGAGTAAACCTGCCTGTTTGTGTTTATCTTTGTTAAAGATCTGAGTGTGGATTCTGAGTAAGATTGTATGCCTTCACTCGTGGAAGATCGTGCAGAGCTTTATTTGAAATCCTAGGGGAACTGTATCCAAGATGGGAGCTCCTTGAGTGGATAAAGTTGACACACGAATAAATTGATACTGAAACTTAGCAACTTCTGAAAAGTGTGAAGCTTCATAAGGTCATAAGGAAAATGTATATATGCTTTTCACAGCTTTCTGGAATTTTTTGACATTTGATTTTCTTGAGACTTGTAAACCTGGATATGTTGAAGGGTATTTGTTAATTTTACTTTTTGAAGGTATTTTAAAACAGTAGAGCTAGCAACGACACCTCGCATTTCATTTCAACAGTGCTTACAGGTTTCTTTTGTATATAATTCTTAGAATGCTCATTTCTTTTAAATGATTTAATTTGTACAGCAGAGGAATGTTATTGTATTAGTATGTAACTATTACCTAATATTGAGTTTTTGCAAAAAATGAATGCTCATATGTAATTGAAATACTTCAGATCACCTGAAAATGCTGATTTAACATTTAAGTATCACAGCATTAAAAGAAAACGAAGTAAACCAGTCCTTTGTATTCAGTTATCTAATGGGGTGCCATCAATAGACTACAGTACAGACCTGGAACTCAGCTACACTTTTTCCTGCGTAATATTGGCCTTATTCATTTAAAATGAGTCAAGAGTTCTCCAGATCTACGAATGATACCAATTATGCTAAATTAATGCTGATTCTTTGTGTGTGGGGAGACCTCTTTAGAGCACCTTTTCTTTCTTAGAGTAAGTAATCCAGTACAATAGTTGTGAAACTGAATAATTAAAACTTTGGCTTCTTTTAGGAAAAGAAGAGTTCCTAGTCATAGGTGTCCTATGGGGAAATGTATTTTTTTTAATGTCCTGTTCCTTAATGCTGCAAATTATCAGTATTTATAAAGTAACTGATTCTGCACCACTTCTTTGTTACTGTGACCACAGCAGAACAACGTCTCCTAGAATGCATCTGTGTAAAGCTATTAGAGTGGTGTCTGTCCATCTTAGTGACATGGAGACCACAACTAACAACTCACAAGTCAGAGTTTGCCGGTTCGAATTCAGCATGGCTGTAGCTGATTAAGAAATTTATATAATTATTCTTTGCTAGCCTCTCTTACTAATTGAAGTACTTATCAGCCAGTAAAATGAGACTCCCAGTTGATGTTTCAGCAGGCTTTAAAGTCTCCTTCCAGGAGCACCATTTAGGAAAAGAGCCCCAGAAAATACAGATGTATTTTATTCTGTTTAATTGAAACGGTGGTCTACATTTATAATTGGTTTTCCTGAGCCTGTCTTTACCAAACTCTATGTAAAATAATCCATGATTTTTCTGTTGGAACTAAAGAAAGCAATCCAAACCCCTTGAAATGAAACTATCCAAGACGTTTAGGAAGGCAGAGTTGGCTGTGATGCATCGTTCTGATTCACGTGGTCCAGTGCTGGGTGTCTGGATTCCGGGTGCAAGCATTCATTACACCACATGGAAGAGAGGTTTCCTTGCCAAGCTGGTTCTTAGAACTCGAAACAGCAGCTTCCACTTCGGTGACACTGTTGTAGCACTAGAGCCTTTGTGTGGAAGACAGTGAGGGGTGCCGCGTGTCAAAGAAAACACGGATGTGTTATTCTCGCATTAGAATCTGGGGATAGTTAAGACTTTGGGTTTTTTGTTGTTTTTAAACAAAATGTGAAAACACTCAAAAAAATGCATTTGAAATTCTGATCATTTAATATATTCATGTTACCAAAACTATTATACTGGAAGTGGTTTCTTTTTGTGTTATAAAGGTTTAATTTTACATAAGTCAGTTACTCAGTGTGATTTTTAACCCTTAAAAAAAAAAAGGTGGAGATGTATACAATTGTTATCAATGCCTTGAAAGCATTTCCTTTCTCTTGAGGAAAAGTAAATTTCTTATCAGAATATCTGGCTGGCCCTGTAATTTAAATTAAAATAAAATTTTGGAGAAACAACATTGTCGGTTGTCTACATGATGTCTTTAGATAATTGCATTTGTATCACTGTTAACAACCCAGTCAGGAGATACACTGGCACAAATTGTCACAAACTCTAGCTGGGAACATTTAATACACAAGCCTCTAAGTCTTTTTTTCCCCATTTGAGGTTCTATTTTTGGTGTCCAAAATGTGGTTTTCACTTGGGTCATATATAGCTCCCTGGCCCTTCCTTTCCTTAAGTATTAACACTTAAGCCTTTTACTCGCCTCACTTCTCAGACCAAAGATCCTCTCTCTGGTTCTGTGACCCTTCATTATCAATACACTAAGATAAAACTGAGCACTCGGCAGGACTCCTTAGAAGTAACCAGAGTGAAATCACAAAGAAGCTGCAAGCACTCTGGAAACACAGGGTTCAGCGGGCTCCTCAGGAGGTTGGTCCTCCGGGCCACTTGCTGCCACGTGGCGCCCAGCCCCTTCCTCGAGGTTCCCCGTAACCCTCGTCAGCAGATGGTGTCTCCAGTCTCCCACACACACACTTCCCAAAAATGCCTCTGAAATCTGAATAATGATGTTCTGCTCGTTAAAATCTCTTGTAGGAGGTAGTTGAGCCCCACCAGTCTATCTTGCTTCTCCAAAGATGATGTTGGGACCAGGTGACGCTGCCCGTCCTCTGGAGGGCGAGCAGGGAGCTGCAGCAGGCGCGTCCACACCGAGGCCTCAACTCAGGTCTCCTCCCGCAGCCCCCACCCCTACGTCTGCAGCTGTAGTCACCAGGCCACCTTCCTCGTGTGAAGATCGAGCAAACTAGATGCAAAGGCTCACAACGCTCGCTGGTTCTTGAAGCTGGAGCCGTCGGAGGCGTGAGTCACCACTGTGCACACCTCTCAGAGGCCCCAAGGCCGGCACCGGCCACTCCTGTGTCCTCCCCACACTTCCCGTGACCCTCCTCCCAGCGGAGAGCTGAAGCCATGAAGGGCTAGGTGAGACTCCCCACCACTGCCTCCACGTTCTCCTTGCTGGTCCTGGAACCAAGCCTCAGGTAGGCTACCGTGGAGCCACCTGTGTGTGCCTCCTTGCCTCCTGATGAGCAGCAACATCACTCTTTCGCGAGGTGTCCTGGGCTTGAGTCCCAGTAAAAGCTATGGTTTTCACAGTAGTCATGTACACATGTGAGAGACCATAAAGAAGGCTGAGCACTGAAGAATTGATGCCTTCGAACTGTGGTGCTGGAGAAGACTCTTGAGAGTCCCGTGGACTGCAAGGATATCAAACCAGTCAATTCTAAAGGAAATCAGTCCTGAATGTTCATTGAAAGGACTGATGCTGAAGCGCCAGTACTTTGGCCACCTGATGTGAAGAGCTGACTCACTCGAAAAGACCCTGATGTTTGGAAAGATTGAAGGCAGGAGAAGTGGATGACAGGATGAGATGGTTTGATAGCATCACCAACTCAATGGACATAAATTGAGCGAACTCCAGGAGATAGCAAAGGACAGAGGAGCCTGGCATGCTGCAGTCCATGGGGTCGCAGAGTTTGACACAACTTAGCAACGGAAAAACAACAACAACAACAAAAAGACTGGCATTTGAACCCTGATCCCAAGTTGCGCTGTAAGACATGCTCGCTGTGTTCATGCGGGGGCAGGAGCTGCCAGGCCTGCAGACAGCTGGGTGCAGGTCTTCCCTCAAAGGAGGCCTGACACAGCAGAGCGGCACTGCCTGCTCTCGAGCTCCCTTCGTGATTTTCTCCTGCACAGAGAGACCGTGGCCAGCACAGTGAGGCCGATCAGGACCAGAGCTGCTGCTGCCGCCTGAGGAGACAGCTGGACAGGGCGCGCCCACAGCTCCAAATTGTTCTTCACGGCTGTCACAGCTCGTAGCAAAACTGGAAAACTCCCAATTCTCCCTCATTCTCTCTTCTGCTTTCTTCCAAAAAATTTTTTCTTGAAAAGTTTAATAATAAACTTGGAAAGTTTATTAATATAACCTTACAAAATGACTGCATAAGTGGGAATTGGGGCTGAGTTAGGAAGTGTCCAGGTCTCAATTAGAATTGAGATGGGGCTGAGGGGGTAAGGGGCAAGGGTAGAGTCAACTCTGGGCTCACAGTTGCTGGCAGCCTGAAGGGTGCTCTTGCCTATCCGGCCTCCAGCTTTTCCTGCACTTGGCACTTTACAGGTCCACCAGGGGGCAGTAGAGCTCTTTGTTTTCAGCAGCCGTTCTCAGGCGGTGGTAGTGGTAAAGAAGCCACCTGCCAATGCAGGAGACATAAGGGACACAGGTTCAACTCCTGTTGGGAAGTTTCCCTGGAGGAAGATGTGGCAACCCACTCGAGTATACTTGTCCAGAGAATCCCCGTAGACACAGGAGCCTGGTCAGCTACAATCCATAGGGTCGCAAAGAGCTGGACACGACTGAAGTGACAGCACACACAAGCCTAGGGAATGGGGCATCCAGGGAGCAAATCCAGCCTCACAAATGTGCAGGGACCCAGAGACCCTGTGGCAGTTGGGAGCCAGGTGGTCCCGGGCTTCCTGAGTGCTATTTTGAGCAAAAAGGATGAAGTAGCCAAGAGAGGGTATTAAAGAGGGTGGAACAGATTGTGATAAAAATGCAAAGTGTGATAGCAAAGATAGCAAACTGCGAAAGAATTTACATGGTGGGTGTATGGTTCTGTTTTTTAAGAAACTTTACTTTTTAGAAACATTTTTACAGAAAAAAAAATGAAAAAATAGGACAGAGAGTTCATTAATTCCCACATCTGGTTTCTCCTATTATTAACAAATTAGTATGAGACATTTGTCACAATTAATGAACAGATACTAATGTGTTGTTATTAACTAAAGTCCATAGGTGGCTCAGTGGGCAAAGAATCCACCTGCCAACGCAAGAGACACAAGTTAGAGCCCTGGGCTGGGAAGAGCCCCTGAAGGAGGGTGTGGCAGCCCACTCCAGTATTCTTGCCTGGGAAATCCCATGGACAGAGGAGCCTGGCTGGCTACAGTCCACAGCGTTGCAAAGAGTTGGACACGACTGAAGTGACTGGGCACACACACCGAGCAGATATCCTTCGTTTCCCCCCAATGTCCTTTTTTCTATGCCAGGATCCCATCCAGGATCCAACGTAACATTTAATCATCAAGTCTCCAGAGGCTCCTCTTGGCTGTGAGGGGTCTCAGACTTTGTTTTTGACAGTTTTGAGGAGTACTGTCCCACAGGTGGCATTTGTCTGATGATTTCCTCATGATTTGAATGAGATTGTGTGTTCAGGGGAGGAAGACCACACAAGTAAAATGCCATCCTCTTGCCATCTATCAAGAACACACACTATCACCAGGACCTATACCTGCTGATAAAGGTGAAAAAGGAGAGTGAAAAAGCTGACTTAAAACTCAACATTCAAAAAACTAAGATCATGGCATTTGGTCCCATCACTGTATGGCAAATAGATTGGGAAACAACAGAAACAGTGAAAGACTTTCTTGGGTTCCAGAATCACTACAGACGGTTACTACAGCTGTGCAATTAAGAGACACTTGCTCCTTGGACAAAAAGCTATGGCAAACATAGTGTATTAAAAAGCAGAGACATGACTTTGCTGACAAAGGTCTGTATAGTCAAAACTGTGGTTTTTCCAGTAGTCAGGCATGGATGTGAGAGTTGGATCCTAAAGAAAGCTGAGCACCAAAGAATGGATGCTTTCAAACTGTGGTGTTGGAGAAGACTCTTGAGAGTCCCTTGGACTGCAAGGAGATCAAACCAGTCAATCCTAAAGGAAATCAGTCCTGAATATTGATTGGAAGGACTGATGCTAAAGCTGAAGCTCCACTACTTTGGCCACCTGATGCAAAGAGCCGATTCATTGGAAAAGACCGTGATGATGGGAAAGATAGAAGGCAGGAGGAGAAAGGGACAACAGAGGACGAGATGGTTGGATGGCATCACCAACTCAATGGATGTGACTTTGAACAAGCTCCGGGAGATGGTGAAGGACAGGAAAGCCTGGTGTGCTGTAGTCCATGGGGTCGCAAAGAGTTGGACAGGACTGAGCAACTGAACAGCGACAACGTTCCTGTTGATGTTGATCTCCTAGCTGAGGAGGTGTTGTCAGGTTGCCCCTCCGTAAAGCTGCTCTTTCGTCTTCCCTCTGTCAGTTCTATCCTCTTTGGAAGGAATCGCTATGAGCACCCTACATTCAAGGGGTGGGCATTAGGCTACATCTCCTTAAGAACAAACATCTACATATATATCTTGGAATTTTTATGCATGGGAGCTTTGACTCTCCTCCCACATTATATCATTTTCCCCTGTAAAATCTTTTCAGTTTTCTGCTTGAAACT
Organism: Ovis aries; assembly: GCF_016772045.2. Taxonomy (NCBI): domain Eukaryota; kingdom Metazoa; phylum Chordata; class Mammalia; order Artiodactyla; family Bovidae; genus Ovis; species Ovis aries. The sequence goes on from NC_056055.1 coordinate 232,635,221, forward strand.
TTTCATCATCAAATGGTGGAAACAAAATAACTCACCAGAAGGAAAGTTATGACCAACCTAGATAGCATATTAAAAAGCAGAGACATTACTTTGTCAACAAAGGTCCATGTGGTCAAGGCTATAGTTTTTCCAGTGGTCATGTATGCATGTGGGAGTTGGACTATAAAGAAAGCTGAGTGCTGAAGAATTGATGCTTTTGAACTGTGGTGTTGGAGACTCTTGAGAGTCCCTTGGACTGCAAGGAGATCCAACCAGTCCATCCTAAAGAAGATCAATCCTGGGTGTTCATTGGAAGGACTGATGTTGAAGCTGAAATACTTTGGACACCTGATGTGAAAAGCTGACCGATTTGAAAAGACCCTGATGCTGGGAAAGATTGAAGGCAGGAGGAGAAGGAGACGACAGAGGATGAGATGGTTGAATGGCATCACCGACTCAGCGGACATGGGTTTGGGTGGACTCTGGGAGTTGGTGATGGACAGGGAGGCCTGATGTGCTGCGGTTCACAGGGTTGCAAAGAGTCGGACACGACTGAGCGACTGAACTGAACTGAAAAAGGCTGAAAGTAGGGTTGGGTGAGGTGTACACTCAGCATGTGTGGCCAAATGCAAGGGGAAAGGAGTTCAGGTTTTCAGGATGTGAGAGGACAGAGTGGCGTATCCAGTATTTTTGCTGCTGCGTGTAGGTGTCCAACAGCAACCCCAGATGTCCCAGGTCCAAACCGGAACTCAAGCAGGCTCCCCACCCTCCAGGCTTAAGGCTCTGGCTGCTTAAACCAACAATCAGCCTTGATTCCTTGCCTTGTCTCCCACCTCCTCTCATCCAGTCAACAGCAAATCCTGTTTGTTCTGCCTCAAAATGCTTTGCTTTCAAGGTCTCGAGTCAATTGTCCTTGGAACGATGATAACAAGCCTTCTAAAATTCTAAGAAAGCTTTTTTTCCCTTCTTAGGAAATAGAAATTCAATTGTATAAAGATGCAACACAGAATAAGTATTTTTGTGGTAACTAGGTAAACATTTGCTAACCATCTCCATCTAAGTCTTCCTAAAGCACCCATGTTAACAGATTCTTTCAAGGTTCTTTGTTAACTGCCAACAATCTTCATTAATATTGACAGTAACTACCAAGGGTTTTACAAGGGCTAACTCAATCCTCACAACACTCAGATGGATAAACCCTCTAGTATCCTGATTTTACAGAAGAGGAAACAGAGGCACAGAGAGGTTAAGCCACTGAGCCAAGGCCACACAGCAGTTGGTAGCAGAGCCAGAAGTGGCCTCAGCAGGCAGCACCTCTTTTCTTCAGCCCTATCACTTCACATCCTCTACCAAGTGCCTGCCTTCCTCCAAAGTTGTCAAGAGCAGATGACTGAGTCCCAGTGAGCGGTGGCAAAGTGGGTCTCAGGATCTCACCCACACCCACTGTTGACATTAAACACCCAGGAGGAGGGACACTTTGTCTGGCATTCTCCTCACAGGTTCCTGGAACCAGGAGGCAAGCCTCAGAGGCGCTTCTCAAACTGCTATGACCATGCCACTGGGGGATGCTAACTCATCCAGTCTGTCTGGGACAGCCCCGAATTCCTGCTTTTCTAACACAAGCTCCCAGGGTGCTACAGCCCCAGGACCACACCAGAAGGAACAGGAAAGGGCTGGTGACAGCCCCAGTTGCCAAGAACCAAGGCGTACGTGACCCAGCTTCTGGGGTTGGCCAGGGTAAGAGCAGAGAGGAGGACTGCCCGGGCAAGCGAGTAAGGAACACTTCTGGCAAGCACTGGGGTTTGAGATAGATGGTCCTCTCCAGGGTAAGGGCAGGCAGGGGACAGGAAGTGCCAGGGATGTGCGTCTCAGGGAGCTCACTGAGCCGTGGTCAGCAGAGAGGTCTGTGGGGCCAAAGGACTGAGTCTGGCCTGAACCCAGCACCCGGGGAGGGTGTGGGTGGGAAGGTTTGCACGGCCACCCAGAGAGGGCACAGTTCTGGGCTGGGCTGTAGACTCATGCAGGGCGCCGCAGGGCCCTATGCGTCCCTCCCATGGCAGAGAGCTCCAGCCCACCAAGATGGCGCACTTCCAGGGGGACGCCGCTCAGCTTCCGATGGCCGCCGGGTGGGGTGAAGTGAAGTCGCTCAGTCGTGTCCGACTCTTTGCGACCCCATGGACTGTAGCCTACCAGGCTCCTCCGTCCAGGGGATTCTCTGGGTTGCCATTTCCTTCTCCAGGGGAATCTTCCCAACCCAGGGATCGAACCCACATCTCCTACATTGGAGGCAGATGCTTTAACCTCTGAGCCACCAGGGAAGATCTGCCGGGTGGGGTGGTCTGTTTAATTCCAGCAGGCGGCAGTAAAGCGCCTCGGGGGAAGGAGCGCCTTTCTTTTTAAGCGCAGCGAAACATCACCGGGGCCGTCTCTCGCTTGAGTTTGTTCTGTCTACACCCCAGTAGGTACACCTACTCTACACCACTACACCACTACTGTCTACACCACTCTGCCCAGGAGCCCAGCACCTGGCTCTAAGGATGGTGGGCAGGAGGAGAAGGTCCTGGAGCTTCGGGGCCTTCCTGACTTGACGCAGGCTTGGACACCCCACTCAGATGGCTTGTGAGTGACGAGAAGTCACCCTTGTTTGATCCAGCCTTACCGTAGGAGTTCCTGCCGTGTGCATCCAAACACCACCCTAAGGAAAGGCCCCTGTAGGAGGGGTTCAGCAAGCCACTGAACAGTGTGGGCAGTGGGAGGGGAGGGTGGGCAAGGGGAAGGACGCCCAAGAGGCTGCTCCCTGACATTGAGAAGAGTGCCACAGAGACCAGTGTGACTCGAAATCCGTTCTTCCTGCTGTAGGAAGTTGGAAGGCTGCTATAACAAAATACTACAGAACGAGGGGCTTACAAACAACAGACATGTATTTCTTAAGTGCAGAAGGCTAGAAATCTGAAGTCAGGGTGCCAGCCAGGTCAGTTCTGGTGAGGGCCCTCATACAGGTTTCAGATGGCCGCCCTCTCCTTGTGGCCCCACATGGCAGAAAGAGGGGGAGCGAGTTCTCTGGGGGTCTCTCTTATCAGTATTAGAGCAGGAATCCCATTGGTGAACACTCCACCGTTGTGACTAATCACCTCCCAAACCTCCCACCTCCTAATACCATCACACAGGGGTTGGGACTTTGACATATGAATTCTGCAGGGACACAGACATACCATCCTGCCCTTGTGAAAGTCAGAAGTTTAATAACTCTCAGTCAAAGGATCTGTCCATTTAAATATTCCTGTATTTTGAACACGTGAAAGAAAAAAAGTCAAGTTCATACAGGAGTTTCAGTGAAATTGCATTTCCTGTTTCTTTCATCTTCTTATCTGTGTGTGGAGGTGAGGGGGAGTAAGACCCTTCTTTCAGACTTTCTATGGTAAGGAAACAAGTCCATATTTATGGACCTAGGAGCATGCCCAGTATATCGTAGGCCCTCAGTAAGTGCTTGCTGGTAAAAACCATCAAGTGTCACATTTTTGGCAATGTCCTTCAGAATTGTACTGCCTTACCTTGATTCATCACACTGGGTGATGGATAAAAACAAGTTCACTTCAGTGTCACTTGCTGTGCCAGGAATTTCCCAGCACCTGCCCTGCCCAAGGCCACCATGATTTGTAATCAACACTATAGCTGTTGACTGTTGAGCACTGCTGGGCTGCCAGTTTTGGGGTGGAGGCTGTAGGTGCATCAGCTCATTTAATCCTCACAACAGCCCTGTGAGGTCAAGACTGAAATAACATTAAAATTAAGTGGTTGAGAGCTTTCACTCTACAGTTCAGTATGCCCAGTGGAAACTGCAAACTTGACCTCGGCTTCCAGCCTAGGTTTAGAAGGACACAGAAGACTTTATTCCTGTGGTAAGAAGAAGGAAAACAGGCAAAATGAAGTAATATGTTTCTATGAAGCTAGCAAAAAGTGGTGGACACAGGAAACCTTGATGAACTAAACTCATGAGAGGACTGAGGCTTTTGTAGATGAATGGGAAACTGAGGCAGCTTCCATAACCTGATCGAGGTAAGAGCAATCCTGCCATTGATGGAGAGACTTTGCCAAGGTGAGAGAAAATCAACCAGACCCTGGAAAATAGAGTGAGTTTGTGGTACAGATTGGAGTCTAGGAAAGCACCAAACACAAGGACAGATCCCTTGGCCCAGAAACTTCCTCCTCTGAATTTTGCCAAGAAAACAGCAATAGGGAGGAGGCTGGTCAGTAGAAGGAAACAGCACAATCTCAAACCTTCTTATGGTGATTGGATTCTGGGGCTCTGCCAGAGCTGAACCCAATGATGCCCCCAAAATATCTGAAGTTGAAGCCAAATGCCTACCAGTTCAAAAGATGAAATCAAATTTGGTGGGCCAGGAGACTGGGTGTTGGGCTGACCACAGAGAATACAGTTGAGTTAAAACTGCAGCCTAGTCAAAGTTCATCCTGTTCTAGGAGAAATCTGAACACCCCCGCACCAGGTGGGAGAAAGGGCTTACAGTCAACATGAGTGTGTATATGACAATATTATTCTACACATTCAAGAATCTCAGTGAACAGCAGGTAAGATAAACACAAAGAGATTCACATAGTAGGGCCTCGATTATGTTGAAACCACCAAGAGAAAATCTTAAAAACAACAAGAGGAAAACAACTCATCAGTAAAAGCAAGGAACAGTATAATGTGGCTGACTTCTCTCATCTGAAAGGATGCAAGTAGGGGCAGTGGAATAATACACTCAGAGTGTTGAAGAAAAAACTGTCAACCAGGAATTCTGTATCCAGTAAAATATCTCCTCAAAAATGAAGTAATATAAAGACATTTTCAGATAAAGACTGAGACTTTATTGCTAATAGACCTGCCTTACAAGAAATACAGAGAAAGTCTTCTAGGAGGAAAGGAAATGACTCTAGATGTTAACTTAAATCCATGGAAGAAGTAAAGAGAAACAGAAAGGATAAATATGTAGGTTTATGTAACAGATAAACATATTTTTCTCTTAATTCTTCTCTTAACTTCCAAAAGGCATAAGTTTGCATAAAGTAATAAGTATGACACTATAACGTGCTTATAACATAGATACATATGGATAAATAGTGGATAGATAGAATGGTTTGTTATCTATGATAATAATAGGACAGAGGAGAGGGAGATGGAATCAGATTAGATTGGAACAAATTTTCTGTATTTTACCAGAATTGAATTAGTATCAATCTGAAGTAAATTGTGGTAAAATGCATATTGTAATGCCTAATGCAAAGACTGTGGGAGGAAAAGAAATTTAAAGATCATTTAAAAATCAACAAAAGAATTGAAAGGATATACTAAAAATATGTGTTTAGCACAAAAGAAGGCAGTAATGACGAACAGAGGGGGGAAAGGCCTACAGAAACCAAATAGCCAAATAGCAAATATAAATCCAGACATATTAGTAATTACACTAAATGTGAATGGTCTGAACATCCCAATCAAAAGGCAGATATTGTCTGACTGGGTGTAAAAGCAATATCCAGCTAGATTCTACTTACAGAAGACATACCTTAGATTCAAAGACATGAACAGATTGGAAGTAAAAGGATGGAGAAAGATAAACCATGCAAACAGTTAACACAAATTTACCACATCACCAAGAAATTTCACCCCAAAGAATCTTCCCAAGAAAAGTAAAAACATATGCCCAATTAAAAAACCATAGACCTGAATGTTCATAGAAGTATCATTCATAATAATAAAAACCTAGAAACAACCCAAAAGTCCGAAGACCAAAGGATATATAAACAAAATGTAATAGACTCACAAGGAAATACTATTCAGCAGTTAAGAAGTGTGATATAAGCTACAACATGGATGGACCTGAAAAACATTATGTGAATGGAAAGAACCCAGACAAAAGGCTACTTTTATATGATTCCACTTACATGCCATGCCCCAGATTTATGAGACAGAAAGAAGATCAGAAAGTGTTTAAGGGTGAGGATGGGAGCAAGAATGAATTGCAAATGGGCATGAAGGCACATTTTAAAGTGATCGAAATGTTCTAACATTAGATTGTGAAGATGGTTGCTCAGTTCTACAAATCTACTAAAAATTACTGAATTTTTAAAAAGTGTACATTTAACAACCAAAAAAAGCCATATGACAGGATATTTTGGTTCTATTCATCTGCTTTAATGTTTGGAAACACTTTAAAATACAAATAAAAGTTGTATTTTTTTCTGTTGCCTAAAATCCATTGAGAAATAAAGAAATAATTGATAGTGTACTTTTTCTAGTACAAAGTGATAAAATATTGCTGTAATATTGAAATAAAGAAGAATAATTTGTATTATACAAAAAATTAATGAAGGTGAAATAAAGATATTTCCAGAAAAATTACAGCTGAGAGAATTCATAGCCTGCAAACTCGCTGTGCTAAACAGAGTTCATTAGGCTGCAGAGAAATGATACCAGATGGAAAGACAGAGCTAATAGGAAGGAATGAAGAATGCCAGAAATGCAAATACATGGGTAAACATAGAAGACTATTTGCTCCTTTCCTAATTTCTTTCAAAGGCAGTTGACTTTTTTAAAGCAAAAGTGATAATATACTGTGTGGTTTACTGCCAGGGTCCAGCCCTGGGTGGATGATTCGAAGGTGGGGACGGAGTCGGCGTCCTTGGAAAAATACATATTTAATTACAGATATATAGAGAGATTAGAAACGGATAGTGTAGTAGGAAAATTAGTGGAGAAAAAGAGGCTGAATAACTTGGTTTACGTGGAATAGCATCCATGCTCCAGATGGGAATTCAGCCAGAAAAATGGGGAGCAAGAAAGAAACAACATGGGGGAATCAGCCTTTCCGGAAACTGATCCGATTTCTTTATTTTTGGGTTTGCTTATATACCTTTTGTTACACATAGGGATGAATACAGAGTCACACGGGGGTCAGCAGTCCTGACCTTTATCAAAATCAGGTGCTTCACATAAAAAGGTCTTAGGGATTTTACATCATCTTCTGGCCGTGAGACCTGCTGACATTTTATGATCCTTTCTTTCTGATAACCGAAAAACTTATTTTTTCCAAGGGTGTTTTTTCTTAAACCAGGCACCACCCTCCAAATAAAGTTGCATTCCTATAGGGTGAGGGTGTAGTGAGTTACAATCAAGAAAGGAATTTATTTAACCCAAGGTTAACATGATTAATCTTAAAGGTTAATACTTATTTCTCCTGTATGCTTAAAGGTTAATACTTATTTCTCCTATATGCTAGTTATATTCATTATAAGGGCAGGGAACATGGAGATTTAGCAGCCAACATCAGCCCAACAAATGAAAATCCTTTCACCAATGTTTCCCTTAAGATCTATTTAGTCTTAAGATAGTGATAAAGTTACATTTTTACATAGCAAGGACACAGTGATTTATAACAAAGTACAGTGATCTATTACAAAAGAGAAAATTCATTAACTCAAAAAGTCTAGTATTACTAACCTTAAAACTACTATATTTCCTTTTCTATATTCCAAATACATTGATTAATATATTCCCAGGTGCCTAAGGATATGGAGGCCTGGCAGCAATCATTGACTCAACAATGAGAAAAACCCTATGCTAATTAAGACTTTAAAAATACTCCAAAACTCTCTGTGCTGTTTATGGTTGAGAGGTAGTAAACAATCATGTGTAGTGGCAGGAGTATGGATAATCCTGTCACACAAGCTAGTCTGTCAGCAGAGAGGTTTGACCTAAAACCTCACACCCAGGGCAGGGAATTAGCAGCAATTATTGGCACAACAAATGAAAAACCCTTCATCAATATAATTCCTAACCAACCCACTAATACTATACTAATAATTTCCAACTCCCCTAAAGAATTTGCCTTTAGTAAGTCTAAAACATCTCGTGCCTCTCAGGTTGGGAGGCTGTAAACAACCACATGTGGCAGGACAAACCTACACAGGCGGGCTAGATAACCTTCAGAGTCCGTAAGCTGAAACACTCTTGTCACGCCCAAGAATTTTTATTGACTTGGAGCTGCACGTTTACTCCTTCTCTGAGAGAAATGGTAATGGGGGAGAGCCCCCCGTAAAGTCAGAGGTGTAGGTGAGAGCATAAAACAGACTCTGGTTTTGGGGTAGATGCTCGGGAACAGGGGGTTTCCTGAGGCTTGATCACGCCCTTGCGTATGCCAAGCCTCCTTCCTCATGACCTTTGCCATGGGCGGAGTTCCTCACGCTGGCCCCCGACAGTTTATAACACATATAGCAGCATGGTATGACCCAGGTGAAAGACAAAAGAGGACTAATTATACTGTTATGAGTTTCTTGTGTTATATAGGTGTGTCTTAATTAAACACACACTGTAAGAATACACGGGCTTGCCTTGTGACTCAGCTGGTAAAGAATCCACCTGCAATGCAGGAGACCTGGGTTTGATCCCTGAGTTGGGAAGATCCCCCTGGAGAAGGGAAAGGCTACCCACTCCAGTATTCTGGCCTGGAGAATTTCATGGACTGTATAGAGTACATGCTTTACTTAATCTATGAAGCAACCACTAAAAATTCAAAAATATGAAAATTAAGAAAGTACAGCAATAAAATAAATAAAAGAGATAAAATAGAATACTACAACACACCCGATTCATTCAAAAGAAGACAGAAAAAGAGAAACCAGGAACAAAGATCAGAGAGGATAAATAGAAAACAAAAAGCAAGTTAATGGACTGAAACTCAACCATATCAATACTTACATTAAATGTATTAATACACTGCATAAAATTAATAATTAATTTCCAGGCTGCAGGGAAAAGCAAGACTTAACGTCATTTATAAATGGTGTTTATAATAGGTGCACTCAATACAAAGATGCAGATGAGCTGAAAGTGAAAGGATAAAAAAAATGATGCAAGCACTAATTACAAGAAAGCTGATGTAACTATATGAACATCAATAAAGCAGACTTTGAGACAAGACGTATCACCAGAGATAAAGAAGGAAATTTCTTAATAATAAATGGGTCCATTCATCAAGATGACTAACAATCCTACAATGTGTCTGTACCTTGGACTTCCCTGGCAGTCCAATGGTTGAGAATCCACCTGCCAATGCGGAGCACACGGATTTGAGTCCCAATTCAGGAAGATTCCACTTGTCGCAAAGCGACTAAGCCCGAGAGCCCCCGGGACCAAAGCCCGCACGCCTAGAAGCCATGCTACATAAGAGAAGCCACCAAGTCAACACACCACAGCTAGAGAGGAGCCCCCACTTGCCCCAACTAGATAAGACTCAGAGCAGCCAAAAATAAATAAATAAATAAAATTTCAGTTCAGTTCAGTTCAGTAGCTCAGCCGTGTCCGTCTCTTTGCGACCCCATGAAGCACAGCATGCCAGGCCTCCCTGTCCATCACCAACTCCCGGAGTTTACCCAAACCTACATCCATTGAGTCAGTGATGCCATCCATCCATCTTATCCTCTGTCGTCCCCTTCTCCTCCTGCCCTCAATCCCTCCCAGCGTCAGGGTCTTTTCAAATGAGTCAGTTCTTCGCATCAGGTGGCCAAAGTATTGGAGTTTCAGCTTCAACATCAGTCCTTCCAATGAACACCCAGGACTGATCTCCTTTAGTTTGGACTGGTTGGATCTCCTTGCTGTCCAAGGGACTCTCAAGAGTCTTCTCCAACACCACAGTTCAAAAGCAACAATTCTTCTGTGCTCAGCTTTCTTTATAGTCCCACTCTCACACCTATACATGACTACTGGAAAACCATAGCCTTGACTAGACGGACCTTTGTTGACAAAGTAATGTCTCTGCTTTTGAATATGCTGTCCAGGTTGGTCATAACTTTCCTTCCAAGGAGTAAGCGTCTTTTAATTTCATGGCTGCAGTCACCATCTGCAGTGATTTTGGAGCCCAGAAAAATAAAGTCAGCCACTGTTTTCCACTGTTTCCCCATCTATATGCCATGAAGTGATGGGACCAGATGCCATGATCTTCGTTTTCTGAATGTTGAGCTTTAAGCCAACTTTTTCACTCTTCTCTGTCACTTTCACCAAGAGGCTTTTTAGTTCTTCTTCACTTTCTGCCATAAGGGTGGTGTCATCTGCATATCTGAGGTTATTGATATTTCTCCTGGCAATCTTCATTCCAGCCTGTGTTTCTTCCAGTCCAGCGTTTCTCATGATGTACTCTGCATATAAGTTAAATAAATAGGGTGACAATATACAGCCTTGATGTACTCCTTTTCCTATTTGGAACCAGTCTGTTGTTTCATGTCCAGTTCTAACTGTTGCTTCCTGACCTGCATATAGGCTTCTCAAGAGGCAGGTTAGGTGGTCTGGTAATACATAAATATGTCCATACCTAATCACAGAGTTTCAAAATACATGTGACAAAAATTGACAGAACTAAGTGGGAGATAGTTAAATCCACAATTATGGGATAGGCAAATCCCCTGTAGTAAGACTGCCTCCAAGGACGGCCACCACCATTTCCTCCATCTTCCAATCACATGCCATGTATTCTTACACAGGACAGAGCTGTTTTCTGGCTCCTTCGGTCCAGACTGCCCTTGTGACTTTCTTTGGCCAACTGAATTTAGCAAAAGTCACACGGTGCCAGTTCCAGCCCGAGTCCTTAAGGGGTGTGAATTCTCTTTCCCTCCCTTGGCCTAGACTATGGACTACTGAGAGAGCACACAGAGGCAGGGAAGCCACGTGACAGAGAGCTGTGGCATCTTAGCCAACCACCAGCACCAAGACTCCAGGCATGTGAGTGTTCCAGGTGGTGGCAAAGGCACAGCAACACTGGCTGGCCCCTCGGAAGAGCCGCCCCGTGGACCCACAGAACAGTGGGGAGCGATGAGTTGTTTTAAGCCATGATGTTTTGGGGTAGCTTGTCATGCAGCAATTCATCATTGAAACACACGTTTCTCAGGATTTGGCGGAACCAGCAGACAAAAGCCAGTGAAGAAGGCAGTTTTGCCACTCAAGGACAGTGTCCTGTGTGCCCACTTCCCCATCCCCACCCTTCACTGCAGCTGCCCCGCCCAAGGGAGGCGTCATGGGAAGTCCTCAGGGAGGACCAGTGACATCTGAGAGATGGAAACAAGAGATGACAAAGAGCAAGATGTCCCATTGGCTGAGATCCTGGAGCTCTTACTGCAGCCATTCTTCCTGGGCGAGAATGACAGACGTGCGAGCTTTGGACAAGGTGTGGGAGGGGTGATGATGCACCAACACATGCAGCTTTGATGGGGCTGCTGATTTACTCCTCTGCGAGAACTCCATGGTGGTCAAAAACTAGCTTGATCAGAAAAAATGGTCCCAGTTCTGCTGAGGAGGAAGTGTCCACACTCGCTAGAGTCCCCCGGATTGGGGATTTTTTTTTTCATGTGTTTTCTGTTGTTCAGTGGGTGGTGAAGTGCCATGAGCCACAGAAAACAAGAAATGGATCCAAACTCATCAAATCATATACATTAAATGTCCGTGTCCTTGTGTTGTATGTGCTGAGTCGTGTCCGACTCTTTGCAACCCCATGGAGACTCATCTGTCCTTGGGATTCTCCAGGCGAGGATACTGGAGCGGGTTGCCATTTCCTCCTCCAGGGGGTCTTCCTGACCCAGGGATTGAACCCAGGTCTTCTGTGCATCTCCTGCATTGACAGGTGGGTTCTTGGCCACTGAGCCACCAGGGAAGCCCCGTTAAATGCCCATAACTTTTTGTATGTATTTGATGTACAAATATATGTTTGTATATATTTGATATACAAGTATATATTTGATATACAAGTATATATTTGATAATAGTCTTCAATAAGGCTGTGAAGAAGGGGGAGGAAAAAGGGAAGGAGTAGAAGAAATGGGTAACTACACCTGCTCCGACCCCATATCCTGGTTTCGGAAATCTACCATCTTCCTGGGGATGATGACTTCTGGAAGAGACATAAACGGCTGTTAAAAGAGTAGTTGACATCTCGGAGGCAGATGAAAGACACATGGCTCTTCAAGAAGGTACAGGCCAACCTGAGCAAGGAAGACATGATTTTCTACTTTACCTGCACTGAGATGTTTGATGAGGAAGGAGCCCTGAGAGGCAATGGCTAGGGACTGGGGGGAAGATCAGTGGCAGGAGGTTTGGCTGCTTCTTGGGCCATGGCAGCCTTGAAGGACCGAGCACCTGGCTAAGCCCCCCACACCTCAGCAGACACGCAGCCAGTCCTGAGACACGTGAGCAAATGCAGCCAAGATCAGCAGGGCCACTCAGCCCATCTCAGCATCAGCCAGCCTCCAGCAGACACTGAGACCCAGGAGAGAACGAGGCAGAGGCCTGCAGATCGGTCAACCTCTAGCTGACCCTAAGATGCAGGAGGGAACCCAACTGAGGTCAGCAAAGCTGTCAGCCAAGTTCAGCCCGAATTAGTCAACCCCAACCAATCTGCAAACTCTTTATCAACATCAAGCTGCTCATCAAGCTAGACAAGGCCTGGATGACCCAGGCAATGCTTTTGGAGCAAAGATGGTTTTTTTCGACCAATGGTGCTGAAACACTAGACAATCACAGGCAAAAGGAAAGGAGAGAGGGATGAAGCGGGGAGGGAAGGACAGAGGGAAAAAGAAAGAAAGATCAAACACAGATATTTCACTCTTCGCAAAAATTAACTCAAAATAGATCACAGCCTTAAATGTAAAATACAAAATTTTCAAGTTTCTAGAAGATATAGAGAGAAAAACCTAGATGATGACCTTTCAGATATAGTATAATGATGGAATAGTGATGACCTTTTAGATACTCCATCGAAGGCATAACCCATGAAAGAAATTATTGATAAGCTGGACTTTATTAAAAGCTTCTGCTCTGTAAAAGACAGTATCAAGAGAATGAAAAGACAAGCCACAGACTGCAAGAAAATAATTCCAAAATATATATCTGTCAAAGTACTATAAAGACACATCATCAAAGAAGACATCCAAATTCAAAATAAGCATACGTGAAGATGCCCCACATCCTATATCATCAGAGAAGCACAAATTAAAACAACATGATACCACCACACACCTATTCTCAAGGCCACGATTTTTAGGGCAGGAACAGTACTCTGTATGATACTATAATGATGGCTGCAGGTTATGATACATTCTCTAGACCCAAAGAACTTACAACACCAAGAGGCATCCCAACATAAACTCTGGACTTGGGGTGATAATGCTGTGTCAGTGTGGGTTTATCAGATGGAACAAATGTACCGCTCTGATGGGAAATGAGGATCATGGGGAAGGCTATGCACTGCAGGAGATGGTGAATGGTGGAGGACAGAGAAGCATGGCATGCTGCAGTCCATGGGGGGATCACAAAAAGTCAGACACAACTTAGTGACTATACAGCAACAAGATGCATGTGTGGAGTCAGAGGGCCATCCTGGAAACCGCCATACCTTTCACTCAATTTTGCTATGAATCTAGTCTGCTCTAGAAAATTAACTCAAAAAAGAAACTGGAGGACATGAATAAAAAGCTGGAAACTGCCAGCTCTTTACTTGGGCTTGAAACAGAGGCTTTTAGAAAAGGAAATACCAAAGAGAAACTAAATATCCAGACAAGTTGAGCTGATGGCTAGCATTACAAGAAACACTCACTCTTTAGAAGATTCATCAAAACATCCAATATCAAGTACCTGCAACTGAAGCAGCCTTCAAAATACATCAGGAGGGGAAAAAAAGGACAGCTTCAAATATGCTAAAGGATGATTTAGATGAAAATGATCTTTAGGGATGCCTGAAGCTGCTTTCACAAGAAGCCAAAGAAGGGAAAAGGAGAGTTGGAAATGTTAGAAAATTCTGAAGAAAATCAGATCAAGCCTCAAAAGTGGCCAGCTATTACAAAGGAGTAATTGTGTGTCATTCTTGGAAAAAGACAACATGGACAGCGGGAGTTTGGAATTGGTTATAAGGAATGCACTAGAAAACGGAGACCTTCTTAGAAGGTCTTAGAAGGTAGATCAAAAGGACTTTTGAAGAAACTGCTTGATGTCACTCAACTAAAGGGTTATTTTTAAAACACTATATAAGAAATAGAATGTACGTTCAATTCTCTGAGGAAGATGAAACAGTCGGTGTCCTCATATTTAAAGTCTTCAAACTGAGAAAGTTTCACTGAAGTTAGAAAATCACAAAAAGGGAGAGGCAATAGCATCAGGAGAGATTTCAAATCCCTCCTGAGTTACAGCAAGAAAAAAAAAACGAATGTTTGCCAAATATCCGATCTAGAGAGAATTTGCCCTTTGATGTTATAGGAGAATCTTTCCGAAGCAGATGGTAAGATCAGTGGAGCTGGATACCTACAGAGCACAAGCCAAAATTCCAGAAAAATTCAAAAGACTCATGGACTGTTACGGAAGCCAGCTTACTTCCCACTAGAGAAAAAAAGCTCATGATGACGGAGCTGAGAGCTCTCTTGGCTGAAAGAAACCTTGAGAACATAAGAAGAGCACTTCATTTTTCCAGAGAAAAATATTGAGGAGGAATTTTAATCTTTCAGAGTATCCTGTGTCCCTGATGTTCCAAATCAGGGACACTTGGCAGAGTCCCAGAAGACCACGAGAGGGGGTTGCCAGATGCAGTTACAGGATGCCTGTTGTTGTTCAGTCGCTCAGTCGTGTCTGATCCTTTGTGACCCCATCAACTGCAGCACACCAGGCTTCCCTGTGCTTCACCATCTCCTGGAGCCTGCATGCGTGCTAAGCTGCTTCAGTCATGTCTGACTCTTTGCAACCCCATGGACTGTAGCCCTCCAGGCTCCTCTGTCCGTGGGATTCTCCAGGCAAGAATACTGGGGTGGGTTCTCATGCCCTCCTCCAGGGCATCTTCCCAACCCAGGGATCGAACCTGCATCTCCTGCAGCTCCTGCACTGCAGGTGGATTCTTTACCACTGAGCCACTGGGGAAACCCCAGTGGATGCTAGTAACTGACGGACATTACCCCAGCCAGGTGATCAAGGTCAACATCAACAGTGGTAAGTGATACTGATAATACATATCTTTGCTATAATGTGATGAAAATGGCACTTTGCCTCTGTGATCTTCCTCCCCCAAACCCGAAACCTCTCTAATCATGAGGAAAACCATCAGACAAATCCTCTTTTAGAGGGACATTCTACAAAATATCTCAAGACTGTCAAATATCATCAAAAACACGGAAAATCTGAGAAACTGTCACTGCCAAGAGGAGCCCAAGGAAATGTGATGACTAAACGTCCTGTTGGATCCTGACTAAGATCCTGGAAGAAAAAAAGCGCATTAAGTAAAGCAATCTGAATAAAGTATGTTTTTTTTTAAAATCATTAATAATAATGTATCAATGCTGATTCATTAATTGTAATAAAAGTATCATACGACTGTAGAAGTACCATACGGGAGGGAAATCCAGTATGAAGCACATGAGAACTCTCTCTCCTATATTTGCAATTTTTCTGTAAGACCGTTCTAAAAAACAAAGTTAATTTTTAAAACAAACAAAGAGGATATAGGAGATTTGAACAACATTATAAACCAACAGGAGACTCAGGTTCAACCCCTAGGTCAGGAAGATCCCCTGGGGTAGGAAAGGGCAACCCACCCCAGTATTCTTACCTGGAAAATTCCACGGACAGAGGACCCTGGTGGGTTATAGTCCACGGGGTGGCAAAAAGTCAACACAACTGAGTGACTGAGTACATAGAACTTTAAATTCCAAACTGCAAAATACACATTTTTTTCAAGTGCACATGGAATGTTTGTCAGTGTCTACTATGTCGTGGACCATGAAGAGATTCTCAACAAATTTGAAAGAAAAGGGTTGAAATTATAAAAAGTATGTTAGGTGATGTTCTTGGAACACAATAGAGAGAAATTAGAAATCAATTACATAAAGAGCTCTCTCAAATCTCCAGATATTGGGAAACTAAAAGATAACCTTCACAATATTCCCCATGTCAAAGAAGAAATTACAAGTGAAATAAATATTTTGATACAAGTGAAAATCAAAGCCTAACACATCAAAATTTATTTACCATTATACTTTGATTCTTTTAAGTTTCATTCTAAAGATAGCATTCATCTAAGTATATCAGTTTGCAACAGCTGCCATAACAACTATCAGCTTAAGTATCTTGCTTAAACAACTGACATTTATTTTCTCATAATTCTAGAAGTAGAAGTCCAAGCTCAAGTCAGCAGGGTTGATTTCTCCTTGGCTCTCTCCCTGTGTCTGCATTGGATCTTCTTTCTGTACATGCTTGTGTCCTAACTGCTTCCTCTTTAAAGATAACAGCTATTTGGGATTAGGACCTACTCTAATGGCCTCAGATGAAAAAAGGGGGCTTCCAACGTGGCACCAGTGGTAAAGAATCCATGCCTGCCAAAGCAAGAGGCATATGAGACACGGGTTTAATCACTGGGTCAGGAAGATCCCCTGGAGAAAGGCATGGCAACCCACTCCAGTGTTCTTGCCTGGACAATCCCATGGACAGAGAAGCCTGGGGGGCTACAGTCGAAGGGTCTAAGAGTAGGACAGGACAGAGCGCGTGCACGCGTGCGCACACACACACATTTTAACTTAATCACCTCTTTAAAAGCCTTGTCTCCACCCACTGACATATTCTGAGATAACACGGGTTAGAACTTAAGCATAGGAACTGGGGAAGTGACAGTTTAGCTCACAACACTATGTGTTGTTAATTCCTAGACTTTCTTCTTTGTATTGTCAACAATAATTTCAGGGGAAAAAATCCTTAAGCACAGTCTGAAAGACAGCTCAAAGTCTAAAGCAACGTACCTCCCACACCAAAGCTGCCAACATCCACATTCCCTGAACAAGTACAAACGGCGGGGTTTGCAGACAAATAGGAAATTCACTCTTACCTTGTGGGTGAAGCACATCATAAAATGTGAATATGAAAAAACGGACAAGGCAACAAAAACACATATATTCCGCTGTCTTCCTGATTGAATTTCCATTTCTTTTCTTTTCTTTTTTTTTTTTTTAAAAAAAACAGTCTCTGGATTTGACCAGAGGGGCTAATCTCAAGTCCATCCTCCGCAGCTGATTCCTTCCCATCCAGCTTCCACTTCCATGACACCTCCTCAGAGAAGTCTGCCCTGACTTCCTCTCCATTCTTATATATCACTTTTATTTTCTTTAAAGTATGTAACACTCTTGGGAATAACCACATTTATTTCCTTGTTTATTTTTGGTCTTTTTTCATTAAAACATAAGATGCAAGTGAACGGTAGGGCCCCTGCCTGTCTTAGTTCATGCCTAAATCTCTACAGCCCAGCCCATAAGACACCTTTCATCCGCAGGTGGTGAGAGAATGAAAAAAATAGTTACTACATTTATGAGTCAATCTGGCTTTACAGTGACTTTTTCATGCTCATCTTTCACTGTGCTTCTCTGAGTCAAAAATGTTGAAAATGTTTGCCTTCTTTGATGAGAGGTGTCTCAAAATTCAAACAGGGAAGGAAAATCCTGGGGGGTGATTTGAAAGTGATATTACAAATTAGCAGAAGCATCGCCCCGCAGGCGGCCACCAGGGGGCGTCACCGAATCTGCCCAAGCAGGCTGGGTAGGTGCCAAGCTCTACGTGGGCTGGCAGACCCTGGGCATGGCCACTGCCTTTTAAGTTTTCCATCTCCAAATGTGCCTCTCCTTCCCTTCAGATAGCCCAACAGCAGGAAGAAGGGCCTGGCCTGGGATGATGTCCCCAGGAAGAAGGCTGGCTGCAAATATATTTCCTCCCCAAAAGCAACTACAGGGACTTCCCTGGTGGTCCAGTGGTTAAGACTTCGCCTACCAAAGCGGGAGATATGGGTTCAATCCCTGGTGGAGGAGCTAAGATCCCACATGCCTCAAGGCCAGAAAAAACGAAACATAAGACAGAAGCAATATTGTGATGAATTCAATGCATGCTCAGTCACTTCCGTTAAGTCTGACTCTCTGCAACCCCGCAGACTGTATAGCCCGCCTGGCTCCTCTGTCCCTGGGATTCTCCGGGAGACAATACTGGAGTGAGTTGCCATTTCCTCCTCCAGGGAACAAATTCAATAAAGACTTTTAAATGGTCCACATTAAAAAAAAAAAAATCTTAAAAAAAAAAACAACTACAAACCAGAATTTCTAGGGATCAGTTTTACGATCTATGTAAAAAAAGGTACAAAACTTTCCTAGGGACCATAAAGCTTAAATGGAGAGACAAACCATATTCCTGGATAGGAATGTAGACTTTCCCCCAAATCAGAGCAAAGCCAATGAAAAAAAAAAATCTCAAGAGGGTTTTGCAGACAAGTAGAAAATTCATTCTAAAACATGTTTTGAAAAGCCAATATCTTCCAATCATTGAGAACATTAAAAGAAAAAGTAATGACCAACTATTTCAATGTTCTATATATATATAACAATGCTAGAAGAAAATGTTGGTGAATACGTAAGTTTAAAGAGAGGGAGTCTAAGTATACAGGCAAGGAAGAAATCAGAGTGGAAAATTTGAGGGATTTTTATATCAAAACAGTCTGTGAATGCAATAAAAAAGGCAGGTGTTGAAGTGGAAAACTACCAGTGACTTCTGATGGACAGAGCCAATATTCTGAATATACAAAGAGATCTCTGTTTTTTATGACGACAAACACATGAATAAAAAAACTGGGAAAGGACACAGGCAGAGCCTGATAGAGTCTGGATCCCCCTAGGCAGGCTGTGGGCCTTATTCGGAATGAAGGATCTGGGCTTGGGGCAAAGGCAGGGCTTCGTTGATTTCATTTTCTCAAAGTGCGCACTCTGACAACTGAAGGGAGAACAGACTTTGCGGGGGTGGGGAAGCTGGAGAGGACCCTGCAACCATCCGGTGAGATACCAGGTGACATGATGGCATGAACCGAGGTGGGAAAAGTGGTCAGAGAAGCTTAGACTTTGGAGGCACAGCTCAGGGAACTTGCTGGTAGATTCAGTGCAGGGTGTGAGACAAAAAGAGACCCAAGGATGATCAAGATCTTGCTTCAGCTGCTATAACAGAGTTGTCCTTGCTCAAGTGTAAGGGGGTATGGTAGAGGAATTGCTTTGATGGAGGGAATGTAAAGAGTCACAGCTCTTCTGAAGGGCAGGTTATCAATATGTGTCCAAATATCTTGCAAGAATAGATCATTTAAGGGCTTTCCAGGTGGCGCTAGTGGCAAAGAGCCTACCTGCCTGCCAATCCAGGAAACCTAAGAGATGCAGGTTCCATCCCTGGATAGGGAAGGTCCCCTAGAGGAGGGCATGGCCACCCACTCCAGTAATACTGCCTGGAATCCCCAGGCAAGGGGATTGGACAGAGGAGCCTGGTGGCCTACAGTCCTTGGGGTCACAAAGAGTCAGACACGACTGAGTGACTAAGCACAGGACAGCACAGGCCATTTAAACCAGCAGACCCACTTGTAGCAATTTATCTTAGGAATACAGCAAGCCAGGAAGCAAGGAAACACAGAGCATATGAGTATCTTCATGGCTGCTTTGACTGGAAGAACAAAATTTTGAAATATTCTTCAATCGACCATACGTGGCACATCAAAAGATAGAATTCTGTGCACTCATTAAAATATATTCTGTATTGGATGATGTGGAAAGGTGTTCAGATCATTTTGCTAAGTGAAAGAAGATTAGAAAAGTATATAATCCCCTCCCTTTTTTTTTTTTTTTACTAAATAAACTTTTGTGAATGTAGATATGCATGCAAAGGAAACCTAGAAGAATATATACCAATTGCATATGGATACTGATAACAGAAGTCACTCTAGGGAAGTGGAATTATGGACAAAACTGCTGCTGTGGGTTGGATTGTGCCCCCAAATCCATAGGTTGAAAGTCCTAATCTTCAACACCTCACAACATGACCTTATTTGGAAATAGAACTGTTGTAGATGTAATTAGTTAAGATGAAGTGATGAGTATGAGCCCCAATCCAATAGGATGGGGGTCCTTATTAAAGGGAAAATTTGGACACAGACATATATACAAAAAACTCCATGTAACAATGAAGGCAGAAACTGAGTGATGCTTTTATACACAAAAGAATGCCCAAGATTGCCAGTAAATCAGCAGAGCCCGAGGAGAGGCATGGATAAGACTACCCCTCCCAGACCTCAGGAGAAACCAACCGTGGTAACACGTTGGTCTCACACTTCTGGCCTCCAGAACTGAGAGACAAAAAAATTACCCTTGTTTGAACCACTCAGTTCATGATACTTTGTTATGGCCTCCCTTGCTAAGTAAAACAGCTGACTTTACTGCCTGAAATTTCCGCAGTATGCAAATACTTGCTGCATTCTCAGAAAAATAAAGTATTTCCACTTTAAATAAAAAAAGGTTTTACTAGTTATGTCTTGCATAATTTGATGGGATAAAAAACAATGTGATTCAAAATATATTTCAAATGTATATACCTGTTGATGATATTTTAATCTTTCTGAGTGATATGCTGAAAATTCAGGTAAAATAGTGTTACTCTTTTTCAAATGATTTAAATAGAACCTGCCTCCTGTCCCCCTGCGATCAGCCGGGGAGGCTACAGACAGGAAGCAGCAGAAGTGGCAGAGCTGGTGGGGTTTGAACTGGATACCCTTTGTGAAGACCAGTGAGGATGTTCACTGCAGCGTTGTTTATAATAACGAGAAATGAAAAGCAGTCCCAACAACCAGCAGCAGACAGTTATTTGCGTTGTTTATTATCTCAGTTCAGTTCAGTCACTCAGTTGTGTCTGACTCTTTGCAACTGCAGTACGCCAGGCCTCCCTGTCCATCACCAACTCCCGGAGTTCACTCAACCTTATATCCACTGAGTCGGTGATGCTATCCAACCATCTCATTCTCTGTCATCCCCTTCTCCTCCTGCCCTCAATCCCTCCCAGCATCTTTTCCAGTGATTCAGTTCTTCACATCAGGTGTCCAAAGTATTGGAGTTTCAGCTTCAACGTCAGACCTTCCAATGAACACTCATGACTGATCTCCTTCAGGATGGATTGGTTGGATCTCCTTGCTGTCCAAGGGACTCTCAAGAGTCTTCTCCAACACCACAGTTCAAAAGCATCAATTCTTCTGTGCTCATCTTTCTTTATAGTCCAATTCTCACATCCATACATGACTACTGGAAAAACCATAGCTTTGACTAGACGGACATTTGTTGGCAAAGTAATGTCTCTGCTTTTGAATATGCTGTCTAGATTGGTCATAACTTTCCTTCCAAGGAGTAAGTGTCTTTTAATTTCATGGCTGCAATCACCATCTGCAGTGATTTTGGAGCCCCCCAAAAATAAAGTCTGCCACTGTTTCCACTGTTTCCCTATCTATTTGCCATGAAGTGATGGGACCAGATGCCATAATCTTAGTTTTCTGAATGTTGAGCTTTAAGCCAACTTTTTCATTCTGCTCTTTCACTTTCACCAAGAGGCTCTTCAGTTCTTCACTTTCTGCCATGAGGGTGGTGTCATCTGCATATCTGAGGTTATTGATATTTCTCCCGGCAATCTTGATTTCAGCTTGTGCTTCTTCCAGTCCAGCGTTTCTCATGATGTACTCTGCATATAAGTTAAATAAGCAGGGGGACAATTTACAGCCTTGATGTACTCCCTTTCCTATTTGAAACTAGTCTGTTGTTCCATGTCCAGTTCTAACTGTTGCTTCCTGACCTGCATACAGATTTCTGAAGAGGCAGGTCAGGTGGTCTGGTATTCCCACCTCTTTCAGAATTTTCCACAGTTTATCGTGATTGACCCAGTCAAAGGCTTTGGCATAGTCAATAAGGCAGAAATAGATGTTTTTCTGCAACTGTCTTGCCTTTTAGATGATCCAGCAGATGTTGGCAATTTGATCTCTGGTTCCCCTGGCTTTTCTAAATCCAGCTTGAACATCTGGAAGTTCATGGTTCACGTATTGTTGAAGCCTGGCTTGGAGAATTTTGAGCATTACTTTACTAGCGTGTGAGATGAGTGCAATTGTGCAGTAGTTTGAACATTCTTTGGCATTGCCTTTCTTTGGGATTGAAATGAACACTGACCTTTTCCAGTCTTGTGGCCACTGTTGAGTTTTCCAAATTTGCTGGCATATTGAGTGCAGCACTTTCACAGCATCATCTTCCAGGATTTGAAATAGCTCAACTGGAATTCCATCACCTCCACTAGCTTTGTTCATAGTGATGCTTTCTAAGGCCCACTTGACTTCACATTCTGATTAAGTCTAATATTATTACTTAATCATTATTAACTATGAAATGGGTAATATTTCCCCCAATTGGTAGACAGAAACAGAGTAAACATGAGAATAAATGCTTGATCTTCACAATTAAAAATAAAAGGAAAAGGAAAACAGAACAAATCTGAAGAGAAAAAGGATATTACTTTTTTAAGAGGCAGAAATAATGTAACTAGAAAACAGAAAAAAACAGAATTGATAAATCTAAGAGGGAGTTCTTTTAAAAATACATAATTGGCAAATATCTGGCACTTGAAATTTCTTGAATAAAAAGCTGAAAAATATTATAATAGTGAATAGAGCTACTACATGAACCAGCAGTCCCATTCCTGAATGTATATCTAAGAAAAAAAAAAAACCACCTCTAATTCAGAAAGAGACATGTATCCCAGTGTTCACAGAAGCCTCATTTATAATAGTCAAGACATGGAAACAATCCAAGTGCCCATCAACAGAAGACTGGCTTAAGAAGATGTGGTATATATGCAATGGGGTATTGTAATACTCAGTCATTAAAAAGAATGAAATATTGCACTTACAGCAACATGAGCGGACCTAGAGAATATGTTTCGTGAGGTAAGTCAGGCAGAGAAAGACAAATGTTATATGATATCACTTACAGGTGCTGAATCTAAAAAATACTATAAGCAAAGCTGAAACAGACTCATAGACATAGAAAACACACTTATGGTTACCAAGATTGTGGGGGGCAGACAAATTAGGAGTATGGAATTAACAAACTACTTGATATAAAATAAACAACAAAGATTTACTGTATAGCACAGGAAAATATATTCACTATCTTATAATAACCTATAATGGAATATAGTCACAAAAAATAACTGAATCACTATTACTTTGATTACTTTACTATACACCTAAAATTAGTTGAAAAACGATGATTCAATTTTTAAAATTATAATATCGAGGTATATGTTTTTTCCTATCAAATTAAAGGACATATTGTAAATGACTTCACCAAAGGTGGTATAGCCGTTTCTCACAAGCAAGCGTGACTGAGGATAAACGTAATAAAAATTTCTGGAGAGGACCATGACAATGTTTGTAAAACAGCCTGAAGACTTACAAATGAGAAAAACAAATATCATATAGTAACTGATGAGCTATATGTTGAACATATCTGATGGACATATCTGATAGGTTCAGTATCAGATGCTGATGAACGCATCTGCAGGGCAGCAATTGAGACACAGACATAAAGAACAGACTTGCGGACATGGGGAGGGGAAGGGGAGGGTGGGATGAATTGAGAGAGTAGCATTGAAACACATATATTACCATATGTGAAATTAGACAGCCAGTGGAAATTTGTTGTATGATGCAGGGAGCTCAAATCCAGTGCTCCGTGACAAGCTAGAGGGGTGGGATGAGGTGGGAGGGAGGTTTAAGACTTACATGTACCTATGGCTGATTCATGTTGATACCTGGCAGAAACCCACACAATATTGTAAAGCAATTATCTCCAATTAAAAATAAATAAATTTAAGGAAAAAGACACATTTAAAAAAAAGATTTACACACCAAGAGATTCATGAATATGAGACAGTTTTTAATCAAGTCAGACGTATTTGTTTTATACGGCTGCTTTGGTGCAAAGCAGCCTGCTCAGCTCAGAGTTCTGTAGGTCAACAGTAGAGATGGGCTCCACTGCTTTCTCCGCACCTGGTCTCACAAGGTCAAAAGCAAGGCGCCAGCCAGCTTGGACTCCTCATCTGAGGCTTTGGACAGGGATGTCCTTCCAGGCTCACTCAGGTTGTGGGAAGAATCCCACTCTGTGTGGATGTAGGATGGGGGTCTCCATCTTCTTGCTCTCAGCTGGAAGCCCCCTCCTTTATTTAAGAGCACCTGCCTACCTGACAACAACTTCTCTCTTCCCTCCCGCCTCATCTTCAAACCAGCAATACTACATCCAGCCAGAGTTCAAATCTCTCTCCATTCTCCTTCTGCTACATCCTTCTCACTCTAGCCAGAGAAAGTTCTCTGCTTTTAAGAGCCTCCGTGATTAGCTTGGGCTCACACAGATAATCCATGATCATCTCCCTATTTTAAGGCTCATAACCTTAACTGGGGGGGGGGGGCACTCGTGGTAAAGAACCTGTCTGCAAATGCAGGAGACATAAGGGACGCAGGTTCCATCCCTGGGTCGGGAAGACCCCCTGGAGAAGGCAACCCACTCCAGTATTCTTGCCTGGAGAATCCCATGGACAGAGGAGACTGGCAGGCTACAGTCCACAGGGTCACAAAGAGTAAGACAGGACTGAAGTGACTTAGCACGCATGCAACCTTAATTACGTCTGCAAAGTTCCTTTCACCATTCAAGATAACAAATTCACAGGGTCCAGAAACTAAGACATGGGCTGCAGGGACAGGGAAGGGGGAGATTTCTGCCTATCCCATGAGAAAATATGGAAATTATCTTAAGAAAAATGACAGGATATTAATCAGGGTTTCTCAACCTTGGCACTATCGATATTTTACACAGACTGATTCTTTGTCTTGTGAATTAAAACATGTTCGGCTGCATCTCTGGTCTCTATACCTACTAGAGGCCGGTATCACCTACTCTGGCCCCCTCCTCTTCCTCATTGTGACAACCGAAAATGTCACCAAACATTACTAAGGGTTCCCTGAGGGTCAAAATTACCAACAGCTGAGAACACAAACACAGACACAACATGTGGTTCCGGTTTTGTAACACACACACACACACACACAGAGTAAAAAATATTGGAGAGAAAATAACAGCACATTAACAGTGGTTATTGTGGGTTTTGTCATAATACTTGTTTTATTTTCTTTATGCTTTTCTCTGCTTTTCAAGTTTGAATAACTATTACTCTTAAGCATTATTTTACAAAGCCATTTCTCCCCAAATAGATTTTCAAACACAAAATCTGTGTCTTTATTCTTAGGAGTCTACTTGATGGCACTTCGCTTTTCTTATAATTACTGTTGAATTTTTGTATCTCTATTCATAACTAAAATTGTTTTTCTCTTTTATTTGTCAGATTTTTCTATCAGAATATATCATCTATGCCTAAAATTCATCAGAGCATCAGTGGAATTAACTGTTGCTTTAGTTGGAAAGAATTATTATCCAGTTAATTGGTCTGGCTGCTCAGAACTAATTTTTGAGAGAATTGCCATGTGCTCTGGCAATTCCACTACTGGTTATGCAGCCAAAGGGAATGAAATCAGTATCTTGAAAAGATATCTGCATTCTCATGTTCACTGCAGCATTAGTCCCATTAGCCAAGACATGGATACAACCTAAATGTCCACTGATGGATGAATGGATAAAAAGAAATGTGGTATATCTATAAAATGGAATATTATTCAGCCATAAAAATTAAGAAAATCCTGCCACTTGTGACAACATGGATGACCCTGGAGGATGTTATGCGTGAGTGAAATAAACCAGACAAAGACAAACACTACCTGTGATCTTATTTATATGTGGAACCTAAAACAGTTTAGCTCATGGAACCAAAGATAGCATGGTGGTTACCACAGGCTGGGGATGGGAGAAATAGGGAGAGGTTGGTCAAAAGGTACAAACTTTCAGTTATAAAATGGATAAGCTCTGGGGAGCTGATAGAACTCTGAGGGTGGTGGTAGACACTTTTCTGAGACTACTGCATTTGCAGCAGTGGTCCACTGACCTTCTAGGGCTTAATTATGATGGTAAGCTGTAAACGACCAGTGCTTTACATTGTAATAAACCAGATCAATTTTAAGAACAGCGCACAACGGTTCAATTTGGAGAAAGAGGTAAAACACGTAAAAATTCACATTTGGAATTTTAGTTTCTAAACGAACTGTTGCAGGGGTTGATTCCAGGACACCTTCCCCTGGGGCCAATTCTGGCTGCTCCGCAGGGTCCACCGGAGAGTGGGAGGAGTCACGGAGGAGGGCGTGGTGAGCATCCCAAAGCCATCCCAAGATGAGGAATGAGCCTCTAGATACCCTGTCCTGCGGATCTTTCCGTCACACTTGCCAGAATCCCCCTGGGTGGTTGAGAAATGGCCCACAGGACCCTTACTGCAGGTAACCAAGAGAGTTACAGAACAGCGGCTGTCTTCATTTCTCTACTCGCCTGGTCCTTCGCATTCAACCCCAGGGGCCGTCAGGAAGATTCTGCCGGGACTAAGGATGAAGGGAAAAGAATGATGGAGAATGAAGGAGGTGTAGATGGGTGCAAGAGGCAGGACGAAGGCAAACAGTTAGGCACCTGGCACCTCCTCGCAGGGCCCAGGACACCTTGGAAGAGGAAATGGGAGGAGGGAGCGGTGGGAATAGGTACACCGGGGGCTCCAGCATTTCCGAAGAAGAGGATAGGAAGTGGGGTAAAGGGGATGGGAAACTTGTCTAGAAGATGCCTTTGCCCGGCAAACACGGATTCAACAAAGACTGTATTCTGAGGATGCTGGTCTTGGAGAAGCAGCTGGAAGGGATAAGGCTGCGGCGGAGGGGGACAGAGTCCATGCCTGATTGGACAAATGGATGAATGCGTGGATGGATGGATGGATGGACGGACTAAGTGAGTGAGTGGTTGCGGGAACCTCAGACGTTCCCAAGTTGGAGCAGCGCGCCCGGCAGGGGTCACTGCGAGCCCCGACCGCGGGAAGGGGGCGCAGGCGCAGCTGGCGCCAAGGCCCTCCCTCGGCGGGGTAGGGGCGGGCGGGGGGCGGAGAGGGCTGGGGGTGGGGTTAGAGAAAAGGACCCGAAAGAGATCCAAACTTCCGGTGCCTGCGGAGAGCCGAGCGGTTGTGCTACTGAGAGAGGCTGCACCGAGTGGCTTTTGCTCGGGCGGAGGCTACAGGGCGGACGCTCGGGCCGGCGCAGCCATGGTGAAGATAAGCTTCCAGCCGGCGGTGGCCGGCATCAAGGGCGACAAGGCCAAGGCTTCGGCCTCGGCCTCGGCCCCAGCGCCCGCCCCGGCCGCTGAGATCCTGCTGACGCCGGCTCGGGTGAGAAGGGCCGGGGATCTCCGGCGGCCGGGGGTGCGGGGAACCGAAGCTCGCCCGGCCCCCTCCGGCGACTGCCCGAGGTGCATCGGGACCCCGGGGTCTAAAGCGGAGTGGGGGGTTGCTGGGAGTCCGGGATGGATCTTCCCATCCGGAAGTGGGGAGGGGGCTTGGGTCCCGACCTTCAGCTGCAGCCGAAAGCGTTAAGTCTGAAGAATCGGAGGGGATCCGGTCGCTGTCCCAGGTGGGGAAGAGCTCCAGGTCTCTTCCAAAAGTGGAGGGGGGCCCTAGGCGCCTGGTCCCCAAAGAGGGGAGGGGACTGGTCGGAAGAAGTTCGAGGAATGGTGAGGGGGTGGGGTATAGGCGTCTGGTTCCAATCAGGGAGGAGGGGCCGCGGGTCGAGTCCCAGGTGGGGGATGGGAGGAGAGTTGAACATTGTTTTCCCCAAAGTAGGGTGGTGGGTTGTGATTGGTGGTGAATAAAGGAGATGAGGCGTCTGGTGCCAACGAAGGGGGAGGGACTGTGGATTTCGTCCCAAACGGGAGACTGCTGGGGGTGGGGTGACGGGGGGCGAGGGATGTGCTGTTAGTCCGCACCTGAATTAGTGGATCAGAAAGTGATGAGACATGAAATGAAAATAAACCAGAACTCTCCTGGCCGCACGTCCGGGATTCGAGATTCGGGGTTGCGAGGTTGGATGCCCTGATCCCACCCTACCCCAGGCCGCCTGGGCCTCCCTGCCCTCCTCTTCCTTCCTCTCCCGCCTCCCTGGACCTCTGGGCTACCCCGTCCAGCCCGCGGTGCCCCGGTGCCCTCTATCCCGGAGGCTGCGCTTTGTGGGGGCGGACCTCGGTGCACCCCGCCCCCGCCAGCTCCCCTCCTCCCCTTTCCCTCCGGCCTGGGGTAGAGGAGGCATTTCCGCCGGTGGAAAACTGTCTGAGCTGCGAGGAGTCCGACCAGGGGAGGGCCCAGAGGGGCCGGACGCGTGGCGGGCGAGGAGGGGAGGGAGAGCTTGGTTCAGTCTGGCTCTGGAGTGGCCCCGGCAAAGGTGTCTACGCCGCCCGTCCCCGTCCAGTTGCTGGCTACTGGGATGTCTTCCTCAGCGCCAAGGCCCCTCCCCAAATTGATGGCTCCAGCTAAATCTTGCTGGGGTATGGAAAGCCGGGTGCTGCAGAATGACCTGTGCCCTGGGAGAAGGGGACACAGGAGAGGGTGGTCAGAGGTGGGTGTCACACACCCAAGTGAAGATTCCCTGAGTGCTGAATTCCAGGAAGAGCCTTGGCGAGCTCCCCTGCCCTGGCGTGGTCACTGCGGCATCAGTAACACCCAGGCTGGGTTGGGGGGTTTGCTCTGCAGCCCGGATCAGAGCAGCTCCATCTTCTTCTGATGCTTGGATGGGAAGGGGACATTTCCTATTTGAAGGCCTGGCCTGCAGCTTTTAAAGTTTGCAAGAGGCTCTTTAAACCTCCTTCCTCCCCCTCTGCCCCCAGAGAGTGCAGGACGCTCACCCCTTTCTTCTCCCAGCTGCTTCTCCCAGAGCCAGGTACCGAGCTGAGGCCTGGAAAACTACCCTGACGCCCAGAGCTACAAGACTCAGGCAGGAGGGAGGATCAGCCAGACAGTGGGAGGATGCAATTCAAACTCCATCAGAAGGTCTGCCGGATTTCGCAGGAGCCGCACATTCTCCAGTGGCAGCCTGCTCGTGGTGTCGGGAGGGATGGCGGATGCCAGCATCGCCTCGGCAGTATCTGACATCCAGCTTCTGGCTCCCAAGTCCAGCGTCCTCTCTTCCCCCTCACCCAGCATGAAATGGAAATATCAACATCTTCTTCCCTGGGGGCTGTTTGCAGTGGCCTCGAGCCTGCTGAGTGTGCTTGCCACCCCCGGCAAACCTTGTTAGTTGGGCAGGGTCCCCCTCACTCTTAACTGGCAAGGGGGAGCCATTGGGCCCCAGGAGGAGGATTAATATCCCAGCATCTTTACATCAGATCTGCTTATGAATAAACTTTCACAGCTCCTCAGCCCTGAGGGCTCAGGGGAGGCTTTCGGGTGTTGCACGTCGGCCCTGCCAGTCCCCTGATGGAATTGGAGCCTTGGGAAGAGAGTTCACTTCTGTGAACCTCCTGTGGTCTTAACCGGCCAGTGGGCACATTGCCCCCACATCCAGTGCCTGATGTAGAGCAAGCCCCCCTGCCATGGCCACCCCACCCCCCCGCATGATCCCCCACCTCACCAGTAAGTTCAGGAGGCGCCCAGCATTTACAGTAGCCCAGGACAGCATGAGCAGAGACTGCTTCACCAAAACAGGGCATTTGGGTTGGTCCCGTGCTGATGGATTGTCAGAATGTGGAAGTGTTAGTTGCTCAGTCTATTAGAGTGAGTATTCTTCGTTCAGTCTGATTCTTTGCAACCCCATGGACTCTAGCCCGCCAGGCTCCTCTGTTCATGGGATTTCCCAGGCAAGAATACTGGAGTAGGTTGCCATTCCCTTCTCCAGGGGATCTTCCTCACCCAGGGATCTAACCTAGGTGTCCCACATTGCAGGCAGATCCTTTACTGTCTGAACCACATGGGCTGTCAGAGGAAAGCTTATTAGAAGGTCTCTTCCGGCTGGGGGTGACCCTGGAACCATCCCTGGTCATTGAACTGAATCAAAAATAAGACTTAAAGCCTTGGAAGGACCAACTGATGAACAGAGGCATTCCTGAGTGCCTCTCCCCCATGAAGCCACCCTCTAAGCTGTCACAGTAAAATGTCAACCTGAGTGCAGGCCCCCGGGGCCAGGCTAGGGGTAGCAGCATCCTCACTGTGGGCCTCCCTCTGCTTCTCTGCAGAAAAGTGAAACAAGGAGGATTTTGTCCCCAGACCTGCTGCTGGAAGGAAGCTCCTCCGTGGGGCCCTGGGAAGGGATGGGGGTGGGGGCCCATCTGGGCCTCCAGCTGCCCACCCTCCCCACGTGGTGCTTGCCTCTGAGATAATGAGTTCCCTGCACTGATGGGCAGCTGGCCACAAGCCAGCTCAGAAAGTGGGCTGGACCGGAAGCACCCCTCTTAGCACCCTCTGGCCAGCCCTATGCCTCTCAGCCCAGTTCTCCTCTCCCCACCAACTGCCTCTGTCTTTGCTCACCCATGTGTTACACACACACACACGCACAGAGCCAGGTGTGGGCATGTACAGACTCAAACAATTGGGCTGGGGGCCTCCAAGAGGAGAGAAGTGAGGTCAATACAGTCATCTCAGTGCTGTAATTTTCTCCTTGGCTTTGGCCTTTGATTAATGTCACCCCCTCCCCCAGCCCACATACCTGGGGATCAGATTTCACTTTCCACCTCCCTGCCTCAGGTCCTTGGCAGGAGGGAGCTGGGTCTCCGGCAGTGGTGGGGGGGTGGGGGGAGGGTCCCCTAACCAGCCCAGAGGGTGGAGCAAGGCTCCGCATCCTCGGGTCCCAGGGCCCCCTCCCCACCCACCGGCCCCATGGGCTGGGCTAAGAGGACCTCCGTGGTTGGGGGTCCTGCCCCCCACCCCCAGGCCCAGGGCCTTTGCTGAGGGGCTCTGGTGTCTGGGCTTGGGCCGCGGTGGCTTTTTTCTGCTTTCTCTCCCTTTCCCTCTCTCCTTCGGGCTCCCCTCAGCCCGTCGGTCCTTGCATGTTTCCAGGCTGTCAGCAAATTGCCACGGAGGATGAGTTTCTCTCACCAGAAAGAAAAAAAATGTTTCTGGTGAGACCAGTGGAGCACAGCCAGCGCCTGGTGAACCGTTGACCCCAGGAATGCCCTGCCAGCTCTGCGTCTGTCTTCCTCGGCCTTTGTTCTCTGGGGTCTCCCCTTGCCTGTCAGGAGCAGAACAGGAGAGCAATTGAGCAGAGCAGAGGGCTGTGGGGAGTGTTCTCCGGCCCACATCCTTCCTGGGGCAGCAGTGGGTCCCTGGGCCACCCTGGGTTTCACTGATGGAGGGTTCACGACTAGTCCTCAGCATTCACCCCGCTGATGTCTGCACTGCTGAGCACAGCTCTGCGAGGAGGCCCAGCCCCCTTACCCCTGCGAGGCTTCTGTTTACCTCACCCACACACACAATGTCTCTCTCACTGGTGGCCTCGTCTCTGTGGTCTGCAGCCTGGGAAAGAAAGATGCTCAGGAAGAAGGAATGGTACTGGGAAGGTGAGGGTGGGGACTCTGGCCACGGCCATAGGCCTGGGCCTGCAGTGGGTGCAATTCTGGCTCCCCTGCCACCCTCCTCCGAGCAGCCTGCAACTGGAGTTTCATCTGCTTGCAGCTATTCTGAACATTGTTACTGAGGGAAAGTCACTGGGAGCTCTCTCCATGAGCCCTGGGGCGGGGGGTTGGTGGGGGGGAGTCTTCTGAGTTAATGCTTCAGTTGGCTGAGTTCCCCAGACTCTTGAGGGCCTGGCTTTGCCAAATCATTTAGTGAACACTACCGCAGGCTCCGTGAGACAGGCCGGCCGAGGCCTGGGCCCCTCCTGGGTCCCAGACATATGGCCCACATGCTCCACACAAGCGCACAGTGAGGCCTGTTGCCTGGGACGCCTGGCTGCCGTGGAAACTGTCTTTTCCTGCTTTCTGGAAGACCCCCAAATGCCTGGCTGGGGGGTAACTGCTCCATCTGAGGGCGGGCATTCTCCTGGGGCTCCAGCATGACAGGTGAAGCAGCTTGGGGGGCGGGAGGTGGTGGCGACTTCAGGAAGGATCCCCCTCGGCCGACATCCTGGGTGCATTGAGCAGGTAGGATCCTAGGTTCCGGCCCAGGCTCCCCACAGGCCTCGGAGGGTGGCCCACCTCTGTGGGGCTTTACCTCCTGGTGCCTCTGTCTGGAAGCTGGGACACTAGCGGCCTCTGGGTCTGCTCTCCCCAATCGCCGCTGCTCAGCCACGATGCTCCTGGGGAGTTAGCCCCCGGAATGCCAGGGCAGAGGGGTGTCAGGTAGGGGGGAGCAGGGCGTGAGCCATGGGTGTGCACTCAGGACTGTTAGTAGGGGCAGGCTGTGTGTGTGTGCTCAGCCATGTCTAACTCTTTGTGACCCCATGGACTGCAGCCCATCAGGCTCCTCTGTCTGTGGGATCCTCCAGGCACGAATGCTGGAGTGGGTTGCCATTGCCTGCTCCAAGAGATCTTCCGACCCAGGGATCAAACCCACATCTCTTGTGTCTCCTGCATTGGCAGGCAGGTTCTTTACCACTGTGCCACGTGGGAAGCAGGATCGGAAACCACTGTCCACTTCACATCTGGGAAAGGTGGGGGGGCATCCCAAGCCTTCACAGGGACCCCCACAGAGACATATGAGGACATGGGTGTGGGGCATCAAGGGGTCCCGGCTGGAGACTGTCCTTCTTGGCCACACTAGCCTGGCCTCACTTTGCTCTGGGGCCCCTCCTCCGTTGCCATCCTTAATGACCCCTCTCCCCACCTCCGTGCCCTGCCCAGCCCCTCCCCCAGGCAGCTGCCCCAGCCAGGAGCTGAAAGGCGGCTGTAAAACTGGTAGGCCTCACCTTGTTCCTGAACTTCAGTTATGGACAGGCCCCCTCAGCTCTTGCTTTATAACCACTGACTTTTTTGTTGTTGTTGGGTTGTTTTCTGTTGTTTTTTTTTTTTTTAAAGCAATTCTCACAGGCTCGCTTTTGCTTCTCTGAAGCAAAGCATGGCCACAGTGCAGCCTCGACAGGTGGCTGCGGTGGTGGCCCTGAAAAGGAATGGTTTATCTGATAAAGACCTGCTATTTTTATCTAACACTTGATCCTTTACAAAGGGCTTTCAGGGCCTGTGTCTCCTTTAATCCCGACAAAACCCTGTCAGAACGAGTCTGTTCACATTTCACAGGAGGACCGTCAGAGGGTCAGAGGCTCCCTACGCGGGCACGCGGCCCCTGCTGGGGGCACCTCTGGCTTCTGCAGCCCCACCCATCTCACTGAATACAGATGTTGTGTCGCCAGGGCAGGATTCGCAGGGGGTGTGGCGCCTGGCCTATCTTTTGGGTCACCCACCTTTCCTGAGGACCCACTTAAGATGGTGGGTCCCTTGGGTGGCTTGTGCCTGTGAGTCACTGGCCGAGCTCGGCCATCGGTTACCCTGTCCTGCACTGATCCTGGGAGCCCATTGGAGAGTGAAAGCCCTTGCAGCCTCCCGCCCACTGCTGGCAGCTGTCCTGTGGGCAGTGGCCACAGGCACTAGTGACCGTGGTCAGTGCTGCCAGGGAGCCCCGGGTGCTGGGGAGAGGCCAGCCAGACAGGTGGTCTCACCAGGTGCTTCAGATCACAGGGACCCCGCAGCAGGGCCAGGATGGGGAGAGGCCCCAGGTTGCAGATAGCCCAGCCTGTGGGGGGGGGGGCAGGATGGACCGGGGTACCTCTCCATCCTCTGTCTCCATCCCAAGGTGCTGGAGGCAGGGGGGTGGGGTGGGGGTCACTGGCCTGGTGATACGTGTGCCTAGAGATGGGGGTGCGTCTTTCAGGCATTTGCTATGCCTGCAATGCGGGTTCCATCCCTGGGTCGGGAAAATTCCCCTGGAGAAAGAAATGGCAACCCACTCCAGTACTGCCTGGAAAATTCCATGGACTGAGGAGCCTGGTAGGCTACAATCCATGGGGTCGCAAAGAGTCGGACATGACTGAGTGACTTCACTTTCGCTTTCCTGCAGGAAAGGAGTGGGGAGAGGGGAGAGCCCCAGGCAGGAGGCTTCACACAGCCCCACAGGAGACACCCTTCTGCTCCCTGAGGCCCCGGTCCCACCCTCCCCTGTGCCTCAAGCATAGCAGGCCTGCACCCCACCCCTTCCAGGCTGAGCCCCCTGTGTGCACTGAGAGTAAGGGCCTGTCCTGGGCAACTTCGACCTGAACTGTGTGTACACTCCCAGCCTTGGCTGCAGGGTGAAGAGTGGAAGCCCACAGAGTGCTAAGCAGACAGTTAATGAGAGGGTCCGGGCTCTGGGCCTCCCCTCTGCACCCCCAACTCTGCCTTAGGTCCCCGAGGTTGGGGGTAAGGCAGGGCCCCTACCCTCACCCAGCTGCATCCAAACACCATAGAGGCAAGGTTGAATGGTGGACCCTGGAGGCAGAGCCAGGCCTGGGCCTTCGCGAGGTCTCCAGGGTGAATGAGGCCTGGGCTAGGGCAGGGGTGGATAAAGATGAGCGATGGCCCAGGCCACACAGCTGAGTAAGAGCCCCGAGTCACTAAACTCTCAGTCCAGTGCTCTGGGGAGAGCAGGGTTTCTGAGTTACACACCCACCTCCAACCGCTGGCCCAGACGGGTGTGGACCAGAGTTGGGTCAGGATGGTTTATTTCTTGGCAGCCCTGTAACTACTTGTCCCGAGCCAGGGCCTGGCTCCCCAAAGAGGGTGTTTCCAGGAATCTCCTGCCCTGGCCACCACAGCCACGTTTCCGTCCCGGCAGAGGGGCCCTGGCTTCCAGAAGCCTCTAGACTCCACCCCGCGGGCTCTGCTCCTGACAGCCTGCTCCACACCAGTGCCCAGTTATTCCATCGCTGCCCAGCAGGCTGCTCTCCGCCCAAGGTGGCCAGAGGGGACAAGCACACGTGCCCAGACCCTGGGGGCCTCCTGGAGCCCTGTCCCCACCAGTGAGCTACTGGAAACCTCCTTGGTCCAATGCAGCGGCTCCCAGCCTGCCCGGTGCACCCTGGTTCCCACAGGTTCCGAGGCCAGGCATGGTCATCAAGGTCACATCTGTGCCCCCCCCCCACCACCATCCCCAGTTTGAAAGAATCTACTGTGGTCATAGCTGGTATAATGAAGGGGACTAATGGCATAGGGGCTTCAAAATACTCTTGCTGAGTCCCTGTGGGTCATTTTATGTGGCTTCCAGGTGGGGCTTGGTTTCTCTTTAGAGGGAAGAGCTGGGGCCCTGGGGATGCTTCCTTTCCTTCCAGATGATGCTCTGTGTGTCCCAAGCATCGCCCTCCCCTGCCTCTGCCCCCCAGGCTCCTTGCCAGCCAGCAGGGTGAGGCCTCACTTTGGGAAATGGGGGTGTGGGAGGGATCCCCAGCGGACGTGGGACCACGAGGCTGACCCTGCACTGCCGTCCACAGGAGGAGCGGCCCCCCTACCACCGCTACAAGAAGGGGGGCTCCGTGGGCGGCGTGTGCTACCTGTCGATGGGCATGGTCGTGCTGCTCATGGGCCTGGTGTTTGCCTCCGTCTACATCTACAGATACTTCTTCCTGGCTCAGGTAAGGTGGGCAGAAGAAGGTGGGGCGAAACAGTGGCCTTTAGAGGAGGAAGTGAACCCCCCACCCCCCAGGTGGGAGGAGTGCCCCACAAGCCTAGAAGATTTCGCAGCCTCCTCCTCCTCCCTGGTCTTGGTTCAGGAGACAGGACTGGGGTGCCATCCTCTGACTGACGTGGGGTCTGGAGGAGTGGCCTTACCTGTCTCTTTGGACACATGTGAAGCTGACAGCTCTCCTGGGACTACAGTCCGTGATGGGGCAGCCAGGATTAGCATCTGGGCTGTGAGGCTGGCAGCCCCTTCCCATGGTGACCCCAGAG
This sequence comes from Ovis aries, assembly GCF_016772045.2. Lineage (NCBI taxonomy): Eukaryota > Metazoa > Chordata > Mammalia > Artiodactyla > Bovidae > Ovis > Ovis aries. The sequence continues at coordinate 232,670,945 of NC_056055.1, forward strand.
CATCAGCACCAAAAACTCAGGGTGCAGCAGAAACTAGAACTCTGCAGGCCCTCAGAGCCTGGCCCCCTGTGCCCTGCAGGTCATGCTTCAAGGAATTCCCATTCCATGCCTGGTCATCTGAGCTACAACCCATGAAAGGTGGAGGGTGGCTTACAGAGTCACCTCCGCCCCCTGTTAGGGTGGCCCCCGCCCACGATCACACCTGGTCATCTGCTCGCCCAGGCTATCTGGGCACAAAGCTGGGCCAGAGACCTGGCTGTGGTCACAGCAGCCTTGTCATCTGCCCAGGCCTGGGGAGGGAGGCAGGGCCCCCAAGTTCTCGGAAGGGAAGGCAGTTCAATGAAAGTTTGCTCAATGACCATAAACATAACAACATGGGGAATCTCAGTGACCAAAAGACTGGGAATTGCCCGTCGTTTATGACCCTTCCCACCCTCAAGCCCTGGGCTTTGACTTCCTCGTCACCCAGTTTCTCTAGGGTGGAATTCACTAAAGAGCTTGCAGGCTGGGTGACTTTCCCCGTGAAACCTCAGCTCTGGCACACCCACCCACTTCCCCATTTGTTCGGCATCCTCTCCTCCCCCACGACCTGCTTTCCCCCTGGTTCCTGGTTTTCACTTTCTGGGGCCTTTTCCTGTTGCAGCTGTGCTGCTGTCCTGGACTTCCCCTCTGGTTGCGGCCCCAACTCATGCCTCGTTCTCAGGGCATGGGGAACCTCAGAGCAGCCTCGCGCCTGCGCCCTGGGACCCCTGGGACTGTATGATTCATGTGTGATGATTCACCCTCCTGGGAGAGCGCAGCTGAAACAGAAAGGGACGTCTGCCTGTCATGACCTGGAGGAGCCAGAGGGGGCCCCCCTGCGGCCACCAGTCAGTCAGGAGGCCTCGGTCGCACCCGGCCACCTCCCTTCCCTTGTTGATGGAATGATAAGCGGGCCCTTCAAACGGGGGACACCGCGTTTGTCAAGGTTTCTCAGGAGGCCCAGGTCCGGGGAGGTGGTGGGGCTTTTGTGAGGTTGAACACAGCTTGGGGAGGGGCAGGAGGCCGGGGGTTGCCACCAGCATCTGATAACAAGGCTGACTCTCAGTCCCTCCCCCTTCCTGGCCCTCCAAGGTCTCCAGGGCCCCTTGCAGAGGCTGCAAGAAGGTGGGCGGGCACCCCCTGGTGGCAGTGGAGGGTGGCACCCCGACCCCACTCCAGGCTCTTTCTCCGGTATCTGTCCTCCCACTGACCCATCCCCTTTCACCGCCATAGACTCATGGACTTGGGGAGCAGAAGGGGTCACTTTGTTTTACAGATGAGGAAGCTGAGCCTCAGCGAAATCATCCTCCTAGGAACTGGCACACCCAGCTCACCCTCCCTGACTCCCGTGTTTCTCAGTTTCTGCATCTGTGAGATGGGCGTCCCAGCCCCGCCCTCCCCGCTTCCTCAGGCCTTCCGAGCCGGGAGTGGTTGGGCAGGCAGCAGGGGCCTCGCAGAGGGCCTTGTGTGACCAGGTTGTCTCTCTCTCTCTCGCCCCGCTCCCCACCTTGCTCAGCTGGCCCGAGACAACTTCTTCCACTGCGGCGTCCTCTACGAAGACTCCCTGTCCTCCCAGGCCCACACTCGCATGGAGCTGGAGGAGGACGTGAAGATCTACCTCGAGGAGAACTACGAGCGCATCAACGTGCCCGTGCCCCAGTTCGGGGGCGGCGACCCCGCAGACATCATCCACGACTTTCAGCGGGTGAGGCCGGCCAGGGCCGGGGCGGGGGTGGCGGGTGGGCACCCAGAGGACCAACAGACGTGAAAGGAGAACGCCCACACCGTTTGTACAAACTTGGAGTACATACCCGTGCAGTACAAACCGTGGCACAGATAGATGTCTATGCTTTAGGTCCATCGGGGGTTTAGAGACCCCGCCTTTATCATGTAGTTCTTGCGGTTATCACTGACTGTGAACTCGTCATGGTTGATTTTCTCCTGGGCCACCTGACAGCTGCAGACGCTGGCTCTCATGGGCGACGCCAGTGTTCCTTTTAATGAGCTCTTTCCACGTTGACATCTTCTCAAGATGCAGCACTCGGGGGTGGGGCGGAGCATCTCGCTAAGGGTCTCGGAGGTCGGCAGGGGTGGCCGGACTTACCAGGTTTGATGAGAATCATCGTCGGGGCATTACCCTGATTCTCAGAGCTCAGCTGTGTAACCTCCCGAGAAGAATCCTTGTCACAACTGAAGCATTTGATAGTGTTTTCATCTAGTAAGTGGAATCTACTATAGACACAGCCTAGGAAAGGAGATCGAGAAGGCAATGGCACCCCACTCCAGTACTCTTGCCTGGAAAATCCCATGGATGGAGGAGCCTGGTGGGCTGCAGTCCATGGGGTCGCTAAGAGTCGAACACGACTGAGCGACTTCCCTTTCCCTTTTCACTTTCATGCATTGGAGAAGGAAATGGCAACCCACTCCAGTGTTCTTGCCTGGAGAATCCCAGGGACGGAGGAGCCTAGTGGGCTGCCGTCTATGGGGTCGCACAGAGTCGGACATGACTGAAGTGACTTAGCAGCAGCAGCAGGAAAGGAGAGCGGGAGAAGGGAGCCCCGCCCAGATATTGAGGAATCCAGGGAACATCACTGGGAGCACGTGGGTTCACACCTCGCACAGCCCGCCGGGGCCAAGCCCTCACCTGCAGACACTGATGTGGCCTTTTCTTTCTGCTCAGGGTCTCACCGCTTATCATGACATCTCCCTGGACAAGTGCTACGTCATCGAGCTCAACACCACCATCGTACTGCCCCCCCGCAACTTCTGGGAGCTCCTCATGAATGTGAAGGTGAGCGGGACCCCGGCAGCGTCTTGTCCCTCCCTTGTCCCCCTGCCACCATGAGACAAGGGAGATTTCTGGGGCCAGCAGGGATGGGGGGCCTGGGCGTTGCTGTCAGCTGGTCCCAGCACCCTTAGTCAGTCCCTCTGGCTCCAGCTCCCTTCTCCCTCACACAGAGTCAATGTGTCTCCTTTCTGCCTTTCCAGCCCCCCACTTCTGCCTCCCTCACTTAAGAACTGAGACCAGCTTCCTTAGCATTCACGGCCATGCCCCATGTTGCCCTGTTGACAGCAGTGCAGGGAGGAGGCCAGGGCCCTGCCTCGAAGGAGCACTTCCCCTAGGGTGGGGAGGGGCAGACTCGTGTGTGTGAGCACACACACATGCCCACACTCACATGCGCACATGCCCACACACACACGACTCACTGGCAGTGCAGATGCAGGAAGTGCCCGGGGACGTCAGAAGGGTGAGCCATGCGGTCTCTGGATGGAGGGGTGGGCATGTTGGCCGGGCATTTCAGGTGCTGAGGGGACTCGAGTCAGCACAAGGATGTCGGTGGGGGGAGGTCTGTGGGCAGTTGGGGACCCTGAGGTTGGGCCCGAGTACTGACCTGGTGCTGGGCCGCTCTCCCTCTGCAGAGGGGGACCTACCTCCCTCAGACGTACATCATCCAGGAGGAGATGGTGGTCACGGAGCACGTCAGCGACAAGGAGGCCCTGGGCTCCTTCATCTACCACCTGTGCAGTGGGAAGGACACCTACCGCCTGCGGCGCCGGGCCACCCGGAGGCGTGAGTGGCCATCTCCACCCACCTTGGCCCCTGCCCTGAGCTCCAAACCACAGCCCAGCTGAGCCTGGCCCCGGAGCTGGAGACCAGCTGTCCGAGAGCTGGGACTGCAGCAGCAGTAACAGCAGCTGATGTTAACTGGGCATTTACTGCATGCCAGGCACTGCTTTACACTCTCTGTCCTCCTAAGGCAGTGTGAGTCATCATCATCATCATCCTTGTCATCTTTTATTCTTGCTGCCCCTTTTAGAGATGAGGAAAGGGGGCGCAGAGAGGTCAACAAACAGCCCTGAGACCACACAGCAGGAAGGTGGCAGAGCTGTGAGGTCTTTCTCCGGCTACTGCGCTCATGCCCTTTTACTATGCTGCCTCTGGGTGAAATGGGTGTCATTTCCTGGGCCTCCCCGCCCCTGGTCCTGAGACCCTGCTCAGACTCCGAGGCTGGTGGCCTTCGTGGCCCAGCCAGTTCTAGGCCAGGACACAGGCCTCACTAGACTTTCTCTGTTCTCTCCCAGGGATCAACAAACGAGAGGCCAAGAACTGCAACGCCATCCGCCACTTTGAGAACACCTTCGTGGTGGAGACGGTCATCTGCGGGGTGGTGTGAAGCCCCGCCCCCGCCCTCCAGGCCCCGCCCTGCCCTTCAGGCCCCGCCCCCACCCTCTTTCATCTTCTCTTCCGGCCACTCTCTGGCCCTCCTTACCCTGCTTAGCTTGTACTTTGGACGCCTTCCCCGTAGATGTGATGTCTCTCTCCCCGTTTCTCTCCAGCCCTGCCTGCCTCCTTGTACCAGAGCTGTGACCTCTCAAGGCCTCCCCCTCTGCTGACCTCTCGGGTGTGGGGGAGGGAGGGGATGCCCCAAGATGGTTTCTGTGACCAGCATCTTGAGGTCAGGTCCCTGGGGCCCTGGCCCACAGCGGCACTGGTGGCCCAAGGGGAAGGACAGGACGGAAGGAACCAGGCATGTGGGGGTTCTGGCGAAGGGCTGGGGTCAGGGGAGAGGGTGTGGAGTGAGGTTCAGGACCGTCTGCACAGCTGGGAAGGGCCTAAAAGGCCTTTTGCTTGCTCCACACGCATCCCCTACTTTGCGGCTCTCAGACCTGAACTGAGGATGGAGGGAACATGCCCAAGGATGGACCCCCACCGCACCCTGCCCAGAGCACAAGGGAAGGTGGCTGTCCTGGGGCTGTCCCCAGGACTCCAGTCAGTGCCTTCAGCCCACCTGTGGGAGCCTGGAGTTTGGGGTGGGGGGTTCAGATAAGTCTGTCAAGCACAATCAATCTCCGGGTGGAACCAAAGAAGGAAAGAGCCAGGGCTGGGGGCACTGGCCCCCAGAAGCACACATGGGGTCCCCACTGGCCACAGCCACAGAGCAACAGAGTGGGGGTGTCTTCTCCTGTCCAGGGGTGACCCTGCCAGCTGAGAACTGAGCAGGGATGCTCAGTCCTTGGAAGAGAGGGGGGCTCCCTGCTGTCTTGGGGTAGAGCTCTTGTAGGAAACCATGGGTGGGGGGGAGGGGAGGGAGAGCCAGCTGGTACTTGGGAACCCTGCCTCCTCTCTGGAATTCCGGCCCCCTCTGCTTGGGGGAATGCAGCGTGTACTTTCCTTTTCCTTCACACTTTTGCATGTTTTTACTGATCGTTCAATATGCTAACCGTTCTCAGCCCGAGCCCTGAAGAGGAGGGCTCTGACACCTCCAGTCAGACTTTGGTGCTCTCTGGAGATAAAAACTCTTGAAGTGCTTTGTATATTTTCTCAATTAGATCTCTTTTCAGAAGTGTCTGTAGAACAATAAACATCTTTGACTTCTGATTTTGGCTTGGGAGAGGTGGGTGGTGGTGGTGATGGTGGTGGTGGGTGAGGGGTGTGCCTCCACCCTGTAGACTGGGCGAGTGTCCCTGGGGTTTGGGAGGTGCAGGTGGACATACAGGAGAACCTCCTGGGCCTTGACATCTGGCCCTGCTCCGTGGTTCAGCCAAGGTACGTAGGTGTCCCCTTCTTCCCTCCCTCAAGTCCTCACGTCCCCCTGAAGCAGGTGGATTCACCTATTACAGGCAAGGGAGGAGGAGAAAGCCTGGAGATTATGCAGCTTGCCCAAGGTCAAGCTGCTTTTTAAGTGCCTATAAACCATCCGTTCAGTTCCACACGGAAGATGACATCATTATTGCTTGTCCTTAAGCGCAAGAACAGTGGCATGTTCTCCACAATTTCTGGGCAATTAGTAACCATCTTGGGTCTGAACTGAGGTTTGGCGTGAGTCACAGGCTCACATTCTGCAGAAAAGGAGGGGATGGGAGCTGTGGCAAGTGGAGCCCAGGGGTGTGACCCGGGTCCTGCCCTGTGGACAGAATGAGTGCCCACAACCTTCACTCACAGGCTCTGCCATCCTGTGAAGGACGTAAAAGATTCAAATTAATGCAGACACGTGTTGTTCTCAACTCCAAAGTCAATCTTGCATAGGTGTCATGTCCTATTACAGTCCCCAATCTAAATGCAATGCAATCATGATTAAAACGCCGACATTTAACTGACAGATTCAGTTCTTTCGGGGAAAGTAAACGTGGTGAGTGCACAGGTAAATCCTGAAAAGAGAACAGTTTACAGATGTGAAACGTAATTTAAGAGTTTGGCGTAGCGAAGCAAAAGATCAGTGAGACACCATGGAGAGTCCAGAAGTTGACTTAAGATACAAGAGTTAGGTTGTTGACTTAAATTCAGGTTAGTGGAGGATGTTTGGGTTCTTTTTATTGGAACTGACTAGTCATCTTGACAAAAAATTAACCTGTGTCCTACTTCCCTGTACAAAATTAATTCAAACTTTTTAGGCATGAAATAAAGCCATAAAAGTACTTGAGATGATTTAAAAGATCATCTTAGAGGAGGGCCATCTTTTTAAGCATGATACCTGCGAATTATAAGTTGGACTTCCATTCAGTTCAGTCGCTCAGTCGTATCCAACTCTTTGCGACCCTTGAACCGCAGCATGCCAGGCCTCCCTGTCCATCACCAACTCCCGAAGTCTACCCAAACTCGTCCATTGAGTCCGTGATGCCATCCAACCATCTCATCCTCTGTCATCCTCTTCTCCCCCTGCCTTCAATCTTTCCCAACATCAGGGTTTTATCAAATGAGTCAGCTCTTCGCATCAGGTGGCCAAACTATTGGAGTTTCAGCTTTAACGTCAGTCCTTCCAATGAACACCCAGGACTGATCTCCTTTAGAATGGACTGCTTGGATCTCCTTGCTGTCCAAGGGACTCTCAAGAGTCTTCTCCAACACCACAGTTCAAAAGCATCAATTCTGCGCTCAGCCATCTTTATAGTTCAACTCTCACATCCATACAGGCCGACTGGAAAAACCATAGCCTTGACTAGATGGACCTTTGCTGACAAAGTAATGTCTCTGCTTTTTAATATGCTGTCTAGGTTGGTCATAAGTTTCCCTCCAAACAGTAAGCGTCTTTCAATTTCATGGCTGCAATCTCCATCTGCAGTGATTTTGGAGCCCCCCCAAAATAAAGTCAGCCACTGTTTCCCCATCTATTTGTTATGAAGTGATGGGACCAGATGTCATGATCTTCGTTTTCTGAATGTTGAGTTTTAAGCCAACTTTTTCACTCTCCTCTTTCACTTTCATCAAGAGGCTCTTTAGTTCTTCTTCACTTTCTACCATAAGGGTGGTGTCATCTGCATATCTGAGGTTATTGATATTTCTCCTGGCAATCTTGATTACAGCTTGTGCTTCATCCAACCCAACGTTTCTCATGATGTACTCTGCATAGGAGTTAAATAAGCAGGGTGACAATATATAGCCTTGACATAACTCCTTTTCCTATTTGGAACCAGTCTGTTGTTCCATATACAGTTCTAACTGTTGCTTCCTGACCTGCATACAGGTTTGGACTAATGACAAGTTAAAAATTATACGCAACAAGACATACCACAAAGTCAAGTTTTATAAGTGGCAAACTGAGGGAGATACTTGATTAATACAAACATTGGACATAAGAGGGCTATTTTCCTTAATATGCTAAGTTCTTATAAATTGATATGAAAAATGAACAACCCAATAGATAAAGTAGCAAAGAATATGAGCAGGCAACTCACAGAGAAATACAAATGGATCATTGCTCAAACAGGAACAGATGTTTAATCACAGTTACATAGAAAATACACATCAAAACTAGGGAGATACAATCTGCAGTAAGTCTGGGGTTTTTTTATTAATAAAAATATTTTTATTCTGAAGCGTTTCATATGTTCACATTACTATATGTGAATTACCAGCATGTAAGTTTTGAAGCAGGCTTCCCAGGTGGCACAGTGATAAGGAATCCACCTGCCTTGGATTGAATGCAGGAGACTCAAGAGGTGTGGGTTTGATCCCTGGGTTGGGAAGATCTCCTGGAGTAGGAAATAGCAACCTGTTCTGTATTCTTGCTTGGAAAATTGCAAGGACAGAGGAGCCTGGTGGGCTGCATGTGATCACAGAGTCGGACATGACTGAGCAGCTGAGCACACAAGTTATGACACACAATGACCCCACAGTCAACTCAAGAAGCAGAAGCCTGCCAGTAATCACTGGATTCTTTGTGTGTACTGCTCCCCTTGCTGCTGAGTAACAAACCACCCCAGGACTGAATTCTGCAGGATGGCTGAGATCCATGCTGACTGATCTAAGTCTTTGTGGGCTAGCTGCTCCCTTTCTCTTTGCATTCAGCTGGAGGCTAAGCTGGGCTGGACCATCAAAAATGACCCCTGCTCTCTAGGGTGTGGCTCTGAACAGCTGCCAATCAATACTCTGGCCTTCCTTATAGCTTGGCAACTGAGCACCAAATGCAAGGATGCATAAGCTGCCAGTCCTTTTAAGCCTGGAATCCGAAGTTCCAGAGCATGACTTCAACTCTTTATTGATCAAAGCAAGTCATCAAACTAGCCCCGATTTGAGTGGAGGAGAAGTTGACCACCTCCAGATATGGGGCAAGACACACATGCTCAGGGATGCAACAAATTGTTGGCTCTCATATCCTGAGGCTTTCCTGTCATCCCAGCCTCTACTCTCTGGCCCCCACCTCTATATCCTGTGAGAGATAGTAAACATATTAATACATCTTTTCTTAGATTCAAGGACAATCACAAAAGCATATCAATTTTCCATCTCTTAACCAGTCTCCTTATATTAATTAACTAATCCAGGTTAACTCTTGTCCTGAGTTTCGCTGCTTTCCTTTATAAGTCTTTATAACCACATATCTATAAAGCCCTTAATGTAATTTTGTTTAGATCTGACTATTGTAAAAGCAGTAATAAAGTGCTTGTATTGTTCTCTGATTTGTTTTCCTCCCCTCAGCCTTGTATATCTAAGATTCATTCATATTGACACTGATAATAGCATTTAATTCATTTGTACTGCTGTGTATCAATCCATTATGTAAATGTATAATGTAATTGCCTATTCTAACAATGACTATTTGGCTTCTTTCTGCCTTTTTTTTTTTTTTTTTTACTATTACAACAAAATGTTAATGAGTATTTCTTTAATAAGGCTTCTGTCCACCTCTGCAGGGGTTTCCCTATTACATATACCTAGAAAGGCAATCTTTGGGTCATGCAGTATGCAAATGTTCAACTCACAAAAATTCTACCGGGTTGTTTTCTATAAGGAGTTGGACTGACGTGCTTTCTCACCTGTACCTCACAGGCATCCTTCTCATTCCAGGTTCTTGCTGTTTGTTGTTTTTAGTTGCTCAATCATTTCCAACTCTTCTGCAACCCCATGGACTGAAAGCAGCCTGCCAGGCTTCTCTGCCCATGAGATTCTCCAGGCAAGCATACTGGAGTGGGTTGCCATGCCCTCCTCCAGGGGATCTTCCCGACCCAGGGATTGAACCTCAGCGTCCTGCGTTGTCAACAGATTCTTTACCTACTGTCTGAGCCACCAGAGACGCTCCCAAGTTCTTGCCAACACTTCATGTTAACAACCCTTGAGATATTTTGTTAATGGATTGAGAGTAAAATGATATTAATTATGGTTTTAATTTTAATTTCCCTGATTACTCGGAAAGTTTCCTTGATCACTGGGTTAAGTTTCACATGTGTATCAGACCTTTCTTATAAAATGTCTCTGTTCTTTGGCCTTTTTCTATTGGACGCTTCATTTGCTTCTTATCGACTTGAAATTCATTATATACTTTATACAATCTTTAGAGGCTTTATCACTGATGTATGGAAAATACCCAAATTTGTGACTTGTCTGCTCACTTTCTTTGTGGCCTCTTCAATGAGCAGAAATCAATCTTTTGGCCATACTACAAGGCACGTGGGATCTTAGTTCTCTGACCAGGGATGAACCCAAGCCCTCTACATTGGAAGAGCGGAGTCTTAATCACAGAACTGCCAGAAAAGTCCCTATTGATTTTAATGTAGTCAGGTATTCAGATATATCCATCTCTTTCTTTCTTTTTGGCTGCACCATGCTGTTTGCAGGATCTTAGTTATATGACATGGGATTGAACCTGTGGCCCTAGTGAGGGAAGCTCAGAGTCCTAACCCCTGGACCACCAGGGAATTCCATCCATCCTTTTCTTTATGATTAGGGTTTATTACACCTTGTTTTAGGAAGCCTTCCTATCCAAAGAATGGAGAGAGATTCTCCTAAATTTTCTTCTATTCCTCTTAAAGTTTTGTATATTACATTTTAAAATCCCCTGGAATTTATTCCTCGGTGTGGTATGAGGTAGGGATATTCTTTTGCTCTGTTTGGGGTGGGGCTTTTTCTTTTCCTCCTTGAGCCACAGTGTGTGTCTGCATTGACCTGGCTTCCACATGTATAACGTCTGTTTCTAGCCTCTCCAGTCTGTCCTGTTGGTTTATTCTTTGAACTATAAACACGCTTAAAATAAGGTGTGCACACCTGACAAGTGCAAGTCTCCCACCTCGGTTTTCTCCAGCAGTGCCATGACTATGCTTAGCCTTTTACTTTCATATGCATTTTAGCAATGATTTATCAAGTTCTAAATGGCAACCCACTCCAGCATTCTTGCCTGGAGAATCCCATGGACAGAGGAGCTTGGTAGGCTACAGTCCACGGGGTCACAAAGAGTCGGACACGACTGAGTGAACCAGTAGTAGTAGTAGTATGAAACATTCTGTTGAGGTTTTTACTGGACTTGTAGTAAATCTATAGATCCTCTTGGGGAGACTTGAAATTGTCATGATACTGACTGTCCTAATCTATGAACATGATATTTTTAAAACATATGTGGATTTTTAATATTTTCCTATATAATTTCATACTTTCCCCAGTAGAGGTCTTGCACAGCTTTCATTAGGTTATTCCTAAATCTCTTATGCAGTTGATACTATAATTAATAATTACAATATCAATTTGTTGCTAGTGTGCAGAAATGTAACTTATTTTTGACTATTGATTCAGCAAATTTGCCAAGCCATCTTTCTTATTCTAAGAGGTTGCCCAAGTATTCTTTTGTGTTTTCTGTATGAGCAACTGTATTGATTATAAGTAGATTGTGTTTCTTCCATTCAAATAATTAAAACTGTTATTATTTCTTTTTCTTATCCTACCTCACTGACTAGAAACTCTGCTACCATGGAGATAGTTACAAATCTTATTTTGTTCTTGATTTTCAAGGGAATTCACTTTGAGTGTAGGTCCACCCCTGGAAAAGGGAATGGCTACCCACCCCGGTACTGTTGCCTGGAGAATTCCATGGACAGAGGAGCCTGTCAGGTTACAGTTCACCGGGTGGCAAACAGTCGGACACGATTTGAATATGCATGTAAATCAGTTATTAATGCTACTCATCTTATTAAATTAAAGCAGAGAAAATATGTAGTCATATGAATAAATGCAGAAAAAAATTTGATAAAAGAATTCAGCATATATCCTTGATTAAAAATAAAAATTAGAACTAGAAGGCAACTTCTTTAATTAATCTCAAAAAAAGTATTCTTTCAATGTTTATACTAGAAAGGACAAAAGTGAAAGTGTTGGTCACTAGTTGTGTCTGACTCTTTGTGACTCCATGGACTGACTGTAGCCCGCCAGGCTCCTCTCTCCATGGGATCTCCCAGACAAGAATACTGGAGTGCGTTGCCATTTCCTCCTCTAGGGCGTCTTTCCAACCCATGGATCGAACCTGTATCTCTTGCATCTCCTGCATTGGCAGGTGGATTCTTTACCACTGCACTACCTGGGAATCCCAATAACTGATTTAGTCAGGATGTATTATCTTATTTCTATGCTATCAGATTCTATATGCAAATATTTTGTTTAGAAGTTTTAGGTATGTTTATTATTAAGACTGACTTGAAACTTTCCTTTTTCATACTGTCCTTGTCAGGCTTTTATGTTAAAGTTTTGCTGGTCTAATAGCGTGGTTAGGAGATTGGTTTTCTGGTTTTGTTTTAAGTTTAATAATACTCACTCTTCCCAAGTGTGTATAGCCCTTCTTGCATCAATAGTGGCAGTAAATTGGCTTGACAAGAACCAGATTTTAAAATTTCAAATTTTAAAATGATGTGTTTGACGCAGCCATTCCACCCGAGGGAATTTATCCTATGGGTATACTCAAACAAGTATACAGAAATATATGTACGAGGATATTTATTGTTGTAATAGCAATAAACTGAAAACCAAACCAAAGATCTCCAATTGAAGAATTAGCTTTGAAAAGAAAAGTGCAGTATTTTGTCATCATTGCAAAGAATCAGGTAGATCTATTTGTGCTGATGTGTGAAGTTCTCCAAGGTCTATAATTAGGATAAAGCAGGTGGCAGAGCAAGGAAAAAAAAAATATATATATATGCATATATATATGTATGCCATTTGTGAACTTTCTAAAAACTAGCTCTGTGGAGGTGCACATACTACTTCTGGAAAGATTCGCTTTTTTTTTTTGCCATACTATGCGGCATGTTGGATCTTAGTTCCCTGACCAGGTATCAGACGTGGACCCATTGTGATGAAAGAGTTAATTCTTAACCGCTGGACCACCAGGGAAGCCCCTGAACAGATTCTCAAAGCCTTGTAACAACCAGTTACCTCTGGAGAACAGAGGTGGCTGGGAGCTATAAGACTTTAATCCTTCCACATCACGAAGATGTGCTCTTTTTATATTTTAAGTGTGTGCATGACTCGGCATGTATATACCCTGCAGCTGGGTTGGAGGAGGAGGGCCTGCTAGCTGAGGGGAGGCCTTACTGTCAGTTAACCGCACAGTTTCAACTGTTTCCTCTCTGGCCCTTGAGATCTGTCCCCATCCTAGAAAGGAAACCCTGCGTTAGTCCCAGGTTGGCCAGTAGAGCTGTTGGAAACATTAAGCCGACATAAGTAGGAAGCTCTAACCTCTTGCAAGCATTGCTATGGAAACCAGAGCCTGGGTGGTCTCCATGGAAACCATTCTCAGCCTTCTGCCTGAAGGAGTTACCACCCACTGGTGCTAGAGTCTTACTTATAAGAGACCTCAGAGCATCAATAAATGCTTAGGGAGGAAATGCTAGACAGGCTTCTGCCCACCCTGGAGATGCCTGGTGGGCTCTGGGCACCACCTGCTGCCCACCTGAGAAGCAGAAAGAGCCCATCCCCACAGGACGTGTCCTTGTGGGGAGGCACAGCACCCATGTGTGAAGCAGACACCCGAGGCAGTGTGTGCAGCACCCCCACAGGGAGAAGGCGGGCTGGGGTGTGTGGGTCCGGGGGTCTGGACTCTGCCAGTGATCACCGGTGTGGTTGTACAGTTGTGGTGGGTTAACAGTCCCGCGTGCCACGCAGCGTAGCCAAAAAGTAAATCAAGTGGAGAGTTTGGACTAAGTCATTCTGAAAAGACTAAGTCTTTCCTAGCTGGTTTGCATGTGACCTGGCAGCATGGGACTCAGAGGAAAGAGAGACCTCACAGTGACCAGAGTAGGAGTCCCAGGAATTCATCAGGGCTTGGAAGGATGGTGAGGAGGAGTGGTTGGGGCTGGGGGTGGACAGAAATGCAACAGGGCAGAAATGCAAGAGGTCTGCCCTCCATGGGCCAGAGAACGTGGCACCTATGGCTCTCTGGGGCTGAGTCCTTTGAGAGAGGGTTGGGGGCTGGAAGGGAGGTTGGAGTCCAGGGCTTGGGGGGCTCCAGAGATGAGTGATGCCAGCCCAGGAGGGTGGGTCCAGAGCATCAGCGAGGTCCTGATCCTGCCGCCCCCCATGCTGATCTCCTGGCATTGCTATCTGCTGCACAGGCTCCAGTAGCCCAGAACACTGCCTGAGCCTCCCACCTGTGAGACCAAGCGCTCACATGCCCCGTTTGGCCCCTCAGGGGTGAAGACTCCGCCCCTAGTTGGGCAGTGGCAAGATAGTTGAGCGGGGAGAGGAGTGGGCAAGAAGGAAGACCATGACTTCAACCAGCATCCTTATCCAACGCTTACTGAGTGGGTGACCCATTGTGTTCAAGCATAAGCCAGGAGCTTTCACAGATTCATTTTGTTCATTTCTTGCATCATCTCTGGGGTGAATCTCATAGCTGCAAACTCAGGAGTGCAAGAAAGCATCCTTATTTTTTTCTCAACTACTCTATCTTGTAGAGCAGTCTAGTTTTCAAGTTCTCATTGAGCCTGGTGGCAGAAAATGTCATCTTGATAATTTGGGGGGGGTAAATGCAGCTGTTACTTTCGTTTGAAGAGTAATCAATAGACTCACCATTTTCGTACATTTTTTCTCAGTTCCCCTCCCTCCAGGGCCCAGCACCTGAATCATGGGCCTGGACTTGGCATCTTCCCCACCAACGAGGCCTTGACAGGGGAGATGGTGGCTGCCCTCTATGGTAATTTCTAGAAGCAAGTGAAGACTGCATCCCCCAGTGCCCTCTGGGCAGAGGGAGGTAGTGGCATCCTCTCCAGGGTCCCCTTTGACACCACCCAGTCACTGGAGCTGCCTTTCCAGCCCACTGATTTTCCAAGCCACCCAGTAGCCTATCAATAAATCCCTTGCTGGCTAAATTCACCAGAATTCTTCCTTGTTTGTATAACAGTCTTACTGAGCAAGGTGGGTAGTCAGAAAACCACTTCATCCTCTCTTCCCTTGTCCTTTTCAAACCCATTCTGTGGGGTTGGTTCTCCCCCAACCCTGGATGAAATCTAAGGTCAGTTTCTTCATTTTTCAGGTCAATCCAAGATAATGAAAATTCCTCAGGTCAATTTTAGCCACAAAAATCCGATTTCAGTAATTATAGCCTGGAGTTATGCACAATAGTGGAGACTCCGAAGTTCATGGACGTTGGAGCTGCCCCCTCCACTGTGGAGACCCGTACCATGGGGAAGCCCCTCTGGTCCAGGCAGGGAAGCCCCTCCAGCCACTCCCCACTGTCTGCCTTGTGTTTCCAGCCCTCCTCTCTGCCCCCTCCCCACTCTATCAGGCTACCGGCTGATGGGAGAGAGGGGCTAGTGCAGGCCTGGGAGGAGACAAGGGACAGGAGAGGCCACTGAATGGAGTTTCTGGCACCTGTGGGAACCTCTGATCCACCCTCCCCCCAACCCGCACCTCCTGCTTCATCTCAGTGCTGTTGAACGCTCCACCAGTTCCAGTTTCCCCTGGCTGGATTCAATTAACCCAGAACAGCTCCTGAGACATTCGTGTATTTTCGATGCACAGGTTCTCCTGCACAGCCTCCTCTGCTTGCTCTGTGCTCCACGTAGGCAGCTCCAGCCACAGCCGGGCACTCTTCAGGTGCTGGTCACTCACCAGGTCCTCAGGATCGCCCATCTCAGCAGCAGAAACAAGTCCCCTGGCAGTCTCAGGGAAGCCCTTCTCACTTAGCAAAAGGCTGAGTGATGTCGGATGCTATTCATTCTCTCCTTCGAGTCGCTCTGTCCAGAAGCATTCTGGAGTGGGGGAGGGGTGAGAGCTGCAGGATTGGTTTGGGGCCACCTCCTTAGCAAGTCCTTTATTTTGGAGAATCTGACTCCAATACTTCAGCCCCCTGATGCGAAGAGCAGATTCATTAGGAAAGAGCCTGAAGCTGGGAAAGATTGAGGGCAGGAGGAGAAGGGGGCAACAGGGGATGAAATGGTTGGATGGCATCACTGACTCAATGGATGTGAGTTTGAGCAAACTCCAGAAAATAGTGAAAGACAGGAAAGCCTGGCGTACTGAAGTCCATGGGGTCACAAACAGCCAGACACGACTGAGGGACTGAACAACAGCAATCTGACTAGGGGACACTATTTTCCTCTCTTTTCAGATCCCCAAAGGGTGTAGCAAGTCTCCTCCTGGGAGCTGACCTCAGTGAGGAGGTGTAGGAAGACAAGGACACCCTCTGCAACCTCACTTGCCTCTGACTCCTTTTTCTTTCAGCTGGTGGACTCTTCATCTACACCCAGAGGGGGATGTGGGGAGAAGTGGCCCCCGTGGGCATGGCAGACAGCTGATTCAGTGACTGAGAAGAGGCTGGAGCAGTGAGTCTGACCCCTAGGCCAGCACTTTGCATCCTCCAGGCAGGGCTGGGAGTTCCGGCAGCTGTGAGAGAAGGAAGGCCTCGGACACTCCAGGGTTCCTGGAGATGGAGGGTGTCCAGCCTGCATCCCGGACATAAAAGGAAGTTTGCACAGCCTCATCTTGGGGAGACGGATCAAATGATGCCCTGCATGTCAGGGTGGCAGGTCAGCCCTGGGAGACAGTGGTCTCCCTTGGACTACCTTGGACTATCCGATCTGGATTTGAATCCCATTGCTGCCGCTTACCAGCTGTGCAATTGTTTTGGTGATCTATTGCTGCATAATAAACACTGCAAAACCCGTGGCTTAGGGTAGCAGGTATTTACTCAAGATTTTACAGTTTGGGCAGGGCTCAGTGGGGATGGCTGGACTTTACCCTATATATCATAGCTGAGTTGTCTTAATGGGGGAAAGAAGATACATTTCTAAGATAGCTTCACATCACTTCAGGGTTCAGCTGGGCCCGCCAGCCAAGAGCCTTGATGTTGTTCCCAGTGGGCCTCTCCTCCGGAAGGCCTGGGTTCCCCACACCTTAGAGGTTGGGTTCCAAAAGGGAGGAAGTCACAGCCCCTAAGCCTTCTTAATGCCTGGGTTTGGCAGTCCCAACACTTCATCTCCTCTCCGTTCTATTGGTAAAGAAGTTCTGGGCCCAACCCAGATTCAAGAAGCGATATAAGCTCTCTCTCTCTTTTTAAAAACTCATTTATTTATTTAGGTGTGTCAGGTCTTAGCTGCAGCACATGGGATCTTTGCTGCGTCATCCGTGATCTTTCCGTTGAGAAGCGTGGGCTTCTCTCTAGCTGTGACACATGGATTCCAGAGCCGGTGGGCTCAGTCGTCATGGAACGCAGGCTCAGCTGCCCCGCAGAATGTATCTTAGTTCCCCGACCAGAGATTGAACCCAAGTCCCCCTCATTGGGAGGTGGATTCTTAGCCACTGAACCACCAGGGAAGTCCCCGTAAGTTCCATCTCTTAAGCGGAGAAAGTAGCACCCGTGTACAGGAGAGGATGAAGTTATTTGAGGCTGGCTTTGGCTACAGTGAGCTGGAGCAAGGTATTTAATCTCCCCAAGTCTCAGTTTTCTCCTCTGTAAACGGGAGATAATAATTTTTATCTCACATGGTTATGGGTAGGATTAAATAAGCTCTCGACTGAGCTCACAATAGTTGGAAAAGTGTATAAGCGCAATCCGGAGCTCAAAAGAATTCAATATGAGTATCAGACAATTCTGAGCACACGCAACATCCAGAAGACAGTGGAAAACTTTCCCCACCATTAGGCCTTTTGGTGTCTGCCTTTGACGTTTCCTCTCTCTGGTCTCTGGCCTCTAGGTGCCTCACCAGAGATCCCCCAGCCTTCCTCCCCTTCTCCTGGGCATGCAGCAAGATTCCTGAGGGTCTGGGTTTCACTCCTGGAAGGTCTTTTCCAGGCACCACTGGGGAGGGGGGTGCTGTTGTTCTTCCATCAATTTCCCCAGATTGGGACACATCCCTCCCCTCCTGTGTAAGGATGCTAACCTTGCCCACCCCTTCCGACATGAAGCCCCTCCTGACATGAAGCCCCTCCCCCATGGGCTCCTACTATTTGGGAATAACTGATGGTTGTAAAACTGTAACTGAACTCCTGGGGCCTCCACAAAGTCTTCTCTCGGTAAAGTTAGTGGGGACGGAAAGAATGAAGCTGGAGAAGAGAAAGAAGTGGTGAGTCCAGGCTTGGAAGAGGACAGACCCCCCAACCCTCACCCCTGCAACCCCTGCCCCAGCCTCTGCCTGGGCAGCCCTGCCAGGTCATTAGTGAACCGAGATCCCCGTTCTGCGGGGCCCAGGCTGTGTCGTTCCTGGAGGGAAGCAAGGGTGCAGCTGGCTGGGTTCTCTGGATCTGGGCGGTTGGAAGCAGTTGGCAGCAATCTGATGAAACACTGAGTGATATGGGAAATGAGGCAGCTCTAACCGATCTGAGAAGCCAAAGGCCTTTCTTCCCGTTTCAAAAGAGAGGGGAAAACCTGATTCTCTGGGTGTTCAGAGAGGCCCTATTCATGGGCCAGAGTTGGGGGCGGGGGCAGGCCTGGGCTGTGCTGACTGGGGGCCTTACAGTGTGGCCTTGGAGGGGTGAGATGCCCTCTGTCTCAGGAGTGTCCCCACCTCCCGGGTATCGTGGAGGACATCCCAGCCTCCGACCACCCAGGCTGCACCCATCTCCTTGGCCTGCAGTGTGACCCACCCAGGTCATTTGTTCTCTCAGGGAACCCGTCAGAGCAGAGCTGCCCCACACAGGCTGCCCCACTGGCTCCAGAGATGCCCCCAGCAGGGCCTGCCGGCCCCATTCTGGCCATCGTTCCCCAGGAGGCTGTGGTCACCAGGGCTCCAGGGCTGGGCTTTGCTGAGCAGAGACAGTGCCTGGGACCAGGAGCAATTCCAGTTGGATCCCCTCCAGCTGGCGTTGTGCTCCTGCCTGTTGCTGCTGCTAACGCAACTCACATTTCCCAGAACTGGGACAAGCCCTGGGAAGAACAGTATTTCAGGGGTGCACACCAAGTCCCAGGCTTTAGCAGCCCCCTTGGGCAGTCCCGAGCCCAGGGAATTCGCTGCGCTGATTCAGGAGGGCTGTCTCCTACCAGTTTTGTGAGGCAGTCACGTGGCTGCCCCTCCTTGGGGCAAGCGGGCATCCACAGACTAGAACACCGCACACCACTGTCCTCAGGGGGCGGAGAGGAAACCCCACCACGTCCCCTCCTGCCTCTGCACGGAGAGGGTGTTGTCCCGGTTTTCCAATCTGTTAAGAGAAGGCCTTTTGAACATCATTCGGCTCACCCGGGCCAAAGGCTGAGATGGAGCCAGAAAGGCGCTGAGTGAGGAGCTGATGTCAGTCACTCGCTCAACAAAGAGCTCTGAGCTCCCCGACCTGCTAGGTCCCATCCAGGGAATGGGGACAGAGATGAGCAGGACATGGCCTTGCCCTCTGGGAGCTCACAGACCGCATAGCCAGCCTCCCCAGCCTGGGTAGACCTGCCATCTAGATCAAGATAAAAAACACCGGCATTCAGAGCACGTCTGATAGCCTGCAGCATGGCTGGCCCTGGGCGTGGGATGGTGAACAAGAAATGGACCTTGCCCTCCCAGGGCCCCAGGTCTGGTGGGAGAGAGTGAACTGGAAGTGGTCAGGTGGTATGTTCAGTGTTGTGATGGGGAAGTCCAGGGTACCGTGGAGACGGGGGCCAAACATGCAAAGCAGGGAACCCATGTGTTGGCTTCACATTAAATGACAAACTCTGTTATCAAGACCATGTGTTTTCAGTTTCGTGATGTCACTTGTTTCACTTGCCATTTTGACCTTGGCCAGGTCCCCATCAGACAGAAGCCTTGACCATTCCTGCACAGGAAGACGAGCTCAGACCCCACAAACAGCCACCAAAGACCACCCTCACACATACCCTCCCTCAAGGCCAAGGGATAGGACACAGCTCCTGGAGTTCCGTGACCTTTGGCACCAGCAGAGAGGGGAGGGCAGGGGCTTGACGTGGACACAGTGAGATGAGCAGAGTCCTGCCCCATGGGGGCTGGAGACCAGATCCTTCTGCTTTCTTTGCCCACAGCTGTTGCTGGGCGGACACCGGTTCTTCTGAGATGTTCGGCTTCCCACATGCTTGCAGCTCCTCCAGGTCCTTCGGCAACATTTCAAACCTCGCTGTTTAACTCTGGAGTCCCACACTGCCCCCCCCCCCCACCCCCCGCCACCCAGACCCCACTGCATGCAAGACTGGGCTCCTGGAGTTTATGACTTCTTCAAGCTTGGGTGTGTGTGTCTTAGTTGCTCAGTCGTGTCTGACTCTTTGCAATCCCATGGACTGAAGCCCACCAGGCACCTCTGTTCCGTGGGGATTCTCCAGGCAAGGATACAGGAGTGGGTTGCCATGCCCTCCTCCAGGAGATCTTCCCAACTTGAACCCAGGTCTCCCGCATCACAGGCAGATTCTTTACCGTATGAGCCCCCAGGGAAGCACTCTTCAAGCTTAATTATTAAGAAATAACCACTGAGCAACATTTTCAGATCTCTCTGGGTTCCACTGAAAGAAGCTCATCCTGCCTTTTCCTCAGGAGGTGGGGCATGAAGGCCTGTCCCTTGGTTCTCACTAGAGATAGCTGACCTATCCTTGACCCAGAGACTGCTCCAGCCCTGCTTGTCTCTGCACAAAAGCCGGCCGGCCGTGGTCTCAGCGGAGGCAAGAGACCAGAGGGTGTGGAGGAGGAAGGTGGTCACTCTTATCTCACTGAACACTATCTGGGCCCCTCTGGATCCTACACCTCTCAGTGCCGCTTTGGACCCTCTCACTTATCTTTGGGTCATTGAGCTGCTGCTGAGGCCACCACCTCTGTGTGGACTTGGACCAGGCTCCATCAGTGGCCTCCAGTCTCGAGTCCGCACTGTACACTTCCTGCCTGGGGCTTCCCTGACCATGAGGGTGTGAGACCCCACACCCACCCCTGAGCAGCTGGTAAGCCTGGGAAGTAACACCCTGCAGGTGAACCAACGAGAGATGGGAGCCTGTGGACAGATGGTCTCCCTTCTCCTCTGCAGGACAGAGCTGAGAACTGGACTGCTTTTTGGAGGATGGTCCTGGGAGACTGAGCACCCAGTGGCCTGTGTTACTAAGCTGTGGTCAGCTCCATAACTCGCTCCAGAAGGGGTTCCCCTCCATCCCAGACATAGTCCCTCTCCCTCTCCTGCTCCCTAATAAACAGGCCTCACTGAGGCTTTTTATGTTTTCATACTGTTCATGAACAGATGCTTTTGGATTGTGGTGCTAGAGAAGATTCTTGAGAGTCCCTTGGACTGCCAGGAGATCCAACCAGTCGATCCTAAAGGAAATCAACCCTGAATATTCATTGGAAGGACTGATGCTGAAGCTGAAGCTGCAATACTTTGGCCACCTGATGCAAAGAGCTGGCTCACTGGAAAAGACCCTGATGCTGGGAAAGATTGAGGGCATCAGGAGAAGGGGACCACAGAGGATGAGGTGGTTGGATGGCATCACTGGTTCAATGGACATGAGTTTGAGCAATCTCTGGGAGATTGTAAAGGACAGGGAAGTCTGGCATGCTGCAGTCCATGGGGTCGCAAAGAGTTGGACATGACTGAGCAACTGAACAACAACAATAACAACAACAGAGCCTTTGCTTCCTGCTCTGCTTTCCAAGGAACTCAAACCTAAGCCACATTTATTTCCTTTTCAGAGCTCCTGTTCCTCTCTGAGGGATGCTTTTGGTGGACAATCAGCACCCCACTGCACCCTCTGAGATGGTCATGAGACCATCTAGCTGATCAACACCTCATATTCTGGTTACAGAAACTGGCTCAGGAACAGCCAGGGGACCCAGCTGAGTTTCCCCCTAAAATTGACATATGGACATTGGAGGCCTCATACATCAATAAAGACACTGCCTTGCTTATTCTCCAATAGTGATGGATTCCTCTTCATTCAATCAAGACTTGGCTGGGCTCCAGCTCCCCAGGAGACTTGCTTCATCATTCTGGCCCAAAGACTCTCTTCATCATTCTGGCCCAAAGAGATCTCAGTTGCTTCACTCACTAATATCCAAGATCTCCAGCACCATTGCCTCTCCACCCCTCTTGCTACCACCCTCAGGCCTTGCTCTTACAACCAGTTGTTTGAATCTGTTGCTGTTAGACAGCAACATGTACCTGTCTCTGCTGGACATGCAGCTTTACCAGCAACCCATGTGGGTTCATCAGCCAAAATACAGCAAGCAGATGCCCCAGATAGAAAGAGGCCAGGCTGATGAACATAAGGTGACCAAAGTGTCTGGGTGTGCCCAAGACTTTGCCAGCTTTCTCACTAACTGTCGCATGTCCTGGGAAATCCACAGTGCTGACAGGCTAACATTTTTGGTCATCCTGTCCAATGGGCAGGACAGTCTGTCTAGCTGAAGCTTCATTGTTTAAACATCTCAGAGAGTAGTTCATGTGTGTGTTTTAAAAGATATATTTTAATTTCATAAAAGGTGACTAGTACGTTAATTTGAAAATAATACTCCTTTCCACTTTCACATTTTATGGATCATTTTCATCTCAGTGTTTCAATAGCCTTCTGGGTGTCTGTGTCTTCACCATCCCTTGGGCCAGGTTGAGCCACCAGGAGCTTTCAAAGCCCTTGACCTCCCCTCATGTCTCAGTTAACTCAGATTCTGCACTTTTTGAATCCCTATGTGGCACTGTCACTGGAGATTTTATCTCAAGCCACAAGTACCTCTTGCTATAACACTGGAGATTTTATTTGAACCTATGAGAAATGTGATCTTTTTTGCAGTTGGTGATGTGGGACACCCCAGTCTCCCCAACATAGTCGTCACTCCTACCACGTGGGCTGAAGCTCCCTGTACCTGGTTGGGGATGAGGGACATGGTGAGGGCACCCTGACTCTCTGTTACCTCCAGCAGGTGCTATGGGGCCCAGGATCCAGATGTAGTCAAGTCTCCCATTTTCTCCTGACTTGAAGTGCAGGCTGGGACAATGGTATTGGCTGAAGCTGTCAGCCAGCAGGCATTTAACGACTCCACTGTGCACCCAGCCTGTGCCAAACCCTCGAGGCAGAGAGGGGGATGAGAGCGCTCACTGGGAGAGACAATCAAGCAGGACTGTTTCTATTTAGAGCTCCATGGCTGGTGCCCTGAGTAATGGGGGAACAAATGAGGCAGAACAGAGGAGGAGAGAAATCTGCTGTCTGTAAGGTGCTGACTTCGGGAGGCTGGCAGGCAGGCTGCATTCATCTTGGGGGCAGACTGGTCACGCCGTGATGGCTCAGGGTGTCTGAAAAGCCCCAAGAGGATCTCAGGGAAGGGAGGGGGCCAAGAAGAGACCCAAAGTGGTGTCATGGAAAGAGCACCCCCCCGCCGGGAATTAGAGAGCTGCCGTCTTTCATACTTCTGTTCACATCTGTTTCCACATCTGTGAAATGGTTCCGTTCCAAGGCAAAGTCCTGTTCGTACCTATTTCTAGCCCCAAGTCCTCCATTTTACGGGGTCACCATTACTTTAATCTCCAAACAGAAGGAGATTTCATCCCACATTCAGTGGGAACACTTGTGTCCCCTTCACCAACTCCAAGCTCACTCTGCTCACCACACGACAGGCCAATAAATCCGAGAGATGAGGTGTTGAGGCAAGGAACATGGCTTTATTCAGAAAACTGGATGACCGAGAAGATGGCAGACTAATGTCTTAAGATAACCGTCTTACTGGGGTCTGGATGCCAGGTTCTTTTACAGAAGAGAGATGAGGGGAAGTGAGGAAGCAAATATAAAGCTCAGCAGTCTTGCAAATATGTCCTAGAATGGCAAGCCTTCCTTCCTGTAGCCTTCCACCGGTGAGCAGCATCCTGAACAAAGGCACTTTGGTTTAATATTCAGGCAGAGGGGCAGGGTTCCCCAAGGCAGGCCATTATGCATAAACAGTATGCTTTTAGTGAACAAAAGCAACAGGAAGCAAAGGTTAAAGTAACAGATCCAACATGGGGTCAGAATTGACTCTTCCCTTCAGTGTCCCCACAATAGTCTTAGGAGTCTTCCAGGAAAATGCAATATCCTCCATCTTAGCCCTGGGTCCTACAAGTCTGTGTGTCTGACTCACGTGGAACACCTCTCTGATTCCCTTCTCCTATAATGGGTGACTGACGTGGGCTATTGAGTGTGGGATGCTCCATGGAAGCACAGGGCTAGTAGAGATGGATTATAATGTACTGCAACTTAACACATACTCAAGCCCCATTCTCTGCTCAGGGACCCCCATTCGCCTCTGAGGACCCCTCCCCAGGTGCGCTGATGCTGGATGTTCCACAGCCCTGGGAAGTCTGCCGCACCTTACTCATGCAGGCTGTTTGTGTAATTTCAGAAGCATGAGGTATTTCTAAAAGTGTTTCCCCTTTGCCCTCTTGGGGCTTCCCTGGTGACTGATGGTAGAGAATCTGCCTGCAGTGCAGGAGACCAAGGTTCCATCCCTGGATTGGGAAGATCCCTTGGAGGAGGGAATGGCAATCCACTCCAGTATTCTTGCCTGAAGAATTCCATGGACAGAGAAGCCTGGAAGGCTACAGTCCACAGGGGCTCAAAGAGTCAGACACTACTGAGTGACTAACGCTTTTGCTGTCTTGATTCCTTCTTTGAGTTACAGCTTTGTCTGGTTTCACTGTAAATATCCCCCCAAAAAAGAACCACATAGCCAAGCAGCTAAACCAGGAGCAACAACTTGCAAGAGCAGAGGCTGAAGAGCGGGAAGAAAGCAGATGGTGGTGGGGTGGGGAGCAGTACTGGGGAGGGGGTGCTGGAAGAATTGGGAAACAGGATTCTCATCTGCACCAAAGGCTGGATCTGCTGGTGTGATTGGAGATGCTTTATGGGGTGATGATAAGGTTATGTAAGTTCATCCTCTGAGAGCAGAACTTATGACAGCCACACATGGGAGGAAGAGTAATAGTAGTAAATTATCATATGTTATGATATGATGATAATGGAGCTGGTATGACCTGCTTCATCAACTCAGATTACAAATATGTTCACATTTCTTTTATTGCCTCAATTCATGGCTTTGGTCTCTGTGTGTCTTCTGGGCAAGAAGAGAGTTTCCCCAAATTATTAAAAAATCTAAGCGTCCAAGGGGAGGTCAGCTTTGTTTCCTTACACCAGGAGAACTAGGGTCCCAAGAGCCCACTGCTACCATTGCTTCTTGCTGTCACAAGGTGTCACTGTTGAAGCTTGCTCTCACGGACCATCTGCCGCCCCAGAGGATGGGTGCCCTTCATGAGTAGGTGCAAGTTTACGTCTCTTCTTAGTTTATTTCCCCACACTCAGCCATCACTTCCCAAATCATGGCCCTTGGGGCGGGGCGGCTGAGTGGGCATGGTAATTAGCATCAGCCTCCTTCCATGTTAGCCTCAGGCTTCCGCCTTTGAAATGAGAACAGCATATCAGCCAAAATCCCCCTCCACTCAAGGCGATTTACTTGGAGGGCTTCTCTACTCTTCCTTGCTACTGCTCCTTGGATCACCCTAGCTCACCAGGACAGGTGTGCCTGACTTTGCATCCCAGAGATGAGGACTGAGATGTGGGTGTCTTTGTTCTCAGAGAGCCCCAGGGAGCCTCACCGATACCAGCAGGGGTGAGTCCTTTTCTGCTAAGCCCGACAGCTCACAGTCCAAGAGAAGAGGCTGGCACCTGTGGTGACCCACATTTGTATAACCAAGAGGCTACACAGAACTGGGTAGAGGTTTCCAGAGAGGAAGAGGTATGTATTGTGTAAAGGGGATGGTGATGTATGGTGATGAATGAAGACTACATTTTTTTGTGGTGAGCACACTACAGGGTATACAGAAATAGAAATATGATGTACACACGACACTTACATATAAGCCAATGTCATTTCAATAAAAAATAAATCTAAAGTTAAAATAAAGAGGGCACACAAATGATCTTTCTCCAGAGGAAGAAAATATGTTCCAGGTACCCCTTGTCTCTGCCTAAACCAGGATTTCTTAACCTGGGGATCAGGAGTGGAATCCAAGGGCAAGGTATGAACTGGTGCAGGAAAAGCATTATGTGCTTATGTTCAGTAATCACTGCAAGTAGCATTTCCTTCCTTGGTGCTTATAGGCATCACACCACAGTAGTATAGACGGTGCCTGGGACTTTGTCACCAATAGAAATCACAGCTATTATTTTCACATCACACTACGGTTACTGCAGATATTTTAAAATACCATTTCAGCTCAGCTCATCACTAATTCAAGATCACGATAAGTTATTGAACCTGTCACTAGATGTTATCCAAGTTCTCAGCAAAGAAGCACTTGTATTGTTATATAACTACTCTTAAATTCTGATCAAGGTATCTCAGTATATTTGGTTTCCTTTGACATCCTCTGCATTTTGCTTCATGCATTTAAAACTATGATCCTGGGGAAGGTCCATGGGCTTCCCCTG
This sequence comes from Ovis aries, assembly GCF_016772045.2. Classification (NCBI taxonomy): domain Eukaryota; kingdom Metazoa; phylum Chordata; class Mammalia; order Artiodactyla; family Bovidae; genus Ovis; species Ovis aries. Next base: position 232,697,014 of record NC_056055.1, read on the forward strand.
ACTACAGGAGGAACCCGTGCCACAAAATTGATTAAGATCCACGGCCACTCAGAGACCAACTGGCCACTTTTTTTGTTTTAAGAAGAAGAACCTCACCACAATCCAAAGAGTTAATATTTATGGAGCCCTTACTACATGCCAGACATTTTCTGTGTGTTGCTGCATTGTAGCGAGAGCTGTTATTTCCATTTAAAGCCAAGGCACGGTGCACTGAATGGGATAACGTGGCCATGAGCACACAGCAGTCCCGGTAGGAGCCAGGAGTCAGCCTTGACCTTTTAAACCCAGTACTTGAGCTCTCGCCATTCTCAGACAGACTGTCTGCAAGGTCCCGGGAAGCTCAAATAGAGTGTAGCTCATCCTCGAGGGCTGAGGGCTGGGCCGTAGCCAGCTCAGTCCACAGGAGGGAGGTGGTCTCAGGGGGTCAAGTGTTCAACTCACCTGGGGTGGCTGTGGCCAGGTCTGATCCCACAGGCACCAGGCAATCTTCAGTCCCTAGGTTCACCCTGGTTCCCCTGTCCCTTGCAGGCCTGGATAAACCAGACTGGAACCCCAATGTCTTAGGGGGCTGAGGGGGCAGAACTCTCCCCAGGACAGACACACACTCCAGGGCTCACCTCCTTCAGCATCTCTCTTTCCCGTGCTGCTTCTGGCCGCCAGCCACCAAACCCTCCTTCCCCGGTTTTATGATGTTTGCTCCCACCAGGCGCTGCAAGATGTCCACCATGAACTACAGGTGGTCCAGGTCACACACGCCCTCTGCCATCCTTCTGGTTCTTTCCTGCTTCCTAACAGTCTCCTTCCCTCCTTCCTCCCTTTCTGAGGCAACAGGCCACAGCCACCTTGTCTCTTGGAACAGTTCCACCATTTTCAACTACAAGGATTTTCCCAAATGGTTCGTTTTCTGAAGGGGAATGTTTGTAAATAACAATTTTCTCAAGTAGTTGTGTGTGCTCGGTGGTGTCTGACTCTTTGTGACCTCATGGGCTGTAGCCTACAAGGCTCCTCTGTCCGTGGGATTTTCCAGGCAAGAATACTGGAGTGGGTTGCCATTTCCTCCTCCAGGGGATCTTCCCAATCTAGGCATTGAACCCAAGTCTCTTAAATCTTCTGCACTGGCGGGCGAATTCTTTACCACTAATGCCACCTGAGGGAGAAGGCAACGGCAACCCACTCCAGTGTTCTTGCCTGGAGAATCCCAGGGACGGGGGAGCCTGGTGGGCTGCCGTCTCTGGGGTCGCACAGAGTCGGACAAGCTGAAGTGACTGAGCAGCAGCAGTGCCACCTGGGAATCCCAGCATTTTCTGTCTCCCTAATCACTACACTGGGTCCTGTCTTATTTCAGGCTGCTATAACATAATGCCATGGATTGGGCAGCTTAAATAACCAAGGTATTTCTCAGTTCTTGAGGCTGGAAGTCTGGGATCAGGGTGCCAGCACGGCTGGGATTCAGTGAAGGTCCTGTTCCCAGTCCTGGACTGCTGACTTCTCTCTGTGTCCTCCCACAGCTGAAGGAGTGAGGGAGCTCTCTGGGGTCTCTTTGATAAGGGCATTAATCCCGTTCATGAGGGCACCACTCTCATGACCCTAATCACCTCCGGAAGGCCCACATCCTAATACCATCACACTGGGGAGCGGGGGTGGTGGCAGATTTCAGCATATGAATTGATAGGGGAGCACAAATATTCAGTCCCTAACAGCCCCCAAGTATCCCAATCAAGGGAGGAGGGAGCCCTGAATAGGTGACATGTTTGAACTTGATCCTTGGGATTGGACATCACTCACATGACGGATACCAGGGCTTTTTCAGCTCATCCTCTGTGCTGTCCAGCTATCAGGAAATGAGAGGCATTAGCTGTGTGCTGAGAAAGCCCACCACTCAGCCCCAGCCCCATTGGCCCACTCAGGATGAGGGAGCTGCCCTGAACATACTCCACGCCCTCACAGAGTCCCAAAGACATTTCAAGGCAGGGCCCCTTGGTCTGGTCTCTCTGAAGCACTAACATCTCTCACCACCTCTGCTCAGGAGGGCTTTCTCTGTCCAGCTGCCCATTTTGCTTTCCTTTCTGAAACAAGGTGATTCACTGTGCCCTCTGTGATTTCCCACCTCTCCCAGACCCATCCACTTGCTTCCTGGGGCCAGCCACGCATGATCCTTCAATCACGCCTCCCAGACCCAGCTGGACATCCAGCCGAGTGGCTTGAGCATTAGGCCTGCTCACTTCTGGGTGGAGGCGAGCAGCCCGGGCCTCCTGCAGTGACCTACTGCCCAGGAGCTCTTAGGCCCTCGGTGCAAGGAGCCTCTTACGCTAGGTCATGAATTCCAAGGCTGACATCTGAGACTGGGTCAGTTGGGGTCTGCAGGCATGGGTCCCATTCCAACTTGGGACAACTCAGGACAGACCTCAGGGCTGAAGGGGTCTTGTGGGCACTGGCTGAGGCATCTTCAGACCTGCATCCCAGCTCGGCTTCCCCACCCACCCCCACTGCTTAGGAGGCTCCTTGAAAAACCACCCACTTGCTAAGCTCCATCTCAGAGGCAGCTAGCTTTTCAGGAAACCCAACCTGCAAGATGCCCTTAGGCTCCAGTCCGGGGAGGAAGCCAGGTCTTCCAGAGGCGAGAGAGGGGCTGGGAGGAGGTGTGGGTGGCAATTGGGGGATCTGTGGGCACCACCAGAGCCCCACGGTCTTGGCCACTCAGACCACAGGCTTCAGGACACCTTCTGTGAGCCCACAGCTAAGTCAGCTTGCGTTGGGGTGCTTCTGTAGAGACACTTGGGGGACCCAGCCCCGATGTCGCTCCTCTTTTATCATTAGGCCATGACCACCATGGCCTGTCATTTTTAAGTCTAGAAACCACAGGCCACATACAAGATCTACAGGTGGTATGGGTTCAGGACTCACCCTGTTCTCTGATCCCCATGTATTCAACAGCTCTCAGAGGGCTCTGAGCCCCCAGTCCTGTCCTTTTTGTCTCACACAGGAGTGGACACACAGCGGCTGTTCAGGAAATAGTGGACTTGAGTCGGAGCTGAAAGTGCTTCCGTTGCAGAAGCGAAGGGCACTTGCCCATCAGGACTACAGGACCAGGGCGCACTGGTGAGAAGTCTCTTCTGTTACCTCTACCTGAAAAGGAAGCCAGGTTTTGTGTCCAAAGGTCAAGTTAAAAAAAAAGCCCTGTGGGATTAGGGGCTGGGGGGTACAGAGGAGTGTGGGCTGGGCTCAAGATTAGAGCACCAGCCCCCAAATCTGGGAGAGTGCAGACCTGGGCTGGTTGCTTGGAACAGCCAGGACAAGATTCTGCCACCCCATGGAGTGTCAGGATGGCCAAAGAGAGCCTCGGGCTTGAAGAAGAAAGACCACTTAACACTGAGTTCTCAGGGGCTGCAGGGAGGAGCTTCTTGCCCAAGTGTTTGAAGAGCCTGTTACATGGACACCGTGGCTGTGACTAGTAGAACCTGAGACTCAGAGGCCCCTGTAAATAGGGCAGCCATCAAGGGACCCCATTCCAAGGGCTTAGGCATGTCCTGGGAGAGGGAGCGAGCCCCAGATGATGGAGCTGGAATATATTGTATACTGTAATATACAGTACTGTAACACAGAATATACTATAATACTGTAGCTGGAGCTACAGAAAGGCTTGCTGAGCTCAGAGCAGGTTATGTATGCATTGAAGAAACAAAAGAAGCACAGTGATTCTTTTGTTCCAGGTCACAGAGTAAATCTGTATGCAAGGGACTGAACTGTCCCTCCCCTGCAAAGAAAACTTCTGTGTTAAAGACTTAACCCCCAATGTGATTGCATTTGGAAATAGGGCTTTTAGGAGGCGATTAAGGTAAAATGAGGTCGTAAAGTTGAGACCCTGATCTGACAAGATTGGTGTCTTTATAAGAAGAGATACCAGAGCTCACATGCTTGTCTCTTTTAAGAAGAGATACCAGAGCTCACATGCTTGCCTCTCTTGCCCTCTCTCCCTGCCTTGTGAAAGTGAAAGTTGATAGTCATGTCTGACTCTTTGTGACCCCATGGACTACACAGTCCATGGAATTCTCCAGGCCAGAATACTGGAGAGAGTAGCTGTTCCCTTCTCCAGGGGATCTTCCCAACCCAGGGATCGAACCAGGGACTCCTGCATTGCAGGCAGATTCTTTACCAGCTGAGCCACCTTGTGAGAACACAGTGAAAAGGTGCCTGAAGGCCCTCACCAGAAACCACATGCTGCGGGACCTTGAACTTAGACTGCAAGAACTGAGAAATAAATTTCTGTTGTTTAAGCCCCTCAGTGTTTTGTTATGGCAGCCCTACTGGTTAGGCACTAGTCTCTTTCTAGAAATGGGTTTGTAGCATGAGATCCCAGGGAGGAAATCTTCCTTGGTGGTCCAGTGGTTAAGACTTCACCTTCCAGTGCAGGGGATGTGGTTCGATCCCTGGCCCAGGAGCTAAGATCCCACATGCCTCGTGGCCAGAAAGCCAAAACATAAAACAGAAGCAATATTGTCACCAATTTAATGAAGACTTTAAAAACTTAGGTTCACATCCAAAAAAGTCTTTAAAAAAAAGAGCAATATCAAGAGTTTCCAGCTCCGTGACATCAATTTTCATCCCCATTTTATCCACGTGACTTCAATGTCCCAGCCTTTGAAGTCAAATTTTCTTAATACTCCAAGAATGATCACCTTGCTCCCATCTTTTATTAGTTTGCAGGAGTGCATTTTCCTGCCAGTTTTCCCTCCCCAAGTACTGCTGGGTCTCCTGCCCCCGGACGTGCTGACAAGGTCCCCATAGGCCTCCTGGCTTTGCATTTACACCTGCTCCGCTCTGCTGCATGTGCGTGATTCCAATCAGTGAGAGCCGAACCCAGCTACCACTGGAAGTCTGTGCTGAGGACTCAGAAAAATGGGAAGGAAAGCACAGCCAAGAGGCCTGTATCTGCTGTTGGAGGTGGCCCCTCCCAGAATCCAGGGCCAACAACATCCTGCACATCTTGGGAGTGGTCTGCCCACCTGTCTGGTGCCAGGTCTTTTGGAAGCTTCCTTGACCATCCCAGACCCTTGGCCATGAGGCCTCTCTGTCCTTCAGGGAAGGACGAAACCCCACCATCCACCCTTAGAGCTGTGGTTGGACCTGGACCTCACACGATGGTCCCTGGGTCACTGGACGTCTGTATGTTTCCCAAGTCAGGGTCATTCAGGCACCACCAGCCACGACAATCAGCTTCTTGGATCCTCTGCATTTAGCCAGGTCAAGGCTGATAACTGCATATCTTCCCTGACTTCTCTGTGGCTTCCACTGGCCCTCACACCTTGAATGAAAGGCCATGCACACACGTGTTTGTGCACCACCATCCACAATGTGCCGCCTGCAGAGAGGGCTCTCTGGCCGGGAACACACTTCACAGAGACATCCATTACACAGACGCACCCTGAGGTCCCTCTTGCATGACTATAGTTGCCCCTCGGATTCCCAGCCTCCCTGCAGGGTTGCTTGCGAGGGCCACAAAACAAAGTCTGTCTGAGGCTTCAGGGTGAACTCAGGGCCCCTCCCCTGAGTTTCGAAGACCTCAAAGCCCTGAGGGGCACGTTTAGCTCCCGATCAAGCGCCCTATAGGCTCTCTTAGTGTCTTTGTGTGGAGGACACATCTCGCAGGCTTATGGTGGGGGGCGGGGGGGCGGGGATGGGATGCTCAGGCCAGTGTTAGGGCAAAAAGACGTCTGTTGGTCCTTCCACCCCAAGCTCCTGCGCCCACCTTGACCTGCCTGCCATACGCTCTCCATCAAATGTCCATTCACGGCTCTGCATTCTGTGAACACTGGAGAAGCTGCCTCTAGGTGAAAAAAAGCAAGAGGCGGCTGTGATGGAGGTTTCAGGGGTTATTCCCAACCCCCCTTTCCCAGATCTTCTGTGGCACTTTTCTGCAGACCTTTGAGTCCTCTATGCCCCTCAGAAGTGGGGTCTAATAGTCGCCCTGGAAGGTGACAGCCCAGAGCACAGCCTACGCTCTTGGGTTGATGGAGGGGGTTCTGATGTGGGTATGACCGCCATCCCCATACGGTTCCTATGTGGGAACGCCTCTGTCGCTACCTCTTAACTGTTCTGCACACCAGACTCTCCTCACACCCACACAGTTGCGCCTCTCAACTGTTCTCTTCACTTATCTTTCAACAGAATGCTTTTTAACCTCTGTTAGTCTCTACAGTCGCCCACCAGGTCTCAACCATTTCAAGCCTCCGTGCACTCTGTTTATTTGTGGTAACGAGGCTGTCATCTCACTGCAAATGTCATTTGTATCCTGCGGCAGCTACATAGCATTCATACAACGACTCTCGGCTTCACAGGTCTCCGGAGAGAGAGAGACTCAACAGGAATACAGTGGCGAGTGTAGTTTGTGGACTAGCATTCTCCATGTAAAAGCTCCTTGCAAGCCGATATTCCAAGGGAGGGTCCATCCTTACCCCCTGAAGGGACATCGTGGTCCAGACGTGGGGTGGCTTCTGGGTCAGCCGAAGATGGCTGTTGTCTTAGCCTTCTTGTGCTGCCAGAGCAGAATACCACAGGCCTGGTGGCTTTAACAACAGTTCTGGCAGCTGGAAGTCCAAGATCAAGGTGGCAGCAGGGTTGATGTCTGCTGAAGGCTCTCTCCTTGTGTTGCAGAAGGCCATCTTCTCACTGTGTCCTCAAAGAGCCTTTTCTCAGTGAAAGGAGGGGGAGGAAGCAAGCATTCTCGTGTCTCTTCCCATAAGAGCCCTAATCCCAACACAAGGGCTCCACCCTCAGGACCTTATCTACACCTAAGTACCTCCCAAAGGTCCCATCCCCAAATACCATCATACTGGGGGTCAGGGCTTCAACATACAGATTAGGGTTGCTGTAGTTGAGTCACTAAGTTGTATCTGACTCTTTGAGATTCTTTGCAACCCCATGGACTGCAGCACTCCAGACCTCCCTGTCCTTCACTATCTCCCAGAGTTTGCTCAAGTTCATGTCCATGGAGTCAGTGATGCTATCTAACCATCTCATTCTGTGCTGCCACCTTCTCCTTTTGCCTTCGATCCTTCCTAGCATCAGGGTCTTTTCTAATGAGTTGGTTCTTTGCATCAGGGCCAAAGTATTGGAGCTTCAGCATCAGTCCATCCAATGAATATTCAGGGTTGATTTCCTTTAGGATTGACTAGTTTGATCTCCTTGCACTCCAAGGGACTCAAGAGTCTTCTCCAGCACTACAATTCAAAAGTATCAATTCTTGAATTCAGCCTTCTTCATGGTCCAACTTTCACATTTGCATATGACTACAGAAAAAGCATAGCTTAGACGCTACAGACCTTTGTAGGCAAAGTGATGTCTCCACTGAATATGATGTCTCTGTTGAATATGCTGTCTAGGTTTGTCATAACTTTCCTTTCAAGGAACAAGCATCTTTAACTTTGCAGCTGTGGTCACCATCCACAGTGATTTTGGAGTCCAAGAAAGTAATAAACCTGATTTGGTGGGGAGGGTGGGTAACATAATTCAGTCCACAACAGCTGTCACGGAGCAAGGGTGTCCCCAGTCGTCCCTTGGCTCCCAGGCCATAGCTGGGCTGGGCTTAAGATTCTGGGAGGCTCAGGAGAACGGCCAGCACCTGGCTGTTCACATTCTCCAGGAGTGCTGGATGGGTCAGAAGGACTCAGGTGGGATGAGGCATGAAGGAAAAATCAGATCTAACCTGGGCGAGATGGACTCACTCAGTGGGCAGTCAGAGCAGGGAGGGGTCATTGGTGGAAGGCTCCTGGAGAACTGGCCCTGTGTCTTCAGCCTGCTCACGTCAGCAGGTCTCCTGTGCTCGGCTGCACAATGTGTGCAGAGGAGCCAGAGCCTTTGGAGGTGGCTCCAGCGTCACAGTGTTGGTGAGACTAGATGGCGGTAGCAGGGTGCAGTGGACTCAGCACCACAGCCTGTGGGGTCCGTGTGGCCCAGTTGCCACCAGAGAGAACCAGACATACCCACGTGACTGTGAGGAGCTGCATTGTGACCCTGCAGGGTCTGGCTCCTGGCCACTTGGGACAGGTCCCAGCTATGCTCGTGAGGCCAGAGTGTAGTTCTCTGTGGTCCCAGGCTCAGTGTCTAGGTGGCTTCTTTGACCTGGCGCCTTCATAGTTCCTTTGACCAAGATTACTGGGTCACTTGACGAGGGCCATGAGCTGCCAGCTCTTTTCTGGAACCAATAAGTATAGCCTAACACAAGGTTACTCAGCATCACAGGAATCTATTTATTACTCAGCATCACAGGAATCTATTTACTTGGAAAATCAGATCAATCAAATTTTTGTTTCCAATTAATTGTCTCAGTTTCACACATGTCCGTACACCGAGTGTATCTCAGAGTTTTTCAGATTAGGAGTACAAATAAGGTGACACCTATGCCCGGACGACATCCCTAAGGCTGCACTGATTTTAGTGGTGGCACTTTTGGCTTTTCCACAGCTGTCCCCAACTCACTGAATGCTACTTGCTGCAGGTGGCTTCATCAGCACCCTGATCCTAATCCTGCCCCTTTGCCCCTTCTGTGCCAGCTGGGCCTGACTGCTGATTATGGGCCAGGCTGAGCCCTGAGGGTGGACCCTCCTACAGAGCAGCCTGGCCTGCAGCACTGGACCTGTGCCCAGCCCCGCCCCGCAGGCCAGGGTGGGTCCCCCTGGGGAGAGAGAGCAGGTCCATCTCCTCCCCTGAGAGTACTGGGATCAGTCGCAGGGTCCCCAAGGCTCACCCACAGGCCCACAGTTTTCACATCCACTCCATACCATCACAGCCCCCCAAGGACCTACACCTAACAGCTAATTGCACAATTTCTGAGTCTAGACTCCCCTCCCTCCCTCTGTCTCCTGGCTCAGGCAGAGTCATGCTGCCCACAAGACAAGACTGTATGCTTACAGACATCTCCATCACTGGGGATGATGGGTTGTCAGGGTCCCCTCATCACTGGGGATGATGGGTTGTCAGGGTCCCCTCATCCCTTTCCTCTCTAGAAGCCTGTCTGGCCCTGAATGCAATGGTGGCATCAACTGTCCACTCAGCTCCACCAGGCAGGCTCCCAGCTTCTGGCGCAAAGAGAGAAACTGGGGGAGGGGCGACTCATAACTCCACCCACCATGGCCTCTGACCGCATCCAGCCGAGTGTCCTGCTGATGCATGTCTGTCTTTCTGAGAGTGGCACAGGTGTGCCTCCGTCCAGGATGGCTGTGGGACTGTGCAGCCCTAGGCAGGAGGAGCAGTGTCCGGGGCTTGGGGCAGCTGGGCAGTACTCATCTCGGGGTCCACAGAGCCCTGACTCTGTCTGGCACCCCATGCAAGCCCTGTCTGAGGGGCAAAGTCTCTGGTCCTGGGCGTGATCACTGCTCCATTTCTACCCTTTCTTCTTCACCCTTCCCTCCAGCCCCACGGAGTGGGACCTGACCACTGACCACAGGGGAGGCAGGAGAAGGCGAGGCTCCTCCTTGTCAACAGCTCTCGGTGAAATTGAGGGTTCTCAGGCAGGAAGCCACCTTGCCCTCCATCCTTCCTGCCGCTCCCACCCCCACCCCACACCCCACCCCAGCAGAACCCCAGCACTTCAAGACTTGGGCGATTACCCAAGCTCGCCTCCTCCCCACTCAGGGTTTTATCTAAATCACCCTCTTCTCCCCACTGCATGCCCCCCATCCCCTCCCCTCTTATGCTGCAGGTAGAAAGTGGCTGCTTTTCCTCCTAAAGACTTCCCCTCTGTGCACATCGTCTCATTCATCACATTTCATCCCACTCACTCCATCTTGCAAACCACCCTATAATTTATCCTGATAATCATTTCACTCCCCAGAGCAGCTGAGTCATCGGCAGGCTTTCAGCTGTCACTGCCGTACCTTGTCTAGAGTGTCAGAGAAGCCCAGTCCAAACCCTGAGTCAATCATTTACAGTTTCCAACCAGGAACTGCTAGGAGCCCTGTTTCGTTGTGATGGGTCCTTCACCCCTGTCCCTGGCTCTCCCATCTTCTCCCTCCCAGCCACAGAACAGGGACAGCTCTGTGAACAGTGCCACCGTGGCCAGCTGCCTAGCCAGGACTCTGATGGGCAAGTCAAACACCTTGCTGTTCTCTGGCTGTACCAAATCAAGCCAGCTTCCTTCTCATCATTCTCAAGGAAATTAATCCAACTAAATCTAAAACTGAAACTAAACCAACAACATCCCAGCCTGTTCAAGAGAGCAAGCTGGTCATGTCCGGGAATTTTCCTCTCCCAGGCTTGTCGCTACTGCCTCGCCTCCCCCCTGGGCCAGTGCTCAAACTCCACGCAGCGGGTGCTCAGATAGCAACGAGGAATGGGCTGTCCACTTCCAGCCCTCGGCCTGTCGCCTGCCTTTCCCAGGTATATGCTGTCCCCTCATGGCTCTCAGGTGCCACCAACAGCTTTTCACTCTGTCCCCGCTGCTTCCACACAGTGCCCACAGCTTCACACAGCCTGGTCCACGCCAGTCCCCCTCAGTTCCTCGGCAGCTTTCTCCTGGGGACAGGAAGGTTTGGGTGACCTCTCAGGCCTTTCCAAAGCCCATAGAAAACTTGGGGTTCTCTGTGCATTCTTACTCTCCCCAGTCACCCCCTCTGCTGGCATCTCTGTGTGGTCATTGGTCAACAGAGCCCCAGAAGAGACCAGAAAGTCCAACCACTCCACCCCGGGATTCCCAAACTAAAAAGGAGCTTCATCAGTCCCTCCCACTCCATCTTTCCTCCATGCCCAACTCTCCTGATTCTCTCTCTTAACTCTCTTCCTTTCCAGAATCTTCTAGGCCAACAGAAGGACAGAGGAGAGATGGGAAACAGCCTTATTCAGACGGTCCCAGTTCTTCTGCCTCGTACGTTTGTTGTTGTTCAGTTGCTGAGTCGTATCTGACAGTTTGTGACCTCGTGGACTGCAGCACACTAGGCTTCCCTGTCCTTCAGTAACCCTCAGAGTTTGCTCAAACTCATGTCCATTGAGTCAGTGATACCATGCAACCATCTCATCCTCTGTCGCCCTCTTCTCCTCCTGCCCTCAATTTTTCCCAGCATCACGGTCTTTTCCAATGAGGCAGCTCTTCGCATCAGGTGGCCAAAGTATTGGAGCTTCAGCATCAGTCCTTCCAATGAATATTCAGGGTTGATTTCCTTTAGAACTGAATGGTTTGATCTCCCTGCAGTCCAAGGGACTCTCAAGAGCTTCTCCAGTAGCACAATTCAAAAGCATTAATTCTTCAGCACTCAGCCTACTTCATGGTCCAACTCTCACATTCATGCATGACTACTGGAAAAACCACAGCTTCAACTCTACCAACCTTTGTCGGCAAAGTGATGTCTCTGCTTTTGAATATGCTGTCTAGGTTTGTCATAGCTTTCCTTCCAAGGAGCAAGCAAGCATCTTTTAATTTTGTGACTGTAGTCACCATCTACAGTGATTTTGGACCCCAAAAAGATAAAATCTGTCACTGTTTCCACTTTTCCCCTACCTATTTGCCATGAAGTGATGGGATCAGATGCCATGACCTTTGTTTTTCAAATGTTGAGTTTTAGGCCAGGTTTTTCACTCTTCTCTTTCACCCTCATCAAGAGGCTCTTTAGTTCCTTTTTGCTTTCTGCCATTAGGGTGGTATCATCTGTATATCTGAGGTTGTAGATATTTCTTCTAGCAATCTTGATTTCAGTTTGAGCTTCATCCAGTCCAGCATTTCACAGGATGTACTCTGCATACAAGTTAAACAAGCAGGGTGACAATATACAGCCTTGATGTACTTCTTTCCCAATTTGGAACCAGTTGTTTCATGTCCAATTCTAATGGTTGCTTCCTGACCTGCATACAGGTTTCTCAGGAGGCAAATAAGGTGGTCTGGTATTCCCATCTCTTTTAGAATTTACCACAGTTTGTTGTGATCCACATAGTCAAAGGCCTCCTGCTTTGGAGACTGAGAAATCGAGAATTCACCTGGGTTCTTCAGAGTTCCCCAGATACTGACACTGAGTGGCTTATGTCAAGTTGTCTGAGTTCAGAGGAAAGGTTTTGGGGCCACAGTGAGCAAAGATGGCATTCAAGTAAGCATCAGAGGGAGGGCACACCAGTAAATGCACCACTTGTCAGCCCACCACATCAGAGCCCTGGGAAGGGATATTCCCTATGGAATTTGGGTTAAGGTTTCCTTCCTCCAGGCATGACTTTTTTCCCTTAACCATGGTGTTCATGGTATCCTGGTGGACTAGCTGGGTTCTGGAAGGCCGGTGGGTCATGATGTCCACGCGGAATTCTTTGATGACAAAGTAGTAGCAGAAAACATCCAGGCAGCAATTGAAATTGGAGAAACACATGGACAACTGCAGGAACAAGCTAATATTCTGCTTGGTTCTGCACTCCACGATGAAGCCATTCCTCACCAGGAACTGCAAGAAGAAACTCAGGTGGACAGGGAGAAAGGAGACCACAAAGACAGCCAGGTTGACCGCAATAGTCCAGATGCAGGCCTTCTGCTGGACCCAGTCATGGGTGTAGTCCTGACGAGCAACCAGAATGTGAATACTCCTGGAGGAGCAGAAACCAATGATGCTCATGGGAAGAAGGAAGCCAAAGACCTCAAAAGGGAAGAAGACCTTGGCGCTCCAGGTGCCATCAGACATGTTATGGAAGCATGTGTAGTTTTCCACTTTGCCATGGAAGCTATAGACAGGAGTGCTCCCAACCCACACCAGCACCCAGATGATACAGCAGATCCCAAAGATCTTCCTGGGGGACCGGATGTGGCTGACCAGGATTGGGTACCGGATGGCCAAGAATCTGTCCACGCTGATGAAGCAGATGGTGAAGATGCTCCCATACATGCTGATGAAGTAGAGGCACTCCACCAGAGTACAGAAGGGAAGGAATGAGCCCTTCCTTTGGGACAGGAACATCTTGAATGGGAGGGAGAGCACCAGCAGGAGGTCAAAGACTGCCAGGTTGATCATGTAAATGGAGGTGGCAGTGTAGCAAGGCCACTTCTTCTTCAGGAAGGAGCTAAAGCCTCGGATGGCGAGCACATTGAGGAGCAGACCAAGAAGGAAGGTAGGGATTTGGACAGCCAACTGCACGGTTTTCATCAGGTCGTCCACATCTTCGAAGGAGCAGTTCTCGCTCTGGTTTTGCTGGCTCATATTCCTTCCTACAATGTCAACAATAGATGAGATGAAGCTCCTCTTACTCTCTAGAACTAATGGAGTCAAACAACTTTGTCAAGACTCATGAAAACATCCCCTTTATCACACAGCAATCTATGCTCTCCGAACAACAATTAGAAAACACAGGAAGGAAAATCACCTTCTAATTCTGTTGCCCAGATGTAATCACTGTGATATATATATATATGGATATATATATTATATATACCACACACACGTGTGTGTATGTGTCTTTATCTTTTACAAAAACAGAATATGCATGACCCTTTCTCTGTTCCCTTTTCTCCTATCAGAAGTCTTTCTGTTGAAAGTATCAGCAAGACCATAAGTCCTGACCCAAACTGGTTTCATCAAAGAGAGAATTTCACAGAACTGGAAACAAGAAAACTAGGGCACTGCTGACTTGAGCTGCAGATTGTACAGCTTCAAATGCTGTTTTCAGAACTCAGTTTCTCTTTGTATGTTGACCCTCTGCTCCACCTCACCCTCACCCCTAAGGTTGGACAGAGCTGACCCCACCCCTAACTGTAGGGCTGGTGGCAATCAGTCCATCACATTCCCAGGACACTGTCATTGGTTCATTTATAAGCCCAGGGGTGAATATTTGACCCAGAGCAGATGAAAAGTAATGAACTTCTTGCTTGGGTTTCTAGGAAGGGTGTTGGGGCTTCTTCTTGGGGATTTGAAATTCGGAGGATAAAGTCTGAAGCTGCTAGAGCCTCTTGCTCTCCAAGAAGAAAACCACACAGAGACTGGAAAAACATGGAAGAAAAAACATTCCCAAAGGAAGTGAACTGAGGGCTTGTGCACGTGTGTGTGCTCAGTCTCTAAGTCATGTCCAGTTCTTTGTGACCCCATGGACTGTAGCCCACTGGGCTCTTCTGTCCATGGGATTTTCCAGGCAAGAATACTGGAGTGGGTTGCCATGCCCTCCTCCAGGGGATCTTCCCCACCCAGGGATCGAACCTCCATCTCCTGCATTGCAGGCGGATTCTTCACCACTGAGTCACCGGGAAGTGAAGTGAAGGCTTGAGATCTCCCTAAGGCAAAGAAAGGCCTTTGAACAGAAAGAAAATTAAAGCTGGCTTCAGGAACAAGAGGTCCGAGGTTGCAGGTGTGGCTGCAGATAGTCGCTGGATACCAGCAGACGGATAGAGATCACAAGCCCTTGGGAAGGCAGCAGTTGAGTATTTTTAAGACCCTGTATAGAATATCATTCCCAAACCCTCTCTAACTGCTGGCAAAAACAGAAATATATATATATATATATATAATCCATTGAGCACTATATAGTAAATACATAATATACATTATCTGGTGCCTTTTCAGAAATTCAACACTTTCCTATGTGCTAACTTTTCTTATAGGTTTATGTCATGGAAGATCTAAGAAAAGGTACTGACTCATATTAAAAGCTTCAGACTCCTGTGGTCTGTGTGAATGGCACCTCCTGGAGTTGTGCAGTGTAGGTCCCAGGTGTAACTTAACTGCCGCAACCCTAGGAAGCCTGGAATAAATTAACTGCAAGCTGGCGGGTTGCCCCCTCCTGACTGAATATCCCAAACTATCCAACAAGCTTATCTCAAAAAAAAAAAAAAACAACAACAACAGCTAGAATAGTTTGGAAGCAACAAGATAAGTTTGAAAAATGACAAAAAGAACAGACAAGAACCCAATTTGGATCTAACTGAAAGTGTTGCAACACCAAAGAGGAAGACTCATTTGGCTAAGAGAAGTCACCTTCAACATCAGAAACAACAAAAAACCAAGAACCACAAAGATAAGAGCAAATACAAGCTTGTGCTTAAAGAGAAAGGAACTTGGAGCATCCGTTTGGGGCTGGGTCATGCTCAAGCAGACTCCATGGGTGAACCCAGCTCACTGCTTCTGATTCAAAGATTAGAACTAAAGTGGCCAAGAAAAAAAAATTAGTGATGTTTAAAGATAAACCCAAATTCAAGCCCAAAACATGGCTGAATTGAGCAAATTGATGAAAAACTAACAGAGGAAAAAAAATGGTTCTAAGATGCCAGGACTTGTCTGAATTGACTGTACCAATTATTCGTGTGGAAAAGATACAAGTCAGCTATCAGTGTCCTCCAGCAGGGAAATCCTAAAGGTCACATTTGAATTGCTGAACGACTTCAAATGTGAGCTTTTCAAATGTTAATTTTTGAAGCTAGAAAAGCACACCATGGATTGGCAATAAGAAATTAGGTTGAAAAAAAAAATACTTCCAGCTAATGGTAGAGTGAGCAAAGAATCTGAAAAATTAATCCCCTGAATTCCCTCTGAAAGTTCAAGGAAACCATCTTTTTAAAAATCTTTTTTCTAAAAAGATCAGGAACTTCATTGGAATAGGATTAAAAAAACCTCCAGGCTGCAGCAAGACATAAAAGTCATTTTTTCCCCCCAAAGATGGACTGCAAATAAAAAGCAATCCACTTGTAGTGGTGGCTAGCAACCACCCACTCTAGACCTGTTGTCTGGGGCTGTTGATGGCACCTGTTCTGGCCAGCTCTGGGATCCGCTGAAATCAACTGAATCAGCTGATTGAATCAACTGTAAGATGGTGCAGGGGTGGAGGCCAAGAAGCAAATGCTGAGACAGTATTAGACATTTGACAGATATATTAAGGGAAAGGCCGGTGAAGGATAAAAGGCGAGAGACAAGAGTGTACGGGCTTCCCTGGTGGCTCACTGGTAAAGAACACATCTGTCAATGCAGGAGGCTGTGGGTTTGATCCCTGGATCAGGAAGATACCCTGGAGGAGAAAACGATAACCGACTCCAGTATTCTTGCCCAGAGAATCCCATGGACAGAGGAGCCTGGCAGGCCACAGTCCATAGGGTCACAAAAGAGTCGAACAGGACTTAGTGACTAAACAACAACAAAAATAGGAGTGGACAGGAAGAGCCCTCAGACCGAAAAGCAGTCTGACACCTGTGTAAGGAGAGAGGGAAGGAAGAGTTGGGTAGAACTTCAGACCATAGCGCAGCTCTGAGAATGATGGGCCAGGTCATCGAAGAGACCAGAAGCACAAGTCACCTGTTCAAGTTCCATGTCCAGCAGGAATCTCCCAGGACCAGTGCCTTCTCAGAGCCCCATCATTGGGTAGAACCAGCCCAAGGTGGGCATGACCCCAGTTGGATTGTCAGTCACCAGGGCCCTGGTCCCAGCTTCATACTAGGAAGCAAATAAGATGAATGGCGAAAGGTCATGGATCAAGCAAATTGGGTCTGTGAACAGACCTGAAGGGCCTGAGAGGAACTTTGTTAACCACAAGCAGCTGGTGCCTGAGAGGTAGGCTGAATTACACCACAGAGATGAGAACTTGGATTAGAGAAACCATGTTTTATGCAGTTTTTGGAAAGAAAGTCACTCTCAGATGTCCTACTTACATCTTTGTGCTTAGTCGCTCAGCTGTGTCTGACTTTGCGACCCCATGGACTGTAGCCCGCCAGGCTCCTCTGTCCATGGGGATTCTCCAGGCAAGAATACTGGAGTGGGTTGCCATGCCCTCCTCCAGGACTTAACATCTTTAAATGTCACTAATATAAAAGCTTAAAACATTTGTGAATAAATAAGCCAAGTTTCCTGGAAACCTCTCTGAAAAAAATTACACCAGAAAAGTTTCAAGGGGTTAAATTTGAGCACAAGAACTTCATGCCCAATTGGGTGGCTGTTCAGGTGTGAAGATCAGAGAAAGCCAACTAGGTATGTATGGCTTCCGGGGGGACGGAGTGGGGAAGCTGCCTCCAAGAGGCAGAACTTTAGCTCTCCAAGAGATGCCAACAATAAAAGATGCAAACATCAAGATGGGCAAGTTCAGAGAATCAGAACAGGAAACTGGAACGAGACCAAAGCTATGATGAATATAGTTACAGATTTAGAAGAAAAAAAAGTAAAAGACATCTTGCGTGCATGCTAAGTTGTTTCAGTTGGGTCCAACTCAGAGCCACCCAGTGGACGTAGCCCGCCAAGCTCCTCTGTCCATGGGATTCTCCAGGCAAGAGTACTGGAGTGCGGTGCCATGCCCTCCTCCAGGGGATCTTCCTGAACCAGGGATCGAACCAGCATCTCTTGAGTCTCCTGCATTGGCAGGCGGGTTCTTTACCACTAGTGTCACCCGGGAAGCCCCAAGAGATCTTCCATGTCTTTAAAAAAAGACAAGCTGTAATACCTCAGATAAAGTAACGAAGAAGGGAGACGTTCTTCGGTTGCAGAGGGCAAGCATGACAGAGAGTACTGGGACACAGGAAAAGAAAACATTACATAAAAGGGAAATTAAAAGTAATTGTTCTGTCTTCTTTTTTAACTTTGATAGTTACAGAAAGCATAAGGTTTTTTAAACCTTGACCTAACAACTGACTATTAAAAACAGCATGCTTATCCTCAAAATCACTAAAATTGATAGAGAGAAACAAATCAGACAAAACAGTCAAGGAGTAAATAGAATGGGGAAAAGCAACCAAGCATAGAAATTACATCAATAAAATCAATTACATTCTCCAAATAAACTTTGAAGATTTCAAATTTAAAAAATTAACCAATGTTTTCAGTTCAATTACAAAATAAAATGCAATTCTTTCTTGCTTATAAAGGACACACTTACTTAATGACAGAAATATTCAAAGTAGAAGTCCCATGATGAGATATCAGACAAATATGAGCAAAAGGAAAGTCCGAGTGGCAATATTCATACCTGGCACTGTAGAATTAAGAATAAAACTACGCATCAGGATTAACAGCTTATTTTATGTTAATAAAAGAAAAATTGTGAAGACAAATATAGTAATTTTATGTACTAGATGTTGTATACAAGTACATAAAGTAATACTGTTAAAATTCAAGAGCCATTGGCAAAAATATGGCAGTTTCAGATTTTAATATGGAATAGATTTGAACAGATCAAATTGGCAAAATGTAAATTAGGATACAGAATTATATAAATAATGTAATGAATATAATTTAATTAATAGCTCTTAGATCTTATTTTAAATAAATAAGCAGTCTGTTTTTTTCTCAAATATCCGAGAAAGAGTTGTTAAGATAAATTACCTGTCTAGCAAGAACAAAGCTTTCCATTAAAAGAAAGGCAGAAATTTTGTGGGGTATATACTCTGACCACAATACAGAGAAGCCTAGGAAATAAAAAACAAAATTGGCTTTTAAAAAACTAAGTAAAGCCAGGATTACAAAACAAAATGCATGGGGCATAATCAAGAATGACAAGAGCTTTCTGGATTGATTGCTTAAAAAAAATTTCACAAGATGCAGCCAGAACTATTCTCAGAGATAAATACATAACCCAGACAGCTTGAATTTTTTTTTTTAAAGGAAACTAAATAAATGATTGAAACAGTCAACATGGGCATTTAGGGAAAAAAAGAACACTAAAGTAATAGAGAAATTGGGGAAATTTGTATAAAGATAAAAGTGAAAATAAAAGAATTAGCAAAGAGGAAAATAACCAAAATCTGTCAATTTAATTTTTTGGCAGAGAGAGGGAGTTGAAGAGTAAATTAAACAATACAAACACCTCTAATAATTGTGATCGATAAACAAGATTCAAGCAAAACTAGAAATGAGAAGGTCTTCTAAGACTAATAGAGGAGAGAGAAAAAAATAAAAAGAAATTACTGTATTACTAATCCACTTAAAAACCATGAGGTAGTTGACAATTTAGGGGCAAAACATAACTTACCACAATTAATACAAGAATTAACACAAGTGGTATTGATTAGATCAAAAGCCATGAGTAAAACTGAGAATGTTATCAAAGAATAAATAGATTTTAATATATCTAAAGGTGGGGGGCTCTAACATATTTTAACTTTCAAGGACCAGATAATTCCCATACTCTTCAGATACACAAGATAATGACAATCAAGAATTTGTTATGAAACTAATTTATCCAAACACCAAAACTTGACAAATGAAGCACAAAAGAGGAAAACTGCTCAAACGCATGTATGAATATAGATGCAAATATCTGAGTTAAAATATTACCAAATAGAACTCAATATACTAAAATTATAGCTCATCATTTTACCAAGTCATATTCACCATAGAAATGTAAGACCTTTTTCCAATGTTAGGAAATTTGCTAATACTGTGCGTTACATCATTAGGACAAAAATGAAAAGCCATCGCATTGTATGATAGTTTTTCCACAAGTCATTTAAATGGAGGAAGAGAAGGATACTTCTTACACCTGATAAAAGAGTAACCTGTTCACATTAACAGCCAACTTTGCATTTAATCGGAGAAGGCAATGGCACCCCACTCCAGTACTCTTGCCTGGAGAGTCCCATGGACGGAGGAGCCTGGTAGGCTGCAGTCCATGGGGTCGAGAAGAATCAGACACGACTGATCGACTTCACTTTCACCTTTCACTTTCATGCATTGGAGAAGGAAGTGGCAACCCACTCCAGTGTTCTTGCCTGGAGAATCCCAGGGACGGGAGAGCCTGGTGGGCTGCTGTCTACAGGGTTGCACAGAGTCGGACACAACTGAAGCAACTTAGCAGCAGCAGCAGTTGCATTTAATAGTTTAAAAAACAAAAAAAAACAAAAAACAAAAAGAGGCATTCTTATTGAAACTGGGCACTTGCCGACAACCGGAAGTTGCAAGTAGACAACCAACAGAAACAGTAAGAAGAAATGAGGTATTCCCCTGAATCAAAGCAAGCGTCCTTTTGAATCCTGGTTTGCTCAGACTATGGGCTTCCCTGGTGGCTCAGCAGTAAAGAACCTGCCTGCCAATGCAGGGTATGCAGGGTCGACCCCTGGGTCAGGCAGATCTTCTGAAGAAGGAAATGGCAACCCATATTCTTGCCTGGGAAATCCCAAGGACAGAAGAGCCTGCTAGGTTACAGTCCATGGAGTCTCAAAGAATAGGATACAACCGAAAGACTAAGTCTTAGGGTATATGACCAGTAGTGGGGTTGCTGGGGCATATGGTAACTCTGTTTTTAGTTTTTTAAGGCACCCCCATGCTGTTCTCCACAGTGACTGTATCAGTTCACATTCCTACCAACAGCGCATGAAGTTTCCCTTTTCTCCACACCCTCTCCATCACGCTGGTGGACCTAGAGTCTGTCATACAAAGTGAAGTCAGGAGAAAAACGAATGTCGTATATTAACGCATCGATGTGGAATCTAGAAAAAATGGTACAAATGAACTCATTTCCAGGGCAGGAATAGAGAAACAGATGTAAAGAATGGACATGTGAACACAGAGGAGGAAGGGGGAAGGTGGGACGAATTGAGAGATTGGGACTGACATATATACACTGCTGCTGCTGCTGCTAAGTCGCTTCAGTCGTGTCCAACCCTGTGCGACCCTGTAGACAGCAGCCCACCAGGCTCCCCCGTCCCTGGGATTCTTCAGACAAGAACACTGCAGTGGGCTGCCACTTCCTTCTCCAATGCATGAAAGTGAAAGGTGAAAGTGAAGTCGCTCAGTCATGCCCGACTCTTCGCGACCCCATGGACTGCAGCCTACCAGTCTCCTCCATCCATGGGACTCTCCAGGCAAGAGTACTGGAGTGGGTTGCCATTGCCTTCTACCATGTATAAAATAGATAGCTAGTGGGAACCTGCTGTATAGCAGAAGGAGCTCAGCTTGGTTCTCTGTGATGACCTAGAGGGATGGGAGGGTGGGGTGGGAGGAAGGTCCAAGAGGGAGAGGATATATATATATATGTACACACACACACACACACACACACACACACATATATATATACATACAGACACACACACACACACATATATATATATACAGCTGCTTCATTTCACTGTGCAGCAGAGACTAACACAACATTGTAAAGCAAATAAACGCCAATAAAAATTTTAAAAATCAATCAATAAAAAGGGAAAAGTATAAGAACAATAAATAAAAAATAACTCAAATAGAAAGCTTAGTCAATAAATGATGTTAAGACTAGCAGTGAAGAATTTGAGGGCTAAAAACTAACTTTCGAATCCTCATCTCATACCAAGTAGAAAAAGAAATTCCAAATTCATAAGTGAAAAAAACTTCAAGAGATCAAACCATAGAAAAACTACATGAAAACTTAGTTAGTGGCCAATTCATAAAAGCCAGTGGAAGGAAGGAAAAGCTCTTTGCAACTTAGAATAATTGAAAAGCAAAAGAATCAGAAAACAGATAGGACAGGTTTGACTGTACAAAAATTAGAAAATTTCTTTTTGTTTAAAAAAGCTTAACATCTAAGAATATATTGAAGGAAAGAAAACACAACAAATAAGTTAGATAAATGATGTTCCTTTGCTATGAAGAGTGTTAAAAGATGAGTAATATCAAGACACACAATAGATTAACAGAAAAAGACACAAGTGGTTCCCATAAAATTTATGAATAAATAAATTTTTTGCTTATATTATCTAGAGATGCTGACAAGGATTCCATAAAATAATAATCAATATGCTAGTGAGCATACAGATATGTACCCAAATTTGGGAAATTGATAACTTATATTACAGGCCCTAGAAATCTTTTTTAGGGTTTCATTCAGTGATTCTAAAAATTTACCTTAAGTAAATTATGCAAAAAAAGGAAAAAATGTGTACGGAAATATGTTCACTTTAGCATCTTTTTCTGATAGCAAAAAATACACGCATTCATTTGAATGTCAACAAGAGCTCAATTTCACTACGGTAAATCTACTCAATGGAAAATTTTTGCCTGACTATATTATGTTTATGCTGACTACGTTAAATAAAGAACCCACAAACTACAGAATTATACATTCAGAATGATTTCAAATATGATTTAAAAAACCCACGCACAGGGAAAAAACCTAGAAAAAAAATTTCCATATGTCAAACACTGGTTGCATTCAAACAGTTAAATGGTGAGTGATTTCTAAATCTTTTATCTTTATCTCTCTTTTTCTTTTATGTGTGTGTGTATTTTTCTAATTAATAATAAAATGAAAACAACTTTTAAATGGTTTAATGTATTAAATGCTGGGGTAAAAGAAAATTAGCAACAGCTTTTGACTTTCCCTTCAAAGAAGCAACATCTGAGTGTGTGTTGGAGGCACAGCGGGGACGGAAGGGAGGTTTACACAGAATTGAAAGGAATGCATTGAACTGAAAGATGCTCAGCTGATGAGGCACACATCTTGCCAGGTCAAAGATGTTAACACGTAGCATCAGAGGGACTTGAGAACAAAGCATAATATGACAACGAATTGGACAGGCGAGAAGCTGGTGCCACTTAAGAGACCAGAGAATAGCCACAAGAAACAAATCCATGATAAAAGCAAGGTTTCCTCTGTCTGCATGTCAGTCATCACATCATCAAAATTGTGTGTAACAGAAGGGGAAGGGCTTCCCTGGTGGCTCAGATGGTAAAGCGTCCGCCTGCAATGCAGGAGACCCGGTTTTGATCCCTGGGTTGGGAAGATGCCTTGAAGAAGGAAATGGCAGCCCACTCCAGTACTCTTGCCTGGAAAATCCCTGGACACAGTCCACAGGTTTGCAGATCGGACACGACTGAGCAACTTCACTTTCAGGAGGAAGGAACCGTGTGAAAGAGACTCAAACTGCCAGATGATCATTCAAGGGCCAGAGAGTGGGTGAAGAGGAGGGAAGATCTTTTAACACAATTCTCCCAAAGTTGCGAGAGCTATTAATAGAAATAAATGTAGTCCTTAAACTTGACTATTTTCTAGAGTGGTTATTTAGGCTACATTATCTTGTCTATTTTAAAGGGACAAAAGGAAGAGAAAATTCACTATAGAAACAAAGAGAAAAAAACTGCAACACCTCAATATAGAGAGTAGAGGGGCAACCCCATGGAGGTTTAGACAAATGTAACAATTACAATCAAATCATAATCAGTTCAGTCAGTTCAGTTCAGTGGTTCAGTCTTTTCTGACTCTGCGACCCCATGAATTGCAACACACCAGGCCTCCCTGTCCATCACCAACCCCTGGAGTTCACTCGAACTCATGTCCATCGAGTAGGTGATGCCATACTGGCTAATAATTTTATTAACTACAATACTTCCTGTCAAGGGGGGAATCTGATTTAAAAAAATTAAAACCCAATCATCTTGTGTTGATAAGAAACACCCATAAAAAAAGGTATAAGCTGAGTAAAATGATGAGATCATCTATGGATTATCAGATACACAGACCACTAGAAAAGAAGGAAATGTGACGGTGTAATTTTTTTAATATGGAGACCCTACAAGGTAAATGTTATAATAAACAATTAAAATATAAAATCTATGTTCCATGTACTTCTGTACATGATGGGAACAAGCAGAAATGCAAAACAGTAGAGAAAGAAATATAATTGTAGATAGAGGACCTAATGCTCCCCTCTTAGAATATCACTGATCAAGCAGACAGAGCTGTTTAGAGCTCTGAGCAGCTCAATTAATAATGTAGAACTAACAGTTTAGTGAGGACCAAGTCACGGATCGAGGGAATACGCTCTGTTATGGAGATAGCAAGTATCTTTCATCAAATTCATCCCATTCCTAGGCCCAGCCAAGGACGCCAAGGCAATGGCAATTTCACCCTTCAGTTTTCAGATCCTTTTCCTACAGACAGTAAGAAAACACAAGTATTTGCTGCAGCACTGATGGTATTAATCATAGTATACAATAGGCATTTTCATGCATTCTTGTTAAGGAGTCTCTTAAGTAGTGTGTCAAAGATAGCGTCAGAAGCAGAGTGCCAAAATATTGGAAAGGAACAAATATTTACAGATAAAACACCAGTGAAGTCACAGCTGAAAGGAAAATCATTTTTAAGTATTCTTGCAGACAGGAAAGACAGCGAGAAATGAGGTGAACCCGGTTACACACAGACACTCTAGAAGAGGAACATGGGGGACATGTGACAATTGGCCCTTGCACTGCACCCAGGCCCCAGAGGCTGTCGGTCTGCAGGGGCGTCATGTGGAGAGCCTAGGATGCCCCAGCACAGGAGGACATACAGGAAGGACTAGCATTGCTCATAATCCGTAGAAGTATAGATATTCTTATAGCTATTCCAGAGATGTCATCTGGAGATGCCTCCATCATTCTGGAGATGTTATATCAGCATCTCCAAGGCTCGAGACAGGCGCCACTGTATGACTCCATGGGGCCATAAGAGGAAGTTTCAGATGCTGTAGGAAGCAGATCTATCTTCCACTGGAGTCAGAGAGCAGGCCAACTGGCTGTGCAATGAGCTCTCTGTCCCCAGAGATATGCAGGCAAAGGCAGAATATCTGTTTATTTGGAATGTTATCAAGAAAATCCTCATATATGAAAGGCTTTAAAAAAAAAAGGCTGAAATAGAATATTCTGGCAATATGTGTTCTTCTAATGTTTGGTGAAGAGAGGAAACATCTTGTACATGAAAGAGGATGGGCCTGGGAGCCCTGAGGCCCCTGCGCTGCTTCTGCTTCTCTCTGGCTGTGGGGCCTCTTTCTGGCCTGTCTGGCTTTTCTCATCCACACAGCACTAGCCAGCCCTGAGGACAGGAGCCCGTGGTGGCTCTCTGACTGCCAACTCGACCCCACGCTGGGCTGTGATTCTTGCAGCTGTCAGGACCCAGGGCTACCCACACCTTCAAGGACCCAGCACCCCTCCTGGGGCAGCCCTGATCCACGTCTGCACAGCAAGAGCATCTAAACCCAGCTGTGTGGCTCAGACCAAGCTACCCTTCCTTCCTGGAAAGTCCTGGCTTTCCCAGAAAACACCAGCAATATGCAACTTTAGGTGGTTTGCAGGCTAAGAAGCTTCTCTTGTGCTGCCAGATCCTTCATCCACACACAGAGAGGAGGTGTGAGCCAACTGAGAGTGGGGAGGGCCAGCTGGTGGCAGAGCGGCATCAGTACAGCTGGAGGGGTATCATGGCAGGAGGAGCATCCTCGCCTGCAATTCCAGTTTTCTCTGGGCAAGCAGTGGTGAACCCCGAAGGCAGAAAATAAACATTTATTTGAATGCAGTTATATGCTACTAACACCACAGTATAAGTAAACTCATCAGTTAACACCTGAGCTGGGCTTCTGGGGATCATGATTAAGAAAGAACAGGACACAGGGGAGGGAGCACACTGACAGAATCTCCGGGAGTCCAGAATTTTGCTATAGCTGCACACTAAGCTTGGTGAGGGTGGAGTATGGGTGGGTGGGGGAGTGCAGGCACGAGCTCGGGGATTTGAGATGCGGCCAGTTCTGTGCTAAGTGCTCTACAGAGGGAACTCAATACGTTCATTCCTGGGATGCTATTATAATTATGCCCATTTTATAGACGAAGACAATGAGGCTCACAGAAACCAAAGCACTCCCCCAAGCCCAAACAGGTAGTGAGGGGCCTCCGCTGGACTCACATTCTGGACCTCTCCATCCTTCCTTTACCCCACCCCCACAAGCATCACCAGCAAGTTGTTGTTTTGTCTCTAAATTGTATCCGACTCTTTTGGGACCCCACAGATTGTAGCCCACCAGGCTCCTCTGTCCATGAGATTTCCCAGGCAAGAATACTGAAGTGGGTTTACTTCTCCAGGGGATCGTCCCAACCTAGGGGTCTAACTTGCATCTCCTTCATTGGCAGGCAGATTCTTTACCACTGAGCCACCTGGAAAACCTATCACCAGCAAGAAGATCTGGTAAATCAAGGGGGTTATCCATCTGGTAAACCCCTTTCTGACTCCTTTCAGCAGCTGGCACCACCCAACAGAGTCTGATCCCCTCAGACTCACCTCCCATCTTAAAAACCCCATCCCTTCCTTCAGTCCACTTCCACAAACCACCAGCATCATCTGATGTGATTTCCCTGCTATGGCCAGGTGGTGCCACCTGCCACTGGGCCAAGTCCCTGCTTTCCTCCAACAACCCCAGGACAAGGACCATATATTCTTTGCGCTTTATACCACCTCATGAAGATAATGCAAAACAGACCCTCAACAAGGACTTATTCAATCAAAGAGGGACCGAGTGAATGACCTGGTCTGCAGCAGCTCCAGGGTGATAGGTGTCCCCTGTGCAGCTGGGATGACTGGCCAGATTCAAGAGCACCAAGCCTTCTGTGGAGCCCAGGGCTGCACTGTGCGCACCTCCACCCCTGCCTCACCGCCCCGGGAGCACACAGCTTATTCCAGGCCAGTCCTACAGACATTCCCTCACCTCCTGTTCACTTCCACTCATAAGAAATGCTGTAACTTCCCTTCTAGCTTCTCCAAGAGACACTTGATGAGGATTGGAGAATAATCTAGTTATAACAGTGGCCATAGCTTGCTGAATGCTTACGGGGTGGGTGGCTATGGGACAAGCGCTTCCATCACTTACTGCTCTCAAGAGCCCTGTGAGGAAGAAACTCTTATTGCTCCCATTCCCCTGAGAGGTACACTGAGGCCAGGGAAATTACCCAGCTGGCAAGGGACTGGCCTGGGCTCCTGAGTGCAGCTCTAGCCTTCCGTGAGCACTTTGCTCAGTGGCTGCAGGGTGATTCCTAGAGCTTGTCATCTTGGCCTCTTGGTACTTTCCCGGCCCTGATTCCGGGGCAGCAGGCAGCCGACCCAAGGGAGGGAGGTGGGGACACGCAAGTCGAGCTCCCTTGGGGACGGCTCCTGGGCTGCCTACAGCGAGGTTTCCCCAACCAGCCCATGCTGCCACTCTGAGTCAAATCGGGAGGAAGTTGAGGATTCATAGAAAATGTCACCTGCAATCAGGGACAGACCAGTCTTCCCCTGCTGCTGCCGCTGTCACGAAGGCTGCCCGGGGGTCTGCTTCTGTCCCTGACGTCTAAGACAGCCAGGCAAGTCGGGGCAGGTGCCGATGGAGCCCAAGCCCCGAAGGAGAGTCACCCCGTGGTCCCCGAGACCAGCGTCAGTGGGTGGACTCCGGGTGCCTCGGGTTTTCTGAGCCTCCTGGGGGCTGTTACCTCCTGGAAGTCCGGTGCAGCTGAGCAAGGTGTGAGATGTCATTTCCCAGCATGGTCTCCACCTTACTCTGGGGAGAGGCACTTCCCCTCTGGGGCTGAACTTCCTCATCTGTCAAATGAGGGCGTGGGACCATATATATCAAGCTGCTTTGCATCAGTCTCATCTGGCAGAGGGGCTTCTCCTCTCCGGTCTGGAGAGGGGCTCCCTGGGGTGGGGGGGGGGGGGGTTCCCTCCTAAGTATGGTTAGAATGTGGCCTGGGCAGGGGTAGGAGCACGCAGTCAGGAAGAGGCTCTGGGCTCCTGTGCCCTCCCAGAGGGTCTGCATACTTGCTCAGCTCCCAACTCAAGTCAAGAGCCAGTGCCTGAGCTGGGGCGTGAGGAACATTTGGAAGAGGCCACGTCACCCACAGCAGAGGTTTGGAGCCTGGCGTCACGCCAGGGGCAGCAAGCTTCTGAAAAAGGGCCCTCGTGGCTTCCAGCGCATCTGGGGTTTAGGATTCAGAACTGCTGCCCACGGAAAGCAGGGTGGTGTTGGAAGCCTTCATGTTTAGGACTTAGGGGCTGGGAAGGACAGCCTAGGGGGACACCTTAGCCCCCATCTGCGTGCCTTCAAGGGCCACGGCACGGCTGCCAGGCTATCCCCAGCCCTGGCTTCTCTGGGCCCAGCTTCCACGGGGACTGGGGTCAGCCTGGGGTGACACGGCTCTCAAGAGCCCTGGGAGCAGAGGTCTCTCCAGGGCAGCAAGAGCTGAGATTCACCACTGGGCCCTAGGGTGCTCCCAGCAGGGAACCTCTGCAGATTCCAGAGATGCAGGGAAGTCTGGGCTGAAAGCAGCCTGGCAGATTCCCCTCCTGCCCAGGAGGAGCTAGGAATCCCATTAAAGACCAAGGCACAGATCGATGTTACAGGCCTGGCAGGCCGTGGCTTTCAGACGCCTCCAGGAATAGAAACTCTCCAAAATGGGCCTGGGTGATTCACCCCCACATATGTGGTCTCCAAGTAATCAAAACAGCTTGTGTGTGACTGTGGGTGAATCACCTGGCCCTCCCCAGCCCAGGCCCCCCCATCATTCAGAGGAGAGCTTGACAGAACCATGACAGCCCCTTAAGCTCTCACTGTCCCCGATCCCATCATACCGGTGCTTGTGTGATGGGTAGAACCAAGTTCATTCACTGCATCAGGCCATGGTACCCCAAGCTGGCCGGGCAGGGCATAAGACAGGCCCTCCCCAAGCGAACCCACCCCAGGTCCCTGGCCCCATCTAAGCAGAGGTGAGGGCCCCTGGGTGCAGCAGAGGGAGGCCAGGAGTCTTGGGGGAAAGTGGTAAGGCGGAGACAAGCAGGTGTCCAGGACATGGAGCGTGGGAGCCCTGAGAAGGGGTCAGCCTTGGGGACCCTGCAGAGAGTGACTCACCACACAAATCCTCCTCAAAGGGAGCCTCATCCATCTCCTGTTCTAGCTGTCTACTTTTTTTTTTTTTAATGAGTATCTGTGTCTTATTGCTATGGCTTTTTATTTTAAATTCTGAATGCATACACGTGATTCAAATACATCTGTAAACAGACAGTAAAATGTCTGTGCCCTACCCCTGTCCCCCAGTCCAGTACTCATTTCCCCTGGGGGAACCCCTGATTGCAGCTTCTTTCAGAGTCTCTGCATCAGCATGTAAACATCCATGTGTCCTTATTTTCTCCCCTTTAACACAAACACAAGTCATCTTCCACCTCCTTTCTTGAAGAGTTTTGCTAACGGTCCTCATCAAGGGAGTGATGGTGGAGCCCTGGCAGGAGAACATGTGGTCCAGAGAGATTCAGAGTGTGCTGGGTTGTTAGGGATGGACCAGGCAGAGACTTGCCCAGGGTTGACCCATGGCTCCAGCCTCTCTACCCAGCTCCTCTCCTTCCCTCACCGCAGCCACTTCCCTAGGGAGTCAAAGTCAAAAGTCTGAAGACTTTTGCTTAGAAGGTTTTGCTAAGAGTCCCAGAGCCAGCCTCTCTAGTCCTGCCCTACCTTTCACTACCTGGAACAAATCAGAGGCCTTGGGAGTTTGGGTGGGTCCCTGTTGGCCTGCCTGCTGGGGAGCCCAGAGCAGGAGGGCAATGGAGCTAGAACCTTCACCCTCAGCATGTTCCTGGGGAGCCTCTGAGCTTGGAAGTCACTCCTAGATCAAGGAACAAGCCATTCTATTTGCCATAGAGCAGCTCACAGCACTGGGGACTCACCACACCCTCTCCCAACGCTGCTTTATTCTTCCTTTAGCATCAGAGCCTTTCCTGTGCTCATGGAGCATCCCCTCCTGGTGAGAAGAGTGGTCCACGGGGTGGGGGTGGGGGCATTGCAGGCTGTGAGTGCTAGGTCAGAGGATGCCTCTCAACCCTGCCCAGAGAGGGGAGCTCTGGGAACAGGGGCAAGGACAAGGCTGGGGAGGAAGATACTGGAGGTACAGAGAACAGTCTTAGTGCAGATTCGAGGCGGGGAGGAGCTTGGCATTCTAGGGGATCCGGGGGTTTCTTGGCATAATCGGAGGGCTGGCCAGACAGCAGCAGGGGCAGGGGAGTTTAGGGGCCCCAGGGAACACTGAATCAAACATCATACAGGAAGTTGTCCAATAAAACAGAACGGTCTGACATAGTCCAGAGCTTTTCTTCTCATTCCCAGCCAACTCAGGACCAGTTACTGCAGGCTGGGGCAGTTCAGGGACCGGACACAGCACAGACCCTCTCAGTTGACAGGGTCAGGGTGCAGTGAGAGCAACAGAAGCAACAGGAAGGAATCGGGAAGGGAAAGGGGTGGTTGCAGGTCTGATAGAAGGGCCACTGGCATCAGAGGCAGCCTAATTCCTAGAGCCTCAGGCCAGCCAGGCTCAGTAGCCACTCCCCGTATAGCCGCTTTGCTTCCCCAGTGGCTCAGATGGTAAAGAATCCGCCTGCAATGCAGGAGTTTCAGGAGACACAGGTTTGATCCCTGGGTTGGGAAGATCCCTTTGGAAAAGAAATGACAACCCACTCCAGTATCCTTGCCTGGGAAATCCCATGGACAGAGGAGCCTGGACCATGCTGCATCACCAACTCAATGGACATGAGTTTGAGCAAACTCAGGGAACTAGTAGAGGACAGTGGAGCCTGGCATGCTGCAGTTCACAGGCTTGCAAACAGTTGGACACAATTTAGTGAGTGAGCAAGATAACCACTTGGCAAACTCGGCTCGCTGCCTAACTTTTGTAAATTAGGGATCAGACATTCATTCCATCAACAAACGCCTCACCAGGCAGTGGTGGTCAAGACGGACAGTAGGACTTGCTTCAGGACACTGTTTTTAGGAGCTGACACGACAGCAGAGGTCAGAGCACCAGCAATTGTCTGATATTTACTGAGTCCCCAACAGACCCCATGGACCTTACCTATGCCTCAAAGGTTGCTTAGAAAAAAAGGAAAAGCAGCAACAAGGAGAATGAACCCTTCCTGATGGAAGGTTTCCCAGAAATAAGAGGCAGCCTCAACGGAGAGGTGAGGGCAAGAGAAACTGAGGGTTGGCAGGCAGGGAGACACCCTCGACACCACACCTCCAGGCTCGGCCACACATCTGTCCCCAAACTCTATCTGTGCCTTTAGCCTGCCTGACTCAGTCCACTGTGGTGCAGACAAGGCCCTTTTCAGAGGCCTGAACCAAGTCCCTGAGGACTGCTTGCAACAGGCACCCTAGTCGTCTGGCAAAGACAGCTGAACCCTAATAGCACCTGTAGAGACCGACAGTGTCCAGCCACCCTGAAACCTAGCACTCAGGGTAGCTGACAGCATCAAGGTCACGGCGCTTCACAGCTGGTAGAATATGGCGGGGGCGGGCAACAACCCTTTAGATTTCGCCCCTCCCCTCCCACACGCCCCTTCCGGCTGTAACCGGAAGTACAGTGTGAGGTGAAGGCAGAAAGTTCTGGATACTCGGATATCTGGGTCTGGGCTCTCCTTTCAGCTCCTGTCATGATTTTGGCCAGCGAGTTATGCAAGTGGGGCCAGCACTTCCAGGGAGTCTGGACATAAATGGCTCCAAGTTACCACCCCTAGCTTTCTTGTCCAGATTCTTCAAGGCCCCTGGACGGTCTGGCCTTTTAGAGGGACGGTGTCCTGGGCTGGACCATGGAGGGAGCTTCCTGGTCTTTTCTGCTGGGTCTTGGCTAACAGGGCCGTAGACCCTCCTCCTGCCTGGCCCCTGGGAGCGTCTCACCTCCAGCCTCCCAGGCTCGCTGACACCTGCTCCCAGTTACACTGTACGTTTCTTGAGGACTTGGAATAGTGGATCATTTTGGAATACTTTTTCCTTCATGTTTTCCTGCTGAATAAAGTGCACTCCTCCTTTAACCCATGTGTCCATTGGGAGTGTAACAATCTCCCGCTTTAGTTATTTAATGTCTGTCCTACTTCTCTTTGTGAGTGTCTTCCCTTCACTTCATTCCTTCCCAGCCCTCTCTCACTGACACACATTTTTATCTTTGCTGCATGAAAATGAAAATTGTTAATGGAGATATAATGGTAGGTCCTTTTGTTGCCATGAATTGTCTCCCAGCACCTTAATGATGAGCCCATCTTCAGCCCTCTGCCGTTGCAGTAAATAATGTTCATTTCCTTCCTGGAAATCTTTGAAGTAATTTTAATTAAAAAAAATTTTTTATCCTGGGTTGGAGGATGAAAAAGCTTCTCCAACACCAAGGGCCTGACAGATCCCTGTAAGGGTGAAGCCAACCTCCCTATGTTCATGCAAAGGCCCTTTGACCCCTGGATCCTCTTGTCCCTAGCTGTGCTGCCCGGGGGGCGGGGGGGGGGCACATTTGCTCCTTACTGTCCTCACATGTCTTCTCAGCCACTCCCCAGTCTTGGCGCGGCCTCCACCCCTGGACACCCCACCCCTCAAGGAGACCTCAGGAAGGCCAAGACAGCACCCTCCGCCATTCACAGGGCACGTCTCAAGACTGTGGCCTACACACTTATAAATAAAATAAGTTCATTCCCCCAAGCAAATTGTGAGGCGTCTACTATCATTAGCCTCATTTACAGATGAGGAAACTGAGGTACAGCAAGGTCAAGACTAGATTCCCAGCTGCCAGTCGGGGCACTCAGCACACACCTGCACCACTTCAGGACATATCTTCACAAACCCCTAAGGGAGGGCCCTTGAGCACCTCCACTTCAGGGGTGTAGAAACGGAGACATGAGAGGTTAAACACCTTGCCCAAGATGACCTAGTTATTAAGAAGCTGAGGTGCAACGCAAACCACGCCTGCCTGACTGCAGAGGCCCCACGGTCACTGGGACTCTAACCACCTTTTAATTTCCATGTACTGCTCTCAGTGTGTGACCTCTTCTCGCCTCCTGCCCCTCCCCCGTTCCCCACAGGCACACGTGGCAGCCTCTCAGCCCCTGAAAGCTCCCCTCCCCCTCTAGTCCGCCCTCTACTCCACTGCCCAGTGCCTCCCCAGCCCGGAGCGGTCCCCACCCCTGAGCCACTGGGACAGCGGAAAACACGCCAAGGGTCAAAGGGAGCCACTCAAAGCAGTGGTCCTGGAGCACCAGCACCCCTTCCTGGTGCGAGATTAGACCCACCCCAGCCTCTCCCACATCTCCCTCAGCCCTCACCAGGATCCCCACCACCCACAGACACCTCTGCCTCCAACGTCACAGACAAAATGTGGCTTCTCAAGCGTGAACCTCAGGCTCCTTATCCTCAAACCAGCACAGTCTGCACCCAGCCAATTACCACAAGGTGTTTCTGCAGCTTAGAGAAATTCACCTCCCAGCTCAGCCCACCTCACCTGTCACCTCAGGGAAACTGCTCCATCAAGCTGTCACTACTGTTTATAAGGAGTGTCCCTAGAGCATAGAAAAATGTTCGAGGATGTCACAAGAACAAAACTTCATTCCCTACACGTTGGTATTGAAGGAAGAAAATGACTCGCAAATTGGATGGGTACTTGTTCTATAATCTAAGGTGACCAGAAGCCTTAATGTAGGTGTGATATGATTTTTAAAGAGATTTCTGTGAAAGAACATTAACCTCTGTTACATAACTCTTATAGTGTTATATGAAGGGAAAGCTATTATGGAAGGAAAAGTTTTCAGTGTTCATTAAAATAATGGATCTACACCTCTTCTAAATGAAAAGAACATGGGTGTGAATATTGATAAGATTCCCTGGTGGCTCAGAGGTTAAAGCGTCAGCCTCCAACGCGGGAGACCCAGGTTCGATCCCTGGGTCGGGAAGATCCCCTGGAGAAGGAAATGGCAATCCACTCCAGTATTCTTGCCTGGAGAATCCCATGGGTGGAGAAGCCTAGTAGGTTACAGTCCACGGGGTCGCAAAGAGTCGGACACAACTGAGCAACTTCACCTCACCTCACCTGAAAGCACAGAGGCCTTGGACTAAACAACGTCCTCAAAGTTCTGAACTCAAGAAGGTGTTAATTACACGGACCATCTCCACGGGGGTAGGGGTGGGTGAGGGGGTTGCTCTCCAGGCACTCATCTTCTAGCCCAGATGCTTCTGCCGTCTGGATTTCTTGCTTAGTTCTACCCTCCATCCCGGGCCAGGATTTCTCACCCAGTTGAGTCCCTGTTCCTGTCATTTCCCAGCCTCCTGCAGAAAAAGCACAAGCATTCCCTCTGACAGCCTCCTTTAAGGTCTCAGCTTCCTCATCTCTACTCTGGGCACAGTTGTGCCACAGCTCGCACAAGCTCTCTCTCTAGGATTATCTGATTCTATTGTCAGCTCAGTTGGTAAAGAATCTGCCTGCAATGCAGGAGACCCTGGTTCGATTCCTGGGTCGAGTAGATCCGCTGGAGAAGGGATAGACTACCCATTCCAGTCTTCTTGGGCTTCCCTAATGGCTCAGCTGGTAAAGAATCCGCCTGCAGTGAGGGAGACCTGGGTTCTATCCCTGGGTTGGGAAGATCCCCTGGAGAAGGGAAAAGCTACCCATTCTGGTATCCTGGCCTGGAGAATTCCGTGGACTATACAGTCCATGGGGTCACAAAGAGTCAGACTGAGCGACTTTCACTTTCACTAATGTCCGAGGAGACAGAAGCAGACAGAACCCCAGGGTCCAACTCTCAGCTTGTTCACTGGCAGCAAGGAAGAAAAGGCAGATTTACTGTTACTCTGCTGCCCCCCAGTCTGTTCCCTTCCCCTCCCTCTTTCCCCTTACCTGCTCCCCTAATCCATACCTTCTGTAGGCCCCTACTCCTGGCCATCAGCCTGACCCTCCTCTTACTTACCCACCCCTCCCAGCCAGGGTCCCATCTCTCACCAGCAGCAGCACCCCCTCGCCCCCGTTGGTATGGAGCCTGCAAGGCCACCTCCACTGGTCCCCTGGGAGCACCCTGCTTCCCCTGCCCTGCCAGCCCCCCTGCCCCTGCCCTCTTCCCTGGCCTCCTGGCCTCTGTCTCTGCCCTTCATTCCTCCTTTGCCCTGAACCCCACTTCTGGCCCTTCTCTGACCTCCAGCCACCTGAACAGACTGCTCCTCTGTCCACATAACTTTCCTACCCAGTCTCCTCCACCTTCCATCTCCCCACCTGTGAGCCATCTTGCAAACCATCCCAGGAGCTGTATGCCCCTGCCAGTGGGCACCTGGGCCACTTGGAGCTTCATGAGATGGCTACCTCCTGGGCTCAGGGAGTCTGGTGGGCCCACCAGTGCTTCAGGAAGCCCCCAGCTCTACAGTCAGTTTTCAGCCATCTGGGAGGACTGGCCTGTGTCGCTGGTGGCTGCCCTTCCTTGGGATCAGTCCACAGAGGGTAAACAAGTTCCTCTGTGTCTACTCTAGGGCTCCTCCAGGCCCTCCAAGCCATCAGTGGAAGGGGGTGGCTGGACTCGGTGGACTCAGCATCTTTTCCCACAAGGTCCTTCCTTTCCAGGTCGCCAGGCACTGACACCTCATTAAGGAGCGACTGTCCCCGTGCCTAGTACATAACCCATGCCTCAAACCAGCCTCCAGGGGACAGCATCTGGGCATCCCTTTGGCAGAGCAAAGGCTGCCTAAGTAGGGGCGGCTATGGCAGCAGGGGGAGGGGTGATGCCAGGCTATAATGTACTGGGGCATAAAAGCCTGCAGGAAGGGGGCAGGGAGGGGGGTCAGACCTGCCCTACCCCAGCTTGGCCTCAGAAGAACCTGACTTAGGTTCCTGAGGTCACAGCTACACCCACCATACAGCATCCTGCCACCCCGGAGATGCTGGGCCAGACTCTGGTCGGCCCTTCTCACCCCCAACCACCTCGGCTGCCCAAATTGCCACCAGGGGTCATGTGCTTTCCTGGCCCACCTTGTAAAGGCTCCCTTTTGGAGCTAACAACTTGATTGCCTCCATGGGGCTGTGTGCTGTGTTTAGTCCCTCAGTTGTGTCTGACTCTTTGCGACCCCATGGATTGTAACCCCCCAGGCTCCTCTGTCCATGGGGATTCTCCCAGCAAGAATACTGGGGTGGATTGCCATGCCCTCCTCCAAGGGGTCTTCCCAACCCAGGGATTGAACCCAGGTTTCCCGCATTGCAGGTGGACTTTTTATTGTCTGAGCCACCAGGGGAGCCCTCAGTTGCCTGCCTGGGGCACTGGCCACCAAAGTCACCCTGTTTGTGGGACCCCTCTGTGCCCTGCTGCTTCTCCTTTGTACCCTTAACACCAAAGACTGATTTCATCCCCCCTCCCATGACAGAACTTGGTGGTTTCTAACCCTGCTCTGGTTCTACAATCACAAAACTTCAGTTTGCATGAGGGCCAGGACCTCTCTGACCCTCTCCCTCTCTTGGCAGTGGCAATGGAATGTACTCGAATTAAACTCTTATGGGTCCCCAGGCACACTCCCAATCCCCTTGCTCTGTTGGCTTTTTTTGTCCCAGGACCTCAGGCAGTTTAAGTCTGGAGATCAAATGTGAGCTGACCAAGGACTCTAAACAGCATAAATCTCCACTGAAAGCCTCCACTCTGAGCTTTTCATTTCAGGGAAGGTAGACACGGCTGGAAGCAGTGGGAAAATCCAGTGGGTGAACAAGATGCTTAGATTCACCCTGGTCCCTTGTCCCTACACCCATCCTCAGGGGTCCGAGTTATTTCTTGGGTAAGAGGCAGCTTCCCCTCCGGTGATGCTAGTTTGCACCCTGGGGGTTCAGGTGGCTGACTGTTCAGCCTCTGTTCAGCACTTGAACCCCTGTTCAGGTGCTGGTGGCCCAGGGCTTCGGGGGTTCATGGACACTAAGCTTCAAGTGGAGGAGGCAGCACAGCCGGACAGGGAGGGAGTTTTGGGGGCTGGCCTCTCAGCAGTCTGATAGGCCCTCTCCCCAACTCCACTCCCCAGGGAAGGACACTGTCCTGCTGG
The DNA here is from genome assembly GCF_016772045.2 of Ovis aries. Classification (NCBI taxonomy): domain Eukaryota; kingdom Metazoa; phylum Chordata; class Mammalia; order Artiodactyla; family Bovidae; genus Ovis; species Ovis aries. Next base: position 232,733,471 of record NC_056055.1, read on the forward strand.
GGTTTGGCCCAGGGTCCTCGTTTCCACTGACTGTGCCCAGGACACTCTGATCCTCTTTGGCTCTTGAGATGCACTGAAAAAGAAGACCCTGACACTGGGAAAGACTGAGGGCAGGAGGAGAAGGAGGAGACAGGGGACGAGATGGTTGGATGGCATCACCGACTAAACAGACCTGAGTTTGAGCAAACTCGGAGACAGTGAAGGACAGGGAAGCCTGGTACGCTGCAGTCCATGAGGTCGCAAAGAGACGTACATGACTGAACGACTGAGCAACAGCAACCATCCAGCCTGGACACACGAGCACACACAGGCCTCTTCACTGCAGAGTCGCTGGGCCTCAGAGCAAACACCTGGGGGTGGGGTGGGTATTTCCCTCTCTCCCGCAAACCCGGCTGGCAGGCACCCCAGTTTCAACACCACAGTGACCACATTTCCAAGAAGAGGCTCCCAGAGCCGCAGTCAGACAAAGGAGCTGTGTTACCTCGGGCCATGCTTGCTGCCAGCACACAGGAACGTCTGGAATGGATCAGACAAGGGCTTCAGGTTACACGAAGCAGCCGGGTCTCAGAAACTAGAGTGTGTGGTCCTGGACCCAGCGGCCACCCCCAGCCCAGCTCAGACTCCTGTCTGGATGAGAGGCCCAGGCAGCAAAAGTCGGCAGGATTCCACATGTCTGTTCATTATTTTCTCCATCAGGAAGTCTTTCCTTCTTAACTGACCCTCAAAGAGGTAACAGACCACCTTGCTATAGAGGAGGCTTTGCCCAGTTAGTCTGTCCCAGAGTCCAAATTATTTGTGCGGTGTGCAATCATTTTTCCTCAGACCTTCACAGGCTCACAACCGGAATTATACACACCTACCCTGAGAGGTACACATACCCAGAGGCACACAGGTGTATGGACATGTCCACACACACAAATACACACCCAGAGACATGGCCTAACCTGGAGACACACACACTCACACACAAACTCATCCAAAGATACACACACTGAGGCACAAACACTCCCACATACACGTATCCAAGGACACCCACACATGCCTCTGTTCCCGCACACACACACACAGACTCACTCACACCTAAAGACACAGGTATGTGTCAAATTACAACAAATCGCAATCAGACAAGTCAAACGTGTAAGGAGACCTAAAGTCAGAAAACTGCACATACACACTCACACAGCTACACACTCACACAGCTACACACTCACACAGCTACACACTCACACAGCTACACACTCTCAGACAGGCACACCCCTGAACCATGCACAGACTGGCCGCAGCTCCATTACCTCCTAGCTGGTTCACAACTGCCTCTGCCTCCCCAAGGCCACAGTCCTGGCTTCCCAAGCCTTCCTTACCCAGAGTCCTGAACGAGAGACAAGACAGCAGGTCATTCGAGACTTGAGAGGGAATGGAGTCAGGATCCCAGCAAACTTGGCCTGAGCCAGCGACCCTGACACATAGCATCAGCCTCCTATAACACATATTCATGGTCGCCCATGGGCCAGGGTGAAACCCCAGAGCTCCCCACCACCTCAAGATGCAACTGGAGAAGAATTTGAAAATATTCTTGCAATAAATCCTAAGAGTTTTCATCATAAGGAAAAATATTTTTTCTCTTTCTTTAATTTTGTATCCATATGAGATGATGGATGTCCACCGAACTTATTGTGAAAATCATTTCACGATGGATATCAGTAAAATCAGTATTCTCTACACCTTAAACTTAAACAGTGCTGTGTGGCAATTACATCTCAATAAAACTGGAAAGAAAAAAAAGAAAATATTCTTACAGTTTGCATTTGGAGAGTCATTAACCCAAAAGTTTCTTGAAGAATCCCAAACTGAATAAAAACAACTGAAAAATGAATGCTATGGAGAACAATAAATGAGAAATGAAAAAACATACTGCTTATGAAAGTGAAACATTTAGTTTATTATGCTATATCTCACATGAAAGAACTATATTAGATTTTTTTAATTCTGTGGAGTAATACATAAGCTAGAATACAACTTTAAGAAAATAAATTTGCCTGTATCATTCAGAAAACATCTTGTAACAAAGTCTCACCTAGGAGAAAAGTGAAAGTGAAGTAGCTCAGTCGTGTACGACTCTTGCAACCCCATGGATGGTAGCGTACCAGGCTCCTCAGTCCATGGGATTTTCCAGGTAAGAGTACTGGAGTGGGTTGCCATTTCCTTCTCCAGGGGATCTTCCTGACACAGGGATAGAATCTGGGTCTCCCGCGTTGTAGGCAGATGCTCTACCGTCTGAGCCACCAGGGAAGTCCATCTAGGAGAAAGTTAGTGCCAATTTCTCAAACTCTGTAAACTATGTGGCACAGATGCTGTTGAAATTACTGAACAGAATAGAGAAGATTGGGAATTCCCTGGCTGTCTGGTGGTTAGGCCTCTCTGCTTCCATTGCAGGGAACATGGGTTTGATTCCTGGTCAAAGAATTAAGATCTCAGATGCCATGATGTGGCAAAAAAACAAAAAAAAAAAAAGAATTGAGAAAATTTACTGAGAAGTGAGAAGAGCTTGGGCTTCCAAGGGCTTCCTATGGAATTGATTTTCTTTACAAAAGACAATGTTATGTCATTTGTTCCTAAAATTTGTAAGAAGTACAATCAAGGGTCTCTTTCTGTAACCAGGTGACTGAAAAATGGTTGAGCCAACCTTGCATACTCTGGTCTTTTGCCGTTTCTCTGTGGCCAGAAAAAAAGAAAAAGGTTTTAACAAATACTTTTTATATGGCTTTGAGAAATATTTGCTCTTTATAGATAGACTCTCACTTGAAAGAAAAATTAGGGCAGCTTGACTGTTGCTGGGGACACTGAAATCAGGAGAGTGAATGAAGCTTCCAGATCCTCTTTTGTCTGACTTCTGCCATCTCTGGACAATGAGAAACTCTCCAGGAACTCCAAGCAGAGGACAAAGGGCAGGGCTTGGGCCAGTCTCACAGCCACCCTCTGTGGCTTCCCTGGTGGTTCAGTGATAAACAATCCATCTGCCAACGTGGGAGATCTGGGTTCGATTCCTGGGTTGGGAAGATAACCCCAGAGTAGGGAATGGCAACCCACTCCAGTATTCTTGCCTGGAAAATCCCATGACAGAGGAGGCTCGTGGACTACAGCCCACAGGGTCGCAAAGAATCAGACATGACTGAGCGACTGAATACAAACAAACACTAGAGGAGGAAAGTCAGCTTTGAAACGGTTCCCACCTTGGGGTGGGAAGCATCATGAATGAGGACTCCCCTAGAGAACAAGCTTCCAAGGAGAGTTGGGGGGGTGGGCAAACATGGGCGGCCCCCTACACCCCGACACCCTGGGGCTGGGCAGAGTCTCCCAGAACCCATTGCTTACCCTTGCCCTGGGGAAAAGAGGGCTAGGGGTTTCTAGGCAACAGGGCTCCTTTCCCATGGTTCCAAGGAACTGAGTCATTGGTTTCCTCACTTGGCTGGACATTGCAAGCTCTGTCCTTGGTTGGTCCTGTCTGAAATGCTAGGACCTGGGAGGAGCTGGGAGGTGTCACAGGTCACGGAGAGAAAGGAGGGTCCTCAGGAGTGGGGTGATTTAGAGCCTGGAAATGATGGGAATCAGACGTTTCCCAGAGAAATTTCCAGTCCAAAAGAGTGGGGGTGGTCCGAAGTGATGTTCAGAAAAGCAGTCCGGTTCTGCTGCCCCAAGAAGACTGCATCCTCTTGGCTGCCTGCCCCCAGGGTTGCAGCAGTCTGGGCCTCAGACCTCTGGCTCCATAGACACACACAGGGGTATCTTCTTGGACACCTAAGCAGGTGGCCATGTGGCCCCAAGATCCCCAAAGTAAAGGTTTCTGTGGGTCTTGGGCAACGACAGGGGCTAAATGTGTCCCCTGAACTCATTCACAAGAGGGAGGGACCCATTACAGACCAGTGAGTGGTCTGAAGTCAACAAAGAGGTCCCCATGTCTGATTTGGAGAACTGCTCTGTGTGTGTGTGTGTGTGTGTGTGTGTGTGTGTGTGTGTGGTGTGTGAGAGAGAAAGGACAGGAGGAACTTGGGGGTCAGGGGTCAGGTGAAGGAGTGTGTGTGGAAGCTGAACATGGCCTGGCCCCGGGCACAGTGCACAGGGCAGAATCTTGTTCTGATTGTGGGGTCGGTGCCATGATTCCTCCCGCACCAGGTGGCAAACAGGCTGCAGCAACGAGGCAGCCCATCCACTGGAAAGACGTTGTGGGGTAGGGGAAGTTCAAGGAGAGGCCACCACTCCCCGCTCCCCAGTCATCTCCCTGGGCTGCCACCCCCACCCCCAGCAGACCCAGGCCCAGAGTGTCCTGCTGGGCTCCGCGAAAAGAGCCAGTCCTTCCATCCTCAATCTGGGTGGCATCCCTGGTGTCCTGCCATGCCATGCCTACAAGGATACAAATGGCCTGGGAAGTGAGAGCACTGAGGAGCAGTTTCTTTCCTGGCTGTTTGGCCTGGACCAGGGCTCAGCAGAAACTCTACTTGGGGGTAGGACCTACCCCTGGAGCAGATGGAGCGAGAGAAGAAGTGGGTAACTACTCCGGAAGGGGTTTGTGGAGGGTTCCTCAAACTCCCATCTCCCCACTTGGCCTTGGCATTAAAATTCAGAGCTCAGAGTTACAGTTTCATGGTACTACATTCACTTCATAACTATTAGCAAGCTTGAGGCCGTCAGCAGGCAGAGATCTCAGCCCTCCAGCCCATGAATCCTGGAGAATAGTCACTGATCAGGGAGTCTGTCTTCACAGCAAGAGCTCTCATCCCACAGGAAGGTGGTTGTCAAGACTGAGAAGTGTACAGGGGCCAAAAGAAAGCATAGTTCTGGATGCTGACCACACCACACTGTGCCCTCGGAATGGGGCAGGGAGACTGCGCTCTGTGTCTGGGCTCTCCGGGGTCACCCCGCCCTGCTCCGTCAGCGGTCCAGCACTCACCTTCCCGGCGGGGACACGCCGCCACCTTCTGGCTGCCCCAGCTGGAGCTGTCTGGCCCAGCTGGGCAGATAGAACAGTTTAAACATGGGTGCCCCCGTTTCTGGCCGGTCCAGCCTTTCCTTGCTTTTGTCCTGAATGGGAAACAGGAGGAGCCCACGGGAAGGGAATTTAGGAAAGGGTGCATGGGCTTCCCAGGTGGCAGTAGTGGTAAAGAACCCACCTGCCAATGCAGGAGACTCAAGAGACGCAGGTTGGATCCCTGGGACAGGAAAACCTCCTGGAGAAGGGCTTGGCAACCCTCTCCAGTATTCTTGCCAGGAAAACCCCATGGACAGAGGAGTCTGGTGAGCTACAGTCCATTGAGTTGCAAAGAGTCGCACATGACTGAAGTGACTTAGCACACACAACTTAGCACTCATGTAGGGAGGCCCCCTTCCAAAGCCCGAAGCCCGGGAGCCTCCAGGCTCAGAAAGGGACCCCATCCTCCCCACCCCAATGCTGCTCCAGCTGGAGCTCTCTCCCCCAGGGGGCTGAGAACTCACTGTGAAGAGGGGGCTTCCAGGAGTGCTGGAGGGCCTGCCAGCCTGCCCTGGAGCCTCCCACCACGGGCTGCTCCCTGCGCCCGGCAGGCCCCTGGCTTACAGAGGTCCGGGGAAGTCCACCGGCAGGGGCATGAGGCCCCTGGGCCAGTTTGCAAAAGGCAGGGAGATGGTGGGAGGCGGTGACTGGGTAGGAAAATTGTAGGGACAGGAAAACAGACTGCTTGGGTGGCTGGAGGCCAGAGACAGGCCAGAAGGGGTGTCCATGGCAAAGGAGGAGAAGAGAGCAGAAAGGGAGGCCAGGCGAAGAGGCCAGGCGGCAAGGGAGCAGGGTGGAGGGGCTGGAGCTTCCCAGGGGCTGGTGGAAGCTTGGGCCTTGGAGGCTCCAAAGTGGGGAGGGAGCCTGCTAATGAGGGGTGGGAGCCTGGCTGGGCAGGGTAGGTGAGGAGGAGGAGGGCCAGACCAGGGCTGAGAGTGGGAGCCCGGGGAAGGCAGGGGTAGGGGGAAGCTGGTAAGGGGGAAGAGGCAAGGGAAGGAGGAGGGGGAGGGGCGGGCTGGGGGCAGCAGAGCAACAGTAGGGTTCACTGTTGCCAGTGAACAAGGCAAGTGCTCGACCCTGGGGTTCTGGAATCTGCCTCTCTTCCCTTAGGATGTGTTCTTGTGATCTTGGTAGTGGTGGTGGTTTAGTTGCTAAGTCGTATCCGACTCTTGTGATCCCATGGACTGTAGCCTGCCACGCTCCTCTGTCCATGTGATTCTCCAGGCGAGAATACTGGAGTGGGTTGCCATTTCCTTCTCCAGAGGATCCTCCCAACCTAGGAATTGAACCTGGGTCTCCTGCATTGCAGGCAGATTCTTTACCTACTGAGCTATGAGGGAACTTAGAAGTGGAGAATTCTAGAGAGAAAGAGCCCAGCCTGCACCACAACTGTGCCCACTGTAGAGATGAGGAGACTGAGGTCCACATGGAGACCATCAGAGACAGCACCTAGGCTGGAACCGGGTGTGTTTCTCCCGGGGCAAGGCCCCTCTCCAACCTGAGCCAGCCTGTGTCAGGCCCCATTTGGGGGCTTATGAGACAGACTCCTGGCTCCCCCTCGCCCCTTGGAGAGAAGCCTGAGAGCCTGGCTGGCTGGTACACTCCAGAGCGGTCCCTCCCAGCTAGGCACATCACCCCTCTCCCATGGCAGGCTCAAGGGCTTGGGTGCCTGGGAGATGTTTGGGCTGAGGAATTTCTTAGAGCAAACAGAGATCCCCATATTTGTCTCTGAGCATCCCTGACCCAGAGGGGCCCGAGCAGCAAAGGCAGCCATTGAGGTTGGTCAAAACCCATGGAGTCCCCCCGGGGCTGTGTGCTGGAGCACCGTGAGCCAGGCTCTGCCCCCGTTCTCCCTGGAGTCAGGACCAGTGAGAACTGTCAGGTAAGAAACCTCTCTGTGGAGACATCTTCCACCCCTCACCCATCATTCACACAGTTGGATCCCTATGCTCTCTGAATCCCAGGAAGGACTTCAAGGAGACCTCCCAGGACAGTGACAGAAATCACCCAAGACTGGACACTGGATCGGGGCACACCTGACCCCTCCCATGTGTGACCGACTGATTTCGCCTAGAACTTCCATGAGTTTCACAACAAGGACCAAAGAACCTGGGTTTCTGGAGACTGAGTGGCCTCTCCTTGCAAGTCCAGGTGACCTCATGCCTTTCCCTCTAGATGCTTCAGTCTTCAAGCAAATGGGCAAGAAATCTTGAACCCCATCAAGCCGTTCCCCACGTCATACCCCTCCCTCATCTTCATTTCATCTCTGAGCTCCCTCCGAATGATTCTCCAGAGCCAAGGCCACCGTTCTTCATTCTACCAGCTCTTTGCCATCTTCCACTCCCCTCTGGTCCTCACCAGTGCTCATTACAATGGCTCCTTGCCAACACCCCAAGATGCTGGCGGGTTGCTGAGAAGGACTTCTCCTTCTCACAGTGAGGCAGGCAAGGGGAGAATATGACAGGGTCCCAGACCGGATGTAGGGATCAGAAAGTGAGGGTGGTGATGCCATCCCCGCTGCCCGGCTGGAGACTGAGATCAAGGCAGTGTGCCTAACCACCCCCTACCCCCTGCCAGAGATCCCCATGGCTCAGCCTGGTGTGGGATCACTGGTCTGATCTCTACACACCTAAGAGTGGAAACCACATCCTGTCAGCTCTGGGGGGTTCTATACCAGGAGCCGTGGAATGATTCCCTGAGCCTGGGAGGTGAGAATCCCATTAGGGAGAGACATGGGCAGGTAAGCACACCTGCAAGAGCTGATGGCCCAGCCCTGTCGGGTCAAGGCTCCTGGGTGATGTCGGTCAGCGTGGCCCAGAGAAGCCCCTAGGGACTGGTGCTGACCTGCCCCCACCCCCTGTAGCCGAACCCCCATCCTCATGAGATCCTGGGGAAAGAGGAGGAGAATCCTGAGTTAACCAAGACTAGGGGCTCTCAAAACAGAAATCAAGTCCTGAAAGAAAGGAAGACACTCTGGCCCCATCACATGTGAATTTATGAACTGAGACATGAACGGCCCCAACAGCATGGAGGCTCAGATCCTGGGGCAAACCCCGCAGGTTTGGACGAAGGCTCGTGGAGGGGACTTGGATTCCAGGAACCATGGCTGTTCTGAGGGAGAGCCTGTTCCGAGGGAAGGTTCTGTGGTGAGATGACTGACAACAGCACGAGAGCGAATTCTCAGAGTGAAAATGAGAATGTCGTGTTGGGGGGAGCCCCGAGAGTGACTCAGCTCTGGTGTCGCACGGGATGTTCTGCTACAGCTAGAGTTGAAGACGCTCTTTCAGGAGTTGAGAAGAGCACAACCGAAAACCCTGTCACAAACTGGCATGGAGCTCATTGTCACAGCTCCGCAGAGGCAGACCCCGGCCCCAAAGAGGACAAAGCAAGACCACTGCCTGTGCTCACGATAAGGGATCCTTCCGGACACCCTGCACACATCAGGCACTGCGCTCAGCCCTGCAGATGCCACGATGAAGTCAGACGCATCCCCATCCCAGGCTATCTGAACGCACATCACAGTGCCCCACACCCCCCTTGTGAGACAGGAGTGGGTGTTCTCACTGCGTTGTTCTCGCCATGCTGCTGGGACTTCATTCCTCATCCCCCAACCCCCATGCAAGCTCTACGGGGACCAGAGTGTACCTGCAGGCCTATGACTCTGGTTGTCTTTTGCGATAACAATCCCTGCTCATGGATAAAGAAATCAGGAGGCTCAGATGATCTGTGCGAAAGGATGGTGTGGCTGGGAGAGCAAAGCCCTGCAGACCAGCCTAGGGAGAGGTAGGCTTGGGTGGTTAAGACTGAAGAGGGAAAAAGGCTGAAGGAGAGGGAGTCCCAGGAGGCAGCTGCCTTCCGTAAGAAGCAGATTTCGAGGGTGAGTAATGGGAAGAGGTTTTCACTTATTTGCTGAGCATTAAGAATGTATTCCCAGACATGTGACTCAGTTTCCTCTGAAAAACAATGATGTGGGAAAAAAAAAAAGAGTTAGGAAGAGGAAAGAGAATGCATGCAATGGGTGCCCACATTTGGGTCCTGACCTGATTCTAATAAACTAGCTGTAAAAAGATACTCTTGAGATAACTGGGCAAATCTGAGTACAGATTGGGTGGTAAATGATTTTAAAGACTAACTTCATTTTTTTTTTAAGCTAAGATGGGTGATGGTTGCATTAAAAGGTGTCCTCAAGACTTCTGGTTGCTAACGGAGGGGAAGAGGGAGAAGGATGAACTGAGAGCTTGGGGTTAATAGATGCAAAGGATTACATTTAGAATGGATAAACAACAAAGTCCTACCATATAGCATGGGCTTCCCAGGTGGCACAGTGGTAAAGAACCTGCCTGCCAATGCAGGAGACACAAGAGATTCAGGTTCAATGGCAGGTTCGATCCCTGGGTTGGGAAGATACCCAGGAAGAGGGAATGGCAACCCACTCCAGTATTCTTGCCTGGAAAATTCAATGGACAGAGGAGCCTGGCAGGTTATAGTCCATGGACTTGCAAAGAGTCAAACACGACTGAGCACACGTGAGCGTGTGCACACATACACACACACACACACACTTTACAGCACAGAGAACTGTATCCAATCTCCTAGGATAAACCATAATGGAAAATAATATTTTTTAAATGTATATATTAGCATGTGTATAACTGAATTCACTTTGCGATACAGCAGAAAAATAGCACAACATTGTAAATCAACTATTACTATATGGAATTTAAAAAATTGTCCTCAACAGAAGTGACACGCCCTGATGTGTTAGGCTGACATGTTGTGAGGTCAGTGGGAGTAATGAGGGAGGGAATCCATGCAAGAATTTTGGCAGAAGTTGGTTGCTGTGGTTGCTGGGTGGGGAGTCCCAGTAGGGCAAGGTGCGTTCCTGCCGAGGCTGAGTTTCTGCTCCAGTGGTGAAAGAAGAAAGCAGAACTTGCCCACTGAATCCTTGAGGACCTCTGAGGCCTACCAGGGCCATGGAAGGTGGGTGCCCAGTGTGGTTCTTTAGGACTCTACTAGGATTCTTTGACACACTGCCCCAAACTGGAGATCAGAACATCTTAGGCACATCCATATTCTAGAGAACCCCTCAAAGTAAATAAGAATTGTCATAGGTTCATGCTGGACCTTGGTCAACCTAAGCCATTGTCAACATTCCCATGTTTGACTTTGGCGTATTCAACTTTCCAAGAGCCCCATCGCCCTTGGCCACAGTCCAGATCGACACTCTCTACCCCCTTCACACACTCAACCCAAAGAGATCTGTGTATGGGTTTGTGCTCAGTTATGTCTGACTCTTTGTGACCCCATGGACTGTAGCCCACCAGGCTCCTCTGGTCATGGAATTTTCCAGGCAAGAATACTGGAGTAGGTTGCCATTTTCTACTCCAGGGGATCTTCCCAAAGGATTGAACCTGTATCTCTGTGTCTCCTGAACTGGCAGACAGACTCTTTACTACCACACCACCTGGGAAGACTCCCAAAGAGATCTATTGGCTATTTGTTTTGTTTTGTTTTCTCCCTTTGATCAGGAAAAAAAATTAATTCATGATTAATTGTCCAACACAAGAGCTACGGCCTGGAGCACCTGTCTGGCAACCCACAGCTGTTTGTGCATCTGCCTCTCTTGGTCTGTGTATCACCCTAGTTTTGCTGTTCATGGGATTTTAACTGAGGCTAATCCTTATAGTTTATGACGGTGAATGGAAAATGGAAAAATGAAAGTGCTGATGCTAGTGCTAGGAAATGAACTTAATACAGGTGAGGTGAAGACGGAAATCATGAGATGTGGTGAAGCAACCAACGTTGGCCTCGGTCAGCTGTATTTGGATGTAAGCCTGCCACACATGCCGCAGTATGAAGGGCAAGAATACAGTCAAAGAGCAGTCAAAGAGCATGGGCATGGGCATGGGCATGGGCATAGTCGTGGCCATAGAAGATTGCATTGAGGCTGCAAGGTGCAATTAGAGGTTTGGTTGAATTTTCAGCTGTGGGTGGGGAATAGGACCCATTCCATACTCCCTGTCCTCTCCAGCTAGCCCTGAGTCTGTTGCTAGACTTAACATCCTCAGCGCTGTCTTCTAAGCACCACTGTGCTCAGCTTCAACTCGTCTCCCCAAGTCTCTCACAGCCTACACACAGCTACCAGTGAGGGCTTCCTGAAACCAGACCTGTCCCTGGTCCTGTCAGGTGGAGGCTCTGTGTCCCAGCTCTCCAGCCCAAGGACTCTTTTTGTTTCCATACAAATTTTAGCATATTTTGTCCTAGTTCAGTAAAAAATGCCGCTAGTATTTTAATTGAGATTATGCTGAATCTCTAGATTGCCTTGTGTGATACGGTCATTTTAACAATATTAATTCTTTGGATCTGTGAGCATGGTATATCTTTCCGTTTGTTTGTGTCATCTTCAATATCTTTCATTAAGTTCTTACAGCTTTCCAAGTAAAGGTCTTTTATCTTCTTGGTCGATTTATTCCTAGGTATTTTATTCTTTTTGATGCAGGTACAAATGGGGCTGTTTCCCTAATTTCTCTTTCTGATAGTTTGCTGTCCATGTATAGTGACACAACAGATTTCTGTATATTAATTCTGTAACTTACAACATCACTCAATTCATTTATTAATTCTGATGGCTTTTTTGTGGCACCTTTAAGATTTTCTGTATATGATAATATATAATGTCATCTGCAAACATTGACAGTTTAACTTTTTCCTTTCCAATTTGAATTCTTGTATTTCCTTTATGTGTATTTCCTTATTTTCTAGGACTTGCAATACTACATTGAATGAAAGTTGTAAGAGTGCGCATCCTTGTCTTGTTCCTGATCTTAGAGGAAATTCTTTAAGCTTTCCACCATTGTTTATAATGCTAGATGTAGGTTTATATTATATGGGCTTTATTTTATTGAAGTATGGTCCCTATATACCCACTGTGTTGAGAGTTTTTATCATAAGTGAATGTCAAAATTTGTCAAAAGCTATTTCTGCATCTCTTGAGATGACCATATAGGTTTTATTCTTTATGCTGACTCATTTGTAGATATTGAACCATCCTTGCATCTCTGGGGTAATTCCCCCTCCATTGTGGTGTATGGTTTTTTAATGTATTGTTGAATTGGTTTGCTAATGATTTGTGGAGATTTTTTTTTTTTTGCCACTATGTTCATCAGTGATATTGGCCAGTCATTTTCTTTTGGGGGGGCCTTTGTCTGATATCATTCTATGCTGGCCTCATAGAATGAGTTTGGACATGTTCCTGCCTCTTCATTTGGGGGATAGCTTGAGAATGATAGGTGTTAAATCTACTGTAAATATTTGGTAGAATTCATGTGAAGCCATCATGTCCTGAACTTTTGATTGTTAGTAGTTTTCTTTTTCTTTTTTTTTTCTAACTGATTCAATTTCACTACTGGTAATTGATCTCTTCATATTTTCTATTTCTTTCTGATTCATTCTCAGGAGATTGTACATTACTAGATATTTGCCCATTTCTTCTAGGCTGTCAATTATATTGGCATATAGTTCTTTGATTCTCTAATAATCCTTTATATTTCTGGCATGTCAGTAATAACTTCTTTCTCATTTCTGATTTATTTATTTGAACCCGATTTCCTTTTCTATGTTTCCCAACTCTACTTCCTTTATTTCTATTCTGATCTTTATGATTTCTTTCCTTTGGGTTTTTTTGTTCTTCCTCTAGTTGATTTAGGTATAAGTTTAGGTTGCTTATTTGATAATTTTCTTGTTTCCTGAGGTCGGCTTTTTTTTTTTTTTGCTATAAACTTCTATCTTAAAACTGCTTTTGATGTGTCCTGTAGTTTTTCAATCATTGTGTATCAATTTTCTTTTGTCTCCATGTATTTCATTTCCTCTTTGGTTTGTTCAGTGACCCATTGGTTTAGCCTCCACGTATTTGTGTTTTCTGCAGCTTTTTCTTATAGTTAATGTCTAGTCTCATAGCATTGTGGATGGAAAAGATGCTTGATGTGATTACAATCTTCTTAAATTTACTGAGACTTCCATGTGATCTATCCTGGAGAATGTTTTATGTGCCTTTGAAAAGAGTGTTTTTTTCTCCTGCTCTGGGAGAGAATGTTTTATATGTATCTTTTAAGTCCATCCTTTCTAAGGGAAAACCAGTGCTTCCTTACTGATTTTCTGTCTGCATGATCTATCCTTGATGTAAGTGGGGTGTTAAAGTTCCTTACTATTATTGTGCTACTATCAATATCTCCTTTTATGTTCGTTAATAGTTGCTTTATGTATTTAAGTGCTTCTATGTTCATTGCACGTATATTTACAAGTGTTGTATCTTCTTGTTGAATCTATCCCTTTATTATTTTGCAATGTCCTTCTTTGTCTCTTATTGTAGTCTTTGTTTCAAAGTATATGTTTCTGATGTAAGTATTGCTACCTGGCTTTTCTCTTTGTTTCCATTTTCCATTCCCTCACTTTCAGTCTGTGTGTGTCTTTAGATCTAAAGTGTGTCTTTTGTAGGCAGTATATAGACCTTACTTTTAAAATCTACTCAGCCACTCTGTGTATTTTGATGGGAGTTTACATTTAAAGTAATTATTAGGAAATTACCTGGCCAACCAGTGGTTAGAAGTCCATGCTTTCACTACCAAGAGTATGGTTCAATTGGTAGTTGGGGAACTAAGATCCTGCAGGCCATGCAGCATGGCCAAAAATTAAAATTAAGAAAACAAGGGAAAAAAAAAGAAAACAAGGTAATTATTCATAGGTGTGTTGCCATTTGGTTGTTTTTGAGTTTTTGTAGTTCTTTTTTGTTCCATTCTTCTTTTGCTCTTTTCCATTGTGATTTGATGACTATCTTTAGTGTTATGTTTGGATTCATTTATCTTTTTCACATGTGTATCTAGTATATATTTTTGGTTTGTGGTTACCTTGAGGAATATATATAGCAACATATATATATATATATATCAATATATATTGTGGTGTTGTTCAGTCACTCAGTCATGTCTGCCTCTTTGCAACCCCCATGGACTGCAGTATTCCAAGCTTCCCTGTCTTTCATCATCTCCCAGAGTTTGCTCAAACTCATGTCGATTGAGTCAGTGATGCCTTCCAACCATCTCATCTTCTGTTGCCCCCTTTTCCTCCTACCCTCAATCTTTCCCAGCATCAGAGTCTTTTCCAATAAGCTAGCTCTTCACATCAGGTGGCGAAAATATTGGAATTTCAGCTTCAGCATCAATCCTTCCAATGAATATTCAGGAATGATTTCCTTTAGGATTGACTGATTTGATCTCCTTGCCCAAGGGACTCTTAAGAGTCTTCTCCAGCACCACAGTTGGAAGACGTCAATTCTTCAGTGCTCAGCCTTTTTTATGATCCAGCTCTCACATCTGTACATGACTACTGGAAAAACCGTAGCTTTGACTATATGGACCTTTGTAGGCAAAGTGATGTCTCTGCTTTTTAATATACTGTCTAGGTTTGTCACTGCTTTTCTTCCAAGGAGCAAATATCTTTTAATTTCAATATAAATATATATATATATATATATGATTATTTTAAGTTGATAATCTCTTAAGTTCAAATGATTCTAACAACTTTAAATTTTTACACCCCCCCACCACATTTAATATTTTTATCATATTTTACATCTTTTTGGTTTGTGCATCCTTTAGTTACCTATCATGTGGTTATAGATGATTTTGTTACTTTTGTTTTTTAATAGTCCTACTAGCTCTTTAAGTGATTGCCCTACTACTTTTACTGTATATTTTTCCTTACCAATGTGATTTTTCCTTTAATAATTTTCATATTTCTAGTTCTGGTCTTTTTTTTTCCACTTAGAGAAATCCCTTTAACATTTCTTGTAAAGCCTATATAGTGGCGCTGAACTCTTGGCTTTTGCTTGTCTGCAAAACTCTTTATCTCTCTCCAAAAAACCCAAACTCTTTATCTGTCTTTCAAATCAGAATTATAATCTTGCTAGGTAGAGTATTTGGGGTTGTAGGCTTTTTTTGTCTCATCATGTTAAATATATCATGCCTCTCCCGTCTGCTGAAGAGTCAGCTGATGATCTTATGGACTTTCCTTTGTATTTAATGTGCTATTTTTACCTTACTGCTTTTAAGAGTCTCTCTTTAACTTTAATTTTTGTCATTTTAACTACAATGTGTCTTGGTGTGAATCTCTTTGGGTTCATCTTATTTGGGACTTTGTGCTTTCTGGACCAGGATGTCTATTTCCTTTCCCAGGTCAGGGAAGTTTTTAGTTATTATATCTTATAATGGCAACCCACTCCAGCAATCTTGCCTGGAGAATTCCATGGACAGAGGAGCCTGCAAAGAGTCAGGCATGACTGAGCAACTATCACTCATCTTATTATAAGTTCTCTGCCCCTTTCCCTCTCTTCTTTCCTTCTGGGACCTCTATAAAGTGAATATTAGTAGTGTGCTGAATGGTGTCCTAGAGGTCTCTTGAACTTGTCCTCTTTTTTAAAAATTCTTTTTTCTGTTCAGCTTGGTTGATTTTCACTACTCTGTCTTCCCGTTCACTGATCCATTCCAATGTATCATCTAGTTTATTGTTGATTCCTTCTAGTGTTTTTTGTTGTTGTTGTTTTCAGTTTTTGTGTTCAACTCTGATTCTTAATCATTAAACTTCTCGTTATGTTCATCTATTCTTCCCCCTAGTTCACTGAGCACTAGTATTATCATTACCTTTAATTATTGGGTAGATTGCTTGTTTCCACTCTTCTTAGTTCTTCTTCTGGGGTTTTATCTTGTTCTTTTATTTGGAACATATTCCTCTGTCACCTAATTTTGCCTAATTCTCTATTTTTATTTTTACATATTGGGTAGGTTGGTTATGTTTCCCAATCTTGGAGAAGTGGCCTTATGTAGGAGATGCTCTTTGAGGCCCAGCAGCACACTCCCCTCTGGTCAGCAGAGCTATATGCTCTAGAGGTGTCCCCTGTGTGGACTGTTGTGGGCCCATCTGTTGTGGCAGGACTGACTACAGTGAGCCTGCTGGCAGATGGGACTGGCTCCAAGCCCAGTTGGCTTCCAGGACTTACCTAGTGTGGAGGCTGCCTGTTGCTGGTGGGTTGCTGTGTTGAGCCCTAGTGCGGCTGCTTGTGGGATCTGGAGTAGGTCTTGGGGCAGCTGGCCTGCTAGTGGGTGGAGTCAGGTCCTGGGGCAGCTGGCTAAGGGGCTGGGGGTGGGGACAGTCCACAGCTGGTACAGTCCTACTGGTGGGTGAGGCTAGATCTCCATGAGGCTGGCTGGCTGGGCAGGGGACGTCCCAGGACTGGTACCAGCTGACTGATGTGTGGGTAAGCCACCAGCAGCAATAGGCTTAAGGAAAGACCTCAAAATGGCCCTTTGCACTAACATCCTCATAATAGATTGAGCTCCAGAAATGGCTGCTGCCAACATCTATCGCTAAGGGGAGCGAGTCCCAGTCCTAGTTGCCTTCTGCTTCTCCAAAATCAACAAGTGAGTGTGATCCAGACTCCTTTCACACTACTGCCTCTGCTGGGTCTCAGAGCATGTATGTACTCAGAGTATGTACTCTGCTCTTTAAGAGCAGAATCTGTTTCCTATAGCCTCCCAGCTCTCCCATACCCAATCCCTGCTAGCCAAAAAGTCAGAAATTCTGGGGCCTCATCTTCCCAATTCAGGACCCCCGGCTGGGGAGCCTGATGTGTGACTTGAATGCCTCACTCCTTGAGGAGAACCTCTGCAATTGTAATTACCCTCCTGTTTGTGGTTCACCTAGCTGGGGATATGAGTCTTGACTTTATCATGTCTCTGCCCCTCCTACTCATCTCGTTGCGGTTCCTTCTTTATATCTCTAGTTGTGGAAAATCTTCGTCATTCTCACTGATACTTGCTTTGGAAGTAGTGATCAGTTCAGTGTGCCCGTGGGAGGAGATGCGCTCAAAGTCTTCCTACTCCACCATCTTGACCACTCCCTCCATAATGATATATATATTTTTTGCTTTTTTATTTTTTGGTCATACCACCACACAGCATGCTAGATCTTAGTTCCCTGACCAGGGATGGAACCTGGGCCCCCTGCAGTGGAGATGCAGAATCCTAATCACTAAACAACCAGGGACTTCTCAATAATTGTCATTTTTAAACCACTAAGTATTCTACCAAGTGGATATACCAGCATTTATTTAACCATTCTCCAGTTGTAAATCATTTGGGCAATTTTCCTTCTTTGGGGATTATTGTTTAGTCCTTGTCCGATATCCATTTTAAATATAGCACTCCAGTACTCTTGCCTGGAAAATCCCAAGGATGGAGGAGCCTGGAAGGCTGCAGTCCATGGGGTCGCTGAGGGTCGGGCACAACTGAGCGACTTCACTTTCAGTTTTCACTTTCCTGTGTTGGAGAAGGAAATGGCAACCCACTCCAGTGTTCTTGCCTGGAGAATCCCAGGGACAGGGGAGCCTGGTGGGCTGCCCTCTATGGGGTCGCACAGAGTCGGACACAACTGAAGCGACTTAGCAGCAGCAGCAGAAGTGTGTACATGTCCATCCCAAGGGCATTAATATTTTTATGGCCTTTGATATACTCACTCAGAAAGGATAAGTAGGCTTGTATCAGTCCATGCTGTCTGGATCAGCGGTTCTCAAAGTGTGGTCCAGACACCTCTGGGGGAAAGAGATCCCAGGAAACTTCCAGGGAACTCACAAAATCAAAACCATTTTTATAATATTACTAAGATGTTATTAGCTTTTTCCATACACTTCCTCTCATGAGTGTACAGTAGAGTTTTCCAGAGACAACAAGATATGTGATATCACAACAGATTAAACACAGAGCAGAAAGGAAAAGTCAGTCATCTTAAGTCAGATATCAGACAGATTTAGGAACCTGTAAAAATAATACCTCTCCTCACTAATATTTTTGTTTTGGAAAATAAAATTGTCTTTCATAAAAATGTTATGTAAATATTTAAATTTTTATTTTAATTTCTAATATAAATACTGATAGATACAGTCTACATAAATGAAAGCTTTGGAGGGTCCTTAATAACTTTTTAATAGTGTAAAGTGTTCCTAAGAGAACCACTTAGTTTGAGAACCACTGGCCTGGACACGATGTGGCAGAGTTCAGGGTCAGCTGAGTGGGACTCATTTCAACCACCTCCTACTAGCCTATCTCCCTGACAAGGCACCTGGAACAACATGCAAACAAATGCTACATTAAAAAAAAAATCTCATCCTCACAACTTTTACCCCTTCTCCCCTTGCCTTTTCACTTTACCCTGCTTTTTGCTTTTTTTCTCCTTTCCTCTTGCCTGAGTGCATGCTAAATCACTTCAGTCGCATCGGACTCTTTGCTATTCCATGGACTGTAGCCTGCCAGGCTCTTCTGTCCATGGGATTCTCCAGGCAAGAGTACTAGAGTGGTTGCCATGCCTTCCTCCAGGGGATCTTCCTGACCCGGGGATCGAACCATGCCTCCTGCAATGGCAGACAGGTTCTTGACCATTGGTGCCCCCTGGGAAGCCCTCTCCTTCCCCCTTGCGCCGACTCAATTCCCGTAACTAAAAGCTGCACATCTAACGACACCAACCCTTCTTCATATGAACTGAAATTTTTTCTGACATCTAAAGATTTAGTGACATTTGAAATGGGCTTCTCATTATTACCCCATTCAAAAGAAGTAATGTGTATGTTTTTAAAACACCTCTTCACACGTAGTCAAAGGACTGAAACCGAAAATGAGATTTTTTTTTTCCTATCAAACTGGCAGAGATTTATTAAATGGCAGTTCTTAGCGCTGGCAGAAGTCTGGGGAGAAGGACATTTTCATGCAGTTTCTAAAACGCAAAGTGGCCATAGCGATCCAGAGTCCTAAAAATAGCCTACGTTTTGACCCAGAATATAATGTTTATCAGGTCAGCTTTGTGCCACTTGCAATTTGGAATTGAGAACTAAGAGTAAGAAGGTGTTTTTTCCCCTTTTACTCAACCCAGAGAAGATTAAATTCGGGAGGGAGGGGGTTACCATACTTCAGGCAGAGGCAACATGAAAGTGAAAGTGTTAGTCACTCAGTCACGACCCCGTGGACTGCAGCCTGCCAGGCTCCTCTGTCCATGGGGTTCTCCAGGCCAGAGTACTGGAGTGGGTAGCCATCTCCTCCAGGGCATCTTCCCAACCCAGGGATTGAACCCAGATCTCCTGCATTGCAGGCAGATTCTTTACCATCTGAGCCATCAGGGAAGCCCAGAAACAATATGGCCAAAGGCAAATTCTCCAGAGGGCAGGGTCTGCAGAGAGCAGGAAGCCCGAGGGAGGCACCACTCGGGGGCCAGCCTCTGGCAAACCTGGTAGTCACTTTGAACGTATATCTGAACACTCTCCTGTTACTCTTAAACCATTAGTAACGTGATTAAAAGCTACAGCTGGGTTTAGGTATGAGATCCAGCAGTTAGCTGGAATCTCACCCCGCTTCGAGCTCTTGATGAGATTGGCTCACCTGGGCCTCAAGAAACTGAGGAAGGACAAAGCTCCCCGACTCTGTCCCCAGGATTCATGGATGAAGGATAGCTAAAATGCTCCCAAGTTCACTGGGAACACCCAGGGCAGGGCTGGCTGACGTCTCCACAGCACCCTCTGGCCACCTTGCTGTCAGTCTCTTCCTAGAGCTCCAACAAGCCTGCCCAGCCTCTTTTTGGTAGGCTCCTCTCACAGCCTTCTCAATCTTTCTCTCTCTCCACCCCTACCTCTCACAGTGCTTGAAGCCTCTATGTTGCGGCTCAAGTTCCTGCTGACACCTACACCCTTAAGTCCTACCTTCTGCCCCAACAGTTGTCAAGATGGTTCCTTGGCCAAGAGGACTTCTTGTGTCAGCTGTTACAGTGACGTCTTTATCCTGTTTCACCTGGGCTTTGGGGAACTAGGGCAATGCCTGGGCCCACACTTGCAGTGCAGTGGCTCAGGGAGAATGCTCACCCCAGGGAAGCTAGTTCGGAGGTGGCCAGAGGTGAAGAAGGAGAGATGCTGGCCAAGGTGACCAACAGCAACCAGGAAGGTTTTGTGGGACCTGGAGCCTTCCTCAGACCTCCTAGAGTCGGCTAGATCATGGCTCCCGCAGTGATGTCCACATCCTAATTCCCAGAACTTGTGAATGTTAGGGGGACATGGCAAGGGGAATTAAGGTTACTGATGAATTGAGGGCTTCCCGGGTGGCACAGTGGTAAAAAAAAAAAAAACAACCTGCCTGCCAATGCAGGAGACTCGAGACACAGGTTCGATCCCTGGGCTGGAAAGATCCCCTGGAGTAGGAAATGACAACCCACTCCAATATTCTTGTCTGGAAAATTTCATGGACAAAGGAGCCTGGCGGGCTGCTGTAGTCCATGGGGCACCAAGAGTTGGACACAATGGAGGGCAAGTGCGTGGGATTAAGGCTGCTGATCAACGGCCCCCAAAACTGGGAGATTATCCTAGATTTTCCAGGTGGGCACAATACAATTTTATAAGAGTTCATAAAAGTAGAAGGAAAAGACAGGAGAGAAAGCCAGGGGTGGGGGCAGTGATA
Organism: Ovis aries; assembly: GCF_016772045.2. Classification (NCBI taxonomy): domain Eukaryota; kingdom Metazoa; phylum Chordata; class Mammalia; order Artiodactyla; family Bovidae; genus Ovis; species Ovis aries. Next base: position 232,754,033 of record NC_056055.1, read on the forward strand.
GGAGACAGGCCCAACTCACTGTTGCTGGCTTTGACGGTGAAGGGGCGGGCCAAGGAACCCAGGCCGTGGGCAGAGTAGCCTTGAGAAGCTGGAAAAGTCAAGTAAAGAGACTTTCCCTGGAGCCTCCAAAAGGAATGCAGCCCCGCCAACCTCTTGCGTTCAGCCCAGTGAGACCTGTGTTGGACTTCTAGCCTACAGAACTGCAAGATAATCAGTGTGTGTTGTTAGGAATTCCCTGGTAGTCCAGTGGCAAGGACTGAGTGTTCTCACTGCTGGGCCCCCAGTTCGATCCCTGATCAAGGAACTAAGATTCCACAAGCCAGGTGATGTGGCAAAAAAAAAAAAAAAACAAAGTGTGCTGCTTTAAACCACTCAGTACACGGTCATTCGTTACAGCTGTCACAGGAAGCTAATATAGCTTCCAGACAGTACAGAGAGAAGAGAACCTGTGCACAGCTGGGTCCCTGGGGTTGTAAAAGGGCATTAAGGGGAAGGATTAGCCAGGAAAACCTAGGGGCTGGAAACCTCTGGGATACATATACTCAGAACAGACCTCATCAAAGACCACGAGCCTAAAAAGTATGCATCTGTGCGTAACCAGAAAGAGCTGGCAGTCCCCCAGGTCTCCTGGAACCACTTGCAGCTGTTCAGTCACTGAGTTGTGTCCAACTCTTTGCAACCCCATGGACTGCAGCATTCCAGGCTTCCCTGTCCTTCACCATCTCCTGGAGTTTTCTCAAACTCATGTCTGTTGAGTCAGTGATGCCATCCAGCCATCTCTCATCCTCTGTCATCCCCTTTTCCTCTTGCTCTCAACCTTTCCCAGTATCAGGGTCTTTTCCAATGAGTTGGCTCTTCGCATCAGGTGGCCAAAGTACTGGAGCTTCAGCTTCAACATCAGTCCTTCCAATGAATTTTCAGGGTTGATTTTCTTTAGCACTGACTGGTTTGATCACTCGATACATGGTCTTTTGTTACAGCAGCCACAGGAAACTAACAGCTTCCAGACACTATCCAGACAATTTACTGTTGGTAATAGTCTGCACAGCCTGAGTCCCTGGGATTGTAATAGGGCATAAAGAGGCAAGGTTAGCCAGGAAGCGGGGAGGCTGGAAACACCCAGGATACAGACACTCAGAACAGACCTCATCAAAGACCATGAGCCTGGAAAGTGTGAATCTGCACACAACCAAGAAGGACAGGTTGGCAGTCCCCCAGTGCTCCTGGAACCACTTCCCCCCGGGGAATTCCCTTGGTCTTGGAGGCTATTGGGTGGGTTGGACATGACTTAGCGACTGAACAACAAGAACAGGGAGTGCGCTCACATTAGCCAAGCTCATTCTTAGAACCACAGCTCCTGAGGCAGCAGGCCACTAGCTTCAGATTATCTAGACCCTATCTCTCTTGAACCACGATACCCCGGAAGCCAAATCATAACCAGAAGGCTTCTAAGCAAATTCTGTGAGTCAAATGTTTCACAGCCCCTGCTACACAGCCCCACAGTCACATGCACAGTAGCTGCCCCTCGCGCCAGGTGTGTGTCCTTGGGCCTGGTCCCCTCAACCCCATCCCCTGACAGTGTTCCTGGCACTGCCAAGGCCTCAGCCTTCAGCCTTAACAGTTCTTTTTCAGTGTTTATGCAATGACAACCCACGCCCTTGCTCTGGCTCAGGAGCCCTTTGGACTTGGCTTAACTCTCTCATGGTCCATTATCTACTGATTTTACAACTTAGCTTTCACGGGAATTCCCTGGTGGTCCAGTAACTAGGACTTCACGCTTTTACTGCCAAGTAAAAGCGTTAGTCGCTCAGTCATGTCTGACTCTTTGTGACCCCATGGGTTGTAGCCCACCAGGCTCCTCCGTCCATGAGATTCTCCAGGCAAGAACACTGCAATGGGTTGCCATTCCCTTTTCTAGGGGATCTTCCTAGCCCAGGGATCAAACCTGAGTCTCCAGCATTGCAAGCAGATTCTTTACCATCTGAGCCACCAGCAAAGCCCACTGCCAAGGGCCTGGGTTTGATCCCTGGTTGGAGAGCTAAGATCCCCTAAGCCACGAGAGGCAGCATACCCCTGGGTATGAGGAGCTAGGTGACTGCAGTCTGCTGGGATGGAGATAAGAACCCAAAGCCTGCCTCCCAGATGGATACCCAGAGCCATCTTAGGGTCCCAGCTAGCAACAGGAGCACCCCTAGCTCCAAGGATTTTTTTGTCAATTAAATTGATATAAATTAAAGAAACAAAACTTAGCTTTTAGATAACAGTTTTGTCTTCTTTCCACATCATTGGCAGAAACTTCCTGATAGTTTCTATGCACAGACAACATCTTTCAAATTATTTGTTCTTGAGACAAAAAAAAAAAAAATCCTTGGAGATAGGGGTACATCTGTGGCTAGCCTGGACCCTAAGAGTTAGACACAATTAGTAGTACCACTACTCATGGGTCTGTTAAATGTCAGATCAGTGGAAATTTTCTTACAGCTATAAAGCAAAACTGAATACAAAGCAAGCTTCAATTGTGTCTGACTCTGCGACTCTATGGACTGTAGCCCGTCAGGTTTCTCTGTCCATGTGAGTTCTCCAGGCAAGAATACTGCAGTGGGTGGCCATGCCCTCTTCCAGGGGATCTTCCAGATATCAAACCCATGTCTCTTAGGTCTCCTGCATTGGCAGGTGGATTTTTGTTTAAACACTAGCGCCACCTGGGAAGCCCATGGGAATGATAATGATTTAAAGTATTTAGATCATCGAATTGTGAGGATTAAATGAGTTAATCCATACAAAGCACTTAGATTCCTGTCTGGCCCATTGTAAGTGCTTAACGTTGACTATTATTATAATCATTACTTTAATAAATGCTTTTTTGAAGACTTTATGTTTTTCAATCATCCAATTTAGTTTGTGATGAGAATTCAAAGACAGCAAATGTGATATGCATACCATTACACTCTTACAAAAAATCACAACAGAGACATCATTAATCAATTACTGCCCTCTTCTCCCTAAATCAGGAATCTTTCTTAGCACAGACCTCTGTGCAGTCCACATCAAACAATTGGTATCGGCAGGTGAAGAGAGACTTATGGGCCATCCCCTGATGCAATTGCAAATTAGTGACGATTTCATTTTTTGAAATTCCCCCACTATTCTTAGGCTTCCCAGGTGGCGCTAGTGTTAAAGAATCCACCTGCCAATGCAGGAGATGCAAGAGACTCAGGTTCAATCGCTGGTTCAATCCCTGGATTGGGAAGATCCCCTGGAGGAGGGCATGGCAACCCACTTTAGTACTCTTGCCTGGAGAATCCCATGGACAGAGGAGCTCGGCAGGCTACAGTCCATAGGGTAACAAAGAGTCAAAGCAACTTAGCATGCAGGCACATGCACCACTATTCTTATCCATTTACCAAGTGACAGTAATTTCCTATTTCCTCTGTCCCCAAGAGCTGGCATCCCAACTCATTTATCTTCTTTGTGCAATAATAATCTCCACGTGCTTTGAGAGGCAAAGAAAAGACTAGCTCACAGTCCCCTGTTGAAATTATATAAAACGATTCAAACCACACAGCACTGCAAGTTGATTACTTGTTATTTCTTTGGGCATCACCTGGTAAAAAGATCTTAACATTCTACTTTCTATGTTTCCCTGATGTGATGACAGGTCTCAGTTCTTGTCATGAGCACGTGTGACAATGGATCAGACATTTTTAGAAAAGAAAGTGGTTTCCATACAGACTCCTGTCCTCCCCAGAAAACTGCAAAATCCCCGAACCTAAACACAGGCTCTTTCTCACTGTATTTTCTCTTGGGCTTGTTCAAGACAGTCCTATCTAAATTTAGTACCACATTAGTAGTATCACTACTCATGGGCCTGTTAAATGTCAGATCAGTGGAAATTTTCTTACAGCTATAAAGCAAAACTGAATACAAAGCAAGCATAAGACAATGATTACACATCCCCTTGGTAGGCCAGATGTCCATAAAGGAGGTGAAATGCAGCCAGAAAAACATTATGCCAGTGTCTTTAAGCCAGAAGATCTCTAATTCTCCCTACGAGGGAGACCCAGTGTCTAGACTGGTGGGAGATCATGTTCGAGCATTCATCTGAAAGCTGGGTTTTATACCAATTTTTATTTTTTAAAAGATCAAACTTGCAGAAAAGTTGAAAGACAAATAATTACCCATTTACCCTTTAACAGTTACATACATATAATATGTATCTATCTGTCTGTAGCCCATACATATATGGGCTTCCCTGGTGGCTCAGATGGTAAAGAATCTGCCTGCAATGTAGGAGACCTGGGTTCAATCACCAGGTTGGGAGATCTTCTGGAGAAGGGAATGGCTACCCATTACAGTATTCTTGCCTAGAGAATTCCATGGACAGTGGAGCCTGGCAGGCTACAGTCCACGAGGCCACAAAGAGCTGGAACAACTGAGCAACTCATACACACACGTGTGTAAACACATACACACATATATATACACATAAACATATATTTGTACATATATACAACTTTTTGCTGAACCACTTGAAAGTAAGTTGCAAACACAAGGTCACTTTTACCCCTAAATATTTTACCTGCATCTATTAAAAGAGGATATTCTCTTATATAACCATGATACCATCATCACACTTAAGAAATTTAACATGGACACAATAATTTTCTCTAGTCCACATTTCTTACTCAAATTTTCCCAGTCATTTCCAAAATGTTTTTATATCTAGTTTTAAAAAATTATTATCCTATATCCATTCAAGTTTCTCACATTGCATTTGACTGTTTATCTAAAGCTGTCCCTTGACCTTTCTTGTCTTTCATGACACTGACATTTTTTGGACTAGTCCCCAATTTTCCTAATTGCTTCCTTAGTATATAATTCAGATTAACTATTTTTGGCAAGAATGTCTCTCCTCTGTAATCAACAGAAAATCTGTGAAGTGATACTCTGTACTATGCAACTATCCTGTACTCCACAGCCCTTTACCCAATGACTTTAGCATCTATTGATGATATTGATTGGATCAGTTATTACAGAGGTCTTGGCAAAATGGTGATTATCTAATTCTATCATTATTTATTAGCCAGCATTTTTCTGTGAAGACAAGCTGAAATATAGATCTATCTGTGATAAATCACATTTAAAACAGCAGGTTATCTTCCACTGGAAGCACAATGGTGAATTCAACGTACCATTTCCTCAACACAACTCCACTTCCATTTTCTCACCCTCACCCTTCTTTCCCTCCAACTTCTCTACTTACTGAAGACCTGTTCCCAGCACTGTGTTAAGTGTTTTAGGTACACTGATCATTTAATTACTCCCAAGGAACTTGGAAGGTAGATGGTATTAGTTTCATTTTGCAGATGAGGAAACTGAAACACAAAGAAGCAATTTATCCAAGGTCAGTGATAGGCCTGGGCTTTGAACCTAACACATTGACTGAAAAAGCTATGTTCCTGCCCATTCTCACTCCTAAACCATTGCTATCCTTTTTTTATATACAAACATGACAATCACAGCAATAGTGGTCCTTGATTTTTGTTGATTCCTAGGGCACTCATCTTCCTTTCCCCTGATTGTTAGTAATGTGTAGTAAAAAGGCCAGAGCAACTGTACCAAAATAAGGACCACAGGATTATGGGTCATTTTTATTTTCCTCTTTGTGCTTAGTTGTATTTCCCAAATTTTCTATAATGAACATCTCTGATGAGTTGGGCAAATTTCTAGTTGTCAAATTCATAAAAGCTCTTCCTGGGGGTCATCTGACCCTTATACACCCAGGCTCATGGGGTGGACACATGCGTGCACGCATGGGCATATGTGCTAGTAAGTGGTCATTGAAGCCATTGACTCATTCTACACCAAACCCTACTGGTGGAAAGAATCCAGTTCAACTAAGGATACACTTTCCCAGAGTCCTAATCACAGACTGGCTTTGTGCAAGACTGCAGGCAGCTATCAAAAAAGCTATCAAAAAAAGAGAAGACTGAGCCTTGGACCTCAGATTGTCTACAAAGTAACAGCAAGACAAGGAAACACACAAGAAACCATTTTTGAGAAGGACAAGATAAGAAAAGTTTGGCAGCAGAATAAGAGCAGTGATCAGCCACCAAGGTCAGATGCAAGAGAGGTAACTTAGGTTTCAAGAAATTTCTAGAAGAGAAGTCAGAATCACAGACCAGAAAGTCATCGCTCTTTATAAGATTCTAGACCTACCTAACTTTCTCATGTGTTTTATTTTTGTTGTTCCATATCTGTTTCTTTATAGTCTTCAGTGGGGGAGTGGGGAGGGGGATGCTTTTAAAAAGGCAAAAAGAAGAATTAGTAGGAGATTGAATCACAATACAAAAACATGTACAATTCTGAATAACAAAAAGCCGCCATAACACAGCTCTTAATATGTAAAGACTTGAAAGTCTTTTCTCTATCCTCACATGATAAAAAACTGAACAAACTGAAAATCAACGACTTTTCTTAGATTCATTGGAGAACTGAGATCACAAGATAAACAACCAAGCTGAAATCTGGAGATACCAGGGAAAGAAGAGACCCACAACTTACCAGGAGCAGAAGTTGCCACAGGAACCAGGAGAACTGAGATCACAGGATAAACCACCAAGCTGAAATCTGGGGATAACAGGGAAAGAAGAGACTCACAACTTACCAGGAGCAGAAGCTGCCACAGGAACCAGCAACTGGCAGGAATACAAATGATTTGATGAATTCCTTGGAGGCTGAGTGTGGACCAGCTTGAGAGTTAAAAACTGTTGGGGTTCCAGTCTTAAAGAGTCCCCACACTTTCCTGGGGTTTACCTCTAGGATTCCTACCAGTTTCCCCACTGTGAAAGTTGGGAAAGAATCCACTTGCTTCAGGAAGGGGAGGAGAAAAGTAACCATTTAAAATACACTCAGGGGGAATGTAACCAATTTGAAAGCCGGGTTTTGAAAGCCCTGAGCATTCTGTTCTCCTTAAGAAAGATCCCCCATCAAGGAATACTGCTTTACCAGAGCATTTTCTGCCCTGGAAGAAGCTCAATGAGACAGCTCCAGCCTCCTCCAAACTTCTAGTCTCATATAAGAGGAAAGAAAGAAAAGCCAAGATATGCTTCTGAAGGTCAAGTCTAGGAACTCAAGACCACAGATTTAATCATAAGATAATAGAATATTTCCCTTCTCCCAATACCTTAGTATATTAATTTCCTAGGAGTGCCAAAACAAAGTACCACAAATTTAGTAGTGTAAACAATGTACCTGGAAACTCAGACTTACATAAAGGAAAAATGCCAAAGAAGGAAAAAATAAAAGTAAAATGAAATTATTTTTCTTAATCTAAATTGAATTAATGGATAATTGTTCAGAGTAATGATAACAACAATACATTGGGTGGTTACAGCTTGTGGATAAGTAAAATGATTAACAACAATATTATAAGACACAAGAGAGGGGAACTGGGAACCCTCCATTATAAGCAACTGCACTGCCAGTGAATTTATATAGTGCTAATTGAAAGTGGGCTTGGGATTTGTTGTAAACGTCTACTGCATCTGTAGGACAACCCCTGAGAGAAGTGTAATTGAGGGGCTTCCCTAGTGGTCCGGTGGCTAAAACTCCATGCCCCCAAAGCAGGGAGCCCAGTTTTGTTCCCTGGTCAGGAAAATAGATCCCAAATGCCACAACTAAAAAAGATCCCCTGGCTGCAACAAATCCTGGCACAGCCAAATGAAATTTTTTTTTAAGTATAATTTATACACTGAGAGGAGAGAAATGAAATAATTTAAAATACTCAAAGCCAGAGAAGGTAGAAAAATAGCATAGAGTTTTAAAAAGAAGCAAAGAACAAGTGCAATGATTAGAAAATGATTACAAACAGGGCAGATATCATTACAATTTATCAATAATTATTTAAATGTGAATGGCCTAGATAGACCTAATAAAAGACAGAGATGGTCATAGTGGATGCAAAAGCAAAACCCAACTATATATTATCTAAAACATTTTTCAATATAAAGATACAGATAAATTAAAGCTAAAGAGATGGAAGCCTTTAAAAAGATGGAAATTCTGACATATGCTATGACAGGAATGAACTTTAAGGGACATGCTAAGTGAAATAGGCCAGTCACAAAAAGAGTTAAATATGGTAGCTGAGGATTTTAACACTCTTTTATCCATAGTTGACAAATCCAGCAAGCAAAAAAAAAATAATAATAATCAATGAGCACTGTTACTGAATTCAACTCAATTGTTGAATTGAATTCAAAAGTTCAGTTCAATAAAATTAAAAAAAAAAAGTTCAGTTCAACTGTTGAACTAAATAGCACCACTCAACTAGATTTAACTGGCATTTATAGAATATTTCACCCAACGACAGCAGAATACACATTGCTTCCAAACTCACATGGAAAATTTACCAAAATAGGTCATCTTATGGGCCATAAAACAGATCTAAAGAAGTTTAAAAGGATAGAAATTTTGTAAGTTATATTCTCAGACCATAATGGATTGAAACTAGAAGTTAATAGAATTGCTAAAAATTAACAGAAAGATGGCTGCAGAACCCCCAAATAGTGAAGCTTTTTAAAATGACATAAGAATCAAAGAAATTGCAAAGAAAAAATTATTTTGAAAATATTTTTAAATATTTTAAGTGAATATGAAAATGAAACATCAAAATTGGTGGGATGCAGCAAAAGCAGTGCTTTGAGGGAAATTTACAGCATTGAATGCATGTATTAGGAGAGAAAAAGTATCTAAAATTAATCATCTAAGCCTCCACCTGAAGAAACTACAGGAAAAAATAAGCAATATAAATCTAAAGTAAGCAAAAGAAAAGAAAATGATAAAAATTTGGAACAGAAATCAATGAAATTGAAAACAGGAATTTGAGGATTTCTTGGCGATTCAGTGGAAAAAGACTCCAATCTTTCACCGCTGAAGACCTGGGTTCAAACCCTGGTCAGAGAACTAAGATCCCACAAACCACTTGGCACAGCCAAAAAAAAAAATTTTTTTTTCAAGAAAATCAACAAAACCAAAAGCTTGTTTGGGAGGAAATATTTAATAAAACTGGTAAACTTCTAGCCAGGCTAACCAAAGACAGAAGATAAAATTCGCTAGTGATCCCATGCACACTGAAAGGATAATAAAGGATGAGCAGCTCTATGCCCACAAATTTGATAATTTAGGGAAACGGGCCAATTCCTTCAAAGGCACAATCTACCAAAACTGGCAGAAAGAGAAGTAGATAATCTGCATAGGTCTATTCAAAGAAATTGAGTCAATAATTAATAAGGTTTCAAAACAAAGAAAGCAGTAGGCCCAAATGATTCACTGGTGAGTTTTACCAAATATTTAAGGGGGAAAAATTATACCAATTGCAGGAGTAAAATGCTGCGGAATTAATGATGATCATGATAGGCATTTTTTAAAATCTAACAAAACAGTTATTAAGAGCTTTCCAATAGATAAATCAGGAAGTAAACTGATGGTTAAGAGGGAATGTGTTAGCCAGATAAATTTAAGAAAAATAATGGATCCTTTATAATATGACATGTATATAAAGATTTAAGGGAGACTATTAAGCAGAATAATAGAGATTAGATTTTATCATAATTCTAATCTTTGTAAAAATGGTGTAATAGCATTTATAACATTAAACTAAATAACTTTCAGGTTGGCATTCTAAATTGTAGTTATGCAATTCAATTATACGTTTAGACTATGAGTCATACAAGTACAAGCCAAATTTGGGGATTCTAAGTTCCAAAATCATACAAAGCAAAATCCATGACATATAAAATAAGAGATTAATATCCAGAATATACAAAGAACTCCTAAAACTCAAAAAATAGAAATAAAAAGTAAACAACATGATTTTACTTATTTCTAAATGAGTTTTTATTAGAGTATACTTGCTTTACAATGTTGTATTAGTTCCTATTGTACAGCAAAATGAATCAGCTATACATATATCCCCTCTCTTTTGAACTTCCTTTTAATAACTGGATTTTTTTTTTTTTTTTTGGCATTTCACAGGGTACTTCATTGTTTAAATTTGTTTTATTTCCAACTTTTTGGGGTACCTTAAATTGTAACTTCCAAGAACCTGCTTCTACTATGGGTTGCTGTTGTTCAGTCACTAAAGTCGTGTCCGACTCTGGACTGCAGCACTCTAGGCTTTCCCTGTCCTTCACTATCTCCCAGAGCTTGCTCAAACTCATGTCCATTGATTCAGTGATGGCATCCAACCATCTCATTCTCTGTCACCCCTTTCTCCTCCTGACCTCAATCTTTTCCAGTATCAAGGTCTTTCCCTGTGAGCTGGTTCTTTGCATCAGGTGGCCAGAGTATTGGAGCTTCAGCTTCAATATGAGTGAATACTCAGGGTTGATTTCCTTTAGGATTGATTGGGTTGATCTCCTTACTGTCCAGGAGCTCTCAAGAGTCTTCTCCTTCTCACCCTTGTTTATGGTCCACCTCTTGCATCCATACAGTACTATGGATGGGTAGGCAAGCTGATTTTAACTCTACTAGCTTTCATTTGTGTAGTTCATCAGCATGCAAAAATAAGGCCCCATCAAGTGGGAAATTTTATTAAAAAAAAAAAAACCTTTAAATAAAAAAAAAAAAACCCTTTACTATTTTCTAATCCCTATTCTTAGGTTTCCTTTATTGTGTGCTATAGAATTTTTCTTCTTTCTTATCCCTCTGTATCATTTATACAAAACAATTGGATCTTAAAATGGATACCGGACAGCTATCATCCATCCATTGGCTTTAATTTTGAAACATGGAGATTATATGCAAACATGAGTAAAAGCTCATGGATTGCACAGAAATTTCATAAACTCTAAAACAAAACCTGAAACCGGCAAAAAAAAAAAAAAAAGGGTAATAGACTTGAATAAACATTTCTCCAAAGAAGGTGTACAACTGGCAAAAAAGCATGTGAAAAGATGCTCAACAGCACTCATCAGTAGGAAAATGCAATCGATTTCATTTGCACTGAGATAATCACTTCACACTAAGTAGGATGACTATGATTTAAAAACAAAAACAGAGAATAACTAGAGTCGGTGAGGATATGGAGAAACTGGAACAGCTGTTGACTGCTGGTAAAATGGTGCAGTCACTATTGGAAGCAGTATCGCAATTCCTCAAAGAATCAGACACAGAAAGATCATATGATCCAGCAATCCCACTTCAGGAGTTGAAAAGAATTGAAAGTAGAGACACAACAGACATTTGAACACCGACTTTTATAACAGCATTATTCAGAAGACCCAAAAGATGCAACTTGAACATCCATCTACATGTGAATAAATGGATAAATAAAATGTAGTATAAATATCATAGACAATGAAAGTTACTCAGTTCAGTTCAGTCGCTCAGTCGTGTCCAACTCTTTGCGACCCCATAAATCACAGCACACCAGGCCTCCCTGTCCATTACCAACTCCCGGAGTTCACTCAAACTCACATCCATTAAGTCGGTGATGCCATCCAGCCATCTCATCCTCTGTCGTCCCCTTCTCCTCCTGCCCCCAATCCCTCCCAGCATCAGAGTCTTTTCCAATGAGTCAACTCTTCGCATGAGGTGGCCAAAGTACTGGAGTTTCAGCTTTAGCATCAGTCCTTTCAAAGAACACTCAGAACTGATCTCCTTTAGGATGGACTGGTTGGATCTCCTTGCAGTCCAAGGGACTCTCAAGAGTCTTCTCCAACACCACAGTTCAAAAGCATCAATTCTTCGGTGCTCAGCCTTCTTCACAGTCCAACTCTCACATCCATACATGACCACAGGAAAAACCATAGCCTTGACTAGACGGACCTTTGTTGACAAAGTAATGTCTCTGCTTTTGAATATGCTGTCTAGGTTGGTCATAACTTTCCTTCCAAGGAGTAAGAGTCTTTTAATCTCACGGCTGCAGCCACCATCTGCAGTGATTTGGGAGCCCAAAAAAATAAAGTCTGACACTATTTCCACTGTTTCCCCATCTATTTGCCATGAAGTGATGGGACCAGATGCCATGATCTTCGTTTTCTGAATGTTGAACTTTAAGCCAACCTTTTCACTCTCCTCTTTCACTTTCATCAAGAAGCTTTTTAGTTCCTCTTCACTTTCTGCCCTAAGGGTGGTGTCATCTGCATATCTGAGGTTATTGATATTTCTCCCGGTAATCTTGATTCCAGCTTGTGCTTCTTCCAGCCCAGCATTTCTCATGATGTACTCTGCATAGAAGTTAAATAAGCAGGGTGACAATATACAGCCTTGACGTACTTCTTTTCCTATTTGGAACCAGTCTGTTGTTTCATGTCCAGTTCTAACTGTTGCTTCCTGACCTGCATATAGGTTTCTCAAGAGGCAGGTCAGGTGGTCTGGTATTCCCATCTCTTTCAGAATTTTCCACTCCCTTCCAGCCCCAGGCAACCACCATTCTGCTTTCTCTCTATGAATGTGACTATACTAGGGATCTCACATAACTGTAATCACATAGTGTTTGTCCTTTTGTGACTGGCTTGTTTCGCTTAGCATAACGTATTTTCTTTCTTTTTGCCCAAGCTGCTTGGCTTGTGGGATCTTAATTCGCTGACTAGAGATCAAACCTGTGTCCCTGCTGTAGACAGGCAAAGCCCTCACCACTGGATAGGGAATTCTCAGCATAATACTTTTCAAGGTTCATCCATGTTCTAGTGTGTGTCAGAGTTTCATTATGCCGAGGATTCCCTATCCAGTGGTGAGGGCTTTGCCTGTCTACAGCAGGGACACAGGTTTGATCTCTAGTCAGCGAATTAAGATCCCACAAGCCAAGCAGCTTGGGCAAAAAGAAAGAAAATACGTTATGCTAAGCGAAACAAGCCAGTCACAAAAGGACAAACACTATGTGATTACAGTTATGTGAGATCCCTAGTATAGTCAAATTCATAGAGAGAAAGTAGAATGGTGGTTGCCTGGGGCTGGCGGGGAGTGAGAAATCGGGAGTAAATATTCAGTGAACAAAGAGTTTCAGTTTTGCAAGATGAAAAAGGTTCTGGAGGTGGATGGTAGTAATGATTACAAAACAATGAGAATATATTTAAGGCCACTGAACCGTACACTTAAAACTTTATGTTGTATGTATTTTACCACATTTTTAAAAATTAAGAGTAATAATAATCCATGATAAATAGACTGCCAATATCATGTCCAAACTGGGACATTTGGGGCTGTGAGAGTACATGCTTTTAATAACTACATCTAGACCCCAAGGTGAATGTAACTTTCTTGGGTAACCCAGCTACTAAAATACCCTGCTTCTGTCTAAGTTGAAACTGACTGTGTTTTCAGTCTGGCAAATATTTAGGAGAGTTAACTATGGAAGAAATCTTACAGCTCACAGTGCTAAGAAATAATTATGCCTGTTCCATAATCTCCAACTTTTTACATTTGGCCACTAAACTTTTAAAATAACATTGCCACAATTACTTTAGGGTACATTTCTGATTTGCGGTTTTATTCCAGAAGCCCATTCTGCTCTGGGACACTCACCTCGGGCTCCAGGCTCAGCCACTGGGACATGTATGTGGGACTCACCTGGACCTTCCTGCCCCTGTCTCCACCCTTTCCCCCCTTGTCTTCTTCCATCCCAACCCCACCCATCTTTAAAGTAGGCTTCCCACAATTGCCCCCTCATCTGTCCAGGCTTTTCGGACCCATCAGCTGGAATCTCTCCACTTGCAAACTTCGTGGCACTTTCCTTGATGTGAGGATAGCATGAGCTGAGACCTAGACTCCTGAATGAATGTCACTGACATCTGCTTGGCTGACAACCCCGAGAAACAGTCATGAGCAAATTCATTTATGAGCCATAGGAAAACTACCTTGGACCTCCCCTATGTACACTCCTTGGGCAGGCACCTTGTTTTTTCCAGGAGTTTGTCAAGGGCGTGGAGAAAGAATCTGATTGATTCATGGCGATGGTGGGAACTGACATTCTCCTGAGTGTTTTTCATATAAAGGAAGTGGTAATGCTAACACTCCCCAGTCTCGGGCTCTGACTCACAGGGGTCTCCCAGGCCCAGAGCCTGGCCTCCATGTCACTAAGGCTCTGGGCAGCACAGTAGGTGTCTGGCTGAAAAACTCCCCTGGGGTAGCTGGTCGTGAGAAGGTTATTCCCCCATTCATGTGGTTTTATCAAGATGCCTGGATACTGCAGGCCTAGGCCAGGTGACCTTGCTCACACATTATCACTGTAGATTTTAAACGAGTCCTAAAGGTCACCTGTCTCTATTAAGTATTTCACACCCTTCCCCCCAAGTTAGTAATATGATTTCTGTTTTTCCGTAGCACATTGTGAGTGTGGCCTTATGCTATGAAAAGTTGGTTTCTTCAAATTTTTTTTTTTTGCCAACATTAAGCCAACATCATGTTTGTGGTGGTTTAGTCACTAAGTCGTCCGACTCTTGAGACCCCATAGACTGTGGCCCACCAGACTCCTCTGTCCATGGCAAGAATACTGGAGTGGGTTGTCATTTCCTTCTTCAGGGGATCTTCCTGACCCAGGGACGGAACCTGGGTCTCCTGCATTGCAGGCGGATTCTTCATAGACTGAGCCACGAGGGGAGGCTGCCATCAGGCTTAATATATACTAAGATTCTTCTCTGATGGCTGTGAATCCCTGGGATCACCAACTTAATACAAGGATAACAAAGACTAATATTACTTACAGGAAAATGGAAGCTGTAAACAGCCTCATGAAACTAAAGGGTAACATTAACACATGAAATGTGACATCTCAAGCTTCTGTCAAAAAGTGTCTGCTTGGGCTGCTTCACACCCACTAGGGTCACTAGAATCAAGAACACAGAAATTGACAAGTGTTGGTAAGGATTCGGGGAAACTGGAAGCCTCATACAGCTTTGACCTCATTGCTGCTAGAATGTAGAATAGTGCAGCTGTGCCAGAAGACAGCATGGTGATTCCTCAAAGAATTAGAAACAGAGTTTACTACATGGCCCAGCAATTCTGTTCCTTGGAATATACCCAAAAGAATTGAAAATAGATGTTCAGAGACTTGTATAAGAATATTCATACCAGCACTGTTCACAACGGCCAAAAGGTAGAAGCAGTGACGATTTTGTTGTTGTTTGGTCACTAAGTCAAGTCTGACTCTTTTGCGACCCTATGGACTGTAGCCCTTCAGGCTTCTCTGTCTATGGATTTCCTGGGCAAGAAAACTGGACTGGGTTTCCCATTTTCTTCTCCAGGGTATCTTCCCAGGCCCAGGGATCAAACCCGCATCTCCTGCATTGCAGGCACATTCTTTAGCATTGAGCCACCATGGAAGTCCATTTATCAGCTGATAAGCAGCTAGTGGGCTGTAGTATATCTATATGACAACTTGTCAATGGATAAAAAAAAAATGCAGCCAAATTGAAAATTATGGGGGATTTTTGGCAGACAAACCTAAGGACTTAAGCCCGGGACGTGACATCTCAGATAGCTCTGCGGGACTGCTCCAAATGGGTAAGGGAGGAGTTGAGATATACAGGAGCTTTTGCAATAAAGGGGCTTCCCTGGTGGTTCAGACAGTAAAGCGTCTGCCTGCAATACGGGACCCGGGTTCGATTCCTGGGTCGGGAAGATCCCCTGGAGAAGGAAATGGCAATCCACTCCAGCACTCTTGCCTGGAAAATCCCTTGGACGGAGGAGTCTGATACGCTACAGTCCATAGGGTCGCAAAGAGTCGGACACGACTGAGCAATTTCACTTCACTTTCACTTTGCAATAAAGACCAGGTAGTCAGAACTTCAAAAGTTAATTAAAGAAAATCAGACATCTTAAGTTAAGGAATTTAGCACTTTTCTATGTATGGACTTCCTTGATGGCTCAGACAGTAAAGAATCTGACTGCAATGCAAGAGATCAGGGTTCGATCCCTGTGTCAGGAAGATCCCCTGGAGAAGGGAATGGCAACTCACTCCAGTATACTTGCCCAGGAAATCCCATGGACAAGGGGGCCTGGAGGTCTACAGTCCATGGGGTCGCAAAGAGTGAGACACAACTGAGCGACTAACACTATGTATGGGAAGATGGGCTCACTGAAACGACTCTTTCGGTATGCACCCTAGCCACCCTAGGCCAGTGTCCTGTTCTCCCCAGCCTACGCCCCCGCAGGGCACACCAACGGAGGGGCTGCAGCGGCTGAGGGCTTGGCAGGGCATGGCTGTCGGTCTCCACCCTGAGTTCCCTAAGGGCTCGCCACTGGGGAGGGGGAGAAATGGGGGCCTCTAATAGCTCGGTGGTTGCCACATCCTTTGTTTACTGATTTAGCAGGCAAGATTTTTCTTTCACAAACTATTTAGCCATAAAAAAAGAATAAATTACTGAAACATCTGTGACACAGATGAAACTTGAAAACATGCTAAGTAAAAGAAGCCAGACACGAAGGCATATATTTTATGATACCATTTACCTGAAATGTCAAGAATAGGCAAATTATCCACAGAGACAGAAGGCAAATGAATGATCTCGCCAGGTGCTATGGGGGAAGGGGCACAGGGAGTGACTGCTAAATGGGTAGGAGGTTTCCTCTGGGGGTGATGAAAATGTGGTCACGAAGCACTGTGGATGTTCTGAAAGCCACTAGACGTGCACTTTGAAATGGTTAACGTGTTGAGTTTTACGTTGTGACTTTTACCTCAATGTTTTGTGGTGGCATTTTGACTAAGGCAAGTGTTTTTCACAAAAGCTGCTTCTCTCCTCAAAGCTCTAGTGTCAGAGACCCTCCTCCCCACCCACTCCCAAATCCAGCCACCTCCTAAGAGATTCTTGAGGACTGGATGCTGGAGAGGAGAGGTCAGTGTGACCTTTGCCCTACTGCCTTCTCGGCAGTCTCAGCAGCTGGAGGCCGTGCCAGCCCCAGAAGAGTGCAGGCATTCCCATGCCCTGGCATCGAGGGGATCACATTTGGTCCTCCCACATATCCAACATCAACAGATGAGACAAAAACCAGCACTCCATGGATTCCACGTGAGGCAGAATATTAAACCAGAAGAAATGACGGGGAACACCAGAGGTCTTTTTAATGGGTAACAAAGCTCAGGTTAATATGAAAAAAGAGGAGATATATATTATACTGTCTTTTGTATAAGGAAGAGGAGAAAATAAGACTCTATGTGTGTTATTTTCGTGTAAGAAATACAGGTAGTATAACAGAAACTAACAAAAAGGGTTAACTATGGAGGTGGGAGGGGACAATGTAGGATTGGGGATGGCAGTGAGAATTGTCTTATATACCTTTTTATATCATTCGAACTTTGAACCATATAAATGTTTTATGTATTCTAAAAATTAAATTTAAAAGGATGGGATAAAGCAATTCTACCATGGAATGCAAACAGGAACAAACTGATATGACCACACAAAAGGAATTGATTCAAGTACTCTAGTCGTTCTAAGAAGAAAAAGCAAAGGCAGAAAAATTCTGGTACAGCTAACCCTCGAATACCATGGGTGTGAACTACATGGGTCCACCAGCATACAGATATTTTTCACTGAGTAGTATTGCAATACTACACAGTCCTCGGTCCCTTGAATCTACAGATGCAGAAACACAGACACAGAGGCTGACAATGAGTTATACTTGGATTTGGGACAGAGAGTGGGTGTCCCAAACTCCCATGTTGTTCAAGGGTCAACTTTCCTTAGTAGGTGTATGGTTAGTTATCATACTAGTCTTGTAGCTCTGAAACTTTTATATGTTACATAGTATTAAGCAAATACATATTTTACTGTAAGAGAAAAAAGATACTAATAATAAGTAAAAGAAGTCAAAGATGGACTTCCCTAGTGGCACAGTAATAGGATCTGCCTGCCAAGGCAAGGGACACGTGTTCGATCCCTGGTCCGGGAAGATTCCACATACTGTGAAGCAACTAGGCCCGGTGCCACAACTACCAAGCCTGCACTCTAGAGTCCTTGAGCCACAGCTACTGAAACCCGCGAGCCTGGATACTGTACTCCACAGAAGTCACTGCAGCAAGAGAAGCCACGGCAATGAGAAGTCCGTTCACTACAGGAAAGAGCAGCCCGCCATCGCTGCAACTAGAGAAAGCCCACACACAGCAACAAAGACCCAGGGCAAACAAAAACTAATTAATTAATTAATTAAAAAGAAGTTAAAGAAAACCCATATGAGATTAAATTTGGGGTGGAAACATCAGTTTGAACCCATGTTGTTGCTGATTTTTTTTAACTTTTCCTGGATTGTTCACTATTGGGCCCAGAAGTGACTGCAACTCCTGTAGCAGTGAACACACATAACACTGAGTTCTTGTTTCCCATCTATCATTCACCACTGAGGGAACCAGGAACAAGGACTCTTTGAAGAAATGGTTCATTCTAAGTCTGGGGTTGAAAATGTACAATGTGAGCCTGGCATATCTTGCCATGCCAGAAAGCAAAAAAAAGTACACAAGATAAATGTGATTGTGTCAAAGGGATTCAGGCTCTGACCTAGATGCTGTGTGGGACAATGTGAACATCAAAATGGATAACAATATTACTGAGTTAGAACACTTTAAAAAATCCACAGTGATGTTTAGAAGAAAAAAGAAAAAGGTAGGTGGGTGGTGGCGGTGGCGGGGTCGGGGGCGGGGAGGGGGGAAGGGCGAGGATTCTTACAAAAAAATGCCAGCTAATAAATATAGAATTAATAAAAGAATGAAAACCCAGCACTTTTGTTTGTAGTGCTTCATTCAGGTAAGTCTCATCTATGATTGCTAAACTACTGGGTGAACTAGATATTCAGTTGATCCTCTGCCCATGTGACAATCCCATAAATCACTCACGAACTACAAAGTGGAGAGAGGCTTGGTGATCAAATTCAGCATCACCAAGAGTGCATGGCACGATGATGTTTGCCCACCAGGGTGAGGCAATGAGAAATGTGATTATCACTGAGTTTTCCTGCCCCAAATATTAAACCTGAATCTAACCATGAGTAAATCACCAGATTAATCCACTGTGTGGCACCTTCTACATGACAACTGGCTGAGACTTTTCAGAAAAACCAATGTCACAAAAACAAATAGCAGTGAAACAGCTGGAAGTTGAGAGACTGTTTCAGATTAAGAGAGACTAAAGGGACATAACCAAATATCATATGTGAACTTTGATTGGATCCTGGATAGGAAAAAAATCCAGCTATAAAAGACATTTGTTGTGAGGTTCCCTGGGGTCCAGTGGCCAAGACTCCACGCTCCAAATGCAGGACGCGTAGGTCTGCTCCCTAATCAGGGAACTAGATCTCACATGCCACAGCTAACAGTTTGCGAGCCTCAGCTAAGAAGTTCACATGGCTCATCTGAAGATCTCAAATGCTGAAACTAAGACCTGGTGCAGCCAAATATTTTAAATTTTTTAAAAATTGCTGCTGGTAGACAACTCTAAAGATCTGAATACGAATGGTATACTGGATGTTGTTACAGTGATGATAATGGTATTGTGGTTTCGTGGGAGAACATCCTTATTAGGAGATGCTGAGATATTTAGAAGTGAAGTGTCAAGAAGTCAGCAACTTACTTTCAAATTGTTCAGCAAAATAAAAGTACATAAGATAAACAGAGAGGGGGAGAAAGAGAAAGCAAACATAGCCAAATATTAACCGTTGGAGAATCCAGCGGATGGTGTAAGGCTGTTCACAATACTCGACTTGTCTGTAGATCTGACAATTTCAAAATGTTGGGGTCGGGGGGGATTTGCAGAGCAGACAGAGAAGGCTGTGATAGAGCTTGCTGCCAGACCCAAGGGGTTCTGCCACCCACACAGTTTAGAAAGGCTTCCTAAATTACCACAGACTAACCCTCTTATATCTTCCTAAAAGATGGAAGTGTCTATATTTCACGTTCCTTGAACATCCTCGGCCCCACTAAGCATCTGGTAAAACTCTCACCATTTACAGACACCATGAACCCAGCATTCATTGGAAAAGTTTCCGTTCAGTTCAGTCACTCAGTCGTGTCTGACTCTTTGTGACCCCATGGACTGCAGCACACCAGGCCTCCCTGTCCATCACCACCTCCCAGAATTTACTCAAACTCATGTCCACTGAGTCGGTGATGCCATCGAACCATCTCATCCTCTGTCTTCCCGTTCTCCTCCTGCCTTCAATCTTTCCCAGCATCAGGGTCTTGGGGTTCTCCCCTTTCTTTTCACCTAGGACCCTGGGGCTCTTCCTAAGTAGACTTCAGGCTGTGCTAGGGCAGGAGCTCTGGCCTTTCCAGCCCTCTCTTGGCTCAAAACTGTGTTTGTTCCTTCATTCACTCAATTATTTGACAAGTATTTCTTGAGCACCAGGCACTATTTGGGGCACTAGGGACACCCCGATGAAAGAGCAGCCCTCCCAAAGTTCACAGGCAAACTGCAACCACCACAAATGCCTTGAACGGGAGGAACACAGCGCCAGCAGAGTTGGCAATGGGGGAACTGCCCGGGTGACAGTCGAGTGACAAGCAGGAGGTACAACTGGCAGGCTCTGGGGATGGGGTGGATTTGGGGGATGATGAGCAGGAGGGTTGGCTTGTATAAGTGCACAGACGGTTCAGGAGGGTTGGCTTGTATAAGTGCACAGACGGTGGCGGCCCTCACAGGACATCCGGGAGCAGCCCCAAGGGAGGGAGGTGGGTGTACGACGGGCACGCGGAAGAGAGGCCGGAGCTGTGCTCTGGGTCTGTGTGGAGTCACGGAAGCTGCGTGTGGCCAGAGCCTGCCCCGCTCCTCCAGAAACCTCGGCCACTCCTCGAAGAACACAGAAGAACAAGTCTTGAGTCCTGTGCAGGCTTCTGTTTCTCCACTCTCCTTTGTCCTCAGAAGCAGATTCTGGACAGCATCCCTCATTCCAGGGGACAAGTCTCTGTCTCGATAGCCAGGAGGATGCCTTGCCTTTCTCTCCTGGAAACCAGGATGGGGACAGAGGAACTGCTCAGGGATGCACAGGCAAACACAAACTCTGTCTCATACACACACACACACACACACACACACACAAGCTTGTAGACACGATTCTGCCTCTGAGGCCTGGCCACCCCAGAGATGTTATGATTTGCTTTGCAAAGGTTAGAGATCATTTTATTTACCCAGGATCACCCTGGAGACTGGAACCTTCCTCTGCTACCCTCCTTCCCCCAACCCCATAATCCACAGTTTCCTAAAAACAAGAAATTCTTGGTCAAAGTGCACTGTTACTCGGAATGAAACGAAGGGACTAAGCCTCACTTCCAGGTGGACATGGAACAAAACATGGCAAAACACGGCAAAACAAGCAAGCATGGGAGAAGAGTCCTTAGAAATACAAACCCTCTGGAATGAGCAGGAACTGTGGGGTTGGAATCTGTTTTCATTTCCTGGGGCTCCTGCAACAAACTGCCACGGAGTCAGTGGCTCAAAACAACGGAAATGTATACTCTCACCAGAAGGCCAGAATCAAGGTGCCGGCACGGCCACACTCCCTCCAAAAACGCTAAGGCTGCGGGTGTTCCTGTATCCTCCAGCCTCTGGGGACTCTAGGCACCCCCTGGCCCGTGGCAGCAACCCTCCAATCTCAGCCTCTGTCTTCCTACGCCTTCTCTGCTGCGTGTCTGTCCTCTGTGTGTCTCTGATAAACACACTTGGCATTGGATTTAGGGCCCATCAAGATAAAGCTCCCACAGGTCTCTTCATCTCAAGATCTTCAATTATGTCTACAAGGTCCCTTTTCCCAAATAAGGTCATATTTACAGGTCCCCAGAATTGTAAGGTGGATGTCTCTTTGGGGGCCCCCGTTCAACCTACAGCAGCGTGAGACTTTCACAGAAGATGGGAGAGGAGAGGCAGTGGTTTGCCTCGCTTTCTTTCTGACTTGGCTCTGGGGCCTTGTGGTGAGGACCACTCATACTACAACTACGCTGAGAAACCCATAACTCCCTCAGGCTCTCACCGCTTGTCAAGAAGAAAACAGAAGGCATTCTGGGAAGTGCTGGTGGGCCCCAAGCCCCTTCCCAGCACGCAGACGGAACTCTCTTCAGGCCTGCCTCAAACCCCACTGCCTTGAGGTCTCTCAGCCGGCCACCCCAGGCCCCAGCTGTGTCGCCTTCCGTCAGACTCCATGAGCTTGGGCATTGATCTTGTTTGAACCCCTTGACAAACATTTGCTGGCTGCCTACTCTGTGTCGGACCCCAGGCTTAGGAGAAAGCTCATCTGGCCATTAATCCTGCTGAGGGCTTCTCACGCAAGCCTTGAACTGGTTCTGTGAAGTCCCAGATTCCTGTGACTGGGGTGGGGGTGGGGGTGGTGTGAGTGCGAAGTTCAAAAGTCAGAACAGAAAGCTTAAATCCTTGTAGCCAAAATCACCCTCGAAGATCCCTTTTTTAAACCACCAAGAGCCAGACCTTGAAGCTCGAAAGCAAAAACCAACTTGTCCCCCTGCACTGTAGACAAGATTGCCCTTGCCCTGGGGGCAGATCTGATTTGAAAATGGGCGTGGGAAGAGGGACATGCATTAATGAGACTTTTAAAAATTTTCTTCATCCCGATTTTTTCAGTTGGATTTCCTAAGTTATGGGCATGTGTGTGGCAACTCACTGGATGTTATTCCCACGAATGTCAGTTCAGCTCAGTTCGTCGCTCCATCGTGTCCGACTCTGCGACCCCACGGACTGCAGCACGCCAGGTCAGGGGCTGGATCAAGGTGCTGAGGGAGAGAAGGAAGGAAGGCAGTGGTGTGGTCACTTCCGGCGGGGGGGGGGGGGGCGGCTTACTTCCCCGAGTAACTCTAAGGTATTTTTCTGAAGATTAGTCTCATCAAGAGGAATTCTAGGATGAGCTGTCCATCTCATCTCACGGCCCAGGCCCAGTGCCTTCCCTCTGGGCTAAATATTCATCCAAAGCCATGTCAGGGACAGGCCCACATCATCCAATTCTAGACTTTCGGGAGCAGCCTTGTTCATAGTCACCATGCCCAGTGTCTGGGAGCTCAACACACCACAGATGCTTGGTAAATATTGAAAGTCTCAGGGAGTTCTCAGGTCTGCCAACCTCAGCCAAGGTCCGAGGTTCCCTGTATCAGTCAGGGTTCTCCCGAGAAATAGAATGAATAGGATGTGTGTATAAGGAGAGACAGATTCATTTTAGAGAATGAAGTGCACATGATGGCAGACACTGGCAAGTCCAAAATCTGCAGTGAGCCAACAGGCTAGGAAGAACTGATGCTGCCGTTCAAGTCTAAAAGCAGTCTGCTGACAAACTCCCCCTAGCTCGAGGGAGCTCAGTCTTTTCTCTTAAGGCCTTCAACTGATTGGATGTGGCCCACACATATTAGGTTAAGGAGAGCAATCTATTTTACTCAAAAACTTGCTGACTTGAATATTACACCATTCTCCCCAAAAAACCCTCATAGAAACATCTGGAATAATATTTGACCAAGTTTCTGGGCATGGTGGCCCAGTCAATCTGACACACAAAATTAACCATCATATTTCCCTACCCCTGCCCTACTGAGGTTCTCTCTCTCTCTCTCTCTCTTTCTCTCTCGCTCTCTAATTCTCTGCATCCACTCCCTTCACTGCTGGGCTGACCCTGAGCTGTCCCCTGCCCTGTTCTACCCAAAGAGGCTCCAGGGACTTGAATTTCCTCTTCTTGGACCTTTTTCTTTCCAGCCAGCTGGATCTCATCACTCTGGTGATTCCCAGAACTATATTTTCCTCCAGGCCCCTCCAAGAGGGACCCAAGCATGGTTGTCTGTGCCAGGGGTTGGAAGTAGCTCTCCCTGCCCCCTCCTCCAGTTTTGCTCCTGTGTGCATCACTATCAGCCTGGAAATAGCTTTAAATAGAAACCAATAACTTTGCTTTATTTTCTTCTAGCTTAACACCAAAAGAAATCATGGCATTGTTCTCCCTGTTTATTGCTGTCTCTCTGCTACCAAAACATAATATAATCCCCTGAAGTACTAAGGGGCTCCATCCCCAGAGCCTAGCCCAGTTCTGGGCACAGCTTAGGGCCTCAGAGTGCTGGTTGGATAAAGGACGTTTACCGAACATCTCCTTTGCTCAGCACATGCTGTGCCAAGGCATGGACACCAGCTCAGCTATGTCAGCAATTTACAAGTTCTGAGCATCTCCACCCTCGGGCCCTAGATCCTTCATTCCTCTCTCCCTGAAAGCTAGATTCTCCCTTCCCTGAGGACAGGAGCTATTTTCCATCTCTCTCCCGGTATCTACCCATGGACAGCTGAGTGTCCCAGGGCACAGACTGATCCCCTTTCATTCCCTGGAGAAATATGAGCGGAATCAATGAGGAGAAGCTTGGGGACTTGTGGGAAGGAAGGGGCCAGGGCACACAGGAGGGCATGGGTGGCTGATGCCTTGGTTCAGCTCTTCCACAGTCGCAGCAGTTCGGGGGCTCTGCAAAGGAAAAGGGCTCAGGGGTGTGCTTTGGAAACAGTTCCAGTTTTGTATCCAGCTCTTCCTGCACCCCTGGCACTGGAGGATCCCCAAGGCCCCTGGCCCAAAGGAGGTAATGTTGCTCTTTCTCTAATGCTGCGATCCCTGGCCATCTGGACCCTTAGCCCCACAGCGCCACCTGGGGGTCAGCATCATTCAGCCCGTGTTGTGAATTCCTATCCTGGCCAGGGCCTGAGTAAGAGAAGATAATATGTTCTACCTCAAGGAACTTGGCTCTGGGGGGAATCCAGGAATCCACCGTGCACACGTCTTTCTTAGACAAAGCAGAACTCTAGTAAGTTCTCCTTTTTATTTCAAACTTAAGGTGTGTTTATCATTAAAAAAAATAAAAGTAAACAAAGAAAACTCCCCCCTGTGGCACTGCCAGATAAAATACAGAACTTCCCATTAATTTAGGATTTCAGATAAACAACAAATAATTGCATGAACATGCTTGTTCTAAAAACAAATACTTGCCGTTTATCTAAAACTTAAATTTCGTTGGATGTTTTGTATTTTTTATTTGCTAAATCTGGCAACTCTATACCATAACCCAGTTAACTCTCTGGGTAACATGTTGAGGTGTATTTATATACTTTTTAAATCCCAATATGTGCATTTTTTAACCCAGAAAGGGGAGAGAGGCTCATAAGGTAGACTGTTTTGCAACGTAATGTCTCCATTTAACAACATTCCGTGAACATCTTTGCGTGGGATTGAGCGTTCTTTCATAGTCTAGTTTTCCATGCAGACGTAATCTAAGACTCTTTGACATCTGGCATTGATTATCGTGTCCTGATTCCTTTTTTTTTTTTTCCAGGCACTAAGTGCCCTGATCCTCCCTAGTTTCCGGTACTTCACCACGGGCTCCCTTTCTGCTCTCTGTAGGCCATCTGTAGTAGGTATCAGTCTGAATTCTACACATTAATATACTAGCCGCTCAGTCACGTCAGACTATTTGCGACCTCGTGGGCTGTAGCCCACCAAGCTCCTCTGGAGCCTGGAATTCTCCAAGCAAGAATACTGGAATGAGTTGCCATGCCCTCCTCCAGGGGATCTTCCAGACCCAGGGATCAAACACAGGTCTCTTGCATTGTTGGCAGACTCTTTAACATCTGAGCCATCAGATTAAGCAGGGCTGAATTCTACAGCACAAATAAGCAAGTGCTGCCCTCAGACAACATGGACCTGGCTCAGGAACTGGACTGTGGGGTCTAATCCCTTTCCTGCAGCTCCTCACTCAGCAGCTCCATGGCCATGGATGTGGCCTGTAACTGCATGGCAGTGACCTCCTGGGTGGCAAGATGGGGTTGGTGATTATGCTAGGTTATTGTGAAGACAGGTCTTTCTCTCCCACCCTGGCAGGTGGCAATCTCCCAATGGGTAAGAAGCTTCCCTATCTATCCCAGTCACCACTGTATCCTTGTAGAATTTGCTCGATGCTTGCACATCACAGGCATTCACAAAATGTACATGGACCAAATGACAGAAAGATGAATGCTTTTCCATGGGAAGAAAGGATATGACGGTCCACTCTGGGAAGATGACGCAGTGTCCCTGTGCTGTGCTTAGTCCCTCAGTCGTGTCCGACTCTTTGTGACCCCATGGACTATAGCCCGCCAGGATCTTTTGTCCAAGGGGATTCTCCCGGCAAGAATACTGGAGTGGGTTGCCATGCCCTCCTCCAAGAGATCTTCCCAACCCAGGGATCGAACCCAGGTTCCCCGCATTGCCCAGAGATTCTTTACCATCTGATGCACCAGGGAAGCCCAAGAATACTGCAGTGCTACCAGGATCTGTTAAAAAATAAACTGAGGCATATTAAAAATTTTTAAGAGTTTATTTGAGCAAAAACTGATTCAAATCCGGCAGCACCATACTAGAAATGATTAGGAGGGCCTAGCCTGAGTGACTTCACTTTCACTTTTCACTTTCATGCATTGGAGAAGGAAATGGCAACCCACTCCAGTGTTCTTGCCTGGAAAAACCCAGGGACAGAGAAGCCTGGTGGGCTGCCTTCCATTGGGTTGCACAGAGTCGGACAGACTGAAGCGACTTAGCAGCAGCAGCAGCAGCAGCCCCAAAGGAGCCAAGGGAAGATCAGATGTACAGAGAAAGTGCGGAAGCAAAGAAAGGAAATCATTTGATTGACTGTCAATTAGAGGCAACTTGGTGTTTGTGATTGGCTGTCCTTAGCATTTGGATTTCATGGCCCTGGGGTACTTACAGGCTTAGATTTGTTTGCTTCCAAAGGCATCACAGCATCAGAGCCACATCAGTCTGCTGTCTCCTTGTTTAGTTAATTTAACAGGTCTGACCACAGGCATTCTATCCACAGGCTCCAGAGCAGCCAGATTAGCCTCTGGGCTTTACCCCACCAGCAGCACAGCGCCTGCACTTCTTGCTCAAGTGACTCAGTCATCAGCGATGGGAGCTCCTTCTGCAGCAGAAAAGGTAAGTCTCTCAGCTTTCTGGGAAAAGGGGTGGGAAGGGGAAGAGGGTGGGCCTTGGGTCCAAAGACCAGACTTAAGTCTGTGCTCTGCCACTTTCTGGCGATACGATCTTGTATCGATTTCTTATTGCTGCAAATTACCACACGCTTCGCAGCTTAAAACAACACGAATTTGTTATTTTAAAA
Organism: Ovis aries; assembly: GCF_016772045.2. Taxonomy (NCBI): domain Eukaryota; kingdom Metazoa; phylum Chordata; class Mammalia; order Artiodactyla; family Bovidae; genus Ovis; species Ovis aries. The sequence continues at coordinate 232,781,130 of NC_056055.1, forward strand.
TGCTGTAGGTTGGAAGTCTGACGCAGAACTGTTTTCCTTTCTGATGGATGGAGGGGAAAATCCATTTCTGGCTTTTCTTTTTGGTCCAAGGGCTTCCCTGGTGGCTCAGCAGTAAAGATTCCACATGCCAGTGAAGGAGATGTGGTTCGCTCCCTGGATCAGGAAGATGCTCTAGAGAAGGAAATGGCAACCCACTGCAGTATTCTTGCCTGGGAAATGCCATGGACAGAGGAGCCTGGTGGGCTACAGTCCATGGGGTCTCAAAAGAGTTGGACATGACTTAGTGACTAAACAAAACCATTGGTTAAAATTCTGTGCTTCCAAGGTAAAGAGTACAGGTTTGATCCTTGGTCAGGGAACTAAGACCTTGTGGGGCGTGGTCAAATAAACAAACAAAAAACAGAAAGACCCCTTGTCTCTTCCACCACCTGAGATCCAGGCAGCAGGTACCAAATCTTGGACTTCTTAGCCTCCAGAACTGCAAGAAATAAATGTCTGTTCTCCACCAGCCAGTCTGTGGTATTTTGTTACAGCAGCCTAAGCTGGCTAAGACACTTTCCTTCCCTTTTAATTCAGTTCAGTCGCTCAGTCATGTCCGACTCTTTGCGACCCCATGAATTGCAGCACACCAGGCCTCCCTGTCCATCACCAACTCCCGGAGTTCACTCAGACTCACGTCCGTCGAGTCAGTGATGCCATCCAGCCATCTCATCCTCTGTCGTCCCCTTCTCCTCCTGCCCCCAATCCCTCCCAGCATCAGAGTCTTTTCTAATGAGTCAACTCGTCGCATGGGGTGGCCAAAGTACTGGAGTGTCAGCTTTAGCATCATTCCTTCCAAAGAAATCCCAGGACTGATCTCCTTCAGAATGGACTGGTTGGATCTCCTTGCAGTCCAAGGGACTCTCAAGAGTCTTCTCCAACGCCACAGTTCAAAAGCATCAATTCTTTGGTGCTCAGCCTTCTTCACAGTCCAACTCTCACATCCATACATGACCACAGGAAAAACCATAGCCTTGACTAGACGGACCTTAGTCGGCAAAGTAATGTCTCTGCTTTTGAATATACTATCTAGGTTGGTCATAACTTTTCTTCCAAGGAGTAAGCGTCTTTTAATTTCATGGCTGCAATCACCATCTGCGGTGATTTTGGAGCCCCAAAAAATAAAGTCTGACACTGTTTCCACTGTTTCCCCATCTATTTCTTGTGAAGTGATGGGACCGGATGCCATGATCTTCGTTTTCTGAATGTTGAGCTTTAGGCCAACTTTTTCACTCTCCTCTTTCACTTTCATCAAGAGGCTTTTTAGTTCCTCTTCACTTTCTGCCCTAAGGTGGTGTCATCTGCATATCTGAGGTTATTGATATTTCTCCCAGCAATCTTGATTCCAGCTTGTGTTTCTTCCAGTCCAGCGTTTCTCATGATGTACTCTGCATATAAGTTAAATAAGCAGGGTGACAATATACAGCCTTGACATACACCTTTTCCTATTTGGAACCAGTGTGTTGTTTCATGTCCAGTTCTAACTGTTGCTTCCTGACCTGCACACAGATTTCTGAAGAGTCAGGTCAGGTGGTCTGGTATTCCCATCTCTTTCAGAATTTTCCACAGTTTATTATGATCCACACAGTCAAAGGCTTTGGCATAGTCAATAAAGCAGAAATAGATGTTTTTCTGGAACTCTTGCTTTTTCCATGATCCAGCGGATGCTGTCAATTTGATCTCTGGTTCCTCTGCCTTTTCTAAAACCAGCTTGAACATCAGGGAGTTCATGGTTCACGTATTGCTGAAGCCTGGCTTGGAGAATTTTGAGCATTACTTTACTAGCATGTGAGATGAGTGCAATGGTGTGGCAGTTTGAGCATTCTTTGGCATTGCCTATTTTGGGATTGGAATGAAAACTGACCTTTTCCAGTCCTGTGGCCACTGCTCAGTTTTCCAAATTTGCTGGCATATTGAGTGCAGCACTTTCACAGCATCATCTTCCAGGATTTGAAACAACTCAACTGGAATTCCATCACCTCCACTAGCTTTGTTTGTAGTGATGCTTCCTAAAGCCCACTTGACTTCACATTCCAGGATGTCTGGCTCTAGATGACTGATCACACCATCATGATTATCTGGGCTGTAAAGATCTTTTTTGTACAGTTCTTCTGTGTATTCTTGCCACCTCTTCTTAATATCTTCTGCTTCTGTTAGATCCAGACCATTTCTGTCCTTTATCAAGCCCATCTTTGCATGAAATGTTCCCTTGGTATCTCTAATTTTCTTGAAGAGATCTCTAGTCTTTCCCATTCTGTTGTTTTCCTCTGTTTCTTTGCATTGATCACTGAAGAAGGCTTTCTTATCTCTTCTTGCTATTCTCTGGAACTCTGCATTCAGATGCTTATATCTTTCCTTTTCTCCTTTGCTTTCGCCTCTTTTCTTTTCACAGGTATTTGTAAGGCCTCCCCAGACAGCCATTTTGCTTTTTTGCATTTCTTTTCCATAGGGATGGTCTTGATTCCTATCTCCTGTACAGTGTCACAAACCTCAGTCCATAGTTCATCAGGCACTCTATCTATCAGATCTAGGCCCTTAAATCTATTTCTCACTTCCACTGTATAATCATAAGGGGTTTGATTTAGGTCATACCTGAATGGTCTAGCGGTTTTCCTACTTTCTTCAATTTGAGTCTGAATTTGGTAATAAGGAGTTCATGAACTGAGCCACAGTCAGCTCCTGGTCTTGTTTTTGTTGACTGTGTAGAGCTTCTCCATCTTTGGCTGCAAAGAATATAATCAATCTGATTTCAGTGTTGACCATCTGGTGATGCCCATGTGTAGAGTCTTCTCTTCTGTTGTTGGAAGAAGGTGTTTGCTATGACCAGTTCATTTTCTTGGCAAAACTCTATTAGTCTTTGCCCTGCTTCATTCTGCATTCCAAGGCCAAATCTGCCTGTTACTCCAGGTGTTTCTTGACTTCCTACTTTTGCATTCCAGTCCCCTATAATAAAAAGGACATCTTTTTTGAGTGTTAGTTCTAAAAGGTCTCGTAGGTCTTCATAAAACTGTTCAACTTCAGCTTCTTCAGCGTTACTGGTTGGGGCATAGACTTGGATTACTGTGATATTGAATGGTTTGCCTTGGAGACAAACAGAGATCATTCTGTCGTGTTTGAGATTGCATCCAAGTACTGCATTTCGGACTCTTTCGTTGACCGTGATGGCCACTCCATTTCTTCTGAGGGATTCCTGCCCGTAGTAGTAGATATAATGGTCATCTGAGTTAAATTCACCCATTCCAGTCCATTTTAGTTTGCTGATTCCTAGAATGTCGACGTTCACTCTTGCCATCTCTTGTTTGACCACTTCCAATTTGCCTTGATTCATGGACCTGACATTCCAGGTTCCTATGCAATATTGCTCTTTACAGCATCGGACCTTGCTTCTATCACCAGTCCCATCCACAGCTGGGTATTGTTTTTGCTTTGGCTTCATCCCTTCATTCTTTCTGGAGTTATTTCTCCACTGATCTCCAGTAGCATATTGGGCACCTACTGACCTGGGGAGTTCCTCTTTCAGTATCCTATCATTTTGCCTTTTCATACTGTTCATGGGGTTCTCAAGGCAAGAATACTGAAGTGGTTTGCCATTCCCTTCTCCAGTGGACCACATTCTGTCAGACCTCTCCACCATGACCCGCCCGGCTTGGGTTGCCCTGCAGGCATGGCTTGGTTTCATTGAGTTAGACAAGGCTGTGGTCCTAGTGTGATTAGATTGACTAGTTTTCTGTAAGTATGGTTTCAGTATGTCTGCCCTCTGATGCCCTCTTGCAACACCTACCATCTTACTTGGGTTTCTCTTACCTTGGGCGTGGGGTATCTCTTCTAGGCTGCTCCAGCAAAGCACAGCCGCTGCCCCTTACCTTGGATGAGGGTTATCTCCTTACTGCCGCCCTTTGTGACCTTCAACGTGGGATAGCTCCTCTAGGCCCTCCTACACCCGCGCAGCCACCGCTCCTTGGGTTGCTCTTCCCGGCCGCTGCCTGTGGCCTCCGGCGCCGCCCCTGGCCTCCAGCAAGGGGTGGATCCTCCCGGCTGCCGCCCCTGGCCTTGGTAATGGGGTGGCTCCTCAGGGCCACCACCCCAGGCCTAGGGCGTGAGGTGGCTTCTCCCAGCCGCCCCTGACCTCGGACTTGGGTAGCTCCTCTTGGCCGTTCCTGCGCTTTCGCAGCCTTGCACTCTCGGCCGCTGCCCCTGACCTCGGACGTGGGGTAACTCCTCTCGGCTGCGCTTAGTGCACCGGTTGCAGCCGCCCGCGCTTGCTTAGTGTGCCCGGTCACAGCTGCCGGCGCTTCCTTCCCTTTTAAACAGCTTCTAAAGGTTGCCTACATTCCTTTGCTCATGGCCCCTTTCCTCCATACTTAAAGCCAACACTCTGACACTCTTCTGCAGTTATATCTCCCTGCAACTCACCCCTCCTGTCTCCTTATTAAGGACTTTGTGGTTATATTGGGGCTTCCCAAGTGGCTCAGCAGTAAATAATCCACCTGCAATGCAGGAGCTTCAGGAGACACAGGATCAATCTCTAAGTCAGGAAGATTCCCTGGAGAAGGAAATAGCAACCCTCTCCAGTATTCTTGCCTGGAGAATCTCATGGACATAGGAACCTGGCAGGCTACAGTCCATAGGGTCACAAAGAGTCAGACATGACTGAAGAGACGTACCATGCACACAGTGGCTATATTTGGCCTGCCTGGAATAATCCAGGATAATCTCCTTATTTTAAGATCAAGATTGTGTTTAGTCACTCAGTCATTTCCAACTCTTTGCGACCTCATGAACAGCCCACCAGGCTGCTCTGTCCATGGGTTTTTTCAGACTAGAATATTGGAGTGAGTTGCCATTTCCTCCTCCAGGGGATGTTCCTGGCCTATGAATCGAACCCAAGTCTCTTGTGTCCTCTGCATTGCAGGCAGATTGTTTACCCACTGAACATCAGGGAAGCCATTCTGTTGTTGCAAAAAAGCATATCCTAAAGTTGGGTCCAACAAACAAAACACCCCCTCCAGTCATGCCAACCCAGCACCTAGCACGGGATATGGTACAAAACAGGTAAGCACTGAACAGCAATGGCTGAATCAATGGAATAAGAATCAGAACCTCAAGGCAGAGTTTAGGGGCTAAGCAAGTATCCTTATCAGATTCTTGAAAGAGGCAATATGATGCCCGTACTGAGGATTCCAACTGGTGAAGACAGGAAGGAGTCACTTCAAGCATCAGAGACAAGAAGAGGAGCCAGCAAAGGGCAGTCCAGAAGCCACTAGACCCTTTCAGGGGCTGGAAAGAACTGGCTACTTGAAGTAGAGGCAGAAGATCAAGGTGGAAGAGCTGGCTAGGCCCAGAGCATTCATATTTAATTCGCTGAACAATAAGATATCATTGATTAGGTTTTTGAGTTGTGACTCAATCAGGATTTGCCCAAGACCAAGTTACTCCAGAGAAGATGGAGTGAGGTAAGGGACCAGCAGCAGGGAAAACCAGATACCAAATGAAAGATGGTTAAACCATGGTTGGGGCATTGTTAGATAGGGAAAAGATGGTGGATCATCCTACAGGGAGGGATCAACCCCTCTGGGAACTTTGGACAGAAAAGGGCCAGAGTCATTCAAATCTGAAAAGAGATGTGTATTCAAAAAAAAAAAAAGGAGTTTGAAGAAAGTCTTTTTGTTTCAATGGGGAGACAAATTTAGTGACAGACTAAGTCTGAGACACAAAAATTTCTAGGGAGTGGCTAGACAGGACCTAAAAGTCAAAACAAATTAGATCAGGAAAGGATTTGGGGCAGTTTATTCCACCCAGAGAGGGTGGCAGATACCATTGAGGTCCTAAGAGCTGACCAACTTGAAAGCTGACAGCCAACTAAGTGACAACTCAAACCCTTATGCAAGTAACAACACAGACCTTTTCACCCTGAAGTGCCCCCAGAGAGAATTTTCATCTAAGAGTTTGTTCCTTACTGGAGTGTCTTTTTTTGCCCTAAATCTCTGGAACCATAAATCTGCCCTCGAATTGCAAAGCAAGAGTGGAGGAAGGAGTCTTTCCATCTTGAAGAAGAGCGTCACGTCCACGAGCTCCGGCTTCGCACACCAGGGCCCCAGACCCCAGCATCACCTCCTGACCCCTCCCCAGATCGCCTCGGGCTTCCTTGAACAGGCAGACTCTGCCCCAAAGTGGGGCCCAGCCTGCAGGCAGCCATGACAGCCCGTCCCAGAAGCGGGCCCTGTACCCCAAGATCAAGGATTAGCACTCACAATTCCATCTGAAACCTTAATTCACTTTTACCAAGTAAGCTGACATAGTCACAGGTTGCGTGGATTAAGACATTGGCACCTTTCGGGGTGCTGCTTACAGTAGACCTCGAATAATTACATAATCTCCAAGAGTCTGTTTCTTTATGAAGAAAAGTTCCTACAATGGTTGGAGCAGGGATTAGGGAGGGTGATTATATTAGTCATCTAACTACTGGGGAACAAGTGACCCTAAAATTTAGTATCATAACGCATTATCATCTACCTTTTCTGAGGACCAGAAATTAGTGAGCAGTTTACCTGAGCAGTCTAGAGGGAGGTCTTCCATTAGGGTGAAGTCAAGGTATCACCCCAGGCACCAAACATATGAAATATTGGCCAGTATTGAAAGTTTCCAAGATGTTTCCCTCACCAGCTGTGAGCAGGAGGCCTCAGTTCCTTGCGTGTGGGGCCCCCAAAGGGCTGCTCCAGTGTCCTTGCTATGTGGCAGCTGGTTCCCCCCAGAGAGAGTGATCCAAGAAAGCAAAACAGCGGCCACAATGTCTATTTTTCAACCTGTGTGCTGTGCTGGTGCTCATCACTTCGGTCGTGTCCGGCTCTTTGCGATCCTATGGACCGGAGTCCGCCAGGCTCCTCTGTCCATGAAACTCTCCAGGCAAGAATACTGGACTGGGTAGCTGTTCCCTTCTTCAAGGGATCTTCCCAGACTAGGGATCGAACCCTTAGGTTTCCTGCATTGGCAGGTGAGTTCTTCACTACTGGCGCCACCTAGGAAGCCCACTTTTTAACCTAGCCACGTACCTATACTGCTTACTTTTAAATAATTTTTCAAAATAATAAATAGAAATTACTGAGTAATAACATTATTCAGTTTGGTCTATCTCAAAATTTCCAAGCATTATCAGCAGAATTCTTCCCTCAAATGAAATTTTACAGAAAATCCCAATATGACAACTAGAAACAACAGCAAGTGACCCAAAGGGTTAGTAGCCCCAGGAATTGACCATCTCTGTGCCTCTCACCCCTCAGTTTACAAACCTCTAGATTCAACCTTTTATCTAAGCAAGAACTTCCTGATTTTCCAAAGCTAGAAATAAGAGCTTTGATGAGATCTGAAATGGTAACACAGCTATTCTTCCCTCCTCCTGGAGTCTTTTCCTCTTAATGTCCCTTTATGATGACATGCTTGTGCTAAGTCACTTTAGTTGTGTCTGACTCTTCGAGAGCCCATGGACTGTAGTCCGCCAGGTTCCTCTGTCCATGGGATCCTCCAGGCAAGAATACTGGCGCGGGTTGTCATTTCCTTCTCCAGGGATCTTCCTGACCCAGGGATCGAACATGCATCTCTGAGGTCTCCAGCACTGACAGGCAGTTTCTTTACCTGGGAAGCCCTTTATGATGACATTTTATTTTATAATTTCTTTAGCCAGAAAGTTGCCCACCTTTCAAAGGAGGGACTAGTCATTTGCTTCAAACAGGAATTTCCGACTTTTTCTCACTGAGCCCTGAAAACTGTGCATCCAGAATGCTTTGCAACCTGAGAGCCTAAACAAGTGGGTTTTAGGTGCTCGAGGTGCTCCACTCTCCCCCACCTCCTCCCTCTCCACCATCCTCCCCAGTCAGAATTACAGAGGGTCACTATGACTCCAGAAGCCAGTATGACAGAGGGTCAGCTCGGCCTCTTGGACTCAGGATGCTGGGGTATTCACTGTGTCCTGGGAGCCACCTATAACTTGCAACCATTTAAACCTGGATTTAAATCCCAGACCTGCACTCACTAGCTGACTGAATATGGACAAGTTGCCTAACCTTCTGAACCTGTTTCTACATCTGGAACTTGGAAATGGTGCCCTCTTCATTGCTGGGTTGCACTAAAGATCACATGTGTAAAGCACTCAGCACGTAGAAAGATCTCAATTAAGGGGGGCAATTATTATTAGACACAAAGAAGGATCTGTTAAATGTTCCTCAATATCTGCTCACCCCTTCTTCCCTTTTGTAATAGACACACCAAAGGATTAACTGGGTTCCTACCTGCCTGCAATGCAGGAGACCCGGGTTTGATCCCTGGGTCAGGAAGATCCCCTGGAAGAGGGGATGGCTACCTACTCCAGCAATCTTGCCTGGGAAATCCCATGGACAGGGAAGCTTGGTGGGCTACAGTCCGTGGGGTCACAAAGTTGACACAACTGAGCGACTAATACTTTCACTTTCACTTTGGCCACCCAAGCGGAGGTCACCTATCTCAGCCTCCCCTGCAGCCAATGTGGTCACGTGGCTAGTTCCGGTCAGTGGCCTGTAAGTAGACTTGTGCCTTCGACCTTCACCTAGTCCCCCAGAGCCTCCTGGCCTGGGGCTCCTGGAAGCTTTCAGCAGGACGCCAGCCCAAAGTTTTCTGGTTAGCAACTTACTTTCCAGAGTCTTTGATTTTTTATATTTTTCAAAATAATTTTAAGCAACCTGGTAAAGTCCATTTTCTTAAACAAATTAATAAATGGAAAAAAGTGTCCCCACCAGAATTCCTGGTCAATGCAGTTGTCCCGGGCAGCTCTGTCCTCCCTCCCCACGGCTCTCTTTGCTCACCTGATGTGCTGGGCGGATAAGATCTTTTTATGCTTTTTATTTTGTTTTCTGGAAGATCTTTCCTAGCACTTTGATAGACCTCTGGTGCCCTGTGAGATCATAGAAAATATACAGTTTGGTCTCTGCACCTGATTCCTGGCACAAAGCTCCTGAACCCCTTGTAATTTCCTAAGTACTAAGAACACAAGGAGCATCTTTTGTTCCAGTAGTTGATCTTTGACCTTGGTTTCTGGGATTGAGCTTCTAGATCCCTTGGAATTTCTTGGGTGATAGGAGTGTCTTTTGCTCTACTGAGGCCACTCTGGGTAGCCTTTGTGGACATGAGCTGGTCACCCGAAAAACTAGCCATGATTCAGCTCAGTCGCTCAGTCGTGTCTGACTCTTTGCGACCCCATGGACTGCAGCACACCAGGCTTCCCTGTCCATCAGCAACTCCCAGAGCGTCCTCAAACTCATGTTCTTCGAGTTGGTGATGCCATGATTAGAAGCGTGGAATTTTCAGCTCATCCCCTACTTCCATTCTCCAGAGAGGGCCGAGGGGCTGGAAATGGAGTTAATCACTAATCTTGCCTGCATGAGGAGGCTTCCCCGCAAACTCACATAGTATGGGGTTTGGAGAGTTTCCAGGTTGGTAAACACAAGTGCGGGAGAGTGGTGCTCCCAGAGAGGACATGGGCGCTCTATGCCTCTCCCTGCCCAACACACACACCTTGCCCTGTACATCTCTTCCAGCTGGATGCTCATCTGTATCTTTTTTTTTTTAGTATTTATTTATTTTGGCTGCGTTGGGTCTTAGTTGCAACTCGGCAGGCTCTTCACTGCGACATGCAGACTTCTTAGTTGCGGCATATGAGTTCTTTAGTTGCAGCATGAGAACACTTAGTTGTGGTATATAGGATCTAGTTCCCCGACCAAGGACTGAATCCAAGCTCCCTCCATTGTGAGCATGGCATTTTAGCCACTGGACCACCAAAGAAGTCCCTTCATCTGTATCCCATATCATATCCTTTTGTGATAAACTGAGAACAATAAGTAAACTGTTTTCCTGAGTCCTGTGAGCCACTCAAGCAAATTCATCAAACCCCAGGAGGGGGTCAAGGGAACCCCCTATTTACAGTCAGAAGCATAGGTAACCACTTGGATTTAGGATCAGCAGAGGGGAAGCAGGGGTCAGTCTTATGGGACACCACCTGTGAGACCTGATAGTGTCAGAATCCAGTAAAACTGTAGCATAGAGAACTGCTTGACGTGGGTGGAGAAAAAGCACATAATACATTTGGTGGCCAGAAGTGTCATCAGTGAAGTGTTCTGTGTGCCCAGCAAAGGAGAAACACAGGCAGGAAAGACTGGATTTTTCAAACGCATAACATAAAAGACTGGAGAGCAAGCAGTCAGACTGAACCTGAGTAGGACCTGCCTCCTAGGGTGCAGCCACCTAGATAGAGCCAGCCTCTCTGCTCCTCACTGCTTTTCAAACGTTCCAGGTGCAGTGAGCATCTAGGCCCACCGCTTTATTAAATGCACAGAAATCCATTTTACTTGGAGCCTTGGACATAATGATCCATCCATGGGTAAACGGACTTGTTAGCTTGACGCCAAAGACACACAAAATGATTGCGAAACTAATCACAGCCAGCGTGCCAGCAGCGCCCGCAGCAACTTCCCTGTATTGGAAAATTTCCAAGGAACAGCTGGCAGAGGCCCTTGGCCACACGGGAAGAGGTAGGGCGCAGGGGTATTGTGACATGCCCCAGGGAAGGGCAGTATTTCCCTTGGCCATCGGAGGCCCCGGCCCAGAGGGGCAAGGGAGCCGGACCGGCCATGGAGCCTGGGGCCCAGCCCTCCGGGGCCCAGCCCTCCAGGGCCCTGGGGGAAGGGAAGGCCCAGCCGCAGCAGCAGGGCCCCACCCAGTGCATCGAGGGCCACGGCCAGGTGGTGCTGCTGGGCGAACTCTGGAAACAGGATGAGTGCTGTGTGACCCTGCAGAACATTCTGGAGCAGGGCCCGACCGATCCGCCCTCCCGATCCTCGTCCATTCGAGCCACGAGCGGCCATAGCAACTCCAGCAACTGCGCCAGGGGGCGGCTCAAGCGCTCCGGGGAGAGCTCGTGGAAGCAGGGCGCCGATTGCCCGGCCGCCAAGTCCAAGCGCTGCTCGCAGAAGCAGCCGTACGAGCCGTGCAAGGCCAGGGACGCGCCAAAGCGCCAGTGCGAGGCGGCGCCGGCGGGGACCCCGGGTTCGGGGCGGGCGGAGGACGCGGCGCCGGGCTGCCGGGACCCGGGACGGCAGCGGGCGGTGCCCGAGTCCGGCGCACGGCTGCTCCTCGTGCTGTGCCGCGCGTCCGCGCTGCGCTCCCAGCTCCCGCGGCTGCAGCTGCTTTTGCAGCAGGTGAGCGCCCGGGAGCGCAGCCCGCCCGCCGCGCTCTTCGGCCTCATCGTGCAGCCGCGGCGCGAAGAGGAGGCTGAGGCGCGCCTTCGCATGGAGAGCCTGCTCTGCGGCGCCTTCGCCCGGCACAGCCCGGCCGCCGAGGTGCACACGGCGGTGTTCTGCCCGCGCCGCGCGGAGGGCACCCTGGACATCCAGCGCGCCGCCGGAGGAGCGCACAGGGTCGCGTCGCCGGGTTGCGTCCACCTCGTGGATCGGGCCACCCAGACGAATGGTGAGGGGCCCGAGGGAGGGCAGGGGGCGGGAACACCGGGTGGCCAGGTGCGCCCCCGGGGTGGGAAAGTGCAAATACAGAGGGAGTCCCGACCCTGCTGGTCCCAAAAGGGAAAGTCTTAGACGCTCAGTCGTGTCCGACTCTTTGCGACCCCATGGTCCGTCCATGGGATTCTCCAGGCAAGAATACTGGAGAGGATAGCCATTGCCTTCTCCGGGGGATCTTCCCGACCCAGGGATCGAGCCTGGGTCGCCTGCATTGCAGGCGGATTCTTTACCATCTCAGCCAGCAGAGAAGCCGTTGGTGGGGATGGTTTAGTCACTAAGTCCTGTCTGACTCTTGCAACCCCATGGACTGGGAACCTACCAGGCTTCTCTGTCCATGGGATTCTCCAGGCAAGAATACTGGAGTGGGGTGCCATTGCCTTTTCCAGGGGATCTTCCCAACCCAGGAATCCAACCCGGGTCTGCTGCATTGCAGGCAGGTTCTTTACTGACTGAGCTACAAGGGAAGCCCACGGAAGCCCAAGTGGTAAACAAATTCCTGATTTCGCGGTCCCTCTCCTAATGCCTCCACTTGCTTCGTTTGGGGTAAAGATGAACTGGGTTTCTCACGCCAGGTGGCTCGCTCGCTGAGGCAGTCTCTGGTCAAAAGCGTTGGAACTGATTTGTAGTTAAACCTCCCACCAGTCCTCCGGACCCTCTTCCCCCTTGCTCGCGGCTGCCAATCCCGCTTTTCTAAGGTACTCATTTGGGAGTCTCCAGTTCCCGAGCCCACCCCCTCCTCTCCAAATCCACCATTTCTTATTTGATTCTTTAGTCTTCTCCTCCAAGGAATCCCAACTACAATAAAAACATGCCTATGGTGAGCCAGACGCTGTTCTAAGGGCTTTTCACGACTAATCTTCACAACAACCCAACAAGGAAAGCCCTGTGTTAGCCTAGTAACCCTCCTCCTTCCCTCACTTCGGGATTCTTACCTCCAGCCCTCAAGACCCTATGGAGGGTTCCAGACCTATAGGTTAATCAATCCATGGGTCTGAGGGCTCTGGGCTCTTAAATGAGCACCTAATGCCTCTGCCTCCTAGAATGCCTCCAGGGGCATCAGTCCAGAAGAAGGAGGTGCTCTGGGCTGGTAGTCAAGGCTCCATTACGGAGGCTATGCCACCCTTCTGCGGGTGACCAAAGCTGGTTGTCCCCTCTTGCTGATTAGCTGCCCTCCTGACATGTGGGGGTGAAGGGTCAGTTGGCATCTGTGGTGCCCTCGAGCTCTAAGATGCTAGTTTCGGGACAAATGGTGACTGCCTGATCTGGGTGCCCCGGATGCACCAGCGTCAGGGCCAGCAGCGTCAGGGACCTTCTGCTCAGGACCTCGTCCTGACCACCTAGCTCCATCCCTTTAGGCCCATTCTCCTCCCTCTCCTAAACAGTCCACGAGGTTTTCCCATGGCCAGCTTGGCTGCTTAGGAAAGCCTCTTGCCTGGGGACTGTTCCAACGGGAATCCTCAGGCAAGCCCAGAAAAACCCACTCCATCTTTGAAACCAAGCTCTTGGTGGCACGGTTCCCAGGCGCCTTGTCCCCCGTCAGCCATGCCCGCCCTGCAGTCAGCGATTCCCTGTGCTCTGTGTCCATCAAGCAGCTTGTTGAGCCCCTTCTCTGGACTCTGGCCGTCCTCAGTCTCCACAGCCCGGGAGTGGGGAACTCAAGAGAAGACAAGCATAGAAATCGTTCTTGCACCACACAGAATGTGACCTGGGACTCAGAGGGAGAGAGAGATCACACTTTTCACTGGGGATCCCAAGAAAGGCTTTACGAGATGTCCACTTGAGGTGGATCTTGATGTTGGGAAGTGTTCTGAGAGGGAGAAGGGCTCAAGTGGGGGCGGGGGGGAAATGCTTCCACAAATGCAAGAAAGTGTTCCTAGACCTCCTGGGCTCACCAACAGCTGGAACTGGACGTGGGTAGCAGCAAGGTGGCCTATGAGCCTGGGACAATGAGTTGTGACTCACTGTTACAGAGTCATGTGTTGTAGAGTCAGACTTCCGGGCTTGGAAGAACAGAAGATGTTTTGGCAGTAGTGCTATCCTTCCGCATCCTTCTGGGGCAACCTCTTACTCCACAGGTGCCATCATCCTGCTTCTTGGGCCCTCCTTGCTATTTTCTCCATGGCCATAGGAAGACTCCTCACTCCTCCCAAAGCCTGACCCTCTGTGTTCCCTTCATCACCCTCCTGGGGTACAGGGATTTGTTTTCTGTGCTCTCTTTGGCTTTTTGATGTGAAATGGAATGTTTCTTTCATTGCTACCAGGAAATGCTACCCATATGTGTCCGTTCGCTGTCACTGTTTAGTTGCTAAGTCGTGTCTGACTCTTTGCAACTGTAGCCTGCCAGGCTCCTCTGTCTATGAGATTCTCCAGGCAAGAATACTGGAGTGGGTTGCCATTTCCTTCTCCAGGGGACCTTCTTGGCCCAGGGAGCAAACCCAGGTCTCCTGATTGGCAGGCGGACTCTTTACCACTGAGCAACGTAGGAAGCCCACCCATCCATGTCTACCCATCGCTAATTCACTTAAACCAGTGGTTCTCAACCAGGGGCAACGTCTCGTGCTCAGTCTCTCTCTCCCCGTGCCCCTCCCCCTGTCTCTCTCACACACACCACATCCCAGGGACATTAAGCAATGTTGGTAAGCATTTGGGGTTGTCACCACTTGGGTAGAAGGGTGATGGCTACTGTCATCTCATGGGCAGAAGCCGCGGATGTTGTTAAACCACTTCCAGTGAAGGACAGCCTCCCAACAAAGAATTTTCTGACCCAAAATGTCAATAGGGTTGAGATTGAGAAATGATGGTGTAAACCAAGTTGAGGCCCTCAGTCAAAAGCCCATCGGTGCCTGAAAATCAAATTGTGCAGAGATAAATGCCTTAAGAGTTCCTGACCTGACTGCTAAATCAGGACAGGGTTCCCAACTCAGGTCTCCAGTCTCTCTGATTCTAAATTGAATCCCTTGCTGAGAGATCCATTGCTCTTGACTTCAGAGAATTACCACCTTCTTGCAGACCCACCTGTTCTGTGAACCTCCTCACGCCAAGGGTGAATCAGAGTCAACCCAGCTTTATTGATCTGAGCCTCCTTTCATTTCTAATCCTTTGTGCCTTTGTTTTCATCAGTCCTCTCGAGGAATCTTAAAATTCATTAATTTTAAGGCTTGTATAATTATCTGACTCCCTAAGAGAAAGAGCCTTGAATGGGACTTATTGATGCCTCCAACCAGCTGTGTGACCTTGGGAAGGTAACTTAACTTCTCTGAACCTCAGTTTCTCTTTTGCAAAAAGGGAATCATTAACATGTTTTCAGGCTCTAGAATCCTTAAAATATTTCCTGTCATTTTATATTTCATGTCAGGTCTGGCCTTACATGGGGGTTCTCCCTAAACTGTAAAAGGTCTACTCTAAACCGTATCCTGGGGCAAGATTATCATCCCCCAGACTCTCAAGGTTAATAGTCAAAAACTCACCCAACTAGTGACACATTCATGGCAGAGTATCCTACTGTGAATATGTTCTGTGTTGCAGTCCAAGCATGAAGTTTAAGGCTGTCTTTTTACATCCTGTTTCCTCTTCTGTCCTAAAATGGAGATCACATTGTTAACTTCAAGAAAGAATCATAGTCTCCTAATTGGCACGACGAGTTGGGAGTCTGAGAGATGGTCTGCTATTGTCGGACTGTGTGAATCACAACAAACTGTGGAAAATTCTTAAAGAGATGAGACTACCTGACCACCTTACCTGCCTCCTGAGACACCTGTGTGCAGATCAAGAAGCAACAGTGAGAACTAGACGTGGAACAATGCACTGGTTCAAACTCAGGAAAGAGGTACGTCAAGGCTGTATATTATCACTCTGCTTATGTAACTTCTATGCAGAGTATCTCATATGAAGTGCTGGGCTGGAGGAATCACAAGCTGGAATCAAGACTGGTGGGAGAAATATCAACAAGCACAGTTATGCAGATGATACCACTCTAATGGCAGAAAGTGAAGAAGAACCAAAGAGCCTCCTGATGAGGGTGAAAGAAGAAAGTGAAAATGTTGGCTTAAAACTCAACATTCAAAAAACTAAGATCATAGCATCCAGTCCCATCACTTCATGACAGATAGGGTAAAAGTGGAAACAGTGACAGATTTTATCTTCTTGGGCTCCAAAATCACTGCAGATGGTGACTGCAGCCATGAAATTAAAAGACGCTTGCTCCTTGGATGGAAAGCTATGACAAACCTAGACAGCATATTAAAAAGCAGAGACATCACTTTGCCAACAAAGTTCCATGGAGTCAAAGCTATGGTTTTTCCAGTAGTCATGTAGAGGTCTGAGAGTTGGACCATGAAGGAGGCTGAGTGCTGAAGAATTGATGCCTTTGAACTGTGGTGATGGAGAAGACTCTTGAGAGCCCCTTGGACAGTAAGGAGATCAAACCTGTCAATCCTAAAGGAAATCAACCCTGAATATTCACTGGAAGGACTGTTGCTAAAGCTGAAGCTCCAATACTTTGGCCACCTGATGCAAAGAGCCGACTCACTGGAAAAGGCCCTGATGCTGGGAAAGATTGAGGGCAAGAGGAAAAGGGGACAACAGAGGATGAGATGGTTGGATGGCATCACCGACTCAATGGACATAAGTTTGAGCAAATTCCAGGAGGTAGTGAAGGACAGGGAAGCTTGGCGTGCTGCAGTCCATTGGGTCACAAAGAGTCAAATACAACTTAGCAACTGAACAACAGCAACTGCTATTGTCAGTGTAATGAGTTTCAGGAAAGTTTATTTTTCCAAACAGCTGTTATGTTTTTGTGGAAATTCTTTTCCCCATTGCAACGTTTCTTATCAAAATTGGGGAACCCCCCCCCAAGTCCTTTCCCACAGTGAGGAGAGCCGACTTTGGGAGAAGGGGGAAGCCACTCCAAACGGGATAATCTAGTGTGGGGAAGCAGACAGTGAGACAGTCAAAAGCTGTAGATCTTCCATGGACCCTCACATCTTTAGTTACCAAAAATTCACAAAATGCATGGTGAAGTGGTTTGTTTGTCTGGAGGGGGTAGGGGTTTCGTGAAAACCAGTGATAGAGCAAGCGTCTCAGCCAGGGTGTCTTGGAGGGGAATAGTGCACAGAGACGCAGGGACACACCAGCAGGCAGGTGCCCAAAGGAGGGTCTCAGTTTGCAGAATCGCAGGGTCAAAGTTGCCACAGGCTCAGAGGCCAGGCTTAACCAGGTGCCCAGGTGTGTGGGCACCTCCAGGAGCCAAGGAGGACGGAGGGCAGCAGGCAGGTGTCAACAGAAAAGACTGTCCCCAGAGCCCCTGCTGTGGGGGCCACCCTGGCTTTTGTGACCTCACAGGAGGCGGGTGGGTGACTCTGCTTCAGGGCCTCAGCCCAGACGGACGCCAGAGCCTTCCCCCAGGGCAGGGGCACACGGCCCCTCGGCGAGGGAGCCGGGACATTAGGCAGCTCCATGTAGGTGCACGCTTAGGTCAGGAGGGTCCACCATGAAGAAGGGCAAGAGGAAGAAGTCAGAAACGAGGCGCCGGGGCTCCGCCTCCCAGCACGCCAGCTCCGAATCCACCCCGCAGCAGCAGAGCTCAGAGTCCAGTTCCCAGCAGCCTGTCTCCAGATCCAGCCCACGACCACCCAGCCCCAAGCCCACCTCGCAGCTGCCCAGCTCCGGGTCGGCCCCCCTGATGCCCAACACAGCGCCCGCCCTGCCGCCCCCCAGCCCAGGGCCCACCACGCAGCAGCCCAGCTCGGGGTGCACCTCACAGCCCAGCAGCAACTCTACCCCCCCGCAGCCTGCACCCCGAGCCCTCCCAGCTCCAGAAGTCAGCCACAGCCACTCGGCTCGAGACGTCGTGTCTCCAGACCCCAAATCCAAAGCATCCTCTCAGTCCAGGAAAGCAGGTGGGCAGCCTTCTTGCTCAAGTGGTTCTAGGCTTTCTGCTGATGGATCCCAGGGCTGCCCCAGAGGCTGATAACTCTTCTGATTGGGTCGTGATGTACTGATAATGTGAATTCTGGACCTGTGCAGTGGGAAGTTGTGTGGGTGAGGATGAGGGTGAAGGGTTTGGGGTTCATTTTTTTACCCAAGAGACCAGGATTCCTGGGTTTTGTCATTCCTTACCATGATGAGCCTCTCTAAAGACAGCCACAGGGTATTCAGACAGATTAACATTCACCATGGCTCGGTGGGTAGTACTAGCTCCTTGGGAGCCATACATACCCAAATAAACACCAAGGCTGCATTAATAGAAGAATCCAGTGAAGGACAAGGAAGGCGGTCATGCTGCTTTACTCTGTCCTCATCAGGCTGTTTGTGTGCTTAAAAGATGCCTAACAATCTAGTCCAAGGAAGATAGTCCAGGTTGGGGAGCTGAGAGGAATCGGGGGAGGCAAGAGCCTTCTGGTGTAGGAGACTTGGTTGAGGGAATTGAAGGTTATCTGTCTGTCACCTGGAAGATATGAGTAGATTTGCCCTACGTTGTTCTCAGATGTCCAACTAAGGGCCCATGGATAGGGTTGCCGGATAAAATACAGGCCACCCTGTCAAATTTCAGATAAATAATAAGTGTGTCCTGAATATTGCATGGGCGTCCTATATTTTTGCTTGCTAAATCTGGCAACTCATCCATGGAAGGCACTGTAGAAGGTAGATTTCTGCTCAACTTTAAAAAGTATCCAACGATTAGCTCTGTCTGAAAATAGAATGGCAGTCCGGGGAAGTGGTCCCCCATCTTCTTGGGTAGCCAGAGTCTGAATGAGCATGGGATTGTGTCGAGAGAACTCGAACAGAGTTCAGGAAGCGGTCTGGTTAATACCATGCTACTAATAATGGTAATAGCTAACATTTATCACTGACATTTGACTCAGCCAAGTGATCTTATTTCACAGTCTTATAAAGGAGATACTAGTATCATCTCCATTTTATGGATGGGGAAACTGAGGCTCAAGCAAGTGTAACAGCTGCCTCTCATGCAGCTGCTGGCAGCACTAGGAGGGGAACTTCAGTCTATTCTGACTTTAGAATCCTCCCTCAGCTACAGCAATGATCTTCCGATCCTGAAAGGTTTGGTGGTCTGCCTAGGAGGAAGAACATCCTTTCTGAGCTTCTGGATCCACCTTGAGCCAGTGCCTGTGACTCTGTGGTCCTGAGCCCACCACACTCCCAGGGCCACAGCTTTCCCTCTCAGATTGTGTGGACATAAAATAAATGAGAGGAGTAAGGATGAGTCCTAAGTCTAAGTATGGCTGTGACAACAATGTATCTGTGGCTAGGAATCAATCCATTAACATATGGAAATGTTTTGAGTATGATACTAAATTTTGTATATGCTATGATCAGAAACATTACTTTGCCAACAAAGGTCCATCTAGTCAAAGCTGTGGTTTTTCCAGTAGTCATGTATGGATATGAGAGTTGGACTATAAAGAAAGCTGAGTGCCAAAGAATTGATGCTTTTGAACTGTGGTGTTGGAGAAGACTCTTGAGAGTCCCTTGGACTGCAAGGAGATCCAACCAGTCCAACCTAAAGGAGATCAGTCCTCAGTGTTCATTGGAAGGACTGATGTTGAAGCTGAAACTCCAATACTTTGGCCACCTGATGTTCTGACTCATTGGAAAAGATCCTGATGCTGGGAAAGATTGAAGGCGGGAGAAGGGGACAACAGAGGATGAGATGGTTGGATGGCATCATCAATTCTATGGACATGAGTTTGAGTAAACTCCGGGAGATGGTAATGGACAGGGAAGCCGGGAGTGCTGCAGTCCAAGGGGTCACAAAGAGTCGGACACGACTGAGCGACTGAACTGATGATCGTCAACCACTGAGATAAACCTTTCTGGATTATGGCCTCGAGAACTGATCTGTAGAACACAAGACTTGCTATTTGCACATCTTTTCATGAATGTGTGTGGCTCACCCCCAGGTTGGTGTTCTGTTTGTGGCGGAGGCAAAGCGGGAACTGGTGAGGCTCATCCATGGTTACAGTGGACACCCACTCTTCTTCTGCCAAAGGAATTGTCTCCCTTGGAGCCAGAGTGGGAAGGAATGTTGGTGATAAGGGATGAGGACCTTTAAATAAAGGATGCCATATTCTAAAATACAAATCTTTCATATACAGAGAATACTGTAGCTCAAGAAAATACAAGTCTTCCACAAGAATGTCTGTAATCAAGAAGATGGACAATTTCAAGCCTCAGTGAGGCTGTGGGGAAGTCAAAACCTTTTCACACTGATGGTGGGAATGTAAAATGGTTAAACTACCATGGAAAACTGTCCAGGAGTTCCTCAAAGGGTTAAACATGAAGTCGCCGTCTGATCCAGCAATTCCTGATCTGAGTATATACCTAAGAGAATTAAAGACATACATCCACACCAGAACTAAAACAGCAGCATTATTCATCATAGCCGAAAAGTGGAAACAGCTCAATGACCATCAAATGATGAATGGGTAACAACACATGGTATATTCGTGCAATGGAATACTAGTTGGCAATAAGAAGGGATGATGGGGACTTCCCTGGTGGTCCAGCCATTAAGAATCGAAATTCCAGTGCAGAGGACACAGGTTCCGTCCCTGGTCAGGGAAACTAAGATCCCACATGTCTTGGGGCAACTAAGCCCAGATGCCACAACTACTGAACCTGCATGCTCTGGAGCCCACACACAACTACAGAAACCCTCCCATCACAACCAAGACCCAGTGCAGCCAAAATCAAAGACATGAGCGATGCTGATACGTGCTGCAACACAGATGAACCCCAGACACATTAGACTAAGTGAGAGAAGGCAGTCTCGAAAAAGCCCACCTATTGTAGGATTCCGTTTATGAAATGTCCACAGTAGACAAATCTATTGCCCAGAACTGCAGGGAGTGGAGAATAGGCAGGGCTGCTAATGGGCTTGGGAGAAGATGGAAAAGCTTGGAATTAGTGATGATGGTTTCATACATTCATGAGTGTATTGAAAGCCACTGAACACTTCAAAGGGGTAAACTTTATGGAATGGAAACTGTGTGTCCGGTTTGTTTGGTTTTTTCCCCCAGTCTTTTAAAAGGAAAAAAAAAATCTTATCTTTAGAATCCCATCCCTCCCCTTTCCAGGAAAAGTTTCTGTCGTGGGCAAGTCTAAGCAGAATGGGTGTTGATCACTGGCTTCTTGGGCTTTAGGGTTGGCAGCTCAGTCCAGAAGCCAAGACAGGGAATTCCCTGGTGATCCGGTGGCTAAGATTCTGAGCTCCCAAAAAGGGGGGCCTGGGTTCGATCCTTGACCAGGGAACTAGATTCCACATGCCTCAACTAAGAGTTCACATGCCGCAGCTAAAGATCTCACATGCCACAACAGTGATCAAAGATCCTGCAAGCTGCAACTAAGACCCGGTACAGCCAAATATTATTTTAAAAAATTTAAAAAAAAAAAAGGAAGAGGGAGCCAAGAGGGAAGTAGTCACAGGAGGGAATGATCCATCCGAGAGTCCTCTTGTGAAACAGCAGAGGGCGCTGTCTCCAAGTTCCTCTGGGACCTGCCGCTCAGGACAGCAATGGGAGATGAGCTTGGGAAAGGATCTCAAAGACGGTCCACTGGAGTGGTTGTCTTCTGGATGAATCTGTGAGCTCCAGAAAAACAGAACGTGGCTGCTCCAGTGCAGGAATGTCAATGCCACCTCTCCTAGGACGGGCAGTCCTCTGCTGCCATCCCTTCCCTCAAATTCCGTGGAAAGAGCCCCAAATTGCGAGTTAGTAATCCTGAGCTGAAGCCGGATTCTTCCATCTCCTTACTATCAGGGCACATCTTTGGTATTTGTTGAGCCTCGGTTTCCTTATTTGTAACCTGAGGATAACAATATTCCCCATCGGGGAGTGCTGACAATGAGATGCGATGGCTAATGCCATACAGAGCACTGTCCAGATGTGAGCTATTACATGGCTGTTCTCTGTGTTATTCCCAGGTAGCGTGCATTATTTCCCCAAGCAGTCATTCCTGTCTCCTCTGCACAGGCCTCTGCTCCTCGCGTGGACACCTCCTGCAGCAGTGCACCCCTCACCTCTCTCCTTCTCTGTCCAGCAGGGCCTCTGATTCGAGTGGGCCCGCGCGCATTCTGTTCCTGTTCCCTTTGTCCCGGCAGCTCTGCTTGCTGGCGTCGTCTGGGCCTCTGCCACAGCCGCATCTTCGATGTCCTTCTGCCTCGGGCCTGGCCAACCATGTCAGGGAGAGGATTCCCAAACCTCCTCACCTTTTACAGGTTCTGCAGCCCCTGGGGGGTGCTGGATCTTGGGCCCACTTCGTATTTGCAGTCCTATGGACAGAGGAGCCTGGCAGGCTGTGGTCCCCAGGGTCGCAAAGAGTCAGACACGACTAAAGCAACTGAGCACACACACGCATGCACTCAGGCTCCACTGGGGACTCCAGGGCCCAGAGGAAAGCTGCTTCCTCGGGTGGGACTTCTGGCCTTTTCTGCCTGGACCCACTTGCACAGAGGGGTGCCAATTCTCTCCTCTGGGGTTCATTCTTCTTTGCTTCAGAACACACTCTCCCACAGCCCCGCGTCACAAGCTCCCTGTCACTCAGAAGCTCGGTGATTAAACGCTCTGCCAGGCCACCGCCTCCTTCCATGGCCTGTGCCATGGGCAAAAGCTTCCCGTTCTTGACCCGCATGTGAACTTCCCCCAGAATTTAGAGATATCTGTGAATGTAAGTCACGTACCCCTTCTGAGAGGAAGTCCTCCCCCTCCTTCAACAGGTCTCAGGCTATTCCTGGCAGGCCCACAGGGGTCTGTCCCTGACCCAGTGGCCCCCACCGCCTCACCCTTCTCTTCCTCTCCCACGAAGCCCCCAGGTGGCTGCCACTTCCCCTGGTGGGAAGACACCTGTCCAGGGAACTTCTCCAGTGGCTTTTGCAGTGGCGCAGGGCTACGTACGGAGAAGGCAATGGCACCCCACTCCAGTACTCTTGCCTGGAAAATCCCATGGGCGGAGGAGCCTGGTGGACTGCAGTCCATGGGGTCGCGAAGAGTCGGACATGACTGAGCGACTTCACTTTCACTTTTCACTTTCATGCATTGAAGAAGGAAATGGCAACCCACTCCAGTGTTCTTGCCTGGAGAATCCCAGGGACAGGGGAGCCTGGTGGGCTGCCATCTATGGGGTCGCACAGAGTAGGACACGACTGAAGCAACTTAGCAGCAGCAGCAGCAGGGCTACGTACAAGGGCTGGAGCGGGACCTCTACCTCCCCCCAGCTCTGGAAGCCAGGGCAGCCCCACTTGTACTCAGATCTCACACACGTCCAACAGGAGACGTCTTCCAGCTGGGCATCACCCGCCCTAAAGCAGAGCCCATCCACCCCCATCTCCATTCTATCCTCTTCCCAGCCCCTCCCCCACCAACTCCCCTCTCTTGTACATTCTTGAAAATCAGCATCTCTCAGCCTTGTGAAGTGAGGCAAACAGATACCCAGATGTGTTGGGAGAACATGCCAGAGCTAAAATGCTCTGCTACCTGGTAAGTCCTGGCTAGGAAGGGTCTCCCCACCCCCCCCCCCCCCCCCCCATTGCCATGATCAGCTGTCTTTCCACTCAGTACATTCATCCATCTGGTGCCAAGGAGCACCATGGATTCACAAACCACCAAGCAGGAAAACCTCCTCTGCATAGGATGCTAGGCACGGTGAGGGAAACCAGAACAGGGAACTGTACCCTTAAAAACTGTGCCGTCCACATGGTGTCTGATCCGTGCTCCTTCCGTGGCCACCAGACCAAGGGGGAAGGCCTGCCTTTCCTCCCCTCGAGGTCAGGGCCCTAGCTGCCTGCTTCCTTTGCCCCAGGGCCCGGTTCTTCACTCATCTTTCTGTTTATGAAATTGCCCTGCTCAGCAGGTCATGGGCTTCCCTGGCGGCTAAGCTGGTAAAGCATTCGCCTGCAATGCGGGAGACCTGGGTTCAGTCGCTGGGTTGGGAAGATCCCCTGGAGAAGGAAATGGCAGCCCACTCCAGTACTCTTGACTGGAAAATCCCATGGGTGGAGGAACCTGGTAGGCTAAAGTCCATGGGGTCGAAAAGAGTCAGACGCAACTGAGGGACTTCATTTTCACTTTCCTCATACTTACTAGCAGCATCGTACACTGTCCTTTCCCACCCGCTTTGTGGGGGTGTAATATGGCTTCCTCAGTTGCCTAATCTCCAGAACAGAGCTACGCAGTAGGACTCCTCCACAGAGGGGGTTGTGAAGCTTGAGGAGGACACTGGGTGGGAGGGAGGTGTTTAGCACAGGGCCTGGCACATGGCGGCCTTAAACACCTTGTCGTCATCTCTCTGAGTGTCCAGGGGAGCTGGCATCCCAGGCCAGCCCATCCCTGGATCCTGGAGGGAGTCTTGTGGTAGAGCGTTACGGAAAGAGGTGAAAGGAGCTGTGTTCCCTTGAGAGGAGGACCTTTAGCGGGGTGATGGGTGTTCCTGTGATCCTCATGTTTTCCACTTTCCCCTGCCTAGGGATGAGCACTAAAGCCCAGCTGCCCCCAACCCATGGGTTCTCTGCTTTACTCTGCAGAAGACCTCCAAGAAAACATTCCACTCATCGTAATTCGCGTGCTCCGAGCCCTCGGAACTGTTGCTGTGGCTCTGGGAGCACTAGGAGCTGCCTACTACATCCTTGAATCTTTGTGAGCAAGTCCCCAGGCCCGCAGTCCGGCAGGTACGTGGACCCCTTTCATGCCTGTGGCCCTTTGCAGAGTGATCCTCAAGCCCATTGACTCGCCAGCCCTGTAGCATGGGGAGCATCTGTCCCTTCTCTGAAAGGAGGAGGTCTTTATGGGGGCACCAAGACCCCCAGCCTTTCAGGGGAAACTTGAGAGTGAGAGACTCATTTCTGGCCTCAGGGCCTACTGGCATGGCTCTCTTGGGCAGCCCTGGACACCCATGGACAATGCTAGACCCGTTGTTGGGATCGTCAAAACAGAGATTTTCCTGTTCCCTGCTGACCTGGGGTGGTTCCTCTCCTCACAGACACCAGCTAGGAGGAGACAGGAGAGGTGAGCCAGGGGATCCTACACCTCTTGGAGCTTTTCCTCCGAACTTTCTCCCTGCGGTTCCCACTGTTTCCAGCCCTTCTTGTCCTCTGTGAACTTCGTGTTCCACAGAAACCTTCTCCTGTCTTTTAAACCACTGTTCTCTCCAGACTATTCCATCCTGTACTGTGCATGATTTTTACGTACATAGGTGGCCTGTCTCCACGTTCTAGTACAAGATCCCTGAGGGCAGGGAGCCTGCCTTATGCAACATCTTGGATCCTCCCCTGTCTCAGGCTGGGCTCCCTAGTAGCAGAGCCTGAGACAAGGATTTGGGTGCACGGGATTTAGTGAGGGAAAAAGAGTGAGGGAGGCCAGAGAGGGAGGGGACGGAGCAAAGCAAGGTGAGGTCTCAGCTGAGGTCCACTTAGCCTGGTCCAGGCAGGTCTGGAGGTTGAATGACACCCAGAGGGGGTCTAGCTTTGAGGCAAGAGGGTTGGCCTTTCTTGTTCTTCTGTGAGTCAGTCATTAGCTACTGGGAGAGGTTGGGAGAGCGTGTCTGTGAAAACGTGGCTCGCGTTTGGGTGAGGACAAGTTCCTGGGGAAGGAGGCAGCTCTGGGCCGTCAGCAGATAGCATTCATGATTCACAGGACTGGGCAGTGGATGTGCAAGCCCACAAAGAGGATCTGAGCAGGCACTGAGAGCACCTTTAATTATCAGTTCAGTCGCTCAGTCGTGTCTGACTCTGCGACTCCATGGACTGCAGCACGCCAGGCCTCCCTGTCCATCACCAGCTCTCTGAGCTTGTTCAAACCCATATCCATTGAGTCGGTGATGCCATCCAACCATCTCATCCTCTGTCATCCCCTTCTCTTCCTGCCTATAATTATCCCCATTGTCAAATCCATGTGCCATGAAAGCTTAATAAGTGATGAAGGGGAGGAGAAGGGGAGGTGGTAATGGGAGCTTTTTTTTTTGTTTTTTTAAACAACTTTTTATTTTATATTGGAGTATAGTCGATTAACAATAGTTACTTTCAGGTGGTTAGTTTCAGGTGAACAGCAAAGGGACTCAGCCATACATATACATGTATCCATTCTCCCCCAGACTCCCCTCCCACCCAGGCTGCCACATAACACTGAGCAGAGTTCCCTGTGCTGTGCAGTAGGTCCTCATTGGTTATCCATGTTAAATGTAGCAGTGTGTACATGTCCATCCCTAACTCCCTAATTGTCCCTTCCCACATCCTTCCTCACTGGCAACCAGTTCCAGACCTCTAGCAGCCACAGCAGGGCGTGTGGTGGGAATAGATGCTCAAAAGCCCAACCCAGAAAATAAGCTCCAGGGAGAGCTCGCCATCTCCTCAAAGGCTCTGCTGCCTGATCATGGGACCATTCATAAAAGAGCAGAGAAGTACCTTAAGCTTTGCAAAATTCCACAGCAGCTGAGATCCCCGGTTTCCTCATCTGAAAACAGGAAACATCACAAAACCTTCCTCTTGAGATGGTTGAGAGCATGAGACAGGATGCTTAGAGGGCAGAGAGCTGGCCAGGAGTCTTGTTGCTGTTATCATCTTGGAGATCGTTGGGAAGGTGCTGGCTTTGGAGTTAGAGCCGACGGTTCTAGTCTGGCCTCCACTCCCAAGTCGCTGGGTGTTCGGGCCCATATTACTTAACTTCTGTGAGAGTCGATATCATCTCTAAAGTGGGGAGAATAACAGCACGTTCAAGGGCAGTGGTTGTGAGGATCAACTAAAGGATGTACAGCCCTCAGGGGCTGCTCACGGGCTGGGTAGATGGTGTGCTGTGCTGAGTCATTTCAGTCATGTCTGACTCTTTGCGACCCTATGGACCATAGCCCGCCAGGCTCCTCTGCCCATGGGATTCTCCAGGCAAGAATACTGGAGTGGGTTGCCATGCCCTCCTCCAGGGGATCTTCCCAACCCAAGAACTGAGCCAGCGTCTCTTATATCTCCTGCACTGGCAGGCTGGTTCTTTATCACTAACGCCACCTGGGAGGCCCTGGGTAAGATGGTAGTGACGGGCGTTTGAAGATGGTGCCTGAGCTAAAGCGTTTCATCTTAGAATCTCCTTCTGGCAGCACCCATGGGTGTGAGCTTGGGCAGGAAACCTTGGGATCAGATCCCCATTCTACCCCCAGTATTTCTGGGGCCTGGACAAGTTTTTTAACTCCTGATGCTTCATTTTCTTGCTCAGTGCAGATAATAATAGTACAGCCCACATTAAGTGGGGGACAAGGTGAAAAATGAGTGTAAAACACAGTGCAGCATCTGGCACAAAAAAGACCTCAACGCAGCAGCTACATCATCACCATCATTTTTAACTCAGTAGTCCCCAAATTTTATTGACCTTTGAAAGCTATAATATAATTTATTTTTCAAATATTTGTAGAGTAGTATTACAGAGAAGGCAATGGCACTCCACTCCAGTACTCTTGCCTGGAAAATCCCATGGGCGGAGGAGCCTGGTAGGCTGTAGTCCATGGGGTCGCGAAGAGTCAGACACGACTGAGCAACTTCACTTCCACTTTTCACTTTCATGCATTGGAGAAGGAAATGGCAACCCACTCCATTGTTCTTGCCTGGAAAATCCCAGGGATGGCAGAGCCTGGTGGGCTGCCGTCTATAGGGTCGCACAGAGTCGGACACGACTGAAACTACTTAGCAGCAGCAGCAGCAGCAGCAGCAGCAGCAGCAGCAGCATACTATTAACCTATAATGCTCCATTAGTTACAATGCACAACATAGTGATTTTATGCATTACAAAATTATTGCCACAGACACTATAGTTTTATTAAAACCTAAAATTGTTAACATCAGTAGATGAGAAATTTGTAAACTAGAAGTCAGAATATAGTCAAGCTATGTTTTACAGCTGATCACTTATTTTCTTTAAATTAGCTTCCTTTTTAGCTTAAATGCAATTATCTTCAGTTCAGTTCAATTCAGTCACTCAGTCATGTCCGACTCTTTGCGAC
This sequence comes from Ovis aries, assembly GCF_016772045.2. Classification (NCBI taxonomy): domain Eukaryota; kingdom Metazoa; phylum Chordata; class Mammalia; order Artiodactyla; family Bovidae; genus Ovis; species Ovis aries. The sequence goes on from NC_056055.1 coordinate 232,808,696, forward strand.
CCAATGGACTGCAGCACACCAGGCTTCCCTGTCCATCACCAACTCCTGGAGTTTACTCAAATTCATGTCCACTGAGTCGGTGATGCCATCCAACCATCTCATCCTCTGTCATCCCCCTCTCTTCCTGCCTTCAATCTTTCCCAGCATCAGGGTCTTTTCAGATGAGTCAGTTCTTCATACAGAGAAGGCAGTGACAACCCACTCCAGTACTCTTGCCTGGAAAATCCCATGGATGGAGGAGCCTGGTAGGCTGCAGTCCATGGGGTTGCGAAGAGTCAGACACGACTGAGCAACTTCTCTTTCCCTTTTCATTTTCATGTGTTGGAGAAGGAAATGGCAACCCATTCCAGTGTTCTTGCCTGGAGAATCCCAGGGATGGTGGAGCCTGGTGGGCTGCCGTCTATGGGGTTGCACAGAGTCAGACACGACTGAAGCTACTTAGCAGCAGCAGCAGCAGTTCTTCGTATTAGGTGGCCAAAGTATTGGAGTTTCAGCTTCAGCATCAGTCCTTCCAATAAATATTCAAGACTCATTTCCTTTAGGATGGACTGGTTGGATCTCCTTGCAGTCCAAGGGACTCTCAAGACTCTTCTACAACACCGCAGTTCAAAAGTATCAATTCTTCGCCGCTCAGCTTTCTTTACAATCCAACTCACATCCATACATGACTACTGGAAAAACCAGAGCTTTGACTAGACAGACCTTTGTTGGCAAATTAATGTCTCTGCTTTTTAATATGCTATCTAGGTGGTCATAACTTTCCTTTCAAGGAGCAAGCATCTTTTAATTTCATGGCTGCAGTCACCATCTGCGGTGATTTTGGAGCCAAAAATAAATAAATAAAGTCTGACACTGTTTCCACTGTTTTCCCATCTATTTGCTATGAATTGATGGGATCAGATGCTATGATCTTAGTTTCCTGAATGTTGAATTTTAAGCCAGCTTTTTCACTCTCCGCTTTCACTTTCATCAAGAGACTCTTTAGTTTTTCTTCGCTTTCTGCCGTAAGGATGGTGTCATCTGCATATCTGAGCTTATTGATCTTTCTCCTGACAATCTTAATTCCAGTTTGTGCTTCATCCAGTCCAGCATTTCCCATGATGTACTCTGCATAGAAGTTAAATAAGCAAGGTGACAATATACAGCCTTGATGTACTCCTTTTCCTGTTTGGAACCAGTCTGTTGTTCCATGTCCAGTTCTAACTGTTGCTTCCTGATCTGTATACAGATTTCTCAGGAGGTAGGTCAGGTGGTCTGGTATTCTCATCTCTTTCAGAATTTTCCACAGTTGATTGTGATCCACACAGTCAAAGGCTTTGGCATAGTCAATAAAGCAGAAATAGATGTTTTCTGGAACTCCTTGCTTTTTTGATGATCCAGTGGATGCTGGCGATTTGATCTCTGGTTCCTCTGTCTTTTCTAAAACCAGCTTGAACATCTGGAAGTTGACGGTTCACGTATTGCTGAAGCCTGGCTTGGAGAATTTTGAGCATTACTTCACTAGTGTGTGAGATGAGTGCAATTGTGCGGTAGTTTGAGCATTCTTTGGCATTTCCTTTCTTTGGGATTGGAATGAAAACTGACCATTTCCAGTCCTGTGGCCACAGCTGAGTTTTCCAAATTATCTTCAAATGGGCCATAAATGCAAAATCCTATGCTTTGTCATTAAAAGATTCACAGGAAATATAAACACTGTAAAAATGAAATGTCCTGGAATTCTGGCTGACGGGATGCCTGAAAAAAATCTCAACTTTGATGTCCATGTCCTGTGTGTTCAAGGATACTTGACAAGTGCTGGGTGTTGAGACTAGCCAGCTCCACACCGAGACCCTCTTTAACCAGAGGGTTGAAAGACCACAGGAATAGGTAGTGATTCCACATTATTGACTGCAGTGTCCAGTGCTACTCAGAGTGTCTGTGGTCCATGAGGGGTGTGTGTCCAGCCCTGAGCCCTGGGGGATGGGGAGATGATGGGAGGAGAGACAGGAAGAGGGGAAGTGAAGGGGGGTGCAGATTGCGGATTGAATGGAGAAGAGGAGAAGGGAGGAAGGAGTGGATTGGAAACCTGCCCTGCCGGGACTAGGTCACCTCCCTGGGACTAACTGAGAGTTTGCATTGGTGGCAAAGTTAACAAGCCTCCCCAGAGACTGAATCCAGGCTCCACTCCAGCCCTAAAGCTGTGTGTATGTTGCCGGTGGGGGTCCAGTTGGCGGGTGGGGTTTGTTTTGGGACCCCAGCATCACTGCCATCACTTTCAAACCACGCAGTGTGCCAACATCACACAGTTCTGCCTCTTTCTTCTCCTCTGAGTGGTGACTCCCCTGTCTCCCTAGGGCAGGCCCCTTTCCCAACACAGAGTTAGGACAGGTGGATCCTCCCAGGGAGAGACAGACCCTCTGTCCTCCGTCCCATGGTTTCCCTGGAGAAGAGGGAGACTGTGCCAGTGCCCCTGCCCATGTAGTGGCCTGAGACAGAACCCTTCCCAAGCCCCAGAGCCCATGCCTGGTGATCGTGAGGAGAGGGCGCTGCCTCTCCAGACCCTCTGCTTCTGTCAAGTTGCTCTTCTGGTGACTGTTTGGGAACCAGTGTTGAGATCCACACTCACTGGCATCTGGTTGCTTGACATGTGTTTTAAATGTGTTTTAAAGCAAGACTCACTTCCAGTCTTGCTTCTGTCAGGGCCAGGCTGTGATGTAAACTCCCCCGTCATTCAGCAGATGCTGAGGGTTCTGACGGTTGGATGCAGGCACCATCAGTAGGGGGCAGGGAAGCATTTTCTGGAAGCCCAGAACTAATAGCCACTGGGGCCATGGTATCTCCCACCTGGCTCCCCAGTGTCCCCCCGACACCCCTCCCCATGTAGCTATGCAAGTGGGTCAGCTGGGCTGTCACACGTCAGTACTGGCCATGTGCCTAGCACCACACCAGGTGCTGTGAGACGTGACGATGCAGTAGGGCGTGGACAGCCAAGTCCACCAACAGGCCGAGGCTAGACTCAGGACTCTGAGGTCTGGTAAAGTCTGTGGATCTAGGCCAGCCTAGGTCCCCAGGCGAAGAGATCAGAGGGGACAATTCAGATGGAGGCCCACACACTTACCTGCCGTCCAAGCTAGAAGGCGGCAGAGTCCACATGGTGGGGAGTGTTTGTTAATTAAATAATGCATTCATTCATTTGATATTTCCTGGGCACCTACCTTGTGCTATAGGAGTAAACCAGGCCAGACAAGAGCTCTCCTTGGGGAGCCTACATTCTAGTGGATGCAGGCAGACTGTGGACAAGTCAGTGAATAAACAGGATCACTTGATTTGGTGGTAAATGTTGTCAAGGAAATAAGGTGGATCTGACAAAGAGCAGACAGAGGTGGGGTGAGCAGGAGGGGCCGCTGCCAGAGCCTGGCTGTTCTGTGAAGACCTCTCTGAACTGAGGGGCATTTGGCAGAAGGAGCCAGACCATGCGGATCTGAGGGAAGAGCATTCTGTGCAGAAGGAACAGCAAGCCCTATAGCCCTGAAGCAGGAAAGACTCTTAATGTTAAGTTTTAGGGCCAGAGAAGAAGCCAATATGGCTAAGAGCTAGGGGTCAGGATGCCACCTTAGGGGAGACCAAGGTCAGGCAAGGTCTTGGAGTTTCCACTGTGTTCTAGATGTGGTAGACAGCCTCTGCTACAGAGCAACAGCAAATCCTTACATAAGCACACTTCTGGGCACTTTACATTTATTGCGTGCATGCTAAGTTGCTTCAGTCATGTCCAACTCTGTGCAACCCTATGGACTGCAGCCTGCCAGACTCCTCTGTGCATGGGATTCTCCAGGCAAGAATACTGAAGTGGGTTGCCATTTCCTCCTCCAGGGGGGTCTTCCCAACCCAGGAATCAAACCCAAGTCTCTATGTCTCCTGCATTGGCAGGCGGGGACTTTACCACTAGCACCACCTGGGTTGACCAAAAGGATCGTTCAAGATCTTCCGTAACAGTACGAAACACCTCAAACGTTTTGGCCAACCCAATATTAACTCATGCATCTTCCTCTCAAACGGGAATATCTCAAGCTCCTGGTTTTGATTTCAAAACAACCACAGTATCTATTGGGTAAAGAATGGGAATGGAGGAGGAAGACCAGGTAGGACTCACTTGCACTGGTCTAGACAGGCAAAGACGGTGCTTAGACCAGGGTTATGGCTGTGGAGGGATAAGTGAACAGGTACAGTGTGGGCTTCCCTGGTGGCTCAGACGGTAAAGCATCTGCCTGCAACGCAGGAGACCCGGGTTCGATCCCTGGGTCAGGAAGATCCTGTGGAGAAAGAAATGGCAACCCACTGAGGTCCTCTTGCCTGGAAAATCCCATGGATGGAGGAGCCTGTAGGTTACAGTCCATGGGGTCCAAAAGAGTCAGACACAACTGAGGGATTTCACTTGGCTTCACTTGACAGTGTGGGGATTGAACCAGCAAGTCTGGCTGGTAGACTGGATGAAACAATGAGGAAAAGGGAAGCCTCAAAGTTGACTCTAAGAGGATGAAGGCACAAGGGATAGAAATCAAGAGTTCTGTTTTACTGTTATTTTTGCTGGACAGCCAAGTGGAGATGTCGAGTAGGTAAAAGGATGGAGGGAGCTCGCAGGAAAGGACAGGTCTTAGCTGTGAACATAAGGGTCATTAGCAATAGCTGATGTAGGAAAGATGGATAGAGCAGAGGGCCAACGTGGAGAAGTCCGATAGTGAAGGGAGACCCTGTGGAGTAGACACCTGCTCCTGGTCTTCTCTGGGTCTAGGCAGGCACCTGGGATCTGAGGAGGTTTCCAGAGGTAAGGAAAGCAGGCAGGGTCAGGTCAACAAATGTCCACACTTGGAAAGGTCACAGAGATGTATCTCAGTGGGAGGAGCTGGTGAGCTGTGACCTCTGGTGGTAAGGCTCCAGCTGCTTCTCTCTGCTTGTTCTCCTGTTCCCTGCCAAACGTGGACAGACAGATGTGTGCTTCCCCACACTAGTGCCAGGACCCATCCCCATTCATGTAGTGAACAGTGGGAGGACCCTGAACCAGCACTGGGGTTCGAGTCTCATTGCCTCTAGATTGGATGGGCCAACTCTGGTGCTCATGGAGCCCCCCACCTGCCAGGCATCCTGTTGCTCAGCAGCTGCGCTCCAGGCAGACCCTTTCAAGTGCAAAGAGTTTTCACTGCTTCAAGATAAAATTTCTTAGCTTGACAGCTGAACGAAGGTTACCTACCTCTCTCATGTGGTTAAATCCTGGGAAGTGTTCTACCAATGGCATCACTCTGACGCCTCTCTTTTTAACTCAGCTGTAAAATCAAAGTGGGATCTGGTAGGTTTCCAAATGCCCACAAGGCCTTTTACGACTTGATTTACAAGTGGATTATGAGTTAGGTTACTTGGTGCCGCCAATTTCAGAGAATCCCGTTCAAAATGATACTAAGGAGATTATCTCACATAACAACAGGACAGCCGGCAAGTGTCTGAGCTGGTTAACTCAACGGTGTCATCAGACACCTGGGGACTTTTCCAGCTTCCGGCTCTGACACCCTTAGCACTGGGCTGGCTAGTTCCCCTCCTGGGCAGACGGCTGGAGGAGCTCTCAGAATTGTATCCTCATACCTTAAAAAGCTAGGTGGCGCTGGTAGTAAAGAACCCGCCTGCGAAGGCAGGAGACCTAAGAGATGCAGGTTCTATCCCTGGCTGGGGAAGATCCTGTGGAGAAGGGCGTGGCAACCCACTCCTGTATTCTTGCCTGAAGAATCCCGTGGACAGAGGAGCCTGGTGGGCTACAGTCCATAGGGTCCCAAAGAGTCGGACACAACCGAAGCGACAGCACGCATGCACACCCTGACAGCCAGAAGCAAGGGAAAAGGCCACCTCCCCTTGGGTCTTTTCTTGAGTTAAGAATCTGTCCCCAGGAATACTCCTGGAATACTTGCTCCCTCATTGGGGGTGACAAGCCCCTGCACTGGGTCTCCTGCTCCTTCTTAAGCAAATTAATAGCATAGCGGGGTGAATTTTCGTGACTGGATTAGACCGGTCTAGATGTCCCCCACACCCTTGCCCCTACGGACAAGGGGGGACAAGGAGGGACAAGGAGGGGCGTAGCCAGCCAAAGGAGGCCCCTGCCAGGAAAAAAGACGTGACAGTGGATATGGGAGAAGCAGGCAGCAGCACCGACTATGGCGGGCAAGAGCGTTTTAAGAAGGTGATATGTTAGGCAGTGCAGGATGAACGGCCAAGTGCAGACCTGTTGGCCTGGAGACCTCTCTGACTTCAGTATTTCAGCCACTGAAAGCCGCCCTGAGGACGCGTGAATCAGTGCGCATGCGCGTGTTGGTGGTTGGAGGAGGGAGGAATTACGGGGTTTTGCCGAGTCATCCTGCGCTTCAGAGACTCAGCTCTTAGACCTTCTAAGAGGGAGATGGGCAGTTGGGTATCCTCACCCTAGAGAGTGAGGAACCATATGATGACAGTGGCAAAGCCTCCTCTCAAGGGAAAGAAGTTTCCAGAACTTTCTTTCCAAAAGCTTGGTGAGCCACTCTCGCTGCATCCCACCAGTGAATGACGCAGCACTAAAATCAATCAGCTGCTTCCCGCTCTCCTTTTGGGCACTGGGTATAGTAAAACCACCACAGCCTTCCATCTGTGGGGAGAGAGGCCTCATCTTAGCTGCTGGGGGCCCAGGGGACAGGGGGAGGAAACAGAAGGTGCTAACATGGCCCAAGCCCAGTTCCTGCCAGGCATTTTGCATAAGGTCGTTACAGCCTGAAGGGAAAAAAGCAAAGTCTCTCTGAGTTTGGACAAAAGCAAGAGGGAAGGTGATGAGTGGAAGAAATTTTAATCCTAAATTATTTATTTTCTCACAGGAGGATCTTAGCTGCTAAACCTTCACCCTGAGGCCATAAAACTGGAAAGCCATCAGAACTCTGGGGTCACAGAGTGTTGTCTAAGCTAATGACTCTGTCCTTATTTTTCTTACAGATCCAGTTTTCCATCAAGGATCTCTCTTGTCACCAAAATAGAACAAAACCAAAAAAAATTTTAAAATTTAAAAAAGAGTCTGTTTCTTTAGTGTATTTTACCTACAGACACAAAAGTTGGTCTTAGCAAATGGGTAGGGAAATGTGAGGGTCTTGGTGACTTTGTGAGCGCCCCCAGGTAAACCAAGGTGGAATCCTGCCCTTCCTGTTGGGGGCCACGGACCCAAGGGAGGCAACTGTCTCTGCACACACTCTCAGAAGAAACGATTTCAGATTTTCCTATTCTAAATGCAGGAATTAGGCAACTTAATTCAGTACCTAAGGTAACTAGTCAATGGGCACTAGTATCCACCACCAGAAAACTCTGTCCCTGGGAAGTGGCTTCATTCAGCTTCGCCTGGGATGGGGGAAGTTCAGAGCCTGTCAAGGCGCGGCTCGCAACCCTGTGGTTTGTCCGGTGACATAGCTGCCCCCAGCCAGTGCCTGGTGGGTCTGGACATCTAGTTCCTGGACCAGCCGAGGCAGAAGTCTTAGTTCAAGGTGATCCCAGGAAACACCAACAGGGGAGACAGGTGTGAGACAGGTGCAGTGGCCACTGGGGGCAGATGAAGCTGTATCCTTCTAACACGGTGCTAGGAAACAGAACACATACCTCAGAGTCACCCCGCCCTGGAGGGGAAGTTGGGTGCTACTTATACACTCATCGGTTAAGGGCTCCTGGGAGGGAGGTGGTTAATTTTGTGCCCTGCCCCCTCAGGGGGGAGGGGACCCAGGGGGATGCAGATGGTGGAAGTTGGGAGGTGAGAATGCACTGAAGCCCATTACCCAAGAGGATAGGAAGGGGTGGGTAGCAGAGGGGATGAGGACAACCCCTAACTCAAGTGAGCGAGTGCACAGAGCACCCAGGTGACCCGCTCGCCTGTAAGAAGGGGCCAGGCTTGAACCAGCAGGACAGCCCTGGGGGAGGCAGGTTTGCCTGCAACTGCACGAGTGGGATTGTGCAAGCAGGTGGGGGGTGGGAGGAGGGGGAAGGCAGGCTGCCAGGAATCCCGGAGCCCACCCACCACCTCCCAATCCCAGGATTTCCCTTCCTGAGCAGACACTGGGAGACTTGGAGAGGGTACCCTGGGTTGCCAGGATCCTTCTCCGGGCAGTCAGCTTTTGGGAAGAAGAATGCTGGTTTCTGCTGGGGTTGGGTGGGGTCCTACTGCTGTCTGGCCTGCAGATCAGGATAAAAGGGACCCACAGACACGGTGGGGGGACCAGGGACCCCGAGGCTGCTGCGTCCAGTCAGCCCAGTTCTCTGACTGAAGACATTTAGCTCCTTTTTTCTGGCATATTAATCAGGCCCCCTTTGGTTGTAAATGTCAGACAACCTAATCCCAAGCGGCCTGAGCAAAAGGAGTGGGTAAGGACTCCAGTAGAAGTCAAAAGAGAGTTCAGTCCAGATGTGGTTTCTTCCCAGGGTGCAGGCCGTGCCCCCAGAGACCATTTCTCTCCGTCTGCATTGCTGTGTCAGTTCCGTGTTCAGGCAAGTTCACCCTTCAAGGTGCGCCAGCCATAGCCACCCCCCACCCCACCTCTGAAGTCAAGTCTGGCTGGGAAAGGCAGCCTGTTCCCGAAGCAGAAGGCCCCTGATCGGGCTCTGGTTAGGTCTGGGTCCCTCCTGGAAGTGCACTCTAGCCAGGGCAATGCGGTGCTCTGATAGGCCAGGCTAGCCCTACACAGCCACATTTGGAACTGAGGTTCAGCTCCACAGAAACTATGAGGGCTGAGAGCAGGGAAGAGACCAAATGGTGTTTTGGTAATCTTTAACCAAAGGAAATGGAAGTGCATGCTAGGCAGCTACAAACAGCAGGTACTGATGCCAGGTAGGTTTGGACCTGCGACCAGGGCCTTGGTGCTGGCCTCCCACTCCTGCCTCTTTCACTTCCACCCCCACCGCTTCACCAGCATGGAAGTAGTGGGGAGCTGAGGATTTCTAGCTGCTTTGGGCCCCAGACCCCTGGTGGTCAGATTCCCCCCAGCAGTGGTGACCTCACATTACTCCCCTTGCACCCAGGGAAATGTAGAGTCAGTGCTGACTGTCACAGTAATTAGGGGATATTATGGGCCACTAGTGGTGAAGGCCAAGAACACAAGTGCACAGGACAGTCCCACACAATAAATAAATATCCCACCCCAAAATACCAACAGCATCCTCCTTGGCAATCAGCGCCATTGGGTTCACCCAGATACTCTGCTGTGCTGGTCTTGTCTTGGGTCTCACAGTACTTATCATGGACCGTAGGCATCACTCTTAAAGAATGGGAAACCCTCCCCCATGAGAACAGCCGCGTTCCAAGAGTCTCCCATCATCCTGCTGTGTGGCGTTGTTGTCTGTCTCCCCAACCCTACTCTCCCCTTCCCCCATTAGGTCCTGGAGGCAGAGACCAGATGTTTTCCTCTCTCGAATTCTTCCCAGAACATAAAAGAATCTCGTGAGTGAATAGGCCTGCTACCATTAGGACCATTTTTGAACAAACATTTAGCTTGGGTTATTGTATTCAGAGTGGTTTATAAATGTAATCATGGGATTGAACTAGAGTTGACCCTTAAACAATTCAGGTTTGAACTACACAAATCCACTTGTACACAGATATTTTTCAACAGTAAATGCTGCAGTACTACATGGCTCATGGCTGATTGAATGTGAGGATGCAGAGGAAGCGCAGATATAGCAGCCAACTATAAATTAACTCAGGTCAACCCCTTTTGCTGTTCCAAGGTCAAATGTATTTTAATTGCTGCCAATTTCAAGCGATCACTCTGTGAGTGCCAAGTCATTTCAGTCGTGTCCGACTCTTTGCAACCCTATGGACTGTAGCCCCACCAGCCTCCTCTGTCCATGGGATTCTCCAGGCAAGAATACTGGATTGGGTTGCCATGCCCTCCTCCAGGGGATCTTCCTGACCCAGGGATTGAACCTGCATCTCCTCAGCCCCTGCACTGCAGGCAGATTCTTTACCACTGAGCCACCGGGGCAGCCGAGATAGCTCCAAGAGGTGCTTGTGAAGTTTAGAACTAGAGAGAAGTAGAAGCAAATATATTTGTGAACATAGTGCAATAACTAAGGTTATCATAGCTGTGAGGTTGGAAACAGACTGGTTGAGGCTAGGCTTGGGGATTTAGCAACTTCACCAGGCTGTACTCAGACCTCAACTCTGAATATGGTCTCCAGACCACAGGTTGGTTCTTCTTGGGAAAGTCAGGTCTGACCCACTGGAGCAATCCATCCAAGGGTGGGAAATGAGGGTAGAAGAAGGAAAAGGTGGAACTAAGTCCAGAAAGCCTCATCCTCCAGCACTTACCTGTCTGGTCCACCCAGCTCATTGGTGCCAGGAGCCTAGGACCAAGTGAGAAGTGCTGAGCTTTCAGATACTACTGTGGCCTTTATCCATCCCATTCCCACCTCCAGAGGACAACACTGTCCCACTGGTCATGAGGCATGGTGGGTTATAGGTAGAGTTAGTAACTACGATGCAGAAAACTGAACTGACAAATCCATCCATAAAATTCATGAGGAACACCTAAGTACAGCCTCTTCCGACTGCTGCCTAGGGTCTCGGGCTCACTGTCGCGTCAGGCAAGGCAAGTCCTAACCCAGTGGAGCAAGGACAGCTTTTCACGCTGCCATTGCAAGTTGCAGCTTTACCAGGAAATTCAGGCAAATCCTGTGTCCCCAGGCAACTCCTCTTCCGTATATGTAGAAACAGTATATACGTAAATAATATGCAGATTATATACGTGATCACACCTCGCACAGCCATAGAGACTCGAAGCAGGAATTTGAATCAGCAAAGTGTCCTTGTCAGCATCCCAAGATGCATTCCTGGCCAAAGCCGGGAGGAACTGAGCCATGAACTGACTGAACGACTGGGACCAAGAGCCTTGAGGCACCTCCTCGCCAGATGTGTAGCATTGCTGGCTGACAAGGAGGAAGCTCTCCAAGAAAGAGGACCGCTTGATCCCAGCTGCAGGGTTGAAGCAAGGAAGCTAAGCTCAGACTCCTCCAAGAGAGAGAGCTAAAAGAGTTCTATACCAATCTGGGGTGATTGACCCCAGTTGAGTACATAAAATAGACACACAGGAAGGTCCACCTGTCTTCCGCTGGACTCAGGGTGAAGAGTCTGGGATGGATGATTCCATGAAAACGCTGAACCCCCTCACTGGATTCTCCTATATGCCTCTCTCCTTCACCTCACTCCATTTTTCTGCCCTTCTCTTGCCTGCCCATCTCCAGTGCGCTAGTGAACTGCTTGTACCATGTTCTGGGGAATCTGATTATACCCCCAAAATGGTGTTTGGACTGCAGTCTGCTGGAGAATGGCACTGGCGTGTGGTTTTATCTGCAGGTGTGGTTGGAGGTGATTTTAATGTGCTGATGAGCCATCTTCAAAGACGTAGTGTGTATGGAAGGTTCCAGAGACTACAGTTGCTCAAAGAGCCTGGGGCTCCCAGCAGGCCCTTGGCTGAGCCCTGGGAGCTGGATAACTCTGACTGTCTCATCCTCCAGGGATGAAGGATCATTTAGGGTATATTTTGGACCTTTGGGAATGGCATCCCATCATATCAGTGTCTTCTAGGAGTATCTGAGGTTACATATGTAGTTTTGTTGTTGTTCAATCACTATGTCCAACTCTTTGTGACTCCATGGACTGCAGCACACCAGGCTTCCCAGTCCTTCACTACTTCCCTGAATTTGCTCAAGTGTTTGTCTGATGAGTCGGTGATGCCATCCAACCATCTTATCCTCTCTCACCCCTTCACTTCCTGCCCTCAATCTTTCCCAGCATCAGGGTCTTTTCAAATGGGTCAGTTCTTTGCATCAGGTGACCAAAGTATTGGAGTTTCAGCTTCAGCATCAGTCCTTCCAATGAATATACAGGACTGATTTCCTTTAGGATGGACTGGTTGGATCTCCTTGCAGTCCAAGGGACTCTCAAGAGTCTTCTGCAACACCACAGTTCAAAAGCATCAATTCTTCACCGCTCAGCTTTCTTTATAGTCCAACTCTCACATCCATGTGTGACTACTGGAAAAACCATAGCTTTGACTAGACAGACCTTTGCTGGCAAATTAATGTCTCTGCTTTTTAATATGCTGTCTAGGTTGGTCATAACTTTCCTTTCAAGGAGCAAGTGTCTTTTAATTTCATGGCTGCAATCACCATCTGCAGTGATTTTGGAGCCCAAGAAAATAAAGTCTGTCACTGTTTCCATTGTTTCCCCATGTATTTGCCATAAAGTGATGGGACCAGATGCCATGATCTTAGTTTTTTTGAATGTTTAGTTCAAGAGATGGGAATACCAGACCACCTAACCTGCCTCTTGAGAAATCTGTATGCAGGTCAGGAAGCAACAGTTAGAACTGGACATGGAACAACAGACTGGTTCCAAATAGGAAAAGGTGTATGTCAAGGCTGTATATTGTCACCCTGCTTATTTAACTTATATGAAGAGTACATCATGAGAAACGCTGGACTGGAAGAAACACAAGCTGGAATCAAGATTGCCGGGAGAAATATCAATAACCTCAGATATGCAGATGACACCACCCTTATGGCAGAAAGTGAAGAGGAGCTAAAAAGCCTCTTGATGAAAGTGAAAAAGTTGGCTTAAAGCTCAGCATTCAGAAAACGAAGATCATGGCATCTGGTCCCATCACTTCATGGGAAATAGACGGGAAACAGTGGAAACAGTGTAAAAGACTTTATTTTGGGGGGCTCCAAAATCACTGCAGCTGGTGACTGCAGCCATGAAATTAAAAGACGCTTACTCCTTGGAAGAAAAGTTATGACCAACCTAGATAGCATATTCAAAAGCAGAGACATTACTTTGTCGACTAAGGTCCATCTAGTCAAGACTATGGTTTTTCCAGTGGTCATGTATGGATGTGAGAGTTGGACTGTGAAGAAGGCTGAGCGCTGAAGAATTGATGCTTTTGAACTGTGGTGTTGGAGAAGACTCTTGAGAGTCCCTTGGATTGCAAAGAGATCCAACCAGTCCATTCTGAAGGAGATCAGTCCTGGGATTTCTTTGGAAGGAATGATGCTGAAGCTGAAACTCCAGTACTTTGGCCACCTCATGAGAAGAGTTGACTCATTGGAAAAGACTCTGATGCTGGGAGGGATTGGGGGCAGTAGGAGAAAGGGACGACCGAGGATGAGATGGCTGGATGACATCACGGACTCGATGGACATGAGTCTGAGTGAACTCCGGGATATGGTGATGAACAGGGAGGCCTGGCCTGCTGCAATTCATGGGGTCGCAAAGAGTCAGACACGACTGAGGGACTGAACTGAACTGAAGTTTAAAACTAAAGCCAACTTTTTCATTCTCCTAGATTTCACTTTTATCAAGAGGCTCTTTAATTCCTATTCTGTAAGGCTGGTGTCATCTGCATATCTGAGGTTATTGACATTTCTCCCAGCAATCTTGATTGCAGCTTGTGCTTCATCCAGCCTGGCATTTTGCTTGATATACTCTGCACAGAAGTTAAATAAGCAGGGTGACAATATACAGCCTTGACCTACTCCTTTCCCAGTTTGGAACCAGTCCATTGTTCCATGTCCAGTTCTGACTGTTGCTTTTACACATGTAGACCCCTCAGAAACAACCCCAAGTGCAGACTCAGGAGTTAAAACAAGAATTGGGACAGCAACGAATCCTTTCCAAGAGGATTCACCCAACAAGCACCGGGGTAGGGTGGAGGAGCGGGGTGGAAGTGGAGGAGGGGTGTTGCTAAAACACCCACATCTTTCTCACTGTGACCTCTAGGGGGAGTCTCCTGCTTCCTCGAGCCAAGAACCCACAATGAGGACCCGTACTGGGACCGAAATCTCAGGCCAATTCGTGGCCATGAGTTTGAGCAAGCTCCGGGAGTTGGTGATGGACAGGGAAGCTGGCTGGCTACAGTCCATGGGGTCTCAAAGAGTCGGACACGACTGAGCAAAATGAACTGAACTGAGGCTTTAAAGCCTCCTTCCTCCTCAAGGCTTTCTCACTCAGCCTCTCCAGACCGGGAAGAAGACGAGCACGGGGTGAGGCCAAAGGGAGTAAATGACATGGGTCAGGTCTCCTGACTGCCCCTTGGTTCCCACAGAACCCCAGAGTGTGGGGCTGAATCTCTTAGAAACACCAAACGGCTAGAATCCACCCCTCCCCAGCGTTGCCCTCTGGGCTGCCCTGCCCCTCCCCACCAGGCCTGGTCCTCCAGGGAAGAAGAGGCTGCAGAGCACCGAACAGTGGCGGCCCTTGGCATTGAGAACAAGGTTGCGTGTTTATCTCATGCAAAGCAGCTCCCTGGAAACCTGCAGGGGGAGGTGACTCCACACATATCCCAGAGTCCTCCACGCTCTTGGCACACGCGCCTCCCCCACCGGCTCAGCCGCCTGATGCCCTGCACCCCTTTCTCTCCTCCGTTCTGTACCCTTCACATGGCACAACAAACATAGAAAGACTTCATTCACGGGCTCCAAGCCTCGGCCTTCTGTGGAAAGCTTCCTTAATATGCAAATTCCTCAGTATTGGATTTCTCTTTTCAAGTGTATTCTCACTGAGAGCCCTTAAGCAGATCAACACTTTCCCAGGCAAAAGGCTCCCTAAAAATGATATCTGCATGTAAAGGAGAAGCTTCTGAAACTGCCAGGAAGCAGAACTTCCAGCTATCAAGTCAGGCCTGACCACGAAGGGAGGGAACCCAGTTTCTCAGAGCTTTGCAGGTGGATCTTTGTGCCCCACCGTCACCTAGGCCTGGGCCCCTCTGTTCAGAGTTGCCTTGCACCAGTGCACACTTTAGTCCTGGGTAACTGGGAACTCAAAACGAGACAGCTGTCACCCACCAGAAGCTCAGATCCAGGGAGGAGGACAAGCCTTGAAATGAGCCAGCTATCCACTTTCCAGAAGCCCAGCTCCCTTTACCCCCACAACCAAGAGGTTCGGGCCTCAGTGCCTCCTGGACAGAGCAGATCCGCCCTGGGGCGACTGTTGGGTCAGTAAGCATTGGGTGTTTTAAGGCTTGATGTCCCGTCTGGGCTGCCCCCATGTTGGCATTTCCAAGACTAGGTCTCTTCCCCTGAGCTTCTCCTCGACCCTCTGACCTTTACCCTCTTACCCTCTGACCAGGTGACCCCCTCCAGGAGGGGGTGCCTTATCCTCCCTCTAGCCTCAGATGGGGTTTAAGCTGAAATAACTGAGGCAAACAAGATTCCTCTCTCCTGTTACGCCCTTTCCCAATGCCGCCAAGAGATCACTTGGTTAAAATGGACATTTTTTCTCCTGATTATGTAAGATTTCATGCCTATATTTGCTACCCGCTCTTATCACTTCTCTTGGAAATTGTTCCGTGCAATATATCATTTTTAACAGCTACATGAGGTGCTGTCATCTGGCTATCCTTAATTGATCAAATGAGCCTCTGCAGTTTCTGCATATTGCTGGCTCCCAGTGCTGATCAGCAAATACTGGCTATGATGCCTGCTGGAGTCACAGATGGGGAAGGGGGACCTAGCTGCATCTGGCTAAGCCAATAAGGGAAACAGTGGCTGATGATCTGTAGAGTCTACAGATCAAGCAGGCTCTGGGGTGGGCTTAATCCAAAGATCCCATTTCTTTCTTTTTCTCCACTCTGCCTTCCATCAAGTTAGCTTCGTACTAAGACTCCTTGTGGTTGTAAGATGGCTGCCAACAGCAACTGTTACCAAACCAAACTTGCTTGCCTGCGCACAGTAAAGCCAATCTACCCCGACTAGGTTGTGGTGAAGGAAAGTGCAGTGTTTATTGTAAGGTACCAGACAAGGAGTCTGAGGCAGCTAATGCTCAGTGAACCTATGCGGACATAGGGCACCACATTCTCGGAGTGGAAGCTGTCAACACAGTCTATAATATCTCCTTGCTAACAATTTTAGTTGCCCACTTACGCGTATACTCTTATTATCCTAATCATTAACTGCTCAGTTTTGTACTTGGGAGGAGCCCTGCTGTGTTCTGCTCAGTTTGAATATGGCTGATTCTGTGTTTAAATTCTTACCAGCTCTCTTGGCTCAACTGACTATTTTTGTCACTACATGTTTGCATTCTTTGAATCATCAATTCTTGAGCCAGGCTTTTGTGACTCAGGGGAGGCCTAGGTGACTACAGCTTTTCTACAAACAAGAGGCAGGCAGAGAATATGGGGAAGGAGTCTGTCCCAGGAAGGTCCCAGGGCCTGACACACCCAGGACCATGAAGGGTGACAGCGTATTTTACCCATAAATGCGCCATATTTGTTTTGAGCTAAAAACACTTAAAGCATAGATGATGCAAGAATGGCATCCTAATCTCCCCTTTCCTTCCTGAAAATAGGAAATTAAAAACTCCCACATGAAAGAAGCCTTCCATGTACTAGAAAGAAAGTAATATTCTTATCAAGGACAAAACTGACAGTTGAGACTGAGAGAATTCTATACAAACAGGCTTTGTTAAAATAATTCTTATCTTCCTTTAGCCTCCCCACACAGTTTAGTAACTTTTCCACAATTGCCTGTCTTTTTCCAACTAATATAAAAGCATATATGTTTTGCTTTTTTGGGGGGTGTTCATTTCCTTATGAGGGCTCCAATGTCATATAACATTCTTAGAATGTGTATGTTTTCCTCTTGTTAATATGTCTCATGTCAGTTTATATCTCAAGCCCAGTCAAAAAACCCTAAGAGGGTGCAGGGAAAAGGTTGCATCCCTGACAGCTGCAATATGTCTTTGTCAACATCCAGAGAAAGGGCCCACAAGCCTGTGCCTTTCCCAGCATTCCAACCAGCAGTCCTATAACTTGCTCTAATTGGACCCTTTTGAGTCACAAAGCACCAGTGATGGAGACCAAGGGAGTGGAATGTGCTCGTTGGCTTAGACCTCCCAGGGCCCACCTACAGATTCAAGTTGAATTAGCTTCCCCTGAAGTGAGTAGATTGCATGAGGGGAGGCATATAATCTGAGTGAAAATTAGGTTGTTTTAGTAAGGAAGCTTATTTAGTAAGCACTTCCCTGATAGCCCAGTTGGTAAAGAATCCGCCTGCTTTGCAGGAGACCCTGGTTCAATTCCTGGTTCAGGAAGATCCACTAGAGAAGGGATAGGCTACCCACTCGAGTGTTCTTGGGCTTCCCTTGTGGCTAAGCTGGTAAAGAATCCACTTGCAATGCGGGAGACCTGGGTTGGGAAGATCCCCTGGAGAAGGGAAAGGTTACCCACTCCATTATTCTGGCCTGGAGAATTCCAGGTTGCGAAGAGTCTGACATGACCGAGTGACTGTAAGGAAGCATGGAATGCTGAGGAGATGATCAACATGTACATTCTCAGTATTGGTTTTTTCCTGTTTTAGCACGTCACCTACTGACGGATATAATAATGTGCATGTTGGCTCAGATGGTAAAGAATCTGCCTAACAATGCAGGAGACCTGGGTTCGATCCATGGATGGGAAAGATCCCTTGGAGAAGGGAATAGCAATCCAGTCCAGTATTCTTGCCTGGAGAATTCCATGGCCAGAGGAGCCTGGTGGGTTACAGTCCATGGGGTCGCAAAGAGTTGGACATGACTGAGCAACAGACACTTTCACTTTCACTGATGAAGATACACATTTTCCCAATCGTTCACTCTTAAAAGCAGTACTACCTTGAACATCCTTAAACATACACACCCTTTTGCACAGGATCCCCAATACCATCTTCAAACTTGCAGTATACTGCTCTCTCCATGTTTGAGACCCCAAGAACAAGCTGCCTGACACCTTCACTGTCATCACCTCCATGACCTGAGTAACGAAGACAGAAATGAGTCAGGGTGGCTGTCTAGGGTTGGAAAAAGTGAGGCGGGATTCTCACTGCACAGAAGCCAATTATGGCCAGGGAGTACTCCCTGAGGGGCCAGAAATCCTGGTCAGATACCTCCGTTGGTGCAACTGCCATGTGTCTTTAGACTAATTCTGTGAAGTACAAAGACTGATTAGCTCTCTGATACACACCTGACAAATAAGATCGAGACAGAGACAGAAAACAGCAGTGCTTTCTCATTCAAAAAGTTGAGGGGAGAATAGCCAAAGCAATCTTGAGAAAGAAGAATGGAACTGGAGGAATCAACTTGCCTGACTTCAGGCTCTACTACAAAGCCACAGTCATCAAGACAGTATGGTACTGGCACAAAGACAGACATATAGATCAATGGAACAAAATAGAAAGCCCAGAGATAAATCCACACACATATGGACACCTTTGACAAAGGAGGCAAGAATATACAATGGAGTAAAGACAATCTCTTTAACAAGTGGTGCTGGGAAAACTGGTCAACCACTTGTAAAAGAATGAAACTAGATCACTTTCTAACACCGCACACAAAAATTAACTCAAAATGGATTAAAGATCTAAATGTAAGATCAGAAACTATAAAACTCCTAGAGGAGAACATAGGCAAAACACTCTCAGACATAAATCACAGCAGGATCCTCTATGATCCACCTCCCAGAATTCTGGAAATAAAAGCAAAAATAAACAAATGGGATCTAATTAAAATTAAAAGCTTCTGCACAACAAAGGAAAATATAAGCAAGGTGAAAAGACAGCCTTCTGAATGGGAGAAAATAATAGCAAATGAAGCAACTGACAAACAACTAATCTCAAAAATATACAAGCAACTTCTGCAGCTCAATTCCAGAAAAATAAACGACCCAATCAAAAAATGGGGCAAAGAACTAAATAGACATTTCTCCAAAGAAGACATACGGATGGCTAACAAACACATGAAAAGATGCTCAACTTCACTCATTATTAGAGAAATGCAAATCAAAACCACAATGAGATACCACTTCACACCAGTCAGAATGGCTGCGATCCAAAAATCTGCAAGCAATAAATGCTGGAGAGGGTGTGGAGAAAAGGAACCCTCCTACACTGTTGGTGGGAATGCAAACTAGTACAGCCACTATGGAGAACAGTGTGGAGATTCCTTAAAAAATTGCAAATAGAACTACCTTATGACCCAGCAATCCCACTGCTAGGCATACACACCGAGGAAACCAGAATTGAAAGAGACACATGTACCCCAATGTTCATCGCAGCACTGTTTATAATAGCCAGGACATGGAAACAACCTAGATGTCCATCAGCAGATGAATGGATAAGAAAGCTGTGGTACATATACACAATGGAGTATTACTCAGCCGTTAAAAAGAATTCATTTGAATCAGTTCTGATGAGATGGATGAAACTGGAGCTGATTATACAGAGTGAAGTAAGCCAGAAAGAAAAACACCAATACAGTATACTAACACATATATATGGAATTTAGGAAGATGGCAATGACGACCCTGTATGCAAGACAGGGAAAGAGACACAGATGTGTATAATGGACCTTTGGACTCAGAGGGAGAGGGAGAGGGTGGGATGATTTGGGAGAATGACATTCTAACATGTATACTATCATGTAAGAATTGAATCGCCAGTCTATGTCTGATGCAGGATGCAGCATGCTTGGGGCTGGTGCATGGGGATGACCCAGAGAGATGTTATGGGGAGGGAGGTGGGAGGGGGGTTCATGTTTGGGAACGCATGTAAGAATTAAAGATATTAAAATTAAAAAAAAAAAGTTGAGGGGAGGGCTTCCCAGGTGGTCCAGTGGCTGAGACTCTGCACTTCCTATGCCAGGGGCCCCCAGGTTTGATCCCTGGTCAGGGAACTAGATCCCATATGCTGCAAATGAGAGTTTGAATTTGGAAAAAAAAAAATGATGCTGCAGTTAAAAGATCTTACATACTGTAACTGGTAACAACTAAACAAATATTTAAAGCCAAAAAACAGGGACTTCTCTGGTGGCATAGTGGAAAAGAATCTGCCTGCCAATGCAGGAGACACAGGTTCAATTCCTGGTCCAGGAGAATCCTGCGTAACGCAGAGCAACGTAGTCCGTGTGCTGCAACCAGTGATCCTACACTCTAGAGCCCACGAGCCACAAGTACACAGCCTGCAAGCTGCACTGATCGAAGCCTGTGTGCCTAGACCCTGTGCTCTGCAACGAGAGAAGCCACTGCAGTGAGAAGCTTGTGCTCCGCAATGAATAGCCCCTGCTTGCCATAACTAGAGAAAGCCCACCAAAGCAATGAAGACCCAGCACAACCATAAAGAAACAAATAAAATTGTTTTTTTTAAATAGAACTTTGAAAGAAAACAAAAAACAGAACAACAGCCAAAAAAAAAAAAAAAGAAGAAAAATTGAGGGGAAAGAGGGACACACAGTCCATAGCTATAACAAAAATCTTTCTACATGCTGATTTAGTCATACCTCACACATTCTGGTGTTTTATTTTTACTTTTACTCAATTAAAAATATTTCCTAACTTCACTTGTTTTCATTTGCCCCATGGGTTACTTGGAAAGTGTCCCATATATTTGAAGAATTCCTAGATATCTTATTGATGACTAATTAAATACCTCAGATAATGTACCCTGTGTGTTTTCAATCCTTTGAAATTGATTGAAGCTAGGGGATGAGTCTATCATAGTGAATGTGCTATATGTTTTTTTTAATACAATCTGACAATCTCTATTTTTCACATAAAAGTATTTGGTTCATTGATGGAAATAATTATTAATATGGTTAGATTTCAGTTTACCATATTGGTTTAGTTTTCTGTTTATCCCATCTGTTCTTTTTTTCTATTCATCTCTTCCCTGAGTATATTTAGTCGCCATTTATTTCATCTATTTTTTTAGCCAAACTTCTTGGTGTTGTTTCTAGTGGGTTTTTGTTTTTTTTTTCTAGAAACCGGAACATTCGTCTTTAACTTACCCACGTTATTGATCTCAAGCCTGCCTACCACCACCTGCACGCTACCTCTTACTTGTGAACTGTCTGTCCCTCAGCCACAGCATTTTTCCAGTCACAGAAGCTATTCATTCATGCATTAATCTATCAGGTACACTTAATGAGCACCAGGATATCGGAGGAAGGAGGTGCTAGTTCTCAAATGAAGTATAAATGGAAAAGGATATGTTTCCTTCTGGGCTTCCCCAGTGGCACAGCTGTAAAGAATCCACCTGTAATTACAAGAAAGAGGAGATGCGGGTTCAGTCCCTGGGTCAGGAAGATCCCCTGGAGGAGGACATGGCAACCCACTCTAGTGTTTGTGCCTGGAGAATCCCATCAACAGAGGAGACAGGCAGGCTACGGTGTGCAAAATCGCAAAATCACAGAGTTGGACACGACTGAAGCAACTAAGCACACATGGTTCCTTCCACCACCAGAAGTGACAAGGCAGTGCAATCATTATCTCTAAGACCAATATGGAATGATGCTGTCACTGTAGAAAGTAAGGCCATTACAAGGATGAAGGCAGACTCTTCAATCATGTCCCAGGCAGTTCCAGTCAGCTCGACTTGAATGCAAACAAGTCAAGCTTCCTATACAAAATGATTACCTGGGAACAGGCAGAAGTCATTGAACTAGGAAAGCCAGAACGATTATGGGTGACTTGGAGCCAATTTTCCACACCGGTGCATCTGAGGACACTTTAAGAGCATCTTTAAAATGGTGATTAAGAGCATTTTCAAATCATAAGACCAGTGCACAAGATCTGTATGTGTCAGGCTGTGCACAGAGGTGCTTTTTATAATGGCATAAAAGTCCCCAATTCTTTGGCAATGCCAAAGAATGCTCAAATTACCACACAATTGCACTCATCTCACACACTAGTAAAGTAATGCTCAAAATTCTCCAAGCAGACTTCAGTAATATGTGAATTGTGAACTTCCAGATGTTCAAGCTGGTTTTAGATAAGGCAGAGGAACCAGAGATCAAATTGCCAAGATCCGCTGGGTCATCAAAAAAACAAGAGAGTTCCAGAAAAACATCTATTTCTGCTTTATTGACTATGCCAAAGCCTTTGACTGTGTGGATCACAATAAACTGTGGAAAATCCTGAAAGAGATGGGAATACCAGACCACCTGACCTGCCTCTTGAGAAACCTGTATGCAGTTCAGGAAGCAACAGTTAGAACTGGACATGGAACAACAGACTGGTTCCAAATAGGAAAAGGAGTACATTAAGGCTGTATATTGTCACCCTGCTTATTTAACTTATATGCAGAGTACATCATGAGAAACACTGGACTAGAAGAAGCACAAGTTGGAATCAAGATTGCCAGGAGAAATATCAATAACCTCAGATATGCAAATGAAACCACCCTTATGGCAGAAAGTGAAAAACTAAAGAGCCTTTTGATGAAAGTGAAAGAAAAAAAGTTGGCTTAAAGCTCAACATTCAGAAAACTAAGATCATGGCATCCAGTCCCATCACTTCATGGCAAATAGATGGGGAAACAGTGGAAACAGTGGTTGACTTTTTTTTTTGGCTCAAAAATCACTGCAGATGGTGATCGCAGCCATGAAATTAAAAGACGCTTACTCCTTGGAAGGAAAGGTATGACCAACATAGACAGCTTATTAAAAAGCAGAGACATTACTTTGTCAGCAAAGGTCTGTCTGGTCAAGACTATGGTTTTTCCAGTAGTCATGTATGGATGTGAGAGTTGAATTATAAAGAAAGCTGAGCAGCAAAGAATTGATGCTTTTGAACTGTGGTGTTGGAGAAGACTCTTGAGAGTCCCTTGGATAGCAAGGAGATCCAACCAGTCCATCCTAAAGGAGATCAGTCCTCAGTGTTCATTGGAAGGACTGATGTTGAAGCTGAAACTCCAATACTTTGGCCACCTGATGCAAAGAGCTGCCTCATTGGAAAAGACCCTGATGCTGGGAAAGACTGAAGGCAGGAGGAGAAGAGGGTGACAGAGGATGAGAGGGCTGGATGGCATCACTGACCCAATGTATAAGAGTTTGGGTAAACTCTAGGAGTTGGTGATGGACAGGGAGGCCTGGCGTGCTGTGGTTCATGAGGTCGCAAAGAGTCGGACATGACTGAGCAACTAAACTGAAAAATCCCCAACATTAGGGCACTGATTGAAATAAAGTATGGTTAATCATGGTTTTTCCCAGTGGCTCAGATGGTAAAGAACTGGCCTGTAATGCAGGAGACGCCAGTTGGATCCCTGGGTCAAGAAGATCCCCTGGAGGAGGGTACGGCAGCCCATTCCAGTGTTCTTTCCTGGAGAATCCCATGGACTGAGGGGCCTGGAGGGCTATAGTCCATGAGGCTGCAAGAAGAGCTGAACACAACTGAAGCGACTGAGCATGCACGTACGCATGGTTAATCATATGTATGGGGCTTCCGAGGTAGCTCAGTGGTAAAGAATCCACCTGCCAATGCAGGAGACGTGAGTTCAGTCCCCAGGTCAGGAATATCCCCTGGAGAAGGAAATGACAACCCACTCCAGTATTCTTGCCTGGGAATTCTCATGGATAGAAGAGCTTGGCAGACTACAGTGCATGGGGTCACGAAAGAGTCAGACACGATTTAGCGACTAAACAACAACAAACTACGTATATGTGACACTGTTTAACCTTTTGAAATGACAGTGTCAGTCTGTAGATGTTGACATGGAAAGATATCCACAATATATGGTCCAGGGAGAAAAGCAGGCACTCGAACACTGAGTGGTGCCGTCTGCCTGAATGGTTAATGGCAGAGCAGACCTATGGTAGGAGTCAGGGAGTACGGATTGTGTCTGGTTTTGAATACTGTCATATTCCAGGACATGACACAGGGATTCACATATTCTAGGCCCTCAATAAGTATGTGTCAAATATAATCAAGACTTTGTTAAAAACCTTGAAGGTTAACCCCCTACCTGTTAATAATAGAACAGTGGGTGATTTTTTTTTCTTTTTTATTGTCTTTATTGTCTGTTCTTTTTCTGCAAGAAATATGCTGAGAAGAGGATTGACCGCTGCCTTCAGATTTACACTGTAATGAATACATACGTTCCTCTGTAAGCACACACTGGGTTTTCTGGTCCCTGTTGTCTGTGTTGCTGCCTGAGAGAGCCGGAGGCCAGAGGAGGCTGTAATGAAGCTTTACTGACTGCACTTTGTTCTTCTCAAGTTTGTGTTGCAGACAAGCTAGTGACTTTCTGATGTTAATCTACCAGATCCACGACCAGAGCAGGGGAAAAATGCTTAAAAACTCAAAATTCTTAGAATTCTTCCTGAGGATTATAAAGCTGCATGAGGACTTGAGTTTCTGAATCCCATTCCACTATCCAGGCAATAAAGATAAGTTCATAACTGTTATGTCAAGCGTCAAGCAAACATCACATGGAAGAAGAGGAGTTCTGAAAGACTGCAAGTGGGTAAAAATTCTTCCTACTGCAGGAAGCACAGAAATGGTAACACAATGTTTATTCTCAAAGGCTGAAATAGAAACTTTCATCTCAATAAAACCCCTGAGCTTCCCAGATCAGAGAATGGCACAGAGTTCAGTATAAGCCCAAGTGAAAACATTTGAGATGTTTTATGTGTATCTTTCTTTTTATCCTGCTCTGACTAAAAAATAGAGGAAAAAACATTTAAGTTTGCTTGCAAGATACATTAATAAAATATTTTTTAAGACGTCACAGATGCTATTAGGAAGAAGAGAGAATTAACTTAGGAGAAATAATGTGAAGCTAGACATAAGGTTGATACACAAAAAGCTTGCAATGAAAGTTCTACACACTTGCTAGTTCCGAGCCACAGTTTGAGCTTCCTAGCAGCCCATACAAAGAAAGAAACAAGACCAGCTATTTTACTCAGGATGTCTGTGAGTTTAAAAACAATCACATGCTTAATTCCAAGACCAGAAAGGCTTTTCTTCCATGTGTTTTCATAGGGAACAAGGGGTCCCATCGAACACACAGATCTGTCAGTGGAACACACGTTTCCATGCACTCACTGAGCCCATCTTTTCGAATCCTTGATCCATTCCTCTGGGCAATAGAAGTGCCAGCCAGGATCTGGTCTGAGCAAGAAATGTAACGATAAGATTCGTATTCAGTGGTCAGCTCATCTTACACCAGACCCCCTGTGAACAGTGATCATGAAGTCACTGATGTCCATATGCCCAAACACATACGTCCTAGATCTCATCAACTAGGGGATTAAGGGGCTGCTGAAAATGCACAGAATGAGATGTATAGGTACAGGAGTGGGGAGTCCACAGTGAGTGCTGGCCCTCAGGTTCTTCCCACGGACACAGCTGACCTTCTATTTGATATTCTGTAAAGTGGAGCTTGCTCTGAGTCTTGACTGAGGACTGGAGATGATGCCTGTGAATACCGTCCTTTCATCCCCTCTGATCTCGAGGTGCCTGGCAGGGAAAGTGTGCCTGGTTGGTGAGATCTGTACATTCATGATGTCCTGGGGAGGTATGGTCTCATTCTACTTTTAGAGCTCCCATTAGAGCTACTGTTAGAGCTTCTGGGCCACTCGTGACCAGCATCACCCTACCATAAAGCTGGATCTGGAGAGACTCAGGCTCAAGCTTCAAGTTGATACAACCAGGTGGACTTTTTTCTCAGTCTTTTATTTTTTCAATAGGGTAATACATGTAAATGAGACTTGGAAAATATAAAACAAAGTTACATATAGTTCCACTATATATTACAATTATTTTTGAGTAGATAAATTTTAAGATTTTTTAATTGAAATTTCAATATCAAACTCTCAAAAGTTAATAGAATGAATATACAGAGAAGTAGAAGGATATAGTAGACCTAAAAAACATCATGAACCAATTCAACATGATTAAGATTTCTACAATTTTCACACAATAGTAGGATACAAACGCTACTCAAGTTCCCATAGACTATAAACTAGGAAACACTGGAACATATCCAGGGTGCAAGAATTTCATGGTCTAAAGGTATCGAAATCCTACAGAGTCTGACTAGGTTGATTTTTAAAGGAAGACCAAGTTGAGTGGCTTTG
This sequence comes from Ovis aries, assembly GCF_016772045.2. Lineage (NCBI taxonomy): Eukaryota > Metazoa > Chordata > Mammalia > Artiodactyla > Bovidae > Ovis > Ovis aries. The sequence goes on from NC_056055.1 coordinate 232,834,590, forward strand.
AAGTCCTTATGGCACAGTTCAGCTGTTGTTCACTCCCTGCCCCACCGAGCCTCGGCTGCGGACAGAGCCTCCTGGAGCCGCCTGGAAGCCATGGCCCCAGCGGCGGATGCAGATGCCCTCTTTGAGGGTGCAGATCAAGGCTGCTTTTTGCCAACGCTGTGCTGAAGATGCAGACGTGCAAGCCCTGCTCAGGGAGCTTGTCGGCTGCTCTTGGATGCTAACTAGGCAGGGTGGGCTGGTGTGCACCCTTCACCCAGATGTCCTTTCAGTTGTTGCTCGTGGGTCTTCTACCATGAGCCCCTCAGTGGATGTGTGGAGGTGGGATGGGGTGGAATGGCTGAAATGTGGCTTGAGTGTAGGTTTCTGCTGATGGAGGGGGTGCCCCTGTGCCCCTCCCCCATCCACCCAGCCAGTGCAGGTGTGCCCTGGGTGCCTGCCCACCACTCCCCTTGACACTGCTGTACCATCGTGGGCCCCTCTGGGGCACTACAGGGGCCTAAGTCAGGGTTTCTGGTTCAGCGTCCTCTCCCAGGCTTCTTAACGAACCTTCATTAGACCCTAGAGTTCAGGTAAGGCTCAGATACTTAACCCCCAGAAGAACACCAGCTGTCCCAGAGATCTGCACTCCCAGGGCCCTGATGGGAACCAGTGCTGGCCAGGAAGACCACACAGGGGAGCAGAACATGCCACCCGAAAGTGTGCCACTTTGGTGTGTGGATTATTTTGAACTGAAGGCGATTAAGACCCTGAAAACTTAGGAAAACTTTTTACCTCTTCCTTAACTGCCTGAAAAGTGAACATGTTAGTCACTCAGTTGTGTCTAACTTTTTGTGATCCCATGGACTGTAGCCCACCAGGCTCCTCTGTCCAGGTGATTCTCCAGGCAAGAATACTGGAGTGGGTTGCCATTGTCCTTCTGACCCAGGATCTTCCTGACCCAGGGATCAAATCTGCTTGGCAGGCAGATTCTTTACTGTCTGAGCCATCAGGGAAGCCTTAGAGATTTTTAAAAGGAAGCCTGTACCAAAAAGACAGCTCTTACCAGAGATAACTTTTTTCTAATCTGAGAGACTTACCTGCCTGGGTAATATCTGATGCCAACCATCTACTCTTCCCATCTTCCTGTGAATGGCCCTTGTCCCCCGATGGCACCCCAGACCCCTAACCCTTTCCTCAGCTCAGGATGGCAGCAAAGCCTCAATTGGCCAACTGCCTTTGCATCGTCTGTCTTTGTGGGGCTCCAGTATGCACATAATTTGTTTTTCTCCTATTAATTTGTCATCTGTCCATTTAATTATTATACCAGCTAAAGAATCTAGAATGGAGGAAAAGAATCCTTTTCTTCGCCAACAATTAGGAGATGAACTTCTGGCACAAGGGAGGGAGGGGAAGGAGGAAGGAAGAAAAGACTGGGATGAAAAAGAGGGAGAAGAGAGGAGAAAGAGGTGCCAGCAACTCAATCAACATTACTCCTTGATTTCTAGATCAGCACTTTTCTATCACTCCTCCTCCCAAGCTCCACTTGAGCAAATATGTGTGCTAAGTCACTTCAGTCGTGTCTGACTCTTTGTGACCCCACCAGGCTCCTCTGTCCACGGGATTCTCCAGGCAAGAATACTGGAGTGGGTTGTCATGCCCTCCTCCAGGGGATCTTCCCAACCCAGGGATTGAACCCAGGTCTCCTGCATCTCCTGCATTGCAAGTGAATTCATTACCACTGAGCCACTGGGAAGCTGAGCAAATATAAAGAAGCAAATTGTTTCCGAAATTCTAGTTTCACTTTACGTCTCCATTGCTAAACCAGAGACATAAGAACAAGCCTGTTTGTTTCATGATTTTTAGGGCATGAACAAAGGCAAGGAAGAAATATTCTTGGCAGCCTACCTCTTTTTCTAAGGTCTTCGTAATTTCCTGTTAATTTAAGACCTGAACCTTTGCCAGGTAAACAACACAGGTAAAGATAAACTTCACTGGCCCTGGACTCTGACCTTTGTTGAATGCCCCACCCCCTCTCCAATCTAGCCTCCATCTCACAGCTGGAAAGTTTGGAATTGTTACCTGGAAATTTTGAGCAGAGAGTAAATAGCTGAAGAGGCAGAGCATATTGATTTTAGACCAGTGAAAGTATAAAACCACCAGCACATCTGAGAGTTCCTCTCCAGTCAGCTGATAAGTTTTCCTCTCTTTCTCAAAAAGGTAACCAAATAGATTCAATTGCCTTTCCATGTTCCTGGTAGGGCTCCCACCCACTCTGCCATCTCCCAGCTAATACCCACCCAGGCTGTGCTTTGCCAGCATTGTACAGAACAATTTACTTAGACAAGAGTAATTTAAATAAGTATTTAATCCCTTTTTCTCCCTATTTTGAGCACATCTATATTTCTCTTTTTGTTGGAAGGCTTCCTCTAACAGTGATTTCAAAGAGGGGCTGTATATGATAAAGGGGTTATATCCTTTATATAGCTGATAATCTAGCTAGAGATCAAAATTTAGGTTCCAAGTTCTTTCTCTTTGATACTTTAAAAATATTATTCAACTATTTTCTTAAATCCAGTGTTACTGTTTAGAAATCTGAAGTCAATTGATTTTTGTTCCTTCCTCACCCCTCCGCTACCCTGTTGCCTGAAGCATAGAGGTAATGGCTGGAGCTTTTGCTGCCAGTTTGAATCATGAGGACAAGATGGAGGAATAGTGATCCAGAATGAAACCTGTGTCTTCGAAGACCCAGTAAAACAGAGCTACAACATCAGCCATGAACTATCCATCTTTAAACTTCTACAACAGAGAAAAATAAATGTTCATTGTGTTTATGCCACTGTTATGTGTAGTCTGTGTCATTAGCAGCTAAAATGTCTCTGATTTCATGTATTGATTAAATCTACATTAGCTTATACTTTCCAGAAATCTGATTAATTTTTTCAGTGAGTTCCTGTTCACCAGATATCAGCTATCTTGGCTGGCATGAAAAGGACTGAAATTTAGGTTTTATCTTGAGCTCCCTCCTAGTGAGCTCAAGGAATATGAGTGGGCATAGGAATGGCCTCTGGCATGACAGTGTGAATTTGGCAGCTCCCCATGTGCCACCACTGCTCACCCCCATCAGGGGTTGTGGGCACACTCTCCTGGCATGACTCTTTCCATGAGCCAGGCCTTGTGGTTGGAATGCCCTGTTCCCGCCAGGGGAAAGAAGGGGCTGCTAGGCTGCAGGTCTGCTTGTCTGTACTTCTGCCCTCAGCCTGATGTTACCATCTGGGGCTGTTTTCAGTGCCATGGGAGGCGGGCTGGGGAGAGGCTGGAGTTGGGCAATGATCCGTGGCGGCCTCTGTGGGGAGAAAAGAACAAACCACAGGGCGATCAGGGCAATCGATCCCTCAGCCTATCCCTTTCCAGGGCACCCAGCTCTCATCTGGAAAGGGTTTCCATGTCTCTCCTACACATGTGGCCTCCCCGCTGCGGCCTCCAGGAAGGTAGGGTGGGGGAGAGCACATCTCACGGTTTTTAGGTTTGTCTCTTGGTCTTCTTCAACCTCCCTCTTGCTTCCATAGCATCTTCAGGTTGGTATTCACGGGAGTGTGCCAGCATCTCAGGCACATTACCATCTTGTCAGCCCTGCATTTTTTCATTGTACCCATCACCATCTGAAGCTGATATTTATACATGTACTTGTTTATGGTCTTTCTCTCGAAAACTCCATTAGATCTGCAGCTCCACAAAGGTAGTAATTTCACCTGTTCATAGCTGTCTTCCCAGCAAGGGGCACAGTGCATGGTAGAGATGCTTGATAAATCCAAATTGTTGACTGAATCACTGAGCTGGTGCTGGAGCACAACCTGATTCCAGCGCAGGGATTCCTGCTCCATATCTTGTGCTTTTCCCACCTAAGTCCCTGGATCTCCTGGGCAAAAATGGTGTAGAGAGGCAAGAGGTCATATTAACTAAGACCCCAACAATGATACTGGGTCCTTCCGGAAACACTGCTGAAATCACTGCTGGATGATCAGGCTTAGGGCAGGGCTCCTCTGTCCATGGAATCCCCACTGCTTGAGCTCAAGAAAGCTTTGTTTTAATTGAATAGACACACAAACTCCAGGAAGAGGTGTTTCAACATAACTACAGGGGGGCAGAAAACAGGGTAACTACAAGAGCAGTTTGGGGATTATATGGTCGGGGAGAGAATGGAGTACTAACGTGTTCTTGACCCAGAAGGGCCTTTGGTCTATACCGTGTCATAGAGAGCAGGTAAAGAGCCTTGACCAGCGCTGCCCAATCCCCTAGCCACTCATTTCATGTGGCTATTTACACTTAGTTAAAATGAAACAGAATAGAAAATTCAGTTTCTCAATAGCACTAGCCAGTGCTACTGATTTCAAGTGCTCCATAATAGCCACATATGGCTAGTAGCTATCGCATCGGACAGTTGTTGTTTAGTTGCTTAGCACTGTCCGACACTTCTGCGACCCCATGGACTGGAGCCCACCAGGCTCCTCTCTCCACCAGATTTACCAGGCAAGAATACTGGAGTGGGTTGCCATTTCCTCCTCCAGGGGATCTTCCCAACCCAGGGATCGAACCTGCATCTCCGGCATTGCGGGCAGATTCTTTACCGCTGAGCCACTTGGGAAGCCAGCACTAGACAGTACAGATAATATATAAAACACTTTCATCATCACAGAATGTTCTATTGGACAAAGCTGACTTAGACCCTTAGAATGAAAGGAAATGCATTCCTACTGCTGACCTGGCCTACTGACATTCTCTTGTCTTCCAGCCCATCCCCACGTCCTCAACACACACATAGATCAAAACAGCATCCCATCCCCATAGACTTCTGTTCCACAGGGAGCAACACTATCTGCCTTTACTTCCAGGGCCCTGCAGGTCATAGGATTTATTGAAACGATGAGTCCTCGATAAGTTTTTGTTCAAGGCTGAAGGCCCCCAAAGTGAGTCAAGGACCAAAGTAACGGAAAAGACTCCTGCTTCCCTTGTTTTCTCACCTCTGGTGCCCCACACACACATACCCTCCCCAAATTCCAAAGGGGCAGTAAGGGACAGTCCCAGCTCCAAAACTTCCTGTCCCCACACCACGAGAACTCCTCAGAAATATCTGCTCCAGGTCTCAGACCAGTCTTGCTTATGAAGATACATTTGTTCACATGATAATTTTCTGTCTTACTCCACCTTCGACTCCTGTGCACTCAGCAGAAGTGGGAGCTGCTCAGTTGTGTCTGACTCTTTGTGACCCCATGGACTGTAGACCACCCGGCTCCTCTGTCCGTGGAATTCTCCAGGCAAGAATCCTGGAGAGGATGGCCGTTCCCTTCTCCAGGGCACCTAGTAGGTGTTCAGTAAATGTTGGATGAACCGCTGTTTCCCCTTGTCTGCCGCCCGGGGGACCTAGGGAGGCGCCACCCTTGGAGCGCTGTAGGGGAGAAAGCCCCCGCCCAGTTCCCGGCTGAAGCGGGGCGATCCGGCCCTCGGGCCGGGGGTCGGGCGAGGCGCAGCCCTGGAGGCGTGTCCTCCCGGCCTGGGCGCTGCCGCCCCGAGAGGCGGGCAGCTGGCCCGGCAGGGCCGCAGCGGCCGCAGAGGTCGGGCGGCCGCGAGCATGGAGCGTGAGCTGGAGGCGCTGGCCGCCCGGCCCGAGAGCCCGGGCGAGCCGCCCTTCCAGGCGCTGGTGGAGGCGGCGGGCGGCCGCGGGCAGGTGCTGCTGGTGGGCGAGCTGTGGGAGCGCGAGCAGAGCCGCGCGCTGCTGTGGGACTTCGCCCAAGCGGTGTTCCCGCCCCAGCAAGCCGCGGGCAAACCCGGCGGCGGGGCCGCCGAGGGCGCGGGGCCCGGGGCGCCGAGGGCACCGAAAAGGCACGCGACCGGGGCGCGCGCCATCCGCTCGCCGCTCGTCTTCGTCCTGTGCCGCGCGTCGTCGCTGGCCGCCCGGGGCCCGCGGCGCCACCTGCGGGAGATGCTGCGGGATGTGCGAGGCCGGCGGCGGGCCGGCGCGGCGCTGGTCGGGGTGCTGGTGGCCGAGGCGGAGCCGGAGGACGCGGCGGCCCCGGAGCTGCGGCTGCTGGAGGCGCTGCTGCGCAGGGTGTTCGGCCGCCAGGCGGGAGGCCCAGTGCAGGCGGCCGCCTACCGCCCTGGCCACCCGGCTTCCAGCCTGGCGGTGCAGGCGGCCGCCTGCAGGGCCCTGCAAGCCGCCGGGCCCTGGCAACCAGGTGAGGGGGCGCGAGGCCCGCGCGGCGTGGGCGGGCGGCGCCTGGACACAGCGTTGGGAGCTCTTTAGGCCAGCGCCTCCCTCGCCCCCGCCTTGTGGTACCCCCAGGTAAACTGAGGCCGGGAGCGAGGCGGTGCCTAGCCCTAGACCTCCCAGCTAGGGCGGAGCGGGCCCTGGGCAAGGGGCCGAGTCTGTCCCGGGAGGACCCTGAGTGCATGCGAACACAGGGGCTTAGGAAAGCCCAAGGGACAAGCAGAAGGCAGGGGAGGATGGTAGAGAGAGGGCTGGACGGCGCTGGGCAAAGATCTGGAAGTCTCCGGGAGGAGAAGGAGGGCGAGGAGACGGGAAAGCCTTGAGAAGCGCCAGTTTAAAGGTGGGAGGACCACAGGACTGGGACCCGGGGGTTTCTGGTGCTGGGAGCGTGCTGCCGGAGATGCGGAATGCACGACGGATGCGATGGTGAAGCGCCGTGGGGTCAAAGGAACAAGGCAAGGAATAAATGCGGGGCACTTGGAAGATGGGGGAAAAGGATGTGAGGGACTGAGGCACAGGCTTTCCCAATCCTTCTTGACTGTTCACCGCGGTGTCTGCCTCTCTCCCCTCCACACTCCTAAGGAGAGGGGAGGGGAGTGAGAATCTTTTCCCAGCCCCGGTGACTGCTGCCATCAGCAAAAGGGTGAGAATCTTCTCCATCCTGGTACACGAGGTCTTACAGAAGCTTTCCAGGGCCCCGAGATTAAAATACGGACGCTAAGTACAGCTGGACCTGGCAAAGCTAGGAAATGCCAGAGCGATCTCTGCACTTCTAGCATCCTCCTCCTACTCCTCTCTCCAGCATCTGCCGCCCCCCAAGCCTTCCAGCCTCTGCCAACCCTTCTTGCTTCAGAGTTTCTTAAGGTAGAGGCTGTATTCTGCCTCCCTGGGCATTCGTGTGTTAACCCAGCAACTGGGTGATGCCAGACTTAACAGGGGTGGGGATGGGTCTCCTTTTCCAGCAAGGAGACCTGGTACCCCTGATGTCACAGGCTTCCCTGCCAACTTGGCCGGCCTAGGTGAAGACCATCTCTTTCAGCTGTAGATCCTGTCCTAACCTCCCCCACCCCTTCCCACATCTATTCTGTTGAGTCTGTGAGAAAGCCAGCTAAATTTGAAACTGAGTGTCTAGCATCATGAAAGACATGAAGAATGTCCTGAGGTGGATTGTCATTCAGATTGTTGCTGCCAGCACCTTTGCTGACCTGGCCCCATGCGGAAATTTTTCTGTTCCTTAGTGAGCTTGTGCCTAGAAAATTATCTAAGCCCTTAGTTTCTTAGCTATCTACTATTCCCAGGGAACAACTTTTTAATTCCCCAGAGCCAAGCTTGCTCTGGCCTCTACTTTTTTTTTTTTTTTTAATGTTGCATTTGCATGAAAAGCCTTTTCTTCCATCCTCCTTTTCCTCTCACCATTCAGAAGTGGACTTCCTCCTCCAGAAAGCCTTCCCTGACCCACTCCCCTTTGCAAGTTCACAAATCAAACCCCAGGACCTGCTTCTGCTCTCCAAGCTCTTACCATGGTGGTTTTGTCACTTTCCCATGTGAGTTTCATCACCACTGTATTCCCATTTCCTGACACCCTGCTCAGCACACAGAATCCTTGCCTCCTTTTAAACAGGAACACTTAAAATCTTTTAACAGTTTGCGAGGGAATCATTCTCTGTTGCATTAAAGTCAATTATACTTTAATCAAAACATATTGAACATGAAACCTTGCATTAATGACTGAAGGTCATGGGTGTAATTACAACTCATTGTCCAGAAATACCTTTCAGGCTTTTGCGGTAGGCTATGCCATGCGTTCATGCCGCTAAGGTTTTGCTGGTGATAGCAAAGTTTTCCAGTCTCTTCCCTCACTGTCTGCCGGCTATTCTTAGACTTTTAGGCTACCTGCCTCTTGGTAGTGGTTCTTTACTCAGCGTATACTTAATACAGCTGTCTTTTGGTTGCAAAACGAAGGACCCAATCTTATTAAATTGGGTACAAATTAAGAGTAAATGGGCCCCACATAAAGAATTATAAATAAAGATTTTCTGTGTTTTGGCTCTCTGGAGTCCTTTTTTAAAACTTTGTTCCAGTTGACCTGATTCCAGATGGTTAGGGATCCCCAGATAACTGAGGTGATACTATAATAAGGAAACTCAAATCAACATGTAATCATTTTGTATGTGATTATCAAAAAAGATTAATTCTGTTCCTATTAAGAAATAGTTTGATGGCTTTTTCAAGAATAGTTGAATGGCCATCATTAAAAAATACAAATAATAAATGTTGAAGAGGGTTTGAAGAAATGGGAACCGCTCGCTACATGGTTGGTAGGAATGTAAAGTGGAGCAGCCATGATGGAAAACAGCATGGAGGTTCCTAAAAAAAACTAAAAATAAAGTTGCCACGTGATCCGGCAGTCCCACTCCTGGTCATACATCCAAAGAAAGCCATAATTCAAAAAGGTACATACACCCCTACGTTCACAGCAGCACCATTCACAATAGCCAGAGATGGGAACAACCTGAGTGTCCATTGACAGATGGAGGGACAAAGAAAATGAGATATATATACATCCAGGCAAAAGTACTGGAGTGGGTTGCCATTGCCTTCTCCACATACAATGCAATGTTACTCAGCATAACAAAGACTGAAATAATGTCATTATATATATATATATATACAATGAAATATTACTCAGCCATAACAAAGAATGAAATACTGTCATATATATATAATGAAATATTACTCAGCCATAACAAAGAATGAAATAATGTCATTTGCAGCAACTTAGAGATTATCTTACTGAGCGAATGAAGTAAGTCAGAAATATCGTATGACATCACTTATATGTGGAATTTTAAATATGACACAAAAGAGCATATATATGAAACAAACAGACTCACAGACATAGAACAGACTTGTGTTTGCCGAGGAGGAGGGGTCATGGGGAAGGAAAGGATTGAGAGCTTGGGATTAGTAGATGCAAAGTGGTATGTATAGGAGGGACAAACAGCCAAGTCCTCCTGTATAGCACTGGGAGCTATATTCAATATCCTTTCATAAACAGAAATGGAAAAGAATATATTTTAAATGTTTGTATGTGTATAAGTGAGTCACTTTGTGGCACAGCAGAAATTAGCACAACATTGTAAATCAACTATACTTCAATTTTACAAACTTGTTTGAACTAAAAAATCAAAGGAGGAGGTTTATGGCTCCTTGAATTTTTTCTTTGGTGCTATATAATTGTAATTAACTTCACATCATTTTTGTTACTGTAGTTTCTCCAATATGGTACCTACATAGGGTTTCTGTGAAAATGAAATGAAGTAATATCAATATATATAAAAACAACTGGGTTTTTTAAGTTCGAAAACCCTACCCTCTTTTGCAAATTAGAATCTTTTTTTTTTTTAAGTTAGTTGAAACTAGGGCAGTTGACAGCTGAAACCTTGGTTGCTGAACGGAAAATTCTCGCAGTTGCATCAAGAATCATCTAACCCACGCCCTCTGGGACTTTGTGTTCTTTCTAGCAGAAGGAGCCTGGGACAGACCAGGCCTTCCAGCACTGCTGGCGTGCTTTTCCTGGGGTCCCTGGAGCCGGGGGAAGGACCCAGATACCAGCTCCCGCAGTGGTCCAGCTCAGGGTGAGTGTGTCGCCTTCTTGGCCTCCTGGGCCCTGGGGGGTTGAAGGGGAGGGTTGGGGTTACAGTCAGGTGCACACTAGAACCGGAGGGATGGAGTGGACCAACATCCAGGAAGGCGGGGAGTAGTGCAGTGGGGTGGGGTGGGGCCTCTAGCCCCAGGAGTCTCGCCTAAGGAAGGCCGTGTGGGCGGGGCCCGGAAGGCAGAAGTCAGACTTGTCTGGTGGGGCACCTGGAGCCAAAAGCATTGTTCCCTGCCCTGCCCCACCCCCGCACCCCTGCCCGCCGCCCCCCCTCCTCCCCCAAGGATCCTGGGAGGTTCCCCAGAGCAAGTGACTTGAGCTAAGGGTTGGGGGATTTTCTTAGGCGGAAATGGGAAAGCTTTGGAGAGGGAACATGAACCAAGACTTGACAGAATGATGTCAAGCTCAGAAAAGGGACCCCTGCCCAGAGGGTCCGGCGGGTGGGAGTGGTGGTGAGATAGATGCATAAGAGGATTGGTGAGGGCTGAGAACCAAATCAGGGCCCTGGGCCCAGGTCTCTCAGGAATAGGGAGCCACTGGCGACTTCTGAGCAAAGGCACGCAGATTAGGGTGTTAAAGAGGTGGCTGGACTGCAGGAGCAGGGAGAGACCAGAGGCAGAGCCCAGCTAAGAGGGAACTGCACCCTGCTTGGGCGCTGGGATCCCTGCCTCGCAGGCTGTCACCTCCAAGGGGCTCTGAAATTGCCTCTTCTCCCAGGCTCTCTCGCTCATGGTGGCTGCTCCTTCCATCAGCAAGAGAATCTCCAGCCTCCTGTAACATAATGTAATCACAGGAGAGACAACCCATCACCTTTGGCACAAACCGAAATCAATGGCCTGACTATCTCATCGTATTCACAGGTCCCACCCACACACAAAGGAGGGGATTATGCAGGATAAGTGCCCCAAGGAGTGGGAAACTTGCTGTCTTAGAATTCTGCCCACACAATCGAAAGCTTAAAAAATACAACCGGAGAAACACAAATATTAAAAATCATTTGTTTAATTCCCTCACTCAAAGGTAACTATAATTTGGATAGACTACTCTCTCTCCCTAGCTGCCTATTTATAGCACCATGTACTATTTACACTGTAATAAATTCACTTCTATATAATAGATAAATCATCTGCAAAATGCATCACGTATTTAAAATATTTAATTACAAAAATGTTGACTTCAGTCTCTGCATCATCATTTTGTATGCATCTGGAAACTAAAGGGAAAAAAGTGAAGGAATCATAAACAACTTTATGTAAATCTTTGATCACTTCCCTCTGTAGCATAGAACAGACTGTTAGTCTCATGCAGAAGTGAGTACATTAAGATGCAAATTGCATGTACAGACCATATGTATACATTTATAATGTAGATCATAAATAGTAGATTATACATGCATACATATACTGTTTTAGAGTCTGCTTTCTTCATCAATAACATAGTGTGACTATGCAGTATTCCACAGCAACAATTACATGTCAGCATCTTTCATCTTCTTTTTTCTTTGAGGTAATCGTAGATTCACACACAGTTGGAAGAGACCATGTAAAGAGTTTCTGTGTACATCTCGCCCAGTTTCCCCCCATGGTAACTTCTTGCAAAACTATAGGATAATATCAACAACCTGGATATGGACACTGAAGAAATCCACAGGCCTTATTCAGAGCTCCCTAATTCTACTTGCGTTTGTGCGTGTGTTTAGTCTTAGGGAATTTTATACATCATTTTTAATGCCTGAATCCCATCATATGACTGACTAAGCGGTAGTTTACTCAGCCAATCCCTTTGTCAGACCTCATATCAATTAGGGTGCTCTCAGCTCGGGTGAAGAAACCATGATGCAAACTAGTATCAACAGCCAAGGAGTTCATTATCTCGCCTAGAAGACATCTAGAGATGGAATCAGCTTCAGGGCTCATTGACTCAGGGGCCCAGCGACCCCGCTAAGGACCCAGGCTCTTTCCTTCTCTCTGCTGGGCTGTCCGCGCTGTTTCATCTGTAGGCTGGTAGCAAGATGGCTGGAGCTTCCGCTGCTGCTGGTGCTATGCTGCTGCTAAGTCGCTTTAGTCATGTTCGACTCTTTGCAACCCCAGGGACTGTAACCTGCCAGGCTCCTCTCTCTGTGGGATTCTCCAGGCTAGAATACTGGAATGGGTTGCCATGCCCTCCTCCAGGGGATCTTCCTGACCCGGGGATTGAGCTCAGTCTCCTGTCTCCTGCCCTGCAGGGAGATTCTTGACCGCTGAGCCACCACCACTGGGAATTCTAATTATTCCTAATTATTTCTTTAGGATAAAATCCTAGAAGTGGAATTGCTGGGTCAAAGGGTATGTACCTTTTTAAGGTTTTTGCTACGCATTTTGTTGGGTTTTTAAAATAGATAGTTACTGGGGCCGACTTCTTCGCTTTCATTCCCAGCGTACCCACTCAGAAACTTTGTCCTCTCACTGGGTGATTCCTTCTCTTGTGTTCCAGGTGACCTCCAGGACTCTGAGGAGGAGCTGGTACTGACGGCCGTATATCCCAATGGAGATTGCGAGGATCCCGGAAAGGGGTCAAAACCCTGTGACAGAATTGCCTCTGCTCCCACTGAGCCCGCCAGAGACTTGAGATGAAGGCTGGACCCCTGGCTGCCCCAGCTCTAACCTGCAGACTTGGAGCTGGCTCTTCTCACTGAGTCCCCCCTGCCTCCATGTCGACCTTGGGATGCTGGTAACTACAAGGCCCCACCTGCTGGGGGCTGTTGCATTGACATGTTACCAGCCAGGCAGTGAGACTTATGAAGCTAAGTAGGACCTAGGAAAATGTATTCTCTGGGAAGCTGCCCCCTACCTTGCATCTGCTCATTCTCTGGTCACAGTGGGGTTATTATTTCTCTCTGTGCCTCGGTTTCTCTATGCCATTGAAACAGACAGCTCTGGGCTTTGAGGTCCTGTGGTGCTGTGGCATCCTGTCATTGTTTGCATGAGCATCCATCATTTTGAGAGCAGCTGGACCAGAAATCATCAGATCTGAGAGGAGACCTGGACCTGTCACTCAACCTTTGGGGCTTCTTGTTCTCAAACACGTAGGAGCACTACCAGCCCAGTGGCTCTCAACCAGGGGCCAGGCTACTCCTCCAGGCAGCATTGGAAATTGTGGTGTGTGTGTGTGTGTGTGTGTGTGTGTGTGCGCGCGCGCACGTATTAGGAGAGTCACTGCGACTGTAGGGCACCCCTGCAATTTAGTGGGCACCTCATAATGTACAGGACAATCTCCAATGGTGCAAAATTGTTCCATTAGAAAATGCCAGTTGTGGCAACTTTGAGAAACACTGAATGAGACTGTCTCCTCCCAGTAATTCTAGGAAGAGTCCCCAGAGCAGAGAGAATTGGGTTTCCTGGGGCTTTGGCTCCCAGAGCAAGCCAGAATAAAGATGCACTGCCATCCTGGGGGCCTCTGGGGCCAGAGTGAAGATGGTCCATGGGCTGCAGGCCCAGAGTAAAAGTAGTTTTGCACATCTTTCTTCTCCACATTCACATTGACTTTCTGTGCCAAGTTCTTTGAGAATAAAGATGCTGGGAACTGACCATGTCACCAACGGAAGGAAAGTTAGGGGTAGGAATTACAAGAGCATAGGATTTGTTTTGGATCTCAGGTCCGGTCCTAACACAAGATCAAAGCTGATGAAGCCCAGACATGCCAAGTTCCAGAATCCTTTTTTCTCTGCTTATGAGTTCATCAGAGTTAGTGATGTTCCCTTAAAAGCCAGGAAGACCACCTGTGTTTTCTCAGAGAGGGAACTCTATTACCTCCCTTGTCCTTCTCACCTGCCCCTGGAGAAATCCAGTCTTTAGAATGGCAGGGAGAGCTCTGATTTTCCCACTATCTGTGGGAAGCAGCTAAATGCATTCATTCATGCATGATTCACTCAGCAGACATGCAGCTGTGACTGCTATTTGCCCAGCACTCTACAAGATGCTACATAACTTGTATTAGCTATTTTAGCTCTTGCTGTGATGGCAACCAAACATGGAATGGGAGACCTGCTGCTGCCCAGGAGCTCTTTGATAGTAAGGAGGAGGCCTTTCTGCTCCAGGCCTCCTGTTTATTCTGTCTAACAGGGAGCCTAATCCATGTCGGACTTCCCAGGTGACACTATCGGTAAAGATTCTGCCTCCCAATGCAGAAGAGGCAGGTTCGATTCCTGGGTCAGGAAGATCCCCTGGAGGAGGGCACGGCAACCCACTCCAGTATTCTTGCCTGGAAAAAGTCCACGAACAGAGGAGGCTGGCAGGGTACAGTCCAGAGGGTCCAAAAGAGTTGGACATGACTGAGTGAGCGTACACACACAATCCATATCAATGTGAGGGCAGGTAGGATGACAGGAAGGACCCAGCTGACTTCCCCCTACACAAGAATGGATCAATGAACTGCTGCTGGTTGTGTTTTAAAACAAGGGGCCCCATTCCTTCAACCGTGGCCACCTCCTGGGTAGAGAGGAAGCGGGAGAGCAGCCCCTGTCCCCGTCACCCAAGTCTTCCAGCCAGGCAAGCTGTTTGCCTGGACCCCCACTGCAAGCTGGATCCAGAGTTTCAGGCAGACCAATTTCTGCATCAGTATTATCTCGACTGGAGGCTAGGACTGCAGAGGGCTCTACGGTATTTAGTGGGGCCCAGAATGATGTGTCTCAGTTAATCCAAAGGGAGTTCAGACCGGTGCAGTCAGCAGAGATGCTGAGACTGCAGCTGCATTTATTGCTGCGCTTGTGCATCGACAGGAGTGGCTGGTTCCAGTGCTGGTGTTGGAACAGTCTTCGGCAGCCTCATCATTGGTTATGCCAGAAACCCTTTTCTGAAGCAGCAACTGTTCTCATGTGCTATCCTGGAATTTTTTTTTTTTTTCTGCCAAACCATATGGCATGTGGGATCTTAGTTTCCAGACCAGGGATTGAACCCACACCCCCTGCACTGCAAGGCAGAGACTTTACCACTGGACTGCCAGGGAAGTCCCTGATGATGGCTTTCTTGAATTTTGTTTGCCATGTAACAGAAATTACTGCTTGAAATGTTGGCATTCATATTAATTATGGATGTAATTCTGTGTGTCTTACTGTGACTCTGAAAACTGTAGTACTGGTGTCAGGGAAATGTACATTATTTCCAAAGTCATTTCGTTAATGATGAAAACTTTAAAAAATAAAAAAGGAATTAAATAAAATGGGAAGGCTGGTAATTTTGAAGCTGCTATATATTTCTATTTCTCTGTTAACCTCTTTGTAATAGTTTGATTGAAGTTTTTTTTATCTGGTGGTGGGGGGCGGGAGCTTTTTTGAAGTTAGGAAATTGTCTAAGGCAGAAGTCACAAGACAGCAGCCTCTACTGTGTTTAAAAATTTTTGTAGGGATTTCCCTGGAAGTCTAGTGGTTAAGAATCCACCTTCTAATGTAGGGGATGTGGGTTCGATCCAAAGTAAGACGGCAGCTGAGCCCATGCACTGCAAAAAAGAGTCTGCCACTACTGAGACCCGCAGGTACGTTTGCAAGCCTCTGGTGTGAAGGGTGGTTTGGTGATGTTCAGTCACTTCAGTCATGTCCGACCCTCTGCAACCCCATGGACCGTAGCCCACCAGGCTCCTCTGTCCATGGGATTTCCCAGGCAAGAATACTGGAGTAGATACCATTTCCTTCTCCAGGAGATCTTCCAAACCCAGGGATCAAACCCAGGTCTCCTCCATCTCCTGCATTGTAGGTGGATTCTTTACCGCCGAGCCACTGGGAAAGCCCAAAGGGTGGTTTACACGTGATTTTTTCATCACCTTCAGTATTTGCTGGGAATAGTTGAAGAGAGAAGGTCTTTCTTTACTGAGATTTGGGTTCTGCCTCCCAAATGTTAAATGGGACTGAGACCCACCTTTGCTTCCTTTAGGCAGGGTCTCCTCCCCTCCCCACCCCACAGTGCTGGGAAACCCTGGCCCACCTTCTCTGCCATCTTGAGAAATTGCTAAGACAAGCCCCATCCTTTCAGGAAGTATGGTTGCTGTCTTCTAGCAGACAGTAGAGTTGGGTACCAGAGGGATGCCCTTGATGGTGAGTCTCTTCACAAGGAGTAAAGGTTGGAGCGGGCCTGTCTGAGGGGGCGATTAGAACAACGATCCCAGGAGCCATTGGCAAGGGGCCTGTGGTCAGGTCCCAGTGTGGACTCTTAGGGACTAATCTTTCTAATATGGCAGTGGTTGTGCTACTTCTGACTTGAATCAAGAATTCCTAATAGCTAATAAAATCAGACCTCGTTGCTGTCTAATCAAAAACAAAATGCATCTTCCCCTTTATTCTCATAAAATGTTTCTTGAAGGGACCTTTGGGAGCAGGTCATCTGAGCGAATAGCAGGACCTCTGGGATCGTCTGGTCTGAAAATCACCCAGTCCTGGCCAGTGACGTGTCCGCGACCACATTTGTTGCGATTGGAAAACCGGCAGCTGGAAAGTATAAGTAAACATTTACAAAGAGACTGCCTTTTTTTTTTAAAGATAGCATTTAACTTGGTATTTATTAGGGTGTGTGTCTGCACACGCAAATGTTTAACAAGCCGAGACAGCCTAATGGAGTCTCAGAGAACCCTTTGTACTAGTCATAGTTTCCTCTCAAAGCCTTTGTCTACAAGAGCACTCTGCACAGGGGTCTCTTGGTGATCAAACCACAAGCTTAAGGCAAAGTTGCAAAGGGGCCAGGGGCTGAGGCCCCCAAACCTATGGCCTAAACAAGCCCCTCTCACCCGGGACAGACCACCTAGGGCCCCACGTGCCTGGAGAAGGTTGACGGTGGCCACGTTAACCTGAAAGCCATCCACGCTGTAGCAGATCCCCGCTGCAGGGCTGTTCCTGTGGTCAGGAGGCTGCACGTTGTCCTATTTGGGAGGCAAACAGCCCGCACAGTGGAGGAAGCCGCTTATTTCGTACTCGAGGCCTGTATAACCCCCGTGTGACCTGGTTTTGTGTGTAAGTGGCTCAAGGATTGGGGCAGAAGTGGAAGCTGCCCTGGGCAGCCTGCCACATGATTACAGGTGGAAAGTTCAGGGGGAAAGAGAGTACAAGGCAGGAGTGACGCCCAGAATCCCACATGTATCCCTGAAGCCTTTGGTCCCTGGGCCAGAACCCTCCTGTTGCCTTCTACCTGGGGCTGCCTAATTGGAGCAGAGGCTTCCCTATTGGCTCCGTGGTAAAGAATCGGCCTGCATTCCAGGAGACATGGGTTTGATCGCTGGGTTGGGAGGAGCCCCTGGAGAAGGGCGTAGCTACCCACTCCAGTATTCTTGCCTGGAGATTTCCATGGACAGAGGAGTTGGTGGGCTACAGTCCATGGGGTCGCAAAGAGTCAGACACGACTGACCGACTAACACACACACAATATGGAGCAGAGGCAGAGACCAAGCCATGCTGTGGTTCACAGAGACCTCGGAATTCGACTCCGAGGGACCGTGGGATGTTTCTGGCTGGGCACTGAGGCCGCCGTGGGACCAGGGCTTTGACAAGAGCGTGAATCTTGTCTGGCTTCCTCCCTGAGCTGCCCAGTCCCAGCCAGGCCTCCTGCTGCAAGTGCAGACCAGTGCATTTCCGAGACAGAAATTCGGATTTTAAGTCCTAAGCCATGCTTGTGACTGTCCTGGTCTGCATTTATTTGGAGTAATTAGGCGCTATGCTTAGTCCTTGTGCCCAAGACTTCATAAAGAGTCCTGGTGGCAGAAACCGGGCCTTTGTCTTGTCACAGGAGTTCTTTCTCTTCCTCACTGGTTGACAAGGTCTTCTCAGAGCAGGGTGTGGCCTCAGATCGCTACCCCAACCCCAGGAGGCCTCCAGCCTGACCACCCTGACCCTCCCGCGTCCCAGGGGCAGTGCACTTTCCAGAACTCCTAGCTGCCACGGCGGTCACTCCCAGCCCCTTAACCCCAGAGCGAGGTAGGTCTCGTGTCAAGCTTCTGCCCCTGGTCTGGTCTGGCCCTGCCTGTGCCACCACCAAGGAGCAGCCATGACTATGAAGTAAGGCAAGGGGCCTGGCCCGAATCCAAGGGCAGAGGGACTGTGGCCTTTGGGTGAGTCTAGACCAGCTCTTCTCAGAAGAACCTACAGGCACACCTGTCACTTTAGATTTTCTAGTAGCCATATTGTAAAAAAGATCAAAAGAAACAGGGGAAATCATTTCAATAACATTTTATTTAGCTCAGTATGTCCAAAATAGTATCATTCCAACCGCAAACATTTTTAATACACTTTAATGAGACATTTTGCGTCTTCGAAATCCCAGTGAGAATTTTACACTTCAGATAAGTTTTTATTCAAAATACTTACTCTATATTTAGATGTTATTAAATTTACAGTTGCAAAAAGAGATTTACATCTTCAGATTGTTCCACATACACTTACAAATTGTCCAGTGCCTGAACTGGGTGTCTGTTTTTAAATTTCAATGGAAAAAAATTGTAATTTAATTTAAAATCAGTTCCTGGGTTGCACTAGCCACATTTCAAGCGGCCACCTGGGGTTAGTAGCCATCGGATAGAACAGCCAGAGTGCAGGAGACCTCTCCTGAGGGTTCGCTGTGACTCCTCCCACCCCTGGCCACTAGCCCAGAGCTGGCTCATCATCTCAGACCTTTCACTCTCTCAGTCACCCTAAGCCCCATTCCGGACCCTATACCCCCCACACCCTCTCCCCACACCCTCCCCCCACCCCACGAGGGGACAGTGGCTTCCAGCATCAGCTCGTCCATGGCAGACTTCCAGTTTCCCAAGATAGGCATTGCCTTCCTGGACACTGTCCTTCGAGGAAAGAGACCCTAACGTCCTCGATGGCTTCCAGGGTTCTCTCATGCTTTAGTCCATCCAGGCCAATTCCAGTCCCAGCCGGGCATTTCCCTCCAACGGAGCACCTACCCCCTGGTGGCCCGAGTCCCCATCTGCATTCCCCGTTTCTGCTCCAGGAATAAGTGCTTTCAGTCAAAAAGCATGTGGCCTGCGGTCTGTACGTGAAGCAACTGGTGGCCATGTGACCAGTTTTACTGCCCGCTGTTCTCTGCCAAGCCCTTGATGAGAGCACCTCCCGGCACTAGCCCGGCTGCCACGTAGGTGGACCCACCCCCTATGTTGCAGAACTACTGTGCAACAGGGATCTGATCCCTGGTGTCCTGGAGCCCACAGCGGCCCTTTGCACCTTATCACTCGGCAGCTTAGAAAGCAATCCCTGGCAGTCCAGTGATTAAAGACACATGGCTGGAAAAGAGGGAGAAAGGAGAAAGGCAGAAAGAGAGAGGAAGGGAAGGAGAGAGGGAGAGACACAGAGAAAGAAGGTAGGAGGGAGGGAGAAAGCATGAGGAAGGGAAGGAAAAAGACAGAGACAGGCACACAGAAAGAGAGGCAGAGCCAGGGAAAGGGCACGCACATAGGTAGTCTTCTGAGTATTTGCCTGTGTTTTCTGAGCTCATCACCTCTGTGGAGATCAAGATCACTCCCATGAAAAGTGGCTCTGACATGTACACCAATGTTCATTGCGGCACTGTTTACAATAGCCAGGACATGGAAGCAACCTAGATGTCCATTGGCAGACGAATGGATAAGAAAGCTGTGGTACATATACACAATGGAGTATTACTCAGCCATTAAAAAGAATGCATTTGAATCAGTTCTAATGAGGTAGATGACACTGGAGCCTATTATGCAGAGTGAAGTCAGAAAGAAAAACACCAATACAGTATATTAACGACATATATGGAATTTAGAAAGATAGTAACAATGACCCTCTATGCGAGACGGCAGAAGAGACACAGATGTAAAGAACAGACTTTTGGACTCTGTGGGAGAAGGCGAGAGTGGGATGATTTGAGAGAATAGCATTGAAACATGTATATTACCATATGTGAAACAGATCGTCAGTCCAGGTTCGATGCATGAGACAGGGTGCTCAGGGCTGGTGCACTGGGAAGACCCTGAGAGATGGGATGGGAGGGAGGTGGGACCGGGGTTCAGGATGGGGAACACATGTACACCCATGGCTGATTCATGTCAATGCATGGCAAAAACCACCACAATATTGTAAAGTAATCAGCCTCCAATTAAAATAAATAAATTTTTAAAAAAGAAAAGTGGATCTTCCACCCTCACCTCAGACACCAGTACTTGTCTTTGGCAGCCCCAGGGGGGTCACTTAAAATGTAGCTAGTGCAACCCAGGAACTGATTTTAAATTAAATTAAAATTTTATTTCATTGAAATTTAAAAACCAACACCCAATTCAGTCATCGGACAACGTTTAAGTATATGTGTCTTAATACCTCTAAGAAGAGGAGCTATCCCTTGAGTTCTGCCCCTGCCCTTGATTGGAGTGGGTGGTGTCGTTTGGTGCTGTTTGTTTTAAATCCCCGGCGGGAGAACTAAGTTCCCGCATGCCAGGTGACAAAGCCAAAAATAAATAAGTAGATTCAATTCGCTTAAAATATCTGTTGTAAAAATCAATCAATTAATAATTTTTTTAAAAAAGAAAAAGGGCCAGGGCTTGCACTAGAGGGGGCAGGGCTTCCGTCCCTGGTTGGGGAACTAGAATCCCGCACGCCAAATGGAGGCCAGAAAAAAAAAATTTTTTTCGAAAAACCCCAAATTTTTAAAAAAGTAGCGGGGGGATGGGGTGGAAAGCAATCAAATCCAGTTCTTCACGGGAGGACCGAGCCCTCCGAAGACCCAGGATTTAAAGGCCAGAAGGCTTACGGACTGGGCAGGGTTAGGGGAGGGGAGGGGGGGCAGCGGATAGAGGATGCTGCTTTGGCGAGCTCGCCCCTTCCCACTTTCTCCGCCTTCTGGGAGGCGCTGCAACCACTAGAGGGCGCTGGGCGGGCCACGGAGATGCTCCCGCTACGCTTCGGACTGAATCCTGCTCAAGGTGGGTATGAAAGTGAAAGTGAAAGTCGCTCGGTCGTGTCGGACTCTGCGACCCCATGGACTGTATAGTGCACACATTTCAAGTGACCCCCCTGGGGCTGCCAAAGACAAGTACTGGTGTCTGAGGTGAGGGTGGAAGATCCACTTTTCTTTTTTAAAAATTTATTTAATTGGAGGCTGATTACTTTACAATATTGTGGTGGTTTTTGCCATGCATTGACATGAATCAGCCATGGGTGTACATGTGTTCCCCATCCTGTATAGTCCATGGAATTCTCCAGGCCAGAATACTGGAATGTGGGTAGCCTTTCCTTTCTCTAGGGCATCTTCCCAAACCAGGGATCGAACCGGGATCTCCTGCACTGCAGGAGGATTCTTTATTCACTGAGCTTCAAGGAAGCCCCAAGGTGGGTATATCTGCAAATAAAAATCAGAATCATGGTTTCCTCCCTTCACTCTGACAGAGACCCCGGCCCAGCCCATACATATGTGAGACCACAACTGACCTCGTTGGGGCTTTGAGATCTTTTGTGTTACCCCTAAATCTGGAGGCAGATTGTTGTTTTATGAGCACTGGGTAAGAATCCTTTCTGTGGTCTTGCTGTGTCCTTTGAAAAGAAATCACTTTAGAATCTTGGAGAGGCAGAGGTTTCTAAGACATAGGTCTGAGTTCTAGCCTTGAGTCATTGGTCTAATAAACATTGATCATCTATTACGTGTGTGACCCTTTGCTAGTTACCATAGGGGACACTGAGATGAATAAGATGTGGCTGTGCCCTTGAGTAGTTCCTTGTCTACTTGGAACGTAGGCAAGGAGATATGATTATAGCTGTGTGGGTAAAGGCTATAAGGGGACACATCGTAGGGTGGTCAAGGAAGGCTTCCTGGAGGAGGTGTGGCTTGTCTGGAACTCAGGACAAGTCTGGTTAGCTGGGTATGAGTCGGAGAAGGCCTTGAAGGTAGAAGGGCGGTCAGAGACAAGGTACACGGCTGCACAGCTGCTCAGGATGGCAGGAGTGTGGCCCACAGGGCAGAGGAGTGGGGCATGCAGGTGGGGGGGTAAGCACGGTTGGGTGAAAGTCCTGGAGGAGCGCGGAGGAGAGAGTCCCTGTCTTCCTTGTTTTGAGTAGTGCTCCAGGCTGGCTGTGAAGAATGGCCCACAGAATTGTGAGATGGTGAGCAGGAAGTCAAGGCTGTGGGGAGCTGCTGCAGCCAAGAAAGAAGAGGAGAAATTTATTTTTCTTATAAATAGAATTTTATACCTTTCCACCCTCTTCATTCATTTCACCCAAGTTATCAACTTTAAAAATTCCAAGGATTTCACAAAAAATTCTGGTTTCCGGCTTTTCTTGGAAAAAAATCATAAGCCCTCATTACAGTAGCCCGCATCTTGGCAGACCACCACAGTAGGAGCAAGCAGCCACTGCTCTCTTTACATGGGGTGGGCATGCATTCACAATCGCTCAGTCCAACTCTTTGCGACCCTTTGGACTGTAGCTTGCCAGGCTCCTCTGTCCATGGGAGTTTTGAGGCAAGAATACTAGAGTGGGTTGCCATTTTCCTCCTCCAGGGGATCCTCTTGACCTGTGTTGGATTCTTTACCCACTGAGCCATCAGGAAAGCCTGAAACGGGGCATCATTCTTCATTTTGTCTCACTCACCACTACCCCCTACTGCCCCTCACATCCGAGTATCAGTCTCCATGCACTATCCTGCTGAGCCGGTGTTTTCTTACACTAGACGTGCTTGACTCATTTCCACTACCTGTTAGTGTTTATATCTGATTCTTTTAGGACTTTGGGGGCACACAAGGGTCTTTATGTGAGTGATCAGTCAGAGCACCTCTATAAAATAATACTCCCAAACACTCAGCCTGTTTGTTTTTCGTGCACACTTCTGAGGGCAGTGCCTTTTAATCTGAGCTAGATTCTTCAAAAGTGTTTAATAATTACATTTAATATATTTTAACATATAGCTTTAAGAATGCTATTTTTTTTTAGTTGATGACACTCAAGTGTGTCATCAATCAAATTTTATTTCCAGTGAGAAACATTGGTTTGTGTAACTAGGTTAAATTGTTTTGAAAAGTCCTCAGAAATAAGCTTTAGTAATCACTAGCCAGTTGAAGAGTAGCTTGATAGTGCGAGGCTAGAAGCTTTAAAATGCCACCATTTGTCACTCATGTTTGTCAAGACTTTCTTAGTACTGACTACTGAAGTAAATTGTCTGCTAAAGCTGGAATAAAACCGCAGATGTCGATCACAACTGGCATTTCAAATCAGACATACTAAAAAACAGGAACCCGCTGCTATGGAGGGTGAGAGGAACTGGGCAGATGGAAGGCAACAACGACATTTTTTTTTCTCCTTTGAAACACTTTTCACTGTATATCTTTGTATGCTTCTGATTTTTAAACCATTTACAACACTCACTGTTCCAAATGTAAATTAGAACTTCCCTTGTTCAACTTTATGATAAACCAATGATTACTTAGGGATTCACTGTGATACGATAATAGAGCACTGGTGTGAGGATTTCTTTTAAAGCTGGGCTCCACTTTTCAAAAAAATTTGAAAATCACTTTTCTTAGAAAACGCTATTTGCGCTACCCAGACCCTCAAAGGCTAGGCTGGGGGGCGCTGCAGGGAGACCGCCCAGGCAGCAGGTGGCGCTGCGAACACCGCGAGCAACCTCCCCTCAACCTCCCTTTTCTCAGCAATGGCGGGTGACGGGGGCGGGGTCCTTTTTCTAGGGGTGGCTATTCTGAAGCCTGACTCCAGGTGCGGACGCGGGTTCCTGTTCCCGCGGGAGCTGTGGCCTCGAGGAGGGTTAGAGAAGAGCATGGAGCTCTCCGTGCACCCCCATCCCGCGCGAGGCGGGGCGGCAGCGGCGGCCCGGGGAGACACAGGCACAGGGGGCAGAATTCGCGCCGGGCGGCAGGCGGCGTCGCGGGCAGCTCCGGGGCGGGCAGGGTCCTGGGTGAGAAGCGAGCCGGCGGCCTGAGGAGGCGACTGACTTGAGCAGGGCACCGGGGGGAGCCAGGAGGCTCGGCGAAGCGAGCGGGCCCTGAGCTGACAGATACACGGCGCGGCCGGGGCGGCGAGCGAGCGGGCGGGCGAGTGCGGGGCGCAGCCATGATCACTTCGGCCGGTGAGTGAGGCCGCCACCGGCGCCGCCAGGGAGGAGCCGCCACGCCGGCTTTTAGCTGAGTCAGGGCCGGTGACTGGGCACCTCTCGGCGGAGGCGCCGCGCGCCTCGCTGTTCGAAGCCCACCTCCGGGCGGGAGCTGGCCGTGCAGCCCGGCCTCTCCGGGGGGGACCCCGCGACCACCTCCGGCTCGGGGAGGGGAAATCGCGCTGGGTGGACCGGCTCGTCGTCCCTCCCCAGCCACTCCCTCCGATCTGTGCCCGGACCCGAGGGGCTTCCCGGGCCGGTCTCCGACCCCGACGGCTTTTCCTTAATTCCCTCCCTCCCGAGGTTGAGCGTGTGGGCCCGTCCGATCCCAGCCCTTTCTCTCGGGTGGGATGGTCCCCTCTGTGCAGCCGGACGGTAAGGCAGCCCATGCTACATAGTACTTCCCGACCTGACCCAGCTCTTGTCTTCTTTGGAGTGAAATCTAAATTAAACGAGGGCTGGGGCAGGTCGTTTCTGAGTTTATTCCAAGGATATTTTAATTAAGTCACCCCGATAACTTTTCCTGTGTACTGAGAATCAGCCTATGGTTTTGAGGCTGGATGCACGGTCACTCTGCTAGCTAGAAGAAGGAACTCCTGGGCGTGCGGGCAGGTTTCCTCCACTTAACCCTTGCGCGCGAGGATTCGTGGAATGACGTTTGCAGTGGTATCAGCTCCGAAGTCACTTTGCAAGTGGAGTTTTTTAAGCCCCTCATTACAGATCGATCTGCACAAAGTTGTCCACAGTCTTGGTGCCCTTTTTTTTGTTTTGCCGGCTCACAGACCTTTTTCTCGTCTTGATTTACTCTACACTTGTCTCTCAAGTGTTTTGTTTTAAACAAACTGATGATCAGAAGAGAGTGACTTGTACTTTTAAGGAACTTGTGTTTCTAAGGATTGCTTAAATTGGCGGAGACCCTGGAAGGCATAATTTTACACTTGAAGAAATGCCACCGGCACATAGAATTAGACTTTTGTTTTAGTTCAGTATAAATAAAAGCTTTTCCAGTCAGAATTCTGTAAAGATAAAATTAGCATTAAATTTCTTACCACTTCTAAAGGTAGGACTCATTGTTTTTCAGATTCTTAGAACAGCTGCCAAGCAGATGGCAGAACTTCAAAAGTGTATCTTGAATGAAGAAATCAGTTAACTAATCAAATCAATTAATCAGTCACTAGAGTATTTGAAGTAGAGGCTAAAAAGAAAACACTTGTAGGAAACTTAATAGAATTTAAACCTGATGATTTTTTTGAAGTCCTGCTCTGAGACTCAGTGATGGTAGAATAGTACGGATCTGTTACTCTCATTGGTTACATTTACAGGATTACTTAATCAGCTTTTGCTCCAAACCTTTTGTCACCTGATTTCCTGTTCTTTGGCTGGCTGTGGTTTAGGATCTGTCCCTGGTGCTAAAGAGAAGCTAACAGGTTCCAGTTTGGGTTTGTCAGTTTGTTTGTTCGTTTATGGTCTAGGCACTTTCAGGACACTACAGACACAGTGGTGAATAAAAGGTCAGCATGTACTGTTAAGTTTTTCAAGAGTTTTGGCAGTGAAAAGGAGTGGAGAGATAGAGATAGGGGGTTATTAAGAGGGAGATGTGAGAATGAAATTCTTTGAGGCAACTGTTTCAACTTTCAAGCTGTGTCTTCTGGAGCATAGCTTCATGTTTATGAATAATATGCTATTTTAAATAATGCTGTAAGTTGATACAGCATCTTAGTACTTGCTGACTTCGTATTATGGCACAGGAGATTTTTTAGCATCCTGAAACCTTTCCCATTCCCCAGGTGCACCCATCCCCCATCTAAAGGTGAGTTCTCCTGTTTTTAAGATGGGAAGTATTTGTGTATGAAGTGTAGGTATTTGATTTCATTGTGTTCCATGGACATGGCAGCATTTCTAAGCCAGGACAACCATGTAACACGTTAGTCATGAGTGAAACCAAACAGGAGAGTGTACAAAGATCCATCACGTCTTTTGGTAAAAGCAGTTCAGGCATACCATTGACTGTTGATAAGGGAATGGGTAGCATTTTCAGTATTTTGATAAAGCATTCTGCTGTTTACCATCTGTTCCAGATTTAAGGCACTCTTCTCTATCAGCTCTTCATTGATACTAGTTCCAAATCTCCCCCCAGCCCCCACATTGCATTCTTTAATCTGTTTTCTCTTCATGGTTTCAATTCAGCCTCTCTGCTCTGGATTTGTTATACCAACCTACAACACTAACAGGTTCCTTTTATCTGCATTTAAAGTTTTAGAATAGTAATATGCCCTAGCTAGAACCATGGCATAGTCTCCTTTGCCGAATTTTGTGTCTTTTTCCCATATGACTCTTTAAAGACTGCTGAAGCTGTTTGGCAAACCTACACTTACCACTTAGAAATGGCTACTTCTGCTAAGGAAAGTTGCCTTGACACTTTTTGTATCAGCTTACAGGTTCAATTCACTGTTGCAGAATGATTTTAAAGACCTACATGGAAAACATATCTGAGAAACAGTTTAGTTTCCTTTAGGTTCAAGGACAGTAATTTCCCACTTTTTTTTTTTTTCCCCCTTAATAATCCCTTTGATATGTGACTGTATTTCAGGATGTATTTTTGGGAGACAACAGTTATTTCCTCTACTCTCCACTGTTGGTGCCAACACCTCAGGCTCACATGAGGATTGCTTTGCTTCAGTAACTCATGTCAGAACAAGTGAGATTGCACATCATTTAGCAAAACCTTCTAGGTTACTTGTGATACAACAGAGGTGCCTTAATATAAGCATCTTGAAATAGTCATTATTTTACTCCGTTGAGTTGACAACTAAATATTCCTGCTTCTGTAAATAATTTTATGACTTGGTTTATTTTGTGTGAATAATTTTATTCTAAGATTGTGTAGGGAAGTTTCTCATGTTGGTCAGTCAATTAGGCCAGTGATTCTCAAACTATAATGAATATCAGTATTGCAGGGAAGGCTTGTGGCCCCATTACTGGACCCCATCCCCACAATTTTTGATGCACTAGATCTATAATGGGGCCAAGAATTTTTTATTTTTAACAAGTTCCCAGGTAATGCTTGTACCAATTGATCCAGGAGCCATACTTTGAAAACTGTTGAATTAGGCACATAATGTGGTATATGTGGTATCGTGAGAGTTTGATAACATAGTTAAGTCTTGAACTTTGAAATAACAACTTTTTGGTTTTAAAGAAAAATAATCATTCCTATAATGAAGTCACCCCTCAAAAAATACTTATTTTCCAACTGTGATATATTTTTCATTAAGCATTAGTTTATCTCAGCATATATAGTCCATAATCACAATAGATAGCCTCCCTGGTGGCTTAGTTGGTAAAGAATCTGCCTGCAATGCAGGAGACCCCAGTTCAATCCTTGGGTTTGGTAGATCCCCTGGAGAAGGAAATGGCAACCCACTTCAGTATTTTTTCTTGGGAAATCCCACGGATAGAGGAGCCTGGCAGGCTACAGTCTATCAGGTCACAAGAGTCGGACACAACTGAGCAACTAAATTAATCACAGTCTACCTTTTGTCTTATAGCTGGAATTATTTCTCTTCTGGATGAAGAAGAACCGCAGCTTAAGGTATGAGTTGAAGAAAATTAACTGGGCTTAATATTTGTGCTTTGGAACTGTTTGACGATATTGATATTTGTGTATATTCCATCATTTAAAATAGCCATTGTACCCAGTCTATAAGCAGTCATTGAAATCTAGACCCAGAGACAGTGCTTTGGCAACAGCAGTTGGTTTTCCCTAGAGTTTAGCAAAGCTGAGGCAAATAAATCTCAGTATGGTACCTGGAAACCAGCCCCCTCCAATTTTCTGTAGCAACAGAAATCACATATTTTAAAACTTTTTTCATATGACAGAAATTTAAAGTATACTTTAGTTGGCTCTAGGCACCTGAATTCATTTATATCCAAACCAGCAACCTAGAGTCAATCTTACCTACTGTCAAAGAAGAAAAATGTTCAGTATGATAAGGAATGACATTATATGGCTAGTCTCATGTTCTATGATTGAAAACAGAAAGGAAGTATGTAAGCCCAAGAGAAAATGTAAGTTAGTTGGTGAACTTTTATATTTGTCATAGATTAAAACTTTTAGTAAATATGACTTAGAATTTGGCCATTGATTTGTTTGCTTTTTTTTAAGGAAATATAATGATAAGCCTGTCTCAAAATCGAATTTTGGTTTTATCTTCTACAGGAATTTGCACTACACAAATTGAATGCAGTTGTCAATGACTTCTGGGCAGAAATTTCTGAGTCTGTAGACAAAATGTAAGAATTTGTTTCTATTAATTGGAATAAAGTAGATCAACCTTAATTATCCATGGATGTGGGTCTTGTGATTTATTGATTCCTTTAGAAATTTGCTGCCACTAAATTGTGACTTGAGTATATAGATTTGGAATTTTTAAAGAGAACCACAGTTTGAACTAGGCCTATACTTCCTAATTTCTTTCAGAGAAGTTTTGTATGAAGATGAAGGTTTCCGGAGTCGGCAGTTTGCGGCCTTAGTGGCATCTAAAGTATTTTATCACCTGGGGGCTTTTGAGGAGTCTCTGAATTATGCACTTGGAGCAGGTGACCTCTTCAATGTCAATGATAACTCTGAATATGTGGAAACTATTATAGGTAATTATCTTCCATCTAGTAAGGCTTTATCTTGTTGGCCTCTTTCTTACTCTCCTACATACAGCATTTTTCCCCCCTGAATTACTCTTTGATGTTCGCACATTTCATTTTAATGAAAGTTCATAATCTTTCTACAATAATCTTATGCATACTTTTTAGATTTGCCTTAGAATTCTGTGCCATTATTTTTTATCGTAATAAACAGTAACATTAATAACAGAAATTATTAATGAAAGCACTCACCTCACAAAATATTTTAAGAGTGAATCTAAGAAATTATTCAGAAACAGCTGACTTAAGGCAAAGTTAGTTATCTCAGTGGTTATGGTCATCTCTTTTCCAGTGAGCATATGCTTATATAAAAATACTAAATCAGGTTATTGTGAATAACAGAAATTAAATGATAGCAATTTATAGAACTGTTTCTAGCACAGGAAAACATTATTCAGTATTTCCATTGTGCTAGGCACTGTCCTGATCATTCTTCATTTCCTGGTTTATTCCACAGCTTCCCTGTGAAGGGGGAGCTCACCCTGTTGTATAGATAAGAAAACTTGGGTTTCAAGATGATAAAGACACATGGTTATTAAATAGGAGGGTCAGAATTTAAAACCTAGGCTTAATCACTATAAAATCCATATTGTTTCTACTAGTAACCGTTGTCTTATTTGTTTCTGTATTTTTGAAGTGAGAGGGTAGCACACAGGCAAGCCTCTGGGTTCTCCATTTTGCGAGTTGAATCAGCTCTGTAAGATTTTGTTCAGAGCTTTTGTAGCTTTAAAAATGTTAGAAAACACTTGCTCTAATAGATGAAAGAAGAGATTGTGTACCCTTCAGACATGTCTATGAATATCAAGCTTTAGGTCATAATTACAGATAGCCCAAGAGTGTGTTCTGGAAATGTATATAGTATAGATAGTGTTTTGAATTCCTGGTTGAGAAGAGATCTGCATTATTCCCCTGAACTCTTAAAGGGAGAAATTTGGTATTCTCTTTCAGAAATTGGGAAATGCTGCACTAGGGAGTCCAAATGGGTACTTTCCAAGTGTCCCTGAAGTTTGTAGTAAGATTTTGTGTTCACATTTAAAAATTTTTTGCCATGATGGTGAGAGGATGTTTCAAGCTCTATTGTTGTTGGGGATTTATTAAATTGGAGTTTTCATCTGTGAATCCTGTGGGAAGAACAGATTATTTTAAAGAATAGACCATATCATTTGAAACCAGAGCACTTCCCCTGCATTGTTAGGAATGGGGAGTTAAATACTTTTATCTCTTTTCTTTTATTTGAAGGATTTATTTTGATGAGTGTTGATAATTTTATCCATCAGTGATCTGCAGGTGCTTGCAATGTTACCATTTTACAAATGATGATTTTAATCAGGACAATTGATCCATGAGGTGGCAGATTCCTTCCTGTATATCATCTTAATCTTTAGCTTGTAAGAGGTGATTGTTGACTGGTAGACCAGTTCTGTTTGCTTTTCTTTAATTAGAAATGGGGTTCACCTTTCTAGTTTTCTTGGGACTATTAGAATGAAATTTTTTTTTTTTTGCATAATGTCAGTGAGATCTGTGAAAAGATACATAAAATAGAATTTAGGAACACCTTCCTAGGACCTTAAATGAATGTCACAAGCAGTACACTCAGAAAACTCAAGGCTAAAAATTTTCTCCCAATTGTAATAAGATTTTAGCTAGAAATGAGGCTACAGTTAGTATATCCCTGGTAAGTGAGAGCACGAGTCTCATTTGAAACTTAGAAGGTAACACTTTTCTTTCTCCATTATTAAATCTGAGATTCCTCTCTGGTGAGACAGGGGTAATGTTTCCTCGCAACTACATTTGGTTCAAAAAGCTCCTGTTGGGGCTTGGTGAAGATTTTCTGCAATGAAAATTAATTAAGGTCTGTGTTGTGACTGCCACTTTGTTCTTACTAACTGTACCTGAACCTGTCTAATTCTTCCTGGATGGATCCTGAACCTGGTGTATTCCAGTTTAGAAAAGTGTTCTGCTTCCCCTGAATATAGCCCCATTGACATGGGCCAGTTCTTCATGCTAGTTCGTTCAATCATTTCAGTTTTCTAAGGCTGTAGATTGCAACTCATTAATCTTTTCCTTGTACCTTTCTCTTTGAAAAGGAGAGTGACAAGCCAGTGAGTTATGGAGAGGACAGCTCTTATATATCTCATTTAGCTTGAGTGGCTATCTTCCTTATGAAGGTGAAAGAAGTCTTAGGGTAATTTCCCTTTTTGGTTGCTCTTAACAAGTTGATGGTGTGATGGTAAAGTAGTGTAAGTTGTAAACATGATACTTCCTCCCCTTTCATCCAAATCGCTGTGAAATGTGAAAGCCGAATTGTGCATGTGCACCTCTGCACGAACTTTCATACTCTCCGGGGGAGAGGGGAAATATGTGTGAAAGGGTTACCCTACCTCACATTGAGACAGTGAGTATCTTAGCTGATTGCTGGAAAGGGTTTTGGAAATCTTTGGGATTGCCTTTGGGACCAGTGGCCCATTTCAGGTCATTTCACCATTATTCTACAAAGATGATTAAGGCAGGCTCTACTCTCAAGGGGCTAATAGTTTCATTAATGTGAAGACTGATAATTTATTGCCACGTGATAATTGCTACAATAGGTTTTTGTTAATATTCTCAATGGCAAGTGTTTGTTTTTTGAAAAGTGAAACAGTCAGCTATTTGTAGCCAACTCTGTAAAATAAGCAGCTTGGCCAAGTTGAATAATGTAATTTTGGTCGAAGTACAGTACCAAGATAGTAATGTTTTAAATAATGTCAACATATGGAATAAGTATAACTGTTATGAAGGGAACTGTTGTTTGAAGATATAACTTCTAGCATTTAAAAAATCTGAAATTTACTTATTACTCCACAGTCATCCAATAAGTTTTCATGGTAATAAATGTAGGTATTGTCCTTTCTAGTAGTATCAGCCCAATTTACAAAGTAATCAGTTATTTTATTTTCCCTATAGCAAAGTGCATTGATCACTACACCAAACAATGTGTGGAAAATGCAGATTTGCCCGAAGGAGAAAAAAAACCAATTGACCAGAGATTGGAAGGCATTGTGAATAAAATGTTTCAAAGATGTCTAGATGATCACAAGTATAAGCAAGCTATCGGCATTGCTCTGGAGACACGAAGACTGGACGTCTTTGAGAAGACTATACTTGAGTCGGTAGGTAGAGGGTGCAACTTTAGAGATTGTTATTGATGAAGAATCAGCAGAGCAAATTATTAAAACTGAAAATTATAGTGAAAAGAAACTCTAGCTTAGATAGAATAAGATGTGATGCTCTTTTGAAAAAAGTTTATGTTTTTAAAATATGTCTTTTTATATTTTTTATGTTTTTAATGTATTTATAAAGGAACTTTGGCTGTGCTTGTTGAATAGCCTCTTTTGTCTTACCACTTTTATTCCTTTGAGGTCTTGCATGGGGAAGTTGTCTTAATTAGGCTTTCTCTAGTTGCTGTGCTTGGGCTTCTCTTACAGCGCCTGGGCTCTAGGGTGCAGGCTTCAGTGGTAAGGCACATGGCTGTGGCTCTCCTAAGGCTTGGGGAATCTTCCCAGGCCAGGGATTGAACCTGTGACCCTTGCATTAGCAGGCAGATCCTTAACCACTGGACCGTCAGAGAAGTCCTCTGCCCTTTTAAAGAAGACTATGATAACTGCGATTATAGTGCCTTTATTATGGCTAAAAATATACTTTCCTAGCTTGGGGGTGTTTTGCAATAATTATGACAATTGTAAGTCACCAGCCAAAGTGGTCAGAGAGGTGCAAGCCTGAGTTAAATGAACATGATCTGTTAAGTGCCCACTTAGCCTGCCTCACCCTCTATCCTTCTCCACGAGCTAGCTCTTTGTACTCCAGCCATCTTGACTTTGTCTCTTCTTCTAGATGGACCGTGCCTCATTCCACTTACCAAAAATATTGCCCCTCCAGAAAATATCCTTTTCTTTTCCTTACCTGCTTTATTCCTGTTCAAGATTCATAGTTCAGTTCACCTGGCATTTGTTTACAGATCCTTCTGTCACTCCCTGCCAGCCATATCCTCCTCAACCCCTGGATCCAACTAGGTCCACCAGATCAGAACCTACTTGAGGACAGGTGCTTTTACCACTGGGTCCCCAAAGCTTAAGGCAGCATTTAGCAGTGGTAAGATTTGTTTAAATGAGTGTAAATATATGAATGGCCCAGTGTCATAGAATGGCCCTTATTTTGCTGTTTGATTTTTGTGCAGTTGTAGTTACTCCTTGTCTTCAGGGGACTAGAACTAAAATACTTGTTTTTATTCATTTAACACTGTTCTCAGCATTGGAGATAACAGTGGGAAGCAAGGAACAAAGTTCCTGCTCAAATGGAATAATCCACTAGGGGAACCAGCAGTGACACCTATTCCCTGCAAGGTAAAGGGGTGATAAATGTTTAAAACAAGAGTAAAGCAGAGTAAGAAGTACATCTTACTTTGTCTCCCAGTGCACATATACGTATATTAATAGATGTCACTTAAGATGAAATGTGCTGTGCTTAGTCACTCAGTCGTGTCCAACTCTTTGCGACCCCATGGACTGTATCCCGCCAGGCTCCTCTGTCCATGGGGATTCTCCAGACAAGAATACTGGAGTGGGTTGCCGTGTCCTCCTCTAGGGGATCTTCCCAACCCAGGGACAGAACCCAGGTCTCCCTCATTGCAGGCAGATTCTTTTTGTCTGAGCCACCAGGGAAGCCCATAAGATGAAATAATACCTACTTTTTCTGCTTGTGGTATAATCATGGTATTTCTAAATTGTACTTCATTTTTTTGGAAAGATATTAGTCCTGTTAAGTTGATTTCATTATGTGTGCACTCATTTGTCACAACTTGCTTACAAAATAAATTTTATTTTATCATTGAATGTTAACTTTCTTTAAATTCTATAGCAATTTGCAGTTTTTCAAAAGTTTTGCATACTTTTTATATAATCCTGTATTAACCCTTTTTAATCCCCTGCTCTTCTATCACCCCTCCCCCTTCCCTGTCCCCTCTGATAACTACGAGTTTGTTCCTTATATCTGTGAGTCTGCTTTTGTTTTTTATTTTATTCACTTGTTTGTTGTGTTTTTTAGATTCCACGTATAAGTGATACCATATGGTATTTGTCTTTCTCTATCTGACTTTATTTTGCTTGGCATAGTGCTCTCCAAATCCATCCATGTTGCTGCAGATGGCAAAATTTTGCATTCCATTGTATATATACATATGTGTGTGCATATATATGTACACACACACATCTTTCTTCATTCATCTGTTGATGGATACTTAAGTTGCTTCCATATCTTGGCTATTATTAACACTGCTATGAATATTGGGATGCACAATAGAAGTCTTTCTGAATTAGTGAATTTTTTGAATTTTGCATTTCTCAACTCCATTTTTGAGAAGTACTCCTGTAGCTCTTCAGCATGCTTGTTTATGCTGAAGAACTTTTATAGGTTGGTATCTCAAAATTCGGGCATGCTTTGAAGAACCGCAAGGTAAACATAAATAATCAGGAGTGAAAACTTCCCCAGGAGAGTGCCAGTTAGATATGATAGCACTCAAAGCTTGAGTCACTCAGAGCTAGAGAACAGTTATATCATCTTGTGTTCCTGGCCATTGAGTATAGGCGATAATCCTGAGGATTAGCTAGGTTGTCTGCTTGGTTTTTATAATACTTAACAGCACTACTCTGTTATAGTATACTGTGTTCATATAGTGAGGATCCTGGGTGGACACTAAATATTTGTTTTCAACCCATTTTTTTCATGAAGACAGGGAAATAGGTAATTTTCTTTTAAGATTTTCATCTAAAATAGTTAAAAAATTTTTATTTAAGTAGCAAATAAAGCTTCAGCTGCCTAGAATGACTAAAGAATAT
This sequence comes from Ovis aries, assembly GCF_016772045.2. NCBI lineage: Eukaryota > Metazoa > Chordata > Mammalia > Artiodactyla > Bovidae > Ovis > Ovis aries. The sequence goes on from NC_056055.1 coordinate 232,869,132, forward strand.
TGTTTAAAAAGATTTGATTTCTAAATAAACATGCTTCAGTAACTAGATAATGATGTCTCTTCAAATTGTTTCTTTCAGAATGATGTCCCAGGAATGCTGGCATATAGCTTGAAGCTCTGCATGTCTTTAATGCAGAATAAACAGTTTCGGAATAAAGTACTGAGAGTCCTAGTTAAAATCTACATGAATTTAGAGAAACCTGATTTCATCAATGTTTGTCAGGTAATAACATTATATTATTTTACACTGTGTTATTGGGTAATGCCTCACTACCTCATGTGTGTACCTCATTACATCACTATAATTTCATACATATGTCTCTCAGTTGATCTTTACAACAGCCCTGTGAAGATAAGGCGTGTATTTATGTTCTGTTTTACTGATGAAAATAACTGAAGTTCTCAAAACTAAAAAGCTATTTTGTTATAATGTATTCCTTGTGTTCCTTTTTTCATTTTGAAAATAATCCAGGCATTTAAGGAAATTTTTGGAAATGAGGTTAAAAAAAATAAGTAGAAGAAAAGATAAAGATAAAAACAGTGCCTATGTTATATCATTCCAAAAGAACTTCAGGTATAAAAATTATCTTTGGTTTCATTTCCCAAACACAACCAGGACCTTTGGATATTTTCTTTATCTCTTTTCATGTATGGATTTCCTTGCATACTTAAAATTAAGACAGTACAGAAAATATATAAAATGAAACTGTATCTATCCCTTTCCCTGGGCATTTTCCCAGTTAAAAGATTCATAGATGTTTTCCTCCAAAAACATGTGGAGCTATGTCATTTATCTCAATGACTGGATTGTGTTTTTATTGGCTGGAAATGCTCAGTTTGCTTTTTAACAGTTACCACACTGTGAATTTCTGTATTCTGCTTAGAGCATAGCATTTTATCACACATTTTATTTTTTCACTATAATATATTCTCAATATATGTTTCTATCCTCTATACATATTTAAAATTTAGATTAATGCATCCTTTTTTGAATGCTTTTAAAAAAAATCATTATAGGCTATTACAAGATAGTGAATATAGTTCTCTGAACTCTGTTGCGTATCTGTTTTATGTATAGTTTTTGATGCTTTTTAAAGCAAGTGTTAAACAAAGAAAAAGTTGGAAGAAAAATATCCACTTTTATCTCACTTGGTCTACCAGCATTTTAGTATAGTTCCTACCATTTTTCTCTATATAGTTTTTTTTTTTTAGTTTTGTTTGCTTCTAAATAGTTTTTAATAGTTTCTTAAATGGTTTTTTAAGAGTTACATGAAAAACAATAGTTCTTTGCCTTCTTTTCTCAGTGTATTTCAGTTTTATTTCCCAGAAGTAATTTTATTTATTTTAGCTATTTTATTCCTTGTCCCTATAAAAATTTTTTTTGAATTTTACATTTTTAAAATTTATTTTTGAACAGATGATATTACATTCACATGATTCAAAATTCATGAAGGACCAAGGGGTATAGTTAAGTCTTCCTGCCACTTCTCCCTTTGGCTCCCAAGTTCCCTTAGCTGGAAGCAAACTATCAACTATATATATCCTTCAGTTTAATGTGTTTTCCATGTTTTAACTGTTCACAAACTCTTGTACAAACTCTTTCTTGATTATGCGGTAGTCATTCAGTGGGTGTTCTTTGCCTGTTTTATCCAGGCTCCTGTTATTGGTCATTTATTTTGTTTCCATAATTTCCTATTCTTAGTTTATAATAATTTTTATTAATGTGTTCATTTTGAAATTGAGTTATTTGCTATTTGAAACAAATTTTAAATTGAACTCTTAAATATCCTAAATTTATTGGATGGCTTTTGTTAAAACATGTGGCAGATCATAGGAGTAGTAAGAGAAATGCTTCAGAATGTTCATTTTAGTGCCTCTTGTCCTAGCCCAGCACAATACAGTGCATTAGGAGTGAATAAATGAATGGCTCCTACAATTTATGGTAAAGCAGAAATTAGAAGTGAAAGAGCACTTGATAATGATTTGTGAGGAAGTTTTAAAGAAGTCAGGATTCATTCACCAACCAGTTATTTATTAAGTATTGCTAATTGCCAGGCACAGTATTAGGAGCCGTGGGCATAACTTGTATGGACTTTCTTATAGAAGGCAGATTCTACTTTCAGGATAATTTTGGTGCCAGGATGAGAAATGGAATGCTATCATTAGACTAGATAGTTTGCTGCAGTTTGCCTTCATTTTTATTTATGGTTTCCAGTGTTGTTGACTGTAACTCTTTAAGTATCTTACAAACCAAGTTTTTGATTATAATTGTTCTCTATCTGCGTTTCAGTGCCTAATTTTCTTAGATGATCCTCAGGCCGTGAGTGATATCTTAGAAAAACTGGTAAAGGAAGACAACCTCCTGATGGCCTATCAGATTTGTTTTGATTTGTATGAAAGTGCTAGCCAGCAGTTTTTGTCGTCTGTAATCCAGAATCTTAGAACTGTTGGCACCCCTCTTGCTTCTGTGCCTGGGTCCACCAACACAGGCACTGTTCCAGGATCAGAGAGAGAAAGGTACGCCTATCTGTTTCTGCATAGAACTAATCCAGCTATCTTTATCTTATTTGGGGAGTAGATAGAGTATTTCTAGACAACGTAGTCTAAGAATAAATGCCATTAGGTTTCGTAGATGGTAAACTCTTAAGAAGACTATTGCTCTGTTTTGCACTCTGCTGGGCACATTAAGGAAAATGAAAAAAAAAAAAAATGGACCCTTCTGGAAACAATGAAAGTAGTTGTCTGATGGGGCAGGTGTGGGTCCTGCATGCTTTCTTATCAAGTAAATTAAAAAATCTCAGGTAGGGTAGGTTGGGCTAGATTTTAGATGTTTGGGTTAGATATTTTACAGGTAGAAACATTCTTAGCTTTTAAAAAAGCTTTTAAATATGCTTTTATTAGAACTGATAAAAATTACTATAATCCAGTAATCTTCATTTATCTAGGTTTCTTCTCAACATTTTTTTGTAGATTTTAGTATAGGGCTTTTGTACATTTTCCCCTAAATTTATTCCTAAGTATATTATGTCTTTCGATACTATTGTAAGTGGTATGTTTAAAGTTTCAATTCAATTGAAATTGCTTATTGCTAATATGTAGAATTATACTTGATCATTGTATATTAAAATTGAATCCCACAACCTTGCTTAAGTTATTTACTGGGTCAAGTAAATTTTTTTTATAGTAATAGTCTTTTATATCCTGTAGTTTATCTTTACTGAAATTAGTTTTCCTAAGTATTTACAAAGCAGGCTTGTTTAGGATAGTTTTTCTTTCTTTTTTTTTTTTTTTTTAAATTTATTTATTCGGCTGTGCTGGGTTTTAGTTGCAGCCCACTGGCTCCAGAGCACGTGGGCTCAGTAGCTGACGGGCTCAGGCTGCCTTGCCCCACAGCATGTGGGATCTTAGTTCCCCGACCAGGAATCGAACCCACATCCCCTGCATCGGAAGGTGGATTCTTAACCACTGGACCACCAGGGAAGTCCCTAGGATAGTTTTTCTAATTTCACTGTTCTCTAGAACTTCCTGTTCTGCTGCGTTTGTGGAGTTTTAAACAGAATGGTGTCTTATGTTGTGAGATCTGGCTGTGTTTCCTTTCTCACTTTCATTTTGGCCGCCTTTTTCCCTCGTTTCTGCTTTCTTAATTTGAATTCTATACCCAGCATTTTCTCCTTTGTGTTTTGCTTTGACCTAGAAGAGAGTGTTGGCCAGTTGGTTTTAAGAGTTGTTGGGGCTCTGACTGCTTTACTTCAGACAGGTTTTGTGGCTGGTGGTGGCGGTTCTGTTTTGGGAATCTGGGAGATACTTTGTCCCCTGGTTTTGTTCTATTTATTGTCCTTTTTTTTTTTTTTTTGTTAACCAGTTGCTTTGCGTGTTTTATGAAATTATTTGGCAGAAATTTGGTAACTGAACTGCCTCCATCTTATTTTACAGTCTTTTCTGTTTCTTAACAGCAGTACTTTAAAAGTTATTTAGTGTTTTTTTCCTTGCAAAATACTTATTATGGACATGGTTCAAATCTTCCATTTGATTAAAAGGGAAGAGAAAAAGTCACCCACACATACCATTCAGAAAAGTTTACCACACTGGTAACTGTTGATTCTCTTCGTTTTAGTGACTCGATGGAAACGGAAGAAAAGACAGGTAGTGTACTTGTAGGAAAGACGCCAGAAGTGGTAAGTGTGCTTTTTGAAGTTGAGGTTTCCATTTAAACATAGAGTTCCACACTATATTGTAAATTGCTTAAAAGTGTTACATACCTGCTTTTATGGAGGTTTATTATTAAGTTTGATATCAAAGTTTTATAAAAATAGATTTTCTATAAAAAGTAAAAATTTTAAAAATTAATCTCAGGAAATCCCTTGGTGGTCCAGGGTTAGGCCTTGGCGCTTTCACTGCTGAGGGTCTGAGTTCACTCCCCAGTTGAGTGGGGAACCAAAATCCCACAAGCTGCACAGCACAGGCAAAAAGCAGAAGATTGATCCCAGAAAACACTTGACTTAGAAGAAACCAAGTCCTCAGATCCCTACCAAAGAATGAACTCTGTTCAGAAAAACTCTGAATTACGTCATAGGGTGAGAAAAAACTCTGACCTCTAACAAATAAATGGCAACTTGTAGAGACAGAGGACAGTTTACTTGTCTTTATTTTTAGTATTCATAGTGTACTTACGAGTGAGGCAAGGATTAGAGCAGTAGTCTGTTGGATGTAATGTTTCTTATATCAGAATTTTTGGTTACTGGTTATCAGGTATATAAATTTCAACTCTGCTTGTGGTTGGAACGAGTTGTGTTGGTGGCTTGGTATAATTCGTGAGATCATATTTATGTGTTGATTAAAGGTGCTTTTTCTCAATTTTGAAGAGAGAGTTTCTCACCTAAACTATGAGCTAACTAGGTATAAAATAGTTCTTCCTGCATATCATCATTACTTTTACAGATTTTTAAAAAAATTTTTGTATTGGAAGCATGCTTAAGTTTTTTTACGTGTATGACTGAATTTCACTGGTTTAAGGCTATTAAAATTAGCTTACTGGATTTCAGTAATATAATCTTCATTTTTGTTTGTTTTGGCAGAGTCCAGAGCCCAAGGACCAGACTTTGAAAATGATTAAAATTCTAAGTGGTGAAATGGCTATTGAGTTACATCTACAGTTTTTAATACGAAACAATAATACAGATCTCATGATTCTAAAAAACACAAAGGTAGAAAATTCATCTGTAATGGAGGCTTTTTTCTTATATTTATTTCTTTGTTGACTATAAGTACTTAATACTTATTTCTTCTTGAGTAATTTATTGCATTCTGTCAAGGAAATACATTTTTGAAAAAATAACAATGGGAGACACACTTGATCTTACTGAAGAAGAAAGGGAATTAATATTGATTGAACTCCTGTATTTTGTGTTAGTCTGTCACTGGGAAGTTTAGTGGTTTTTTTTTAACCCCACTTTTTTAGCTAACTTTTTTTTTAAATTTGTTTATTTTTTAATTGAAGGATAATTGCTCTACAGAATTTTGTTGTTTTCTGTCAAACCTCAATATGAATCAGCCATAGGTATACATATGGTTTGGTTTTAGTTGCTAAGTTGTGTCTGACTCTTGCAACCCCATAGACTGCCTGCCAGGCTCCTCTGTCCATGGGATTCTCCAGGCAAGAATACTGGAGTGGGTTGCCATTTCCTTCTTCAAGGCATACATATATCCCCTCTCTTTTGAACCTCCGTCCCCATCCCACTCCTCTAGGTTGATATAGAGCCCCCGTTTGAGTTTCCTGAGACATACAGCAAATTCCTATTGGTTATCTACTTTACATATGGTAATAGCTAACTTTTATTTGAATATGTACATGTGGCATTTGGACAGATACCACAGTCAAAGCATTAATACAGGTTGTGTGTTTGTTTTTCCCAGTGAACTGCAGACTCCTTGAGAACAGGGGTTCTTAACCTTGATATTGTAACCTTTGCTGAGATATTCATCCTGACACTTGTTCATTTTAATTTTTGAACAGATGATCTATTCATCTGGTTCCAAAAATATTTTAGTATGAAAAGATACATATTATGAAAAATCTTCCTGTCTTGCCTGTGTTATTTACCCAAATCCTTTCCCAAAGTCATTTTATATAATCATGTATTATTTCTTTAATATGAAGTTCTTTGATTGAGGTATGTGTAATCATGCTTCTCTGGATTTTTAAAATAATTTTTATAAGTGTGCAAGAGAAAAGTTTGCATCTATGACAGTTTTCTGATGCTTATCTTTATAGTGCAGTCGAATTAAACAAAATTGCTTTGGTGACTGACAGAGGTACAGTGCCAGAAGAGGTACACCATTGCTCCTCAGGTTACATCCATTCTTGGAGACCTTCAGCAGGATGTCAAAGAGAAATGGCAAACTATTTAGAAACTAACAATTAGAATATCTACTATTAAATTCTTACCTGAAATCTATTGACCTCAAGTTAAGACCACAAGTAAAACTTTTGACTTGCTGTTTTTTAATAAGCTAGCTATTTAATCTTTATAAAGAAATTTCCAAGATTCATATTTTAAATGCTAATTCAGTTTATTCATGTTTTCACCACAAAATAGTGCTTCTTATTGCGTATTTACATGCAAGCTTGCATTTGTATGAATACAAATGATAAATATCTGTGTTTATTTTTTAGGATGCAGTAAGGAATTCTGTCTGTCATACGGCAACTGTCATAGCAAACTCTTTTATGCACTGCGGCACTACCAGTGACCAGTTTCTTAGGTAAATGTACTCATAAGCTCCCACTTCAGTTTAAAAGTGTCTCTGACAGACACTCTGTTGGCAGTATTACATGGATGTGGGGAACTTTACCTGCTTGCCAGTCCTGAATTTTAAATTCTACTTTTGCTATTTTATAAATTTTTTTCATTGCATTTAACTACCTGTTTTGAGGTAAAATTAATTTTCTTCATTAGTTGCCTTGAATACAGATTTTTTAATGTAATATATTAACCTCTGAAGTTTGATACAGTTTTGCTTTTGTTCATAATGTAATTACATATGTGTTTTTAGAGAGTCCTCAGAATATTAAGAGGCCTTAAGAGGTAAAACAGAATCATCGGTAACTTGAAATCCATAAAGTAAAATGATTTTTAACAGTTTAAGGTAAAAATGTTAGAGCTTTGACTTTAGTGTTATAAAAAGCTTTATGAAATTCATTTCAGTAATAATGCTAAATTTTGTTTTCTTACAGAGATAACTTGGAATGGTTAGCCAGAGCCACTAATTGGGCAAAATTTACAGCTACAGCCAGTTTGGGTGTGATTCATAAGGTAATACATACTGATCTCTGTGAGCAGGCATCAGAACAGAAACAATTTTTCTTGAGTTAAGGAACAAAAAAATAGGGACTTCCCTGGCAGTCCAGTGCTTGAGACTCGGAGCATCCAATTCAGTGGACAGACCAGGGAATTAAGATCCCAGATGCTATGTAGTGCAGCAAAAAAAAAAAAAAGAGAAACATGTTTACTATAATGCATTGACAAGTACATTTTGTTAAATTAGGTCAGTCCTTATACAGGAAAGGATAAAGTAAATAAGAAATGCGTGGTTTTTTATTTTTAATAAGTAGACATCTTTTTTGTGTGAAGACTAAGCCATTTCTTAAAAGATGAATTGAAATAATTATTTGCAGAGTCTAAGATAAATTTGGGGAAATATTATAAAACAAAGAGGAGGCGAATGGAAGCATTTGTTTCTAACTAGGATGTGATTTAAGATCACTTAAAAGCTGTCTTCTCCTGTGAGTGATAAAGTTGCTTAGGAGAGAACTCCACTTCCTCCTTCACTCTGGAGAAAAAGCAGTAGTCATAGAAAATGTTTCTCTCACTTTCTTTTACTGACACCTCTGTGGTGGCTCACGTTTACAGGGTCATGAGAAGGAAGCATTACAGTTAATGGCAACATACCTGCCCAAGGACACCTCTCCAGGGTCAGCCTATCAGGAAGGTGGAGGTCTCTATGCACTAGGTCTCATCCATGCAAATCATGGTGGTGATATAATTGACTATCTGCTTAACCAGCTTAAGAATGCCAGCAATGACGTAAGTATTATAATGCACAACTAAATTCCTATTACTTAAGAATGAGGGAAACATTATATTTGCCAAATTATTTCACTGAATAGAAGAAATCTTGTAGGATTTCCAAATCTACATTCCCAGATCTAAAGTACTGTTTTCATAGAATCTTATCTTTTAAAGGTAATTTCCTCTCTTCCTCTATAAGCTAAAATTGTGTTTCCAGTCCCTTAAACCTTATGTATGAAAAGTGAAATAAAGTATCCAATATTTATAAAATGTTCACTGTATGCATTGTAAGACACTTTAGAGTCTTGTTATGTTACATAAGTGATTTTCTGTTATTTTATAGGAAACTAAAACCCCTCCAAAATTGCCTGTACTCTTTTGGGAGTCAGAATTCTTGCTTGTGTAAGCTTTTTGGTGATTTTTAAATGTAACTCTTTTGGAAAAACTTATTAAGCATCCCTGTTTTTATTTTAAGGAGCCATGACATAGGATTTTAGACTTTTTAAACCTTTATGTTAGGGTAGTCTCTATTAAAAAGCTGTTGGGAGAGTAGCTCAGTGAGCCAGAAAACTTTTCCTACTTCAGTGAAAAGACTGAGATCAGTAGGATGGTCTGTCTCAGCTAATATGCCCCTATCCACAAATCTTATATAATTTATAGATATCTCTGCCTTAAATTTCTGGTGATCTCAGGTAAAAATTTTCTTATCAGATAAAGCTTTTTGATTACCAGCACCAAAAACCTCTGCTGACCAACTTAAGGAGTTTATTGGAACTAGCTTATATAATTAAAGGAAAGCTGGTGAACTAGTTCTCACAAAGGTTAAAGCAGGGTGATTCTGGGAATCTTGGTAATAGGAACTAATGGAATGATCTCTTCGGGGCTCTGCTGTCAGGATAAATGAACTTGAAATGTTTTTGGTCCTTGGGTCATTCCGCTTAAGAAAGATTAAAATTCCAGAGGAGCATCTGATTGGCTTCTCTAGAGTCACTAACTTTTGCTTTTGACGCCATTTTCTCCCACTTTCTTCGTAACCATGTTCCATTAGGGTCCTTTTTCTGCTCTGTGCTTCCTCCCTCAGTTCATAAGCATATTCACCTATCCTGAAAAGACTCTTCTTGCAGTTGCTTCTCTCTCTTAGTTGTTGTCATCTGTCTCCTCCCCTTCTCGTGTAAACTTATCAAAAGAGAGCTGTACTGTCTCCACTTTGTCTTCATTTCCTTCAGTTCAGTTCAGTCACTCAGTCGTTTATAACTCCCCATTATTTTATATCAGCAGGCAGCATTCTTTTGAAACTGAAATTGTGAGGTTACCACTGACCCTCTGTATCCTTTGATAATATTCACTAGGCCAAATGCTCTCCATGCCAACAGCACAGTATATTTTGAAAGTACAATGAAAGGTTGGATTTTAAGTACCGTGTACCAGATAAATGGAGCCCGTGCTTTTTCTCTAGATCGTTCGGCATGGTGGCAGTCTAGGCCTTGGTTTGGCTGCCATGGGGACCGCACGCCAGGATGTGTATGATTTGCTAAAAACAAACCTCTATCAGGATGATGCTGTGACAGGTAAGTGATTCTTTCCAAAGATGACATACTGTAGGATTAAGTAATGTAACTGTAACATTTGTTTTCTGCCTATATTTTGTGGTCTCTTAAAAATCTAATAGATTTCTCTACTTGTAGAGGGAGTTAATTTTGCCACATTTATCAGATTCATCGTATAAAAATATATTTTGTGATATATAGGCTTCTAAAAATAGTGTATCTTGTGTGTATGTCTGTATTACTGACTTTTGCAAATAGAAATTTATTAGAGCGATCTCCTTGTATCCTGGGACTATCTATACTGCTTGGTGATAATGTAGAAAAAATATTGCCATAGTATTTCATTTGAAATCACTGCAGGATTTCATGATGTATCCTATCACAATTTAAAAGGAAAATAGGTATAAATATATGGATGGACTTCCATATAAACTATCCTTCTTTATATCTGATGATTTGAAAAAAATGCTACAGAAGCTGATGGTTATTTTGATAGCTATTAATAGTTCAGTTCAGTTCAGTCGCTCAGTCGTGTCCGACTCTTTGCGACCTCATGAATCGCTGCAGCATGCCAGGCCTCCCTGTCCATCACCAACTCCCGGAGTTCACTCAGACTCACGTCCATTGAGTCAGAGATGCCATCCAGCCATCTCATCCTCTGTCGTCCCCTTCTCCTCCTGCCCCCAATCCCTCCCAGCATCAGAGCCTTTTCCAATGAGTCAACTCTTCACATGAGGTGGCCAAAGTACTGGAGTTTCAGCTTTAGCATCATTCCTTCCAAAGAAATCCCAGGGCTGATCTCCTTCACAATGGACTGGTTGGATCTCCTTGCAGTCCAAGGGACTCTCAAGAGTCTTCTCCAACACCACAGTTCAAAAGCATCAATTCTTTGGCGCTCAGCCTCCTTCACAGTCCAACTCTCGCATCCATACATGACCACATTAATAGTTAGCACTTCCAATAGAATATGTTTTATTTATATACTTAACTCTTATTATTTAATGTTTTGCTTTCTACTCACTAGGGGAAGCAGCTGGCTTGGCCCTAGGTTTGGTTATGTTGGGCTCTAAAAATGCCCAGGCTATTGAGGACATGGTTGGCTATGCACAGGAAACTCAACATGAGAAGATTCTCCGTGGTCTTGCAGTTGGCATTGCGTTAGTGATGTACGGGAGGATGGAAGAGGCTGATGCTCTCATTGAATCTCTCTGCCGTGATAAGGTGAGATCACATATTATTCATCCTTTCCTCCCTGCTTTTCCTCACCCTTCAGTTATTATATCCAACATTTATAGAAACACTTAACCTTGACTAGAAATTATCTCTGTTCCCATCATAACTCCTAGGTACATTTATCGATGAAACTTCTCAAAAGATATATAAAGCCTAATAAAATTTAGGCAAGAAAAACACTGATTAGAAGAGGTGAGCAGGACTAATTTGAGATTAAGACTTCAGTGGTTTTCAAATAAGCAGATTTAGAAAAGTTCTTTAGAAATTGTAAGTTGATTTATTTTACAAATAATGTTTTGGGGATGATTTCATAAACATTTGATGGGATACAAAGTTTGCTTCATTGTTTTTTCATCACAAAACAGTGCCCATCTCTGTACTTATTTATTTGGATGTGTTTTTTTTTTCCTTTGCCTTTTGTCTTGTTTTTGAAAAACTGAAAAGTGAAAGTTAGTCACACAATCGTGTCCGACTCTTTGCAATCCCATGGACTGTAGCCTGCCCAGCTCCTCTATCCATGGAATTCTCCTGGCAAGAGTACTAGAGTGGGTTGCCATTTCCTTCTCCAGGGGATCTTCCTGACCTGGGGATCGAACCCGGGTCTCCTGCATTGCAAGCAGATTCTTTACCAACTGAGTCACGAGGGAAGCCCCTGTCTTGTCTACCTACCATATACAATATAGTAAAAATTGTTTTACTGTTGTAAAAACAAAAAACAAGATGTGTGTGTGTGTCTTGTTTTTACAACAGTGAAACGATTTTTACTATATTGCATATAGTAGGTGAAAGTGAAAGTGAAGTCACTCAGTTGTGTCCGACTCTTTGCGACCCTGTGGACTGTAGTCCACCAGGCTCCTCTGTCCATGGGATTCTCTAGGTAAGAATACTGTAGTGGGTTACCATTTCCTTCTCCAGGGGATCTTCCAGTACTGTCCTCTGTAATCTGACTTTAAAAAATCCACTGCTATAGTTTATTGATAAAACTGCTAATTATTTTGCTCAGCCATCAAACTCCATATCTCTTCCACTCATTGCTCAGTGCCCAAGAATTAAGTGATAAGGTAAAAAGCAAATTAGAATGTAGAATTAGAAGCAGGCTTCTTTGTTGTTTGACAAATGAAAGAATCATAGGGCAGTTGGTATTGGGCTTGAGTTTATGCGTCCTAAAAAGTGTGAGGCAGCATAGGTATGTTACACAGAATACTGGGAATTAAAAGTAGTTAATTATTCCCATGTTAGAGCCTTTAGTTTCCCCATTCGTTTAGAAAACTACCAACCACAAAACGGTTCTCTTTTAGTTCATTTTCTGCCTAAAACCAGCTCCCCTTATGGATGCAGCTAAGCCTGTAAGAAGTTACTATTTGAAATAAGTTGATGATGTTGAATTATTTCTTAGGATCCAATTCTTCGACGATCTGGAATGTATACTGTAGCCATGGCTTATTGTGGCTCAGGTAACAACAAAGCTATTCGACGCCTGCTACATGTTGCTGTAAGTATTCTAACCCTTTCTTGTATAGAGATGAAAGGGAAAGTTTGCAGATGGACCCTCAATGTGTTGATGACTATAACACCCACAACCACATAGTCACCACCAGTGGTCTCAGATTCATATTCTCTTCCACTGAATACAGTCAGCCATAACCGAGCACCAGGTTCACTTAGCTTTTCCAGGTAATGGTGTGTCTTATTTGAGTAGAAATCCTTAAAGTCATTCAGGGCAACTTCTGGAACTTTGTTCCAAGGGAAACCCTCGTTAGTAAGAGACAAGACCATGTGAATGTGTGCAGCTACCCCAGGGTAGGAAAATCTGATGAACAATAGAAACAACTTCTTTTTACAGCCTGTGAAGCTGGCTTCCAGGTAACCCTGAGGGACATGCTCTGTGACAGGAGACACACTGCACAGGAGAGCCAGTGCCCATGTTTCTCCACTCATAGTCACCCAATTCAGGTGTAGTTTTTCAATAATGTTGTCTGATGACACAGTGGACATTCCCTGTGTCTCCACCCAGGGGGTTTCTACCATCTTGGTGCTGGGAAAAGGTAGACCCAAGATCATCTTCCTATGCAAGGAAGAGTTTAGTACTGTTAATATTGTTTTCTTCCTAGAGATGTTCACATCACATAGTATTTATTAGCAATTTATTATTTATCAGTGCAGCATGTGGTATGTTCTAGATGTTTGTATTTTGCTTAAGTTTAGGGCATATTTTTTTTTAAACAACATTGACAGAACGATTAGATTTTTGGTGTGGGCCACAAATGCTATGGGTACAGCTGAAATAATCTTTAAAACTATCCCTGGATCTTAAACTTCACCAAGCTGTAAAGGCTTTTAAGTCTTGAAATGAAGAAATTCTCAGTTGAATCTTTCTAAATTTGGGTAAGACATTCTAATAGAGGAATACAGTAGTCCCCCCGCCTTATACATGGTTATATGTTCTTAAACAACCAATGGATGGCTGAAACCATGGATAGTACTGAAACATACTGTTTTTTCATATACATATATACACCCATACTTGTTATAAAGTTTAATTTATAAATTAGGCATAGTAAGAGAATACTTGAATTGCCAGTATCACTACTTCTGTGCTTTGGGGCCAGTATTAAGTAAACTAATATAACCTTTATTAAGTAAACCATTATTAAGTAAATTAAATAATGTAAGTTTACTAAGTAAACTTAGCCATTAAGTAAACAATAATAAACTTTAAGTAACCATTATTAAGTAAACTAGAGGTTATTTGTGACCCTATGAACTGCAGCCCACTAGGCCCCTCTGTCCCTAGGAATTCTCCAGGCAAGAATACTGGAGTGGATGCCCGCCTCCAGGGGATCTTCCCAACCCAGGGATCGAACCCAGGTGGATTCTTTACCAGCTGAGCCACCAGGGAAGCCCAAGAATACTAGAATACTGGAGTGGGTAGCCTGTCCTTTCTCCACGGGATCTTACCAACCCAGGAATCGAACCAGGGTCTCCTGCATTGCAGGCAGATTCTTTACCAGCTGAGCTACCAGGGAACGCTATTTGAATATAAGCACTGTAAAACCCCGTGGATCTGATAAATGAGTGGGTTAACTAAGTGATTGGTGGGTGGATAACAAATACAGCTTGGATACACTGACCAAAGGGTTATATCCCAGGTGGGACAGAGTGGGACAGCATGAGATTTCATCTTGATACTTAGAATGCATGCAGTTTAAAACTTGTGAGTTATTTCTGGAAATTTCCATTCAATAAATAAATTCAGACCACAGTTGATTGTGGGTAACTGAAACTGCTGAAAGTGAAACTGTGAATAGGAAGATAGCTACGGTATAATATACAAATAAGATCTAATTTACATTTAAATGATGTGGGCCACTCATATCAGTTTATTCTAGCAATAGAATGCATATAATATAATGATTGCAGTAATAGAATGCATGTAGTATATAATGTAATCATCCTTTGAAATTTTTCCTAGGTAAGCGATGTTAATGATGACGTCAGGAGGGCAGCAGTAGAATCACTTGGGTTCATTCTCTTCAGGTAATAATTTCTAATTTCTGATTCTGTTTATATTCCGTTTCTATGTGTAATTAGTAGTTACACAGCAACTAACTCTCTGAGAAATCTATCTAGGTTCAGAATGTGGACCATTTAATAATAAAGTTAGTGTTGTTCCTCTGAAAAAGAAGCCAGTATGTTTCGAGAGATTGGGATGCTATCTGAGAAGTAGTAGTCCACTTCTCATGTATTGATATATTGGTAATTCAAATGGGATGCTATCTTTCATACCGTGTAGAGTTCTTGAAGCTCTTTAATGAGAGTGAAAAGTAATAGGCTTTGTTAAAATGCAGAAGAGTGAAAATTTTGCAGATATCGAGATGCCTGTGGCATTATAGTATGGTTGTGATCCAGGGGACACACTCTGAAACCAACCTGACAGAATTGAATCTTGGCTCTGCCACTTACTGAGTCACTCAAACTCTGAGTGGCTTAGAGCTTGTTACTTAGCCTCTTTGAATTTCAGATTCCTCATTTGTAAAATTCAGTAAAAGAGGTAGAGTAATAGTATCTAAGACTTTTTTGACAATTAAGTGAGTTAATATATCTAAAGCCCTTAGAATGGTATCTGGCACTAGTAAGTGCTAGTCAAGTGGGTGTGAGCAGTGGCAATTGTAATAGTGGCGGTAGGTACAATAACACCTCTTAAATAGTTCTGCTCTCTGATCTCGCATAGTTTCTTTCCCCTAAGGTACTTTAAAGTGCAACACAGGAAAATTAAAAGTACTTCTTTCAGCTCTTTTTTTGGATACTGCTGGATATTGGATATTGTGATGAAATTGCACTGTAATGTAGGGATGGGAATCTGAAGGAACAAGTAAGATGAGTTTCATGTTCTTTTAATCTCTGGTACAGATTTTCTACCCCAAGTTCCTGGAATGAACCTTTGTTGTAAAGATTGTAATGTAATTCAACAAATATATATACATATATTTTTTTTCCAACAAATATTCATTCAACATCCACTGAACTGGTTAGAGAACCATCTCTAAGATGCAGAGTTCGCCATTTACTGCAGACACTAAACACCTTTTTCCTATTTTGGTAAAAATGTTGGCTAAAACAGCAAAGCGCAGATCCATATAGCATGCTAATAAGTTTCTCCTTTCACCAGTCAGTTTTTTTGAAGGAGGTTGTTTAACAAAATACTAATCTCCTTCAGTGTATTATCTTCTAACCCTCATTTGTCCAGCTTGTTCACAAAGACACTGGAGAGCTTTCACTAAATCCTGAAGATGTGGTATTTATACAGATCTGGTTTTCTTGCCTGGGAAATTCCATGAACAGAGAAGCCTGGAGGGCTACGGTACATGGGGTCGCAAAAGAATTGGATATAACTTGGTGACTAAACAACTAGTCTGGTACCTCTAAAACAGAGTATGTGGTTAATTGGTTATTACTGATTTTAGTAAATTCATAGAAGTATCAGGTGTTCATTGATTTCTTTTCTAAGATCTGATAAAACCTATTTGTATTAAGCTATTCCGTGTTTTTTCAGAAGATCTACAACAGACTCCACAGTTTAAATTTCTTGATTCCCATCCCTTTTTTCTCTTTTTGAACGTTAGGATATTTGCTACTTAAGTCCTTTTGTACCTTTGCCATTTTCTGTTTTTCCTCAGATTTGTCAGGGATGGTTCTATAATTATATTCATAGGTTCTATTTCAGGGATGTGATTCATTTAGGTTAGAGACTTGAACCCATTTAAGTTAGCCAGTCTCTTCACCTGTTTTACATTTTGATCAGTTTTAACAACATTACTTTTTCTGGTCTAAAAATCATTCTCTTGAGACAAAAGATGGAAGCAGATTAGACGCTGAGTAGTTCTGTTTCCATCCTGTTGTCTTTGGCATATCATTCTAGCCAACCTGTGATGCTAACCTTTCCTTAGTTTTGCTCTAAGTTTAGACACAATATAAAAACAAAAATAACTCAGTCACCTCGTGTGTATATTCTGCCATACAAGAAATTGAGTAACTGATTTTTTTTTTCCCCTTTTTAACCTGACCATGCTTTGATCTCTAATTAACAAAATTCATTTCTGCTGTTGTATTTACTGTAGCTCACACATGTGGTCAATTCCCAGTTTCAGCAGCAGATGTCTTCCCTGAGCTGCTTTTAGGCTTTGCTAAGGTCTCTACCACCAAGGCTACTACCAAGGATACTCAGATCTAGCTAATGAATTATGTGCTTTTTATTTCTGAAAGGCCATTCAGGGTTTTGGTGTGTGTGTTTCCTTCATAATATGATTCTTATAAGAAGTAGAAACTAGAAAAGATGTTAGGAATGCTTTTGTCTAAAACTTCATGGATGAAGAAAATTAAATGTAATCAACTTGTCTAAGGTGCTGCAAGTTCTCAAATTATTAATAACTAGTAAATGACGCAGATTGGATTTAGTCCACATCTAGCAGTGCAAAGTGAAATGACAAACAGATGAATAAAAAATTATGTGCCAGAAGTTCAACCAACTCTTTGAGCAAGCTTGGGCAGCCACGATCTTATTTACAAATTCATTAAAGTTTAGGTTCCTGGATTAAAGTCCCATGCCTCCAGTTTACACATGCTCTTTGAGAAACATAAGGTTCATGTACCCAAGACTGTTTTCATTTGCTTTTTCTTCCTCTAGTAAACCGGCCTCTGTTCAGTAAATGCCTGGTATGAGCCATTTAACAAACAGCTGTAATTCCAAGATCCAGTTCTTTTGTGTGATATCCAGATACTCTCCTCCCTACCCCCTCTCATCAAGACAGTTTCCTGATCAGTGCAAAATTGTGGCTACATTTAACTAAAGTGAAAATGAAAGTGTTAGTTACTCAGTCATGTCCGACTCGTTGTGGCCCCGTGGTCATAGCCCACCAGGCTCCTCTGTCCATGGAATTCCCCAGGCAAGAATACTGGAGTGGGTAGCCATCCCTTTCTCCAGGAGATCCTCCCGACCCAGGGATCGAACCTGGGTCTCCTGCATTGCAGGCAGATTGTTTACCATGGAAAGCACCATGGAAAGCCCACATTTAACTAAGCCAACCTGTAAATGGCAATCTTAGCTTATCTTCAGATGTGATCATTATTTTATACTCTTTTTTTTAGACCTCTTATCACTGTTGTTCTGTGTTATGCCTTATGCTTTTAAGGCCTTGAAGACAAGGTTAATGCTTGTTTGTTTTGTTTATTTCATTCTTGGCATAGCTTTGTATGCAGTTAGGAACTAAATAAAGTTTTATGGTAGCATTATTTTTTTGTATGGTGACATTGTTTTTTTCCTAAACCACAAGTTTATTGATTTAATAATTTTATTTCATTTGATTATCTTAACATTTAACCAGTGTGCTGGATTGTTTTAATTTTCAGCTATACAAAAATGATTTTTTATTAATAGTAGAATAATTTTGTCCAAATAAAGAAAATTGGATAATCTTAATACAGAATTCTTAATTTAAAGAGATGATTTTTGATACATGATATAATGTTCTTTATATAATTCTTGGTATATTTATATTTTCTTCATCATCTTACTCATCATTATATTAAAATTGTGCCATTACTGCTATACATAACTGATTTGCTCTTCAGTTTTGTCACCTTCATTTTCGGTGAGGAGAAGTGTATCTAGTAAAATGATGGATGAAGACTGAATGGTTGAGCCTCGGAGCCTCATTGGGCTCTGGTACATGGCAGGATTAATGCCATTTCGCATTCCATGTTTCATAAAAAATATAGAATTCTCTGCCATTGGATTCCGAAAGTAGATATTACTGGAGCATTTTCCAAGGGTTTTTACTGATGTGGGGGCTCGGTAATTGCAGGTGAGGTACCGGCCAAATGCATCCCGGAATGTCTTGTTGAAGAGAGTGTAGACCAGAGGATTCACCCCTGAGGAAACATAGCCTATCCACACAAATATCTCCAGGAGCATGTTGAGAGTCATCTGGTTGCACGAGTCACATAAAACTAAAGTTACATTTGTAATAAAAAAGGGGCACCACATAAGTAAAAAGAGGAAAAATACAATCCCGAGGACCTTTGAGGCTCTCTCTTCATTGGAAATGGTCTGCACTGACTTCTTTCCTACTGTGGACATTCTTCGCATAAGTATGTCAGCTCTTGCATTGGGCAGAGTTTTGTCCTTGTGAAAGCCATCCAGCATTGCTACTTTTTCTGGTGATGAGCACGGTGTTTCATCCCTTTGGAAAACTGTGGACACGGTCAACCATGTTAGGCGTTGAGGTGGCTTGTTTTTGACCAAGTAAGCTTTCTTCTGTAAAGCATGGATAGTGAGAAAGTAGGTGACAATCATGATGGCCAGGGGTGTGAAGAAGGAAGCCAATGAGCCAAAGAGCATGAAACTGCCAAAACGATCCTTTGTCAGCCCACAGGTGATGTTGTTTGGGTTAGCCACATCAGTTTCTATCCCTTTAATAGGAACTGGAAGGGCAATGCCTAAGGAAAACAAGATAAACTGAGTTATGACCTTTGATTAGATCCTTTTAAAGTTTGTCTTCCTGACATTTCACGATTAGTATATGTTAATTCCTGGTACCCGCAAGGCAGAATCAAAGCACTTAATCAATGGAAGATTTGACAAACAGAATCTAAGTAGGCAAACCTGCTGTTTTTAAAGAGACTCGTTAGTGGTTTCAGTTGTATAACTAAAGCGTCCCTAAAACTATATTGTACCTATGATATAGAGAATGTCTTCATTTATTCTCCACTTCACAGTATCTATTTTTGTTTCTTGAGCTATCCCAGGTTAAGGAAAGGAATATGGGAGAGAAGTTGCTTTTTTCTTAATATCCAATGTGATTGAGCTCAAAAGACTTAAGAATACATTCATGCAGTATCTTTGTTCTGAGTTGATACCTATTTAATCTCTGAAGTTACACAGTTTCATTTAACAGTTTATCTTCTGATATTTGTGAATGTCTTTTAACTTTTTCTTTCTGACTTCTTAGGGAAAACTAAGGGTTCATTGTTTTTTATTAAATGCTACTTAAGAGTTTGTGGATCATGAAATTTATTTTCAAGATTGCATTTTCCTCCATTAGAAATGAAGGAAATATATTTCATGCTAATTTTCTTACACTTTAAATATTATGAAGTAGGTATTTAAATATGATCTTGCTTATTAGTGAAATAGCTTTTTAGAGAAGAGAACACAAGTGTTGGCCCTAATCCTTTCCCTTTGAAACAGCAGATATTTTAAAGTAAGTCTGAGTTAATTGATCTTTAGACGCATCTAGGATTCTTGAGGTATCATAGGATTCACTTCTCTGAATCTGAACATATTCCTGTCATCTACATCGCCTTTTTATTGTAGCGTAGAGACCTTGACAAGAATGTATTCCTCAATCCCTTTCTAATGAAGGCCGCTGCTTTGTCTGCTTTTTCTCAGGTACACCACCAGAAAGATGATCTGTATACTTTCTGTTCTACACTAGGGGTCAACAAACTGTGGCTCAACAGCCAAATTTGGCCTGCCTTCCATTTTTGTAAATAAAATTGTGTTGGAACACAGCCATACCTGTTGTTAATATATGGTCTGTGGCTGCTTTTGTTCTACTGCCACTGAGCTGAGTAGTTTTGACAGAAATCGCACAGAATCTGTAAGACCAAAACATTTACTCTCTTGCCCTTTGCGGAAAACTTTAGCTGGTCCTTCTGTCCTATTACTTCCAGTAACCATTACACTGTTCTCCTCCCCACCCCACCCCGACCCCCGCAAAAGCACATCTTTTTCAAAGCCTATGTAAGCTATTTATACTGTTCTCTATCTGGATCCTCTACCAACCTCCAGGAGATATTGACTGTCTTCCTTAATGGTTTTAGCCCTTTGCTATAGTTTTCTCTCCCCTGTTCCATTCTATCATCGTCCATAATTTCATCCCATTGATGATTCTTCTAACACCCAAGTTTATATTTCTTGAACTCTTCACCTCCAGTTACTTGTTTGCATTCCTGAAGCCATCCATAAGTCCTCTTAAAATTATCCCATATCTAAAATCGTGAACGGTTATTTCCCTTTCTTGTCCTGCTGCTCTTCATTGCTGTAGAACTTCTTTTCACAGTTATCTTGAGCTCTATCCAGTTCATCCTTCTCTTTTTCTCACATTCCATTAACTCCCATGAAGGCTCATGTTACCTTCTCAATCAACTTGTTGGTCAGTAACCTTTGTCTTCTCTGGTATTTTTTTGCACCTTACCCTGTTACTCTCCTTTCAACCTTACTGTTGTCAGGTGTTACCTGGGATAACTAAATCCAGAAGAAGAAAGTGAGCTCTTTTCAGCACATTACAGAGTTTAAAAACTGAACTAACACCGTTATCTACCTTTTCTTTTACAAAGTTGTTAAATTGTCATTGGTTCTACAGCATAGAGTGTGATGAACTGAAAATGGCATTGATCTTGACCTTTGTGCTTAAATAAGTCTTTAAGCCAACCTTTTAAAACCTCTAGGTTTCTTTTCTCATCTATAGAAGGAAAAAATAGGTTTGTAAGATCCCTTGTAAGCTGTAAATCTGAGGTCATCATTTTATTCTTTTCTTCCTGTGTACTTAGTACTTACTATTAGACCATCTTCCTGAGTGAAAAGATTCTTTTTCCTATTTTTATATTCTTAGTATCTAACATATAAGCACTCTATAATATAATTTGATCAGTTTTGTCAATATAAATTCATGTCATCCAGGCTTAATCAAGGTACAGCTTCTACCAACAGGCTCTATATTAGCTTGAATATATATTTCAGTTTCAAATGTTTTAATTCTTAAGGAACCGTTTCTCCTATTTTCCCTCCACCTTTGCCCTGTCCCCCATTCCACCCCTTGCTTCCACCCTACTGCAACACACACAGTTTCCCTTTCCTTTTCTCTCATTGCCCTGAGCTTACCAAAAAGATAGGGGGTTTTTGACATAACTTCAGTTTTCCTTCTCTCCACTTTAAATTTTGGCAGTTGTCACTCATTATCTCTGATGCCCTTTCTGTAGCTTCTTTTTTAGGGCCCTCTTTTGTTCTATCAATCAGCCTCTTTCCCCAAAGTTAGCTTTTTCTCACTGCTTGCAGATAAATAGACTTCTCCTTGACTCTTAATTTCTTCCCAAGCCAAAGTAGTAACACTCCTTACTTTAAACTCCAAACTTTTCAAAAGAGGGTTGGTCTTGGTATCTTTATTCCAAGAATATGTAGGTCATTTTCAATATTTTGCTTTCTTGTTTGTTTTTCCCTAACCCCCAGTGTCTTTTTTTTTTCTCAATAGAGAGAGAAGTCACATCTTTACTTGATTTCTTTCTAGTGTTTCAAGTCTCTTGATTATTTCAAGTCTATCTTGATTTTTTTCCTCTTTGAATTTTCCTTACTAGGAGGAAGTGAACATACTGGACATACTGTTAATGATCATAGTAACTGTTGTGAATCTGTTAGTTTTTGTGGTACTAACTTATAAAAGATTTGAGTTACCATTTATGCTTTATATCATGCTCAGATACTCAAATATAGCAGCTATCTTTGAGTATTAAAGATGGGCACGGGGCATAAAACAGTTAAGAAATATAATTTCTTCCAAAAATTATTTCTGAACATCATTTGTATCTCTTAACATTTCTAATTAAACACTTTGAAGGACTTCCTTAGAGGTCCAGTGGTTAAGACTCCACACTTCCACTGCAAGGGGTACAGGTTCAGTCCCTGTGGTTGGAGTTCTAAGATCTCACATGCCATGCAGTATAGCCAAAAAAAAATTTATAAACGTGTTCAAAACACTTAAACAGACGCTGATGTGTCTAGTCTGTATACATATTAATTTCCAAGGTAACCAAATGAACTTTGATAGCGACATAAAATGTTTTCATTCTTTTTTCTCATTTCCTATTTATTTTCTTAGGTGTGATTTAAGATGCGTGTCATTTTTTGCTGTTACTTTAATAAAATTTCAGGATTCTGTATGCTACCTAGGCCTTAATGATTGGTTGACAAATATGAAAACTTTTTCAGATTTAGTCTTCCTGCATGTCAGCAAGCCATGAACTTTTCTGCTTTTTCACCCTTTTTCTGATACGATGGTTTAGAAGCTATATGATGAATGTAATGTTATGAGGAGTTTGTGTTGCTGTATCACTGTCTACCAGGCCTGATAATCTCCTAGCCAAAAGGAACCAAAGGCCTGTATACCCCACCCCACACCCTGGCATTCCCCACATACCTATTGAAATCAACCACACCACGATAATCTTGATTAATGCTGTAGCTCGTGAGTTATATTGATTGGCCTGGATTGGCTTTTTGATGGCTATGTAACGATCCACTGAAATGGCGCAGAGATGCAGGATGGATGCAGTAGAAAAAAGAACATCAAGAAATAACCAGGCAGGGCATAGAACAAGTGGCAGGGGCCACGTAGCCTCTGAAAGAAAGAAAAAAAAAACAAAAACATATTCTCCTGCAGTTTCTTTTTTAACTGATACATATTTTTTAACCTTTTTCAATATTCTTCTGAAATTTTATGACTTAACTTCCAAGAAGACTTCAGATAATAAAGTTGACGATATATATATACATTTCTGTAGATGGTACCTTTTAAATAGATTTTGTTTTGTATAGTAATTACAATTCTTTCTAAATCAGTTTAGCATTTTTATCATTATTTTGACCTTTGCTCTTTTGTCTGTTTCTTTTGTAATATTTAAAAAATGTATATAGTGTTACAGCTTAATTTTGCTATTCTGATAAAATTTATTTTTAATCTGCTATTTAAAAAAAACAAACACGCACCTTTTGCCAGATAGAGGAAGCAGTGTAATGTGGCATAAAGAATATTAGCATGGCAGTTCAGGCCTGGGATTTGGGCTCATTTCTGGCATTAACTAGCAGCAGCAGTATGAGCCTTGCTTATAGCAAACTCTAATTTGGTGAAATAACTAAGTGGAATGACTTGAGTTTTCCTTTTGACAGAAATAGTTCTGAAATAAAGTTTGCGAAAGGAATGGCTGTAGGTTATTCCAGAGAAAAGTGGATTGTTACCCTTCCTTCACTCTAAGCACTTGAGATATAATACAGATTTTTGGTTTAAAAAGAACATCTCATTATTAGGCATGGTAATTAATTTATTTAACAAACTATTATTTAAAAAGCATTTATTCTATATCTGATACCTATACAGTCTTAAACACTTTAGAATATTAAATTTTTTTAAAAATTTCAGGTTTAGGGTATGCTATTGAATATTCTACGTAGTTTTCCAATAAACTTACTTAGAAGAGTATCCATACATATATGAATTTGATAGACTATATATGGTACATATATACTCACTACTATATTTTTTTGCAGTTTTAAAACAACTAAAATTTATTATAGCATTTGCCCTAGAGTATTTCAGTTAGAATCCATTTTATAAACACAAATTTTAGAACTTTCTACAAAAGCACATTGCTTCTGTGTAGAACAAATGCCATAGGAAGCCTGAGGGGTGGAGAGAGGTTAGTATTCCAGACCCCAACCCACCCCCACCCCGCCAAAAAAAAAGACTATAATTTAGGGAAAGATGTTTTAGATAGACTTGATTTTTTTTTTTTTTTTTTTTTTAAGAATCAAATAGGATCTCAGTGAAAAATACTTGGATATTTCACCAAAAAAGCTAGCAGACCGGACAGATGCTCCCATTGGTACCTTCTGCTTCCACAGTTAGTATGTAGCATTCCTAACAGGACTATTAAAATATTTTTTAAATCAGTATGAGATTATTTTTTTTAATTGAAAAAGAATAAATGATTCCTTTGTACTTGGTTCCATCTTCAGCAGATTCTTTAAAAAGGCTTTAAAGCATCAGATGGAGGGAGTAATTCAGACTTTTAAGTAAATTACTTTAATCAGGCTTTTCCTACTTCATTGAATTGGGGTGGGGATAAGGGATGGAGATGATAAAATTTAGTCACTGAGCTGGAAGGGACACTGATTTTGCAGATGGGTAAAATCAGGTACAGTGAAGTCTTTAAATGTGAGAGGGAGCATTTATTAAAATTTTACTAAAATGTAAAATGTTAATTGGAAGTGTTCTTTAGGACCTTGCTACTCAAGATATGCTCTTCAGATCTGCAAGGATCAGCATCACCTGGGAACTTTTTAGAACTGCAGGCTCTTGGGCCTCATCCCCACCTGCTGCATCAGACTGCAGGTGAAGGAAATACCTTAGGTGATTTGTATGCAGATTAGTGTTTGAGAAGCACTGCTTTCTTGAAAAGGTTTTTTATTGAGTTTGCTGACAAAGGATAGACACTCAGAATTCCTCATAAAAAAACTTAATGGGAGACTGCTCAAAATAAACAAAAGAAATAAAATATGGCAGAGATACTTGTGTTTAGGAAGAATCTAATCAGTTAGATTTTCTCCCTCTTAGCCGTGGTGTTCAGTTTTCTTTTTAACTAGCGGGAAAGGACCTTGAACAGTCAAAGGCAGCAGTGTATTCTTTGACCTGAGCTTAAGGAAATTAATGGCCTAAATAGAGCGAAAAGAATCATGTATGTCTGAGATAGTTTTGCAGTGGAAACTACTTAAAGTGAGGCTGCATTTTAAACTGTCCTGAAGTTCAGGTTTAGAACTGAGCAGCAAACAGAAAAATACTCGAATCTAGAGCTACAGCCAGAGATTCTGATCATAGTTAAAGATTTTAAAAGGCAGAAAATTAAGGTCTTATGTCTTAGGCTTCCTCTTGTAAAATGCCTGCTCTCTATCATCTTTTAAATGGGTTGCTAATAATTTACACTTGCCTATTTAGCTATTCTAATTTTGGATTGTGTTCTTTTCAGTTAACGTCTGGAAAATTCTGGTCAGAAATCTAGTAGCCGTGAGCAGCAGGCCACAACAGAACTCTCATATTAAAAGTACATATCTCTGGAATTAAACTGTTTGACCTACATACTTCTAATTGTGAACTAAGAGGGAGAGCTCTTTAGTGTTGCTTTTAGCTAAGCCTGTGAAGCCTTGTTAGCTTTGTTTTCCAGCAAAATGACTCTACAATTTTGGAGCAGAAAGGGGTTACTAAAATTAATGCAGATCATTAGAATGTTATTGCTTTAGTCAGTGCAATTCTTAATCAATTACAGTAGAAATGTTGAAGCATGATAGAGAATTTTCTTTAAGAAAGAAAGAGACTGAGATTTAGGATTAAGAGTGATAGATCTTTTTGTTTAACCTTTATGATTCCAGGTTTCATGAGATACTAGTGAGTACGCTGTTTTTATGAAACTAACAAATGTAATAGATGATTGGGTTAAATTAAAGAAATCTTTTATACAAAGCCAAAATAATTGCCTAAGTAGAATTCATGTAACATAATAATTTATGCAAGTTAAAAACAGCTCTAGATGTTCTCAGTTTATAAAAGGACTTTTCCTAGTACAGATATTTTCATTCTAAAATTGTCTTCTCAGTTAGTATTAATTTGACAGGCTCGAGGTCAGGAAAGTTTGTTACTACTCAGAGTAACCAGAAAAGGTTTTAAAGATTTATAATTTTATTTATTTGTTATATTATGTCTAACATTTCCATAAGAATATAATGTATTATTTAAAATGGAAGTTAAGATTTACATAAACAGAAAAGTGTATCTAAGAATCTAAGGGAAATAAGTTATCAGATACTTAAACTAAATTAATTCCTGAGGCTTTATTTTTTTAATAAAAACTATTACAGAAGAAAGAAAACATTTAAATTATATAATATGTATCATTTAATATGAAATATAACTTTTAAACAATATTGGGTTCTGCCTTGTCCCTAGATAAAATTCTATGGCCCTCCTGTTAGATCAAGTTATTTAAGATAAAAATGTTGCCTGCTTGCCAAATAAAACAGTTTTGGTTGATACAGTTTCTCATTTCATTTGAGAAAGCAGAGTAAAAGAGGTTAAGAGTGTGAATTCTAGAATTAGTTCTCCTAGGTTCAGATCATATCATTTATTTATTCCTGTGTCCTCTCTTGTAAAATGAGGATGATAATAATACCATTTTATAGAGCTGCTTTGAGGATTAAATACAGTGATACATGTAAAGTGTTTAGAACAACATCTGGCATGCAGAAAGCACCCAATAAATGTTAGTTCTTATTGTTTGGCAGAAACTAGCCAACTAATCCAGCCATTAAAACCCTCCCACTTATAAACAATGAGCCATATCATCAGTATAAAATCAGTGTTTGTTCAGTGTTTGTCTTCCTGCCTGTGGTAGCAAAACACATCCGATTAAAATGAAAACTCTACTTTGTAAAAAGGGCATGAGAACATGTTTAACTGTTCAACTTTTAACTAAATTTGTCATGAAAGTATGCCTTTTACTAAAGTTGAATTTTAACTATTTATATCGAATATGGCTAAGAAGTATAAATAACCTATGTGCATTGCCATGCCTTTTTTGTTTTGTTTTCTTTTGGGTGAGTTAGTTGTTTGTTTGGCTTTCTTTTAAACTGGTATAGAAACCTGAATTTTTAAACCACAAACTTGGCTTCTTGATGACATAGACTAATTTTCATCTGAAACCTGCTTATCCTTGGGGCAAGTTTTTAGTTTGAAAAGCTGAGTTATGCTGTTAGTTTGGAAAGTAATTGACATTAATCTCTGAATGACATAAAAGATTTCCCTCTTGAGGATTTAAAGACTATTTTAAAGCCATTCCAAGGGGACTCTGTTCATTGATGTACATAGTTCTTGATACTGGAGCAGGACAAGTCCTAAATTGCCCTAACGTCCAAAAAGGACATAGTTTTCAAGTATGTTTTTTTCTTTAATCTCAGAAATTCTTATGTTTCTATATTTATCTTCTGGAAAAGACAGCTAGAGCAGTGCTTAAATTTTTATTACAAAGCTTCTTTGTTTTTGTTATTGTTTTTTCACTGCATTTGAGCATATGAAGGATCATGGGGTTAAATGTATAATATAGTGTTATTAATATTTCGAGTGATTTAAAACTTGTGAAAATTTGTCATTGTTTTTTTTTTATTTCCATTTTTCAGAAAGAAGTGCCTTTAATTGCTTTGTTCCCTTGTTTTTTCACTGTATAAATGAATAACTGATTTTTTTCTCTTTTACTGCTATATGTTTATTTCATCTCTGGTCAAACATCTAAACTAAATATTGTATTTAAGTATATAAACCCTTTGCATGTTGTACAAATACTTGCCAATTATTAGTATATAATACATGCTGGGACCTACTTGAAAATTTTGCAAGATAGTGGCAGTGGAAGATTTAGCATAGCCATTTTACACACAGGGTGCTTGAGTTCTGATATGTTGTTAAGTGACTTGCCTAAGCGAATACAAGAGAACCAGGATTCAAAGCATATGGTATCTTGCTTCAAATGAACCCCCATATTTCAGCCATTTTATATGCCCACTTTCAGCATACCGCAGATACTGTTTCAATTTACAGATTATGAAACATTGTTTTAAATTTGTTATAAAGAAGCCAGTAATGACCAGTGGATGACCAAATGTCTCCCTTTACATTTTAAATAATTTGTTTAATGGGAGAAGAAAAAGTTCAGAGACATTCTTAAACTGTGAATAACCTGTCTTTTTTATACTGGCATATGATGCTCTTTTTTTCCTTTGAGTTCTACTCAAATATGTCTAACCTCAGCATCTTCAAGCCTTATATTATAGGCCACTAATTTGTAATCATGGTTTTTAAGAATTATAGACAAGACAGTGAAAAATCTAGAAAGTAAAGGTTAAGTCCAATGCTCCCAAGGAGGAAGAAGTGACAGAAAAGTTAATGTAGCACAATTTATTTGAAAAACTGTGTTATATCAGTCATTATAATCTTGGTAAAATAGAAATTCAAATATATAATCAAATATCCAAATATTGGTTAGATAAAATGTTACTCAGTGTAAAAGCCACTTTAAAATTGTCAGTGCTGTCCTTTTTTTTTTTAATTTAATTTTGTTAGAATATAAAGTTTCAGTGTTACTTTCTTTAAATTTTCCTAAGATAACTGAAATAACTCCTATCACTAATAGTGGTAGTTAATTTTTTTAAATTTCCATAACCAGGGATACTTTTGTTTGTACAGACTTCAGAAATTCTGAAGATTTTTCCTGTAATGAAAGAAAAATGCACAAAATCTACCCCTGCATTTTAAAGTTACAGAAATTCTTATAAATGCATTGATTTAGTTAACACATGAAAGGCTATTTAAAAACTCACAGTATTTGAACTCAGGTCCCCATTTATAATATATGAAGTTCCAAGTTTATGAATGTATCCTTTTGAAAGCTTTTAAGAGGGCAACATGCACTTTCTCATAGAAGTAGAATGTTTTCAATAATGAATTAATGCAGTAATATTTTAAATAGTGGTTCCCAGTTTAGCTTATTTTTAAAAATCTACTAACCTTTCTATGCAGCTTAATTACTGATAGCAGAAATATTTGGGGCTATGAAAGTTTATTTTGTAATTAAAAATTTACATTTGAAAGAACAAAATGAAGTTAAAAGTGTATATATATAATAATTTTTTAAACATAGATAGGAAAATGTTCTACATATTGTATGTTAAAATATGTTGGATTTTCTGCTCTTATAGCTAAGAATATCTTGGGCCCCAAATATTTAAATATAAGCTTAGTTTTCAGCTGCTGTATGCGTGCTGTTTTCCTGTGAAATACATGGGATTATCACTGTTACCTGCTTTTGTATTTTGTTTATCAGCTTTCTTTAATGTCATGAAACTTTGCCTTTTAAGATTCCTTAACTGTCTAACTGTTGGTTAAGTATCTACAACAGTATTTTGCAAATACTAATAGATGATTGATATTTATGAACTCATGGATTTTAAAGTTAAAATACATTTCAATCTCATTTATTCAACATAACATGTCAATTACATTTTGTTGTAGTTGGGATGGGCATTTTAACATTTTCTGTATGCCTAACAAAGCACAATTTAAAGAGTAACTTCACACATTAAACTATTGTGCACATGGAGATAAGAATTTGAGTTGGTGCCTGTACAATCTTTATAAAATATGCATAAATGTTCCTACATAATCCTCATTTACTTCTTTTAAACTTTATTCAGAATTAAGATTGTTTAGGCTCTCCTATAGAGTAGATTTCTCAGTAATTTTCCATGATTGTGTGTTGCACTAGATTTTTACAAACTTACAAGAGAGGGGATAGATAGCGAATACTAATGATGAGAGAGTCTTTTAAAGCAGAAAAGACATTACTATTTGTCTCGCCAAAGAATTTAACACCTAGCTAAGAATGGGAAGTTTTAGCTTGTCACCATCTGATTGTATTTTAGGTATTAATATTAGATACCTTTCTATAATTATAAACATGTAACATTTAACCTGAATACAATCAAATATGCAATCTAATTCTAGTTAACAAATTTTACTTCTATAACCTGAAATATTTTTATCTTCACCATATAAGCAATTCTAAAAAGCTCTATTTGCTATAAATAATCATCTTCTTCAGCAATTAATGAATGGACTATCAATTTATGTCAAGCATTAAATAACTTATATACCCTCTTAATGCTGATTCTTGAGAGCCTTCATAATCCATCATCAGAATTGTATTTACCCAAATTATATAACTAGAGATGTTATGCATGAATCATAAACTACTTGCATCATTTTAATATCATTTTCTTTTTTATTATGACAAACTAAAATTTTAGTTCTAATTATGTTTTAAATTATTGTAATAACTCAGAGTTGGTCATTTATTTTAATAACTTACAGGTCTTATTCTTCTAACATACATCAAGGACATGAATGGTCAGAAATCGTAAAAATTAAACAGATGGATAATCTCTTGGGATTTTCTGAGCCAGACCATTCCTTCAGCAACTAAACATAATTTTTTGTTAACACAACACATGTGTAACACTTTAGTTTAAGTACACAAACTATAAAGAGCTATAGCAAGACTTTTCAGAATAATTCCAATTGAAATTTGAGTTTAGAGATTTATATTGGCATTTAGTGATTCAGAGATATTATTATTAATATTTAACCCAGCACATTAACTGTCACAATAGTGTTCTAGCTGTTGCTTTATCAAGAAAAAAAAGTGCTACTAATGGGATAAAGTATAGAGTCATCTGTTCTTCACAATAAGTTTTAGGTAATACAGTCAGAATATATGAATATTGCTAACTTGGATGACTTCTTAATGATTGTTTTAGGTGACTGAGAGGGAATAGAATTGTTTAAGAAATTATTTTTTGCTCTTTAAAACTGATTATCAACCTTAGAAAATGATGAAAAATGAGGGACTGCTTACTCCCTGTATCTTTAAATAGTCCAAATTCATATGTAAACCCTGAATGAGTATCCATTTCTCTAATAGTATATCATAGTTCTGTGGTTCGATGGCAGGAACAAAGTGAAATACTTACCAAACATTATTGTTAAGAGGGCAATCGGCATCACAAACAATCCAACCAGCAAGTCGGCCACTGCCAGGGACATTAGGAAATAATTGGTAGCATACTGCAACTTTTTCTCCAGTGAAACAGCCAGAATAACAAGGATGTTGCCACCAATTGTGGGTATTATCACCGTGAGTATCAGAAGAGCTGCCCAGCGCGGCTTATTTCCCTGTTCCTCACCAGTCTGTTTCATTTTCTCTGGTATCGATTCTGTCTGTAATCCAGACCAGTTAGAAGAGATTAAGTGGTCAAATGAGCTCTGCAAAACATGCCCAGGACTTGTGTGTTGCTCGAATATTCTAAAAGAGAAAGCCATTCGCTGTTTTTCTTTGATTTGATCTGATTCCGGACACTGATCAGCATGGTCAGTAGCTAAGCTGGTCATCTGCTTTTTTAAGGCTTTGTACCCATGCCAAACACTCAAGGCCAAAGTTGACTCCTTCCTTAAAAAGAGAATTTCAAGTTCTATAAAATGAAAGTGTACATACATCTGTCCATGTCTGTAGGTGAGGCCCGAGTGGTTAGTATTCTGCAGAGGCTCAGGTTTCGGAAGGCTTAGTGAAAGAAACTGATAGCTGTGGGGAAAAAAAAGACTATTTTTTGGTTTCTCTCTCTCCCTTTTTTTTTTTTCTTGTTGTGGCAGAGTCGAGTTTGAATTTGAATGCCAGAGAGTTTGCCCTAAATATAAAATATATCAATTGCATTATTTTCTTTATTTCTTAATAAAACCCAGTTTTAAAAAGCAGTTGAATTTATTAGCAGTCTCTTCCTTCTCCGTAGGTCTCTTGTGCATTTGTGACAATACAGCCAGTTCTTATAATCATATATATGCCTAGTATGTTCCAATTAATGAAGTGGGAGATAACGTTACTTTTTTCAGTGGTATAATGAAAACCTAGGGTGTTTCCTGACCCTTGATTGTTATTTTACCTTTACTTTATAATATGTACAGAAGATTAGAAACATCCAAACAACAAACAGAACTTTTCATACACACTGGCCTTCTACCTAGAAACACTCCAAGCCCCCTAACCACCCCCCCCGCCCCACCATGATTTACCAGCATAGGAATCCTTATTTGTAATTAGATTTGGTCTGATCAAGTTTATTTTAATACTCATATAAATGCCATTTTTATAAAACATTTTTATAACTCATTCTAAAAAACTGGGGTTTCTAGAACTCCTTTATAGTTTGAAAGAAGAGGAGAAAGTATTCCTAGGATCCAAAAAATTGTTTTTACTTGTTTCATCTTTCAAAGAAAATATCTGTTGCTGCACAGATATTTTCTAAATTTATCACTTTATGCCGTTTGAACCAGTTATTTTTTTAAGTAGTAATTTCTTTTTTCTTAGCCTTCCCAGTTTCTGAGGCAAGGAGGGAAGGCTAGGAGGAAGATTAAATCATTTTTCATAAAGCCTTGCAAATCCCACATTAAAATCTTCCCTTTAACATTTGTAAATTTTTCATTTTGGTTTTTAAAGCACTGAATAGAAATAAAAAATTATGGTAGCAGTTTTTGAAGAAAGAAAAGGAAAAGCCTGTAGATTAACCCTATGTTTATCTATTGGGTACTTACCTCTTATTTGTGGGTTACTCTGCTAAGCATGTCATCTGATCTACTCAGGAGACCTGCTTGCTGCTGTGGTGGGAGTCCTCCTCCCGTTGACTTATTCTGAGCCTCCAGCACTGGTGCTTGAAATCATACAAATGTGTTGTGTAGCTGTAAGCGTGCCAAGGAGGTTGTTTCATTTTTAGAGAGTAGCAGCATTCATTATAATTCATAAAATCACCAGTTAAATATGTTGAACCAATTCATGATCCTTATTCAAGTTATATTCTTAAGAGCTGTCTTTAATTTGGGGGACTGTGATAAACTCTGTCATTATAGCTTAAGATAATTTTGTTTACAGTTAACCCTAGGCTGTTTTTCCTAATTGAGAAAAAATAAGATACAGCCTAGAGATACTGGAGCTTTAATTCTGTGGAGATTCTGCCCAGTGAGCCTTAAAGTAATTTCCAGAGTTTTAATTTCTACCAGTGAAACATGTTTCTTATGCAGCTTTCATGCCTTTGTTGCCGAACATAATTAATTTGCTCTGATTACAACCTTATATAGAAGAACACAGGAAGGTTTGAATTCTACATGCATATATAAGTTTTAGAAGAGATGTTTTCATTGCTTATTTTTAAAAAGATGACCTCTGGATTTGGCAGTTGACTCTTGGCAGTTTTTTTTTTTTTCCTTACCCCCTATGGATATATTGGGAAAAGTATATGATAGGTAATGAAAATATATTTCTGCCTTATTTTAGAAAATTAGCATAGAAGTCTTAACAGCTATGCTATCTAAGCATCCTTAAACTAAAAGACTAGCTTCGTACTAGAACTTCGGCATTTTCAAAGCTTCCCTTTAAAAGATTATGTAATAGGGGACTTGCCTGTTGGTCCAGTGGTTAAGAGTCCGTGGTTTCAATGCAGGGAGTGCAGGTTCGATCCCTGGTTGGGGAACTAAAGATCCCGCATGCTACACAGAAAAAAAATAAAAGATCATCATAGATCACTCATATTTTTAAGTTATTTACTTACTTCTCTGTTGGCAGTAGCATTTATGCCGTTTCAAATTTATGTTCCTTGGACAGGACTGGGCGACTTCACTTTCACTTTTCACTTTCATGCATTGGAGAAGGAAATGGCAACCCACTCCAGTGTTCTTGCTTGGAGAATCCCAGGGACGGGGGAGCCTGGTGGGCTGCCGTCTCTGGGGTCACACAGAGTCGGACACGACTGAAGCGACTTAGCAGCAGCAGCAGCAGCTTGTGTGAAAGTTACCAGAAAATATTTTGTTCAGTTCTACTGAGCACTTAAGATTTTATTCAATATTTGCTGCTTTATTTTAACTCAAACTTATTTTAGAAAAAAAATATTTACTAATAATTTTGGGTGAAGACAAAATAATCCTCAAGAACAATCAGATAAATTTTAATGTGCCAGAATTTCTCTTCAGGAATATGGAAATACCTTAAAATAGTGCTTTATTCTGAACCACAGTTTGGCTTCTGTGCTCATGCAGGCAGGTAGGTAGCTGCAAAATGAGTAATGTCAGATTGGAAATAGCATTATTATATTTAATGAAAAGACGTGTATGAAGTAAACCTTCATCAATTTGTGTTTACAGATAAGTGTTTTAAAATATTCATTGAGTATATTATAAAAATACCGACCATTATTATTATATAATTCTGTGTCAGTACTAACCCTTCTACCCACATTCACTCACTTCTTTTTTTAAACTTTAACTAAAAGTAGTTAAAATTGGTTCCTAGAATGTTTTTATTTTATATTTGTATTTTCCATTAGCTTAATGGCTAGGGACCATAAGTAGTTAGAACAACTACTTATTGTTGTAGTTAACAGCAACTTTGAGTTATTAGAAGCATAACTGACAATCAAGAGAGAAAGCAAAATAATGATACTAAATGAAAGAGTAGATGAGTCTAACTGACAAGTAACTAAATCTGTGCTCTTAAACCTCATGCACATTAGGTCACCACTTCAAATCTTTTTTATACTAAACACACACAAAAACTTGTCTTTCCCCTGTCTTTAATGAAAAAAACCATTTGCCCATGGTAGTAAATCTAAGCAGTACAAAAGAATATTCAGTGATAAATTCACTCTTGAGACAGTTTTAACAAACACATTTCCCTCTCTTCTCCAAAACAGAGTAACAGATTAAAAGATGGACGGCTCTTTAGTAATAGTGAATAGGGCCAACTGAAAAAACAGGAATTAAAAAGAACAGGCATGTAGTTCTATTCAGAATAGAGACTTGTAGCTCTCATAACTCAGCCCTCCACAACTCTTGTGTGGTATGGTAATCGATATAGTGATGACTATAACATATTTAATAAAGCTTCAAATGAAAGTGAAAGTTGCTCAGTTGTGTCCAACTATTTGCAACCACATGGACTGTAGCCTGCCAGGCTACTCTGTCCATGGAATTCTCCAGGCCAGAATATTGGAGTGGGTAGCCTTTCCCTTCTCTAGGGAATCTTCCCAACCCAGGGATTGAACCCAGGTCTTCCTCATTGCAGGCAGATTCTTTACCATCTGAGCCACCAGAGAAGCCCAGGAATACTAGAGTGGCCAGCCTATCCCTTTTCCAGTGGATCTTCTCAATCCAGGAATTGAACCAGGGTCTCCTGCATTGCAGGCAGGCTTTACCAGCTGAGAGCTTAATCTTTTTTCACCTCTTTTCTGGATGATTGGAATAAGTGAAATGCATTTTTTTGAGATTTCAAATATCTGGAAACTTTGTGTAGAATATGTTATTTATAGAACTAGATGAGTTTATTTAATTAATTAATTTATCAAGAACTCCAGATAAATTAATTCTTACATAAGTAGCTTAAAGGTCAGTTTCAAACTCTAATCTGACTATAACCAAAACACCTAATTGGTGCCTTTTTTCCTAAAATACTGAA
Source organism: Ovis aries (assembly GCF_016772045.2). NCBI lineage: Eukaryota > Metazoa > Chordata > Mammalia > Artiodactyla > Bovidae > Ovis > Ovis aries. Next base: position 232,904,457 of record NC_056055.1, read on the forward strand.
TTTTATCCTTGAGGCCTTTTGTTTTGTTGACTAGAATCCGTCTTCTACTTAAAGGGGCAGTGTACTATCTTTTATAGGTCTAGGAAGGCAATTTAAATATCAGCCAAGGATAGTTGGCTAGTTGGATAGTTTTTACCTCTCAGTCATGATACCTTTCAAACACTTAACGCATTAATGAATCTTTGACAATATGTGGATTGTGTTCGTTGCATATTCATTCATGTATAAAGCAGTTGTTGAGTTCCATTTGTTTCTGGAGATACAGTGAATGAACAGAATAAGCATGTTTTGCCTTTATATATAATTTATAATCTATGGGGGATGCAAACAGTGTGAGTGAGTGAGTGATAGTCGCTCAGTCGTGTCCAACTCTTGGCGACCCTGTGGACTGTATAGCCCGCCAAGCTCCTTTGTCCGTGGAATTTTCCAGGCAAAAATACTGGAATGGGTTGCCATTTCCTTCTCTAATCAGATACTCCAACCTGATTCTCCTAATCAGACACTCCCTTAAATATAAGATTACAGTCTCTCAGAAAACCTCCTATAGAGACACAGAACTTCAGATCCAAGTACTAACAGAGTAAATGAAAATCTCTCAGGTCTTCAAAGATTTCAAAGGGAGGAAAGGAAGCCAGGTTGAGAGAAGAGGGGGGAGGTGGGGGTCAAAAGGGTGGAAACAGTATCCTGATAGAGAAGGCGATGGCAGCCCACTCCAGTGCTCTTGCCTGGAGAATCCCTGGATCGAGGAGCGCGGTGGGTTGCAGTCCATGGGGTCGCCAAGAGTCGGACGTGACAGAGAGACTCACTCACTCATTCACAGTATAGGTATGGTAGAGGTAAGACTAGCTCCTTCAACAGGGCCTGCACTGCAGCTCAAATACATCTTGACATTTTTTTTTAAATTTCTTTCTTATTCATTATTTTTTGATGAGATCAGTGAAATAACTGAACTTTAGTAAGAGTAGCTGTTTTAGACTTAGTCTGTTCTGCTTAGACTCTTTGTGCTCGTACTCCCCTGATGATTGAATTTACCGCTTATTTTCATGAAAGGCTTAAGCCAGTCTGAAAGCTCAGTCAGCTTTCAACTTCTTCTTAAAATGTCTTTTCATCCATCCTATTCTTTGAGATCATGTTGTCATCCCTCTTTTCCACAACTAACTTCTACCTAAATTCTTAATCCCAACTCTTTATGATACTATTTGCGATCTTACTAAATAAAGTATCTTTTTCACACATAGAATCCATGCCTTAAATACTCGTTTTCTCAGCTTTAACTTCTTTCTTGCAGACGTGCTCAGGTTTAAAACTTAATGAAAAATAAAACCTTTCTTTATCCCTTCAGTCTCTTTCCTTCATCATTTGACTTCTATAGAAAATTGCCTATCCTTTTTCCTTCTTACTGGGCTTCCCTGACAGCTCAGTTGGTAAAGAATCTGCCTGCAATGCAGGAGAACCTGGTTTGATTCCTGGGTCGGGAAGATACCCTGGAGAAGGGAAAGGCTACTCACTCCAGTATTCTGGCCTGGAGAATTCCGTGAACTGTATAGTCCATGGGGTCACAAAGAGTCGGACACAACTGAGCAACTTTTACTCCACTTTCCTTCTTACTCCCTACCCAGTCTGTAACCCTTGTAATCAGATTTTTATCCCCAGCACTCTACTAAAATAACTCTGTTGTTCAGTTGCTTAGTTGTGTCCAACTCTTTGCGACCCCATGGACTGCAGCATGCCAGGCTTCCCTGTCCTTCACCATCTCCCTGAGCTTGCTCAAACTCATGTCCATTGAGTCATTGATGCCGTCCAACCATCTCGTCCTCTGTTGTCTCCTTCTCCTACTGCCCTCAATCTTTCCCAGCATCAGAGTCTTTTCTAATGAGTTGGCTCTTCACATCAGATGACAAATTTCAAACTTTTCCCCTCTATGTTCATGACTACAACCTTTTCCAAGTCACTGTTATATCTTAACCAGATTTCTGACGTAGCCTCTTAATTGGCCTTTTTTCTACCTTTACCTCTGGCCTCAGTAGAGCAGCCAAAGTGACTGTTTTTAAACAAGTCAGATCATATCATTCCTTTGCTTAGAATCCTGATAGCCCTTCATTTCACTCATAGTAAAAGCCAGTTTCCTATAACCTGCCCCGTTTTCATCTGCTCTTCCCTCTTCACTACCGTCAAACTGTTGGCGTCTTTGCCCCTCCTCAAACATGCTGGATGTCATTCTGCCACAGGGCACTTGCATGAGCTGTTTCTACAGCCTGTATTCTTCCTCAGGATAGCCACTTGGCTCACTTATTCACTGACTTAGCTTAAATGTCACGTCATCACTGAAGGTGCCCTGACTGCACCAGTGAATGCTGCAGAATGCCCCATTCTCTTGGCTCTTCCAAGGCCCTTTACCATGATTTACTCTTTTTGTTCCATAGAGCTTCAGCTTTTTACTTACTCTATCACTTATTATTGTCCGTCTCCTACTAGAGTGTAGTCTTTGTCTTTTTTGTTTACCGTTCTCTTTGAGTTTATCCTGCTTGGAGTTTGTTAAGTTTCTAGTCTTTCATCAAAATTTGGGATGTTTTTGGCCATTGTTTGAGTATTCTTTCAGCCTTCTCTTTTTCTTCTCCCATTGGGACTCCTATTACGCATATGTTGGTGTGTTTTGTGATGCCCACAGGTCTCTTAGACTCTGTTCGTATTTCTTCATTCTTTTCTTTTTCTACTCCTCAGACTGGATTGTCTCAGCCAACCTAACTTCAATTCTCAGTTAACCTAAGAAAGATGGTATTATCTCTGCCTGTTCTGCTGTTGAGCCCCCTCTAGTGAATTTTTCATTTCTTAGTTTGCTCATTTAAAGGGCAGGGCTCGGAGATATGCTGATAATGCTATAACTTTTTAAATGTTAGACTAGGTTCAGAAATGCACTCTGAGATTTTTTAAGAGCTTTGTTGCTTATTACGGGCTTCCCTGATAGCTCAGTTGGTAAAGAATCTGCCTGCAGTGCAGGAGACCCTGGTTCAATTCCTAGGTTGGGAAGATCCCATGGAGAAGGGATAGGCTACCCACTCCAGTATTGTTGGGCTTCCCTTGTGGCTCAGCTGATAAAGAATCTGCCTCCAGTGTGAGAGACCTGGGTTTGATTCCTGGGTTGGGAAGATCCCCTGGAGAATGGAAAGGCTACCCACTCCAGTATTCTGGCCTCAAGAATTCCATGGACTGTATAGTCCATGGGGTCACAAAGAGTCAGATACAACTGAGTGACTTTCACTTTCACTTCTTATAGTGAAGTAGCAATTTCTTTATATAAATCTTATGAATCTACTTTCTTCTCACCTCTTTGAGAAGATTTCATTCCATTTTGGCATCACCTGAAAGCAATGAATCTGTTTGGAAACATACCACAAGCTTATCTAAAACTATAGTAATTTTTAGTTTTTCAAAGTAGATGATAAAAAAGAAATATTAAAAATAGGACTAAAATCATAAGGTTTGAGGCAGGGTCTGTGTGGTTTTGGTTTCCTTATGGTACTTTACATGTTGTAGAAGGATAATTCTTTAAATACTAAATTGATGGTAAAAAACTACAGTAAAAACTAATTTTAAAACTGCAAATAGCAGTAGCTTAGGATACCGAATCTCCAGGGACACTGTCTTTTGGAGATGAAACTTTTCTTTTTCAGTTATTTTTCTGATAATATTTTATATATTTTTTATATTGAGATGAAAACAAAATTCAAGGTATACACTATCACCCCTCTTTTAATCTCTAAATCTCTTATTCACTTTATAAACTTTTATAAACTAGCCAAAAACAGAGCAGGAAATGTTCATGGAGACAGATGAACTTTTATTGCTGATGAGGAATTAGTCATTTAAATACTTAATTACACTGATCCAAAGGCATTAAAACAAGATATAGAAATTATTTTATGATGTTATCTTAAGAGATAAATGTTTACATAGAAAAGCTAACAACATTCAAGGAATGTCAGAATTATCTAAAACAACTGAATGAAAGTCTTATGAACTTATACACTTATTAAAGTTAGTGTGTTTTCTACTAATTTGCAGGTTCTTCCTCCATATCTTGCCTAGCCCTCCCTACCCCCATTGCATCTCTGTGTAATATAATGTGTTTTTTGGTCTTCTGTATTTCCTATAAATTGATACGTATAAAGACTTGGTCCAATTCAGAGTCAGTTTTTCACTCATTTCTTCTTTTCTCTCTCTCTCTTTTTTTTTAATTTAAGGAGAGGCTGGCAGTGTGCATAAGGTATAAGGTCTAGTTGTTTTTCTTTTCATGATGTTAGCCGTCTGATAATGATGCTGATATCCATTAATTTCATTACATGTTGCAAAATATTGACAATATTGATATGATTTTGTCATTTATTCATTTATTAGCTTAGTTTTAAAAAGTGTATATTTACCAGCATGTATGTGTGGGCTTCCCTGATGGCTGTGTGGTAAAGAATCCTCCTGCCAATGCAGGAGACACAGGTTTGATCCCTGGGTCTAGAAGATCCCCTGGAGAAGGAAATGGCAACCCCCTCTAATGTTCTTGCCTGGGAAATCCCATGAACAGAGGAGCCTGGCTGGCTACAGTCAACGGGGTCATAAGAGTTGGACATGACTTAGCAACTAAACAATAACAATAGCATGTATGTATGTGTTTGGAAAAAGATTAACATAAGGAAGTTTTGCTTTCAATGTTTGCATTGCGATCATTGCTTGGAAAAATTCATTTGTCCTTTGAGAGCTGCTTGTTGAAAAATTTAAGTAAACCTAGAACATTATCGGAGAAGGCAATGGCAACCTACTCTAGTACTCTTGCCTGGAAAATCCCATGGACGGAGTGGCCTGCTGGGCTGCAGTCAATGGGGTTGCTAGGAGTTGGACACGACTGAGCGACTTCCCTTTCACTTTTCACTTTCATGCGTCGGAGAAGGAAATCGCAACCCACTCCAGTGTTCTTGCCTGGAGAATCCCAGGGACAGGGGAGCCTGGTGGGCTGCTATCTGTGGGGTTACACAGAGTTGGACATGACTGAAGCAACTTAGTAGTAGCAGCAGCAGCAGTAGAACGTTATGACTTGGGGACTTCCCAGGTGGCGCTAGTGGTAAAGAATTGGTCTGCCGATGCAGGAGGCATAAGAGGCACAGGTTCAATCTCTGGGTCAGGAAGATCCCCTGGAGAAGAAAATAGCAGCCCACTCCAATATGCTTGCCTGGAGAATCCCATGGACAGAGGAGCTTGGCAGGCTACAGTCCATAGGGTTACATAGAGTCAGACATGACTGAAGCGACTTAGCAGTCATGCATTATTTTATTTTGCTCTTGAAGAAGTTGAATGTCTCAGCTAATTTATGAATGAGTTTGTCATTCCTTGTCTTAACAGATTTTCTGAAGAATGTGTCAGAGTTGGAATAATTATTAGACTGAGAAACATATAAGAATTTTTTTATGTGCTTTTGAGTTTATAGCCCTTACAGCCTGTCTCAGTCATTATGGTAATAAACTAAGTAAAGCTTTCCAATTAGGCTCCCAAATAAAGCTCTGTATTTGTGTTCACAGGCAAATTTTTTTCTAAACCTCATAATAGTTTATATTAATAGTTAATACCGTGCTCGCTTCGGCAGCACATATACTAAAATTGGAACGATACAGAGAAGATTAGCATGGCCCATGCGCAAGGATGATACCCAAATTCGTGAAGCGTTCCATATTTTTGTTCATGTTTGGGAACGCATGTAAGAATTAAAGATTAAAAAAAAATTTTTTTTAATAGTTAATACCTTTTTTTAAGTATAATACTTTTAACAAGGGGAGAGTCATAAAATAAGATTTTAGATACATTTCAGATAAACTCTTTGTGAGTCACTTTTCCCTGGACTATCCTGTCCTTGCAGCTAAGGGGCAAAGTGGGTGGAGTGTGCCACCAGCTCCCTGAAAAGTCAGGGAAGAAATCTGGATGTCAGAACCCTAGGTATAATCAGTTTCCTGGGTTTAATAGCCAACTGGTTTTTACATTGTTTTGAGTGAACTTTTGGGTATGAGTTACACTTTTTTAAAATAATAAAGTTAGGAAATAATCCAACCTTCCCTTACAGCAAAGTTCTTCCCCCCACCTCACCTTTTTGAGGTATGGTTGATGTATAATATTATATAAGTCTTAGATGTACAACGTAGTGATTCACAATTTTAAAAGACTGTGTTCCATATATAGTTACCATAAAATATTGGCTATATCCCCTGTGTTGTAGAATGTATCTTCATAGCTTATTTACTTTATACATAGTAGTTTGTACTCTTAATCCTCTACCCCTGTCTTGCCTCTCCCCCCAAATTCACCCTTATAGACTGTTTTCATAAGTTTGACTCTACTTCATTGGAAATTTGAATTTACCATTCTTTGGGGTTTGAGACTAGAGGACAGTTTCAGCATAGAATTATAGGTTTGAATTGGTCTGTATGTAATAACTGCTTTCATTCACAACAAGATACTTTTTTTAACTTTCTATTGAAATGTAATATATGAATAGTCTTTTTAAAATTTTTGTTGAAGTATAATGTACATCTAAAAACATACACTTAATTAGCCTAAGCTTGGTGAATTTTCGCGACTGAATAGCCTGTGTGACCAGACCTAGTTCAACATCAGCAGCAGCCTTTCAGAACCCCCCTTACACTCTCTTCCAGTTATTATACCCATCAGGCTGCCCCTCACAAGTAACCACCCTAACAGGATAGTCTTTCAGAGAAGAGATGAGATACTTCATTTGTCAGGGTTGTCCTCTTTTCTCTATTTGCTGCAACTATGAAGAGGATATGAAAAGAACAACTTCTCTTTTCTTATCAACACAAAAATAATTGCTGAAGACAGAAAACAAAAATCAGAATTCTTTTCATACCGACTCCTATTTACCAATGTAATATTCCATCAGAGTAATAACTGGAAGATTTAAATCATTTGGAATCATGTTGGAGTCTCTGTAAGTGACCTGTGTCTTCTGAAACAAGACCCAGAGTAAGCAGCAGTTATGAGAGGATGCAGAGCAGAGTTTGCCCCCACCCCCTCCCCCCATGGCTGTTTCCCACCCGGGAGGAGACACAAGGAATGACAGATGCTGGGATGCAGAGCTGTGGTTGAGGGATCACCTGACACTTTCCTTTCTTTGCTTACAGTCTCTGAACGTTGACGATAGATTTCTAATAACAGTGTTAGAATTCTGTTGGAGATTTTTAATCCGGCAACTTCTGTGTTGAATATAACTGTTGTTTGCCATAACTTTCACAGAATTGATTAAAATTGTTCCATCTTGATTTAAAATATGTCTCTGTCTCTCATTAGGACCCCTGAACAGTGCCCTAGCGTTGTTTCCTTGTTGTCAGAGAGTTACAATCCACACGTGCGTTATGGAGCTGCCATGGCCCTGGGCATCTGCTGTGCTGGTACAGGAAACAAGGTAAAGCCCAAAGCCGGGCCGGCAGCTCTTCCTGGCGCCAGACTGTTTCCCTAGCAGAAGAGTTTATGGAACAGCTGTGAAGATACAAGCGTGCTGTAAGCTGCACTTGCCTCGCAAGCTAAGCTTTCCCGAACTTCCCCACTTTACTGTGCTGGATTGCTGAAAGCGGTTTAAGAACAAACCACATTACATGGGTGGCTCTAGTAGAAAGAATGCTGTTGAATTTTTTAAAAAGCATTGATTTCTTTAAAAAGAAGAGAAAATATTTTCTCTTTGAAGAACTACTCTGGCCATTTTACATTGTTATTTCACATATCTAATTTGCATAATTAGTATTGTGGAAATCAAAGTTCTTCTTGAGACCACCATGGTCAGTTCAGTTTGATTTTGTGTGTGTGTGTGTTTTAACCTTATACCTAACTGCTGTTTGTCTGTTTTTTCCTCAAGAACATAATAGGTAACCTGGTATTTGTTAAGCCCTCAAAAGTGACAGAGTTGGGCTAGGCACATTGATGATTCCAAAATAGTTTTTCGTGAGATTCATAAAGAAATGCACCAGTGTTTTAATAACAGGTATTCTTGATCAACAGCAATGACATAATCACCACATTTTGCCTTTCATAGCACACGTGAACACATCTTGGCTAGTTCCTCAAAAATTATACTTTTTCTTTTAGCAGCGCACAAGTGTGTGTCTGTGTATGAAAGAGAGAAAGAACAGGAAGATGGTTATATCCCCAGAGTCTTTACATCAGAATGGAGCCATGTTTTAGAAATCATTTCTTATCTAAACTAAAGTAAAGCATAATTTTTAGTTTATTAATTGATTCCAGGAATTAGATTTTAACTTGCTTGACTTTTCTCTAATAAAGAGGGTTAGTATTGGATACAAATAATTTTTCCTAGTCACATAAAACATTATTGAAGCTAGAAATTAAACTAGGCATTTTCACTGTGTGGCAAGAATTGTATAAAAATTTATGAAAGAGACACGCCCTTCCAGTATTCCCTTTCTGTCTCCTTACCCTGCTTTATTTTTTTCAGAGCACTTAGTACCACCTGACATACTTTTATGACTTAATCGAGCAAAAGAGTTCTTGGTCAAATACAATGAACAAATGCTGGGATGTACAAAGCTCTAGTGGTTTCTTTCTCTCTTTTTTTTTTTTTTTTGACTTTTTATTTTATTTTGACCTATTTACTTATTGTCTGTCTCCTCTCCACTGAAATGTAGGGTCCCTGAGAACCAAATATTCACTGCTAAAACCTGAAGTCAGACCTGACACATAGTAGAGTTTGAGTAAACATTTGTCAGTTGAATGATAGAGGGAAGATCATTTTAAGGATATGATGAGGAGCAAGTTGGACATGGTTTCTGCCCTCACAGTTTTGTTTTTAAATGTTTTCATTTTTTTGGAGGAGAATTTCTTACATGAGAATGTATCTTCAGTTTTATTAGAGAAGTCATTCTGTGTATAAAATACAGTTTATAGAAATTGGCCTTCATTTTTTTCCAGACACATCTGTTCTATAAATAAAGGAAAAATATAGTTGAATGTTATGCAAAGTATTTTCTCCCTCGGGTCTTTAGTAGACATTTATGTCAGACCTCATAAGTTACATGTAAATTAGATTTTTTTTCTTTCCAGATTATTCTGAACTTAATATGGTATCTAGGAGCAAATGTTCTTTGGGACACAGCATCTGACAAGTTAATTCAATGAACATTTTTCATTACTCTTACTAAACAAGTCTGCTTTATTTCTAGATAGTTTATATGATCTACTTATGAATATCTGTCTGAAGTTTGGCACTTTAATTTTCCTTCTGGAAAACCTGAAACACCCTGTTTATTCTAAAATATGTTTTTGAGCTTATATCACATACTTTAAAGGGCAAGGTAGTGTCTTCTAACATATAAGTTGGAAATTTTGTTAGATTTTTATCATGACTACATCATAAAAAATATATAAATAATATTTGAAAAACTTATTCTTCTAAACAACAGCACTACATTTTACAGGGAAGTGAGAAAGAACACACTTATGTGATGTTTGTTTTATCTGTGAATCACTCTTGATTTTTTTTTTTTTAATAAATAAATTGACATGTAAGGAAATCATTACTCCCCACCCCCGAAAAAGGATTCAATTCATTTACCCGGCTTTGAAACAAAGGACATCTGAGAAATTACATACTGTATTGAAATAAGTTTGATAATCATATAAACTCATTCTTCTGTTCTTCCAGATTTATACTTACCTAAGGACCATGTAAAAGGTGCTAAACAAAGCTCCTGCAGAGTGTTTAACAGAGCAAAAGAGTTCTTGGTCAAATATACAAAGCTCTAGTGGTTTCTTTCTCTCTCTCTCTCTTTTTTTTTTTTGACTTTTTATTTTACATTGGAGTACAGCCAGTTAAGAATGTTGTGATAGTTTCAGGTGGACAGAAAAGGGACTCAGCAATACATATACATATATCCATTCTCCCCCAAACTCCCCTCCCATCCAGGCAGCCACATAACAGTGAGCAGAGTTCCCTGTGCTAAGGAGTAGGACCTTGTTGGTTATTCACTTTAAATATGCAGGGTGTGCGTGTCGATTTCAAACTCCCTACCTATCCCTTCCCCCACCCTACTCCCCTGGCAACCATAAGTTCGTTCTCTAAATCTGTGAGTCTGCTTACTGGTCGTTCCTTTAATTAGGTTTCTTCAATAACTTCAGATATGCAGATGATACCACCCTTATGGCAGAAAGTGAAGAGGAACTAAAAAGCCTCTTGATGAAAGTGAAAGAGGAGAGTGAAAAAGTTGGCTTAAAGCTCAACATTCAGAAAACGAAGATCATGGCATCCGGTCCCATCACTCCATGGGAAATAGTTGGAGAAACAGTGGAAACAGTGTCAGATTTTATTTTTGGGGGCTCCAAAATCACCGCAGATGGTGATTGCAGCCATGAAATTAAAAAACGCTTACTCCTTGGAAGAAAAGTTATGCCCAACCTAGATAGCATATTCAAAAGCAGAGACATTGCTTTGCCGACTAAGGTCCGTCTAGTCAAGACTGGTTTTTCCAGTGGTCATGTATGGATGTGAGAGTTGGACTGTGAAGAAGGCTGAGCGCTGAAGAATTGATGCTTTTGAACTGTGGTGTTGGAGAAGACTCTTGAGAGTCCCTTGGACTGCAAAGAGATCCAACCAGTCCATTGTGAAGGAGATCAGCCCTGGGATTTCTTTGGAAGGAATGATGCTAAAGCTGAAAACTCCAGTACTTTGGCCACCTCATGTGAAGAGTTGACTCACTGGAAAAGACTCTGATGCTGAGAGGGATTGGGGGCAGGAGAAGAAGGGGACGACAGAGGATGAGATGGCTGGATGGCATCACTGACTCGATGGACGTGAGTCTGAGTGAACTCCTGGAGTTGGTGATGGACAGGGAGGCCTGGCGTGCTGCGATTCATGGGGTCGCAAAGAGTCGGACATGACTGAGCGACTGAACTGAACTGATACATTCCTGGAGCCCTTGATGTACTAGATACATTTTTGAATCTGCAAGAGGGGTTAATATATAGTATGCCGGAGTTCCCAAACTTATTTAATCAAGGAATCCTGTTTTCATGGAACTGATATTCTGAAGAATTTAATATTGGGAAAATCCTGGTAAACATTTTGGAAAATTCTACATACAGAGTCTTTCAAAGTGTTACCATGGAATTAGTTCTAATCCTATTTAATTTGTGTTGCCATTCTACTAGCAAGTAAAATCTTGTTTTCAGAGTTCTGTTTGTTTTTTGTTAGTTTCGATTTAGATTTGATTTATTTAATTTTTTAAATTAGGTTTTGTAAAATCATCTTAAGATATTATCTTACTCTAGTATTTGAAAAAAGTTGGATACAGAGTCAGACTGGCCTGAGTTTGCTACACTTAGGTGATTTTTGGCAATTTACCTTTCTAACTGTCTCTTTGTTTATAAAGATTGTTTTCTATTGCTCTTGTTGTTTTAGTGGAAGGTATTTTATATATTTAGGTTGAATATACCCTCTTCATCCTGAATATGTAATAAATATACAAAATATCTTCCACTGTACCTGGAAAATAATATTGTTTATCAAACATTAATCTCATTTTTTCTTACTTTCTTCTTGACCTCTTTTACCCGAAGACAGGGGCACTCCTGTCTCTAAGCTTTCTTTTCACTTACCATCAGATATATTGAAACTTAAAGCATGCTCAGTTCTGACCGTTACATCCAAGTAGTCTTAAATTAACTTGTGAATGCAATGTTAGATGGAAATATTGTGTTAGAAAGACAGTAACTAATTTGAAAATTTAGCTACATGAACTTTATTAAAAGGTTTTTTTTATGCTTTCAGGAAGCAATTAATTTACTCGAACCAATGACAAATGACCCTGTGAACTATGTGAGGCAAGGAGCTCTCATAGCTTCGGCTCTCATCATGATCCAGCAGACTGAAATCACCTGTCCAAAGGTGAGTGGACAAAAATATTCTCTAGGAGAGAACTGGTTCAGACTTTTCTTTAGTAGTTTATCTTCTCTTGAGTACATTTTTACCTCAGATATTGTGAACACAGTGCATAGGAAGTAAAGAAGTAGGAGAATGGGAAAGCTTTAAGTATGTAATATTCTTTGAATGCATTTTTTATAAATTTATGGTCACTTTGTTAATTCAGCTACATAGCCATACTTGAAAAATTAGAACTCATGGGTTGGCAAAATCATAAAAATCAACTTTAATTTCTGCCTTCTGTTGTCCTTTTAAAATTTGTTCAGCGGAATGACCTGTTCCTCTAATACATGATACAAACTCAGTGGTCCATGACTTTTTTGGTCCGTCCTCTGAGGCAATAAAAAGTTCTTCAGTCACTTTATATAGTGTATACAGTCTCAGTTAAGAAAGGAGCTCATCCAGATTCTCTGTAGGAATGTCGTTGCCTTCATTGGAGAGCCCTTGGTCAGGTTTTCAAGTGGCTCCAGGAAGACTTTCTTTCTTTATCCACAACTCTTGCATATTTTTCCCTTCCTGCAGGTCGGATTGTAATGTTTCATTGCAGCTTTGCTTGCCTCTTCCTCTCTCTCCCTCCTTCCTTTTCTTCTCCCTCCCTCTTGCATTGCTTGTGCCTCAGTCAGTAGCAAAGGCCTCTCACTTCATGTGTCAGATGTCAGTGCACAGTGACCACTGATCATATTAAGCCCACCGCGTAGTCTCCCTGAAGCCCATTTCTAGGCTTGGAGTTGGGAGGAGGAAAGACTTAAAGCCCAGCTTTCCCCATTCAAGCCCTTTTCACATATCCTTCTATCATCTTCCTCACACAGACCATATGGGTGACTCTGTAACAGATTTCAAGGCATCTATTTTAAAATCTCATGGGGTCTCCTCTCAGACCTTATTTCAGACTTGTATCTAATGTATCTTGGCAGCTCAGCCAGAACTTCTCATTTTGTTGAGAAACAGATGATGTATAGATCTTATTTACATATACTAAAATTACCATGTTTGACATAATGTAATAGATGTATATAGTTTATGCAGTAATTTCAGATCTTTTGATTCTTAATTTAAACTTAGGGCATTTAACAAGCTTGTATTATTTCTGCTTCTGTATGAGAAGCAGTGAAAGAGTAACAACAGAAAATGCCATTGGTATACTGTGTTTTTGCTCATCAGGTAGATTTATTTTCAGCAAAGTAGATAGACTGGGAAGGGGGAAAGGGAGGGTGAAGGAGAAAAATAATTTTAGAATTCATTGATTATTCTGTGAAACTTTGTTCAATAAATTTCAGTTTCTGAGCAGTTGCTATCATTTTTGTCGCTGTTTTTTTTTTTTTTTAATCCAGTTCTACTCTTTCAAAATCATTTCTAAGACTTCTAAAAACTGGATTATTGCAGAAATAGAATCAAACTTCGCATCCTGTTTTAATAATATATTACTTCTAGAACATCTTTTCAAACAGACCACATTTCTTTTTGGGTTTTGTTTTTAACAGCAGTTATAATATGAGTAGCTTTTGCATCTTTTATGTCTGCTTTTGATCATCTGTTGATCTTTGTTATCCAACTGAGTAATGTCATTAAAGAAGGAAGTTTGGTCATGGAATGCATCTCCCCTAACAGTAATATACAGATATTTATTCACTTTTATTCTGTTACTTTCATGTTTATGTATTATGAACATGACAAATGTTTTACCATCTTCCCATCCTCTGCTGTAGGATTTCACTGATTTGATTTTATAACCATAAACTGTGTACCAACAATGGCCAAGTACTAATAAGTAAAACTTTTTCATATTTAGAAAAAGTTAAAAAGAATGCAGCAATTAGAATAATTATTCTTTTGTAATCATTCATAAACATTTGTTGAACCAAGTCTTAGCTGATGTGAATATGTGGAACACATTTCCATCTTCACATTGTATCAGAATCTTTGGTATTGATTCAGAATGTTGAAATGTAGTTATACCTGGTAGCCAATGCCATTAATATAAATTCTTTGGGGGAAGGTTAAGTGTGTACCCCAATGACAAAAAAGCAAAACTTTATACAACAAATGTTCTTTCTGGAAACACTATCCCTTAGAGTGAAATTGTTATTCAGTTCATAAATCCTTAAAGTTTAAGTTCTGTTTCGTTGTTTTCTGCTCTGAAGCATATGATCAAGAGCTTTGTAGACTATAGTTTATATCATCTCTCTTTTATCTGATAATTGCCAAGAAGATAACATTGATATTCTGGGAATTCCCTGGTGAGCCAGTGGTTAGGACTCCATACTTCCACTGCAGAGAAACTGGTCAGGGAACTAAGATCCTGCAAGCCTCACAGCGAGGCAAAGAAAAAAAGATATTCTCTCAGGGTGGTATGTGTTATTGCTGAAAAGAAACAACTGTTAACAAGCTTGAAGAGAAGTAAGTTCTCAAGGCTACAGGTTCCTAGTCACAAGGTTACAACCAGTCCATGAAATAAAGTGAAAATGCCTTGAAATCAAAAGTCACGTGTTAATTTAATCAAACTATAACCCTTTCCTCAAAGGAATCCAGAAGAGATATTTCTGAGCCATTTTGTGAGATTCTCAATGGAAATTTCCAAAGGAAATGTTTTTTATGTAATCATGATCTATATCACATCCTTTTATAGAATGCTGTCTTTACACTAAGCTCTACACACTGTGGTCTTAGTTGAACTAACTCCAGTACATCTTTGCTTTTCTTCTGCCGGTTTCTTACTCTCACAGACATAGGCCTAAGAACCTGCACACCCTTTTGCGTGATTACAGACCCAATTTAAAAAGCTGTTATACCAGAGGATCAGAACCATTTAACTAGAATAATGTTCTTTTATAGATCTTTGGAGTTATTTTGTCTCCAAAACCAAACTCTTTATGAAGAATCTATCTTCTGTTTTTCTTATTAAATGAACTCCACTGTTAGCAGTTACTTGAACATGTATATAGCAAGTAACATACATAGAATCAGATAAAAATGTTGAAGTGTAAGAATAGGTTCTAGTGCTCATCCTTGTCCAGTATCATCAAACCTAAGACCTGCTACAAGGAAGCTTCTCCCACCACTGACATGTACCTCTTCTGTAAGTAGGATCATATTTGGCCACGTTTGATAAGCTTTTGCAGTTCTACAATAAATCGGCATCAACTTTTATAAGGTTTATTTTGCAGCATAACACATTTGTAAATAGAAATCTATATTACATACTATTGCCTTAAGTAAGAGAGGATTTAGACACTACAAGTGTTGGTGGTAATATAAAGATAAGGCACAGGCAACTAACATGAACAAAATAATGCTAATAAAATTGAGGAGGAAGCTAGAAACATGATTTGGTATATTGATAGGAGGAAATTATAATAGCACTGCCAGGAATATCTTGAAAAAGGAGAAAGATAATTTTCACTTTAGTCACATAAAGTTTGAGATTATAGCAAGTCATTTGGAGATAAGATGAGAACATAGGAAAATAATCAGAACGAAAGAAAAAAATAGGAGCCAGTCCAGATAAATTATGTAAGTCCAGAGCCCTTTATCTGCAATTCCAAATTCCAGAAAACTCTAAAAACTAAGAATTTTCTTTGTTTTTAAACTCATTTGGCTGTAAAATCTAACCTCGTATGAACATGTTTATAGCCTTTGTCCCATTTGGTAAATATTCAGTCATTTTGCTGCTTCAGAAATACTAATTTGGTTAATTATGGAATACTACCCCCATACTCCACTGAGGTTATTGCATAGTTAATGGTTTATGCACCATGTTAACTGTGAATTCTGAATTCCAAAATTCATTTAGTCTCAAGGATTTTGTGGAAGGAATTAAGAGACCTAGTTGAAGTCATAAGAGCTAACGTATTATTGTAGAAAGATAAAAGGGGACAAGAAAAACCCTCTGAAACTGATCCCTCGATGTAAAGCTTCATTTCTATATCCTGGAAAACTGAAGGAAAAAAAAGAGAGAGGAAGAGACATACCTAGGTGATAAGTAACAACAGAAAAGACTCAGTGTAATTTTATTCTCTTCTCCCCTCTACCTTTATTTTTCTCTCTGGCATACAAGCATGGGTTACTTTTTTTTCCCCCAACAGTATAAGGTGTATAGAATTAAAAACATGATGAATGTTTAAAATGTAGGAATTTGGAGAGCATAGACTTTAATCAAGCACAGCAGAAAGCATGGATCACATCATTGTCTGAAATTTAATTATCTTTTCTTTGAGATTATCATGATATAAAATGGGAAGTTAATATCACTTTATTCTACAAATTCTAATTTGTTTTCTGTGGGGGCCATATTATTCATACTGATAAAGTTGAGTCAGAAAATCATGATCCTTAGCCATGAAATTCTTTTTTTTTTTTTTTCACTTTAAGCCAAGTCTTTGTTTTCAAGAAAAAAGTGCATTCTCATTTCCTGTTCTTGGCATAAGTTTTAATCACTTCCAGTGGAACCAAAGCCTCCGGAACCCCTTTCAGTGTCATCTAAAATTTGAACTTCCTCTGTTTCTGGGTAAAATATCCGTTCACAAATGAGCTGTGCAGTTTGATCACTGTTTTTGACTTCAAACTTCTCTTTGTCAAAATTAAACAAGACAACACCAACATTTCCTCTGTAATCTTCATCTATGACACCAGCTCCTACATCTATGAAGTGTTTTGCTGCCAAGCCAGAATGAGGAGCCACTCTTCCATAGCACCCAGAAGGAAGGGCTATCTGAATGTCAGTTTTCACAAGCACTTTCTCCATCGGTGGTACTGTGTAATCATAGGCGCTATACAGGTCGTAGCCCGCGGCGTGCGCGGACCCCTTGGTGGGGGCTGTGGCGTGCTCTGAGAGCTGGGCAAAGCGGAGATGCATATCTCCCGCCTCCGTGGCCCAGGCCCACTTGCTGGGGGAGACGATTTGTGCCTCTTGTGAGCAGGGCATGGCAGCGTAGAACGTGGGCACAAGAGGGAGCAGGGGGAACAAGAGCTGAAATTCTTTATGAAGATCATAATAATGAAAATGAAGTCACTGCTGCATAAATAATAAAATGTGAGGAAAATTTTTAAGTGATAAACAAAAACTGGCTTTTTAAGTACTAGTCTACTTGATGTTAATTGGATAAACCCATTATGTATTTGTATTGATTTTTTTTTTTTAATTCCATCTTTCAGATGTTGTCTTCTTGTTTTGGGTGTGATTTTATATTTAAATTTTTCCTTATAATGTACATACAGTGCTTTGTCCAGTGTTTCTTTTTATAAGTTCATGAACCACTTCATAAACTGTTAGCACATAAAATTTCCATCCTATATAAGGTAATGTAAGTGTTCGTCTAAAATAAGTTCAGAATCAAAGGAATTTGACCTGTTGAACCAGAGTAAAGGCATCAAACCTTAGGATTTTTAAAGCTGGAAGGGAATTTGGTGATGATCTCATCATGCAGGGTTTTATAGTTAGAGAAAGTAAGATGTAGAGAAGTGGCCTGTTAATGGTCATAAGCTGGGCAGTGGCACAGTTAGCTCATTGTTTTCCCCATCACATTCTGTTGCTGCCTATGAATAAAAGTAAGCACCATTTTAAGAAGTATTGTTTTGTTAGAGGTAATAGTCATGGAGGACTGGTGGGATTCTTCTCTGGTATGGTAAGACAGCCATGCTTATTGAACTATACAATGCCTTTTACGCATTACTTTACGTATATATTACCTCATATGATCCTTACAACAGCCGTGTAGGTGTTACAATCCCTGTAGAGATGAAGAAACTGAAACTCGGAAAAGATCAGTATCGAGGACTTACCCAAACAGCTTATTAGAGCAGAGGTATTTATAGGCCAGTGTTGTCTGATCCTGTATTATAGTGCAGTGTGGCCTCCCAGACCAAGATAACTGAAAAGGTGAAGAGATTCTGAAAGAATATGTAGTGTAGATAAAATCATTATGTTAGGGAACTCAGATTCGGTATTTTCCGCTTTTGGCAGATTTGGGGAACTCCATAATCATTCCTTCTTGAACAAGCAGGCTTCTTTCTGAGTACCTACCATTTGAAAAGTGCTTGGTGGGAAAAGAGAAGTGTAAGACATGAAAGAAACTTAAATATTTCCTTTATTGTCACCCAAAAATCATAGGTACTTTAACAAGAACATATATTTTATAAATCCTGTTTTCTAATTATAAAAGTTAATATATGCTAATTTTAGAAAATACAGAAAATAATAAAGAAGCAAATAGAAATTACCCATAATCTCTCCCAAAATGTATCACCATGTGTGTTTCATTTTAGTGTGTTCTTTTGGTAAGAGTAATTATTACTCCTCAAAAAGTTAATGTGTGTGCATAATGAAAATCTGTATTGTATGTGTGAATATAAATCCAAAACATACTCATGCAGCTGCAGTGAAGAGTAGGTTGTTTTAAGGTAGAATGGAAGGACTATGCCCCACAGGAGCCCTGTAGGTAGATGGTGAGCAGAATAGCCCTAATTCACAGTGCAGTGAAAGCCTGTGTTCACTCACACAGTTTCAGCCTGCTGACTAACAGTGGTGCAGTACAAAATAGCATTCAGCATTCCCCCGAGTCTGAATCATCCACTGTGGAATGAGGACTGAAAACAGAACTGGTGCTCTGATACCAGAAAAGTCGTGACATCTGTGCTTCAACCATGGGACAGATCTGCTGTCAAATCTGGTCCAGATCCCCCTCTCTTTGCATGCTGTGAATCAGAATTTAGGTTTCGTTACCATTTGAGCAGTCTGTTCCCTGCTCTAAAATCACATGGCAAGGGAACAGAATTAGGCTGTAATTCTTTTTCTTGTTCCTTCAGGTGAATCAATTCAGACAACTGTATTCCAAAGTCATCAATGATAAACATGATGATGTCATGGCCAAGTTTGGCGCTATTCTGGCCCAGGGCATACTGGATGCAGGTAAATGTTTTTAAATCTTCTAGATTTATTTATCTCTTTAAACTAAATCTAATGAAATATCTGTTCTGACTATATGATGAAGTAGAAATTGAGTCTGAGACAAATTATTTCTGGAAAAAATTTGGAAATAATTTAGTACAGTTAAGGCTGCAAATTGTCAGGGTTTGAATCCCAGTCCCTTTACAGTCCTAGCTATATTTCCCCTCTTTATGTCTGTTTTCTTGTCTTGTAGAGTCTACCTCATAGTGTTGGGAGGATTAAAAATACATGTAAAGCAATTAAAACCATCCCAGTACCTTAGTAAAGTGTTTGATGAGTGTTGGCTGATTCTTTTAATTTTCTTAGTATGTATCAGTTTTAAACAAGTTGACATTGGAAATTTTTTGAGGAAAATAAGTTTTAGATAAATTCTAGCAGCCATATCATCCTAAAGTAAGGTATGTGCAATATCTGCCTAGTATGCATAGCACATTGTACTGGCTCCTGAATTCACATTTGTCATTACTATGCTATGGTTTGTTTCAGAAGAAATAGGCTGATAGAATGGTGTGTTTTAGGGCCTTGGACTTTGGGTTTATTTAGCAGCATGCTCTTTAACTGTTTGTTATTATTGGTGATATTTCACTCAGTAGAGTAGAAGGGAGTGAGCGTAACTATTTAATTATTAAAGTATGAGATTCTGTCTCTAACTGTACCTTATTCATGTATATAATATATGAATTATACATAAAAGAATAAAAAATTCTATATTTTTTATTAATCTTTGCTGATTTGGAAGGTAAAAAATAGTATCTCAAGGTTTTCATAGTAATTCTATTATTAGGTGAGCTCTCAAACTTATTAGTTATCTTAATTTCTTCTAATAACTGTTAACCATATTTACTACCACTATTTTATTGGTCAACTAGAAATGTGTTTATATTTCTAGTGAATGAGATCAGGAAAAAAAGCTGAATGTTTTGATAGCTTAGGTTTTTTTGGTTAACCTCTTCATATTTTCCACTTGGAGTATTTTTTAGTCATAGCAAGATTTTCAGTGTTCTTATTTTATGATTTTAGGCAATCTCCCTTGTAGATAAGGCTTTTTAAAAAATCTGTCTCCTTTCTAATTTGATTGTTTTACCTTTTTCTTGATTAAATTTATTAGATTTCTCTTCATATTTGTTTATATGCTACTGTTAGTCTTTCTGCCCCCTAGATTATTTTGGCTTGACTCTTATTTGCTTTATTTTCTCTCTCTTTCTTTTTTTTTTTTAAATAATGTTAGTGCAGTTTTCTAAGTTTCTAAGGCAAATACTCTTCTCTTTTAATCCATTTATCTAATGGCATTTGTTTTGTTTTAATTTTCCAAGAAGTTGAGAGTTTTCTGCTTAAATTTTTAGTGTTTAAGATACGGTTTATATTTTTCTCTTTTCAATTTAAAAATAGGTTATTGCAGCTGTATATAAATAAGGAAAATATTCTATGGATACTTCAGATGAAGTAAACCATTTCCGTTCTTGACAGTATTGATTCTCTTTTTCCTGTGGTTATAAACATTACAGACATTGACATGCCATAGTTTCTTCCTTCTCATTCTTTGCCACCTTTCAAGGATTTTATGTTATACTTACATTGTCATCGTTGTTGTTCAGTCACTAAGTCATGTCCAACTCTTTACAACCCCCATGAACTGCAGCACGACAGGCTTCCCTGTCCTTCACTGTCTCCCAGAGTTTGCTCAAACTCATGTCCATTGAGTCAGTAATGCCATCCAACCATCCATCCTCTGTCATCCCCTTCTCTTGCCCTCAGTCTTTCCCAACATCAGGGTGTTTTCCAGCGAGTCAGCTCTTTGCATCAGGTGGTCAAAGGACTGGGGTTTCAACTTCAGCATCAGTCCTTACAGCGAATATCCAAGGTTGACTTCCTTTAGGATTGGCTGGTTTGATCACCTTGCTGTCTAAGGGACTCTCAAGAGTTTTCTCCAGCACCACAATTCAGAAGCATCAGTTCATCAGCATCCAGCCTCCTTTGGGCTTCCCTGGTAGCTCGGCTGTTAAAGAATCCACCTACAGTGCAGGAGACCCTGGCGTTGGGAAGATCCCCTGGAGAAGGGATAGGCTACCCATTCCAGTATTCTTGGGCTTCCCTGGTTGCTCAGACGGTAAAGAATCTGCATGCAATGCAGGAGATCTGGGTTCGATCCTTGGATTGGGAATATCCCCTGGAGAAGGGAATGCCTACCCACTCCAGTATTCCTGCCTAGAGGATTCCATGGACAGAGAAGCCTGGCAGACTACAGTCCATTTGGTTGCAAAGAATTGGACACAACTGAATGACTTTCTCTTCACAGCCTTCTTTATGGTCCAACTCTCACATCCATACATGACTGCTGAAAAAACCATTGCTTTGACTATATGGACTTTTGATAACCAAGTGCTGTCTCTGCTTTTTAATACACCAAGTTTGTCATAGCTATTCTTCCAAGGAGCAAGCTTCTCTTAATTTTGTGGTTGCAGTCACCATCTGCATTGATTTTGGAACCCAAGAAAATGAAATCTGACACTCTTTTGACATTTTCCACATCTATTTGCCATGAAGTGATAGGATCTGATGCCATGATCTTAGTTTTTTTGAATATTGAGTTTTAAGCCGGCTTTTTCCTTCATCAAAAGGCTCTTTAGTTCTTCTTCACTTTCTGCCATTTGAGTGGCATCATCTGCATATCTGAAGCTGTTGACATTTCTCCCAGCAGTCTTGATATCAGCTTGTGATTTGTTGTCATGGCTCATAACAAATACATTCTCTTGTGAAATTATAGTTCTCAGTTTAGTCTTAGATTCATATTAAAATGAATTCTTGCTTACCACCATTTCTTTTATGCTGCTGCGTTTTCCAGGGTATCTGTACTAAGACTTGACACTTGACTGACTGGATTTTGTCAGTCTCTAGTATTCAGGTTCACCCTGTGGGTTTTGATAGATGCATGATGACATGTGTCCACCTTTACAGTATGATACGGAATAGTTGTACTGCCTTAAAAATCCTCTCTGCTCTAACCTTTCATCCCTCCCTCCCTCCTGTCTCCAGTCCCCTAGCAGCCACTAATCTTTTTTGCCATCTCTTAGCTTTAGTGTTTCCTTTTCTAGAATGTTATACAGTTGGAGTCATACAGTGTGTAGCCTTTTCAGATTGACTATTTTTGGTAATTGGTTTTTAAATAGGATTTAGAAGTAACATTTTACCACTCCATAATCTTTTATTTTTTCTTATAGCTGCTTCGTTTTGAATTTTATGATTTTACACTTCAACCCTTTACTCATTCATTCATTGGTTTTTACTAAATCAGAGTCATTTGTTAAGGAATTGGGGAGAGAACAGTTCTTCATTTTAGCTTTATTCTGCCATCTCTGCTAGAAGTCCTCTCTGTGTTTTCCCCTCCTTCCTCTTTGAACCCCTCTCTCCATCTGCCGCTTTTTGGTGTCTATTTGATCTGTGATGAGCTAATTAAATTTTGGTGCTTCTTTCCATTTCTTTCTAGTGTTATTAAAAGTTCTGTAGTGCCATGTTCACTACTAGGAGCATAAAATTATTTCCTTTCCCTTTTTCACTTTGCTTAAGAAAAAACAGTATTATGATTTGTCTCAGAAGTTAATGGTAGTAGAGAAAATTCAGAGAGGGAAACTTCAAAGAAATGAGTGAAGTTAAAGTTTATGAGAACTCACTCAATGATTTAGTCTCTTCATGGAGAAAAGCTGGAGATTAAGAAAGTTTATAGTTGAAGTTTATAAAACTGTGCAAATACTATCAGTAAAATAAACTTGCCCTTGTTTTATATTAATCTCACACTGTTAGAACCAAAGGCAGGTTTAGTTTCTAGTCTGAAGAAGATAGATTTCATTGAAATAAAAGGAAATTCAGCTTCAAAACTTAGGTCAAATATCACATTTTCTAGGAAGCCTTTCCTTCCCTTCTACCCTCTTCAGCCTCTGCCATGGGTTAGGTGAGCCTAGCTTTATACTAGTCATAATACTTTTATGCCTTATTTTAATTATCAAATTATCCATCTTCACTAGATTGAAGCTGCTTGGAATCTTTTTCAGCATTTTGTTCAGAATTCTCAATCCGTAGTAAGCATTCTGTGAATGTGAGGTCAGAATGGGGAGGAATATAAGCCAACAGTAAAAGAACTCATTCCTATTGGAAAAATACATTTAAAGTATACCTGATTTTTTCTAGGTAAGATCGTAAATGAAATATCTGTAAAGGAGTACTGAAAACATCTAGCTTATTTGGTTGAACAGTAGAACCCTGATTCTTACAAGAAATTAAAATGCTTTTTGGTTTAGTAAAGTTTGTACTCATTTCCTGATTCCAAGCAAAACGTGAAGGCATGTGTGAGATACTGAGATGAAATGGAATCAAGCAATGGAGATCCACAATTGGAATTCAGATTAGGATGTTGACCAGGCACAAACAAGCCCCGTTTTCATAGGCTATATTATATGAAGTACAAAGTTCGCATCCCAGAGTTCTGGGGTCCAACACTAACACTGTTGCTATAGACCAGAGGCAGCAACACCGTAGCCCATGGGCCATATCTGCCTTAAACATATGTTTTTGCCTGCCTAGCAAAATGTGCAAATGTTTGTCAGAAATCCAGATTCAAGTGTACTTTTAAAAACAAAATTACATGATGACCATGGACCTACACCCCGAGTAACATGTCCTCTCTAAACATGATATGAACTTCTCAGTTTGCTTCAGTCGTATTGCTTTCTCATTTGTTTCATGTTTGCAACCTCCAGAGCGTCCTAGAATCTCAGCCTTATGAGGGCCTGTAAAGATGTAGCTAACTGACACTTGGCCTTTAGTTCCTTTTTACTAGCTCTCAAACTGTACTTCTCTGTACTCCCTCAGGGAAGAGTCTAGGAGACATGGCAACTGGTAGATTAATAGGTCAGGTTCAAGCCCAAAATCTCTTCTGATTTAGTAGAATTAGCTCTGATTTGTTTTATATATTATGCTTCCTCCAAAAATTTTTTCAATAAAATCAAAGATTGGATATTACAATTTTTGTTTTGTTCATGGTAGTGCTCTAGTGCAGATGGGCAAATTCAAACTCTCATTTTGCCAGTGGGGCAAAAAAAACCTTTTAGAGGTAAAATGATTTGTATAAGATCACAAGCCTAGTTAATCTTGGTGCTACCTGAATTCAGACAATACTAAAGCAGAAAGACAAAAATAAGCAAGCAGTATCTACCTCTTGTCTTATGCTGTTGTTTGCAAATATGATATGTATTAAAATTTTGCTTTTCGTTTGTACATTAAAAGCCAGTGTACAATATAGATTAATATTTAATTTAGCATACAAGTTCTGATGTCCTTCAGGCTTAGTTTTTTAAAAAATGCCGTGTGTGTGTGTGTGTGTGTGTGTGTGTGTGTGTGTGTAGTCTCTGTCTCTGTATGTGTGTCTGTGTGTGTGTGTAAGTGTAAAGAAGTTTTCGATTACCCTGAGTCCAGCATTTCCTTTTGGAGACCCTTCATAGATCATTGGCTAATTCCAGTGACTTCATATTGGATTTTATGAACTATACGCTCAAACTAATCACCAAATTCTTTTCTACTGCAGCACTTAGAAATTTTAGTTTGCTCTGCTAGATTTATGTTCGTGATTTCTCTCCTTTTCTGCAGGTGGACATAATGTCACGATCTCCTTGCAGTCCAGAACTGGACACACCCATATGCCTTCTGTGGTTGGCGTCCTTGTCTTTACCCAGTTCTGGTTCTGGTTTCCTCTTTCACACTTCCTGTCATTGGCTTATACCCCTACCTGTGTCATTGGCCTGAACAAAGACTTAAAGGTATGTCTGCAAGAGCTCAGTTTTATAGTATATCTTTACTATATCCTGTTCACCACCCACTCATGAAAATTTTAAAGATTAGTTGGCATCTTATTAATAAAATATTTTCCCCTCAGACTGAATCACCTTACTGAAAGGAGTGTGTTGGTGGAAGTTTTGAAAATTAAGTCTCTTTACTAACAGTGTAACCTTGGGTAAATGAGTTACGAAATGGTGAGACAGGGCAAAGGCTTTATAATCATTGATGAACTTTATTTAATATTGAAGGTCTTTGAGAGCCGTTGTAGGATTTCATGCAGATAAATGACATGGTGAGATTTGCAGTTTAGAAACATCATTCTGGTATCAGTGGAAATTTGTTTCAATGCTGTTGTAACAGTCTGGGCAAGGGAGACCTAAACTAAATCTTACTAAGAAAGGAAGGTTAGAGACAGGGATATGCTCCACTGTTATGTGATGCTAGACTGTTTGCTAAAGGAAAGGATTGTTACTAAAGGGAAAACAAGATAGGTGGATGTCCCTTTGGTAGTGACAAAACAGGACCAGGGAGGTGAGGAGCTGGGGCAGTCATAGAATGAAACTAGTCACATAAGGCAAAGACCTAAGGTGATGCATCCCCTGTCATCACACTATTTTGAGGGGGGACTGGGGGTGGGGGTCGTGGTTTCACTTGTGTCTTTCTCAGTCCTTTGGCCCAGTGATTCACTTTCTTGGTCTTCCATCCTCTCAGAGGCTTTCTGACCTTTAGATAACTCTTAACGTTTGGTTATCACTGTTGTTAAAACATTCTTTAAGTTTTCAGGGTGGAAAAATTTTAGGTAAAGAAAATGATGGGTAAAGATTGAGTGTTTCACTGGATTGATTTTTTTTCTTCTTCTTCAGTATAGCTATATAGCCAATTAATTGTCTTATAAGTGTTTCAGTATTAACTACTCGTGTATATATATATTGAGCAGTTTGCTCTCTTAGAGCAAGAATCTTTTGGTTTCCCAATCTCTAACATTGTAGTTAAACATACAGTGTAATCTTAGGGACTTGTTCCTTTGGCACACAGTTTTGTGATCTCTGTTCATTCCTTACAATGAAAGTGGGATGGAAAAGGCAACGTTGCTTGTCCTAGTAAATGGGGTGCTTATTACCATTCCCTATCAATGCAAATTGGGTAAATAGAGGAAAATTCAGACTAGAGAACTTTAAATCTGGTCACCAAGTAATACAAAGCCAACTTTTCCATTAGGCTCATGCTAGACTCTGTAGTGTAAGGAAGGGACATGGAAGTTAGGGGTGCAGATTAGATAATCAGATGACACTACAAAAAAGGTAACAGTTGATCTGATGCTCACACCATGACTGGGACTTAACCCTCTGAAGCAGGGTGCATGGTAAAATGAAAAATGGGCACAGAGCTTCAAGAAAGTATAGGGAACCACAGTAGTTCTGTAAAGCCCCTCACAACTAACTCAGTGAAAGAAGACAGATGCCTTTAAGGGAAGTGTGGTAACATAATTGAACAGCTGTGTGATTTAATGTGAATTGAAACTTCTGGCATCCCTTTGCATCTGTGTGCTTATTTTGGGTATAGAAACCTTAAACCTTGATTTTGATTATTTTAATAAAGGGGAGGAATTCTCTTATTTCTTCAGATGCCAAAAGTTCAATATAAATCAAACTGTAAACCATCAACATTTGCGTATCCTGCCCCTCTGGAAGTACCAAAAGAAAAAGAAAAGGAAAAGGTAGGTCTTTTGTTACTTTGAGCACCATTTATACCTATATAAGAGCCGCTTAGTGTTTTACTTGGGTTTGTTTTAAATACTGTTATGTTTTAAAGTGGGTATTTTTAAAGTAATACTTCTTACGGTCAAATCCAGCGTTACATAAGAGTATGGAGTGAAAGCCCTTTTCTCTCCTGGTCATCCAGGTCCCGTGTTTCAGGGGTCATAATTTGTGAATCCTCCAAATGTTTTTTCTGCACATGTCAGTACTTTTTATACCGCAAATCATGTTTTCTACATACTGTTCTGCATCTTACTGTTTTCATTTTAGCGGTTCTTTTAATGTGTATTGATCTCGTTTTTTCCAAAGCTGCAGAGCAATCCCTTTGTGTGTATATTGTTTACCAGTTCCTTGTGTGATAGACATTTAAGGTTATTTCTGATTTGTCACTGTTACAGAAGAGACTGGGATAGAGTTTTTATACATGTGTATTTGTGCACTTGTACAAGTATATCCGTAAGTTAGGATCTTACATGTAGAATTGCTTAATCAAAAGTAATGCAAATTGTTAATTTTTATAAGTATTAACTGAATTTCCTTTCAAAATGGATATAACCAATTTATAGTCCTCCCAATGAGTATAAAGGTATTCAGTTAAACTATGGTAAAATTGAGAGCTGTGCTTGTCCCTGTAGTTTTCTCAGTAAAATTATCCTTTATGACACTTCAGGTTTAGGGAAATGACTTTTTCTCTTAAGAGAATATTCCATATTAGCCAGTTGATTGTTTGCTATAAATGTTATGGTTAAGTAGGGATAATTATGTAATTGACGAAATTTCCAGGTGATAGGTGATAGTGTCCTTTGATAATAGCATCTTGTTCATCAGATGTGTATCTAATTCATCAGCTGTGCCCCCCAACACCTTTGAGTCTAAAACAAGGGCAGCTTTGCACAATTACTGCCTAGCCTTTCAAGGTCCCTGTTTCACCTCTGGTTTCAGTGAGACCCATCAAGGATGATAATTCCAGGTTAACCACTTAGCCACTGTGGGTTACCATTGTAGGGCATCTAGCCCAGTGAGAGAGCTTTACAACCAAGTTTGGAGAAAATTTTTGTTTTCCAGTGCTTTCCCTATAAAGTAAAAAAGGATGCGGTACCCAAATCTCTGTCTCAGAAACTTACCATAGCAAATTAATATCTAAGGTATACTACAGATTAAAAAAAAAAAATTTAGAGCTATATTGGACACAAGCCTCTAGCAACTAAAGATTTACCTGATGACTGTAACAGTGAGTTATCCTTATATTCCCAGATTATTTTGTTCTTTTTGATTCTTTACTACCAGGAAACAATAGCATTGTAGAACGGAATTCTTACTGGGCTTGTGCATTTGTGTGTAAGTGAAAGTGTTAGTTGCTCAATTGTTGTGACCTTATGGACTGTAGCCTGCCAGGCTTTTCTATCCATGGCATTCTCCAGGCAAGAATACTGGAGTGGGTTGTCAGTCTCTTCTCCAGAGGATCTTCCTGACCCAGGGATTGAACCTGGGTCTCCTGCATTGCAGGCAGATTCTTGACCCTCTGAAGTACTAGGGAAGCCCGTGTAAGTATTACAACAGTTTACTCTGTTCACTCCTCTAGGTTTCTACTGCTGTGTTATCTATAACTGCCAAGGCTAAAAAGAAGGAAAAAGAAAAGGAAAAAAAGGAAGAGGAGAAAATGGAAGTGGTGGGTATAACTTTCTGGTGATATGGGTTGATGTAGCTGTCTCTGTTATGGTCCAGATTCTTCCTTAGGTGAACATTGTTATACCTTGCTCTTGACTTCCTTTAAATAATTATCCTGTTCAAGCATGGAAACCCGTAAAATTTTAATTGAAAGAGACTTTAGAAATTAAACTCATTCATGGGAATAATAGTAGGGTACGAATCAAGAATGAGTTCTTGGAAGGAATGACAACTAAAATGGGTTTTGAAGGGCAGAGTATGATTTTCATCAGACAGTGCGGTGCTGGTAGGAGAAAGAAAAGCCCTTTCAGGCAAAGGCAACATCATTTATTTAAATATCTCTGCTAATGGAAAAACCTTCTTACCCTTTTCAATTAAGTTAAATATCACTCTCATCCCCAAGCAGTTATCATCTCTCTCTTCTGAGTCTGGCATCATTTTGGTTCTATTTCCATTATATCTAATCCTAACTACCTTTTGCACCTGATAGTTGCTCAGTAAATTTATTAAACAGTGCTGTAGAACAGAAGTGAATCTTTATGGGACTATATTTTTTTCCTCCCTGTAGGATGAGGCAGAGAAAAAGGAAGAAAAAGAGAAGAAAAAAGAACCTGAGCCAAACTTCCAGTTATTGGATAACCCAGCCCGAGTTATGCCTGCCCAGCTTAAGGTCCTAAGCATGCTGGAGACCTGTAGATACCAGCCTTTCAAACCCGTAAGTTACCAATGGCCCTTAGTTATATACCAGTAGGATATTAATCTATAAGGTAATGGAATCTTTATAGAGAAGGATAAATTGCCCAAATGTTGGAAACAGCTCTCTAGTACTAATAAATCTCTTAGCAAAAGCAAACATACCCTTCCATTCATACAGATTTGGATTCTTGACTTTTGTGTAACCATTCATCTACCAAAGGTTTACATCATAGAGTTACTAATACAGCATAGTGATTAGGACCATGGACTCTGGAGCTGGACATCTTGAGTTTAAATCCTGATTCTACCACTTCCAGCCTGTGTGAAATCCTTTCTCCATCAGTTTTCACTGCTATAAAATAAGAATTACCATCCCTAACTCACGAGAATGTGATTGAACAACGTAATATACAAGCGTATACAAGCTTGTATGTAAGCATATACAGTTAATACACAAGCACAAGAATGTTCTGTTTTACAGTTAGATAAGGATCTTCATGCCACCTAATTTATTCTAGGGCAGAAAGTTTCATGTTAGAAACAAATGCTGATCAGAAATTTGAGCATGATAATGTCTTTCTTTTTTGGGTTCTTATATCTTGCAAACTGGAGAACCGTTAGTAGACACACTTAGTAAATTCAAATCCTGGACCAAGCTGAAATGTCATAGATAAGATTTCTAGATCCTTCTGGAAAAGTAAACCCATTATTATCAGCTTGAAGGTGTTCCCTGCTGGTGGTGACAACTCTTACAATTGTGAGTCAGGGTCTTACCTGACTATAGATTATCAGGAAACAAGGGCAGAGGATAGAAGATAGCTATATTTAATGGAAGAGCTGGAACTGGGTGAAACTGAGTTTATATTGCAACTCTGCCATGCCTTAGCTGTGTGACTGAGACACCTCATTTAATTGCTTCCTGTTTGTTTCCTCATCTAATAATCGGAATGGTGATACTACCTACCACTCAGGAATATTGTTAAGATTAAATAGGTTGTTATGTGTGAAATACCTAAAACAATATCTATAGGTGGTAAATCCTCAGTAGCTATTACTTGGTTATGGTGACAAGTCATCAGACATCTGTGGGTAGCAGGCAGTAAGGCCAGGAAGGATAGAACAGTTTGAAGGTCTTCTCCCACCTCCTATTAATCTTGCATTCAGTTCAGTTCACTTCAGTCGCTCAGTCGTGTCTGACTCTTTGCGACCCCATGAATTGCAGCACGCCAGGCCTCCCTGTCTATCACCAACTCCAGGAGTTCACTCAAACTCACGGCCCTCGAGTCGGTGATGCCATCCAGCCATCTCATCCTCTGTCGTCCCCTTCTCCTCCTGCCCCCAATCCCTCCCAGCATCAGAGTCTTTTCCAATGAGTCAACTCTTCACATGAGGTGGCCAAAGTACTGGAGTTTCAGCTTCAGCATCATTCCTTCCAAAGAACACCCAGGACTGATCTCCTTTAGAATGGACTGGTTGGATCTCCTTGCAGTCCAAGGGACTCTCAAGAGTCTTCTCCAACACCACAGTTCAAAAGCATGAATTCTTTGGTGCTTAGCCTTCTTCACAGTCCAACTCTCACATCCATACATGACTGCTGGAAAAACCATAGCCTTGACTAGACGGACCTTAGTCGGCAAAGTAATGTCTCTGCTTTTGAATTTGTTATCTAGGTTGGTCATAAGTTTCCTTCCAAGGAGTAAGCGTCTTTTAATTTCATGGCTGCAGTCACCATCTGCAGTGATTTTGGAGCCCCCCAAAATAAAGTCTGACACTGTTTCCACTGTTTCCCCATCTATTTCCCATGAAGTGATGGGATCGGATGCCATGATCTTCGTTTTCTGAATGTTGAGCTTTAAGCCAACTTTTTCACTCTCCTCTTTGACTTTCATCAAGAGGCCTTTTAGTTCCTCTTCACTTTCTGCCATAAGGGTGGTGTCATCTGCGTATCTGAGGTTATTGATACTTCACCCGGCAATCTTGATTCCAGTTTGTGCTTCCTCCAGCCCAGAGTTTTTCATGATGTATTCTGCATATAGGTTAAATAAGCAGGGTGACAATATACAGCCTTGGCGTACTCCTTTTCCTATTTGGAACCAGTCTGTTGTTTCATGTCCAGTTCTAACTGTTGCTTCCTGATTGGGACCCAGTACTACTTGGCCTGTAATGTTGAATGAATTAATTGGTAGTACCACCAGTGGAGAAGGGAATGGCAACCCACTCCAGTATTCTTGCCTAGAGAATCCCATGCACAGAGGAGAGCCTAGTGGGCTACAGTCCGTGGGGTTGCAAAGAGTCGGACACAACTGAACGACTTTCACTCACTCACCAGTGGACACGTTATATTAGTCACTGTCTAATCTACAACCCACCTCACCTAAGTGACGTGTTTCTAGAAAATATATTCTAACAGCATACTTTCAAAACTGCTCTTGCCAAAACAGCTGTATTAGTGCACAACCAGTGAACACTTTAAGCACACACAAGACACCCAGTGATTTTGACAGTTACGAAGAACTAAAGACAGCAAAGTATATGCTCAGTGTCATGACACCATATGAGGAGGCTGGTTTGCCTCAGCTGGAACTTAAATGATTGTTAAAGCTTTGCTCAAATCGGAGGAAGCTGTAACAGTTGTTCACTTATGAGCCAAAATATATTTCCTATGTCTGTGCCTGGCTGGCTGTTGAAGGTAGGACCCCAGTCGTACACATAGCCCCTCAGCAAAGACTGAGAGACTTATTCCAAGTATTTAAGGAACTCCCTCACTAGTTATTAGCTGTCCGGTCAGATAACTGAGAGATTTCAGTGGTCACATACAACAAAAATACTTTCTAGAAAAGTCACAAAACATAACTCTTTTTTTAATGGGCAAAGGATTTGAATAGGCATTTCTCCAAAGAAGATTTACAAATGGCCAAAAGCACATGAAGACTCTCAACATCATTCATCGTAAGGGAAATGTAAATCAAAACCACAGAGAGATGCTTCATCATACCTACTAGTATACCTGTAATCAAAAAGACAGACAGTAAATTTTAGATTACAGTTAGCAAGGATGTAGGAAATTGGAGCCTCAGGCGGCACTGGTGTAGGAGTGCACAGTGTTGGTGCAGCCCCTATGGAAACCGATTTGACAGTTCCTTGAAAAATTAAACACAGGCGCATCATGTGACCCAGCAGTTCCACTCCTTGGTATATGCCCAAGAGAAAGAAAACCATGTCCACGCAAACACTTGTACACTGATGTTTCTATCAGCTTTACACATAATAGCCAAAAGGTATAAACAACTCAGATGTCCAACAAGTGGTGGGTGAATAAATAAAAATGATATGCACAATGGGATTTTATTCAGCCAAAAGAAATGACATAGTGATATATACTGCACCATGTTTGAACCTAAAAACATTATCCTAAATGAGAAAAGCCAGACACAAAAGACCACATGTTGTATGATTCTGTTTATTTGAGATGTCCAAAACAGACGAATCCATAGAAACAGAAGTTGTTTTAATGGTTACAAGGGCTGGAAGTAGGGAAAAATGAAGAATTACTGCTAATAGATACAGAATTTCTTTTAGATTAAACATTCATCAGAATATTCTCTTCAATTAGATAGTGGAAGTGGTTGCATGACTTTGTGAATATACTTTTTAAAAAAACCCCACTGAATTGTGTACTTAAAAGCGTTAATTTATATTATGTGAATTATATCTCAATTTTGGAAAAAAGACTGCCTCTGTGTGTTTGTGGTAAAGAAAAGAGTACCCCCTGACTCATCTCCTCTAGTACCATGCTGGCAGGGTCATCAGCTCCTTCCTCAGACTTTGCATTTAATCTTGAAAATGGGTTGTAGTCCTCCTATTTCCTGTCCATCTTAAAAGACGCCTTACAGAGAGTGTGGAGCTTTTGGCAGCAGGAGGTATCCCATTGCCTCCGTCTTCAGTTGTCACTAGCCTTCTCAGAACACAGGCTATCGTGTATCTTATTTTCTTACTAGAGAATGTGTGAGCTCTCTAACATATAAGGCATTAATAAACCTAGACCATGTAGGCATGGAAAGCTCTTCCTATATGTTGGTTATGCTGCAGGCTTTGGGCTGGAGCATTCCAGTTAAGCATGAAATAGTACTGTTACAACCCTAGAGCCAGTATTTCCAAAATGCAGGACGTCCTTTGCTGAATCTCCATTGGTCCTTTAGAGGTTCATACACACTTTTAGACCATGGAGTATTAAGATAGTGGCCAAGTAACTCTGTTCTTGGGTGAATATTGGTAGTCAAGTCAGGGACCATTCATAAAATGGCTTTTTTTCAAGAAAACTTTTTAAGGAAAGGGGTTATAGATTAATATGTATGGATATGTGTGTATTGAGACAGGGGAAGCAGTTTAGAAATTCATGCAGGCACACCAGTTTTATAGCATGGCAGAGCAGGGTTCTGATGGGTAAAAAATTAGATTAGGTTGAACTGCAGAGATGCTTATACATATGTGAATCATTTGACTAATGTGCTTGGGCTTCTTTTCCTTCCCAGTAATGTGCTTTGGTAGAAATGTGTTTTTTCCAGATGTGCCCTCCACTGTTGACTGATTTAATTACAGAGAGCAGCTTTCCATTTCCTTTGACACAGGCAAGCAAATAGAATAAGATTGGTACACCAGAGATGGGCGAACAGTTTGGTGCTTGAATTTACCCTTTGCTAATATGTTTGGGAGAGGGCTTAATAGAATTGCTTCTACATTCTACTTCCCTTTTATTTCCCATCTAGTTTTTCACTGTCTTGCATCACAATGATTTGTATATTAAAATGAAAAACACTCAGATATTTGTGATATTTATATTGTTCTGTCATTCTAAAATTTCTGGAGAAAAATACTCTTTTCATTTATAAATTGTCTTTTGTGTCCAAAATGATGCTTTTCACACAAATGATAAAAGGATCTATTAGATTGTGTGTCTTAAACTTTAGCATGCATAAAAATCACCTGAGGATCTTGTTAAAACACAGATTCAGAATTCTAAAGTAGGGCTAAGTTTTCTGCATTTCTGACAAGCTCTGACATGATAATGGTGCTACTGGCCCAGGACCACATGTTGAGTGGCACGGCATTAGACTGCCTCGTTGGATAGTAAACGTTTTCCTGCAGTCCAGCTGAGGCCAGTATAGTACTAGATAACGCTTCTTAAATCGGGATGCATCGTCCAGACAGAGCAACACCACGTGTTCCACCCTCCAGAGCCACTGGGTTAGATTTGCAGATACTCCTGTAGCCGACAGTTATCTTTATCCTTTGTTATGTACACTGGCAGTGCTGTCCACGGTCAGTACTCAGACTAACCTGAAGGAATAGATGAGGAAGATATTATTAGCCCCATCTTACAGTTGAACAGTTAAGTTACTGGTGTAGCATCACACAGGGACAAATGCCAAGTTTCCTGACTGTCATCTAGGAGAGTGTAGTTCCAGTTTTCTACTTCCAAATCATTCTCATTCTCTTGGGGTACCATTTAACAAGTAAGCACTCAAGATTGTGGAGCATTCTGGAAATACGAGTGGAGCTTGAGCATCTTCATTCCTTGCTCTGTTTAATAGCTGTCCATTGGAGGCATCATCATTCTGAAGGATACCAGTGAAGACGTTGAAGAGCTGGTGGAACCCGTGGCAGCTCATGGCCCAAAAATTGAGGAGGAAGAACAGGAGCCAGAACCCCCAGAACCATTTGAGTATATTGATGACTAAGGACCAGAGGTGCGTGTGGAGCAAAATTGTGTACTGCGAGAAGTCTCTCTCTCGTTCTTCACAAATGATTTTACAAGGATCTGGTCTCACTTTCCCCTTCTGTTCTTAATCCCTATTTATGTAATGACATTAAAACTTCTTTATTTAACTTCTTCCTGAATATGTAACCACCAATTCCTTTTTCTTTTTTTCTTGATTCTCTCCCCTAGTCTAGTGTTCTGCCAGTTCTATTCAAAGTGGCTGGTCTGCAAACTGTTTTCATAGGTCCCTGAGGAAGGGGCTTGCTCCAGCATGTAACTCAGTTCTTCACTCATCAAAAAACCTTGCTATCCCCTAACCCCCCCAAAAATCAGCTGAACTGACTGGCCGCTCAGTAATGGAGTTGATTTCCATTCTGATGTAAGCTCCTTCTTGTGGATCAGTTATAGTTTGTGGACTGGCACTGTTCTGTGGATCCCACTTTGAGTAGCACAGGTCTGAATTTCTCATGATTCTTCTCTCTTTCCTTTGGTAATACTTCTGGCTGTAAAAGCCTTACTATTCATTTATTCAGTGAAGTTACTGAACATCTAATATGTATAAGACAATAGTGCTTATAGGTACTTATGGTCAGTTAGACTGTAAACAAAGCTTTGTCCAGTTGAAAAAGATAATTATTATGCCAGTTTCCTAACCATGTTGAAGGGGATTTTTAGGTGCAAAGACTGTAATTTCACAAAATTATCATTCTACTCCTCTATTTCTTTTTCAAGTGGGTGTTACATGTTTGAAGATGCAATTCCCTGGTGGCTCAGATGATAAAAAATCCACGCATAGTGCAGAAAACCTGGGTTCAGTCCCTGGGTTGGGAAGATACCCTGGAGGAGGGCATGGCAACCCACTCCAGTGTTCTTGCCTGGAGAATCCCCATGGGCAGAGGAGCCTAGAGGGCTACAGTTCATGGGGTCACAAAGAGTCTGACACGACTGAGCAGCTAAGCACACACAAACTGTATAATCAAAGTTCTCTAATCCCACCGTAGGACAAATAGGTTGTAAAACAAACATGAATTGTACTCTTCAAAGAAGATTAGAATAGTATCATTATGACAAAGGAAAAATACATTTTAAATGTCATATTGCAGATCTAGCTCCATAAGTAACAATTAATTAAAGCTTTCTCAGATAAATAATTAAGGCAGAAACCCTGCTCTTAGTAGAAACATATAGTCAGACCCCTAAGAGACAATTTGCAGATTTATAACCTCCCTTCCTGCTTTTGAAAATTACCTTTCAGCTCTTAATGGTTTCCTAAGCTTTACCCAACCAGCACACGGCAGTATTAATACCCTGAGCTCTCAGTTTGTGTGCAGAACTGAGCTTACATTAGCCCCTGGCAGCCTTTCACAATCCCCTACTGAAAACCTCCCAATTAAGTCTTTCAGAGCTGTGAGCTACCAGATGGTGTAGACGTTTTCAGTTGGAAATTGGATTCTTGTTAGTTTTTAAAAGGGGAAAACATTCAGTCTAATAAGAATTTGAAAGCTGTATTGTGTCTTAGCAAACTGGCATATTAGGACTGTATCAGCAGGGTTAGGGGCTCGTTTTCTTTTGTTTTGTTTTGTTTTGTTATGTCTTGGCTGCACGAGGCCACATGCCGGATCCTAGTTCCCAGACCAGGGATCCCAAATTTGTGCACCCTGTGGTGGAAGTGTGACGTCTTAACCATTGGACTGCCAGGAAAGTCCCTAGGGGCTAGCTTTAAACTTCAACATCTAATGTCTTTGGGGTTTTTTGTTTTTGTTTTTGTTTTTAAATGTTTTTTTAAATTAAGAGTAACCCTAGCTTCTCCCTCTCCCCGCTACCCCAGGATCTTATTGCTCACCTGAAGAAGATTGTCCAGGCTCGTATTGGAAATGCCTGTGAGGAAATTTATGCTGAGACCTGCTATTCACTGCATGTATCATTGCCTCTGTGCTGACCTTGTCTGCAAGTCTTTGGTTGAAGAGATGGTATATGACTAGTGTTCTCTTTCACACAACTTGGTTTTCAAATAAATATATTAAGATCTTCAGATGGACAAGGACTTCTTGTTTGTTTTTCAGCCTGGATTGTAAATAAATGGATCAAATACTATTCTCCCCACCATGAAACCCCTGAACCCAAAGAGCTGAATCTGATTCCTGGGGTGAATAGGCATGACTTTAATATCAGTGAAGCAGTTAAACTATTTTATAAATTATTTGAAAAATAATGGGAAAAAAATAAAAACAACCACCTTTGTTTATTCAGTTCAGTTCATTTCAGTCACTCAGTCGTGTCCAACTCTTCACGACCCCATGGACCACAGCACACCAGACTTCCCTGTCCATCACCAACTCCTAGAGTTTATTCAAACTCATGTCCATTGACTTGGTGATGCCATCCAACCATCTCATCCTCTGTCATCCCCTTCTCCTGCCTTCAATCTTTCCCAGCATTAGGGTCTTTTCCAATGAGTCAGCTCTTCGCATGACGTGGCCAAAGTATTGGAGTTTCAGCTTCAACATCAGTCCTTCTAGTGAACACCCAGGACTGATCTCCTTTAGGATGGACTGCTTGGATCTCCTTGCAGTCCAAGGGACTCTCAAGAGTCTTCTCCAACACCACAGTTCAAAAGCATCAATTCTTTGGTGCTCAGCTTTCTTTATAGTTGAATTCTCACATCCATACATGACTACTGGAAAAACCATAGCCTTGACAAGATGGACCTTTGTTGGCAAAGTAATGTCTCTTTTTAATATGCTGTCTAGGATGGTCATAGCTTTTCTTCCAGAGGTAAGTACCTCCTGGCTGCAGTCACCATCTGCAGTGATTTTGGAGCCCAAGAAAATAAAGTTAGCCACTGTTTCCACTGTTTCCCCATCCATTTGCCATGAAGTGATGGGACCAGATGCCATGATCTTAGTTTTCTGAATGTTGAGCTTTAAGCCAACTTTTTTAGTGTCTTTCACTTTCATCAGGAGGCTCTTTAGTTTTTCACTTGCTGCCATAAGGGTAGTGTCATCTGCATATCTGAGGTTATTGATACTTCTCCCGACAATCTTGATTCCCACTTGGGCTTCATCCAGCCCAGGGTTTCTCATGATGTACTATGCATATAAGTTAAATAAGCGGAGTGACAGTATACAGCCTTGATGTACTCCTTTTCTTATTTGGAACCAGTCTGTTCCAAGTCCAGTTCTAACTGTTGCTTCCTGACCTGCCTACAGATTTCTCAAGAGGCAGGTCAGGTGGTCTGTATTCCCATCTCTCGAAGAATTTTTCACAGTTTACTGTGATCCACACAGTCAAAGGCTTTGGCATAGTCAATAAAGCAGAAATAGATGTTTTTCTGGAACTCTCTTGCTTTTTCAATGATCCAGCAGATTTTGGCAACTTGATCTCTGGTTCCTCTGCCTTTTCTAAAACCAGCTTGAACATCTGGAAGTTCACGGTTCATGTATTGCTGAAGCCTGGCTTGGAGAATTTTGAGCATTACTTTACTAGCGTGTGAGATGAGTGCAATTGTGCGGTAGTTTGAGCATTCTTTGGCATTTCCTTTCTTTGGGATTGGAATGAAAACTGACGTTTTCCAGTCCTGTGGCCACTGCTGAGTTTTCCACATTTGTTGGCATATTGAGTGTAGCACTTTCACAGCATCATCTTTTAGGATTTGAAATAGCTCAACTGGAATTCCATCACCTCCACTAGCTTTGTTCGTAGTGATGCTTCCTAAGGCCCACTTGACTTCACATTCCAGGATGTCTGTCTCTAGGTGAGTGATCACACCATCATGATTATCTTGGTCGTGAAGCTCTTTTTTGTACAGTTCTTCTGTGTAATCTTGCCACCTCTTCTTAATATCTTCTGCTTCTGTTAGACCCAGAGCATTTCTGTTCTTTATCGAGCTCATCTTTGCATGAAATGTTCCCTTGGTATCTCTAATTTTCTTGAAGAGATCTCTAGTCTTTCCCATTCTGTTGTTTTCCTCTATTTCTTTACATTGATCGCTGAGGAGGGCTTTCTTATCTCTCCTTGCTATTCTTTGGAACTCTGCATTCAGATGCTTATATCTTTCCTTTTCTCGTTTGCTTTTCGCTTCTCTTCTTTTCACAGCTATTCATAAGGCCTCCTCAGACAGCCATTTTGCTTTTTTGCATTTCTTTTTCTTGGGGGTGGTCTTGAGCCCTGTCTCCTGTACAATGTCACGAACCTCCGTCCATAGTTCATAGGCACTCTGTCTATCAGATCTAGGCCCTTAAATCTATTTCTCACTTCTACTGTATAATTGTAAGGGATTTGATTTAGGTCATACCTGAATGGTCTAGTGGTTTTCCCTACTTTCTTCAATTTAAATCTGAAATTGGCAATAAGGAGTTCATGATCTGAGCCACAGTCAGCTCCCAGTCTTGTTTTTGCTGACCGTATAGAGCTTCTCCATCTTTGGTTGCAAAGAATATAATCAGTCTGATTTCATTGTTGGCTATCTGGTGATGTCCATGTGTAGAGTCTTCTCTTGTGTTGTTGGAAGAATGTGTTTGCTATGATTAGTGCGTTCTCTTGACAAAACTTATTAGGCTTTGCCCTGCTTCATTCTGTACTCCAATGCCAAATTTGCCTGTTACTCCAGGTGTTTCTTGACTTCCTACTTTTGCATTCCAGTCCCCTGTAATGAAAAGGACATCTTTTTGGGTGTTAGTTTTAAAAGGTTTTGTAGGCCTTCATAGAACCGTTCAGCTTCTTAAGCATTACTGGTCGGGGCATAGACTTGGATTACTGTGATACTGAATGGTTTGCCTTGGAAACGAACAGAGATCATTCTGTTGTTTTTGAGATGTTATCCAAGTACTACATTTCGGACGCTTCTTGACTATGATGGCTACTCCATTTCTTCTAAGGGATTCCTGCCCGCAGTAGTAGATATAATGGTCATCTGAGTTAAATTCACCCATTCCAGTCCATTTTAGTTTGCTGATTCCTAGAATGTCGACGTTCACTCTTGCCATCTCTTGTTTGCCCACTTCCAATTTGCTTTGATTCATGGACCTAACATTCCAGGTTCCCATGCAATATTGCTCTTTACAGCATCAGACCCTGCTTCTATCACCAGTCACATTCACAAATGGGTGTTGCTTTTGCTTTGGCTCTGTCTCTTCATTCTTTCTGGAGTTATTTCTCCACTGATCTCCAGTAGCATATTGGGCACCTACCAACCTGGGGAGTTCATCTTTCAGTGTCCTATCTTTTGCCTTTTCATACTGTTCATGGGGGTTCTCAAGGCAAGAATACTGAAGTGATTTGCCATTCCCTTCTCCAGTAAGACAGTAGGTGCTGAGAGAGGTTATCAGAGGGAAGACAGACTGAAATCACAATCATAGAAAACTAACCAGTCTAATCACATGGACCACAGCCTTGTCTCACTTGATGAAACGAAGCCATGCTGTGTAGGGCCACCCAAGACGGACGGGTCTTGGTGGAGAGTTCTGACAAAATGTGGTCCGCTGGAGAAGGGAATGGCAAACCACTTCAGTATTCTTGCCTTGAGAACCCTTGTTTATTACTCCAAGAATTCTCTGCATTTTTATTAATGGGATTGAGGGTGTAGAGTGCTGTTCAGTTACTGAGGAAGTCCCTTTAATGATCCAAGGGAAATGAAGTCTACTTAGGCAGCCCAGAAGCTTTTTTTTTTTTAAATAAGCTTTACTTCTTGTTTCCTGCCTTTGACCCTGTTATGGACAATAGGTATAAATTAATTTAACCACAAGACCTAATTGTGTACCCTTTTTTCCTTCTTTTCTGACCTTTTTTTCCCATGTTTCTTTTTTAAGTTGAGATATAATTTAAATGTAATAAAAAATGCAGACATTTGTTCTGTAGGGGTTTTTGTGCCTTGACCTTCAATCATTAAAGTAGGCAGTTTCCAACATTTATACATAAAAGATTCCTTACTCCGGCCTTGATTTTTTCACTTTGTAATTTAAGATGTAGCCTCCTGCATCTAAGGAGAAGAAAATTAATCTTAGAGGAAACTAACTCCTGGATTGATCAGCAGTGTCCCTTCATCCATCGCAGCTCTACTGTTAGGTCTAGGTCTAAAGATTATTGATCCCAAAGGATGGCTCTACTCACTGGTTAATTTCATTGTTTCCCCTCCGTAAATTTCTTGTTTCCTCAATATCAGATGATTTCTGTAAAAGAGATTATCTCATTTCCTAGCCTCTCATTAGCTATATCCTTCCTCTTCAAGGTCTTAACATTGCTTGCATTTCAGACAGTTAGCTCTACCATTTCCCATAATATATGAAATGTTTAAAGAAACAGAAGTCTCTCAGTGATGTCGCTGTCCAAAATTGAGTAGTCTGGGAAAAGTGGTACATTCACTGGTCTCTGGCCAAAGTTAATAAATTCTTTCTAAAATAGTGGGTTGCTCCCTGAAGGAGCAGTCAGCACCAGTTCCTGGTAAGCAGTGCCATTTAGAATTTGTTATCTTGGTCTTAAATCTTAAGGTGACAACTTTTAAAAATGCAAGCTGTTGAGAGAAAATGCCTACTTGAGTCAGACTGTAATGAGATGGTATCTCTTTTCCTGATTTCCCCCCCCCCCCTAGATTTCCTAACATACTCATAGCATTGAGATAACCAAGGTGCAGAGAAATCTAAAGTGAAATAGAATAGAGTGAAACAAGGTTCTGTATGAAGATGGACAGGAGCTAGAATTGATACATTCAATAGAAGAAACAGAAGCGAGAGTGGCAGTGGTT
Organism: Ovis aries; assembly: GCF_016772045.2. NCBI lineage: Eukaryota > Metazoa > Chordata > Mammalia > Artiodactyla > Bovidae > Ovis > Ovis aries. The sequence goes on from NC_056055.1 coordinate 232,945,824, forward strand.
ACTCTCGGGTGATGTTTGTGTGGACACTGATTCAGAGTTGAAGGCAAGGGGGTGCACATCCAGGCACTCTCTGGGCCTCCCCACTTGGGCTGCCTCACAGGCACCAAAAACCATGTAAGCAAACCATGTCCAGCCTCTTCTACCCCTTGAGGGGCATGGGAACCCCTCCATCTAGTGATCCAAGCAGAAACCCAGAAAGGCTTCACCCTTGACTAACGTTTACCCTCTCAAACATCTCTCCACTTCACCGACCCTCCTTCCCCACTGTTCGCTACCCTTCAAGTACTTACCTGTCCTTCTGCCTCCAGACTTGCCCAGTATTGCCCCTGCTGTCCTCATTTACTGGCTCCACATTTGTCTTGCTTACCATTACAACCCTAGCACACAGTGTGTGATCATATATCCTTGGACTCTAATTGTTAGAATGGTGAGAGCTACAACTGAGCTCTAAGAGAACAACTGGGACAGAACCCCTGAGCACAAGGGAGGAGACTGATTCAAACGTCCTCTCGTGTATCTCCTGCAGTGGCTAAACTACTAAGAATTTTTCCACGTGGCTTTACTCTTGAAGAACCTTGGCTTTTCTTTATGTGTACATGTAAGATAATGTGTCTGCAGTCTCTTAACTGGAATGAGATGATGATAAGTGAACTTGGGCAAAGAAGTTTTCATGACTTTGTCTCAGTCCTCTCCCCAACCTCCTTATTAATCTCATCATAAATGAGATGACACTTCAGCTTTTCACAGAAAATCCCTTAGAAGGTCCTAAGCTCAGTTGTTTATGGCGCTCAAGTTTTTTTTTCTACCCTCTCATTTTTTACAGTGAAGAGCTGGAAGGGAGGGCCCTATCCAAACCAAACTGTGTAATGGGAAGACTATAAACCCTGACTTCAGACTTTGGTTCAGATCCAGATCTCATTCCTTAATGGTTTCTTCCTTTGTACAGAGGAAAGTAATGTTTACCTCAAGGTTGTGGGATTAGATGATAATGGCTAATTATTAAGTGCTTGCTACATGCTAGATATCAAGAAATCACATACATTGACCTATGCTTCACAACCACCTTGTGAGGTAGATGCTATTATGTTGAGATAATCTATCTAGGTTAAAGAACCTAGCACTAAGCAGGTATTCACTAATTCTTAGTTGAATCAGAATGGTGTGATCTAGCCCTCATTTTACACATGAAGACACTCAAAAGAGTGAAGTCGACATCAAGCGCCATTTTTACAGTTGTGTTTCCAGTTCATCTTTCCACAAAGCAGGTCTCTGGCCTATTTGTGTTATGAGCTTATTTGATCCAAAGGCAGCAGACCTCCTAATAGCCATTTCTCTGCTCTTTCTACATCCATACTCTGCTCCAAGTCTGTGTCTTCTTCCATTCTCCTAAACCAGTGTGCCTTTTAAGAAAGAGATTGTCAACAAAAGCATTATTTCCAGATACCCATTGGCTGTACTTCACGGCCAACTGTTGATGGGCATTTCCCATCTGTTTGCTGGGATCTGGGCAGTCCTTTCTTTGGTGGTGCATGCGTTCAGTGATTGTCAAGTCAGTGAGTTGTTTATGTATAATAAAATTGCATCCAGCAGATAATTACCTTCAAAGATCTTGGGCATTACACAGAGCTGGGACCTGGCAAGTGGTTGGACAGAGATAGAGTTTCCCACCAAGCCGTGTTCCCATGACCTGGTGTGAGCAGCCTCTGACTCATGCTGTGATCTTCTCTCAGAAGCCCTGGTTTATATTCTAAAGATTTAAGAGGTTTACGTGCATCCCAGGCTTTCTGCTTATGCTGGGTATGAACCAACCCCTCCAAAACAATGAATAAACATATTCCTTTCTTTGTTCTTGGATTAGAAGCCTGGTGGAGTTCCTCACTTACACCTCATTGCTAGCCCCAGTAATCAGTCTCTCCTCTGAGCAGCTCCCAGGCACGTATGACACATGGTTGGCAGGCGATTCGTTGTTCTTGAGTGATTTCCTGTGTGTATGAGATTTTTACTGACCAGCCAACTTATAAATAAGCTCTTTAAGAGCAAGTTCCAACATATCTCCCAAAGTCCCTGTCACAGTGTTTGAGACAGCATGCCTGCTTGCTTCAGACTAAATAAGTGGTTTTCTGAGGAGACTTTACAAATAACTGAGGAAAGAAGAGAAGCGAAAAGCAAGGGAAAAGGGAAAGATATACCCAACTGAATGCAGAGTTCCAGAGAATAGTAAGGAGAGATGAGAAGGCTTCTTAAATGATCAGTGCAAAGAAATAGAGGAAAACAATAGCTTCTGTGTGCTAGGCACTCTGTTCAGCACATTATTTTACTCAGATGACCATTTTCAACCCTTAAACAATTCTAAATGTTACTATCCCCGTTTTACAAAAAAATGAGACTTCGAGAGGATGAGGGTATCTAGTAAGTCATGAGAATGGAATGCAAACCCAGGTCTGTCTGACTACAAAACCTGTATCTTTTGGGTTTGCTTTTGCTTATTTATTTGCTTTTGCTCATTACTCTTGAGAGTCCCTTGGACTGCACAGAGATCAAACCAGTCAATCCTAAAGGAAATCAACCCTGAATATTCATTGGAAGAACTGATGCTGAAGCTGAAGCTCCAATACTTTGGCCGCCTGATGTAGAGCCAGCTCGTTGAAAAAGACCCTGATGCTGGGAAAGAGTGAGGACAGGAAGAGAAGGGAACAACAGAGGATGAGATGGTTGGGTGGCATCACCCACTCAATGGACATGAGTCTGAGCAAGCTCCAGGAGTTGGTGATGGACAGGGAGGCCTGGCGTGCTGCAGTCCATGGGGTCGCAAAGAGTCAGAGACAACTTAGCGACTGAACAACAGTTGCTTATTTTAGCCACTATGGCAGTGGCTAGACTCAATTCAAGTCCAACTCAGAAATCACTTTAGCCAGCACTCAGGTGATCCTCATGAAGGTAATCCTGATAAAGGTGATCCTGAGACCACACTGAGAAACACTCCTACACAAAGGGGCCTCCAGAGCTGGGTCCCCTTGCTGTTAAGATGGGGTGTGGACACAGGGCTAGTCAGGACCCCAGGACCCCTCCAACCACACAGCCATCTGCAAAACCCTCCTTAGAAGACAGATGTCTCTAGAGGCAAGGCAGGACACACTGGAGGCAGAGTTACTCCCCAAAGGAAAGGCCCCCAGAACCCAAAGTGGCAGAAAGTGGGAGTGCTGTCCTGCCGGGGCCACTTGGACAGGTCCCGCTTGTAGTACATGTGATACCTGGCACCAGGCCTGCTGGCCCCCTACCGTCTCCAGGATACCCTACCTTCACCATGGCGACTGCTGCTCGCCAGCAAAATGAACTTTGGATTTGTCTAACAACATATTCAGAGAAGGTAATGGCACCCCACTCCAGTACTCTTGCCTGGGAAATCCCGTGGACAGAGGAGCCTGGTAGGCTGCAGTCCATGGGGTCGCTAAGAGTCAGACACGACTGAGCGACTTCCCTTTCACTTTTCACTTTCATGCACTGGAGAAGGAAATGGCAACCCACTCCAGTGTTCTTGCCTGGAGAATCCCAGGAACAGAGGAGCCTGGTGGGCTGCCATCTCTGGGGTGGCACAGAGTCGGACACGACTGATGCGACTTAGCAGCAGCAGCAGAAGCAACAGCGTATTTAAAGAGATGCTATGCTCTCTTACCCAAAGCCCTGCGGTGGGCATACTGAGGAGCTGAGAGAGCTAGCAGGGGCAGTCACAATGTACCCAACCAGGGCCCCCAACCTGACAGCCTCTGTGGCTTAAAGTGACCCAGCAAGATCCAAATGCATCGCCTTGCCTGAGCAGACAGTGCCTGTGAGTAGCTGCCAAACAGTCAGTCCTTGTCTGGAAACTTCAGGCCCCAAGCCAGCCCCACAGAGGCCTGGACACAGGTGCCTCGTCCTCTCTACTCTGCAGTGTTCTCTGGAGGCTGTGTTGAGTCTAGGAAGATCTCAGCCAGCAGCGGGGTAAACCATGCTCCGGGGTCAAACAGGGGCAGCAAGGCCAAACTCCCCATCAACAGGCAAGAGTGTCTGCCAGAGCCAGCAGGGCAGAGGCCCAGGAAAAAATAATTTCATTTTTCTTAAAATAATTCGATCAACATATATTTGCAATTCAAATAGTCTTTATGGGAAAAATGAACAAGTTGTTAGACTACCTTACATTTATTCCATGGCTTAGAAATGCTTTTATTTTTAATGGCAGTAATAGGGTCAGGTGATGGAGGCACCATAATCTTCTTAGTGCTTTGAGTCTCTATTTTATTTATTTATTTATTTATTTACTTGGCTGCAACAATGGGTCATGGTTGAGGATCTATAGCTGAGGCATGTGAAATTTAATTCCTGGACCGGGGTTTGAACGAGGGCGCCTACATTGGGAAGGTGGAGTCTTAGCCACTGGACCACCAGGGAAGTTCCTAGAACCTTTAAGTCTCCTAATTCATTCCAAACAGGAACATGTAACCTACGCTTAGTCCCTCCACATTCTCAAGCCACTGGTTCAAGACAAAGTCACACTCTGCAGTGGGGCTGACACTAATTGTTGTTACTGTTCAGTCACTGAGTCATGTCCAACTCTTGTGACCCCATGAACTGCAGCACACCAGGCTACCCTGTTCTTCACTGTCTCCTAGAGCTTGCTCAAACTCATGTCCATTGAGTTGGTGATGCCATCCAACCATCTCATCCTCTGTCGTCCCCTTCTCCTCCTGCCCTCAGTCTTTCCCAGCATCAGGGTCTTTTCCAATGAGTCAGTTCTTCCCATCAGGTGCCAGAGTATTAGAGCTTCAACTTTAGCATCAGTCCTTCCAATGAATATTCAGGGTTGATTTCCTTTAGGATTGACTGGTTTGATCTCCTTGCTGTCCAAGGGGCTCTCAAGAGTCTTCTCCAGCACAACAGTTCGAAAGCATCAATTCTTCAGTGCTCAGCCTTCTTTACGGTCCAATTCTCACAACCATACATGACTGCTGGAAAAACCATAGCTTTGACTGTGTGGACTGTCTAGGTTTGTCACAGCTTTTCTTCCAAAGAGCAAGCGTCTTTTAATTTCATGGCTGTAGTCACCATCTTCAGTGATTTGGGAGCCCAGGAAAAGAAAATCTGTCAATGTTGCCCATAGGGAACATGGAAAAGCATTGTTTGTGGGGGCAAAGCCAGTGTGACTAAACAAATTGTGGAAATTAAATCCATAGATGACTGGATGTAGCTCACATTTCTCTACCACATTAGAGAAGGTCCAGGTTGCTCATTCCCTCCTGTATTCACTCATTTTCCAGTGAGCTTCTGTAATGTTTGCAGGCCAGAACCATCTGCCTTCCTTCTGGGAACTGATGTATGTGCCTTTATTTTTCCCTGAGGGAAATGGTGATGTCCTAGCTCAGCCTGGCTGCTTGCCATCACTCTTATCCCACAGGCCTTGGTGACAGGCTCAGGGAAGAACACAGGGTCTGTCAGGACAATCTGAGCCAGTAAAACCAATTCTGGAACCTCCTTTCCCACCCCTGGGAACCACTCTCTCTTCTACCTCTGACGTGACCCAGAGCTGAGCCTTGCTGCACATGAAGCCTGAATACAATGTCAACCCAGAGGAACCTGAACTCAGAAGGGATCCAAAGCATCACACAAGCTCCAAATCCAGCTGGACCTCCACTCCAGACTAGGAAGTGCCATGAGTGACAGATTCTCTTCTTTGCTTAAACAAAACACAGGGCACTTAGAGTTGAATTTTTGGAGTTTGATACCAAAAGATTACTTCAAGAGGGACTGTTGAAGAGGGGTGCTACGGGCTAAACTGTGTCCCCTCAAAGTTCATATGTGGACGTCCTAACCACCAGTACCTCAGCGTATCTCCACATGTCTGTGGAGATGGGGCCTCTCAAGAGGTAGTTAAGTTAAAATGAATTCGTATGGACAGGCCCTAATCCTATGACTGGTGTCCTTGAAAGGGGGCATGAGGGCATGAGGGCACAGACAACACACAGGTCAAAGGCAAATATGTAAGGACAAGCAAGAGGGCAGCCACCTGCAATCCGAGGAGAGAGGCCTCAGAAGAAACCAACCTGCCGACACTTGATCTCAAGTTTCCAGCCTCCAGACTGAGGTGTGAGTCACCTGGTCTCTAGTGTTTTGTATGGCAGCCCAAGAAAACTAATGCAGGGGCTCTACCAGGGGACCACTGAGGTGACTGAATGGGGGCAGGGATAAGGGTGAGGATGTCACTGCAGTCACCCACCAGTGAGTCTTGAATGAAGGAGGAGACAAGCGATAAGGACATGGATCTGAGAGAAAGTTTAGGCCAAACTGACACAGCTTGGTCACTGGCTATGATGAAGTGAGGGTAGGGATATCGAGCTTCTTGCTGGAGCCAGATGGCACTGTGTCCTTCAGGGGAGGGAGGGAAGCCAGAGGCACCAAGTGGTGACCGTGAACTTTCCCTGTTTGTCCGCACGTGCCTCGTGCCTCTCCGCACAGCAGGTTATTAGCTCCTCAGGCCCAGCTTGGTGGATCCGTTCATCTCCCCTCTACCCTCACAGCCTGGAACCAGGCTTCTCAGGACAGGATCCGATCGCCCCCCAGAAGGAAAGCATGTCCCATATTGGTGGGGTGTGGGCATTTTTAATTCCCACTTGATTGGCCTTCCCTGGAGGCTCAGACGGTAAAGACTGTGTCTGCAATGCTGGAGACCCAGGTTCGATCCCTGGGTTGGGAGGATTCCATGGAGAGAGGAGCCTGGCTGGCTACAATCCAGGGGGTCATAAAGATTCAAACATGACTGAGCGACTCTGACTTCACTTCAGTATTGGGGACCCCAACGGTGTTTCTGGTGGGAGCCCACCACGCTGGACATCCCACTAAGGGCAGCTGGAGCAGCTCTGGGCTCTGTCTGGTCTGGAAATTTCCTGAGCCGTTCATCACCTTGAACTACGCAGTCAGAAGGTTGCACCACAGCAATGGCCTGAGGCCACGTGTATCAGACTGCTTTGTGTCCTCCCGTGTGGTCAGCACAAGCTCATATATGAAAATGAAAGCTCCTTTAAATACACACTGCTTTCCTTTTAGTTCTTTCTGTTCTGGTGAGGGCATTATAATGATCATTTTAAAATCAGGTGGGTGAGTAGGTTATATTATCTGGGGCTTTCACTTCAGGGTAGGAAAGAGGCTATTATTACAAAGCATGTTAGAGAAGAGAGCCTGAGAAGGTGAAGGAGACTCACCAACCAGGGCGGCGCCTCAGACTCAGTGGAGAGGCCCCCAAGGCCTCCCAGCCAGGGTATTCCCTCAGGCCAGGCCTCTGCACAGCCTCTACCCTATAAGGCCATGTGTGGGCTGAGCAAGCAGAGAAAATAAATGGGCTCCCCTAGCAGGCGCCTGCAGCTCTCACAGCTTCCTGGAGGGGAGAGAAGGGGGGCTAGGGTGAGTTAGGGGCACAGCAGCCTCTCAGAGATCCCCTTCTGCCCCCCAGAGGGCTTGGGCTGCACCATGCCCCGCTGACGCTTCTGATTAAAGGATCCAGAGTGAGCCTCACAACCAGACCTTCAAGTGCAAGTAAAGAATGTTACCTTGTCTGCAGCCCCTCACTTCCTCCAGACAGGTACACACACACTTCCATAACACACAGTGAAAAAGTGTTAGACACACAGTTGTGTACGACTCTTCGTGGTCCCATGGACTGTAACCTCCCAGGCTCCCCTGTCCATGGGATTATCCTGACCAGAATACTGGAGTGGGTTGCCATGCCCTTCTTCAGGGGATCTTCCCAATCTAGGGATTGAATCCAGGTCTCCTGCACTGCAGGCAGATTCTTTATCATCTGAACCACCAGGGCAGCCCATAAAACAGAGGGTTCTAGAAAATGTGAGTCAGAACAGACCAGAATCCTGCAGGCTCTTGGAACAAGGATTGAGGAGAGGGGAGGGCAGATAGAGAAAACTGTCTTTGTCTTGGTTCCTGCCCAAACCTGTGTTCTGGGTTCAGCACTGCTGCAGGAAATGGCAAAAGACCTGGGCAGTTGTGTGGCCACAGCTCGCCTGGCCTGAGACCTGGTCTTCCAGAAACCTGGACAGCCTTGACACAAAGGCGTTCTGAGCAAGGCCTGGACACTGTGGGCAGCAGGGCCGCTATGGTGCACCACCATCCAGAATGACCCCTGGATACAGCAGTGTGTCAGCCAGCACCCCAAGACTAGCACTCAGCCCCCTTAGAAGGCCGAGCACTGCTCCTCTCATCTGCTCCTCACCCGCCCTAACCCCAAAGGGCTTATCTGAGTATTTCTTCCAAATAAATCCAGTGCTCAGCCTACGAGAAAATCTGGAGAAAGAAATTTCCTTCTTTTCCATCCACATGACCCCCGTCACCCTCCTAGCCCAGCCTTGGTTGTTGGGCTTCACCACTCACAGCACAGCTGGGAAACCTTGAAACAGAGCAGTTCCCCCGCTCCGCATCCACCACCACCAGGCCCAGAGCAAAGGTGTGGCTGCATCTAAAGGGCTCCAGCTTCCAGCCGGGAGCTAAAGGGATGGATGGAGACCCCCTTCACAGCAGGAGGGCCCCTCCCAGGGACTTCTCTCACTCTAGAGTTTTCCCCTGTGATCCCGCTGACTCCAGAGCCTGTGGCCAATGCAGTATTCCCAAAGACCCGTGAGTCTGAGATGGGACTCGGCTGCTAGAGGTTGGCCAGCGATCCAAGCCTCAGACTGTTTTGCAGCGTTTGATGAAGGACCCTTCCGGTCTTTCCTGGATGTGCCCAGTCCCTGGGGGGCTGACATCTAGCCCTGTGGGTTGACCTCTGTCAGGACTATCCCAGACCCTCAGCTGGGCCATATTTGCCTGAACCCAAAGGATGGAAGGGGTTCATATCATTTTTCCTAGACAGCTTCTCAGGCCCTCCTGAGAGCTGGGGCTGCACACACTCAAGGTGGGGTGGGGGTGCATTAACTCTATTTACCGGAAACTTCTGAGCCTGGACCAGATGCTGCCACACTGTAGCTACTCCGACATCTCTGCCTACTTCAGGGATCTTGGCAGGCCCTCCAGGGAGGAGGAGAAGGCCACTCCCCTGTCGCAGGGGGAGGGAGGAGGAGGAGGTCACAGAGCTGGATGGGGGCAGTCTCCATGTCCCCCCTCCCTTCCCTCCTGCTAGAGAGCTCCACCTCAAGCCTCAGGGGCAGGCAGGGAGGCTGGGAGGGAGCCAGGTTTGCCCAGAGAGCCCTCTGGAGTCCAGACTCTTCCCTGTGAGGAAAGGAATCAACTGGAACTTGGCCAGCAAAGCAGCAGCCCTTACCCTAAACACAGAGGGGTTTTACAGAGTCAAGGGCAGGGGGCAGCCAGGCCTCAGGAGGGAGGGGAACCAGACCCTCCGGCCCCCAGACTCCAGGGAGAGTGCTCTCACAGGGCTCTGCACGTTGTCCTCCCTGGCTCTCTGCCCAGGTCATCACCGCTCCCGGGCCCATGTCACAGGCCCAACCACAGGGAGACCTGGCTTCCAGTCCCAGCCCCACACAGAGGTGGTGGCAGAGCAGAGAGGACAGAAGCCAAGAGCTGAAGGCCCTCCTTCAAGCTCCATCCCGGGCAGGCCAGCTCCACCCGACTTCCCTGTGACCAGAGCCCCAGAGGCCCAGAGGCCAGGAGGAGAAGGGAGCCAGGGAAGTCTGTCTTGGCTCAAGCTGCTTTGAGATGGGTTTCTGTCCCTGGACGTGAAGGAGCCTTTTGCTTCCCTGGTGCCACTTTGTCAGGAGTTGAGGAGGGAGCAGAAGGGACAGGGCGGGACCAGAGAGCCTTGGTGATGGGGAAGGGGGGCTGCCTCGACCCTCCCCCCCCCCGCCCCCTACTCCCGCCCCCTTCCCCCCTCTACCCGCACCCCCAGTGTCTGTGCCCGACTTCCTTCCCAAGGTCACAGCTGTGGGCGGTCCTGGGAGGAAAACAGTGATGCCCGGGCCACGGGTGGGGAACTGCCTCCGCTCCCGAGCGCTGGTGATTTCTGGGAACCTCTCTGCCCGGCTGGCACAGCCAGAGTCCAGGTTCCAGGAAATGGCCGTGTTGGGGGAGGCAGGGTACGCCTGGGGCCAGGCCGGAGCCGAATTGCCGCCGGGGCGGAGTCGGGCTCAGGACCGAAGGCTGCTGTCTTAAGCTCTTCCCAGGACCCACGCTGACCCCATCCTTCCCAGGCCCAAGGTCACTGTAGTGACCATCCCCCCGCACCAAGATGGGGGTCACTGGGTGAAAACGCCGTGGACCCCTTGCTCGGTGCTTCTTGGGGCAGAGAGGCTGCGGGGGTGACCACGGCTCCACCTGGTCCCCGCGCAGGACGGGTTGCGGGGGAGGAGGTGGGGCGATGTCTGCGCGGCTTCCTGGGCGGGGCGGGCTGCGGCCTGGTTGCTCCGCTAATAGATTTATCCCCGCTGCGCAGCGGTCGCAGATCTAGCCTTGCAGTGCCCTGCTCTCCGTGCTGTGGCTGGGGGGCGGGGCGGGGAAGGGACGGGGCGCGGGGTGGGGCGGACACTCCCTCCTGAGCCCGCCCAGCGGGACGCACACTTGGAGTGCCCACCCGTCCCCATCGCCTAGATTACTGGGCGCCACCCCTAGGGTTTCTGATTTGGCAAATCTGGTGGGACCTGAGAGTGTGCGTTTCCAACAAGCTCCGAGATGCTCCTGTGGCAGCTGCTCTGGGGAGCCCCGTCCTCCCAGATTCTTTCCTTAGGGGCCATAGATTCACTTTTGTCTTCAAATGTCTATTAGTAAAAGAGTTCACCCAAGAGCAGAGCAGGAGTTCTTCCTCCTACCCCTGACCTCAGGCTTATTTGAGCTCAGGGGACATTCATTACAGGTGGGCAGAAAGGTAATAAGGGAGATTTACTGCTACTACCTGCAACATCTATCATCATGAATTATTCTTTATATTTATTTGGTTTTTATATTTATTTGTTTGGCTATGCTGGGTCTTAGTTGCGGAGTGCAGGAGCTTTAGTTGTGATATGCAAACTGTTAGTTGCATCAGGCGGGATCTAATAGTTTCCTGACCAGGGATGGAACCCAGGCCCCCTGCATTGTGAGCCTGGAGTCTTAGCCACTGGACTAGCAGGGAAGTCCCTGTTTTGTTTGTTTGTTTGTTTTTTACTGTTACAGTTAACTGTTTGTTTAGGAGCTGGGTTGTCACTTTGTCTCATACACACCCTTCAAGTCGACATACAGGTCTCACCGTGAAATCATAAAGTTGGTTTGGAGCAAGTGAGCCGGTGTTTAGGCTGAGACAATGAGGTCAGGAAATGCTTGGTGATAGGGTCGGCCACAGAACTAAAGAGGTTCCCTGTGAGCCACGTCTCGCTGGCCCTTAGGATGTGTCCACCTGCAAGCCAAGTGCAGTCATTGTAGCATCTACTCTCAGGTTCAAACCAACATACCACCTTCTGTGCGCACATCATGTGCCTTACAATGAGTGTTTTAAACTTGCTTAGAAACGAATTTTCAGTTCAGCTCAGTCGTGTCCGACTCTTTGCAACCCCATGAATCGCAGCACGCCAGGCCTCCCTGTCCATCACCAACTCCCGGAGTTCACTCAGACTCACGTCCATCGAGTCTGTGATGCCATCCAGCCATCTCATCCTCAGTCGTCCCCTTCTCCTCCTGCCCCCAATCCCTCCCAGCATCAGAGTCTTTTCCAAGGAGTCAACTCTTCTCATGAGGTGTCCAAAGTACTGGAGTTTCAGCTTCAGCATCATTCCTTCCAAAGAAATCCCAGGGCTGATCTCCTTCAGAATGGACTGGTTGGATCTCCTTGCAGTCCAAGGGACTCTCAAGAGTCTTCTCCAACACCACAGTTCAAAGGCATCAATTTTTTGGTGCTCAGCTTTCTTTATAGTCCAACTCTCACATCCATACATGACCACTGAAAAAACCATAGCCTTGACTAGACGGACCTTTGTTGGCAAAGTAATGTCTCTGCTTTTCAATATGCTATCTAGCTTGGTCATAACTTTTCTTACTAAAAATCATGTCTATACCTAGGAACACCATTGCTGAGAATGGCCTGAGGATTTCTTGCAGGAGCTGACTTGCTTTGCAATGATCTTGGATCCAGGTCTGCCATTTGGGAAGGTCATTTGAAGGCCTGCATCTTTTTACCAACCTCATCTAGGCCACAGAACTATTGGGGGTGGCTGCTTCCCTGGTGGCTCAGTGGTGAAGAATCCACCTGCCAATGCAGGAGACACAAGTTCGATTCCTGATCCAGGAAGATCCTACATGCTGTGAAGCAACTAAGCCTGGGTGTCACAACTATTGAACCTGTTTGAGCCTTGGAGCTGCAAACACTGAGCCCATGTGCTGCAACTACTGAAGCCAGTGACCTGGAGCTTGTACTTAGCAAACAGTAAAAGCCACTGCAATGAGAAGCCCCTGCGTGGCAACTAGAGAGCAGGACCCGCTTGCTGCAATTACAGAAAAGCCCACACAGCAAAGAAGACCCACCACAGGTAAATAAACAAATACATAAATAAAATTAATTTTTAAAAGATCATTAAAAAAGTGTAGTGTCTCAATTGAAAAAAAAAAAACAAAACAAAACCAAACCTATGTGACTCACACGCCTGGGTCAGGGAGAGGAAGGACAGCACTTGAGGCCAGGGTGGATGCTCTGGTCTCCCTCATTTTCCTACTTCCCTGCTCCCCTGCCTATAGACAGCTCTCCTGGGGGGATATACATTCCCACCCCGCTGTGCTCTCCTTCCAAGAAACCAAGCAGCTCTTGGGAGACCCAAGACCCAGTTCTTCTATTTCTACATGGACTCTGAGCAAAGAAGACAGGTGGCTCTGAAGTGTGTGGGCTCTGGCTGCTTGCCGTTCAAATGCCAATAAAGAGGCCAGGCTGGTGGAAAGGAAAGTTTGCTTTAATTCAGGGCAGACATCTGTCCAAAGGCAGATTCCCCACTACCCCCAACAGGCAGGAGCTTTTATAGACATACAGAAACAGCACAGTCATCTCTAACAGTCATCTTCAAATTGGTCATCAGTGATATGACCAGTGTGATCTTGGTTGTTTTGGGTATGGTTAATCTTCAGTTTTAAGGTCCATTTGTTCCCATTTCTTTGGGGCCAATTCTCAGAACTGTGGCAGCTCCTGTCCTGGGTATAGTCTGGTCATCATGTAGTCAACTTCTCTACCTGGTGTTCTGGCATCTATAATACAGCTCACAGCATATCACTCAGAATATTATCTATAGCCCTTGAGAAAGAACTAAAGGTCCTCGACTATGCTTAATGACTACATTAGTATTATTTGGTCTCCTTTGCTTGTTTTCCTTTGTTTTCACATGTTCTCATTTCTCTGATTAAACTTATTCTTTGACTGAAGTTTTCCACAGACAAAAGGCAGGCAGAGGACATGGAGGGGGGAGGGGGCGGTCAAAGACCATAGGGTCCTACTGTTTCATGGCAACTTCAGAGCCACCTGTCTTCTTGGTTCAGAGTCCACGTGGTATAGTTCTTCTGTGTATTCTTGTGTGAGTGCAAAGTTGCTTCAGTTGTGTCCAACTCTTTATGACCCTATGGACTGTAGCCTGCCAGGCTCCTTTGTCCATCGGATTCTCTAGGCTAGAATACTGGAGTGGATTGCTATGCTCTCTGCCACGGAATCTTCCAGACCCAGGGATCGAACCTGCATCTCTTACATCTCCTGCATTGGCAGGCAGGTTCTCTTCCACTAGTTGCCACCTTTTAATCTCTTCTGCTTCTGTTAGGTCCTTACCATTTCTGTCCTTTATTGTGCCCATCTTTGCATGAAATGTTCCTTTGGTATCTCCAATTTTCTTGGAGATCTCTATCCTTCCCATTCTGTTATTTTCCTCTATTTCCCTGCAAGAAAAGATAAGAAAGCCTTCTTAACAGAACAACGCAAGGAAATAGGATTGCCATATTTAGCAAATGAAAATACAAGACAATATAATGTCCTGTATGCACAATTAAATAAGGCAATATTGGGGATATACTTATACTAAAAACTCACCAGAAATTAAAGCTTAATTAGTTGTCCTGTATTTTGTCTGGCAACCCCAGAACAGAATAAGCTGATAATAAATATGAACTTTCATCATGAACAGAGAGATTTATTTTCAATTCATATTACCAGGAAGGGTGTCTCTTCCTGCTAAATACAACCTTTACTTTGAAAACAATCTCAGACCTCAAGAGAGCACTGGCAAGCCTGGGTCCTGGGGAGATGACCACAAAACATCGCAGGGCTTCTTCAAAGTCAAGCTCATTTACCTTCTCCACACTTTTTTCCTAGTCTCTGGCCTGGGTGGTTTCCACATTCTTGGGGATGTACACATGTGAGATCTGGCCTGCAGTGCCTGGAAGGGAGGGATTTTCTCCATCTCCAGCCACCTTCCCAGCATCCAGCCCAGAGAGAGACTCACAGGTCCTTCTTCAGTGCTGGTGAACTTCAGTTCAAAAGCACCACGTGCAAGGTGAGGGCAGATTTGCGATCCTGTTTCATTTTTACAAACCTACATTTCACGTGGGGGAAAAACAGTTTCTCTAAATTCCTGGAAACTGCTGCAGTGGGGTGGAATTCTAGTGCCTGGAGCTTTAAGGCAGATCTTGGGCTACATTTTTGGTTCCAAGGCAGCTCCAAAATCACTGCAGATGGTGACTGCAGCCATGAAATTAAAAGAAACTTGTTCCTTGGAAGTTATGACCAACCTAGACAGCATATTCAAAAGCAGAGACATTACTTTGCCAACAAAGGTCCGTCTAGTCAAGGCTATGGTTTTTCCAGTAGTCATGTACGGATGTGATTGTTGGACTATAAAGAAAGCTGAGCGACGAAGAATTGATGCTTTTGAACTGTGGTGTTGGAGAAGACTCTTGAGAGTCCCTTGGACTGCAAGATCCCACCAATCTATCCTAAAGGAAATCAGTCCTGAATATTCATTGGAAGGACTGATGCTGAAGCTGAAACTCCAATACCTTGGCCACCTGATACAAAGAACTGACTTATTTGCAAAGATCCTGATGCTGGGAAAGATTGAGGGCAGGAGGAGAAGGGGACCACAGAGGAAGAGATGGTTGGATGGCATCACCGACTCAATGGACATGAGTTTGAGTAAACTCCAGGAGTTCGCCGCGATGGACAGGGAGGCCTGGCGTGCTGCAGTCCAAGAGTCGACACGACAGAGCAACTGAACAGAACTGAACTGAAGGCGGCTCCTCTGGAATGGGAATAACGACGCCCATCTATTTCCATTCACACCACACTGCAATCTCTTGCCAGTTTATTTTCCAGCCTGATTGGGCTTATCCGCAGGGCCAGGCACAATATTTGTGGAAATGAGCCAATGGGAAACTGGAAAGGAGGACGGGTAACTTGGCTCTGCAGCGCAACATCCACAGCCGTCACCGCTCCGCGATTCCCAACTTCACTTCGGACGCCTGTAAGCTTCGGAGCATAGCCTCCCAGGCTCCGCCTTTCCTCCCAGGATGCTCTGCACAGGTCGCGCCCCGTGATTGGCTGCTCTGCTTCACGTGGTGCCAGGCTGGCGGCGGTGGTTGCCGGGGCGACGGCTGGAGACGTGGAGGCCGGGCCAGGTAGGCGCGTGCGTCCGCTACGGAAGAACAGGTAAGTGCGTCCTCCCCGCCTCGACATTGCCGGGAGATCTCAGAGCCCGCCGTCCCCGGGCGGGGAGGAATAATGATGGGCCCGAGGGCCGCGGCTCTCCTGAGCCCTCTTCCCAGAGGAAGACCCCGATGAGCCAACTCAGCAGCCGCAGCCGGATGCCCCGACTTTTCGCTTGCTGTCCTGGACTTTTTTTCTGGCGCGGGCCTGAGGCGGCTGCTCGGACATCCCGAGGACAGGCCAGCTGCTTGCCACAAGTAGTCCCCGATCTTTGCTCCAGTGAGCCGGACAAAGGGGGCCCCAGGTCGTCCAGTTGGGTAGTGGCGGCACGAGAGGGTGGCCTGGGGCTTTTAGATCCATCCCTTCCGTTATCCATCAGCCAACCTCTCTCCCCAGGCACCTAGGTTAAATCCAGATTTGTTCCAATCTAAGCAAAAACAGGATGCTTGCTATGCAAATTCCTCCTCCAGACAAAAATGCCTTAGTCTTGCCTTTATTCAACTAGCTCGTAGGCCCTAAATCCTTATCTATAGAAATTCCGAAGCTGCCACTGCAACCCTCAAAAGTGACTGAAGAAATTTTCTCTAGTTTTTGCATAAAGTAAAGCTGTGGTTCTCAAACTTGGAACGTGCATAAAAGTCATCGGGAGAGACTGTTTGAAGTAGTTTCTGGACATTATGTTCAGTAAGATCAGAGTGATGCTAGGAATTTTCATTTGCACAAGCATCCCAGGGGATTCTAATTCAGATGGTCCAAACTTTGGGGTAATACTGTGTAGTGGTTAATATCAGTGTGGATTTAAATTTCCACTTTGTCACTTATTAGTTGAGTTCTAGGGAACACCTCAACCTCCCTGGGCCTCAGTTGCCTCATCTGTAAAAGGAGAATATAAAAAATATTCATCATTCAGGTTTATTGTGAAAATTAAATATGAAGTATTTTGCACATTGCCTGGCATACGATAGGTCCTCAGTAAGTGAGCCTATTATGATATAAAGGTGTACAGAAAATTCTGTACTTTTTAAGAATGTCAGGGTAATAGAACACCCAACGATGGCTCATGTTCACTGAGAGGTGATCATAACAGAATCTTATTCAGATGATGGTCATGAAAAACTCTGACAAAGTGATGTTTATTAAGCACAGAGGTCAGCCAGGTGAAGAAAGAGAGGGAAAAAATGTTGCAGGCAGAAAGAACAATATGCGCAAAAGCCCTGAGGTAGGAAGAAGCTTGATTTCCCCCTTCTAAGCAACCTCACATATTCACCCATTCTGGGGATTAGGACACAGGCAACTTTGGGGGCCATTATTCTGCCCACTACAGCTACCTTTTTTTAAAGTGATAATTTATTTATGTATTTTTTGGTTCTGCTGGGTCTTCATTGCTGCGCAGGCTTTTCTCTGGTCGAGGAAGCAGGAGCTTCTGTTTGTTGGGGTGCTCAGGCTTCTCATTATGGCGGCTTCTCTCGTTGCACAGGCTCTGGGCACGCGGGCCTCAGCAGTTGCAGCCCTCAGGCTTGGTATTTGCAGCCTCTGGAGTGCAGGGTGCATGGGCTTCAGCAGTTGTGGCTCATGGGCTTAGTTGTTCCGTGGGGCGTGTGGAATCTTCCCAGACGAGATGGAACCTGTGTCCCCTATATTGGCGGGTGGGTACTTACGCATTGTACCACCAGGGAAGTCCCCTACAGCTCTCTTTTGTTAATTCACAGATGATTGAAATGAAAGCCTTTGTTTTATGTTTTTGCCTTGCAGAGATTTTTGCTGTGAGAATTAACAGTATCTGTTCAATATGGTAGACGTTCTGGCTCATGAATCAGAATTACTTGGACTAGTGAAAGAGGTATGTTTCTCAAAACACAGGTCACAGAGAAAGAGATCTTGAAAACTTGTGACGCTTGTATTTTACAATGCAACAAATTCTATAATGCCTTGTAATGTTTATATCATTACATTACTGTTATCTGTTTTCCATTTTATAATGTTCAGTGTGTTCATAATAAGCTGAAATCTTAAAGCTGCTTTTTAGATTTCCTTTAAAGAAAGTTATACAAGCAATACATGCTCGTGGTAAAAGATTCAAACAGTACAGAAGTGTAAACAGTGAATTCTCCTACTCTGCTCCTGTAGTGACCATTATTAATGGCTTAGTATATTACATTTCTAGACTTTTTTCTTTGAGTATTCAAAATATATTCACATGACTATATAGTTTATTTTACAAAATGTAATGATACCATGCACATTGTTCTGTAGCTTATCTTTTTTAAAGATTTATTTATTTTTAATTGATTGATAATTGCTTTACAATATTGGTTTGATTTCTGTCATATATTATTATGAATTAATCATAGATGTCCCCTCCCTCTTGAACTTCTCTCCCTGTAGCTTACCTTTTATCTGTAACAGTCATACAGTATAAACATCTTCCTGTGTTCTGCCTCAGACTTCTGAATACTGTAGAGTATTTCACTGAGTGGCTGTGTCATCATCTAGTTAACTTGTTGCCTATTAATGGACCTTTATGTGCCC
Source organism: Ovis aries (assembly GCF_016772045.2). Classification (NCBI taxonomy): domain Eukaryota; kingdom Metazoa; phylum Chordata; class Mammalia; order Artiodactyla; family Bovidae; genus Ovis; species Ovis aries. The sequence continues at coordinate 232,963,975 of NC_056055.1, forward strand.
TACACGGAAAGTTTTTGAAGGATAGGCCTAAGCCTTATGCTTTTTGATATTCTCTACAGCTTTTAGCCGGCTTCCCAGGTGATCCTGCAGTAAAGAATCCACTTGCCAATCAGGAGACCTAGGTCGGGAAGATCCCCTTGAAAAGGAAATAAGAACCCACTCCAGTATTCTTGCCTGCGAAATCCCATGGACGAAGGAGCCTGGCAGGCTACAGTCCATGGGGTCACAAAGAATCAGACAGCACTTAGCGACTAAACAACAATAGCTACTTTAATCCGGGGTCTGGCATAGAGTTGATGCTAAAGAAATGGTTGCTGCTATTTTGGTGTGTGACTGGAGCGTCCATCAGGCATGTAGTCACACGTGAGGGACATGGTCCTGGAGCAGGAATGAGGCATCCACCATAGGGATGCAGCTTTGAAATTTGGTATGATCATGAATAAATTTTCAGAGGCATCACAGCAGAGGGTGGTGGACAGGGCCCAGAGATATAGCCAGTGTGAGAGGAGGTGGAAACAGAGAAGTGTGACTGACACAAACTGAGGAGACGGGCAGAGAAGTGGAGAGCAGCAGCAGTAGTCTGTGTCACTGCCATAAACCTCTCTGTGTGTGTGTGTATGCTCAGTCCTGTCTGACTCTTTGCCACCCCATGGACTGTAGCCAGGCTCTTCTGTCCATGACGTTTAAAGACGAAGGGTGATCCTTAGTGCCCGACTTGAAGATCACAGATGGTGTTTCCCAGGTTTAATGACTTACCTTTCTTCTTAGGGACAGGCATTATTTCTAATCCCTGTTGCAGGTAACAAATTCCCAGTGACCTACTAAAGCCTTCTGCCAATCACTTTTGCTTTTTTCAGGCTGCTGCACATATTATTTTCTTTTCTTTTTTTTTCATTTTATTTTCTATTAATAATTATACTGAATCTTACAACTTACATTTTCCTTCTAAAAGCACATTTATTTTATGTAAATGAACATTTTCTCCTCTGATCACAAGATGGTGGAGTAGAAGGATGTATGCTCATCTCCTCCTGTGAGAAACTAACCACTGAGCAGCCATCAACAGGAGGATGTTGGATCCCACCAAAAAGAGACACCCAATGTCCGAGGACAAAGGAGAAGCCCTAACAAGATGGTAGGAGGGCTGAAATCACATTTAGAATCAAACCCCATACCCTCCAGAGCCACTTGAAGGGCTCAAACAAAACAAAACCTTTATACAGTGTGCAAAAACAAAACTGGGGGCTGACTGTGGCTCAGATCATGAACTCCTTATTGCAAAATTCAGACTTAAATTGAAGAAAGTAGGGAAAACCACTATCCCATTCAGGTATGACCTAAATCAAATTCCTTACGATTATACAGTGGAAACAATAAATAGATTCAAGGTATTAGATCTAACAGACAGAGTGCCTGAAGAACTATGGATGGAGGTTAGTGACATGGTACAGGAGGTGGTGATCAAAACCATCCCCAAGAAGAAGAAATGCAAAAAGGCAAAATGGTTGTCTGAGGAGGCTTTACAAATCACTGAGAAAAGAAGAGAAGTGAAACGGAAAGGAGAAAAGGAAAGATATACCCATCTGAATGCAGAGTTTCAAAAAATAGCAAGGAGAGGTAAGAAAGCCTTCCCTAAGTGATCAATGCAAAGAAATAGAGGAAAACATTAGAATGAAAAAGACTAGCGATCTCTTCAAGAAAATTAGAGATACCAAGGGAACATTTCATGCAAAGATGGGCTCAATAAAGGACAGAAATTGTATGGACCTAACAGAAGCAGAAGATAGTAAGAAGAGGTGGCAAGAATACACAGAAGAATACACTGTACAAAAAAGATCTTCATGACTCAGATAACCACGAGGGTGTGATCACTCACCTAGAGCCAGACATCCTGGAGTGTGAAGTCAGGTGAGCCTTAGGAAGCATCACTATGAACAAAGCTAGTGGAAGTGATGGAATTCCAGTTGAGCTATTCCACATCCTAAAAGATGATGCTGTGAAAATGCTGCACTCAATATGCCAGCAAATTTGGAAAACTCAGAAGTGGCCACAGGACTGGAAAAGGTCAGTTTTCATTCCAATTCCAAAGAAAGGCAATGCTAAAGAATGTTCAAACTACCACGCAGTTGTACTCATCTCACATGCTAGTAAAGTAATGGTCAAAATCCTTCAAACTAGTCTTCAACAGTACATGAACCGAGAACTTCCAGATGTTGAAGCTGGATTTAGAAAAGGCAGAGGAATCAGAGATCAAATTGCCAACAGCCATTGGATCATTGGATCAACAAGAGAATTCCAGAACACTTACTGCTACTTCACTGACTACGCTAAAGCCTTTGATTGTGTGGATCACAACAAACTGGAAAATTCTTTAAGAGATGGGAATACCAGACCACCTTACCTGCCTCTTGAGAAATCTGTATGCAGGTCAGGAAGCAACAATTAGAACCGGACATGGAACAATGGACTGGTTCCAAATTGGGAAAGGAGTACATCAAAGTTGTATATTGTCACCCTGCTTATTTAACTTATATGCAGAGTACATCATGAGAAATGCCAGGCCGGATGAAGCACAAGCTGGAATCAAGATTGCCAGGAGAAATATCAATAACCTCAGATATGCAGATGACACCACTCATGGCAAAGAGGAATTGAAGAGCCTCTTGATGAAAGTGAAAGAGGGGAGTGAAAAAGCTGGTTTAAAACTCAACATTCAGAAAACGAAGATCATGGCATCTGGTCCCATCACTTCATGGCAAATAGACGGGGAAACAATGGAAACAGTGAGAGACTTTATTTTCTTGGGCTCCAAAATCACTGCAGATGGTGCCTGCAGCCATAAAGTAAAAGACTCTTGCTCCTTATAAGAAAAACTATGTCAAACCTAGACAGCATATTAAAAAGCAGAGACATTAATTTACCAACAAAGGTCTGTCTAGTCAAAGCTATGGTTTTTCCAGTGGTCATGTATGGATGTGAGAGTTGGACTGTAAAGAAACCTGAGCACCAAAGAATTGATGCTTCTGAACTGTGTTGTTGGAGAATACTTTTGAGAGTCCCTTAGACTGCAAGATCAAACCAGTCAGTCTAAGGAAATCAGTCCCGAATATTCATTGGAGGGACTGATGCTGAAGCTGAAGCTCCAATACTTTGGCCACCTGATCCGAAGAACTGACTCATTGGTAACAACCCTGATGCTGGGAAAATTGAAGGCAGGAGGAGAAGGGAATGACAGAAGATGAGATGGTTGGATGACATCACCGACTCAATGGACATGAGTTTGAGCCAACTCTGGGAGTTGGACATGGACAGGGAGGACTGGCATGCTGCACTCTGTGGGGTCTCAAAGAGTCAGACCCGACTGAGTGACTGAACTGAACTGAAATGAACATTTTCTATGATACTGTCTTTCTAGGCTTTTGGTATGTATATCAATAAGTAAATTCCTGATCCCACATTACTTCTCCAAAGATGACAGTTAATTAATCCCATTATATATTTGTGATAATATTGAGCTGATACAATTACATCAAAGACAGTCACTTTGTTGATGTTAGAACAGAGAAATGTATGCTCATTTATGCTTTTTTTTTTTTTACAGTATTTAGATTTTGCTGAATTTGAAGACACCTTGAAAACATTTTTGAAAGAATGCAAAATAAAAGGAAAACCATTATCTAAATCTACATGTGGCTCTTTAAGGGACCCCAAATCATTGAAATTCCAGGTAACATTTTACTTTTTTGATTTTCGTATGTAACCAAAATGCTCCCAACTTCTAAAATACATCACCATTAGAGAAGGTTGGAATCATTTCTGGGGACCTGGGCAAAGCAACTTGTTAGACTGTGCCGACGTTTATGGATAAACAGGTGATATCATCTTCAAATCTCTGGAGAGATTTCACATCCTTTCTTGACTGACCTAGAAAATGAATGGCAACACAAGGTTTTTCCATACATATTTCTTGGTAGGAAGAAGAAACCACACAATGCTTAAAAACAGAGACAAATGTGATCCCCACCCTGAGGAAATTTAGGTTATTAATTCTAAGTACTGGGGACACTATGGTGAACAAAATAAAACAGAATATCGGCCCTCAGGGTGCTTGCCATCTAGTTTGGGGAGGTTGGAGGGAGCAAGAGCCATATACAGGGCAGCACTCTGTCAAAGGAAATCCTGGGTGGCTGGGAGCCCCTGGCGGTGGGCTGCAGAGGGCAGATATCAACTCTTAGGATCAGGAAGGACCTTGAAAGTCCTCATTTCAAGGACTTCCCTGGTGGTCCAGTGGTTAAGACTCTGTGCTCCCAATACAAGGGGCACGGGTTTGATCCTTCGTCAGGGAACTAAGATTCCACGTGTGCGGCCAAAAGCAAAAAGTCCTCATTTCAGTCATTTGATTCTGCATCCCGTTCAAAGGTAAGGAACTGGTTCACCTCGAGTACGACCCGTGACAAGAGAACATACCATTTCCTGAGGCAGCTTGTTTCAGCTTTGCCTGATAATATTTTTATTTTTTGGAATTAACAAATTTTATTCTCTTATAACTCTCTTGTTCATTTTCCTAAACACTACAAGGAGTGAGGCTAAGTCAGTATTAAACAAATCAAATTTGAAACGGTAACCCATAAAACATGATTTGATTATTTTAATAAATTTGTTTCAGTATATATACTTCCAAGAAAAATCAGAGACTGGGTTTGAGAGTCCCACCGAGTTGCTGACTCCTCCATGACCTGGCATGGGGTACCAAGGAGCAGGGACACCATTGGCGTGGCCCAGGGAGTTGGAGTGGGGCTGTGCCCCTGCCCAGTACCCCTCCAGGCCTTGGGCATCTGGGTGCCGAGCCTGCACCACTTCAGACGCGGGCTCCTCTGTCAATCCTGCACCAGGCAGCCTGAGGCTTCCTCCCCACCCCAGAGCAAACTTCAGAACAGGAGAAGAGACTCTGGTCATCATTAGACATGTAAACAGAGGCTACTTAACTTGAAAGGTCTTGAAACTTTCTGATTGTGAGAAGCCTGTCTTTTCTGCCCATTCAATAAACAGCTGTGTCCCACCTTTATAGATTTTCCAAATGAAAATACCTGGAGCGGTGGCTTAGTGATACTTGCCAAGTGTCAGTGGCCCTCAATAGACAAAATTTCCTTAATTACAGTTCTGTAAGAACCTGTGTATATGGGTGATTATTGCTGCTAGGTCACTTCAGTCATGTCCGACTCTGTGCGACCCCAGAGACGGCAGCCCACCAGGCTCCCCCGTCCCTGGGATTCTCCAGGCAAGAACACTGGAGTGGGTTGCCATTTCCTTCTCCAATGCATGAAAGTGAAAAGTGAAAGTGAAGTCGCTCAGTCGTGTCCAACCCTCAGCGACCCCATGAACTGCAGCCTTCCAGGCTCCTCTGTCCTCCACTGTCTCCTGGAGTGTGCTCAAATTCATGTCCATTGAGTTGGATTGCTTTATGTGTAGATATTATTTTAAATTCAGGGGTCATTTTTTAAAATTTTTATTTATTTTTTAATTTTTCTTGGAGGATAATTACTTTACAATATTGTGATGGTTTTTGCCATACATCATTGTGAGTTGGCAATAGGCATACGTGTGTCCCCTCCATCCTAAAACCCCTCCCACCTCTCTCTGCACCCCATCCCTCCAGGTTGTCACAGAACACCAGCTTTGGGTGCCCTGTGCAGGGACCATTTCCAGGTTCGGAATATGGTTCATAAATTGGGAGTGTCGTGGCACAGCAAAGGTTTGTGGTCCCGGGTCTACAAATGCAGAGTCTAGAATAAACTGTAGATGGGCCATGTGATGCGTAAGCATACTTTGCCAAACCATGTTAAGAAAACACTTGACCCAGGCTTTAAGACACCCTCAAGAGTCTGTACACAGTCTCTGGACCTCACGGGAGAGTCCTCCCCTGGGTGGTCCTCAGAGTTTGCTCAGAGCTCAGCAGACTTGAGCCTGGGGCGGGGCCAGGCCCCAGCAGCACGTCCCTCTCACCTTTGTATTAGGAAGTGACAAGAACATGGGATCCTCTGGCCAGGTCCCCCCAAAGAGGCCATTTAGAAGAGGTAGAATTTCACTGTGGGGCTTATTTTGAAAACGTCTGAGTTTCTTTCCAGTGTAAGCCAGTCCCTTCCCGAGTGAGGTAATATTCAGAGACCATCGTTCTCGGTCACATGACACAGAGAACATTTTTGCAGGGTTCGTGTTGGAAGACTCCTTATCAGAGAATGTTTCTGACTTAAGGAAAACCAAACACAGCAACCCTGTTCTCTGTAGGTTTCTATCTTATGTTAAAAAGCTCGATTGTAAACAAATAGAATATGTTACCTTAAAAAAAATTTACAGAAAAAAATATAAAATTATTAAAAGCATAAAAGACCAGTGACCCAGTAATGGTGGTAAGTAATGGTGGTGGAGGATGGGGGAACTGGAGATTCTACAGAAAATCTGAAAAAATAATCAGAAAACTCTGAAAAAAGTTTCTGCAGTTGAGCCCAAAATGGAGGTCTGTGTATTGTGGGCATTTGATACAAAAAGGAAAACAGTGCAGGAAGCTCTCTTGATCCTGAAGGCAAGCATGCGTGCTCAATAGTGTCCCACTCTTTGCGACCCCATGGACTGAAGCCCGCCAGGCTCCTCTGTCCATGGGATTTCCCAGGCAAGAATACTGGAGTGGGTTGCCATTTCCTCCTCCAGGGGATCGTCCCGACCCAGGGATCAAACTGGCATGTCTTGCATCTCCTGCATTGGCAAGCAGATTCTTTTACCGCTGAACCACCTTGCCTAAATCTGTAAAGGCACACAGCAGGTGGTGGTGGTGGTGGGTCAGTTGTCGCTCCTCCTGTGAGACAGGTGATGTGCTGACTGCCACATCCTTTCTCCAGAGTTCTATGTCTCAACCACCGCGTGGTGAGTCAGGCCATGGGTTCTGCCCCACGCCGTCACACTGGCGCAACCCCGAGGTTGGCCTGGAGCCGGGCCTGTGTTTCTCCTTCCGTCTCCAGCCCAGGCGTCCTATTCCTGGACCTGGAGGCCCAGGCAGTCACTCTGTGGGGGAGCTCAGCTCTGTGATCACTTTTTGCCCTGCCCTCTCCACCAGACACACTTCAGACAACAGCAGGCCCGTGACAACAGGCAGTCCTACCTCCCAGGCCTGGGATTGACCGCTCCGTGTGGCTGAACTCTTGGCTGCATGCCACATCTTGGCAGCTGTGGTGTCAGTGACTCCCTGTAGATATGAGGTCGCTCCGCTGAGGTCTGGCTGGGCTCTGGGTCCGAGCCATTCTCATCAGTCTTAGGCGGTGGGTCACCAAGTCCAGAGGGCGACCCGAGTGTATTCTTGTGCTGGTGGAAGATTCCTTCCATTTCAGAGACCTTCACCATTGCACCTGTTCTTCAGTGAAAGCCGCTGAGTCGTGTCCGACTCTTTGTGACTCCATGGATTATACAGCCCATGGAATTCTCCAGGCCAGAATACTGGAGTGGGTAGCCTTTCCCTTCTCCAGGGGGTCTGCCCAAACCAGGGATCGAACCCAGGTCTCCCATATTGCAGGAGGATTCTTTACCAGGTAAGCCACCAGGGAAGCCCAAGTATACTAGAGTGAGTAGCCTATCCCTTCTCCAGGAGATCTTCCCGACCCAGGAATCGAACCAGGGTCTCCTGCATTGCACGTGGATTCTTACCAACTAAGCTACCCAGGAAGCCCTCTGTTCTTCAGTATGCTCAGATTTGATGTTGCAGAGCAGTGGAAAACCGGGGCGGTCTGCAGGAGCGTCAGCCAAGGCAGTCTGAAGCCCTCTGGATCTCTCTTTTTCTATCCCTCATCTCTGAAAAGGAGACTTGATTTTGCTCACACTGAAATGATGGAGTATACGGGGGTCTAGGACGAGATGGTTGGATGGCATCACCGACTCAATGGTCCTGAATTTGAGCAAGCTCTGGGAGATAGTGAAGGCTGGCGAAGCCTGGCATGCTGCAGTTCACAGGGTCACTGAGAGCCAGAAACGAATGAGCGACAACAACAGCAAGGCGTCGGGAGGGTGTGAGATTCAGGGGTGTTGGGAGACATGGCATCCCTTGTAACCAACCGGGCTTCACTCTGATGTCTTCTCCACAGAGGGATCTCCTTGCCGCGTTTGACAGTGGAGACCAGAAGGTGTTCTTCAGGCTGTGGGAGGAGCACATCCCCAGGCCCATCCGGGATGGCGACTCTCTGGCCCAGAAGCTGGAGTTCTACCTGCACATCCACTTTGCCATATACCTTCTGAAGCACTCCGCAGGCAGACCTGTAGGTTCACCTTGTGCTGGGGGGTTGGCCCGCAGGGTGTGCTAAAGGAGGATGTTAGCCGTTACCTTTTGCAAATGAGGATTAAGTTAGTTTTTCAGCCCTTTTATCATATTGCTTCTCAGGAGTAGGCCTCGTATGTCCCGATGAATGCTTTTTCTATCTCATTCCCAGCAGCTTCTTTTCTAATTTGTATGGAAAGTTAATCATTTCTGTAATGAAAGCTATGTCCTCGTTTGCTTGACTATCTCAAGATGGGTATGTCTAAGAGAATGCATCTTTAGACCACATTTTCAACCAGAAGATGAATTTAAGCTTAAACAGTGGGAAAATGGTGTGCCCATTTGTGAAAGTTTGAGTGACGGGTTGAATTGAGCTTCTGCTGTCTTTTCCTGGAGGTGTGAAAGAGAGGGGAGCAGACACAGGCTGCTCCGGGGTAAACCTTGGGGTGTGGAGGGAATGACAGAGGGGGGCCAGCCAGGCTGACATCGGACCATCTGCCTTTGTTTTGTGACTTCTCCATGTCCCGGCTACTCCCCTGAGGACCTGTGTTAACTTATTAACATGTCCGTGGCCACAGGAGGGGTCAGAGTGGAGGGAGCAGCTATATAGCAAATTGTAGTAGCTGTTCTTGGAAGGCTGTTCCTAAAGATGGTTCTCAGGTGGGTGCCATCGTGGGAGAGTTTCATTTCCCTTGTATCTGTTTTTACTAGTTTTTTCTGTTTTGTTATAAGATTTTTAAAAAATCAATAAAAATTTTAAGTCCAGTGGGCTTCATGGTATAGGTGAAGGGAGATAGATCAATGAGAAGAACTGGCCTGTGTATGAGGCTGTGAGGGACCTAACAGGTGAGGCCAGGGAAGACCTTCTCCTTGAGGCCCAGGGGGAGGTGGAAACCTGGCGGGGGGGACCCGGCTTGCCTGGGGTTACACCCAGAAGTAGTGAAGCTGGCAAGCTCACTTCCTGGTTGGCTTAATAAAAGAAGGTAATAATGATATGGAAACTGCTGTTTCAAAAAACTGTTCACCCTTAAGTGCTTGCTTTGGCAGCACGTATACTGTTAAAAAAAAAAAAAATTGGAATGACACAGTGAAGATTAGCATGGCCCCTGTGCAAGGATGTCATGCAAATTCGTGAGGAATTCCATATTTAAAAAAAAAACAAAACTATTCACCCTTAAAAACCTTTCCTAAGGAAATCACAGGAATGCAGACAAATATTTTTTTCTGCCTCTGTACTATGAAAATGATGTGCATATCTAATAACGGGGGATTGGTTAAATAAATTATGATAGACCCACAAGATGAAGTTTTGTCATGCCATTAAGAAAGATGTTGATGAATTTAAGGATATCAGAAAATGGTAATGATAAAGTGAAAAGGCAGCGCTTGGACTATATATATTATACATCCAGTTCTCTGATATTCCTGGCAGTTTCATGAAGGGGTGAAACAGGGGGTAATGTTCGGATGAGTGGAGACAGCTCGCAGGCTGGGCCAGGCGAGGAGGATGCCAGCAACGTGGCTGGAACCGAGGGATCCTTGGAGGGACGATGGGTGAACCGGTAAGCCGGTGTGAAGCTGGAGATCTCAGACATCCTCTCTTCCTTGCAGGACAAAGAGGACCTGGATGAAAGGATTTCTTATTTCAAAACCTACCTGGAGACCAAAGGGGCGGCCCTGAGCCAGACCACGGAGTTCCTGCCTTTCTACGCCCTGCCTTTTGTTCCCAACCCCATGGTGCACCCCTCATTTAAAGAACTCTTCCAGGTAAGCGACTGGCTCCAGATCTTGGATCCTGGGCAGCACGGCAGTTCCACCTTTTATACGCTGGTGATTTCTGAAGGATGCGGTAAAAAAACACTGAATTGTGCATATGTTGTATTTTGAAAGAAGGTACAGGTAATTTGCTTTAACAAACTTTTCTTCTGCTGTAAAATGTGATTTTGTTGTTGTTATTGCACCAAGACTTGTTAACTCAGACTGACAAAATATTGTAAAATATACTAACCTCTTCAGTCATTCTTTGTAAACTTTTGCAATATTGAAACAATAACCTATTCAATTATAATGAAAACTAGTAGCCAGAGAAAAATCTAGGCTACTTTACACAATCACTGGCCATGTATATTTTGATTTGTGTTAAAATTCTCATTTACTTGGTATATATTTGATTGTCTGATTTTGTACTACTTTATTTCCATCAGACTATTTGTCTATAGCTCTTTTAATTGTTATCCCCTCATTTTACTTGACATTTTAATATAGTATTTATAAATAAAATTTACCTATTAAGGTAATTTTTTGTTGACTTACTAAAATTAATACATCCCACTGAGAAGTTTATTGAAATGTATTTAGAAACATATTTTGATATGACTATATAGTTTTTCTAAAGATCTCACACTGTTCAAAAATTTGTACGGCACTTGCTCCCCAACCACTGAACAATGGACACAGTTCTTCTAAACTCAGTACATTTCAGTTTCTAATATTTTTCTCTGTTTACTGAATTCAGTAAAACCAATTCGTTACTCCTGAATCAGTTCAGTTCACTTCAGTCTCTCAGTCTTGTCCGACTCTTTGCGACCCCATGAATCGCAGCACGCCAGGCCTTCCTGTCTAACACCAACTCTTGGAGTCTACTCAAACTCATGTCCATCGAGTTGGTGATGCCATCCGGCCATCTCATCCTCTGTCGTCCCCTTTTCCTCCTGCCCCCAATCCCTCCCAGCATCAGAGACTTTTCCAGTGAGTCAACTCTTTGCATGAGGTGGCTGATGCTAAAGCTGAAACTCCAGTACTCCTGAGCAGCAGCTGCTAAATTGAAGGTCAGGTGGTTGACTCATTCTATCAAAGCCAGATTGTTGTATAGTGGCGCAGTTGAATTCTCTGCTTGTTTTTCTGGTCAGTCCCAATTTAGTTCTACTGTCTTCTCCTAAAAGGCTAAAAATATAGAATGGTTACAAAGGTGATGAACCTTGCAGTGGAAGGTTAGATTTTCTCACAGTCAAGGTTCTGTTATGAGAATTACATAACATTAGATCAAGGTGAGGTGGAGCTGGGAGAGTCACGGAAAGGTTCCCCGTGAGTCCTCGGCAGGTCTGATGTTCCAAGACTGAGTTCAAGTTCCTGTTCAGAGTTCAGGAGGTTAGAGGTCATCAGTATTCACAGAGTCATTTTATTCTCCCTTTTTTTCCTTTTACTGCTCTCTAAATATATTCTTTCAGTGGTCATCACAGATACTTCAGTGTACATAATAAAATCTAAAGTTAGTATTTTTACTCTCTTCCTGACCATTACAAGGACCTCATTTAACTTACGGGCTGTAGTTGTCAAATATTTTAGTATATACTTTAGCCCCACAAAATCTGAACTTTTTAAAATTTTATGCAGTCAAAAAAAAAATTTAAGAAATCAGTATCAGTATCGATTTACCCTTAGGTTCACCAGTATTTTTGTTTACTATTCCATCTTGTGTAGAAGCCCTTCCACCCAGGATCATTTTCACCCCTACTTGAAAGATGCTCCTTTAGAAGCTCCTTTCGTTGAGGATCCCTTCTTTCAGTTCTTATTGTCTGAAAGCATCTGTACTGCTTTCTCAGACAGGGTTAAAATAGTGGGTTTATAGCTCTTCTTTTTTTCCATGTGGCATGAGGGATCTTAATTCCTCGACCAGTGACTGAACCCATGCCCTTTGCAGTGGAGCTCGGGGTCTTAACCACTGGACCACAGGGAGGTCCGGACAGTTATTTTCTTTCTGGACACTGAAGGTTTTTTATTTTGTCTTCTGGCTCCCACTGTTGCAGTTTTGAAGTTGGCCATCAGTCTGATTGCTGTTCCTTTGCAGGCCACCTGTCTTTTTTTCTCTGATTGTATCATTTCACTACAGTGTGTCTAGTGTGTCTTCAGTTCAGTTCAGTTCAGTCGCTCAGTCGTGTCTGACTCTTTGCGACCCCGTGAATCGCAGCACGCCAGGCCTCCCTGTCCATCACCAACTCCCGGAGTTCATTCAAACTCACGTCCATCGAGTCGGTGATGCCATCCAGCCAGCTCATCCTCTGCCGTTCCCTTCTCCTCCTGCTCCCAATCCCTCCCAGCATCAGAGTCTTTTCCAATGAGTCAACTCTTCACATGAGGTGTCCAAAGTACTGGAGTTTCAGCTTTAGCATCATTCCTTCCAAGAACACACAGGACTGATCTCCTTTAGAATGGAGTGGTTGGATCTCCTTGCAATCCAAGGGACTCTCAAGAGTCTTCTCCAACACTACAGTTCAAAAGCATCAATTCTTCGGTGCTCAGCTTTTTTCACAGTCCAACTCTCACATCCATACATGACTACTAGAAAAACCATAGGAGTGTCTTAGGGATACCCAAATATTTTATTTTGCTTTTTTTGTTTAAGATGTCTTGGTTTATGTTGGCCAACCTAGCAATCCTTCCTGAGATTGATTTCTATACAGTTGAGCACAGAGAGCTTCAAGCTGGAGCACACCATATGAGTTTCCTGCAGTTGTTATAACAAAGGACCACACACTGGGTGGTTTAAAACCACAGAAATTGCTTGTCTCACAGTTTACGAGGCCATAACTGTGAAATGAGGGTGTCGAGGGACTGTGCTCCCTATGAAACTTCTAGGGAAGATCCTTCCTTACCTTTTCCAGCTTCCAGTAGCCTCAGGTGTCCCTTGGTTTGTGGCTGCATGATTCTTAATCTCTGCTCTGTCTTTGCATGGCTGTCTTCTCTCCATGTCTGTGCCTAACTGTCCTTCTTCTTATAAGGACACCAGTCATATTGGATTAAGAGCTTATTCTCATTCAGCCTCCTCTGAGCTAATTTCTTCTGCAGTGTCCCCGCTCCCCTGACCTCACATTCCGAGGAGATTAAGGCTTCAACATGTCTTTTTAGGGGACACAGTTCAACCCACAACAGACCCATTAGAAATAGAGTCATTGTGCTGTGTCAGGGAATTACAAAATTTTTAAGATATCAGACTTTTCTGCTTATTTGGCAGTATTTTTTTTTGAAGAGTCAGAGAATGCACAGGATAGACCAGTGGAGTGGGGTGGGGGGTGAGAGCAATGAGAGCTGGAGGGAGAAGTGGGGAGGATGGGCAGGTCGGAGGAGATGGGACAGGATCTCAGAGCCAAGTGGACGTGAATTTTTAGCAGCAGAACTTTCAGTGGGACCTCCTGGTTTAGTGGTAGATACTCTTGTCTAAGAACCCTCAGGAAAATTGTCCCGAGAAAGGTTGTTGCTTGTGACACTTATTCTTTCACTACTTAAGTCATCATTTTTTCCTTCTCAGTGAACGTTATTTGAGATAAATATTTTATTTTTAAGGAAGAAATCAAACTAGACACATATCAGAATGCTGGACATGATGGAGTATTTGAGGCAGATGACCGCTTCTTTCTGTTTTTCTTGTCTGAGTGAGGTTGATGGAAATGAGTCCCTTTCTTCCGGGGACTTTCTGTAACAGCGATAATTGTATATGCCCGCCAGTGCCACGTATGCCTAAACCATACTGAATTATTTTTGGTTTTCAGCCTAATAAGGTTACTTGACATCCTTGAAATATTCAAATCATGTACAGGGTTATTTTTTCCCTGATTATGAAAGGACTCTGTCCTTTCCTTCTGCTGTGGGCTCTTGAATCTTCTGTAAGCGAATTGGTCAGATGTCCTAAAACCTGTGTTTTACAGCATCACACCACTGACAAGACATCTTGCTTCTGATTTCAGTAACTGTGGCAGAGCTGTTTCGTCCTGAAGGCCACAGCTTGACAATGTTTGTTGGCATTTAATGATCTGGTGCTTTTCTTATTTTCCCTTGTTCTTTTTTCCTTACTTTAGGATTCTTGGACTCCAGAGTTAAAGCTGAAATTGGAAAAGTTTCTGGCTTTAATGTTCAAAGCCAGTAACACGCCAAAACTTTTAACATTGTATGTATCCTTTTAAAGCAAATGGAGACCACCTATGGAATTAATAGTCGCCTGGGTATGTGTGTGTGTGTGTGTGTGCGCGCGCACTAAGTCATTTCTGTTGTGTCCAACTCTTTGTGAACCCATGGACTGTAGCCTGCCGAGCTCCTCTGTCCATGGGGATTCTCCAGGCAAGAATCCTGGAGTGGGTTGCCATTTCCTCCTCCAGGGGATCTTCCCAAGCCAGGGATCAAACCCTCTTACATCTCTTGCATAGGCAGGTGGGTTGTTTATCATTAGCGCCCCCCTAGGAAGCCCAAGAATGGCTTGCTGCTGCTGCTAAGTCACTTCAGTCGTGTCCGACTCTGTGCGACCCCAGAGACGGCAGCCCACCAGGCTCCCCCGTCCCTGGGATTCTCCAGGCAAGAACACTGGAGTGGATTGCCATTTCCTTCTCCAGTGCATGAAAGTGAAAAGTGAAAGTGAAGTCGCTCAGTTGTGTCCAACTCCTAACGACCCCATGGACTGCAGCCCACCAGGCTCCTCCGTCCATGGGATTTTCCAGGCAAGAGTACTGGAGTGGGGTGCCATCGCCTTCTCCAAAGAATGGCTTAGATGGCCTCAAATAGGGATGGTTGTGGTTGTGCTGCTTCTATACTCGAGTGAATGAAGCACTAACAAGAGCATGTGCCAAGGCCTGCAAAGAGTTGACTTTTGTGGCATTGGGTCTGTGAGACTTGGCGAGGGTCTTATTTTCCTGTCATGTGCCAAGAAGCTGTCTTGAGTAGAAAAAAAAATAATGCCTGTCTTCTTGGAAAAGAACTCTTTGGAATTGTCCCTTTACTGAAGGTTAGTCACTTAAGGCCTTGAGGTCATGATGTATAGATCAACTCATATATAACTTGTCCTTCCAATCAGGACTTTTAAGAAACAACTTTGTTGAGGTGTAATTTACATACCATAAAATTTGCCCACAGTAAGTATGTTATTGAATGATTTTTAGCAAATGCACAGAGCTGTGCAGCCATCACCACGATCCAGTTTAAACAGAGGCACTTTTGAGAGTAAAAGGGGGACACTGACCAGACAGAGACCCAGGACGAGGTGGAAGTGGAGCCTGTCCAGGGAGGAGCAAGGCTGTTGCCTGCCCATGGAGGCTCCCTTCCCAGAGCTGGTTGGTCCCTAAGGATGCGCGTCTCCTTTTATTCTGAACAAGCATGTAGCAAAAGTTATTTCATGATAAGAGTTAGCATTTTGAATTGTAAAGTTGGTGCTTGTTTTGTTTACCGTAATAAAAAATTTAGGCCACTCTGCTGGGTAATGCCTTCTGCTTCCATTCTGACTCCAAAGCACTGGACTCTCTTTTCCTAATTGGACTCTGAATAGTAATCCCTGGGATTTCATGACACGTTTCTCCTACTTCCGCTTCCTGAACATCCAGTGGCTCCCTCTTGCCTGTACTCAGCTCCCACCTTGCCCTGATACTGCCCCCAGACGGGCTTAGTACACCTCCCGTTTCCACTTTTACGTCTTCAAGTTCTTCCCTCTGCCCACATGTTTGCATACCCAGTTCCTTTCCCTCTTAGAGTTTTGTATAAAAGGACAGTTTTCAGTGAAATTAGAACTTCTCCAACTTGGCTTATGGCTTTTTTAATATACTTTTAAAAAGTATTTCTTAGGACTTCCCTGGGAGTCCAGTAGCTGGGATTTTGTGCTCCCAGTGCAGGGAGCCTGGGTTCAATCCCTGGTCAGGGAGCTAGATCCCACATCCTGCAACTAAGAGTTCACCTGCCACAACTAAAGATCCTGTGCAGCCAAATAAATGATTTAAAAAATAAAAGGCTTTCTCCTTAAAGGTAACAGGTACCAACCATTATGTAAAGATTCTAAAAGAAAATTTTTCCATAATAAATGATACTGGTATATTAATTATAGCACCCACTTCACGGGAATAGTATTAGGATTGAGTTAATCCATGAAAAACCTGCTTAAAACTGCCCAACACATAGTAAGCACTTGTGTTATTGTTAGCTGTTGTATTGTAGTTTGCAAACACTTGTCACCTTTTATCCCATTCAACGTTTGTTTTGAAGCAAATACACTGAAGTGCAGTAGGTAACTTTAAACATTATTCCTTGCTTTTCTTTCTTACATGGAAATATTTGGAGTTCAGTTCAACACGTATATTAGGTTGAATAGTGTGCTAGGAATTAGGGATAAAAGAAAAAGCCAAGATCATTGTCTTAGCTGGAGTTTTGAACATGAAAATGGGTGTCTGCGAGGCAGACAGACTGAGGGATAGGAGTTCCAGGTAGAGGGAACAGCTTGTGCCCAAGTGCTGAGCCAGTGTGTCTGGGGCACTGAAGGATTCAGTGTTGCTGGGGCGGAAGGATTGAGATGGAGAGAGTCAGTCCTCCGGGTCGTGGAGGTTCGTGTGAGGTCCCCTAAGCAATGAGGAGAAAAACATGGTCATGCTTATATTTTTTTAAATCACTCTTTTTATTCCTGATTATAAAATTAATCCTCTTCCTTATAGAAAGTTTAGAAAGCACAGAAATGCATTTGTTTGTACACATACACTTCAAAGTATGTAATGTTTATAATAAGCAAGGAGAGACATCTCTATGCATGTATATTTTTAAATATTTTTCTTAAATGAAGAGAATGTTTCCTCATAGCCTTAAAATGTTCTTCAAAAATAGGTGGTCTCAAAGTTTACACAGAAATTACCTATGTCCCAGCAATTCCTCTCCTAGCTGTATCCTCAAGAGAAACAAAAGTATCCATCTCCACAGCAGCTTGTACATGAATGTTCACAGCAGCATTATCCAAAATAGGCAAAAAGTACAAACAGCCCAGATGTCCATCCTTTGATGCATGGATGACCAAGTACACACAGTGGAATGTTATGTGGCAATACAAGTGAGGGAGGTACTGATCTGTACTACTACATGGATGAATCCTGAAAACATGATGCTGAAATGAAAGAAGCCAGACACAGAAGGCTGCATATTATGTGATTCCATTTGTGTGAAGCGGCCAGAAAAGGCAGATCTGTAGAGAGTGGGTAAGTGGCTGCCTAGGGCGGGGGAGGGTGGTGAGCGGGGGTGGGGACCGCTGATGGCACAGGGTCTCTTTCTTGGGTGATGAAAATATTCCACTCCTGATTGCGGTGATGGTTGGACAACTCTGTGAATATATTGAAAACAATGGAAATGTATGCTTTAAATGGGTGAATTCTATAATATGTGAATTACATCTCAATAAAGCTGTTACCAGAAAAAGTAAGGAAACCCAAATAAAACAGGTGAACACCTTGGCCTTCAGTCATGTGGCCAGATGTGTGAAGCTGAGGTTCAAACCCAGGCCACCCCGCAGTAGCGACTGGTCACAGTTGCTGTGCCATGCTCTTTTCATCAAAACCTCAGTTTCCTTAGGCTGGTTGCTTTAGCACTGAAGGTACAGAGGAAAAGGGTATGAACACAGATTTGCATTTTCAGTCCAATGTTTTGGTAAGGAGGCCAGTTAGGGGGCTTTTGGATGCACAGACTGGTTCTGAGATGGAGAGAGGAGGATTTCCTTAAGGGTAGTCACCCCAGGATTGAGAAGTCGGTTAACTGTGTTTGCTCTTCATCGGCTTCCAGTTACCTGTCCTGAGCGGTTAACAGTCTCAGCTGTTGATGGGGTTCGAGTTACCTGTCCTGAGATAGTCGGTTAGCTGTCTTCTCTGTTCATCGGGTCCCGGTTCCCTGTCTGGAGATTTCTCTTTTTCACTGCACCGGGGCTGTTTCCCAGATTGCCCAGCGCAATGAGAGGGATACCCTGAGTACTGTCTCCTGAATGCCTGTTTTCCTGAACTTCTTCCCATCCCAGAAGGAGAATGGACAAAGCAACAAAGGTAAATCATCTAAATTAACCGTTTTTAAATAACAACTTCGCCGACTCGCGTTTTAAGTAATGAAATGGAGAGAATTCCACAGACTTGGCCAAAGAGGGCTTTGAAAGTCTAAATACTTATGAAGTGCTTCACCGTCCCTTTTCTCTGCATTCCTTGAGGCCCACTTCTCAGGGTGGCTGGCACTGTTAGCTTTGTCTGGTATGTCAGATGACTAAGACGGGGAGAATCCACTCAGGTGCCAGAAAATGTCAGGGCGGCAGCAGGTGGACGGCGCGGTGCAGCACAAATGGGGAGAGAGTTGTTTCCGTGTCTTCACTTTTACCTTGAACTAGTCTAGTCTAACGGGGTCTTATCTCAGCAGCATGTGGAGTGTCTATTCTTTTTTTTTTTTAATTTTTATTTTTACTTTATTTCACTTTACAATACTGTATTGGTTTTGCCATGCATTGACATGAATCCGCCATGGGTGTATACGAGCTCCCAATCCTGAATCCCCCTCCCACCTCCCACCCCACTGGAGTGTCCATTCTTAGAAAGCGTTTCCATTTTTCACATTCAAAGTAGGAATTCCAGTCTTAAATTTTTAGCATAAACTGATGGTTTTTCCATGATGAGTCATTTTTACCAGACCCCTTCATTTTTCAGAAAGATGAGAAAAATGTTAGTTAACGTGGTGGCCACAAGTGGGATTCTTTGTAGGAGTTTTGTCTCTGATAAACATGATTATGAAAACGGCTGAAGTTACCCTGTTGGAAAGGGTGTGTGAGGTGCTTCTTGCCTTTGCTAAGTACCGACGGCATCATCCTCAATTCCCAGCAGGTGGAGTGTCACTACATGAAATAGCACATTTGTCCTTTGCACAGCAGTCCTGCCAGAGAGAATTTCAAAACTTCCTGCCATTGTTTCTGTTTCCTTTTAGAGAGTTAAAGTTTTCCAAAGAACAAAAGCGTTAGGAAGTTGTCATTTGGCTCTTGGTTCTCCAGCTCTGGGAGGATGAGCAGTGCTGAGATCCCCACGGGGGCTTCAGTAAGTTCAGGTGGGAGGCCCTGGGGTGTCTATTCTCCACCTTGGGAGCCCTGTGGCCTCCAGCCCGGCAGTTCCAACTTACAGCCAGTTCCGCAGCCAGGCCACCCCACCTGGAGCTCCGAGGGCCCCACGTGGAGGAGTGGCAGGTCTCAGGACCCCTCCTATCCATCTGCCTGAACACGGAGGAGCGGGGTGCAGATGTGTTCTCATGGGGTCAACGGGGGCCTCTCCGAGGGTCGCAGACTGCAGCCTTGAACCATCGGGGTAGCTTTGCCCCCAGCACGGTGACCGCGAGGACGAGTGCAGCCCCCAGGACAGCTCTGTACCGGGTCAGTGCAAGTCCAGGCCTTGGCCAGGGCGGGTCCTGCCCGGTTTTCTCCCTCTCGGCACAGCTGGAACTCTTCAGCTGGGCCGGCACTCGGGCCTCGCCGTGCACCTCCCGGGAATGCTCTTGTGCTTCACTGCTTCTGTTTCTCTAGCCGTCCAAGCAAACCACCTCAGACTTGGTGGCACAAAACAGCAATGTCCATTTGTTACTATTATCCTCTTGGTGGTGTGGGAGTTACGGGCTCAGTCAGTTCTCCCTTAGGGTTTCTCCCGGGTATAGACAGAGCCGGGTCAGGTTGAGCCACCTCCAAGGCTTCCACAAGCATAGGTGTGTTGGCTGATGCTGGCTGTCGGCTGAACTCTTAGCACAGGCCCTGGGCCGGGACCCCCAAGTGGACTCTCCTCATGGCCTGGGCTTCCTCAGGGCCTGGCAGCCGGGATCCCACCCAGGGTGAATGTCCCCAGAGGGGTGCAGATGGAAGCCATTTCACCTCTTCACCCAGGCTCTGAAGTAGCTCGGTGTTGTTTCTGGTGCGTTCTCTTAACTACAAGCAAATTCCTGAAGCCCACATTCAAAGGAAGGAGAATTACGTTTCACCTCTTGACGGGAAGGAGTGTCAGAGACTTTGCGGTCATGTTTTTTTTTTTTTTAATAAATGTATTTATTTTAATTGAAGGCTAATTACTTTACAGTATTGTATTGGTTTTGCCATACATCAACATGAATCTGCCACGGGTGTACACGTGTTTGCAGTCATGTTTTAAAGCCACCGCCCCACCTGTGTCTTCAGGTCCCTGAGGACTGCCTCAGTGCTTGACTGAGTCTGTTCAGTCCCTGTTCAGATTTGGTCTTTGGACTCCTAGGCACTGAAGGCAGGAAGATGGTGAGAAACTTCTCCCGGATTGCCGAGTTTCTGCCAGCCCGTCACCTGGCATGCCCTGCAGTTTAGGGGGATAGCTTCTTGCCAGGAACCAGTTATGTCTCCAGTAAGTGGCCCAGTTTTGCAGACAAAAATAAACATAGGTAGGGGGAGTGCACGTAGAAGAGCCTGTGTTTTTTCTACAGACCTTTCATTTGGTATTTCAGCAAGGAGACCAGGGTTCTGAGCCTTCTTTAAGTTCGATTTGAGTTTTCCGAGGCTAGCTAAGCAGGATGTCTGTGGAATTGAGTCTGGCAGGCACAGCGTGTGTCTGCGGCAGAACAGTCCCCAAATGCAGTGTCTCCATGGAGATAAGGGAATAGCACCCGGCAGGGCACTTGTGCCAGGGGCTCGGGCCCAGGCCCAGCATCACCACAGTTAGTTGTTACCACTTTGAGTGACTGGATAATATCATTATGTGTCTGAATAGGAAGGTTTCATGGGCACAGTGAGTTTCCATTAACTTTTTCTTTTCTTCTTTTTGTTCTCTCTTTTTAATTCGTTATTATTTCCCTAAACTTTGGAAGAAGGGTGGGCAAAGTGTTTGGAGTATGGAAAAGTCCCTCAAAAGGAATTATATTAAAAATGGTGTTAGGAATAAAAAGTTAGGTTGGCAGCATAGCATGTTGGATTATTATTTTCACCTAGCCATCTATAAAAGGATATAGAAATAGCATCTTTCAGCATTCCTGGTATTATCCATTTGGCCCCTTCAGAAAATGGGAACTGATCATTTTTCTGGAGTTCAGAGCTATAAATAGTGTTTCTGAAAATGATGACTGATATTCCTAGTTCCAAGCCAGGCTTCAGCAGTACGTGAACCGTGAACTTCCAGATGTTCAAGCTGGTTTTAGAAAAGGCAGAGGAACCACAGATCAAATTGCCAACATCTGCTGGATCATGGAAAAAGCAAGAGAGTTCCAGAAAAACATATATTTCTGCTTTATTGACTATGCCAAAACCTTTGACTGTGTGGATCACAATAAACTATGGAAAATTCTGAAAGAGATAGGAATACCAGACCACCTGACCTGCCTCTTGAGAAACCTATATTCAGGTCAGGAAGCAACAGTTAGAACTGGACATGGAACAACAGACTGGTTCCAAATAGGAAAAGGAGTACAGCAAGGCTGTATATTGTCACCCTGCTTATTTAACTTCTATGCAGAGTACATCATGAGAAATGCTGGGCTGGAAGAAGCACAAGCTGGAATCAAGATTGCTGGGAGAAATATCAATAACCTCAGATATGCGGATGACACCAACCTTATGGCAGAAAGTGAAGAACTAAAGAGCCTCTTGATGAGAGTGAAAGAGGAGAGTGAAAAAGTTGGCTTAAAGCTCAACATTCAGAAAACGAAGATCATGGCATCCGGTCCCATCACTTCATGGGAAATAGATGGGGAAACAGTGGAAACAGTGGCTGACTTTATCTTTCTGGGCTCCAAAATCACTACAGATGGTGATTGTAGCCATGAAATTAAAAGACGCTTACTCCTTGGAAGGAAAGTTATGACCAACCTAGACAGCATATTCAAAAGCAGAGACATTACTTTGCTGGCAAAGGTCCATCTAGTCAAGGCTATGGTTTTTCCAGTAGTCATGTATGGATGTGAGAGTTGGACTATAAAGAAGGTTGAGCGCCGAATAATTGATGCTTTTGAACTGTGGTGTTGGAGAAGATTCTTGAGAGTCCCTTGGACTGCAAGGAGATCCAACCAGTCCATCCTAAAGGAGATCAGTCCTGGGTATTCACTGGTAGGACTGATGTTGAAGCTGAAACTCCAATACTTTGGCCACCTCATGTGAAGAGCTGACTTATTGGAAAAGACCCTGATGCTGGGAAAAATTGAGGGCAGGAGGAGAAGGGGACAACAGAGGATGAGATGGTTGGATGGCATCACAGACTCGATGGACATGGGTTTGGGTGGACTCTGGGAGTTGGCGATGGACAGGGAGGCCTGGTGTGCTGCAGTTCACGGGGTCGGAAAGAGTCGGACACGACTGAGCGACTGAACTGAACTGATTCCTAGTTCTTTCTAGTCTTAACTTTCTTCATCCAGCGTTTGTGGATTAGCAAAAGAACAAAGAACTGATTTATATCTAAATACAAAGAAAAAAGTGTATATATTGTAAAAATAGGGTGATTGATTTAGTTTTTTATATTGTTGTTGTTCAGTCGCTGAGTTGTATTGGATTTTTTATGACCCCGTGGACTGCAGGACACCAGGCTCCTCTGTCCTGCACTGTCTCCCAGAGTTTGCTCAGATTCATGTTCATTGAGTCAGTGATGGTGTCTAACCATCTCATCTTCTGCCGCCCTCTTCACCATGTACCTTCAATCTTTCCCAGCATCAGGGTCTTTTCCAATGAGTCAGCTTTTTGCATCAGGTGGCCGAAATATTGGAGCTTCAGCTTCGGCATCCGTCCTTCCAGTGAATATTCAGCATTGATTTTTATATTAGGTTAGAAAAAATTTCTGTGTTTTGAAAGGTATTGTCTTGAACAGCACAGGGGGTCTCCAAAGTGAAATCTCATCTACGCTTATAAAAAAGCAATGCACTAAATGAAGTGTAAATGTTAACACGAGAAAACTTGACAGCTGTACTGTAGTGAAGATCTCCATCACTTTTGTTACTGTTTCATTTCATGCTGGAGTTAAAAAAACTGTCTGTGACATTAACTGGCATTCTTTTAGTTGTATATATGTTTTGTTTAAAGCTTACAGTTCTTTGTCCAAAAAATGGACAAAGAATGCAGTTCTTTGGACTTTTGCACAAATTATGTCAGTGACTTTGAAATATAAAGTGTCTCAATAAGTTTTGCTGGCATTACTATGTCAGTTTCATTAAAATAACATGGGGCAAGACATCTCCACGAAAAGTTAACATCTTGGAAGGCAAGGCATCTTGGCTTAGTTGTCCTTGTCTCATAAAACTTTTGACAGGGAAAAGAAAGAGTCAGAGTTCTGTTTAATGCTCAGAAATAGAGTTGATATTTTGAGCTGTAACCCAGATATCTTACAGTAATGGTTAGGTCCTGTTTATAACTGTTAAGTTCTCTGCACATTGATGTCACTGGATAGCAGATTGTTTTTGCTAACAGAGAAGGAGTTGCCTACTTCTCTCTTTCCTGTTTATAAAATTTGAATTTTTTTCTCCATGAATGAAACTAATTTTTATAAGTAAAAACTGGGTTTTGTGGGCTTCCCCTGTGGCTCTGTGGTAAAGAGTCCACCTTCAATGCAGGAGACGAAGAGACACAGGTTCAATCCCTGGTTCAGGAGAAGGGCATGGCAACCCACTCCAGTGGTCTTGCCTGGAGAATCCCATGAACAGAGGAGCCTGGTGGGCTGCAGTCCATAGGGTCGCAAAGAGTCAGACATGACTGAGCGACTTAACAGCAACTCTTTTCTGTAGGCTGCTGGCAGTTAGGGCTCTTTTCTCTCAGGTTACCATACTTTGAAACTGTCATAAATTCCATTTCTTTGTTCTCAAGGTAAAAGCTCCACAAAGAGTCCCTTACATTTAGTTAATCGACAATGAGTTTCTGAGGGGAGATTTTTGGTGCAGTCCCGTTTCAAGAGGTACTACTTGGGTGACATTAACATTGATGGTTTGAGAAGTCATTTGACCCAGCTAATGGGTTTTGGTATTTCATTCCTCTGCCACTCGGTACATGTTGAGAAAAATCTCATAGATTCTCTCTAATATTTATTACCATAAAATGGGACTGTGAATAATCTAAAATTTTCATCCTTAAAAGTTCTTATCTATATAATTTTGAGTTCTGAATGTATGAAAAAGCTTAAATAATACTTAGGGGGGAAAGAAGGTAGTGAGTCTCAATATTGTGTTAGGAGAATGATAAATGATTTCCAGGGATATTCTCCAGAGGTTCAAATACTGGATATAAATTTGTTTCAGATGACTTTTTAAAGTTATCTTCCAATACTGAAATTTGATGGGTATTAAATAATAATAATAATTCATTATGTGATATTTGGAGTTTTAATAGTTAAAGTATTTTACTTCTGCACATCAACAATTGTGAAACATGAAGGTTTTTTAAATACAGTGGAATGTGGGTTATCATCGTAGCTGTTTAGGATATAAATTAAGAGGAATAGATAATTTTGGGCAGTGTTTCTCAAACATGCAGTTATGTGTCAGAGCCATTTGAGGAGTTTGTTAACAGTGTAGGTACTTAGCCCCTACCCAGTATCCACAAAATCAGTTTCTGAAGTTGAAGCCTGACCATTTTTATTTTTGGATGATTCTGATGTATTTCAGAGTTTACATACCACTGCTTTAGGACATAACCTTTCTGCCATTTTTTCAAGTGATCTACTCATATAGAAATACATTTAGAAAATCTTTGACCCTTTTCCATGAAAGGAAATAATAATAATAGCTGCCATGTATGGCCCACCAGGTGACTGCAGCCACAAAATTAAAAGACACTAGCTCCTTGGAAAGATAGCTATGACATATCTAGATGTATTAAAAAGCAGAGACATCACTTTGCCAACAAAGGTCCATAAAGTCAAAGCTTTGGTTTTTCCAGTAGTCATATATGGATGTGGAAGATGGACCATAAAGAAAGCTGAGTGCCAAAGAAGTGATGATTTCTAACTGAGGTGCTGGAGAAGACTCTTGAGAGTCCCTTGGACTGTGAGGAGATCAAACCAATCCTAAAGGAAATCCTAAAGATCAATCCTAAAGGAAATCAACCCTGAACATTCATTGGAAGGACTGGTGCTGAAGGTGAAGCTCCAGTACTTGGCCACCTGATGCAAAGAACTGACTCATTGGAAAAGACCCTGATGCTGGTAAAGACTGAGGTCTAGAGGAGAAGGGGACGACAGAAAATGAGATGGCTGGATGGTATCATCGACTCAGTGGACATGAGTTTGAGCGAACTGTGGGAGATGGGAAGGACAGGGAAGCCTGGTGTGAGGCAGTGCATGGAGTCACAGAGAGTCTGACACGACTGAGCACCTAAGCATAGCACAGCATAGTCGATTTACAGTATTATATTAGTTTCAGGTATATATACAACATAGCGATCCAATATTTTTATAGGTTATATTCCTTAAAGTTATTATAAAATAATGCCTGTATTTGGTCTTTATAATTTTAAAGTCTTTCTGTATGCATGAAATGTGTTCTAAAATGAAGACTTTACATATTGTACAGTACCTGGATTGGGACACAGTGAATTAACATGGATGTGGGGGCAGCAACAGGTCCTTCCATCAAAAGTGTGACCTTCCAGGCAAGGGAGAAGGTAGGACAGAGGCAAGGAGGGTGGACACCAATGAAGAGTCCAGCTATGCCCAGGGTGGCTTGGCCATCTTGTTCCGCTGTGAGCGATGGGGCAGGGTGGTGGTGGGCTTCCAGGAAGAAAACCCTAGGCTACTGCTCTAAGACCCAGTAGGGTGGCTTATGCTTTCTCAAACTGGCAGAGTGAACACCTGGCATCTTACCTAATTGTGGATTTGAATTTTCTCAGCACCCGTCACGCAGCCCTAACTTTTACTTAAAAGGAAGAACTTATCCCTCATACAGACTCACAGGGCACAAACAGAGAAAAAGACTCGGTTTTGGTTCAGCCATTTTGTGAATTGATGATAGAAAGAAACATTGAGTTCATTTCTCATATATGTGGAGAGAGGAACTAAAGTTGTATGGGATTCAGCCAAGGAAATAGATTTTGTTAGGAAAGTCAGTGATGAGCAGTTGAACTAGCACGGTAAAACATTAAAAAAAAAAAAAAAATCAAGGACTTCCCTGGCGTCCAGTGGTTAAGACCTTGTGGTTCCAATGCAAGGGGCGTAAGTTCGATCTCTGGTCAGGGAACACAAAGATCCCACCTGCCATGCAGTGCGGCCAAATAGAAGAAATTAAAAGATCGGTGATTACAAAGCACTTTGTAAGTAAATGTGGCATAAACAGAAGTGTTCAATACACAGTGCTAAGTTCATTGTTATAGTAAAATATTCTCACAGGAGGCATGGCATTCACTTGAGAAGAATATAATTATTTTTTATTTTGTAGGGGTTTTAAAAAATCTTCTTAAATTTTGTTTTTGTTTCTTTAAAAAATTATGTATTTATTTATGGCTGTGCTGAGTGCGCCTTGCTGCACGGGCTGTTCTCTAGTTACAGCAAGCAGGGGCAACTCTCTAGTCGCAACGTAATAGCCTCCCTGGTTGAGGAGCACAGGCGCTAGAGCACTCAGGCTTCAGTGGCTGCAGCATGGATGCTCAGTAGCTGTGGCCCATGGGCCGAGTTGCTCCATGGCACGTGGGATCTTCTCGGATCAGGGATGGAACCCATGTCTCCTGCATTGACCGACGGATTCTTTGCCATTGAGCCACCAGGGAAGCCCCTTGTAGACTCTTTCTTTTTAAACATCGCTTTTTTGTTTTGTTTCACTGTAAATTGTCTTCCTAGACATGTTGCAGCAGCTCCACCAGCAGCTGGTAGAAGCTGAGCGGAGGTCCATGACGTACCTGAAACGGTACAACAGGATCCAGGCCGACTACCACAACCTCATCGGAGTCACGGCAGAGCTGGTGGATTCCCTGGAGGCCACAGTCAGTGGCAAGATGGTAAGGAGGTCCCCCATTGTCCACGTGTCTTCTTGAGATAAAGATGAGTCGCGGGCACAGATGATTCCTCACCACCCCAGCCAGTGATACTTGCCCCCCAACTTTACAAAGCCGGGTGCAGCTGTTTATCACGCTGCTGCAGTATTTCACCCATTTTTCCTGACATATTACCTAGTGCGTCTTTATTTCTCTAGCCTGTTCTTAGTGTTAGCAAAAAAATAGGCAGCGGAAAAAAAATTATGTTGTGGCATAAAAATGGGGAGAGATATTCTTTTGGTATATAGGAGACCTATGGGTTTTCATATACTGATTTTGTATCCAGTAACCTTTCTGAGCTCCATCAATCTGAGAGATTCTTTTGATCAATCCTCCTTTATTCTAGATTGGCAGTCATATCACTTTCAAATAGTGATTTTTTTTTTTCCCTTGTAGAGCCTAACTTTCTTTTTTCCCCCACTTAACTGATTAGCTAAGACTCTGGGAGTTGAATGAGTTCATGGGCATGTTTGTCTTATTTACGACTTTAGTGGGAGTGACTTGAGTGTTTTACTCAATAAAAAGATAGAAAGCTTAATAAAATCACATTCTGGAAATATAATTTTTTTTTGGAAGTAATTGTGGGTTCACGTGTGATTTTAAGGCATAGGGCAGAGAGTCCTTGTATCCTCTTCCCAGTTTCCACCAGTTGTAATAGTTTGCAAAACGATAGTGCAGTGTCTCAGCCAAGATACTGGCACTGATACAATTTATTGCTTTATCCTGATTTTCCCAGTTTTACTTGTACTCCTGTGTGTGTCTATATGTGTATGTTTTAAGCTTTATACAACTTTATCACCAATATAGATTTATGTATTAAACTTGCTTTAGCACCTTAAAAATGTGATTACAAAATGAAATGTATTCTAGAAGTTTTCGAAAATATAGAACTATGCAAAAATAAGATTAAAATCACCTGCCATTATCTCACTTAGTAATAACACTTGTTAACATTCCAGACTTTCTTTTTTTTTTCCCCAAAACTTGGATACATGTGTTTTACAGAAATGGGCTCAGTTCACACGGTCTTCTAGTTTGCTTTTCTCCTAAATACCGAATCACGCATTCTTGAAGTCATTAAATATCCTCCTACGATGCTCACCTCTTGTGGCTCTGTTTTCTATCAGGTTATTTAGCGTGTTGGGTCTCTATTGTTGGACATTAGCGTTGTTTCCAGGTTTTTACTTTCATAAGGGCTCATTTAAGTAAACACTTGAAAGGAATCGGTTATGCAGTTCCCTGGGATTACCCCAGAACTCTAGGCCAGAGCAACAACTGTGGATTGCTCCTTGCTATAATAGCTTGTGAAAGTTGCTTAGTCATGTCTGACTCTTTGCCACCCCATGGACTGCACAGTCCCTGGAATTCTCCAGGCCAGAATACTGGAGTGGGTAGCCTTTCCCTTCTCCAGGGGATCTTCCCAACCCAGGGATCAAACCCAGGTCTCCCGCATTGCAGGTGGATTCTTTTAAATATGTTTTAATACCCTACACCGAAACGTCTTTGCCCGGATGAAAACACAGCTCATAAACGTTCACAGAACTGCTGAAGGTTGCATGGTGTGGCTGGAATCGCCGAAGCTAGGGGGTGGGGAGTGGCATGCGCTGCAAGATGAGGCGGGGGAGGTGCATTGGGGACGGTCACGGAGAGATTTGTAGACTGTGCTTAGAAACTTGTGTTTCACCCTGCAGTTAGTGAGGAGCATTTGAAATGTGTATCTTGAAAATTGTTCGGATTTTTTAGTTCTGAAAATAACACGTACCGACTTTTCTTTAGTACAGAGAAGTACCAGAAACAAAACAAAGATGGCTTATATAATCACTGTTAACAAAAAAAAAGAAGAAAAGAAGGCATGTACATTGAAAATTCAAATAGTACAGAAATAAAAGAAAACATGTGTTTTCCTTTTCCCGTCTCTCCTATTAGACAATAACTGCCATCGTTGTGGTGTGGCTGCCACGGCCAGGGTTGATGTGATGCCAGGCGTGGCCCGCTGACCACAGGTGGGACCTGAGCTCTTACTGCAGGAGTGTGGGAGCAGAGGCCCACACACCACCAGGCAGGGGGTTGGAAGGGCCTCCAGTATCAAGACAGGGAGACATGGGGTTGGGGGCAGGGAGCAGCACTGGAATCTGAACTAGCTTGTTTTTATTGTAAAAGAAATACATGCTCATAGTAAAAAATTGAAACACTTCAGAGGAGTATATAGTTAAGAACAAAAGGCCCCTTCCACACACAGTTCCTTAGTCTCGTTTTCTTGCAGGAGTAACACTTGTGTATTACTTCAGAACCCTTCTGCACATACATGTGCGTGCGTGTGCATATACACATACTACTCGGGGTTATGTAACCCGTTATCCTTCTCAAACTTGCTGTTTCACTTTCAGCGTATCTTGGAAATCTTTCCACATGACCACACACTGCTTCATTCTTTTTAATGCTTGTACATTTTCCTACTGTAAGGGTGAGCCATAATTTCTCAGATCTCTGATGATGAACATTTAGATTTTTTTGTTTGCTATAACACAAAATGTTGTACATACTGTTTATATCCTTATATATACAGTATACCCTCGAATGTAGGGAAGATAAGCACCTGAATGGAACTGCTAGGTCAGAAGTTATGGGCATTAAAGTTTTGATGAGTGAGTCAAGTTGCTCAGTCGTGTCCGACTCTTTGCGACCCCATGGACTGTAGCCTACCAGGCTTCTCCGTCCATGGGATTCTCCAGGCAAGAATACTGGAGTTGGTTACCATTTCCTTCTCCAGGGGATCTTCTCGACCCAGGGATTGAACCCGGGTCTCCTGCATTGGAGGCAGACGCTTTAACCTCTGAGCCACCAGGGAAGCTGGTTTTGATAGATGTTGCCAAATTATTTCCTCAAAGATTTCAACAATGTCTACCCACCCTCCACCCCCAGTAGCATATCAGAATATCTATTTCTTCACACACTTGCCAACGCTAGGCATGATTATACTTTGAAATTTTTGCTGGTTGGGTAAGTCAGTCAGTCAGTTCAGTCGCTCAGTCGTGTCTGACTCTTTGCAACCCCATGAATCGCAGCACGCCAGGCCTCCCTGTCCATCACCAACTCCCGGAGTTCACTCAGACTCACGTCCATCGAGTCAGTGATGCCATCCAGCCATCTCATCCTCCAATTTACGTTTACATCCCTTCTCCTCCAATTTACATTTCTTTGATTATGTGTGAGGCCAAATATATTTTCATATGTCTTTATGCCATTTATATTTTGTCTTTCAGTCAACTATCGTATACATGTCCTGACCTCTTTTCACTTGTTTTAAGCAAGAAGGTGACAGAATCAAATTTCCACGTTAAAGAAATGGTTCTGGTACCAAAGGAGAGGAAGCAATTTCAGAAGCAAAGGGTTGCTCCAAAGTCCCAGAAATCACAGAAAACTCTAAAAGTCCAGAACTGAAAAGTGTCCAGTGTGTCTGCCATTTAGAAAGTAGTTATTGGCGGCCTTTACCATGGGAGTTTCTGTGGGGCGATGCAGACAGGCTCAACTGGGGTGTGTGGACAGGTAAAGGGAAGGCGAGGCAGCAGACGTCGGCTGCTCTTTTAAGGACTGTGTCTGCAAAGGAGGAACATCGAGAGGGTGGTTGACAGATGAGGACCTCGGGAGGAGAAAGGGGAAGGTATTTTTGAAATATGAAATATGTCTGGGCATGTTTCTAGGTTGTAGGAAAGGAACTGGTATAAAAGGAAAGGTGAGATGCACAGGATGAACAAGGAATGTTTGAATTTTGATCCTATAGGCATTCAGAGGAGATGGGCTGAGGATAATGTAGGAGCTGCAGCCTTGAGATGGTCATCCAGCCAGACGACCCGAGAAATTCTCCACAAGGAACAGTCTTTCTTGTGGCTGAAACAGACCAGAGGCTTCCAGGGGGCAGACAGGAGAACCACAGGGAGAGAAGGGGTCTAGTCCAGTGTTCCGGCTCCTTCCAACCTACCAGTCATTTGAGTAGTCGTCCTCTTGTAGGCAAGAGTGAGTGAGCATTGGGAAGGGACACCTGTTACATTAGCACATGGGAGTTCACCACACAGAGTCAGGAGACTGGGAAAAGAAGTGTCCGTCCAACAGTCAGGCATAGAAGTCTGGAAGGAAGTAAAACTGTCTGGTGGCTCAGTGTTAAAGAATCCACCCATAATGTGGGAGACATGGGTTCAATCCCTGGGTTAGGAATATCCCCTGGAGAAGAGAAAGGCAATCCACTCCAGTATACTTGCCTGGAAAATCCCATGGACAGAGGAACCTGGTGGGTTACAGTCGATGGGGTTGCAAAAGAAGGCAGACACAACTTAGCAACTAAACAGCAACAACTTCTAGGGACTGGCTTGTGGGGCAGGGTAGACTGGGGACAGGTTGGGGCACTCTTACCTTTTTTTTTTTTTTTTTTTTTGACCACATGGCTTGTGGTATCTTAATTTCCTGACCAGGCATGGAACCCAGGCCCTTGGCAATGAGAGGAGAGTCCTAACCACTGAATCACCAGGGAATTCTCATTTTTATATATATTAAAAAAGATGTAAGATGAGAAGAAAATGTTTCAGAGATTACCACCTTAGATGCTAGATATCAGTCCTGAATCATGGTGGCTAATGACAGAGGCATGAGAGGCGCTAAGAGGGCATCATGTAACTGCTTTGATGCAGAAGTAACCCAGCTCCCGTCGTCGAGCGCTGGGTGGTTCATAACAAGTCTCCATCACTCACTTAGTTACTGTTTACTGAGCGTCTATCATGTGCCAGGCTCTCCCCTGGTCGCCAAGACGTAGGCCTCCTTCATCTCTTCCCACAGGTCCGGAAAGCAGGAGGCAGACCCGTTGGTTTTCTTGAGTCCACTGCTTGAGCCCAGATCTTCAGATTTTAAGCCCGGCATTCTTTCTATCATGACTTTCCATCCATTCTTACCGCTCCCCACTCCCCCTGCCCTACCATGACTTCACTGCTTGAATTAACAAAAAATTGGTTTTAAATCAAGTTTATTTTATGGGAATTCCCTGGCTGTCCAGTGGCTAGGCGCTTTCACTGCAGAGGGCCCAGGTTCAATCCCTGGTCGGGGAACTAAGATCCCGCCAGCCAGGCAGTGTGCCAAAAAAAAATGTTTATTTTGCAGGATAGCGGGAGTATGTTAAGTGCAATTACATGACTTAAACTATGTTATCCTGTAGTCACACCTGGAGAGTGTTAGTTTTCTCATCAGTCTCAACTCACTAGAACTCTGATGTTAAAGCAAAATCTTACCTCCGCGGCCGTGGAGAGTCAGTGCCCACACCAGCCAGGGCGACACTCACCAGCAATCCCTTCTCTGTCCTCTGCAGATCACTCCCGAGTACCTGCAGAGTGTCTGTGTCCGCCTCTTCAGCAACCAGATGCGGCAGAGCCTGGCACGCAGCGTGGACTTCACAAGGCCCGGCACGGTGAGGCTCACAGATTTCACCCTGCATGTTAGTCACTCCATCATGTCCAACTCTTTGTGACCCCATGGACTGTAGCCCACCAGGCTCCTCTGTCCATAGGATTCTCCAGGCAAGGATACTGGAGTGGGTTGCCATAGATTTCACCATACCATAACTTTAAAAAATGAGAGAGCAGGAGAAAATACATTCGGGAGTCTGCATTTCAGCAGGCTTTGGAGATCTGTACTTTCCCAGAAGGAAAAGAAAGCAGTTTTTGGACAGTGAGCAGCTGGAAGGCAGCCTCCTAGTCGGGGAGACAGGCTGATCTCTTCCAGGTGGGGCCGCTCTGTGGGCCCCAGGGCCGGTAAGAGCAGCAGGTCAGGAGGAAACCAAGGCAACCTCATCCTCTTTTACAGGCAACTGCCAGGTCTCAGGCAGGGCCTTTCTCTCTCTGTTCTTAGAGTCATTGCAAACTTACAGAAAAGTTGGAAAAATAGCCCGAAGGACACTTGTATACCCTTTACCCATATTCCCCAACTGCTGGCATTTAGCTCTTTTGTTCACTTCCTCTACACACACACACGCACGCACACACAATATGTTTTCTGAACCATTTGAGGATAAATTACATATATTATGTCCTTTTCTCCTAAATACTTGAGTGCAGTGTGCATTCATTAATAGGAATGTTCTCTTATGTAACTATGATTATCAGTTTCAGTACATTTAATACTGATGCAGTATTTTACCTCATTACCTACTGCGCATTTTCCAGTTTTATCGGCTGAGCCATTAACACCCTTTACAGCGTCTCCCCACCCCCACCCCATCGTGTGGGGTCAGGTGTTACGTTGACTTGTCCTGACTCTTTGGCCTCCTTTCGTCGCGAAGGTCCTCTCGGTCCTTCTTTCTTTGACTTTCGTGACTTTGATGTTTTAGAAGAAGATAGTCCTTCCCCTCCTTTAATAAGAGAACATTTCTCCTTTTGTGGTTGATGTTTCCTTGCAGTTAGATTCAGGTTTGCATTACAGGCCAAAATACTCCATAGGCGATGTGTCCTTCCTAGGAGAGCTCATCTGGAGGCTCGGGGAGTTGGTTTGGTCCTTAACCAAGGGGCAGACAGAGTACACCAGCGTCTCCCAAGGGAGTTTTCAGTTCACGGACTCCTGTCTCGGGAGATACCAACCTGCCGCCTGGTCCAGAGGCCGAATGGGTGGAGCTGGGCAGTTAGGAGGGAAGTGGCACCCCCAAAAGTCAGAGCCCCATCACCTGAGGGTCAGAGCCCCCCCAACAAGGGTCAGAGCCCCCACTGGGGTCAGAGCCCCTCCCCAGGGTCAGAGCCGCCCCCCCTCCCTGATGGTCAGAGCCCCCCCCCACAAGGATCAGAGTCCCCCCCAGGGTCAGAGCCCAACCCTGAGGGTCAGAGCCCCCGCCAAGGTCAGAGCCCCCCCCAGGGTCAGAGCCCCCCCAACAAGGATCAGAGCCCCCCCCAGGGTCAGAGCCCCCCCCAGGGTCAGAGCCCAACCCTGAGGGTCAGAGCCCCCGCCAAGGTCAGAGCCCCTCCCCAAGGGTCAGAGCCCCCCACTGAGAGTCAGCACTCCCCCAGGGTCAGATTCCCTACCCGCCAGGTTCAGAGCCGCCCTCAGAGTCAGAGCCTTCCACCCCAGGTTCAGAGTCCCTCCCCAAAGGTCAGAGCACCCCCTGCCGCCAGATTCAGAGACCCCCTCCAGGGTCAGAGCCCCTCCCCCTGAGGTCAGAGCCCTCCTCACTCCCCCTGTGGGTCAGAGCCCCGGTTTTTACTGAAGTGTTTGAACATTAATACTAGGATCTTCTCTTCATAAACAGAGGCCTTTTTTAGTTTTAAAAGAATCTATCTCATTCTTAAAGAGATTTGAAGTAACTTATTATTACGAGAAAATACACATATGAGAAATGAAAAAATATAGAAAATAAAGATAAAGAAATTCTGGTTAGAATTCATAGACACTGAAAGTAGATTGGTGGTTGCTGGAGGGTAGGGGAAATGGGGAGATTTTGGTCAAGGGGCACAGACATCCAGTTTTAAGATGATCGTGTTCTGGGGCTGTGATTGGCAGCACGGTGACTATAGTTAACAATACTCTATTGTGAGCTTGACGGTTTCTAAAGGGATAGATCTTAAATGTTCTTACTAGGAAAAAAAGGTGAGGTGACAGCTGTGTATTGTGATAATCACGTCACAGTACACACCTTTATCAAGTTATCACACTGTACACCTTGAACTCACACAATGGTGCATGTCAGTTATATCTCAGTGATGCTGGAGAGAAAAGAGAAATTATGGTTCAAGGGAAACGAGGGTGAGAAAAATAAAAGTAAGCCAGGTTGAGGCTGGTATTAAAAATGCACGTGGGGAAGGAGGCCTGGAATTGGCGCCAGCTTTGCAGTAGCCAGTGCAGAACGCAGTTACGTGATTTGTTTAAAAAGGAAGAGACAGTGATATTCATCCTGCATCTAAGACAGCATTTGTGCTACATGTGCAGCCTCTGAAGCACAGCAGTAAAATGAACGCCCATGAGCCCATCACATGTGCCCACAACAGACCGTCTCAGTGCCGCCAGCATCCCCTGGTGCCCCTTAGACCGTGAACTTTTTCCAACTCAGTGTATTACAGTTTAAAAGCAAGTCATTAAGTACATTATTTTTGAAGACTGGCAGGCCAAAAAAACTCTGCATGGGCGATGCTATGGCTCAGACCTGAGGAGAGTTCCTCTCGTGGATTTTGGTGGAAAGGATGTGGTACCGTGCTTGTGAGCCAGCATCCTTGACCGTGTCCTTGAGGCGCGCGTGGAAGGACTGGCCAGCCGCTGCTGTGTCGGCTGCGCCACACGTGGACGGTGAAGGATAGGAGCTGTGGCATCTGTGCTTTAGGATATGGCTGCAATGACGTCTGTGTACAGAAATCTTAAAGTGAGTCGGCCATTTTTTAAAAAATGTCAGTTAAGTACACACAGACATCTGAGTCTCAAACAAGTAACTTCCTCGTGGGCCCTCTAGGATGGAGGGGCCTCAAGCCACCTCCCTGAGGACTGGCTGAGTTGAGTTTTTATGTCCTGTATATGCTTGGCTGTATGTCATCAGCCTTGGGATGACTTTAAGGATCAGAGTGTGTTTGCCAAAAACAGTGGCCTTCTAGGGACTTCCTTGGTGGTCCAGTGGCTAAACCCCATGCTCCCAATGCAGGAGGCGTAGGTTCAATCAATCCCATCAGGTAACTATTCGCAGATCCTACATGCTACAACTAAGGTAAATTTTTAACCATAAATTGAAAGAGACCCCACATGCCTGAGGCAGGGCACAAAACAAACAAAAAACTGATGTCGTATTTAAGAGGAGCAGTATAAAAGGGAATGGGGCACAACATTTAGGACATTTCATCGTACTAGAGGTCACCTTCATTTGCCAAGAGACTGGTCCTGCCATCCTCCCGTGTTGCAGTGACACTAAGGTACAGGGTCTAAGCCTCAGAATTCACAGGAGGGAGGGTGAACTCTGTTTATCCTAACTCATGACCATTTTTTTCCCTACTGAGTCATTGACTTACCAGGCAATAAAAGCTGCAAACAGTCTTTTATGGTTCCTAGTATATTTTTCTTACAAGATGATAAAAAAAAAAAGTAGATGAGGGGTCATTACAGGATATTGTTGTTGATTGGGCATGCCTAACGTCAATGTGTGGTATCAGATTTATAACATATGGAGAGGAAATTAGGATACAATTTAGATGGGCCGTCCGGTGACTGAGCTGATAGGATCTAGGGTTCCGAAGGAGTACGTGCGTGTAAGTGTTAGTCACTCAGTTGTGTCCAACTCTTTGAAATCCTGTGGACTGTAGCCCGCCAGGCTTCTCTGTCCATGAAATTCTCCAGGCAAGAATACTGGAGTGGGTTGTCATTCCCTTCTCCAGGGGATCTTCCCAACCCAGGAATTAAACCCAGGTCTCCTCATTGCAGGCAGATTCTTGACCATCTGAGCCACCAGGAGGGAAGCCCTTTGGAAGGAGATTGCTTTTTTAATTTTTTTAAGGGGAATATATTCTATCCTAAGAGCTTCCCCAGTGGTTCAGCAGTCAAGAACCCGCCTGCTATGCAGGAGACACGACAGCGGCCATGGGTTCAGTCTCTGGGTCAGGAAGATCCCCTGGAGAAGGAAATGGCAACCCGCTCCAGTATTCTTGCCTTGAGAATCCTGTGGACAGAGGAGCCTGGCGGACTGCAGTCCATGGGATCACAAAGAGCTGGACACTACTGAGCAACTAAACAACAACGTTCTACTTTAAGTCCAAACAGAATGTCATCAATTTCAAGATAAATAGGTGAGCACAGACCAGCCTTCTTTCTAGCCTGGTCCTTGATCAACTTCTCTTCGGGCTTATTCACTGTATTCAAGGAGAAGCCCAGCCAGGATCCATCATAAAACAGCTGTATCTTCTACAAAATGTAGTACTTTGTTCTGGTTTTTAAATCTGACTGCTAAGAATCTGGCCCTCTGCAAACTCATTCACTGTTGAAAGTTCCGAAGGGTTCAGTAAATCGCACCGTTCTTCCCCTGGAGTTCCGAACCAATTGAAAAATACAATAGAATGAAGGAAAATGGAACTGAAGATATTGCTGCTGATTCTGAGAAAGCTTACATTGGAGAATGTGGGGGGGGCGGGTTTGGTAGGCAAGTGGGTTACCTACTTTTCAGCCCTGGAATTAAAGAAACATTCTCACTCAGTCATGGACAGAGAAGGCCAATCCTCCCTCCAACCCCCTCCACCCACACAACCTCACTGCCCAGAGGAAGGGGGCACAGGGTAGTGCAAATCCAGCCAGTCACCCCCTCTGGGGAGTGTGTGTGAAGATTACCCTGGCGGAGGGCCCCATGGGGAAACCAGAGGTGTGTTTCTACCCTATCTCGTTCCCACCCAGGTAACTGTCCCAGAGTCTGCTGCATTATCAGAGTTGTCTGTTGCTGTGTGGTGCTCAATCGTGTCTGACTCTTTGCAACCCCATGAACTGTAGCCCACCAGACTCCTCTGTCCATGGGATTCTTCAGGCAAGAATATTGGAGTGGGTTGCCATTTCCTCCTCCAGGGGATCTTCCCGACTCGGGGGTTGAACCCGCATCTCTTACATCTCCTGCATTGGCAGGCGGGTTCTTTACCACCATACCACCTGAGAAGCATTATCAGAGTTGGCTGACAGATCTGGATGCTCCTAGGATTAATGACGGGTTAAATTTTTGAGATGAGAACTCTCCCATGTAGCCTCTTCCAGTTGGGCTGCTTGTCACCACCCTAACCCCAGGCTTATCGTGCCGTGGCCCCTACCAAGTCGGGCTCCAAACCCTGGGCCATGATTTACTGGAATATGAGATGAATCTGGGGCTTCCCAGGTGGTGCTAGTGGCAAAGAACCCGGCCGCCAATGCAGGAGATGCGAGTTCAATGCCTGGGTCGGGAAGATCCCCTGGAGGAGGGCATAGCAACCCACTCCAGTATTCTTGCCTGGAGAATCCCCATGGACAGAGGAGCCTGGTGGGCTACAGTCCATGGGATGGCAGAGTCGGACACAACTGAAGTGGCTTAGCACACACATAGGCATGAGATGAATCTGATTTCATATTATCAAGCATCTAGTGATAAATAGTAAAAGGAGAAGCTTCTTCTAAGAGCACAAGAAGGAGAGTTTTTTGTCTTCTAAGATTATTCATTTCAGGTCAGGTCAGTCACTCAGTTGTGTCCGACTCTTTGCGACCCCATGAATTGCAGCACGCCAGGCCTCTCTGTCCATCACCAACTCCCGGAGTTCACTCAAACTCATGTCCATTGAGCCAGTG
Organism: Ovis aries; assembly: GCF_016772045.2. Taxonomy (NCBI): domain Eukaryota; kingdom Metazoa; phylum Chordata; class Mammalia; order Artiodactyla; family Bovidae; genus Ovis; species Ovis aries. The sequence goes on from NC_056055.1 coordinate 233,002,302, forward strand.
ATGGCATCCAGCCATCTCATCCTCTGTTGTCCCCTTCTTCTCCTGCCCCCAATCCCTCCCGGCATCAATCTTTTCCAATGAGTCAACTCTTTGCATCAGGTGGCCAAAGTATTGGAACATCCAGGACTGATCTCCTTTAGGATGGACTGGTTGGACCTCCTTGCAGTCTAAGGGAATCTCAAGAGTCTTCTCCAACACCACAGTTCAAAAGCATCAATTTTTCAGCGCTCAGCTTTCTTCACAGTCCAACTCTCACATCCATACATGACCACTGGAAAAACCATAGCCTTGACTAGACAAACCTTTGTTGGCAAAATAATGTCTCTGCTTTTCAATATGCTACCTAGGTTGGTCATAACTTTCCTTCCAAGGAGTAATTTCATGGCTGCAGTCACCATCTACAGTGATTTTGGAGCCCAAGAAAATAAAGTCTGCCACTGTTTCCACTGTTTCCCATCTATTTCCCATGAAGTGATGGGACCAGATGCCATGATCTTAGTTTTCTGAATGTTGAGCTTTAAGACAACTTTTGCACTCCTCTTTCACTTTCATCAAGAGGCTTTTTAGTTTCTCTTCACTTTCTGCCACAAGGGTGGTGTCATCTGCATATCTGAGGTTGTTGATATTTCTCCCAGCAACCTTGATTCCAGCTTGTGCTTCTTCCAGCCCAGTGTTTCTCATGATGTACTCTGCATAGAAGTTAAATAAGCAGGATGACAATATACAGCCTTGACGTAGTCCTTTTCCTATTTGGAACCAGTCTGTTGCTCCATGTCCAGTACAGGAACTACACAAATATGTGTCAGCTGGAAAATGTATAACAGTTTAGCAGGAAATGGAGTGAAGCACAAATCCCTTCCCTCCCTCACACCCACCCCATCCCGCTTCCTCCACAGGTGACACTGTTTTATATGCATCCTCCAAACCTTTAAAAACTATATATAACTGAGATTTTATTAGATACATCCTTCTGCAGCTGTCTCTTTTAACTTAATGGTACGTTTTCAATAGTCTTTCATGTCCTTTTAGCATAGTTATATCTTCCTTATCTTTTAGAAAATTTGACAACAGTATGGTTCATTTAAGCATTCCTCTGGTAGAAATTGTCAGTTTTTTGCCATTTCTAACGGTGCAACATCTGTCTTTGTTTGCTGCAAACAGCATTTAAAAGTGCCATGGAATACCTTTCTCCCCTTAGCCCCCTGTTTGCAGTGGGTAAGCATGAATGCAGAGACACTCTCAAGGTGGACACCTGAGCACAGCCCCCTGGGTGAGTCCCGAAGCCCACCCAGTGGCACCTCTGGGTTTGAGATTCTTCAGATGGGGAAGTTTCCGTTTAAATCCATCCTTCTTGGAGAGAATGGCTTATTTAGAAATTAACCCTCCCTTTCTCGCATAACTCCCAGTAGACCCCACTGGAAGTATAAGAACTTCCCTGGTGGTCCAGTAGCTAAGATTCTGCACTCCCAATGCAGGGGGCCTGGGTCCAACCCATGGTCAGGGAACTAGATCTCACACGCCACAAGTAAGAGTTCCCTTGCCGCAACTAAGAGTTTGCATGCTTCATCTGAGACCCAGTGCAGCCAAATAAATAAATTTTTTAAAAAATGAAAGAAATGTAAATTATAATACTTCCAGATCTGATAGCATTAAATATACTAAAAGCTCAGGACATGTGACTCTTTGGAGCCATCTGCTTCCAAAATCAGCCGTCTTTGTTAGCAGTAACAACCTGCAGAGTGCTGGGGTGGTGGCCGTGACAGTGACCCTTTAGGGATGGGGCCTTGTGCAGTTGTTCAGGAAGCCTTGCTGTGATGCTGTTCCACGAAGGAGAGCACTTCCTGATGCTTCCAGTAGGGGGAGCTGTGGCTCCCCTGCCCTGCCTCCTGGCTTTGTCCCTCTTTCTGTCCTGATTAAAGCAACATTTTCTGCCTGGTCTCAGTCTCAAAGCCCTTAGATCTCTGATGGCTCCTTCTCACGGGAGCTGGAGTGACCTTTTTGGTTGTGGGGTGTTTTTTTGTTTTTTGTTTTTTGGCCACAAATGGGATCTAGTTCCCTGACCAGGGATTGAATCTGTGCCCCCTGCATAAGTTACCACGGAGTCTTAACCACTGGACTGGGGCAGGAAAGCTCCTGGCTGTGTCCTATTTATTCAGCCCACAGGTTTCAGGAAGGATTTAGGTATGTTCAGGAACCTGACCTTGTCACTCTACCTCGCGTAATACCTGTCACTGCTTGCAGTCCAAAGTGCTCCGCGTGGAGTCCTCAGCCCTCCGTGACGTGATGCCTGTCCATCTATCCAGGCCTGACTCTGGTCACAGAAACCCCGAGGAGCCCCAGCATGCCCACCCCTGACCCCAGGTGCTCAGGCTGTAGGGTGGAGGGACAGGGCCAAGGGCAGTGCCCTCGGTGCCCTGGGGAGCCAGGGAGAACCCTGCCCAAGAGGCTCCTAGAAAACTCATTGGTACATTCAGACACTCGGGTATACCCACACCACACACATACTTATCTCTCTTTCCACATGTCATTCGCCCCATGCTCCATGGCAACGCTCCCTCTTGCAGCCACACCCCTGCCTTCTTGAGCTGTGCATCTCCTGTTAGAGGGTTGGCCATAGTAGCCACCCTTCCCCAGGTGGTGGGGATGCCCCCTGGTCTCCGGCTCCCGTGGCCTCTCTGCCCGCTGGCCAATGCACAGTCCCTTAAGTGTCCCTCTGTGGTTATTTAACGTCTCCTGGTGATTGTGCCCTGTGAGGTCTCTTGACAAGGGTCCTGCCTTTGTCTGCACCGCACAGGCGGCCCCTGCGTCAGCATTAGTCCTGTGTGAGCAGGGTCTGGGAAGCAAGGCTGGTCCTCCGTGGGCCAGCCTGGTCCGAGGAGGTTTCGGGCCCCAAACAGGGCCTTCCAGTCCCTGGTGCCCTTGTGGCTCTTTCTTCCTGACCCTCCCCTGACTGCGTCCTCTGGAACAGCAGTTTCCAAGATGTGTGCCCAGAAGCCAGCCCCACAGGATGGCCCTGTCCCCAGACAAAGCTCTGATGTCGCGAATTTGAGACACACTGTGTCCTGAGGTTCATAGCCGCACACCGGCATCTGGAGAAGGCCCACAGTGAGGGACCGCTTACCCCGTCCAACCCAGTGACTCTCCAGTCCCCATGACTGTGGGATACTTGCATCATGTCACACCTCATACCAGTTTCTCTAAATACACTTCCTGATGTCACAGGTCATTAGCAAAGCCCCTCATCCTGCCGCTGTCACCAAGAGCTGTCCCAGGCTCGTTTGGCCCCTCTACCCCGAGGGCCGGGCTCAGGTCCCTGGCCTGCAGGCTGAGAAGCGATGGAGGCGTAGCTCTGCCCTGTCACTCTCAGCCCAGGTATCGATTTCTCTCTGCCACGCCCAAGCGTTCCGGGGAGCCCTGCCCCGAGCCTGGCATGGGAGAGGTGCTCAGAGACTGAAGACAGGTTCAGCGACGGGTTACTATGTTCATCGTTCCGCTGGCCTCTGCCACACCTCTGCCGTTGTTCCGCTGCCACACCTTCACACTGCGTGTCCCCAGCTGGGAAAGCACTGCCTGCCCGCGCCCAACGTCCACTGTGGGCTAGGACGCCGGTCTCTTTCCGGTGCCCCAGGCCTTGGGGTCCTCACCCTGACCACTCAGCGTAATGTACCGGAAGTCACATGTGGCCTGCAGTTGGGCCCCTTAGTGAGGGGATGCTCCCTGGGCCCATCGTCCAGACTCGGAATCCAGTGTTTGCTCGAGAGGGGGACGATTCCAACTGATGATGGACTTGGGCCCTTTCTCTCCCAGCTTTCTCTCCCTGGGGCTTTCCTTCCTTGGCCAGACCATTGGATCTGTGTCCACCCCACCTGCCCGCAGAGCAGCGCCCGCAGCTGGTGGCGGTGACCTTTAGAAATCCCATCCAGTGTAAAGGCTGGTCGAGAGGTCAGAACAGGACCCCCCAGCCCCCTCAGGGTGTTTGAGGATTCTTACTAATGCCTCCACCTCGGGGAAGGAAGTGGTCGTTGTCACCTGCGGTGAGCTCTCCATTCCGTGGGCAAGCTTCTACCAGGGTGTCAATGTTAAAGGTCAGCATCCCAGTTCATAACTTCAGCTCAGTGCCTCTCAGCTCCAGCACCCTCGTCAGTGCAGGGAGGTCAGGGTGGACAGGCAGAAAAGGAGGGGAAGAAAGGCCGACTTCCACGAGCTCTCCTTGGCGTCTGTACCCACTGGTATGATATTGCCCCTATCTTGCAGATTTGGTGTGGAGAGTTATTTGATCACTCCCCACTGAATTGCAAGCTGTCTGAGAAGAGGGCCTTTGTCTTGCTCACCAGTATCAGCAGTGCCTAGCAGAGGCCTATTGGGTGAGCAATCAGTAGGGACTTAACGAAATACCATAACCTCTCCTCTCTCATTAAGGGCGTGCTCAGCCATTCTTCCTACAGCTCATCACCAATTTGTGTGTGTGTGTGTGTGTGTGTGTGTTGTTTTCTGGGGTGTGTGTGTGTGTGTTGTTTTCTGGGGGGTGTGTGTGTGTGTGTGTTGTTTTCTGGGGTGTGTGTGTGTGTGTGTGTGTGTGTGTGTTGTTTTCTTTTACTTGATTGGATAATAAAGGGGCTTCCCAGGTGGTGCTAGTGGTAAAGAACCTGCCTGCCAGTGCAAGACACTCGGGAGACATGGGTTCAGTCCTTGGGTTGGGAAGATCCCAGGGAGGAGGGCATGGCAACCCCCTCCATATTCCTGCCTGGAGAATCCCATGGACAGAGGAGTCTGCAGCCCACAGTCCAGGGGGTCACAAAGAGTCCAACACAACTGAAGCGACTTAGCACGCACGCATGGATAATAAAGTCTTCATACTGTTTGACATACTTGGCTTTTCTCATGAAAGGGTTAGTTATTACTACTTTCAATTAATTTCTTCATAGGACAAATAGAATGATGTAGAATTTAGCAAAAGAGGAAAATAATTTTTTTGAAAGATAGAAATGGTTTTCTTGATTATGAAAAAAGGGGGTGTATGTAAGTGAATTTTATTTGTGGAAATATGAATTAGCCAAATATCACTAATTTTAAAATATTTTTCTTTTGTGCATATATTATGCTCATGTTTTACTATGGCTGTGTCCTTAATTGACTCATTCCTGGCTCCTTGATCCTCTTAGTGAGTTAGATGAGTAATATAGATGACATTTCCAATTTATTTTCTGAACTGCTTGCTACTTAAGCCAGTAACAGGAATAACAGGTAGTTTCTTTGATTAAAAAAAAAGAGTCAAGGGTTTAAAAATGAAAAGAAATTCCCTGGTGGCTCAGTGGTTAGGACACCGCTTTCTCACTGCCAAATGCCAAGGGCCCAGTTTCAGTCCTAGTCAGGAAACTAAAATTCCACAAACCATGCCGTGTGGGCCAAGGGAAAAAAAAAAAGTCAAAGAGTTAAAAAATGCAAAACATACTTGGTCATGAGCCATTTAAAAGCAGGGCTTTCTGTCTTCGAGGTGAGAATTGGGAGGTCTGTAAATACTTTGAAGGGAAACAGTTGACAACAGGGCTGATGTATTACAGTTGTTTGTTAAATTTGTCAAGCATTCTGACATGGATTCTATTTTTTAAAATAATTGTATTTATTTATTTTTGGCTGTCTGGGGTCTTTGTTGCTGTTCAGGCTTTGCTCTAGTGTGGGGAGCGGGGGCTACTCTCTAGTTGAGCTGTGTGGGCCTCTCCTGTTGCAGAGCATAAGCTTCAGCAGTTGTGGCATACAGGCTTAGCAGCTCTTCGGCATGTGGGATCTTCCCAGAGCAGGGATCGAACCTGTGTGTCCTGCACTGGCAGGCAGGTTCTTTACCATGGAGCCGCCAAGGAAGCCCTAGAGTGCCCACTTTTGAAGATTTAAAATAAAACACAAAACTGTTTTGGCCACGTGGTTTAGGGATCTTAGATCTTAGCGATTGAACCTGGGCCTTTGGCAATGAGAACATGGAGTCCTAACCACTGGACCACCAGAAAATTCCCTCAAGTGCCCCTTTAGGAAGTCAGTCTAGATTCATTCATTCAGCAAATGTTGACTGAGTGTCTCTGTGGTCTAGGCACTGTGCTTCGTGTCAGGGACACGAGGGTGCTATGTCTCCAGCCTTTGTGGAACTCGGTATCTGCTAAAGGAGAAGGACTCAGAAGTGGCTGCAAAATAACCACCACTGAATATGATCAGCATGGATAGGCTCTGTTAGAGGGTTGTGGTGACATAGAGGAAGCAGAGTACCAATGCCTGCCCCTTCTAGAAAGGCCCCACAGACAGCTGAGACTTCCTCTCTTCTACTCTACTTAGCTTTTCCCTCCTAGAGTTCTCTTCAACAAATTCCAAACTTTCTATCACTCTCAGTTCAGTTGCTCAGTCGTGTCTGACTCTTTGTGACCCCATGGACTGCAGCAACGCCAGGCCTCCCCGTCTATCACCAACTCCCGGAGTTTGCTCAAACCTATGTCCATAGAGTCAGTGATGCCATCCACCCATCTCATCCTCTGTCGTCCCTTCTCCTCCTGCCTTCAATCTTTCCCAGCATCAAGGTCTTTTCTAATGAGTCACTTCTTCACATCAGCTGGCTAAAGTATTGGAGTTTCAGCTTCAGCATCAATCCTTCCAATGTATATTCAGGACTGATTTCCTTTAGGATGGACTGGTTGGATCTCCTTGCAGTCCAAAGGACTCTCAAGAGTCTTCTTCAGTACCACAGTTCAAAAGTATCAGTTCTTTGGCGCTCAGCTTTCTTTATAGTCCAACTCTCACATCCATATATGACTACTGGAAAAACCATAGCTTTGACTATCTATTACTTTACCTATAAATAATTCAATGTGCATCTCAAACAGATAAGGGCTTTAAAAAAAAAAAACATAACCGCAGTGCCAAATATAATTAACACTAAGTCCTTAGTATCATATAATACCAATGAGATTTTCACATTTCCCTTCTTTTCTCAAATGTCCTTTATGGTTGGTTGGAGTCAATCTAAACAAGTGCCATTCACAGCACTTGATTGTTTCTCTATTGTAGTGCATGCTTAATATGGCAAAAAGAAAGCAAGAAAACAGTAAATGGGACATGCCCACAAAATAGGCTGTGATTTGGCCTATAGACAGGATCTTTACATCCCCTTTAGGGAGTGGTATGGGAGGGGGCTTGTGAATTTTTTCTATAAACATTTCTATATTGTTTGACTCGGTGCAAAGTGCATGTGTTATTTTCATATTAAAAGATAAAATCTTAATAAAACCAGGATAATAAACTGATTTTCATTGCTTTTATTCTTTATGATGTCTTTGACCAGGCAGCTTTAAGTTCCTCCGAGAGCTTGGTCAGGGTGAACCCACCTGGGGTTTTATAGAGTGCTCTTTGGAGTGGAGTTTAGCAACAAGTCAAGGGTGGGTCGCTTGGGAAATGCATCAGTAAGGTGTCACTTACCTTGGACTTGGGCTAATTTTTAAATTGAATCTGGTTACAGTTGGAGAATCCGGTGGATGGAAAGCTTTGCAAATCTGTTGTTCTTGTTCCGCTACAGTGATTGGGGATTAGCACATTGTTGTCAGTGTTTTAACACAAAACCTATTTCCTTCTTCCCTTTCCCCTGCAGGCTTCAACCATGTTAAGAGCCTCCTTGGCACCCGTGTAAGTAACTGCTCTGAGGAATTGCTATTAAGGGGAATGGCTATGGGTAAAAATGGAATTCCAAGTGCTTTTAATCAATTCTCGTTTTAACTGCCTAATTTAGACGAATTCCTTTACTTAGCTGGAGCTCCACGTAGGTATTAAAGGAAATACCAGTAATTATAAGTAATACTTATCAAATATGTTTGGAATAAAGTTTTTTTTTAAGTCCCCAAAAATACTTATAAAAATATCTTTTAAAGTTATTTCTATTTATGTTGGAAAGGTAACATCAAATGGAAAAAACCATTGAATTTTTCCTATAATGTTTTATAGAAATCAATTTAATTTCCTGTCATAAGGCAGTCAGTGGAGTGTTGCGGTGTTTACATTTCACGCTCTCTGCTGATTCACACCATGACCAGGGCCACAGGATGGCTCTGTGTTGTGCTGGAGCATTCCTGCCCAAGTTACTCAGGTTGTCCCCCAAGGGGCAGGGGGGTGGGGGGAGCTTCATCAGGCATGTGTGTTGCAGTAGCAAGGAAGTTGAGAACCTTTGGCATGGACATGAGGATTAGGGTGGTTTCTGGTGACTCCCTGAGCCAGCCTTGGGTGGCACGAGTGGGGGATGCAGTGGGCTGGGTGCTGTGAGATTACGCAGACACCTGCGGTTCATACAGCGTTCCTCCTCCCTCCATCCTGCCCGAGCCTGACATGGACCCTGCACCTGGTTCACTTCAGTTGGAGGCTCTAGAATGTGGTACTTATGAGCACAGACTGTCAGGATTAAAACCCCCTTGGCCACGGATTCTGTGGCCTTGGACCACTCTTATACCTCTCTACCTCAGTTTCCTCATGGACCCTGGGAAAGCGGTTGGACCACAGAAATGCCGGGTTGTTGAGCAACTTAGTTGGTAATATTGCCATTGTTGTTCAGTCTCTTTAGTCGTGTCCAACTCTTTGCACCATGCAAGGCTTCCCTGTCCTTCGCTATCTCCCAGAGCTTGCTCAAACTCATGTCCATCAAGGCAGTGATGGCACCCAACTCTCTCATCCTCTGTCGCCCCCCTCCTCCTACCCTCAATCTTTCCCAGTTGGCTCTTCGCATCAGGTAGCCAGAGTGTTGGAGCTTTAGCATCAGCATCAGTCCATTACTGGCAAGTAAATATGGCCCAAATAGGACAGTTTTTCCTCTTTCCAGTAGAAGCTCCCTAGCTATGGAACATTATCAAACTTGGTTTTTAAAATGGAACTTTTTTGTCTAGAAAAAGCCTGTTTGAATTAGAAATTTTTTTTTTACTTTTGGAATAATTTCAGAGTTTCAAACAGAGAATTCCCATATATCTGTCACCCAGATTCCCAGTGTTACTGTTTTATACCAGTCCAGTGTAGTCATCAAAATGAGAAGATTAATGCTGACGCAGCACTGTCAGCTAACCTGCAGGCCTGACTCACACTTTACCAGTCGTTCCATCACGTCCTTTCTGTGGACTGACATTCAGTCCAGGATCACACGTGTTAGTCCTGTCGCATCTTAGTTTCCTTTACTTCAAAATCCTTCTTCAGTCTTGGTCTTTTGTGGCCTTGACACTTTTGAAGAATACTGGCCAGCTATTTATAATTGCAATTAAAAAAAATATTTGTATTACTTTTTAAACTAACAATAGTATCTGCCTCTGGGAGAAAAATCGAAATAATCAATGTGCCATGTACAGAGGTTTACCATTTGCTTGTTTTAAATTGAAGATGCTCTTCCCCAAGAATGTTAACAGAGACCCCATTCGATGCCTCTTTTCTAGCTTTTTCTTCCGGGCACTGTAAGAAGATCTCATTTTGTCTTTTAAAAACTAACATTAAGGGAATTCCCTGGCAGTCCAGCGATTGGGACTCTGCACTTTCACTGCCAAAGGTGTGAGTTCCAACGTGGTCAGGGAACTAAGATCCTGCAAGCCACATGGTGTGGCCAAAAAATAACCTAGCATGTAAATTTCTCCTATAATGTAAGTAATACATGCTCATTATAGAAATTTTGACTCCACAGAAACATATGAAGAAGAAAATTTAAAGAACCTCCAAACCTACCTCCAGAAATATTAACCCAGTTTTTGCTCCACCCTTAAAACAAATGAAACCCTACATCTTTATCTTTTTACTCAGTTCTCAGTGACTCCTCATTGAATATTCATATTCTCTGCACAGTATCAGAAGACTCATATTTTGTTTAGTTTTTAGTCTTTTTGTTTTGAAATAATTACAGATGCACCTGAAGTTGAGTCCTCCAGTGGGGACATCTCATCTGGCTGTAATAAAACATTCAAATGAGGAAATTAACGCTGAGACAGTCCAGGCATCGTTCAGTTTTCAATTTTTCTGTGCACTCCAGTCTCCTTCTGTTCAACAAAACAAAATATGAGGTCGCTTGTTTTAAAGACAAGGCATCTAAGATGGTTCCTTCCATTTCTGGTGAACCAAATGCAGCTGTTGGGTTGTCCGCACCTTGTAGGTCTCTGAACAGAGATCTGTCTGATTTGAAACCTGCCTTAGCCTGAGGTCTGACTCAGGTCCTCTCAAGGAGGGTTTGCAAATTGTCCTACTTACTACCCGCTTCACCGGCATGTTGCTACTGCCACTTCCTAGCCACATCCTCCTACCTCCTGGAGGGTCAATGAGGTGCTCCTCAGCTTCAGGGTTGTTTCCTGACCCCTGGTCTGTCCTTCGGGCTTCCCTGCGACTCAGCTGGTAAAGAATCCACCTGCAATATGGGAGACCTGGGTTTGATCCCTGGATTAGGAACATCCCCTGGAGAAGGGAAAAGCTACCCACTCCAGTATTCTGGCCTGGAGAATTCCATGGACTATAGTCCATGGGGTCGCAAAGAGTTGGACACAACTGAGCAACTTTCACTTCGCTATCCTTCACATCCCCCTAAGCCTGTCCCTCAGGCTTGAGGGGGACAGGTTTTTAGGGCAGACCCTAGGGGCCTGCTGACACTAGTAAGACTTTGGGTTTTGCTCAGAATCTTAGAACTTCGATGGGAAGTTATGAGGTCTCCAAGGCGGTTTCATCCCCATGGTGTGGAGCCCTGGTCTATGTGCATGCAGTGGTTTCCATAGCCATTAGGCAGACTCCTTGTTTTAGGAAAACTTATATAGATCTTAGTACATAAGTGAGAGGAGAGCTGAGCCCACTGAAGCGGGGATGGGGGCCTGGAACCCAGCCCTCTCAGTGGAGGCCTGGAGTTGATGCCAGGAGCACAGAGAGAGCAAGTGGACCCCTACCTGTCCAGTCTGTCAGAGCCACTTGAGATGGGACGTCATGATACTCAGGAGGTATAATGAATGTGCCCTTGTGCCCTTTTCTTTCTCTTTGAACTTGTGTTGCTGAGCAGGAAATTGAAGGATGTCCCATTACTGCCCTCCTTGGATTATGAGAAACTGAAGAAGGATTTGGTTTTGGGGAGTGACCGCTTGAAAGCCTTCTTGTTGCAGGCTCTACGCTGGGTATGTACCTTTTTCTTGAAGTGGATAAAAAAAAGACCACGCTGGTTTTCTTGACTGGCTCCCTTGCTTTTATCTTTCAACCCATCTTCTCAAAATCTTTCTTCCCGCTACCTGCTGATACCAAGAGCTAAAATTAAAAAATCAGCTTCTGACGATCACTGCGGTCTCTAAAAAAAAAAAAACAAAAAAACAAAAAAACAAAAACCCTTATACTGACATCATAGCTGCCATAACACTCACTTGATGATTTGATACATGCAATTTCCAGGCCCTGGAGTCATCCTGTCCTCTGGCCCTTCCCTGGTTGTGAGCCAGACCCACAGCTGGTGGTGTCAGCCTGTTAGAGCTCTGGGTCCCTCTCATACTGGCCCCCACAGAGACCTCTAGATTTAGGTATTCCTGTGTAGCCACATCAAGAGAGAAAACTTATTAATAAGTCTTTAAGGAAAATAAAGCCTAAGTAGCGGCTTTTCTGGGGATTCCCTGGGAGTCCCAGTGGTTAGGACTCCGTACTTTCACTGCAGAGGGCACTGCTTCTGCCAACGGGCAGGCAAAAAAAGAGAAAAAAAAAGCTTCATTAAAAAAATAAATAGAAACTTCCTTGGTGGTCCAGTGGCTAAGACTTTTCACTCCCAATGCAGGGGCCCGGGTTTGATTCCTGGTCAGGAAACTAGATCCCACATGCTGCAACTAAGACCCAGTGCAACCAAATAAAAATGAGTAAGTAAATAAGTAAATGGTTGCTTTTGTCCCCAGTCTTCAGATTGATCACAGTTAAGGCAGTGATTACCAAGTCTATTGGTCTCAAACCTCTTGACAGGGTCAAAAATTATTGACTCCCAAGCCTTTTGGTCTCAAACCTCTTGACATGGTCAAAAATTACTGAGGAACTCAAAGAGGTTTTGTTTGTGTGAATTTTTTTCTGCCAAAATTTATAGTATTAGCAGTTAAAACTGAGAAAATGTATATGTATTAATTCATTTAAAATGAACAATAATAGGACTTCCCTGGTGGTCCAGTGGTTAAGATACCACACTTCCATTGCAGAGGGAGCAGACTTGATTCCTGGTCAGGGAAATAAGAGCTCATATGCCGTGCATGTGGCATGACCAAAGAATAAAAATAAATAAACACTAATAAACTGAGGACATAACATAAATACCATTTTTATGAAAAGTAACTATTTTCCAAACTAAAAAAATTAGAAGTCTGACATTATTTTGCATTTTTATACATTTCTTTAATGTCTGGCTTGATGGAGGACAGCTGAATTCTCATCTCTGCTTCTACATTGCCACAGTATCACACTTCATCTAGCCTCTGAGAAACTGACCATTAAAAAGACAAAACATATCTTAGTTCAGTTCAGTTCAGTTCAGTTCAGTCGCTCAGTCGTGTCTGTCTCTTTGCGACCCCATGAATTGCAGCACACCAGGCCTCCCTGTCCATCACCATCTCCCAGAGTTCACTCAGACTCACGTCCATCGAGTCCGTGATGCCATCCAGCCATCTCATCCTCGGACATCCCCTTCTCCTCCTGCCCCCAATCCCTCCCAGCATCAGAGTCTTTTCCAATGAGTCAACTTTTCTCATGAGGTGGCCAAAGTACTGGAGTTTCAGCTTCAGCATCATTCCTTCCAAAGAAATCCCAGGGCTGATCTCCTTTAGAATGGACTGGTTGGATCTCCTTGCAGTCCAAGGGACTCTCAAGAGTCTTCTCCAACACCACAGTTCAAAAGCATCAATTCTTCAGTGCTCAGCCTTCTTCACAGTCCAACTCTCACATCCGTACATGACCACTGGAAAAAACATAGCCTTGACTAGACGGACCTTAGTCGGCAAAGTAATGTCTCTGCTTTTGAATACGCTATCTAGGTTGGTCATAACTTTTCTTCCAAGGAGTAAGCGTCTTTTAATTTCATGGCTGCAGTCACCATCTGCAGTGATTATTATAGAAATAATTGTGACCTTGTAGATCCCTCTGCAGGGACTCTGGGGACCCCCAGGGTTCTCCAGACTATACTTTGAGAACCGCTGGTGCAAGCCAACGCCGGTTCACTCCTTAACTGAACAGTCTACTCTGATTGACCCGCAATAGTGTCAGACCTCTTCAGGGATTCCCACATTTCATGCTGTCTTGACATCAAAATGCTTTTGTGTCATTTCCCCATCTCTGGATAAGAATAGCTCTCCTCGTGCACTCTGATGGCTGGTAGCACTTCCAGGAATGTGTTTTGGGGGAGAACTCTGAGTGTGCATTCAGACCAGCAGGAGAGTCCAGCAACCAGTTAGCATGTCTGCTCTGTCCTGTTGACTGGAGTGGGTGGGGCGACGTGAGTAACCTGCCCAGAGGTTTGCCGCTGCCTTGGTTACCAGCCTCCCTGGGGCTCTTGAATTACCCACTGTGTTCTCGCTGTTGGTCTACTCTAGTGAGCCTCGTGGTGAGACCTGGTATTCCTTTGCTTAGTGAATGACATTGTCATAGAACAAGCAGGAGAAACACACATCCTTATAAGATTCTGTCTGAGACCCCTCCAGCACCCCCACCTCAGCCCCGCCACACCAGCCCAGCAGAGGCCTCCGAACTCAACAGACAAGCGGCAGCCCCTAGGTGTGACCGTGAGCAGCACATGGGCGAGAAGACAGAGAGGCAGGCTACCAGAACCGAACGGTGCAGGTCCCCAGAGGCAGGTGTCAGAGACAGACTGGACCTGCTGCAGCCGAGGAGAGAGTGAAAGCCCCTCAGTCATGTCCGGCTCTTTGCCACCCCACGGACTATACAGTCCATGGACTTCTTCAGGCTAGAATACTGGAGTGGGTAGCCTTTCCCTTCTCCAGGGGATCTTGCCAACCCAGGGATCAAACCCAGGCCTCCCACATTGCAGGCGGATTCTTTGCCAGCTGAGCCACAAGGGAAGCCCAAGAATACTGGAGTGGGTAGCCTAATTCCTTCTCCAGCGGATCTTTCCCACCCAGGAATTGAACTGGGGTCTCCTGCACTGCAAGCGGATTCCTTACTAACTGAGCTATCTCCTAAGCCCACCAAGGAGAGGGGCCCTGGGAAAGAGAAGGGAAGGCAGTGCCAGGGTTGCCCCACACAGACGTGCACGCACACACAGTATCCTCAGTGGTGCTGTGCAGGCCCCTGTAGAATGAGTGTGCTCTGTAGGCCCAGCACTCACTCATAGCCCTCCCCTTCAGGCACTTCCCTCAGCTGGACCATGCATCCTAGCCTGCACCATGCTCAGATGTCCCTTGAAGCATGAGAGTCTGCTTATCCTTCAAGGACCAACTCTTGAGCCACTTTCAGGGAAAAAAAAAACAACCCTCTAGGCATTGGGGAGCCCTCCCTTATCTGGTCCCTTGCAGTCCCATCATTTTCCACTTTCACTGCTCAGGAGCATATGTGTGTTAGGTGACTCCTACATCACCCATTAGGAGGTTCGCTGTAATTTTTCATTCACTGACATGTCAGCTGGTTGACCAGCTGCTCAGCTGGGTGTTACTCATTTGGTTTGGTGAAAGGCATAGTTACTGGTGCCACCTGTGATGAGAAAATGCCTTTTCCCCACTTTCACACTTGGACCTCACTACTCTTGTTTTTCTTCCTCCTAGCGCTTGACCACATCGCACCCCGGAGAGCAGAGGGAGACCGTCCTGCAGGCCTACATCAGCAACGACCTGTTGGACTGTCACAGCCCCAGCCAGGTCAGTGGGAGACGGGCCAGCGCCCAGCCGGGGCCTGCCCTTCTGGGGAGGGTCTTAGAAGGAGGGGGCCCTTGGTTTCTATGCATGTCTTCAGCAGAGTGATCGTATGTCAGCCTGGGGCTTCTGTTAGCTTCTGAGATCTGCTGTCCACCCTGGACTTCAGCCCACTTTTCACTTCTAATGCAGAGTCCTAATAAACAAGCTAGTACTGCCTGGTTCAACTCTGCATCTCTTTTCTGCCATTTTTCTTTCTTTTTTCTCAAAGTCTCTGCTCTTGCCCTCATGCCACTGCTTACCATGAGTCTGAAAACTCAGCAGGACTTAGAATGGGCAAGGTAAAGAAGCAGGTTCCAGTTGTTTTCATCTGGGCCTGACTTCTACACATGTCTTCCACACTATTTGTATAGAGCTTTGGACCAGATAGGTCTAATGGTGCAGTGGGGGAAGTATGGGGTTTAAAAGGACATGAACTGGTCTCAGATCTCTGCCCCACCAACAGCTGGCTGATGCCCTTAAGCAAGTTTCTGGCCTCAGGGAGCTTTCCCACTACCAAGTTACCTGCCTTGGGAGGTTGTGGGGTGGTTGTGCGAGATCACATGTGGGATGGATGTGACTCGGCGCCCAGTGCAGAGGGGTCCACAGTGGTGGTTCTCCTCCCCACCCCCAGTCCCTTCCACGTTCTCAGCACCTGTTCCCAGACAGGAGGAATATCGAGAGCTTGGCTGTGGCCTACAGTGAGAGGATACTGCATCTCATTATATCACTTGCATCTTTATCTAGGATGCTCTAAAAACCTTCATCTCCCTACTGTTAAGGGAGTGGAGTATCTGTACCTCTTCGGAACCTGATGAAACAGCCCCTCAAGGAGGCTTGTCACACGTGATATGTTGTGTACACAGGCGGCAACCCTGAGGGTTTTGCGTTTCTTTGTACATAATCTTATTGCTCCCATGAAAGAGTTGTGTTAAGTATGAAAAATAGTCTCTCAAATTCTAGAGTTATTTTCTTTAACCTTTTTTTTGTTGTTGTTGGTATTGTAATGACATTGAATCTAGCTGAATTAGGCATTGAAGCAGCTGAATTAGAAACTCTCCTGACTTATAAACTCAAATCCGGTTGTACTGAATTGAATCAGAATTCAATACTGATTCTTTCTGAATTATGATATTTCATTGAATCTAAGATGCAGTTCCCCCTGCCTCACGCTAGCATCTATAAGAATAGCCAATAGCCTGTTACAGTTGGCAGTGCAGTTTTCTTTCTTGGTTGTGCATAAAAAAACACATCCTCTAATAAAAAGTGTTTTAGGTTTTATGATACATGATATTTGTCAAAATGCTGTAATCTTTATAGCCACTGAAGCTGTCATATCTTCCTCAAGTCATTTTTTTTATTGGTATGGCTTATATATTTATTTATTTTTCAATAAGAAATGAGCTGGAGTTATCTTAAGATGGCAGAGAATCTGCAGAATGGGGAAACTCCTTGGGAAACATGGATGCCGTGTCACCATGACACCAAAATAAGTTGGGATATAAGTATTTGTCTCACAGCTTGTTTATCTGTTTATGTATCGACAGACACTTGAGTTGCCTCTCCCTTTGGCTGTTGTGAATAATGCTGCTTTGAACATGGGTGTGCACATCCTCACTCTTGTCTTAATCAGTTCCTTGTTTTTCTTTATAGTAGCCTCATTTGCATATGTCCCCAGAATAATACAGTGTTTGCTTTGGGGTTTGCTGAGTATCAAGTACAAACCTTACTCTGCAAGGAATGGGTACTATTTCCAGGTTAGATGAAGGCACCTAGGGGAAGGTGACATGAACAAAATTGCTGGATTATACTCAGACATAGCTCCCCTGGGCTCTTATTGGTTCCTCTGGGGACACTGGTAGTTAGAGTCAGGAGAGAGTCTGGGGAAGCATAGGGCATCTGGCAGGGCTGAAATGTAGCCCAGGTACTGGTTATCTGGTGGCAGTGTGTATGGCCAAGGGAAATGGTGAGGCACTCTAATTTGGGTTTTAAGCTCGCCTGGTCTGCTCATAGTTCTCAGGAGTTGATCACACTTCTGTGGGGTGAACAGACTTTCCACAGCTGGTCCACACAGCAGGGTGTGGATAGGGAGCTGAAACTTCATCAGCATGTGGGCAGGGGTGTCCAAGTACACATGAGTCTGGGCTCACCAGCCCAGGTATGTTGCACTCTGCTTGAAAATGTGTTACATGGTGAGCTACTGCGGAATCCTGGCTGTATTTACTACAACTGCATAGTCTGTGCCCTAGCAAAAACACGCCTAAGTATAATGCCAACAGAAGTACGCCATATGTTCAATTGCAAGAGGTATAAGAATGTTTATAGCAACAGTATTTATAAGAACCAGAACACTGGTTATAACCAAATGTCCATCAGGAGTAGAATGGATAAGTCATCTGCGATATATTTTTAAGATGGGATATATTGAGCCATTGGGGCTTCCCTGGTGGCTCAGATGGTAAAGAATCTGCCTGCAATGCAGGAGGCCTGGGTTCAATCCCTGGGTGGGGAAGATTCCTTGGAGAAGGGAATGGACAGAGGAGCCTGACGGGCTACAGTCCATGGGGTCACGAAAAGTCGGACATGACTGAGCAAACAGCACTTTCCCTTTCATACACTGAGCCATGGAAAGGAGCATACAGGATACAACATGGATGAGTCTCAAAAACATGATATTGAATGAGAAAGTGAAACCGCTCAGTTGTGTCCAGCTCTTTGTGACCCCATGGATTGTAGCCTACCAGGTTTCTCCATCCATGGGATTTCCCAGGCAAGAGTACTGGAGTGGGTTGCCATTTCCTTCTCTAGGGGATCTTCCCGACCCAGGGATCGAACCCGGGTCTCCCATACTGTAGGCAGACACTTTTACCATCTGAGCCACCAGGGAAGTCACTGAATGAGAAAAGTCAGATATAAAAGAATAAATACAGCATGGCTTTATTTATTTAAAGATTTAAAACAGTACTAACCCACGATATAAGAAGCCAGGAGAGATGTTGCCCTTGGTTGAGATAAGGACCCTCGGAGGGCATCTGGGGCTTGGATAATGTTTCTTTTTTGATGTTGTTGTTCTGTTTCTTGATGTGACTGTCAGTTAGCCACATGTCCACTTTGTGAAAACCTATCAAGCTCTATACTCATGATCTGGGCAATATTCTGATGGATGTTATATTTCAATAAAATTTTTACCTAAACAAAGATGGCACAATGGCAATAGGCATCTTGGGGGTGACAGCCTTCACTATGCCACTCTTTTGAGTCAGTCATTCAGCTTGCACTAGTGGCCCTCCACCTCTGGGGCAAAGCTGCCTTCCAGAAACCTCTCTCCACCAAACATATATTGATTCCTTTCACCCCTTTCCTGAACTGGATCTCTGTTTCCAACATTCTATAATTGTCTTTTTGGTGGACCACAGCCTTTAGTTAATAGCTTCTAGAGAAAGGATAGATTGGGGGAGTATATTTTTTGAGTCTGTGTATGTCTGAAAATATCTTTATTCATTGTGTAGAACTCTGGGTTGTAAATAATCATCCTTCAGAATTTTGAAGATATTGCTTCACTGCCTTTTAGGTTTCAATGTTGCTCTTAAAAAGTCCAAAGCCTTTCTAATTCCTGACCCTTTGTATGTGAACTGTTTTTGTTTCTGGAAGTATGTTGAGTCTTTTCCTTTTCACCAGTGTTAATGAATTTCCCATTGATGTCTTTCATGATGTGTATTTGATTCATTTTTGGGGAGCACTTTTTGAGCCCTTTCTATCTGACAGCTGTAATTCTGGGAACTTTTCTGGAGTTATTTTGTTGATTTCTTCTCTTGTTTTCTCTGTTCATAGGTAGGTAGGTAAGGATTTGATTGCCAGTGTTCTGGGAGCCAGCTAGGAGAGGAGGAGGGGGTGGCTGTTGAGCATTTATTCTGCTGCTTTGGTGTGGAAGCTCTGCTCTCCTGCACCTGGTGTTCTCCATCCAGAGACCTTCTGTGTGGCCCCCAAAGGAGAGTGTGCCAGTTGTGTGGTGTGGGGTGCACGGGAGGACATGGAGCAGGAGCAGCGTGTGGCACTGAGCCACTGGTCCTGTAGCTTTCATTCTTCCTTGATTTTCCTCCAGTTCTGGTGACTTCTGAGAATCAAGTGATGTAAACCGGGGAATTCCTTCCTCATTGCCTGTTTGGCATTCTTGGGTCTGCTGAGTGTGTTATCTTCCTGCATTCCTAATCCCAAAATTGTGTTGTCATGGTTTCTGGTGCTATCTTCTGTGTCCTGGAGAATATCTGTCTCCTTAAAAACTCCATTTACTGCTGGTTTTATGGTGGTTTTGGAGGAACAAAATTAGACATGCGTGCTATGTCATTCATTCTACCCGGAAAAACATCAGCAACAATAATAGCAAACAGCATTGCCTCCTTGGAGTCAGTCACCATTGTAAATCCTTTGAATAATTAACTCTTCTACTTTGTAAGTCTGAACAACTTGTTTTTTAAAAAATTTACTATAAATGTATTTATTTTAATTGGAGGCTAATTACTTTACAATATTATCTTGGTTTTGGCATACATTGACATCAATCCACCACAGGTGTACATGTGTTCCCCATCCTGAACCCCCCTCCCACCTCCCTCCCCATCCCATCCCTCTGGGTCATCCCAGTGCACCAGCCCCAAGCATCCTGTATCATGCATCGAACCTGGACTGGTGATTCGTTTCACATATGATAATATACATGTTATAGTGCCATTCTCCCAAATCATCCCACCCTCGCCCTCTCCCACAGAGTCCAAAAGACTTGAACAACTTCCTTTTGCCAAGTCACAGAAAAGATCAGTTGGAAATCAAAACTGAATCACCTCTAATAAATTCACGCAGAGGGAGACTACAGTAGACCCTCAGAGGAGACACAGGCTTCTCTCTCACTTGTGTTTACCTCCATTGTTTTTCCTCGTTTGACATTTTGATGTTCCCCCACCCCCACCCCACACAGAGGAGCGTGCTTCAGCTGCTGCAATCCAAGAGTGAGGTGGTACGGCAGTACACGGCCAGGCTCATCAACGCTTTCGCATCCCTAGCAGAAGGTAAGATGTCAGCTTTCCTTGTCAACTGGAAAAAAAAAGTTGAGGATTATGTTTTATTTGGCTGATGAAATGGACAAGCCAGGACACGGCATATCAGATAGCTCTGAGAGACTGCTCCAAAGAGATGAGGGAGGAGCCGGGACATACAGGCCTTTTGGCAACAAAGACCTGGTAGTTGAAACTTCAAAAGATGACTGTTAAAGCCAGACCTCTTCAGGAATTCTTTCCTGGTGGCTCAGCAGTAAAGAATTCGTCTGCCAGCAGGACACATAGGTTTGATCCCTGGGTCAGAAAGATCCCTGGAGAAGAAAATGACAACCCACTCCAGTATTCTTGCCTGGGAAATCCCACGGACAGAGAAGCCCGAAGGGCTACAATCCTGGGGGCTGCAGAGTTGGACACAATTTAGAGACAAACATGCAGGAAGATGCAGGAGTCTGGGCTCACTGAAGGTATTCCTTTGATGTGCACCTCAGCTGTCTGGGGCCAGTGTCCTGCTTTTCTCCATCCTGAGCCCCCTCAGGGCTTACTGTCCAGAGTGGCTGTAGTGACTTGATGGCCTCTAGCATCCCTTGTTTACTGATAGAGCAGCAACATTTTCCTTTTTCATTGATATCTTCAAAGAGAAGAGCTAGGTCTTGCGGTTATGTTTTTCCCTGGGAAAAGAGACATTCCCCCCAGCTTTCTTAGCAATGACATGTGCTTCCTCAATGCATTAGTTTAATGACTGTAAAGACTTTTGTGAAAGTTAGCTGTTGTCCCACGGTTGTGGTTTATGTCAGAGCAAATTTTCATGGTTTCGGAGTTTATTTTGTCAGCCTCCGGTTTTGTTTTGTAAGCTTTCTGGTATCATAACATAGTACTATTTAGACTGCTCTCAAGATAGCAGGTAATGCACTCTCTGCCATTTCCTACTTAAGGCAAAATAAGGTTGTTGAGATAATTAAAGTGACTCCAATAAGCACCGTACCGTTTCTTGTAAAAGACTAAGCCTCTTCAATCAAGAAGATTTGAAAATTCCAAAACTAAAAGGCTGCCATAACAGAATTCAAAATGATTTTACAAAATGCCATTATCTTCCATAAATTCTCATTTGTTTGAGCTCTTTTTAACATGAATAAAGGGAGTTTTAGATTGTGACTATGTGATACTCCAAAAATTTTCTTATTTGTTTGTTCTTCCATCCATTTAGCAAACATTTTATGATTAGCCAGAGTATGTGCCAGAGACCATTCATATAATATTGTTGAAATTTATGTCTGAAATTAATGTAATCTATATCAAGATACAAGTTTACCATAGGCTAGTGACAATTCAAGGCTTATAATAGGGTTCCAAGGGTGGTTCCTAACTTCTCCAGGCCATTGGTATGTCCAGAAAGTACCACTTGGCTGCCTCTAATGTTAAGACTAAAGGGCTCATAACACACAGATGCGTCATTCCCTTATGATCTGACTTTTGGTCTCAAGATCGTGGGTAAATAAAAGACAGTGCTCCCCACAAGAACACAGTGATGAATCATGTTCAGACGACAGAAAAAGTGTTTTTCTATTCATTAGTTGATTGAATGAAACTAACTTGCAGATGAAATATGCTTTACTACATTTTCTAGAACATAAAACCACCTGAATTCTTGTTGCTGTTGCTGTTGTTTAGTTGCTAAGTCGTGTCTGACTCTTTGCAACCCCGACGACTGTAGCCCGCCAGTCTCCCCTGTCCCTGGGGTTTCCCAGGCAAGAATACTGGAGCGGATTGCCATTTCCTTCTCCAGAGGATCTTTCTGACACAGGGATCAAACCTGCATCTCCTGCGTTGGCAGGCAGATTCTTTACCACTGAGCCACCAAGGAATCCCAAACTCTACATGGGTTATATGCACAGTTTTCATAGAAAGTGGCTTCAGAGCAGAAACTTAACACAAGATGAATTCTCTTACTTGTTCATCTCTGGTC
This sequence comes from Ovis aries, assembly GCF_016772045.2. NCBI lineage: Eukaryota > Metazoa > Chordata > Mammalia > Artiodactyla > Bovidae > Ovis > Ovis aries. The sequence goes on from NC_056055.1 coordinate 233,024,195, forward strand.
ATATTACTAGGTCGCCGCTACCTTGCCCAGAGCACGAAGGTGCTGCGGATGCTGGAGGAAAGGCTGAAGGAGGAAGACAAGGATGTCGTCGCCCGGGAGAATGTTCTCGGGGCCCTGCAGAAGTTCAGCCTCAGGTGCTGACCATGCAATAGGTCACGGTGGCTCCCATGAGATCACCTTGGGGGGTTCTTAGCCACTGTTTTGTGCTTATTTGTTCCCAGTGACAATCTAAGGATGGGTGATATTTTTCAGTGAATACTTAGAAGAGATTGGGTGACTTTCCAACTAGAAAGCTTATCTTGAATCCCCTAAACCATCCTTTGTTGTTGTTGCTCAGACGCTCAGTCATGTCTGACTCTGCAACCCCATGGACTGCAGCACACCAGGCTTCCCTGTCCTTCACCATCTGCTGAAGTCTGCTCAAACTTATGTCCATTGAGTTGGTGATGACGTCCAACCATCTTATCCTCTGTTGCCCCCTTCTCCTCCTGCCCTCAATCTTTCCCAACATCAGGGTCTTTTCCAATGCGTCAGGTCTTCAAATCAAGTGGCCAAAGTATAGGAGCTTCAGCATCAGTCCTTCCAATGAATATTCAGGGTTGATTTCCTTTAGCATTGACTGATTGACTCTCTTTGCTGTCCAAGGGACTCTCAAGAGTATTCTCTACAGTTCGAAAGCATCAGTTGTTCAGCACTCAGCCCTTTATGGTCCAACTCTCACATCCTGCTCCTACATGTTAAAGCACCATTGTATTCTCCCAATGAATGTTATCTCATGCTGACAAGATGCTAGATGATAGATTGTGTCTTAAGCCATGTGCAAGGTTTGGAAACAGACACAGGAATAAAACCCGATAGAGCCTCAGCCTGCCAAATGCTCAGAGTTCATTGTGGGAGACAGGCATATAAATGCATAGGCACAGCCAGTGGGGTCAGTCACCCTTTGGAAGTCAGAGTGGAGCTTCCTAGTTCCTTGTCCATGCATCTCAGCCAGCCACCCTGTGGTCTCAGCCTGGACCCCCTCATGACATGCAACTGCTCCATATTAGAAATTTAAAAATCAGACACCTCTTCTTGAAGCAGAACTGATGTCCTCCCAGAGCGTTTTGTTTTGTTTTTTAGCTGACAGCATTGTTAAGGTGTACTTTGTTGTTGTTCCTTGGTCATGTCTGCCTCCTTGCAACGCCATGGACTGTAGCTCACCAGGCTCCTCTGTCCACGGGATTCTCCAGGCAAGAATACTGGAGTGGGTTGCCACGCCCTCCTCCCAGGAATCTTCCTGACCCAGGGATTGAATCCGAGTCTCCTGCATTGGCAGGCAGATTCTTTACCACTGAGCCACCTGGGAAGCCCAAGGTGTACCCATTTTAAGTGTACAGTTCAATGATTTTTGGTATATTTACAGAGTTGTACAACCATTACCACAGTCTAATTTTAGACCATTTCCATCATCACCAAAAGGAACTTCATGCCTGTTTGCAGTCACTTTTCATTTCTGTTCCTCACCTGGGCAGCCACCACTGTTTTCTGTAGATTTACCTTTACTGGTATGTTCTTTTATGACTGGCTCCTTTCACTTGGCACACTGCTTTTGAGGTTCACACAGACATAGCATGTATCAGCACTTTATTCCTTTGTGTTGCCGAGTGATAGGCCATTACATGGATAGACCACATTTTGCCTGTGCATTCATCAGTTGATGATACCTTACTTGCTTCTACTTTTTGCCTATTATGTGTAGTGCTGCTATGAATATTTGCATACAAATCTTTGTTTTCTTTTCTCCTGGGTAGGTATCTAGGAGTGGCATTGCTGGGTGATATGCTAACTCATCCAGCATCTATCTTCCCTGATGACACCTGACTTTTTATTTGACTATTAAGAATTTTACTACCTTGAGTACCTAACTTTTTCTGTCAGTCCTCTTGTGAACACATTTACTTCCCATCAGATGTGGTCAATATTTGACTGACTCTGACTAATAACCTGGGTTTCCCAGGTGGCACTAGTGATAAAGAACCTGCCTGCCAATAATACAGGAGACATAAGAGACACGTGTTCGATCCCTGGGTTAGGAAGATCCCCTGGAGGAGGAAATTGCAGCCTACTCCAATATTCTTGCCTGGAGAATCCCATGGACAGAGGAGCCTGGTGGGCTACAGTTCACAGCGTTGCCAAGAGTCAGACATGACTGAGGCAACTTAGCACACACACTAATAACCTAACACCTGAAAAATGGCATACTCTGAGTGTATATATGTTTTGTAGGGGGAAAGCTGTAGTTATGGCTGTAGATATGTAGACCTGGCAAAGTTGCCAGGTCCCTGCTAATGAAAGTTTCTTTTTCTACGTGTGAATTAAGAATTACAAATGATCTGCAGAGTTATTACTTCATTAGATCACAGGAACATAATTCTGTTTGTTTATAGAGATAATTTAGCTTAATGTTGACAGAGTTTGAAAAATTTGCAGAAAGTTAATAACTATAGTTATTGTAGTGCTTAGTCCCATCAGTTCTTAAGGCTGACATGATGATATCCACCATAACAGTGTGATGGTGCCTTGGTATTATAAGCTTTTACACCAGGACTTTGGGTGGAAAATAATTCCATATAAATTGTATTATCCAGGTTATGAAACTACCCTTATTCTATAGAGATCTGAATCAAAATGGTATTAAGCTGGTTTTATGTTCTTTTTTGTATCTCTGTATTTTTATATAGCTCAGAGTGCCTACATGGATTATACAGACTAGATTTTAAGTAAAAATATGTTTGTCAGTGAACTATTTCTGTGACTCTGTTTCCTGGGTTAAGTAGACCAAAAGCTATCAATAAATATTTATGAAGTATTTGAGGTGATACTCTGCTAATTCTATATATTGAAATAAAAACTTTCAAAAGTAGGAAGTCTCCTTCCTGCCTTATTTTTTTTAACCTTTCAATGATACCCCTGAAAGGTAAAGAGTTTATTGTTGGGAATTCCTTGGAGATCCTGTGGTTAGGACTCCGTGCTTTCATTGCCGAGAGGGCATGTATTCAACCCCTGGCAAGGGAACTAAGATCCCACAAACCACGCGATGTGGACAAAAGAAGAAGAGAAAGAATTTATTGCTGTAGTTTCAGTTGTATAGGCCTAAAAGTAAAACAGTCCCTCAAGTCCGTAACCTCTATAAAGTGCCTTTTCTGATATGCATTCACACTACTGTGTTCTCTTACATGGAAGGTTTCTTCCTGGCTTTAATCACCTGTTGGCTATCTCATCTCCTAGGCGCCCACTGCAGACAGCGATGATTCAAGATGGCCTCATCTTCTGGCTGATTGACATCCTGAAGGAGCCCGACTGCCTGTCTGACTACACGCTCGAATACTCAGTGGCCCTGCTCATGAACCTCTGCCTCAGAAGCGCAGGTCCCACAGCCCTACTCCCCTTCCCCGGCTCTGGATTGCCTTTCATTTTTCCCTCTTAGAAAAACTCAAAACAGAGTGTGAAGCATGTCCAACTAGGTGTAAAGCTATTGAATCCCTAAAGCCAACATGCCACCCTGGCCTTGGAAAGAAGAGTTTATGTTATTCAATTATATGCAATATTATATACAATATATATATTAAGAGAAAATTGAATTACATAATATTTTTCTCCCTCTTTGTTACATTATTCAAAGGTAGGAAATGAAGAATTATGACTTGTTTTATCTGAAGACAGAGAAGTACATTTCTAAAATTCTATGGGATTAAGTTGCGACATTAATCTGATGTTAACGGCAGAGCAGTGACATTCAACCAGACTCCCTGCTCTTAATCACAGTCACCTTTTCCATTCCATCTCCTAGAGATGGGAATTCCCATGTGACATCTCAGGTCATTTATGTCTTGATCAATAAAGGGAGTGATTTTTGCTCTCAGACAGATTCCACCCCCACTTAAATGATCTGTTTGCTGAAATAGAAGAAGCCTCCTTAGAAGAGCTGCCCTGAGCAGTCCCAGTGTTGGGAGAAGGCTACCTGGATAAATAGCTCAGGGGTACTTGTGAGAAGCACCTTCCCCCTCAGATGACGTGGAATCTGAACCACCTGTGTGTTGTTGACGGACTAAAGGACTCCTTTCAGAGTTCTCTTTTGAAAAATAGCATATGCAGATTTCCTAGCTTGAAAGCATTTATTAGGTTATAATCAGCTTTTCTTGATTATCATCAGTTTATCTTCAGTGATTGCTATGATGATGTTTAGAACCACTGAAACAGCCGTCGGTTTTTCTGTGATGGTGTGTGTGCTTGGGAGGAGGGCATCGCTCTGCGAGTCCTTGTGTTTCCTGTAGTGAGCCGCTCTGTGCTCTGCCTGAATGATAAGAACCACTGGGAGCATGTTGCCGTGTACTGAGCTACTTAACCTCTACGTCGCCTTTTGAGGTGGACCCTAGTGATTTCCAAGGGACCTCAGAGGGAGAAACAGGGCCTCACCCAAGATCACCCAGCTCATAAGCAGAGGAGCCAAGATTCGTTTTTAAATCTGCCTGACTTGTGCCTCTGAGTTTAGATGTGACCTGTTCTGTTTTGCTGTTTTTCTCCTAAAGGGAAGAATATGTGTGCCAAGGTGGCGGGCCTGGTGCTGAAAGTCCTTTCGGATCTGCTCGGCCATGAAAACCACGAGGTACGCAGTCAGCGCCGCTGGCCCCGGGCTCATGGGAGGGCTGGCCCGGGGTACTTACCTCATCACCTTCCTCCAAATATCTGTATAACCTGTGCCAGAGCTTTCTATCAAATTTTGGAACCCGGAGCAGGAGGCGGCTTCCGGTTTCCGGTGTGTGAGCACAGCCGCCATCGCTGTTCTGTGCGGCTCTCTCCTGGGCGTTATTTTTTTCCTCCTCCCCCTCTCCCCGCCCCTTCACCCCTCCCCTCCACAATGGCGCTCCTCTGCTGGGTGTAATATATGGCCCTGGACATGTACATAGCCTGATAATGCATTTAATATTGTGGGCATGATTAATTTGTATAAATAGCAGTGCCCTCTCCATCTCAGTGTTTTCTTACTCTTTTCCCTGCGTCTCTAGGTCCTTTCTCCGTTGCTCTCTGTCCATCTAAAGCCTTCACTCTCGCAGCCACACAACAGCCCCCTGTTGGCAGCCCTTCCGTTTCACTAGTCTAGCCCCCAGGGGTGTGCCCCCACCCACCCACCCACCCCCGCCTTTGCGTCCTCGGGGGACATCTCCACCCTTGCCCCTTGAGGACCCAGGCCAGAGCGTCCCTGGGGTGTAGACACTGGTCACTGCCTCCTCACCCTGTGCTTCAGGGTCCTGCCAGGTTGTCCTGCAGGGTGGCCGGCCTTGCTTCTACCCTCACCTGTGTCCTCCCCAGCCCCGGGGAGGTTTTCTAGCCTGTAGGGCTGAAGCCCTTTTTAAATGAAACAGAGGTCTGGATGAGCTAACACACAGTACGGTTCTTCTCTGACCGGCTGGCTACAAATGCCTTTGCAGAAACCGTGGCATCACTTTGCGCCTGAAGCCTAATCTTCGCAGAGCTCTGCCCTCCTAGCTCGGGCACAGGGCTGTCTCCGCAGGGGGACCGGGTCTCCCTGGGTTAGAGAGAAGCCCTCCGTCTCCCCACATCTGTTCCCATTTCAGACAGCTCCCATCCTGGCCAATCCTTTCACATCTCGTATTCCCCCAGCATCCCGCAGCTGAGTGACCCGGACTGCTTTAGCGAGTGGAGGCTTATTCATTTTTACAGTGCCTGAAAGTGAAAATCACTCAGTCGTGTTAGACTTTTTGCGACCCCATGGACTATGCAGTCCATGGGATTCTCCAGGACAGAATACTGGAGTAGGTAACCTTTCCCTTCTCCAGGGGATCTTCCCAACCCAGAAATTGAGCCCAGGTCTCCTGCATTGCAGGTGGATTCTTTACCAGCTGAGCCACAGGGAAACCCAAGAATGCTAGAGTGAGTAGCCTTTCCCTTCTCCAGCAGATCTTCCCAACCCAGGAATTAAACTAGGGTCTCCTGCATTGCAGGCGGATTCTTTAACAACTGAGCTATTAGGAAAGCCCTTACGGTGCCTGCCATGCCTTTATATTTTAAAATCAGCGAGCTCTTAGCTACTTCTAGACCAGAGTGAACTCTCTTCTCCATTTTATTCAACTCAGGCAGTTGAAGCCAGTGGGAATTGATGGAGAAGACTTTTGAGAGTCCCTTGGAGTCCCTTGGAGATCCAACCAGTCCATTCTGAAGGAGATCAACCCTGGGATTTCTTTGGAAGGAATGATGCTAAAGCTGAAACTCCAGTACTTTGGCCACCTCATGTGAAGAGTTGACTCATTGGAAAAGACTTTGATGCTGGGAGGGATTGGGGGCAGGAGAAGAAGGGGACGACTGAGGATGAGGTGGCTGGATGGCATCGCTGACTCGATGGACACGAGTCTGAGTGAACTCCGGGAGTTGGTGATGGACAGGGAGGCCTGGCGTGCTGTGATTCATGGGGTCACAAAGAGTCGGAAACGACTGAGCGACTGAACTAAACTGAACTGACAGTAAAATTTGGTTCCAAGTGTCAGAACCGTGTCAGCTCTGAAAACTGAATAGACCAAAGGAGTCAAGTCTTGTCATTAACTCTTGCCAAAGCATCTGCTTTGAAAATGAGCAGGAAAATCCATATATATATATATATATATATATATATATATATATAGTTGTTATTCAATTGCTCTGTCATGTCCAACTCTTTGTGACCTGCAAGCCAGGCTTCCCTGTCCTTCACCATTTCCCAGAGTTTACTCAAACTCATATCCATTGAGTCAGTGATGCTATCCAACAATCTCATCCTCTATCATCCCTTTCTCCTCCTGCCTTCAGTCTTTCCCAGCATTAGGGTCTTTTCCATTGAGTCAGCTCTTTGCCTCAAGTGGCCAAAACACTGGCATTCAGCTTCAGCATCAGTCCTTCCAATGAATATTCAGGGTTAATAATAATAATAATATATATATAATATATTGGAGCCTAGAAATGTATTTCCTACATAAACAAAATTCTCACGCACATGTCCTTATGAGATAGTCATGGTCATGAAAAACAAAATCCAGAAGCCATAAAGAAAAAGATACCCATAGTTGAATATATGAACTTCAATCATATAATCATATGGAAAGAGATTTGCATCACATATGACAAAAGTTTTATATCCTATACGTTGATAAGAGTCAAACAGAGAGATATAGGGAAAAAGATAAAGTATGTAAAAAGACAGTTTACAGAATAGTAAATCTTGATGATTTACTATAAACATGAAAAGATGTTCAGCTTCTGCTAGTGATCAGGGAAATGAAAATAAAGACAACTATACAGTGCCCTCTCTTACCTGTTATATTAGCAGAAATGAAAAGTGATAATAAATCCAGTGCTAAAAAAGGGTGGTGGGAAATGAGTCCTCCCCGCCACCCATGGTATGGAGAGAGCATAGCATATAGTCCACTCCAAAGGGAGGGCTCATTTATCAAGTCCTGTCTGGCTTAATGGTGGGGTTACCTGTGTAAGACATGGGTCCTGTCATTGAAGAGCTCATAGGGGAGACATAAGTGTAAATCTTAAAATACACTGAGTCCAGCACAGAAGTGGAGGGATGTACAGGAAGGAGGGCAGAGTACTCTGTCTGGGTGCTCAGAAAAGGGTTCCTCTGAGATATGTGTGAACTGTTTTAAAGGATGAGCCATAACTTTCCAGAGAGACGTATGTGGGAAGAGCATCCCCAGCAAGGTGAGCTGTTAGGACCAGCCCAGGGCACGTCCCAGGTGCTATGTGTATCAGGGAGTCTCTTAAGTAGTGTGGAACCTATGCAGTGTGCATTTCAAGTGACAGGAAGGGAGAAGCCGAGGAAGACTGTATGGAGGCCAAACCTCAAAGGGCCTTATATTCTCTAATCAGGAGTTAGAACTTCCCAGAGCATTCCTAGGGGGCTTCCCCAGTGCCTCAGCGGTAAAGAATCTGCCTCAATGCAGGAGATGCAGGTCAGTCCCTGGGTTGGGAAGATCCCCTGGAGGAGGGCATGGCAGCCCACTCCAGTATCGTCGCCTGGAGAAATCCCATGGACAGAGGAGCCTGGTGGGCTTACAGTCCATGGGGTTGCAAAGAATCGGACACGACTTGAAGCAACTGAGCACGCATGCAGGGAGTTTCTATGGAAGATTTCCGAGGTTGGGAGAGGGATTAATATGGGCCAAGTTGTAGACTCTCAGCAATGATATGATGGTTGGATGAAAGGGTGAATGTAAAGACGGAGAGATCCTTTTGGAGGTTCGATGTAGCCCAGGTCATGGACAATGACATCTGAACAAGGACTGTGGCAGCGCATGTTTACAGGAAGGGTTCCCATCAAAGATGACTGGGAGACTCAGTATTGGAGAGGAAGAAGAGAGGAATCGAGGATGCCTCCAGGGGTTCTAGCCTGAGTGGCTCAGGATGGCATCAATTAAACAGTGAAATGTAGTGGGAGTAAGCTGTGGGAGGGAATGGTGCATGCTCTGCTTCGAACTCTCAGTCATAACCTCTGCCCTGTGACATGCCAGCAGAGGTGTCTGTCATTTGGAGCTCAAGGGGCTGTGAAGATGGCAGTGGTCACCCTCCTCACCAGCCAGGCTGCTCTCCAGGGTGGTGTGTGATAGTTGAATTGTATGGTGTTTGAGAACTCACACATGACTGTTTGTTTTCTCCCCTTAAAGATACAGCCGTATGTGAACGGAGCTCTGTACAGCATCCTTTCCATCCCATCCATTCGTGAGGAAGCTAGAGCAATGGTAAGAAAATGTGCTCGTGGGGTCAGTCACCATCTGTTAGTGCCACATTCAGAGGCTGTTAGCACAAGGGCTTCCCAGTTGGACCCCAGGGAGGGCTGCGAAGGGTTTCTAAACTCCTTGGAATTGTATCCCAAACGCATATTTGCCGTTCTCTGGGGACAGAGTTTGTGGTTTTTATCAGATTCTCAAGGGATCTCAGCTGACAGAATTAAGAACTACAGCATCAGGAGTTCCTTTGCTGTTGTTCAGTTGCTAAGCCATGTCTGACTCTTTATGACCCCATGGGCTACAGCATGCCAGACTTCCCTGTCCTCCACTATCTGTCAGAGTTTGCTCAAGTTCACATCCATTGGGTTGGTAATGCTTGTCTAACCCACCTCATCTGCTGCTCTCATCTCCTTTTGCTTTCAATCTTTCCTGGCATCAAGGTCTTTTCCAGTGAGTCGGCTCTTCACATCAGGTGACCAGAGTATTGGTGCCTCAGCTTTGGCATCAGTCCTTCCAATGCATATTCAGGGTTGAAGTTCCTAGCAGATTTATTTTTTGGAAAGTTGTAGACCTTTTTAAAAATTTTAGTGACATTTTAATTGGGGGCTTTAGGAATGTTTATGGATTTCATAGCAGGAAGCTTAGCAAGAAAATGATGAAATTGGACAAATCATGCTCAGATTCATGTCCAGGCCTCCTGGAGGAATCGTGGCAGTGAGACCCAGGGCAGTCACACACTCCTGTAATCCATAGGCATCTGGTAGCAACCAAGTGGGACAGAGGCGCTGATGAAGATGATCCAACTAGCTGGTTGGAAAAGAGTGAATTGAGTATTTAATGTGTTTACATTAGTGCTTGCATTGGAGACATAAAACAAACCTCAGGTGATTAGCATCTTCTTTCGTGGTGACAGATGCTTCTAGATCTAATCAAAACTACTGGAGTTTTGTCCTTTTTCCTTACGACGCGTGAAACCAGGTTAATTGTGTGTGTGTTAAATGCTTAGGATGAAGGGGTTAAATATGTTTCCACTGTCAGAACACAGGCTAAATTCAGTTTGAGATCAATGAAGCATGCTCTTCCACTTGGCTTTGCTTACTTAGAAGAATTGCTAAATCTTCTAATGGGTCAGCTACAATTACATCAGCAATTATGCCAGAAACAAAAACTTACTTAAGGTCTATTCTGTGTGGTCACAGTAAACAATGACACTGAATTACCTACTGCTTTTAAAGAAAAAAAAAATCTTTTTCAATACAGACCAAGGGAAAATAAACTTTTTATTAAATTCTGCATTATGGTCATTCACGTGAAAGAGATTGTCAGCCAAGGCAGAGAACAAGGAAGAAAGCATGTAGGTTGAAGAAAAGGAAAGAGTGGAGGTGACATGGAGTCCAAAGGCATGAAGGCCAGACATCCAGGGCCCAGGGGTTGAGAAAGCATGGGGGTGGGGGTGGTGGAGAAAGGGGACCAGTTGGGGCAAAGAGACTCACTCTTGTGGGACACAGAGGGGCAGCCCTTGGAGATCATTCAGGCCAGAGAGAAAAGAGGTGGCGAAAGGGACAGCCTCCGAGCCCTGTATCCAGGGAGGCTGTATCCAGAGGTGTCACAAGCCTGTTATTGGAGCCCCAGGAGGAGAAGGGAGAGGTAATGAGGAGAAAAAAGGGCTGAATAGACAGTGATGAAAAAGCATGGCCATAGTAACACGGTATCTGGGAATGGGAAACCCCCAAATGTTTGGAAATTAAACAGCACAATTGTATTAGTTTTCTATCGCTTCGTAAAAAAACTATCGTAGGGTTTAACGTCTTTTGGAAAATTAATGCCTCACAGTTTCTAGAGGACAGAAGTTGGGGAGCACATTAGCTGTGTGGTGCTGGCCAAGAGTCTGTCCTTCAATTCAGCTCAGGCAGCCGAGGGCAGAGGGTCCGCTTCGAAGCCCGTTGTCACATTGGCTATTGTCCGGGGACCTCGTTTCCCAGCCAGTGGCCTCCCCACAGGGCTTGTCTCTACATGGCAGCTGGCTTACCCGCTGAGGGATCCTAGAGAGACGGAGAGTGAGCCAGACAGCAGCCACAGGCTCCCTGGGATGTGTGGAGAGAGTAGCATGGAGACATCCACACTACCGCGTGTGAAATAGACAGCCCAGGGGAATTTGCGGTGTGACTCCAGGAACTCACACCAGGGCTCTGTAACAACCTAGAGAAGTGGGATGGGAGGGAGGTCGGGGGGAGGTTCAAGAGTGAGGGGACACAGCTATACCTGTCGCTGATTCATGTTGATGTTTGGCAGAAACCAACACAATATTGTGGAGCAACTATCCTTCAATTAAAAATAAATAAATTTAATTATATATATATATATATAAAGAAGTGGTTACATTGATCTGTTGCCCTAATGGTTCGGGAGCAAGAGCTGAGAATGAAGATAGAACACGAAATCTGGTGCAGTGGGTCAGGGGCCCTGCAGCCTCTATTGGACTGAGGTGCAGAGTCCACTCTGAGTCCAGCTTTTGTTCCTAATTGCAGACTTTCTTTGATCTTACCTTTCTCAAGACACTAACTATACTGATAGAGTCTAGATCTCCTTGTTTTTACCCCTGGGTGTTCCCTTCTGGGCTGGTCTCGGGAACAATCAGCAAGTGCTTAGGCGGCGTTCAGGTCGGACTCCAACCCAGTGTTCCAAGGTCCATGCTCTCATGATCCCAGCCATACTCCCTTCTGGGTCTGGCCTTGGGGTTTGTAACAAGGTGATTATTTTAAGAAAAACATGAACAATAATCATTAACTGATAATCCCTCAGTTTCTTAATATAGGCTGTTTTCCCAGATTCTGTTTCTGTGGAATTTCTCAAAGCTGTGAAAATACATTGTTAGGAATTCCCGCTACATCTCCCCCTTTTTGTTTTTGTAGGAGTAGATATGCCAACTGAGCAACTTCTTACTTCATCAATTCTCAGATGGTTTCTCTCATGCACCTGAGGACTAGACACAAGACAGTCAAAAATAGACATCCTGATATTATGGTACCAAGCAATCCTCCTCCTAAAGTTTTAATCCACATCATGGGGTTAAGTTTATGTAAGCTTTCCTCAATTTCTTCAAATAAATCAGTTTCTGGGAGTAGTTGTAAGTGAGCATTCTGTATATTAGAAATAGTAGCCTGTAACTGAGAAATATCTAAGGATAGATTATCACAAATGTGTCCTCTCAAATGCTTAGATAATTGATCCCAAGTATATGCACTTTGACTCTACTTGTGAGGTGTGACACAAAATGAAGAGATATTCCAGTAACACTTAAGGTGAATTTGTAATTTGAAATTTTGTACTTCATCCCCTAGTAGGAGAACTGCATTTTCTAAATCAATCAATCATTCATTAATTTCTTGATGTATGTGGGTTTGACTTCTCCAGGCAGAACTTGCATTTTGGTGCCATGCTGAACCAGTGTAGTTGTTTGTATAGTTTGATGCATTGCCACCCCAGCTACTACCTTGGTCATGGCTATAGCAATAATTCCCATAATAGCTGCTACAAGTCCAGTAAACCTTTTGGAACATTGTAGTACTTTCTTTGTAACCTTTAAAAGAGCATGTGTTTCAGGGGAGCCTTCCCAGGGTCTGGTTTGATTTACTGGAAGCCATATACCCAATCTCCTTCTTAGTGTAACAAATGGTGATGAGACTTATAAAGAATTTAAGCAGGTATAGAATTTGCAATCCTGGCAAGAAAGTGCTTGTACACTTGCACTGATAGAAATTGTTCCTTTCAAGAACACATAAGGATCTCTCACACAAGCATGAATATAAAATGTCCAGTTTGTACTGGTGTTAAATGTCAATGAATAATTAGTTTTATTGGAATAATGTCCATCCCAAATTTGGAATTTTTCAAGACCTAAAGCCAATTCCCAAATCCCTCCTTGCCCTCTTCCTTGACCTAACTGTGGAAGGGGGGTGACATGCCACTACCATGCCATATAATTGGATGATCTGCAAGAGTCGCAATATTGGTATGGTTAAAGACTTTATGCACCTGCCAATGCAGCCTTTTGTGAGGATTGCAGGACTGATTTTGATGAGAGCAATCAGAGACTGCATACCCTGTAGGGGACTAGTCCCATACAATTCCATAAGAACCATTAATCAAAATTACTCCCTCAGCCCCTCGGCAGTTATCCCACTGAATATGATCTTGTTTTTCAGTCCACAGCTCATGATGCTCGCCTAAAGGTCTGTCTGATTTGGTGTCATTGGATTCTGAGTTGTTATAAGCAGAACTCAGACCAGAGAGAAGATATAGCTGAACCTTAGGATAGTTATGATTTAAAGAATTAGTGGACAGCCAGGCTTGAATAGATAATTTAAGACATCCTGTAGCCGGTCCTACACAAATTGGCCAGGATTCATACCCATAAGTAACATAGAAAGGAGTCCTTTTTTCTTGTTTAAAAAGAAGAGGACGTGTATCTTCAGGCCCTGGTATCCAGGAAGAATCATTAACATAAATGGGGATCATAGAATCCCCCCAGTCAATGGGTTTTAGTAGTGGGAGGCTACGTATGTATGCCCAATAAGTATGATTTTTAGATTCAGCTGTTGCTAGGGGGTATACTCACTGCAGTGGTGATATGAGCAAACATGGCAACAGCCAGATTGTTAGGAGTGACAGCTTTCCCTTCATTTTCTAAGATCTCCTCTGATTTCCGTGATAACCTTTTAATTTGTCCCCAGGTGGGGATCTTGTTCCAATGCGTCAATGGGAGGGGAATCATTATCTTTGTCTGTCCAGACTCAAGCCTTTGAAACTCATTGTTGGGGGCTCTACGTCTCATGCGAAGTGTCTCTCCTGTGGAATATGATACGGTTTCAGATGACACGAGGGAATCCAAACAGGTGTTTCTGAATCACCTGGCGAAACTCCCAAGGCTTCTGTTGGAGATGTGGTCATTACAACTGTCTGACATGTAGGACAAGTCTGCACAATCTGTTTTGGTTGAGCCCAAGTGATATGAGACTTGGTTTTTAAACATTTTGAATTACAGTGTGTCAGATCACGAAAGGCTGATGCCTCTGTAAAGGCTGGAAATAAAATGGCATCGGCTTGAGCATTTCCTTCTGGTAAGGGCCCTGGTAAATTAATATGAGCCTGAATATGAGTAATGTAGAATGGAAATTGTCGGTGTCAAATCACCCGATGTAAATTTGTAAAAAGAGTGTATAATGTGGGTGGGATAGTATCTGTAACAGTTGCTGTTTCTATATGTTTAGTGACATGTGCAGAATATTGAGAATCAGATAAGATATTAATTGCTTGGGGATTACTTTGTAATGCGTGTATGATAGCCAGAATTTCTGCTTGTTGTGCAGAATATCCAGGTGTTTCAATAACTAGCATAAACACGCCTGTATATCCTGCTTTTCCTCGGGTAATGCCATCTGTAAAAATGAAAAGAGCAGAGAGAATGGGGTTGACACTAGTAATTTTAGGCAAAATCCATCTTGTTTGTTTTTAAAACCGCCAGATAAGTAAATCAGGGTAGTGGCTGTCGATTTGTCCAATATAGTCAGCTAAAGCTAGTTGCCGAGATAGTGAATTTCGAAGAGAATGTTTAACTCTTTGGAGGTTAGTGTAGTACAAATAAGGCAGGGATCATGTCCAGTAAGTTGTTGAACACGTTCTCTTCCTTTTAGAATTATAGTGGCTATCATGTCTAAATAAGGGGTAATAGATTTTCTTTGTGAATTAGCTAAGAATATCCCTTCAGTTTGCATAATCAACCCAGTAGGGGAATGAGGGCTAGGGAAGACAAACAACTGGAGGGGTTCTAAAGGGTCTATTCTGCCTCTTTGGCAGTTTTGTACTGCTTGTTCTATGATCGCTAGTTCTTTCTCAGCCTCAGGAGTTAGTTCTCAGGAGCTAATAAGCTCTGGATTTCCTCTTAATAGAATACATGGGATAAAGGATAAACTGGAATCCCTAACTTAGGTTGAATCCAGTTAATGTTTCCTAGTAATTTTTATAAGTCATTTAGAGTTTTAATTGAGTCTCTGTGTATTTACACCTTTTATGGTTTGATTGTAGTACAGGTAAATATATTTCCTAAGCACTGAGAAGGTTGAGTGTATTCTAGTTTATCAGGAGCCAAATACAAGCCAGCATATTTTAAGCATTCCTTTTAGCTTTAAAAATAATTCCTATAGGCTATCAATATCAGGTAAGGCACATAATAAATCATCCCTATAATGAATGATATATGCATGAGGGAATTATTGCTGTGCAAGGTGCAAAATTTTGACAAATACTGGGACTGTTAAGCATACCTTCAGGTATTGAAATATTGAATATTGAAATCTTTTATGTGGCTCCTTTAAATTAATGGAAGGAACTGAAAAGGCGAATCCAGGTTGATCATCGGTATAAAGGAGTAGTGAAAAAACAATCTTTAAGGTCAATAACAAATGCCAGTTTCTTGGAATCCTATTAGGATTAGGTAGGCCAGGCTGTGAAGCACCCATTGGAACAATAATAGCATTAACAGCTCTCAGATCAGTAAGTCTTCTGAATTTGCCAGATTTCTTTTGTATAATGAACACCAGAGAATTCCAAGTGCTAAAGGACTCAATAATATGTCCCTTGCTCAGTTGTTCATTAACTAATTCATGTAAAGCCTCCAGTTTTTCTTGTTTAGAGGCCGCGGCTCTATCCACACAGGTCAATCAGTTTTCCAATTAAGGTATGGGTGTGGGTGGAGGAAGATTAATATGATCAGTGGCCACTAAAGAAAAGGGGGTGGTTTGAAATCTTGAGTAGTCAAAGGATAAAGTCTTCCTTGTTGATTTTTGCCCAGTCCCAATCCTGGTGTATAACCTTGATTGAACACAATTTGGCAATTGGCCTCCATCTATTGATTTGGAAGAATATGTATCTCAGCATGCCATTGTTCCAAGAGATCACAACCCCATAGATTGACAGGTATAGCAGCCATATAAGGTTGGATAGTGGCTGGTTGTTTATCAGGCCCTGAATGAGACAGTACCGTAGTACTTTGTTTTAGTCCTGTGCCTGTCCTAGACCTACAGTAGATATTGGAGCAGGCCTAGTTGGCCATGCATTAGGCCAGTGTTTAGAGCTGATGATAGAAACCTTGGCTCCAGCATCTATTGAACCTTGAATAAGCCACTTATATTGACTTGACAAGTGGGTCTGGATTCCAAAATCTTTTCAGTGAGAAAAATACCAGCCTTGGCTGTGCTTCCAAATGCCCTGGAGCCCTCCTTTTTGTCTGACTGTCCTATACCCACATAGTGAAGTGAAAGTCACTCAGTCATGTCTTGACTCTTTGCAACCCCATGGACTATACAGTTCATGGAATTCTCCAGGCCAGAATACTGGAGCGGGTAGCCTTTCCCTTCTCCAGGGGATCTTCCCAATCTTGGGATTGAACCCAGGTCTCCCACGTTGCAGGTGGATTCTTTACCAGCTGAGCCACAGAGGAAGCCCAGGAATACTGGAGTGGGTAGCCTATCCCTTCTCCAGAGGATCTTCCCGACCCAGGAATCAAACTGGGGTCTTCTGCATTGCAGGCAGATTTTTTACCAGCTGAGCAATGAAGGAAGCTGAGCAATCCTTTCCCCTTCAGAAACCTTCCAGGGAAGAGTGGTAGAGGCCATAACCTTCAATTCTCCTTCATAAACATTGTCTGTAACTTGGTTTATGAATTTGAACTCCCTGGGAAGTCAGCCCCGATCGTCCTCACAATAATCCAACTGTCCCCTGTGGAAGTGGAGGACAGTGGGAAGGAGCCGGAGGAAAAAAAATCCCTCATCATTTTCTTTGGGAGCCAAGGAAACAGGTTTGGAAGATGGCTTGCGCATTTCCCCAGTCTTTACATATTCTAGTTTTTCAAGAGTCATCATCACTTTCATCAAAAGAATCAGAAGTCTGCAAAGGTTCCAGCACTGACTTAATTAATGCCCAAGTACTCCAAATAGAAACAGGGAGCAGAGTCCCTTTTGCATGTTCTTTTTTTTAACTCAGCTCCAGCCTTTTCCCAGACTTTCAAATCTAAGGTCTCTCTTGACAGGAGCCAGCAGCAATATTTATCCACTGCTTGCAACAATTCTAATAATCGCCCTTCACTAATAGAAGCTCCTCCCACTTATAAGAGCTGTCTTAGTAAACAAATATACAGGCAATGGTGTTCTGCACTCCCAACATTTCCCATTTTAACCCCGATTAAATGCCAGAAGGACTTACCAGTGGGAATTTTCAGAGGCCTCTTAACCATCCCAAGTTCTGCATCGCTGTAGTTTTACTCGCTTGTAGGGTCTTCTGCTCCGGCCCCACGTTGGGCACCAGTTGTTGCCCTAACGGTCCTGGGAGTGAGTAACAAGAATGAAGACAGAACACGAAATTTGGTGCAGTGAGTCAAGGGACCTGCAGCCTCTATTGGACTGAGGTGCAGAGTCCACTCTGAGTCCAGCTTTCATTCCTAATTGCAGACTTTCTTTGATCTTATCTTTCTCAAGACACTACACTGACATAGTCTAGATCTCTCTTGTTTTTACCCCAGGCCATGCCCTTCTGGGCTAGTCCCAGAAACAGTCAGCAAGTGCTTAAGCAGTGTTTATGCCTGATGCCTTGGTGTTCCAAGGTCCATGCACTCATGATCCTAGCCATACTCCCTTCTGGGTCTGGCCTTGGGGTTTGTAACAAGGTGATTATTCTAAGAAAAACATGAACTATAATCATTAACATAGTTTCTTAATATATGCTGTTTTTCCAGATTCTATTTCTGTGGAATTTCTCAAGGCTGTGAAATACATTATTAGGAATTCCCACTACATTGACCAGCCCAGGAACAGTGTAGGGGGACACTCAGGAGTATGAATTCCAGGAGGTGGGGCCATGTTGGAGCCTGTCTGCCACTCGCTTCTAAGTCATCTCTGGATCAGAGAAGTCACAGTGAAATTAGGGCTATTGATCTTTTGACATCATCATCATAGTGAAGTCGCTCAGTCGTGTCGACTCTTTGCGACCCTGTGGACTGTAGCCCACCACGCTCCTCCGTCCATGGGGTTTTCCAGGCAAGAGTACTGGAGTGGGTTGCCATCTCCTTCTCCAAGGGATCTTCCTGACCCAGGGATCGAACCTAGGTCTCCCACATTGCAGACAAGGTGCGTTACCATCTGAGCCACCAGGGAAACATCTTTTGGCATATATTACAAATATTTCCCGAACTTTTCATTTGTCTTTTAGTTATGGGACTTTGGTCATATGGCAGTTAACTCTATAGTTAAATCTATTGATATTGTTCTTTATAGTTTCTGATATAAGTTTCTATACACCCTGTGAATTATTAACTTTAAAAAGAAAATGTGGGAAACTTCCCTGGTGGTCCAGTGGCTAAGACTCCACGCTCCCAGTGCAGGGGTCCGAGGTTCAATCCCTACAGGGAACTGGATCCGACCTTCTAATAGATCCTAGAATGTGTTCGCTCAGTCGTGTCTGACTCTTTGCGACCCCATGGACTATAGCCCACCAGGCTCCTCAGTCCATGGAATTTTCCAGGCAAGAGTACTAGAGTTGCCACTTCCTTCTCCAGGGGATCTTCCCAACCCAGGGATTGAACCCAGGTCTCCCGCACTGCAGGCAGACTCTTTACCGTCTGAGCCACGAGGGAAGCCCCAGGATCTAGTAGATCCTGCATACCTCAATACAGACCCAGCACAGCCAAATAAATAATAAAAAGACAGAAAGCGTAGACTGATTAGGTGAAAGTGTAAGCAGCATAAGCTTCCCTCTGGCATTTTAACCAGGATCCAAGTCCTAAGCAAATAGAGAACTCTTGGATACATCATCTAAGCAGTTGCCCATTTATTTAGAAGAGAGGCCTCTAAGGGAGTTTATGGCTTCAACAGGGTTTTTCTAAAACCCCGAGATCTCCCCTCATTTCACTCTTATCCTTGAGTTTTTAGGTTGAGAAAGAGTATTACATCCTTTTCGCATGTAACAATAATAAAGGAAACCAGACAGTGAGGAGAACGTCGTCCATCATCTCCCTACCTTAGCATCTGCTCACACACAAAGCCGAGAGGGGGCAGGGCTGATGTTCAGATCAGGCCAGTGTTTGCAATGCGTGTCAGCACAGTTGTTCCAGAAGGAAGTTTGGCAGTATATGTGAAAAATTATGAAAACCTCTATGCTTTGGATTCATTCATTTTCCTCTACTAGTGCAGAGAAGAGTTCTGCACATGAAGTTGCTCATTCCAGGATTTTTGTAATAGTGAAAAAACGGAATGTAAATGTCTGGTAATGCCTGCTCATGAAATTACGGTTCTTTTGCTCATAGTATTAGTAGCTACTGAAGATGATAATTAGAAAAAGCAGTATGAGACAGTATGGAAACTTTTTATTGTGTAATGGGGGATAAAAGAAGAATATGACATTATTATTATAATAACTGTTTTTGCAACTGTGTAAAACATTTGTGTGCTTGTGGGAAATGACAAAGAATACATAAAAATTATATTAGTACCAAATGCTACTATGGTGGTCTTAATGCCAAAAAAAGAAAAAAATAAATTCGTGCCCTGAGGCCTATTTGAAATTTAAGATCCCTTCAGGGTCTGGAGCTGGAGAGCAGATGGGATCAAGAGGGCCACCCTAATGCCAACTCCAAGGCCTTCTTGCGCCCAGGGAGTTGTTGGCGTCAGACCTCCTCCTTGGGATCTAAACCTCAGCCAGACATGGCGCCCTGGGCTGGAGCAGACCAGATGCTCAGTCAGTTGTGAAGGCTCCCAGAGTCTCCGGGAGAGCCAGGGAGCTGGGCTTAGAAGCCACGAAGCTGGGAGGAATGCCCACCCACCGCCATGGGGCTGCTCCAGAGATACCCTCACTGTGCCTTGCACCCTGGCCCCAGGCCATTCTCGCACTGCCGTGCCAGAAACTCAGCCCTACTGTCCCCAGAGGCCAGATGCCACCCAAGCCAACTGTCCCAAAGATGTGTGTCCCCGTGTGCCTGATTCTTCACATGGCCCTCTGCTGAATCAGTCTCACACGAGCACGTCTGTTTGTTGCCAGGATCAACAGGTCATCTGCCTGCATGCCCCTCGCTCAGGGGAGCCTGGGAATGCTCAGAGTCTGGCTGCCGCCCTGGGAAATTAACACATTGTAGGAAAGCTGTGACAAGTGTTCATCAGCTCCACCTGTAGCAATTGTCCCTTACGGATGGTAGGCCTGCTTGCTGTATTCCGTGGCCTCTATGATGAAGGGGCCTTTCAAAATTCAAAACGGACAGGATAAACTGATACGGCATTTTTTCTTACATATTTCTTTTAAATATTTATTTGTTTGCGCCAGGTCTTAGTTGCAGATGCGGGATCTTCAGTTGCAGCATGTGAGATCTAGTTCTCCAACCAGGGATTGAACCTGGGTCCCCTGCTTTGGGAGCAGAGTCCCAAACACTGGACCCCCAGGGAAGTCACTATACGGCCTTTTTTAGAAAGGAATTTAGCAATATGTGTAATGGTCCTAAAAAATATTAACATTCTTTGCCCAGGAATTCTACTTCTGGAGGTCCATACAAGGACACAAACAAAGATTCATATATCAAAATATCCATCACTGCATTCCTGATCATAGTGGAAAGTAGGAGATGACTAAATGCCGGGCATGGTTAAGGAGGGGCTGATTAAGTCAGAACAGAGGCAGAGGGTGAATCGGGAGCTGACAAGCCCGGGGCCGTGTTTGAATGTTGCCTCTGCGACTCCGTAGTGCCTCATGGTGTATCATTGGGCTTATGACTTATTCTCTCAGTGGCAAAGTGGATATTGTTTTAGTATCAAATTCATAAGACCATTATGAGAATCAAAAGAGCTGACATGTGAAATATTTAGAACAGTGCCTGGCACATAGCAAATATTGGGAAAATATTAGCTATTATTATTATAGTTATTAAAATTGTGTTTATAAAGATTTTACTGACACATTCAAATGGTCATAGGGTTTAGTTGAAAAACAACAGTCAGTCTTATATTATCAATATGATGTCAGTTATGTAAACAGTGCCCATAAAGGGAGGGCATATCTCAAAACGTCCGCAGTTTTTTTTTTTAATGTTTGAGTACAGGGGCTTGTGGATAATTTTAATTCTTTTCCTTTGTGAAAAAGTGAAAGTCTCTCAGGCATGTCCCACTCATTGCAACCCCATGGCCTGTACGGCCCATGAAATTCTCGAGGCCAGAATACTGGAGTGGGTAGCCTTTCCCTTCTCCAGGGGATCTTCCTGTGTTTAGTTCACCGGTTTTCTTCAGGAACCTATATACCTTCCATGCTAAAAGGAAGTATTCATGCGCACCTGGCACATACGTTTGTGTCTTTTTTAAATTGGTTGATTATTTTAGCTGTGCTGAGTCTTTGTGGCTGCGTGGGCTTTTCTCTAGTTGTGGGCTACTCTCTACTTGCAGCCCGAGGGCTCAGTACTTGTGGCTCGAGGCTTAGTTGCTCTGAGGCATATGGGATCTTCCCGGAGGAGGAAGTCGAATCTGTGTATCCTTAACCACTGGACCACCAGGGAAGTTCTGTTTATATTTCCCAAGAGAAATTTCTCGTGAAGACCCTTAGTGATGTAAGTGTGGGCTGTTTGGGTCAGATCAAAATAGAACACTGACCTGCTGAGCTGACCTGCTGAGCATGAAAGGAGAATTAGAAACTTCTTGGACTGGATGGTGTTTGGTGCGTGTTGTAGGCCCTGACAGGGGCTTTCTCTGTTTCATTCCCAAAAGGCCCCCAAAGCAGTTCCTGTGGTTGTGCCCATTTTGCTGTGATGAAATGAAGTTTAGAGGTTAAATCCCCTGCCCGGTGGCATAGCCAGTGAGCAGCTAGCTGGTCTGGGTGGTTTGGCTCCAGTGTTTGGGGACACACCCCCGAACCTTTACCTAATGAGGAATCTGCATGTGATCCATCCTCTTCTTTCCTTCAGTACCGCGTGCACATACAGTCTTCCATGTGACGTCATATGGCGGTCTCTAACCTCGGCGCGCTGGCAGAAACGCACAGTCCTTGTTTCTCTGCTTTTTGCACGCATTCATGTTCTTGTTTTCACATATTTGGCTGATATACAAATACCTGCTCTCTTACCCTTTACGTCTGCCTTGGCATTTTTATTTGGCCTGGATTATCTGAAATGACATGTTGCTTTCATGATAAAATATTATTTTTATGATTTATTATTCCTATAATTTACATTTTAGCTTAGTCAAAAATTAAACATATGGTTTATGTACTTCACTTATTTTAATAAAATAAATTTCACTTCTTTTAGATATGCATTTAGTAATAAGTATAAAAATATATGGACTTCCCAGGTGGTGCTAGTGGTTCAGAACCCTCCTGCCAATGCAGACGTAAGAGACCGAGGTTTGGTCCCTGGGTCGGGAAGATCTCCTGGAGGAGGGCATGGCAACCTGCTCCAGTGTTCTTGCCTGGAGAATCCCCTGGATAGAGGAGCCTGGCGGGCTATGGACCATAGGCAGAGAGTTGGACAGGACTGAAGCAACTTAGCATGCACCTACACACATACAAATATATATTTAAAAGAAGTGAAATTTCTTATGGAGAAATTTTCTATTAAAAAATCTTCCCCCAATAATCTTCCTAATTACAAAGAAGGAATTTGTGATTTTTTTTTAACCCCCAAGTAACAACTGAGCTAGAGACAGAAGAAAGAGATCAAGTGAGAATTAAAAGATCTTTCAATATATGAACAGTTAATCATTTGCAAGAGTAAACTCTAGCTAAAAAAAAAAAAAAAATGGAGAGCCTGAATGAATCATTTGTCTCACTCCACTGGCAAAAAGGTAAGAGATTGACAGTGGTCATCTGGTTGGTGGTGATCCTAACCTTTAGTGTTTTAGGGTTTATCCCTCTGCTTGCACTTGACCATGTTCTTTCTCCTCTGGCCCTTACTTTGGGACAGGATGGAGTATGGGGAAGAGGTTAGTTTAGGAGGCAGAGAGAGATAAAATGCAGCCCTCCTGACAATAGACAAGCCCAGGTGTGTCTGACCAGTTCCCCAGGAGCCTGCACGCTGCTGACCACACCCTCTGTGAAACTCTCTTCCTTTGTCAACTGTCCAGTTCTTCCTCCCAGGCCACTCCTTCACCTTCTGTTCCATGGACTGGTCTGTCTCTGCCCCTCAAGTTAAATGTTATCATTCTCTATAGTAACCCTCTTCCCCTGTGACCACCAGGAACCCTGCTTGTTCCCTTGCTTCACCTACCAGCTCTCTGTGCAGTCTCAGTCATTTATTAAGCATCTCCTATGTGTCAGTCATTGGATTAGATGCTTTTCTTTTTTTAGGTATTGTAATTTATGAACAGTGAAATACACAGGCCTGACTGAGCAACTGAACTGAACTGACATATATAGTTCAGTGCATTTTAAAATTTATTTATTTATTTGGCTGCATTGGGCCATAGTTACAGCACTCAGGATCTTCATTGCTTCATGTGGAATCTTTCCTTGCAGCACACAGCCTCTCTAGTTGCAGCTAGAGGGCTCAGTTGCTCTGAGGCATGTGGGATCTTAGTTCCCAACCAGGGGATGAACCCCCATCCCCTGCTTTGCAAGGCAGATTCTTAACCACTGGACCACCGGGAAAGTCCTTCCCTTCAGTGCATTTACACAAACATACGTTTACATAACCGACACCAACATACATCCTTTAAAAATCTCGTGTTGCCTTGAGTTGCCATCCTTATTTTATAGGTGAGGAAACAGGCTGGCAGGAGTTAAGTCATTTGATCAAGGTCCCACGGCTGTTTTATCGAGAAACTAGAATTATGATCCAGATTGAACCTTTCTAGGAGATAGTGCTCTGCTTTAGGTGATGGGAACTCACCGTGTTCAAAACTACACTTGGCCCGTCTTCTTTGATTCTGTTAGAGCTATTGATTCCAAACTGGCCTACCTGAAAAGGCAGCTTATGACTCATATAACTGAAAAGTACTGGCATAAGCTTCAGGCACATCTTGATCAGAGTTCGCATGTCTCTTGATTTATGTCTCAACCAGCACCTCTGGACTGTTTCCTCAGCTTTGGGTTCAGTATTAGATACACTTTCTCCTTGTGGGGCAAGAAGGCCTCATTAGCTCCAGCCATACATCCATGTTGCTTCGCAGGTAGCACTAATGGTAAAAGAACCTGCCTGCCAGTGCCAATGCAGGCGACGTAAGAGACTCAGGTTTGATCCCTGGGGTGGAAAGATTACCCTGGAGAAGGAAATGGCAACCCATTCTAGTATTCTTGCCTGGAAAATTCCATGGACAGAGCCTGGTGGGCTGCAGTCCATGGAGTCGGGCTACATTCCATGGGGTAGCAAAGAGTCGGACATGACTGAGCGATTGAGCACACACACACACACTCACATCCCACGAGGGAAAAGGAAGGAGGGGAAATAGGTACTTATGGGTAACTCAGTATCTTACTCTATATTTCCTGAGAATTCTGTGAGTCAAAATAGAAAGTTCTGATGTCAGTGCTTTGTCATAGAGTAAATAATGCAAAATGTAGTGACTTTATAATTATTTTGATAGAAGAGGAATGATGGCTGTTTAAAAAGAGGTTCTATTTGTTCATTTACTTCTCTGAACATATGGTTTCACTTTTCAAAGACCATTTTTGGCCCTAAAATCCAGATGACAGTGTATAAATATAGGGAAAACACAGGAAAGAAACCACCTCCCAAAACAGCATATTGCCAAAACTAAAAGGAGTACTTACACGGTAAAATTGTACAGTGGCTTTTTAAAAAGTAAATGTGTTATAATTAGGTCAGCTAGTCAAGCAAAAATAAAATAATTTCATTGTGAATTGTAAAAACAAAAAAAAGAACTAAACAGAGGAATTTTTTTATTGTGCATATCCTTTCCTCCTTAAAAAAATAGGGGGAGGGGAGCGGATTTTTTTTTTTTTTTTAGGTGGAACTATCCATCAAAAAGTAGTTTTCTCCCAAACTGAAATGTTCACTCTTCTTCCCTCCAATGCTTCCAGGGAATGGAAGACATCCTTCGCTGCTTCATCAAAGAGGGCAATGCCGAAATGATCCGCCAGATCGAGTTTATCATCAAGCAGCTCAATTCAGGTCCGTTTAATGCAAGAATCTATTATCTATCTTTTGAGTCTTTCACATGTGCTAGGAAGACACACAGGCCTTCTTCAAGGGACTTGTCTTATTTTAGAATTCATCCCAGAGGCCTTAAGGAGGCTGGCGTGATCCAAGTGAACAAACAAAAGTTCAGCCAGGTGGTCAAGGCCACATTGTCCCAAGATCAACAATCTCTTGTCACACTTTTGGCCTAAGTCAACAAAAAAGCATTCAGAAGCAATTGCAGAAACTCTTCTCTAACTGGAAGTTCTCTTTATGTGTACCTCCCCCTCCTAATTATTGTATTTCCCTTGGCTCAGTAGGGTAGCTGTTCTCAGGTCAATGAACCATAATAAAATGGGGCCCAAGGGTCAGATAGTGAAAGAAAGAGGCCAGTCTTTCCAGAACCACTGTGGAAAGTGAACACATCCTCCCACGTGCATCCCTCCAGAAGAATCCATGTTGCCAGTCCACAACTCTGGACGATGTTTCTTCCTTTCTTTCATTACTGCGACCACCCAACCAAATCCCGTAAGCAAGAAAGGAAGCCTTGGATGGGACTAGGTGGTGGGGAATCTCTTAGCTCTTCCTGTGGCTTCCTGATGCCTTGATCCTGACTTGTACACATTGCCAGAGGCACCTGGTGCTGCTGACATCCTGGGCCAAGTTTGTCACTTACATCTTTTCTACACGCCCTCATCCCATCACTGAACATCCAAATGTATAGATCCTGTTTCTTACTTGAGTGGAGGTAAGAAATCAATCACCTGTTCCCTGCTCCAGCTGCAGGGCCAAGTTTGACCAAGGCCAAGCAAAAGGGAGATGCCTAAAGTCCTTCCCCAGAGGACGCCACAGGTGGCTCTCCTGGGTTCACAGCCAAGGCTGAACCAGGCAGTCACCTGGAGAGATCTGAAAACCCCTAAGGCAGCAGCACCCCATGGCAATTAAATCAGAACCTCTGGGGGAGCCCCAGGAGAGAAATAGTGTTTAAAACTCCTAGGCGGTTCCCATATGCAGCCAAGGTGGTGCCTCCCTCCCTTGGACGGACACAGAAGTGAGAAGGCGCAGGAGGAGGTTAGAGGGCTCCCCAGCAACAGGAGGTGGCTGGGAGAGCAGCTGGTGAGGTTAAACCTCTGCTGTCTTCAGATGGGGGGACCCATTTCCATTCAAACCTCCTACCCTTTGTATTTTATGGCAAGCTAGAGTCATCCCAAGTTCAGGTGAGCAACAAACAGAACTATATTTTCTGTAGTTGCTGTATTTCTGATTTCCATTCTGCTAGGCAGGCATGTTGAAAAAATAATAATAAAATGATTTTTTATAAATAAAATAATACATAAATTATATAAATATAAATAATAAAAATAAATAATAAATAAAAAAGGGAGCCGAGGTTGCTCCCTAACATTCTGTGGGTCGGCTACAATTTGGGAAGGTGGGGGAATGCTGGAGAAGCTGTGGCCTGTCTGCTCTGTGGTCACTGACTGAGACCTCCCTCCCAGGCCAGCACAGTGTCTTGTCTCCCTGGCCAAGAAGCACCTCTTTTTCTAACACAAAACTAGCCCTTGGACCAGCATGCTAATGAATGTGAGGAGGAGGGGTCAGTCTACTGTTTTGTAAGGGATGTGCTTTGGCAGGAAGTTATCGTGGATGGAGCTAAAGCCTTACAACCTTGTGTATTCCGGACAAACTTGGGATCTACCTGCTCAGCTCTGGAAATTCCAGTTTAAATAGAGGGCCTACAGTAGTTCTTTTTCATCTCAAGCACAGAAGCTGTTCTGTATCCATCAGACAGTGGAAGGACCCCAGAGAGGATTACCCAGGAGTCTGCTGCTTTATACCCAAATTAGAAAAATCATTGAACATTTGGGTGGAGGATCAGAAACACGCACACAAATACCTTAGGATATGTGTCATAGGCATCAAGTCAGAATGAATCTATAAGCATTGTGCTGAAACCTAGAGGACGGAGAGCTAGAGAGTTTTCATCCGGTCCAGGCTTCATCCTCAAGGGGAAATTAATAGCAGGGCTTCCCTGGTGGCTCAGCGTAAAGAATCCACCTGCAGTACAGGTGACGCAAGTTCCATCCCTGGTTTGGGAAGATCCCCTGGAGAAGAAAATGGCAACCCCCTCCAGTATTCTTGCCTGGAGAATCCCATGAACAGAGGAGCCTAGTGGGCTGCAGCCCAGGGAGTTGCAAAGAGTCGGACACGACTTAGTCAATAAACAACAACGGTGAACCATGGGAGCCTTCAGGAGCTCAGCCTGCCATGACCACTAGCCTACCCTCTGTGGAAAATGGTGGGATTTACAAATAGATGTAGTTTGAATCTCAACTCTCACTTACTGGGAATGTGACCATAATGTGTCTTTTATGCTCCATGCCTCTGTTTGCTCTATGCTATAAAACAGGGATAAAAGTCAACAAACTCTACTGAAGATTAAGTCAAATTGCATGTGTGACACCATCTAGAATAATACTTAGCAATAAGATTGATACTAGTCTACTTTCTTTCTCCTAAATTACTCTCAAATTATATGTTGGCTTTAATTTTTCTCATGCCACGACTAACGTGTTTTGTCAAAAATAGAGAGAGAGATTTACAATTGCTTAGCATGATATCAAACTATGCTGAAATGGTACCAGGAACAGTTCTTGCCTTGAGAAGCCCATGAACAGTAGGAAAAGGCAAAATGATAGGATACTGGAAGAGGAACTCCCCAGGTAGGGAGATGCCCAATATGCTACTGGAGATCAGTGAAGAAATAACTCCAGAAAGAATGAAGGGATGGAGCCAAAGCAAAAACAATACCCAGCTGTGGATGCGACTGGTGATAGAAGCAAGGTCTGATGCTGTAAAGAACAATATTGCATAGAAACCTGGAATGTCAGGTCCATGAATCAAGGCAAATTGGAAGTGGTCAAACAGGAGATGGCAAAAGTGAACGTCGACATTCTAGGAATCAGCAAGCTAAAATGGACTGGAATGGGTGAATTTAACTCAGATGACCATTATATCTATGACTGCAGGCAGGAATCCCCTAGAAGAAATGGAGTAGCCATCATGGTCAACAAAAGAGTCCAAAATGCAGTACTTGGATGGAATCTCAAAAATGACAGGATGATCTCTGTTCGTTTCCAAGGCAAACCATTCAATATCGTGGTAATCCAAGTCTATGCCCCAACCAGTAACACTGAAGAAGCTGAAGTTGAATGGTTCTATGAAGACCTACAAGACATTTTAAAACTAATACCCGCAAAAGTAGGAAGTCAAGAAACACCTGGAGTAACAGGCAAGTTTGGCCTTGGAATATGGAATGAAGCAGGGCAAAGGCTAATAGAGTTTTGCCAAGAGAACGCACTGGTCATAGCAAACACCCTCTTCCAACAACACAAAAGAAGACTCTACACATGGACATCACTAGATGGTCAACACCAAAATCAGACTGATTATATTCTTTGCAGCCAAAGATGGAGAAGCTCTATATAGTCAACAAAAACAAGATCAGGAGCTGACTGTGGCTCAGATCATGAACTTCTTATTGGCAAATTCAGACTTAAACTGAAGAAAGTAGGGAAAACCACTAGACCATTCAGGTATGGCCATAATGAAATCCCTTATGGTTATACAGTGATAGTGAGAAATAGATTTAACTAGATCTGATAGATAGAGTGCCTGATGAATTATAGACTGACGTGCCTGACATTGTACAGGAGACAGGGATCAAGACCATCCCCATGGAAAAGAAATGCAAAAAAGCAAAATGGCTGTCTGGGGAGGCCTTACAAATAGCTGTGAAAAGAAGAGAAGTGAAAAGCAAAGGAGAAAAGGAAAGATATAAGCATCTGAATGCAGAGTTCCAAAGAAGCAAGAAGAGATAAGAAAGCCTTCCTCAGCGATCAATGCAAAGAAATAGAGGAAAACAACAGAATGGGAAAGACTAGAGATCTTGACATACCAAGGGAACATTTCATGCAAAGATGAGCATGATAAAGGACAGAAATGGTATGGACGTAACAGAAGCAGAAGATATTAAGAAGAGGTGGCAAGAATACACAGAAGAACTGTACAAAAAAGATCTTCAGGACCCAGGTAATCACAAAGGTATGATCACTCACCTAGAGCCAGACATCCCAGAATGTGAAGTCAAGTGGGCCTTGGAAAGCATCACTATGAACAAAGCTAGGGGAGGTGATGGAATTCCAGTTGAGCTATTTCAAATCCTGAAAGATGATGCTGTGAAAGTGCCACACTCAATATGCCAGCAAATTTGGAAAATTCAGCAGCGGCCACAGGACTGGAAAAGGTCAGTTTTCATTCCAATCCCAAAGAAAGGCAATGCCAAAGAATGCCCAAACTACCACACACTTGCACTCATCTCACATGCTAGTAAAGTAATGCTCAAAATTCTCCAAGCCAGGCTTCAGCAATATGTGAACCGTGAACTTCAAGATGTTCAAGCTGGTTTTAGAAAAGGCAGAGGAACCAGAGATCAAATTGCCAGCATCCGCTGGATCATGGAAAAAGCAAGAGAGTTCCAGAAAAACATCTATTTCTGCTTTATTGACTATGCCAAAGCCTTTGACTGTGTGGATCACAATAAACTGTGGAAAATTCTTCAAGAGATGGGAATACCAGACCACCTGACCTGCCTCTTGAGAAACCTATATGCAGGTCAGGCAGCAACAGTTAGAACTGGACATGGAACAACAGACTGGTTCCAGATAGGAAAAGGAGTACGTCAAGGCTGTATATTGTCACCCTGCTTATTTAACTTATATGCAGAGTACATCTTGAGAAACGCTGGAATGGAAGAAGCACAAGCTGGAATCAAGATTGCTGGGAGAAATATCAATAACCTCAGATATGCAGATGATACCACCCTTATGGCAGAAAGTGAAGAAGAACTAAAAAGCCTCTTGATGAAAGTGAAAGAGGAGAGTGAAAAAGTTGTCTTAAAGCTCAACATTCAGAAAACAAAGATCACGGCATCTGGTCCCATCACCTCATGGGAAATAGATGGGGAAACAGTGGAAACAGTGTCAGACTTTATTTTGGGGGGGGGGCTCCAAAATCACTGCAGATGGCGACTGCAGCCATGAAATTAAAAGACATTTACTCCTTGGAAGGAAAGTTATGACCAACCTAGATAGCAAATTCAAAAGCAGAGACATTACTTTGCCAACAAAGGTCTGTCTAGTCAAGGCTATGGTTTTCCAGTAGTCATGCATGGATGTGAGAGTTGGACTGTCAAGAAAGCTGAGTGCCGAAGAATTGATGCTTTTGAACTGTGGTGTTGGAGAAGACTCTTGAGAGTCCCTTGGACTGCAAGGAGATCCAACCAGTCCATTCTGACGGAGATCAGCCCTGGGATTTCTTTGGAAGGAATGATGCTAAAGCTGAAACTCCAGTACTTTGGCCACCTCATGCGAAGAGTTGACTCACTGGAAAAGACTTTGATGCTGGGAGGGATTGGGGACAGGAGGAGAAGGGGACGACAGAGGATGAGATGGCTGGATGGCATCACCAACTCAATGGACATGAGTTTGAGTGAACTCCAGGAGTTAGTGATGGACAGGGAGGCCTGGCGTGCTGCAATTCATGGGGTCGCAAAGAGTCGGACACAACTGAGCGACTGAGCTGAACTGAACTCTCAAGAGGGGCTTCCCAGGTGGCTCAGTGGTAGAGAATCCACCTGCGATACAGGAGATTGGGGTTTGATCCCAGGATCGGGAAGATCCCCTGGAGTAGGAAATGCCTACCCACTCCAGTATTCTTGCCTGGGAAATCCCATGGACAGAGGAGTCTGGTGGGCTGCAGTTCATGGGATCACAAAAGTGTCAGACATGACTGAGAGACTAAAACAGTAACTCTCAGAAGGGTATTTTCGCATCCCTGGAGAAGGAAATGGCAACCCACTCCAATGTTCTTGCCTGGAGAATCCCAGGGACGGCGGAGCCTGGTGGGCTGCCATCCGTGGGGTCGCACAGAGTCGGACACGACTGAAGTGACTCAGCGGCAGCAGCAGTAGTTGAAGGATTTTGTTGGCCCAGGCTCCCAACTGTGGTTATAGTTATTCACTGACTTTTTTCCTTTGCAGAAGAGCTGCTGGATGGTGTTCTTGAGTCTGATGATGATGAAGATGAAGATGATGAGGTGAGTTGGAGGCTCTTCACACCGCATAGAAAGCTTGGGCCAACTCTCTTCTTTGCCTTGAAAAGTTAGCCTTGAAATGGAGATTTCAGCCCCTGCTGTGTTACCTCTCATGACTCTGTGGATCCGCTGGAGCTCAGCGGGGTGGTCTCCCTTGGGGTGTCTGGTAGCTGTTCTCCATGTCCAAGCTGGCATCGTGTCCTCCACATTCCCTCTCCATGCGGCCTCTAATCCCTCAGTTGTCCAGCCTGGACTTCCATATTGGTTGGAGACTGGGCTCCAAGGGGAAGAAAGTGGAAGCTTCCGCCCTCATGTGGGCTCAGCAGTCTCAGAACATCACTGCTGCTCCGGGCGCAGGACGACCAGCTCACACGGGGGCAGAAGTTAGACCCCACCACACGACGGGCAGGGTGGGAGGACGCGAGGGTGGCGTGTTTGGAGACTAGCCTTGGTGGGTTCGCTGCATTCGACATGGAGATGCCACGCTCTACGGCACTGGGGTTGGTGGGAGGTTGAAAGATGGCAGGTCTTGAGCCAGGGTTTTCGCTCTGAAGGGGCAAGAGTCTGCCCTGTCTCCCTCAAGGGTGGGAACCTTGGCCCTGGAGGCTCCCGGGGAGAACTGGTTCAGAGCCGGCAGACGAACCACTTGGCCCAGTCATTTGCATTCCTTAGCTGTGGGTTTCCTGGGCGGTGAGGTCTGCCCACCTGTGTGTTTTAGAGCATGAAGGTTCAGGGGTCTGAGCGTGCCTTGTGAAGTGGTGTGAGTGAGAATGGTGACGCATGAGCTACAGATGGATTTTCACATGACGGGCTTTTTCATTATTTTTCCTTCAGAACTAAAAAGCCAGATGTGGTAATAAGTTCTCTGTGGAAATAAGTGATCTGCATTTCTTCTATTTTGTGGGGCACATTTATTCCTGAAGTGAATGCTGGAAGATGTATTACTATTTGGAGTTGTGGGCTGTCCGTTTAAAAGGTGTGTAAAGGCCAGGTTTCTGTTCATTGATGGCATTGGTTGGGGGAGAGAGTTCATTTAAGAGCCCTCAGCCTAAGAGGGCGGCTCCACCCGAGATGGGGACTGGCTTGTGAGAGTGTCCCACCGCAGCCAGCCTCCTGCCTGCCATTTTCCTAACGGGCTGTAGGTGGCGCCAGCGGGTGCTCCTGCTCCCTGCAGTTCCGGCGGCCGGGCCAGCACCTTCTCCAGGCCCCTTCCCTTCAAAGGTGCATCCAGACAAGGCAGGAGGCCAGCCTCAGGTCACACAGAGTTGATCACAGTAAGATCTGGTTTAGAACAGGCATCAGCAGACCTTTTCTAGAAAGAGGAAACTTGTGAATATTTTAGCTTTGCAGGCCACGCAGTTTCATTCACCCAGATGGACCATTGTAACACAAAGTAGCCATGGGCAGTAAAAAAATCATGAACGCGGTTGTGTTCCCATGAATCTTTTTCCAATGTGTCCTAAAGTTTGAATTTCATATGATTTTTGCGTCATTGATATTTTTTTCAAATATTTTTAAATGTGAAAACCATTCTTAGTTTACTGGCCTTACAACAACAGACACCTTAGCCCACAGGCCACTGTTTGCCAACCCCAGAGAGAACTCAGCTCCCGGACTCACTGGGGCTTCTCAGCACTGTGACAAGCAAGACACCACCTGTGTGCCAGGCCCTTCAGCAGCATTTTATATTTTGAGTTAACATCTTAATTATTTCATTCCAGTAACTTTTTGTCCACATAAAGCTTCCTTAAAGATCTGTTTTCTTCCCCCCTGTTATCTCTTTGGGGCCGTTTTGTTTTATTACCATTAACTCTTTTGTTTTTGTACTGCATGGGAAATTTCATTTGGTTCGACTATTCTGTTAATGGTGGAATTTCAACTTTTGGAATTTCCCCATGGAAGTTAGAGTAGATGATAGCTAAGTTATAGTTTTAGTAGACTATAACTATAATTAAAAAGTGATAGTAGACTACAACTATAGAACTACAGTTGTAATCTACTGTAAATTAAAGAATAAAGAGATCTTTTAGCTTTCTGGGCTTTTTGCCATTCTGTGCAGATTTTTATTTTAGGAAGATAGTGTATGGGGACTTCCCTCATGGTCCAGTGGCCAAAACTCCACACTCCGAATGCAGGGGCCCCAGGTTTGATCCCTGGGCAGAGAACTAGATCCCACATGCCACAACTAAGACCCGGTGCAGCCACATAAATAAACTTTTTTTTTTTTAATAGAAAAAAAAGAAGATAGTATGTGAAAATATTTGTTGTGATAACTAGAATTTTCAAGAAGATCCTTAAAAGGGTTTAGTTGGAAAATTATAAAGAAAGGACCTGTCTCCATTTGGGGCCAAAACTTGACTCTTTGTGATGAGCTCAAGTCAGCATATTCTGGGCTTTTCCTCCCCCTTGGTCCTGACTCTCGCCGTGGAGGATTAGCCAGGACAACCTGACAAGGAATGAGCATGTCTGTATTTTACTCAGCTTCCCCCACGGCCAGATGTTATTTTTTAACTGGAGTGTGTGGTTGGGAGAAGTGAAGGGTGCTTAGACTAAAGAAAAATCTCCAAAAAGCATTTGTGCAAGTCATACTGTTGTTGGAATGTGGCTGTCACGTCCCAAGGTGATGACTTTGAAGGAGACGGCAAAATTATTTAAACCCCAAACACAGATAACGAAGACTGTTTTCAGTTAGCTGCCAGAGCCTCTAAAGGTGAAATGGCTCTAGGAGGGGCTGAAGGCCGGGGTGAATCATGGCTGCCTTGTCTGACACTGAGCTGAAATCTGTGCCCTTGTGACTTTGGCCACTAGTCTGCCCCGCTGGAGACTCTCAAGGATCCTCACGTGCATAATCTGGTTTTTTTCTAATTTCTAAAAATATAATTACTTGCCCTGGTATATTAGCACTTATTTAGTTATGTCTGAATATATATACATTTACATACCAACATAAAAAGTTTTTCAACTTGAGTAAAGTACAGACTGTCTAGGCTGTAACGTCAAGTGGAAAACGGAAATTGCAACGTAACGTATGAGTCTGAGTCAACTTCAGGAAAGCAAACTTATAAACACACATCCTGATGGATTATATATCTGTGTATATACACATAGCAGAAAGGTGTGGAAGTTACACCCTCTTTGTTGACACTAGAAGTTTCCCGGGTGAGGGCCAGGGATGAGGAAGTGGATGAGAGAAGAAGAGAGGCCCAGATGAGCAGGCTCACCACGTGAGGTGAGGAGTGAAAAAGGCACCTGGAGTTAATGGACAGAGGTCAGTTGCTGAGCATTTGTGAAGACTTAATGGGGCAAAAGCCAAACTGAATAGTTGTGGAGCAAGTGGGACGTGAGAGAATGGAGCTAATAAGTAATAATACAGCTCTTTCCACTGAGTTGGCTGTGAGCAGGGGAAGAGAGTTGGATGGTGGTTGAACAGGGCATTTTTGTTGTGTTTTCATTTGGGAGATAACCAAGCATGTTAAAATGCCATTGGGAAGGATTCATTTGAGAGGAAAAGGTTGAACAAGAGAGCGAGAGGAGAGAGGATGGCATAGAAGGACAGGGGTTTCCATTATTTTCAAAATTGTCTACACTCTTCTTGGCCCATTTAAAGCTCCAGAGGAGAAAAACTTATCACTAGATAAGCTTGAGTAGTGCAGACAAAGACTGGACAGATGACAACTACTGTTTAAGGATTCCGATGTATTTCACCTGGTGCTTAAAGAAATGTGTTATTATCTAATATAATTTATTTTATGTTAAACACATATGATATGTTCCCAAAGGGTGAATCTTTGTTGTTGTTTAGGTGCTAAGTCATGTTGGACTCTTTTTTGACTCCGTGGACCATAGCCCGCCAGGCTCCTCTGTCCATGGGATTTCCCAGGCAAGAATACTGGAGTGGGTTTCCTTCTCCAGGGGATCTTCCTGACGCAGGGATTGAACCCGGGTCTCCTGCATTGGCAGGCAGGTTCTTTACCACTGAGCCACCAGGGCAGCCCCATATGAATCATTAGGAGCCCTGATTCCAGTATTCTCGCTACAAAAGGCTCAGGTTTTCTTACAGTTTGAGGTGAGTTCCTTGTGTCTAGCTCTTCCTTGGCTTTGTAAGTGGAGATGAAAGGCCTTTCTGTGCTAATCCAGAAGATTGATTTTAAGGTAAATATTGTTCCCTGTTAACAAAATAGATTAAAAGGCTAGGTTAGATCACCCATGAACATTTACTTGCTGGTTGCCATGAAAGTGACGATCATGTGCTCGGCAGTTTCTTTCTCAACAGGCGTCTCAAATCTTAAAGCTATTAACTTGTTTATCCCACCAATATTAACATTTTTAATTATTTATTTTAATCAGAGGATAATTACCTGCAATATTGTGATGGTTTTTGCCATACATCAACATGAGTCAGCTGCAGGTGTACATGTGTTCCCCCCATCTTGACCTCCCCCCACCCCACCCCATCCCTCCCGGTTGTCCCAGAGCACTGGCTTTGGGTGCCCTGTTTCATGCATCGAACTTGCACTGGTCATTTATTTTACATATGGTAATGTATGTGTTTCAATGCTGTTCTCTCAAATCATCCCACCCCTACCTTCTCCCGCTGAGTTCAAAAGTCTGTTTTCTACATCTGTGTCTCCCTTGCTGCCCTGCATGTAGGATCGTCGGTACTGTCTTTCTAAATTCCATATATATGTGTTTATATATTTGCATTAATATACAGTGTTTGTCTTTCTCCTTAAGAATTACTTCACCCTGTATAACAGGCTCTAGGTTCATTTGCCTCACTAGAACTGACTCCAGTGGGTTCCTTTCCATAGCTGAGTAATACTCCACTGTGGCTATGAAAAGATGCTCAACATCACTCATTATCAGAGAAATGCAGATCAAAACCACAATGAGGTATCTCCTCACACCGGTCAGAATGGCCATCATCAAAAGTCTACAAACAATAAATGCTGGAGAGGGTGGGAGAAAAGGGAACCCTCTTACACTGTTGGTGGAAATGCACACTGGTACAGCCACTCTTGAGAACAGTATGGTGATTCCTTAAAAAACTGGGAATAGAACTACCTTATGAGCCAGCAATCCCACTGCTGGGCATTTACCCCAAGGAAACCAGAATTGAAAGAGACACATATACCACAAATATTAATATTTCAGGGCCTTAAAATTAACATTATTCTAGGAAATAATGGGGAAAAGATCCAAAAGAAATTTAAAAGGGGATCTATGGTTTTAAATGCCTCCAAGAGTTTGAAATCTAGATGGTTGCTATTCAGGTGCTCAGTCGTGTCTGACTCTTTGTGACCCCATGGACTACAGCACACCAGGCTTCCTTATCCTTCACTATCTCCCAGAGTTTGCTCAAACTCATGTCCATTGAGTCGATGATGCCATCCAACCATCTCATCCCCTGTCACCCCTTTCTCCTCCTGCCCTCAATCTTTCCCAGCACCAGGGTCTTTTCCAGTAAGTTGGCTCTTCACAGCGGGTAGACAAAGTATTGGAGCTTCAGCTTCAGCATCTAGTCCTTCCAATAAATATTCAGGACTGATTTCCTGGTTGGATCTACCTGCTTTCCAAGGAACTCTGAAGCGTCTTCTCCAGCACCACAGTTCAAAAGCATCCGTTCTTCAGCACTTGCCCTTCTTTATAGTCCAACTCTCACATCCATACATGACTACTGGAAAAACCATAGCTTTGACTATACAGACCTTTGTGGGCAAAGTAATGTCTCTGCCTTTTAATATGCTGTCTAAGTCCCTGGGGGCTCAAACAGTAAAGAATCTGCCTGCAATACAGGAGTTGCAGGTTTGACCCCTGGGTAGGAAGATTCCCCTCGAGTAAGGAGAAAGGCTACCCATTCCAGTATTCTTGCCTGGAGAATTCCATGGACAGAGGAGCCAGGCAGGCCACAGTCCACAGGGTCCCCAAAAGTGGAACACAACAGAGTGACGGCCATACATACTGCCCTGAACATGCCCAGTCAAGTCTGATCTCAGAAGCTGAGCAGTCACGAGTACCTGGTTAGTACTTGGATGGGAGATTAACATTTTCACTTTCACTAGGTTTGTCATAGCTTTTCTTCCAAGGAGCAAATGTTTTTTAATTTTGTGGCTCCAGTCACTATCCACAGTGATTTTGGAGCCTAAGAAAATAAAATCTCTTACTGTTTCTACTTTTCCCTCATCTGTTTGCCATGAAGTGATGGGACCGGATGCCATGATCTTAGTTTTTTGAATGTGGAGTTTTAAGCCAGCTTTTTCACTCTGCTCTTTCACCCTCATCTAGAGGCTCTTGAGTTCCTCTTCACTTTCTGTTTTTAGAGTGGTATCATCTAAATGGTATCATCAACATGTCTGAGGTTGTTAATATTTCTCCCAGCAATCTTGATTCCAGCTTATGAGTCATCCAGCCAGGCATTTTGCATGACGTACTCTGCATAGAAGTTAAATAAGCAGGATGACAATATACAGCCTTAACATACTCCTTTCCCAATTTTGAACCAGTTCATTGTTCCATATCCAGTACTGACTATTGCTTCTTGACCTGCATACAGGTTTCTCAGGAGGCAGGTCAAGTGGGTCTGGTATTCCCATCTCTTTAAGAATCTTCCACAGTTTGTTGTGATCCACACAGTCAAAGGCTTTAGCATAGTGAATGAAGCAGATGTAGATGTTTTTCTGGAACTCTCTTGCTTTTTCGATGATCCGACGGATGTTGACAATTTGATCTCTGGTTCCTCTGCCTTCTCTAAATCCAGCTTGAACATCTGGAAGTTCTTGGTTCACGTATTGTTGAAGCCTGGCTTGAAGGATTTTGAGCATGAGCTTGCTAACATGTGAGATGAGCACAATTGTGTGGTAGTTTGAACATTCTTTAGCATTGCCTTTCTTTGTGATTGGGATGAACACCTTTTCCAGTCCTATGGCCACTGCTGAGTTTCCCAGATTTGCTGGTATATTGAGTGCAGCACTTTCACAGCATCATCTTTTAGGATTTGAAATAGCTCAGCTGGAATTTCGTCACCTCTACTAGCTTTGTAGCAATGCTTCCTAAGGCCCACTTGACATCACACTCCAGGATGTCTGGCTCTAGGTCAGTGACCACATCATGGTTATCCAAATCATTAAGACCTTTGTTGTATAGTTCTTCTGTGTATTCTAAAATCTAGATAGGTGAGATAATAACGACCCTGGTAATAGCTTGTGTATCCTCACCAGTGGCCCAGGTACCTGTCTTGGCACTATTCGCTCATTTACACCTCACAACAACCCCATGGTAAGTACTGTTACTGTTCTATTTCACATTTGAGGAAACAGAGAAAATATGTCACTTGCCCAGTTCACACAGCTAATGAGTTAAGTGATAGAACCAGGAATCAACCCAGGTGGTTTGACTTGACAGTCCATGCTGTTAACCACTACAAGATTTTGTCTCCTGTGAGATATATATATATATATATATACACACACACACACATATATTTATATATATAAACAGTTAGCAAGTAATAGAAAATAAATAAGCACTCATAGGTTCGTGAATATGGTAGAACCAGGAAGTGTTACAGAAATTCTAAGTACTCAGAGAAAAGTGGAAAGTGGCTGTCTTGACAGGGCTTTGCCTCGCCGAAGGTGAAGGGTGGGTGGAATGGGTTGCTGAAGAGAAGGATGTGGTCAGGAAAGTAGGAAAGCCATCTTCCAGGGGAGACAGCGTGAGCTCTGTCCTTGCCTCTCCCCAGCCCACGTCGACACCCCCACAAAACCCATATTCACCACCTAGTGCGTGTATATGCTTCCCTACTTTGCTTATAAGGTACACACAGAAAGTGCACAGACAGGTACACGTGTTCATGTGTGTTTTTGTCAGTATTTGTTTAACACAATGAGATAACACAGAAATACACACATCCTCAGGGTCGCCTTTTCCCCTTGTTGATATCTTTTGGAAATCCCTCTAAGCCAGCCAGCACCACAACTGATGCTTTTTAATGCTGTGAACTCGTGCAGTCTTCCCAATGCTTGCTACTTCAAACAATACCTCAGTTAACATCTTTGTAAATATATCCTTTTTTATTTACATGAGTTTTTTTGCTGGGTTGAAGTATATGTGTGTTTTAATTGCAATACATTTTTCTAAATTGCTTTTTAGAAAGAAAGAGAGTGAAGTCACTCAGTCGTGTCCGACTCTTTGCAACCCCATGGACGGTAGCATGCCACGCTTCTCCATACATGGGATTTTCCATGCAAGAATACTGGAGTGGGTTGCCATTTCCTTCTCCAGGGGATCTTCCCAACCCAGGGATCAAACCTGGGTCTCCCGCACTGCAGACAGACTCTTTACTGTCTGAGCCACCAGGGAAGCTTTTTAGAAAGGCTGTAACAATTCAGATTTCGCCAGCAGAGCAGGAGAGGAGGCTTTCCTTCCATCTCCCTCCAGTGGTAGGTGTCATGACTCTTTTCTTTGTATTTTTGCTAATTTAATGGTGGCTTCCCCAGTAGCTTAGATGGTAAAGAATCTGCCTGCAATGCAGGAGACCCAGGTTCAATCCCTGGGTTGGGAAAATTCCCCTGGAGAAGGGAATGGCTACTCACTCCAGTATTCTTGCCCGGAGAACTCCATGAACAGAGGAGCCTGGCAGTCTACAGTCCACAGGCTCCCAAAAAGCTGGAAACTGAGGGACTAACACTTAAAGGATAATGGTGGTAAGGTGCTGCTGCTGCTACTGCTAAGTCGCTTTAGTCGTGTCCGACTCTATGAGACCCCATAGATGGCAGCCCACTGGGGTCTCCCGTTCCTGGGATTCTCCAGGCAAGAACACTGGAGTGGGTTGCCATTTCCTTCTCCAATGCATGAAAGTGAAAAGTGAAAGTGAAGTCACTCAGTCGTGTCCGACTTATCGACCCCATGGACTGCAGCCTACCAGGTCCTCCATCTATGGGATTTTCCAGGCAAGAGTACTGGAGTGGGTTGCTGTTGCCTTCTCCAGTAAGGTGCTAGCTATCTCATTATTTTAGTTTTGCATCCCCATGAGTAGTGAGTTTGAGTGTCTTTATGTTTATCAGAGTGGATATTTGGATTTGCTATGCTGTATTTTCCCATTTCTGTCCTTTCTCTATTTTTAAAATTGCATTTGTCTTTCCAGGTCAGACCATATGGATTCTCTGTATATTATAGATATTGATCCTTCTTCACCTTAGTTGCAAATATTTAAAAATGTATCTTTTACCTTTTGACATATTTTTAGAACTTCTTTTGTCATAAATCTTAAAAAAAAAAACCTTTTAATGATTGAGTTTACTATTTTTAGTTGTGCTGGGCCTTCATTGCTGCGTGCAGGCTTTCCCTAGTTGCAGTGTTTTGTTGCCGAGGCTTCTCTTGTTGCGGGGCACAGGCCCTCGGTGCGAGGGCTTCAGTACTTGTGGTTCATGGGCTTAGTTGCTCCATGACTTGTGGAATCTTCCCCAGCCAGGGTTCAAACCTGTGTCCCCTGCATTGGCAGGTGGATTCTTATCCATTGTACCACCAGGGAAGCCCCCCCCGCCAAAATTTTTTAAGCTAAATATCTTAGCTTTTTATATGATACCCTCTGGGTTTTCAATCCTGATTAAGGTTTCCATTAACGCTAAATTTTATATGTAGTTTCCTAGATTTTCTTCCAATAATTTATTTTTTCTTTCTTTTCTGGTTTTTTTTTTTTTTTTTCTTTTGGCTATGCTTATGCAGCTTATGGGATCTTAGTTCCCTCAGCAGAGATTGAACCCACAACCCCTGCATTGGCACAGAGTCCTGTGCCTGGATTACCAGATAGTTCCCTTTTCATTTAAAATTTAATTATTAATTATTTTATACATATAAGAGAAAAATACATGTTTATGTAGGTTTGAAGTAACTATTCTCCAAGTTTTGCTCTTAGGATATTTTTATATTCTTGAAACCATTGAATATTGCAAAAAACTTTTATGTGTATTTTGCCTGTGGATATTTGCTAAATTAGAACTTAAAACTGATAAGATGTACTAATTTTAAAATGACAGTAATAAACCCATTACATGTCAATGTAGCAAAGAATTATTATCAAAAGCAAATAACTGTTAAGAAGGGTAGCATTGTGTTTTGGAAATTCTGTGGCTGTTCAGTAATTAAGACTCCGTGCCTCCAATGTAGAGGGTGCTGGTTGGATCCCTAGTTGGGGAACTAAGATCCCACATGACACATGGCACAGCCAGGAGGTAACAGTTTAAAAAACAAAATAAAACTCTGCTGAAACCTGAATTTATCACAGCATTGTTAATTGGCTATACTACAATTTTAAGTAAAAAGTTTAAAAAAAAAAAAAAGAAGAGTAGCATTGTATTTTATGAATCTCTTTTATGTCTGGATAAGAAAATAATTAGATTCTCAAATCCACCTCTGGGGCAATATGTTGTTTTGATCAAAGGATATGAAGAAAATCCAGCCTCATACATTTATGTAGTTGAAAGGGTTGGGATAGAAATACTTTTCTGTGATACTACTTTAGAACTAGACAAGTGATCATTTATTAAAAGTGAGTCGCAATGTGGAATCGAGAACCATATCAAGTCATCTTTTTTTATTCTGTTAATTAAAATCTATTCATCTATTTTGCATTTAATCTTACTTTATGGCTGTTCGTTGCTAGTTTATAGAAACATAACCGATTTTAGTATTTCGACCCTGTGCCCTGCATGCTTACTGCACTCATTTATTTGCTCTAAAAGTTTTGGTTTTTGTTTTGCTTTCTGATGAATTCCTTAGGCTCTTCTGTTTACAACACCATGTCATCTGTGAATAGAGAGAATTTCACATCTTCTCTCTAGTCTAAATGTCTTTTATATCTTCTTCTTGCCTAATTGCCCTCTCTAAAATTTCTAGTACAGTGTTGAATAGAAGTGGTGAGAGTGGACCCTTTGCCTTTTTCTCATCTTAGGGGGAATGTTTTCTGTCTTTCACTGTTCAGTATGAGTCTAGCTATGGGTTCTTCATAGATACTCATCATCAGGTTGATAAAGCTCCCACCTTTTCCAACTTTAAGTGTTGAATTTTGTCAAATGCCTTTTCTACATCAGTTAAGATGACCATGTGAGGGAGTTTTCTTGCATTATGTTGACTGGTATATGACATTGACTGGTTTACTTCTGAAATAAATCCTGCTTCTTCAGGATTTATAATACCTTTCATATGTGCTGGATTTGATTTGCTAGTATGTTGTTGAGGAATTATGTATGTATATTCATAACAGATTTTAGTCTATAGTTTGACCTCTCTTGTGCTATCCTCGTGTAGTTTTGCTATCAGGGTAATACTGGCCTCACATATGAGTTGGAAAGTGTTCCCTCCTCTTCTGTATTTGGAAGAGTTTGTGCAGAGTTTATGTTATTGTTTGGTAGAATTTACCAATGCTGCATTCTGAACCTGGGCTTTTCTCTGTGGGAAGTTTTTATTATTACTAATTTGATCTTTTTTACTTAGTACATGTCTATTCATATTTTTATTTATTCTAGAGCCAGTTTCTATAATTTGTGTCCTTCTAGGAATTTTTCCATTTCATCTAAGACATCAATTTGTTGGTGTGTGCTTGTTCATAGTGTTTCCTAATGGTCCTTTCAATTTCTGTAAGGTCAGTCAGTAGCATTCCACCTCTTATTCCTGATTTTACTAATCTGAGTCTGATCTCTTTTTCTTGGTCAGTGCTATGGACTGAATTGTGTCTCCTCAAATTCATTTGTTGAAGCCCAAACCCTCAGTGTGGCCCTATTTGAAGATAGGGCCTGAAAGGAGGTAATTAAGGCCAAGTGAAATCATAAGGGTGGGACCCTGATCTGGTAGAATTAGTGTCCTGATAAAGAAGTACTTCAGAGCACTTTCTCTGTCTCTCTCTCACCACCATGTGAGGACACAGAGAGAAAGCAGCTGTCTGCAAGCCGAGAGGAGAGCCTTCATCAGAAGTGAATCAGCCTGCACCTTCATCTCGGACTTCTTAGCCTCCAGAACTATGAGAAATGAATTTCTGTTGGTTAAGCCACTCAGCCTGTGATAACTTACGATGGTGGCCCAAGCTGACTATACAGTCAGTCTAGGTTTGTCAGTTTTGTTGATCTCTACAAGAAACCACTTTTGTTTTTCCTCTGTTGTTTTTCTATTCTCTATCTCTGCTCTAACCTTCCTTACATCTTCCCTTCTGCTCTTCTTTTTCTGGTTTCTTAAGGTAAAAAGTTAGCTTGTTCATTTGAGATTTTTCTTCTTTTTTAATCTAGGCATTAAATACATCTAATATATAGAGCTATAAATTTGCCTCTGAGTACTATTTTGCTGCATCTCATAAATTTTGGAAGGTTGTGTTTTCATTTTCATTCATCTCAAAATATTTTTTACTTTTTCTTGTGATTTCTTCACCCACTGTACTCAAGAATGTGTTTTCAGCAGAGCCTGTGAGGACAATGCTGTTGGCCCCATGTGAACTCTTGGGTTAAAACAGGATAAGTTCCATCAGGAGGGTTTCCAGGAAATTGCCAGACAGGTCAAATAATGACAGTCCTCTGAGAGCGAGGTTTTTGGGAGCTCAGAACCTGTCTGCTTGCTCCAGTGACTGCGTGGATGTTGGTTTTCGCCTTGATTGAAGAGCTGGTGGTTTTCAGAGAGGTGGAGTGGGAATGAGAGGAAGAGGTCAAGTTTAAATGCCACAACATTTGCTGCTTATTATTTATTTATTTATTTATTTGGCTGGGGCTGTGTCAGGTCTTAGTTGCAACACATAGCAGCTTCGTTAGGTCGTGCACAATCTTTCTTTGCAAAGCATGGACGCTCTGGTTGTGGCACGTGGGCTTAGTTGCTGCACAGCATGTGGGATCTTAGTTCCCCGACCGGGCACCAACCAAACCCAAGTCTCCTGCCTTGCAAGGTAGATTATTAACCACTGGACCACTAGGGAAGTCCCCGTTTGCTGTTCTTATTAAGAGTCAGGTTTTTTTTTTCTTGAATAAACACTCGCGAGCCTTTGATTTTCAGAGTTCTGAAGAAATTGATTTTGACAGTTTTTGCCAGTGTTCTTGCTTTTTTGAAGAGTGGATTTTTCCGAAGTTCTTACTTTACAAAAACTTTATCAGTGCCTCTTGCACTTTCAGTTGTTCTTTTACCGATGCCTGGTTTTGTATTTTCATGAATTGATAATTGGGGAAATAATGGTTTTGCATTTTGCAGTTCTTCTGATCATTGCTGTATTTTATTATAAAACATCCCTCCAAATTGTATTAGTTAATATCATCACTGATGTCATCAGAAAATCTTTAGGCTTGGGGAAGCTAACAAGCTTAGCTTGTTTAAGTTTTTTTTTAATTCCTGTTTTCTCTTGAGAGTTCATTTTTTACAACAGAATGGGAAAGACTAGGGATCTCTTCAAGAAAATTAGAGATACCAAGGTAACATTTCATGCAAAGATGAGCTCGATAAAGGAC
Organism: Ovis aries; assembly: GCF_016772045.2. Classification (NCBI taxonomy): domain Eukaryota; kingdom Metazoa; phylum Chordata; class Mammalia; order Artiodactyla; family Bovidae; genus Ovis; species Ovis aries. Next base: position 233,068,738 of record NC_056055.1, read on the forward strand.
AGAAGTGGTATGGACCTAACAGAAGCAGAAGATATTAAGAAGAGATGGCAAGAATACAGAGAAGAACTGTACAAAAAAGATCTTCACGACCCAGATAATCATGATGATGTGATCACTAATCTAGAGCCAGACATCTTGGAATGTGAAGTCAAATGGGCCTTAGAAAGCATCACTATGAACAAAGCTAGTGGAGGTGATGGAATTCCAGTTGAGCTGTTTCAAATCCTGAAAGATGATGCTGTGAAAGTGCCGCACTCAGTATGCCAGCAAATTTGGAAAACTCAGCAGTGGCCACAGGACTGGAAAACATCAGTTTTCATTCCAGTTCCAAAGAAAGGCAATGCCAAAGAATGCTCAAACTACCGCACAATTGCACTCATCTCACATGCTAGTAAAGTAATGCTCAAAATTCTCCAACCAGGCTTCAGCAATACATGAACTGTGAACTCCCTGATGTCCAAGCTGGTTTTAGAAAAGGCAGAGGAACCAGAGATCAAATTGCCAACATCCGCTGGATCATGGAAAAAGCAAGAGTTCCAGAAAAACATCTATTTCTGCTTTATTGACTATGCCAAAGCCTTTGACTGTGTGGATCACAATAAACTGTGGCTAATTCTGAAAGAGATGGGAATACCAGACCACCTGACCTGCCTCTTGAGAAATCTGTATGCAGGTCAGGCAGCAACAGTTAGAACTGGTCATGGAACAACAGACTGGTTCCAAATAGGAAAAGGAGTACATCAGGGCTGTATATTGTCACCCTGCTTATTTAACTTACATGCAGAGTACATCATGAGAAACGCTGGACTGGAAGAAGCACAAGCTGGAATCAAGATTGCCGGGAGAAATATCAATAACCTCAGATATGCAGATGACACCACCCTTATGGCAGAAAGTGAAGAGGAACTGAAAAGCCTCTTGATGAAAGTGAAAGAGGAGAGTGAAAAAGTTGGCTTAAAGCTTAACATTCAGAAAACAAAGATCATAGCATCCGGTCCCACCACTTCATGAGAAATAGATGGGAAACAGTGGAAACAGTGTCAGACTTTATTTTGGGGGGCTCCAAAATCACTGCAGATGGTGATTGCAGCCATGAAATTAAAAGACGCTTACTCCTTGGAAGAAAAGTTATGACCAACCTAGATAGAATATTCAAAAGCAGAGACATTACTTTGCCGACTAAGGTCCGTCTAGTCAAGGCTATGGTTTTTCCTGTGGTCATGTATGGATGTGAGAGTTGGGCTGTGAAGAAGGCTGAGCGCCGAAGAATTGATGCTTTTGAACTGTGGTGTTGGAGAAGACTCTTGAGAGTCCCTTGGACTGCAAGGAGATCCAACCAGTCCATTCTGAAGGAGATCAGCCCTGGGATTTCTTTTGGAAGGAATGATGCTAAAGCTGAAACTCCAGTACTTTGGCCACCTCATGCGAAGAGTTGACTCATTAGAAAATAGTCTGATGGTGGGAGGGATTGGGGGCAGGAGGAGAAGGGGACGACTGAGGATGAGATGGCTGGATGGCATCACGGACTCGATGGACATGAGTCTGAGTGAACTCCGGGAGATGGTGATGGACAGGGAGGCCTGGCGTGCCTTGATTCATGGGGTCGCAAAGAGTAGGACACGACTGAGCGACTTAACTGAGCTGAACTGAACTGAATACCATCCATTGTTCTCCTTGAGGTGACAGGTTTACCTCATTAATTTTTGGGAAAGTGTCTACCAGATATCCAAGTCTGAATAACATAATTCTTCTGTCATTCTTTTGAGTAAAAGTGATGTTCTTTTAACAAAGTGGTAGTTCAGCTTGCAACTCAAGTAACTTCACAAATGCTTTTCCTCAAGATAATGATCACGTGCATCCTTTTGTTACACAGAATGTTAAAAAAAAATGGGTCATGAAAATCAAGATTTTAATCGAATTAATTCCTGCTGCTTCATTGAGGACTTCTTAGATGAAATTCTGTCATCTTTCTTTTATCTATCTATCTCCCTATCATTTTTCTATTATTCATCCATAAGTCTGTCTGTCTGTCTGTGGTGATCATGGAGAATGCACTGACTGCTACTAGAGCTGGTTAGCGACGCCCTGATTGATGCTGTGGCACTTGTGGTTTTACCCTCCTGTTGGTTTTATACTGTGAGCTCAAATACCGGGATAAACCATAAAAATCAATAAGGGCATTCAGTATGGTACTTCAACCTGTACCACTTGTGTTTTGCTGCCAAGCATCTACATAAAAGATCTTTAAAGACTAGTTACTGTTGATACTGGATGAATACAAGCCACTTAGCAAGTCCAGGCATACCTCTGCAGATGAGATATTAACCCAGCATTCATGTTTGCAGCTAAATCTTTAATTTGACAAGCTACTGTTTCATTGGAAAGCTCAGTTCAGTTCAGCCGATCAGTCACGTCCAACTCTTTACGACCCCACGGACTACAGCATGCCAGGCTTTCCTATCCATCACCAACTCCCGGAGTTTGCTCAAACTCATTGGAAAGTAGTGTGCTATAATTTGTTTTGGTAACTTTCCATCCAGCAGACATTCAGTAGTATTAGCTCTACAAGGCTATTGTGTATTTTTTCTTGGACCAAAGTCATGTAATAACTTACCCTTTAAGATCTTCAGTGTCTTTATTTTTAAAATAATTTTATTTGGGAGTAGGGATAATTTTAGATTTACAGAAAAAAAATAATACAGGCAATTCCTGTTTGCTCATAATGCAACTTCAGTGGCTTTTAAATTTCTAGTCTGGAAAGTACTAACATATTTTTGATTTTTCACTTTTAAAGAACTCAATCATACCTGTGTTTAAAATATTTAAATTCTTTTTCATTAGACTCTAAATGATTGGTCTCAAAATTACACCTCACCTTCACTAGCTTCATAATACTGTACAAAGGTCTTCTGTCATGTAAGACCCAATAAGGTAAGTTATTGACATCTTTAAAACTGAAGGAAAGATAGCTTCCATCATAATTCTGTTTTTTATTTGCAGTTTTGCCAACTTCTCTGGAATAGGTTCCTTCCTTCCATGAGTCGGAGAAGTCTTTGATAAGTCAGTTTCATTTTTTTTTAGCATTTTTTCATATAAATGGTGCAGCTGTGGGTTGAGAAATTGAGTCCCCTGATCATCCTTTTTTAAGCCAATGATCCATCCTTAAAAGTGTAGCAAAAAGATTTTATAAACAGATTTTCTGTTAAAATAAATGTTAAATTTTGAAATAAGTTTTAGAGGGAAATTTTAAAATGAGAAAATCTTGAAAATTTATAAGAATACTGTTGCAACATAGGGTTTCACTGGCAGCTCACTGGTAAAGAGTCCGCCTGCCAATGCAGGAGATGCAGGTTCGACGCCTGGGTTGGGAAGATCCCCTGGAGGAGGGCATGGCAACCCACTCCAGTACTCTTGCCTGGAGAATCCCATGGAGAGAGCAGCCTAGTGCGCTACAGTCCATGGGGATCCCAAAGAGTCAGACGTGCCTGAAGTGCCTGAGCACGCACACACAAAACACATCACAACATAAAATAGTAAATACTTCTAGTGTGTTCCTGCATAGGAATAAGAAAGACCTCATAATTTCAAAATAAAGATTTATTGGGTAATAATGAAGTTATATCAGTTATAGTAAATATAACCAAAGATAGCTAGTAAAAGCACAGTAAAAGTACTAGAAACAAACTTAGTTATGAAAAATGCACATATCTATTCCCCAAACCTTAGAAATTTCTAGAAAACACAAGAATACTCAAACAAACATACATTTTACTGTCAGAGTAATATCATCATATGTCATGTAGCCTCCAGAAAACCTCTCTGTATCATAAAAGAATGAGAGTGAAAACAGCAAACAGTATTACTATTAAAATAGACATGTACTATTTTATATTTTATAAATGATACTATATAAGTATAGTTTATCTGATATATAAAAACATTCTATTATGAACATAGTATAGACTTTATAAACCTCCTGAAAGGATCTTGAGGCTTTTGAAGGGTCCCCAGATCACACTTTGAGAACCATGGGTTTACAATTTTTATGTGTTTGGGTATTAAAATTTATTCTGACTTCATAATATAGATCAGAAGAGTTTTCATCTTGTCCTAGGGACTGGAATTAGTTTTGTTTAATCATTTCTTTTTCCCCCTACCCATTCCGCCTGGTCCATGGCACATGCTAGTGTGCTCCTGAGTAAGTGAAGCTGGCCAGGTGGGGACGGGAGGGGAATCCAGTGCTGCAAGCCCAAACCCAGAGACCATCCCATGTGACTGATGTGACATAAGGAAAGTGAGGGTTTTTCTTTTTTAACCGTACTTCCTAAAGCATCAATACAAGTATCTGAATGCAGAGTTCCAACGAATAGCAAGAAGAGATAAGAAAGCCTTCCTCAGTGATCAATGCAAAGAAATAGAGGAAAAGACCAGAATGGGAAAGACTAGAGATCTCTTCAAGAAAATTAGAGATTCCAAGGGAACATTTCATGCAAAGATGGGCCCGATAAAGGACAGAAATGGTCTGGACCTAACAGAAGCAGAAGATACGAAGAAGAGGTGGCAAGAATACACAGAAGGACTGTACAAAAAGATCTTCACAACCCAGATAATCATGATGAGGTGATCACTAACCTAGAGCCAGACATCTTGGAATGTGAAGTCAAATGGGCCTTAGAAAGCATCACTATGAACAAAGCTAGTGGAGGTGATGGAATTCCAGTTGAGCTGTTTCAAATCCTGAAAGACGATGCTGTGAAAGTGCCACACTCAATATGCCAGCAAATTTGGAAAACTCAGCAGTGGCCACAGGACTGGAAAACATCAGTTTTCATTCCAGTTCCAAAGAAAGGCAATGCCAAAGAATGCCCAAACTACTGCACAATTGCACTCATCTCACATGCTAGTAAAGTAATGCTCAAAATTCTCCAAGCGAGGCTTCAGCAATATGTGAACCGTGAACTCCCTGATGTTCAAACTGGTTTTAGAAAAGGCAGAGGAACCAGAGATCAAGTTGCCAACATCCGCTGGATCATGGAAAAGCAAGAGTTCCAGAAAAACATCTATTTCTGCTTTATTGACTATGTCAAAGCCTTTGACTGTGTGGATCACAATAAACTGTGGAAAATTCTGAAAGAGATGGGAATACCAGACCACCTGACCTGCCTCTTGAGAAATCTGTATGCAGGTCAGGAAGCAACAGTTAGAACTGGACATGGAACAACAGACTGGTTCCAAATAGGAAAAGGAGTACATCAGGGCTGTATATTGTCACCCTGCTTATTTAACTTCTATGCAGAGTACATCATGAGAAACTCTGGAATGGAATCAAGATTGCTGGGAGAAATATCAATAACCTCAGATATGCAGATGACACTACCCTTATGGCAGAAAGTGAAGAGGAACTAAAAAGCCTCTTGATGAAAGTGAAAGAGGAGAGTGGAAAAGTTGGCTTTGGCTCAACATTCAGAAAACGAAGATCATGTCATCTGGTCCCATCACTTCATGGGAAATAGATGGGGAAACAGTGGAAACAGTGTCAGACTTTATTTTTGGGGGCTCCAAAATCACTGCAGATGGTGACTGCAGCCATGAAATTAACAGACACTTACTCCTTGGAAGAAAAGTTATGACCAACTTAGATAGCATATTCGAAAGCAGAGACATTACTTTGCCGACTAAGGTCCATCTAGTCAAGGCTATGGTTTTTCCTGTGGTCATGTATGGATGTGAGAGCTGGACTGTGAAGAAGGCTGAGTGCCAAAGAATTGATGCTTTTGAACTGTGGTGTTGGAGAAGACTCTTGAGAGTCCCTTGGACTGCAAGGAGATCCAACCAGTCCATTCCGAAGGAGATCAGCCCTGGGATTTCTTTGGAAGGAATGATGCTAAAGCTGAAACTCCAATACTTTGGACACCTCATGCGAAGAGTTGACTCATTGGAAAAGAGTCTGATGGTGGGAGGGATTGGGGGCAGGAGGAGAAGGGGATGACAGAGGATGAGATGGCTGGATGGCATCACTGACTCGATGGACGTGAGTCTGAGTGAACTCTGGGAGATGGTGATGGACAGGGAGGCCTGGTGTGCAGCGATTCATGGGTCGCAAAGAGTCGGACATGACTGAGCGACTGAACTGAACTGAAAGCATCAATGCAGAAAGCAGAAAACTAGGTCTTATTTCTTAAAAAAATGTTTTTACATCACTAATTTTCAACTGATATTCTCTTTAGATGCATTTTACCAATACAAGCACCTAGGGAGAAATGTTAATATCCAAAGAAAGACCGGGCTCAAGCAGCAGAGCAGAATCAGTGGCTTTTATAAAAATCCCAGTATGTACTGATGTCACTAACGAATCACATCAAAACCCCTGGCCCAGTTCGTGAGATACTGAAGGGCCTTGGTGAATGTTGGCTCTTGTCATGGTGATGGTGGTGTTATCAGTTTCAGCCCCTGCCATGCCTGGCTACAGAGAACAGGTTAAGTCCTGGTGTTTCTGGCGTGCCTTGTACTCTCGCTCTGGTGGAAGCAATGTGACATAGAGGAGCCTTACAGAAGGATATGGCCTCAGGTGTTTTAAAATGCAGTGTTTTAGTAGAAGGTGTGAGCTTCAGCTAGGCTAACAGATCAGAAAACAATTGTCCTCTTATGGTTGAAGGCGGGGGCAGGGGGGCGGGTGTGTGGGAAGAGATAGCTAGGAAGTTTGGGGAGGTCATTACACACTGCTATATTCAAAATGGATAACCAAGGACCTATTGTATAGCACAGAGAACTCTGTTCAATGTTATGTGGCAGCCTGGATGGAAGGGGGTTTGGGGAGAATGGATATATGTATATGTATGTGTGGTTGTATATGCATGGCTAAAAAGTCTACAGAAATTTGTGAAGCCCTAAGTTTGATTGAAGGCAGGAGGAGAAGGGGACGACAGAGGATGAGATGGTTGGATGGCATCACTGACTCAATGGACATGAGTTTGAGTAAACTCCGGGAGTTGGTGATGGACAGGGAGGCCTGGTGTGCTGCAGTCCATGGGATCACAAAGAGTCAAACACAACTGAGCGACTGAACTGAACTGAAATTTTTATTTGTCAGCCTGGGAAGGGTGTGAACAGAGCTGTGCTATAGGAAGGTTGATCTGGTGTGTGTTCAAATTAACAGGCGATCCAGAAAGCTTAGAATTACTTAAAACCTAGTATCATCTGAATGGACTTCCCTGGTGGCTCAGACTGCAAAGAATCCACCTGCAATGTGGGAGACCTGGCTTCGATCCCTGGATTGGGAAGATCCCCTGGAGGAGGGAATGGCTAACCGCTCCAGTGTTCTGGCCTGGAGAATTCCATGGACTGTACTGTCCACGGGATCGCCAAGAGTCGGAAACGACTGAGCAGCTTTCACTTTCACTCTCCTGTGGGGTCACTGCTCCTTTCCTCTGGGTCTTGGTATGCACAAGATCTTGTTTGTGCCCTCCAAGACTGGAGTCTCTGTTTCCCCCAGTCCTGAGAAAGTCCTATAAGCAAATCCTGCTGGCCTTCAGGGACAGATTCCCTGGGGATTCCCACCACAGGAGACAGAACCAGAACTACCTGCTGGTGTTGGAGGGTCTCCTGCATAGGCGTGGGTCGGCAGGGGGCTCACCACAGGGATGGGGGCACTGGCAGCAGCAGTCCTGGAAGGTTCCTCTCGGCGTGAGCTCTCTTGGAGGTCACCATTAACCCTACCATAGAGCCCGTAGGCCCCAGGGCTGGGTCGCCTCAGGCCAGACAACTAACTGGGAGGGAGCACAACCCTACCCATCAGCAGATGATTGGATTAAAGCTTCACTGAGCAAGGCCCTGCCCACCAGAGCAGTTTTTCCCACTGCCAGTCCCTCCCATCAGCTTGCTCAAGCCTCTTAGCCTCCTCCATCAGAGGGCAGACAGAAAAAGCAAGCAGAACCACACTCCCACAGCAGCTAGAAAAAATATCACATTACAGGAAGTTAATCAGGATGAAAAAGCAGAAAGCTATGTCCCAGATGAAGGGACAAGATAAAACCCCCGAAAAGCAACTAAATGAAGTGGAAATAGGCCACCTTCCAGAAACAGAATTCAGAATGATTCTATTGATAAAATCTAATGATAGAATGATAGAATCTAATATCAACCTACTAATGTGAGAGTCATCCAGGATCTCAGGAAAGCAATGGAAGAGATGCAAGTAATGTTTGCCAAAGACCTACAGGAACTAAAGAACAAACAGACAGAGATGAATAATACACTAGAAGGAATCAGTAGCGGAATACCTGGGGCAGAAGAATGGATAAACGACCTGGAGGACAATGGTGGAGATCATTCCCACCGAACGAAATATAAGAAAAAGAGTAAAGCCAGGCTGGAGTGAGAGCCTGTGCGCCCGCCCTCCTCTGCTATGCGATGCTGCAAGGGGAGTGGTGCTGAACTTGGCTGATGGCTGGGAGATGATGTTTTTGGGGGTTGGGGGGGGTGCTCCTGGAGGTGGAACTGGCAGAAGTTGGTATGTCATTAGGAACTGAAGGCTGGGAACCTTGACCCTAGATAGCCAGAAGGGTGGTGATGCATTTAACAACAATGGGGCACACAGCCTTAGGGGTGTAGGATATACCATGTATTAGGGGAACTTGATTTTCTGTGGGAGGCCCTTACCATGATCTGGCTGGAACGAGAAAGTGGCGAGGTCTAGAACCAGTCAGTTTTTGACCAGACGTCCTTCGAGTGACCTTGTGTTCCACAGAGAGAGACGTCTTGAGTGCTTGGGCCATGAACTCCTTTCTCTCTGGTGGTGGTGGTTTAGTCGCTAAGTCGTGTCCAGCTCTTGCGACCCCATGGATTGTAGCCTGCCAGGCTCCTCTGTCCATGGGATTCTCCAGGCAAGAATACTGGAGTGGGTTGCCATTTCCTTCTCCAGGGGATCTTTCCAATCCAGGAATTGAACCTGGGTCTCCTGCATTGCAGTCAGATTCTTTACCAACTGAGCTACAAGGGAAGCCCTTTCTGTCTGGCCACCTTTATGCACAACCTATGAGATGGTTGCCCACCTGAAGCTGCTTCAGAGTCCATGTCCAGAGAACCAGCTGCTCTTAGTGAATCACCTCTGATGGGTCACCCTCTGTGATTCGCTTGCTTGGCCTGGTGCAAATGGGAGTTTAAGTCCCTGCTACCTAATTAGCAAAGAAACGTCTGTTTTATGTCTGTGTTACTTGCAGGGCCTTTCCGTTACTTAACCAAGTCAATAAAGAAACCAGTGTTTCCCAATTAAGATTTTTGCTTTTTTCTGGTTCTAAATTCGTTAACTCCTGTAACACGGCTCCCATGCTCTCATACCTTGGCGGGGACGAACCACCCAACAGGCTGACTCATGGCTGCTGCCCTCGTTTCCATTCTGGTTTCTATGGAAATAGACATCAGCTGGCTCAAAACAAGGTGAGGGCTCTGAGACACCTCCTGATTCCAAGGCATTTACAAACTCTATTTGTCCACCATCTGTTGCCATGGAAATAGATGCAGAAAAGGCCAACCAGTACTCTACAATAAATTTTTGTCTCTTATCTTTTTTTTTTTTTTTTTTTTTTTTACAAATACCAAAGCAGTGCATGGCTATTTTTCCTGTTATCACAGATTTTTGGAATAGTACATCTTATGTAGTGAGACATGTATATTTCTAATGTTGACCTATTTGTTAAATCCTTATACTTAAGTACGTTCTGCATTATTTTAAAAATTTTATTTAATGAATTAACTTGTTTCTACTTACCTAATCAAGTCACTTTCAGTTGGCATTCAAAGATGACACAGTGTCCTAGGCCTGGGAATGTGACTAGAGGAAAAACTGTACATGAGCTGCCATCCCTTCTAACTTTCAAATTCAAGACATCGGTTCTCCAGGTAGTAACCGAGGCCCTTGCTTATATCACTGTCATTTAGTTGTAAGAGCTCAGGAGCTGTTTGACCCAAATTGAGCCAGTTTGTGTCTAAATTCTGTGTGCCACGTAAGTGATATAAAATATTAAAAATGTCTGTGATGTAAAACATAGAAATAGAAGCAGTTTTCTGTTAGTGTGAGCAAAATGAGCAACGTGCCATATTCTTTGTAGAATAAGAACTACGAAATGGGCAGATACTCTTGAAGCTGTGGTTAGGCGTGGCATATTCAACTTATGATCTACTGCTAAGAGTAGACAGACGTTAAGTCACATGTTTGAAAGGGAAAAACAGGGAGCTCACTTGAAATAGAAAAAAGCAGAAGCAAAGTGGAAGTTAACATTGCTATGTGGTATGTGGGAGACACGCTACAGGGATTTAGTTTTGCAGCCCTTGTTGCCTCTGATTTTGGCTAACCCACTCCAGTATTCTTGCCTAGAGAATCCCAGGGACCGTGGAGCCTGGTGGGCTGCCGTCTATGGGGTCGCACAGAATCGGACACAACTGAAGCGACTTAGCAGCAGTAGCAGCAGTTGGGCTTTTACTTTGACATTACCTTTCATGATGGATTCATCTTCTTTTAGCCGCTGTTTATTTGCACTGCCTTTTATTCTCCACCAGTGAACTGTAAGTACCCCTGGGGCAGGGGACAGTGTCAGCTTTGTTCTCCAGGGCATCCTCGGCACCTCGCACGGCACGTGGCACATTCTGGCTGTCAGAGAGGGATGCCGACAGGGTGGATGCCCACAGGAGCTCTGATGGTTCCTCTCTGCCAAGAATCCCCCAAAAGAGTGGACACAGGCACATTCACCTGATCCAAAGGCACACACTTGTATAACCCACCACCCTCTGCATCTCAGGAGCCCCACCTTCAGTTCTCGCCCTGTTGTTGACACTTATGAAAGGGAATCATACAGTGGGATGCACACTGAGTCTGAACCGTTGGCTCAGTTATATTTGTGACAGGTCCCGTTAGCCTTTGCTAATTGATAAAACCACCCCAAATCTTAATGGCTTAAAAAAAACAACTGTCTTTTCCTCCTGATTCTATGGGCTGACTGGGCAGGTTGTCTGTGGTTTCACCTGGACTCCGTGCTGTGTCTGCATTTGGCTGGAGGTCAGGTGGGTGGGAAGGTCAAAGTGGTCTCACCCGTAGGCTGGTGCAGGGTCAGCCCCCCTCCTCCAATGAATGTGCTGGGCATCTTCACAGCACTGTCATTGCCAGGCTCTAAGAAGGTGAGGGGAGAAGGCGATGGCACCCCACTCCAGTACTCTTGCCTGGCAAATCCCATGGACGGAGGAGCATGGTAGGCTGCAGTCCATGGGGTTGCTAAGAGTCAGACATGACTGAGCGACTTCACTTTCACTTTTCACTTTCATGCATTGGAGAAGGTAGTGGCAACCCACTCCAGTGTTCTTGCCTGGAGAATCCCAGGGACAGGGGAGCCTGGTGGGCTGCCATCTATGGGGTCGCACAGAGTTGGACACGATTGAAGCGACTTAGCAGCAGCAGCAGCAAGAAGGTGAGGGCCGAAGCCACCGGGCCTCTTGCAAGGGAGTATGCCTGCTGGCCTTAGGGGGCATTGGTATCTGCAACAGTCCACCATAGTCAGATTCTTCTCAGAACAAACCATTTTAAGATAGCTTTCATATACAAACAAAATAACTTTGTGATTTCACACACACACACAAGACTTGACAGTAAACAAGAAAGAAGTCCCTTCCGTTTAGAGTTTTAGCGATCTAAATTGACATCTGTTACCACCTACGCCTTACCAATGGGAAAAGCCAACTGCCTTTTTCAGTCTGAGTGTCCTGCTGCCCTCCCCTTACCAGGGTTTACCCTCAGGTGTTAACTTCAGAAACCTAGTTTTTATTTCTACCTAGCAGACAGCAGTGTTGTCAGCGGTGGCGAAATGTCTGTGCCAAGTCTGAGCGGAGGCTGGTGTGTGTAGTCTGTGCTCAGCCAGTGGTGTCGAATAGTGGGCTGTGTTCTGCTTCATCCGAGTTGATCAAACTTTGGGAATCTTTCAAGACCTGACTTAGTGAAAATTCATCTAGTTAACAGGTGTTTTACCAGGCACCTCTTTTATGCCAGGAACTAGTCCTATGTCCTTACTGATTTTTCTGTCTACTCATCTACCAGTTACTAAGAGAGGACTATAGAAATCTCTGGTTATAATTGTATTTGGCCTATTTTCCCTTTCCGTTCTGTCAGTTTTGCTTCATCTGTTTTGAAGTTCTTTTGTTTGAATCATACGTATTTGTGATGGTTGTATCATCGCAGTGTTGACCCCTTTATCATTAGGAAACATTGTCTTTGTCTCCAGTAATGTTCCTGGTATGTTTTCTCTGGCTGATAATAATACAGCAATTTCAGCTCTGTTGTGCTTACCGTTCGCATAATTATCTTTTTCCATTCTTTTACTTTCAGCCTATCTGTGTCTTCGAATTTAAGTGCTTCTCTTGGGACTTCCCTGGCGGTCCAGTGGTTAAGACTCCAAGCTTCCAATGCAGGGCATGCAGGATCAATTCCCGGTCAGGAATCTGAGATCCCACATGCCATGGCCAAAAAGAAAAAAGAAATAAAGTGCTTCTCTTGTAGACAGGCTATAGCTAGATTGTGCTTTTATATCCAGTTTGACAATCTCTGCCTTTGACTGGAGTGTTTGATTTTAGAGCATTTCTATTTTTAAGCATTTTTATTGAGGTTTACATACCATGATCTTCACCTGTACAATTAAGCATACAATGTAATGATTTTTAGTAAATTTACAGTTGCACAGCTAGCCCCACAATTCAACTTTAGAACATTCCCCAGCAACCCAGAAAAGTCCCTTAGGCTCTTTTGTAGTCGTGTCTGACTCTTTCGACCCCATGAACTGCAGCCTCCCATGCTCCTCTGTCCATGGGATTCTCCAGGCAAGAATACTGGAGTGGTTGCCATTTCTTTCTCCAGGGGATCTTCCCAATCCAGGAATTTAACCCAGGTCTCCTGCATTTCAGGCAGATTCTTTACCGACTGAGCTATGAGGGAAGCCCCCTTTTGTAGTTAATCCCTGTCCATTGTCTCCCTCCCCCCAAGCCCCAAGAAACTACTAATCTGCTTTCTAGCTCTGTTGATTGGCCTTTTCTGGACATTTCATATAGTATGTAGTCTTTTGCATGTGGTGGTTTCATTTAGTATGATTTTTTTGAGGTTTAACCATACAGAATAAAGCAGTATTTCTTTTTACTGCTGAATAATATTCCATTGTATGGATAGACCATTTTTTGTTTTTCGATTGATAGATATTTGCATTGTTTTCACTTTTCTGGCTGTTATAAATAAGGTTGCTATGAACATTTGTGAGTAAGTCTTTGTTTGGTCATACAGTTTCATTTCTCTTGGGCAGTTACCTAGGAGTGGAATTCCTAGGTTGTATGGCAGATTTTTGTCTAACTTTTAAAGGAATGGACAAATGTTTTCCAAAGTGGCTGTTCCCATTTTATATTCACATCAGCCAAGGTATAAGGGCTCCAGTTTGAGTTGCTTCAGTCGTGTTGGACTCTTCACAACCCCATAGACTGTAGCCCACCAGGCTCCTCTGTCCAGGGGATTTTCCAGGCAAGAATACTGGAGTGGGTTGCCATTTCCTCCTAAAGGGGATTTCCCAACCCAGGGATTGAACCTGAGTCTCTTACGTCTCCTGCTTTGGCATTGCCAGGCAGGTTCTTTCACCACTAGTGCTACCTGAGAAGCCCTCCCACGTCCACACCAGTGTTTTCTATTTGTCTGTTGTTTCAGTTAATTACAGCCATCCTAGTGGATATGCAGTGATATTACGTCATGGTTTTTGAATTGTTGTGCATTTACTTATTTCTGGCTGTGCTGGACCTTCATTGCTGTGCTCGGGCTTTCTCTGGTTGCAGCGAGCAAGGGCTACTCTCTAATTGTGATGAGCAGGCTTCTCCTGCAGCGCACAGGCTCTCGGGCATGCGGGCTCCAGGAGTTGCACACGGGCTTAGCTGCTCCTCGGCATGTAGTAGCTTAGTTCCTGGACCCGGGACCAAACCTGTGTCCCCTGCATTGGCAGACAGATTCTTATCCACTGGACCACCAGAGAAGTCCCGCACTGTGTTTTTAATTTGTTATTTCCCCAGCTTCTAATGATGCCGAGCATCTTTTTATGTTCTTGCTTAGCTGCATTCGTTTCCTAGGGCTGCTCTAACAAAGTTCTACAAACTGGTTGGCTTAAAACAACAGAAAGATATTTTCTCACAGCTCTGGAACCTAGGAGTCCAAAATTAAGGTGTCAGCAGGGCCACACTCCCTCTGGGGGAGCCTGTTCCATGTCTTCTTCTTAGCTCCAGGTGTTGCTGGAGGTCCTTAGCAGTCCTTGACTTGCAGGTGCATTTCTCACCTTTGTGTCTTCACATCATTTTGTAAGGACACCAGTCACATTGAATTAGGGGCCCACTCTACTGCAGTACGACCTCATCATAGCTAATTACATCTACAACAACCCTATTTCCAATTAAGGTCACATTCTGAGGTACTGGGGGTTAGGATTTCAACATATCATTTGTTGTTCACTCATTAAGACATGTCTGACTCTTTGAGACTCCATGGACTGCAGCACTCCAGCCTTCCCTGTCCTTCTCTATCTCCTGGAGTTTGCTCAAACTCATGTCCATCCAAATATCTCATCCTCTGTTGTCCCCTTCTCCTCCTACCTTCAGTCTTTCCCAGCATCAGGGTCTTTTCCAATGAATCAGCTCTTCGAATCAAGTGGCCAAAGTATTGGAGCTTCAGCGTCAGCATCGGTCCTTCCAGTGAATATTCAGGACTGATTTCCTTTAGGATTCACTGGTTTGATCTCCTTTCAATCCAAGGGACTCTCAAGAGTCTTCTCCAACACCGCAGTTCGAAGGCATTAATTCTTCAGCACTCAGCCTTTTTTATTGTCCAGCTCTCACATCCATACATGACTACTGGAAAAACCATAGCTTTGACTATACAGGCCTTTGTCGGCAAAGTGATGTCTCTACTTTTTAATGTGCTGTCTAGGTTTGTCATTACTTTTCTTCCAAGGAGCAAACATCTTTTAATTTTATGACTGCACCATCCACAGTGATTCTGGAGCCCAAGAAAGTCTGTCACTGTTTCCATTGTTTCCCCATGTATATGACTTGTAAATATATTCTCCCGAAGTGTGGCTTGTCTTTTCATTTTCTTAATGGCATCTTTTGAAGTACCCAAGTTTATTATGTTGATGAAGTCTGATTTACCTACCTACCTTTTTTTTTCTTTCATGGTTTGTGCTTTTGTTGTTGTATCTAAGAACTCTTTGTCCAACCCAATGTTTATCAACTTTGGGCACTACTGACATTTGAGGCCAGATAATTCTTTGTTGTAGAGACTGTCCTGTGTGTTGTAGGCTATTTAACACCATCTCAGGCTATTAGCAGACACAACTGAAGCGACTTAGCAGCAGTAGCAGCAGCAGCAGGCTATTAGGTGCCAGAATTAGTCACCTCACTCCAAAGTAGTTACAACCAAAAATGTTTACAGACATTGCTAAATGTCCCCAGGAGGCAAAATCACCTCCAGTTGAAAACTATTGGCCTAAACTAATATTGCAAAGATTTCCTCCTATGTTTCCCTAAGAGTTTCATAACTTTAGCTCTTACATTTAAATGTAGGACCATTTGTAGTTAATTTCTATATATGATTTCAGGCAAAGATCTAAATTTATCTTTTTACTTTTGAATATCTAGTTATCCCAATACAGTTTGTTGAAAAGACTATGCTTTGACCCATTGAATTACTTTGTCAAATTGAGACTCTTTTTAAAAAAAAATGGCCGTAAATGTAAGCATTTATTTCTGGATTCTGATTTTTGTTCACTTGACCTACATGTCTATCTTTGTGCTAGTACCACATGATCTTAATTATTGTATTTAACTTCATAATAGGTATTTAAATATGAGTCCTCCAACATTGTTCTTTTTCAAAATTGTTTTGTTTAATATTTTTTCATATTTAATGTAATTATTGGCATGGTTGGGTTTAATTCTGCTGGTTGCTATTTTCTATTTATGTGATCTCTTTGTTCCTCTTTTTCCTCCCTTCCTTTGCTTTAAACAAATACATGTCTTACCCTACTTTGTATTGCACAAATATTGTTTAGTATACCGTTTTAATGACTCTATTAGCTTTTTAGCTGTATTTTCCTTTTTCTTTCTGAGTTGGTTCCAGGGATTTCAGTATACAGCTTACCACAGTCTTCTTTGAGTTAATACTGATTTGTTTCTGGTAAAATAGAGCTTTGCACCAGTACAGCCCTATTTCTGTTCCTCTTTCCTGCTCTTGTTGCTGCATGTACTACCTCTATATTTATTATCAACCCAGTATTGTAAGTCTTTGCTTTCAACCGTCATGAATCTTCTAAAGAAATTCGGGGGAAAGCGTCCATCTCTGTGCCTGTCCACGTGTTTAGCATTTGCAGTGGCCTTCATTTCTTCCTGTAAAGTTACCATCTGACACCATTTCTCTTTTGCCTGAAGCTGCCTGTAGCATTTCTGGTGACTCAAGTCTGTCATATTCTCTCAGTTTTTAAAATCTGGAATTGTCTTTATTTCACCTTCGTTTTCGAAGGACAGTTACACTGGGTATGGTTTTTCTCTCTTTGAATATGTCGTTGTCTCCTGGCTTCCTTTGTCTCTGATGAGAAGCCAGCTGTTAATGGTATCTTTTATCATTCTTTCCCTGAATGTGCTTGTTTTGCCCTTGCTGGTACTTAAGATTCTTTTCTTCAATTTTGGCTCTCAGCAGTTTGATGATGATGTGTTTGGGTGTAGTCTTCTTTGTATTTATCCTTTTTAGGATTCATTGTGTCTATAAAAAGTGGACGTTAAAGTCTCTCAGTGGTGTTCAACTCTTTGCCACCCCCATGGACTATACCCCACCATCAGGCTCCTCTGTCCTTGGAATTCTCCAAGTAAGAATACTGGAGTAGGTAGCCATTCCCTTCTCCAGGGGATCTTCCTGACCCAGGGGTTGAACCTGGGTCTCTTGCACTGCAGGCAGATTCTTTACCGTCTGAGCCACCAGGGAAGTCCTCTTGGATCTATAAGTTACAGTTTTTCACCAAATTTGGAAAGAGTTCAACCATTACCTATTCAAGTACTTTTTCTGCCCCTTTCTCTCTCTTCTCTCTTCCTAGAAATCCAGTTACACATGTATGAGAATACTTGATATTATGTGACAGACCTCTGAGCTTTCTTTATTTTTCTTCAGTGTTTTTTCTCTCTGTTCTTTAAACCAGATACTTTGTGTTGCTCCATTTTCCAACTGACTGATTCTTCTGTCAGTTCACATCTACTGTTGTGCCCATCCACTGAATTTTTCATTTCAGTTATTATACTTCTCAGCTCTAGAACTCCATCTGGTTCCTTTTTACAGGGTCCACTTCCCTGTTTTTCACTTGTTTTTAGTATATTTTTCTTCAGCTCTTGAGCTCATTTTTCTTTAATTCTGTACACGTTTTCATAATAGCTATTTTGAAATCTTTGTCTGCTAAATCCAACATCTGGGCCCACTCAAAGTTAGTTCTTGGCTACTCAATATTTCCTGAGCGCAGGTCACATTTTTTCTGTTTCTTGGGTCACGTCTGATAATGCCTTTGGTTGACAACCAGGCATTGCAGATAATACATTGCAATGATTCTGGCTTATGTGTTGCTTTCTTGAGTGTTGTTGAGTAATCATTTACCTTGCCTGGTCTCTGTGTAACCTCTCCCCCTGTGGCATGCAGCTCATGGTGTCTCTGCTTATTACCTGCCCTGCCATATGGGTCTCCCTGAATAGTTTCACTGTCAGTGAGAGATTTGGGTAAAGATTATGTTTACCCGCCTCAAGTGACCGTCTTCTGTGACTTGAGTTACCTGTAGGTTGAAGGATGCATTTAAAAGTCTAGAAAATTTCCAGGTTCCCCCAAGCTTTTAACTGTCTCTGAGCTGCCTGGGTTTTCTGCACACATCTGTAGTCAATAGTCCATCAAGGTCGCTTGGAGGTTTTATCATCTCGGGCCTTCTGTGGCTCCCTTGCTTCTGGGAATCCCCCTTCAGCTTCTAGCTGGTTTCTTACTTGCCGTCCACCAACTCCACACCTTCAGTTAATAAAGCTGTGGATTTTCACTGCCTGAAATAGACAGGAACTCTCCCAGCAAAGCGCCACGCTTGCCCCAAGTGCAGTAGCACTTCCCCAGTGAGCAGTTGTGACCTGCCACTGGTCATTTTCCAGTGTCCTGAAATGATTGTTTTTAATAAATTTGTCACACTTTGTGCTTGATGTGTGTAGAGGGGAATTGCCTGACCTACTAATTTTCCTTTACCAGAAGCTGTCCAGGCGTGGCAGTAAGCAAAATAGATACCCTATCAGGAGAAAGCAGACCTTAAACAAATAAGGAAATAGAAATGTAATATTTCCTACCTTTTCAAGCGGTGGTGAGTGCCTCAAAGAACAATAAAAGAAAGAAGGACTTGAGGGAGAAGCCCCAAGGTAGACCCTGGGGACAGCGAATGTCAAAGTTGAAACCTCCTGGGGATCCACAAGAAATGGGGAGGGAATAGGATAGAGTCAGAGGATGGGGTCAGACCACCTGGAGCCTTGAGAAGGAATTAGCTCTTTTTTAAAAAATTTTATTTTTAACTGGAGGATAATTGCTTTACGCTGTGTTGGTTTCTGGCTACAACAACGTGAAT
This sequence comes from Ovis aries, assembly GCF_016772045.2. NCBI lineage: Eukaryota > Metazoa > Chordata > Mammalia > Artiodactyla > Bovidae > Ovis > Ovis aries. The sequence goes on from NC_056055.1 coordinate 233,087,418, forward strand.
CAGCCTTAAGTGTATATATATATGTGTGTGTGTGTGTGTGTGTGTGTGTGTGTGTGTGTATTCCCCTCCCCCTTAAGCCTCCTTCCCACTCTCTCCATCCCACCTCTCTAGGTCATCACAGACCATCGAGCTGAGCCCCCTGTGCTATACAGCAGCTTCCCATCATTAGCTATCTGTTTTATACATGGTAATGTATATAAGGACATTAGCTCTTTTCTGAGAGAAGAGGGAAGTTGTTGGAAGATATTAAGTGAAAAGTGACATTAGCACTCATCTTGTGTTAAAGGGTCACTCAGAGTACCCAGTGACTGCATCACAATGAGAACTGCAGTTGCCAACTGAATACAATAAGTCATTAACAGGGCTTGGCATCTGTGTCCTTGAACTGAGCTTTGAGGCACTGGGACCAGGTAGCCTGTGGACCTTGTGAATTTCTTGGCTGTAGAGGCATCTAACATCATTCATCTTAGCATCAGGGGCCCTCATTGAGGTCCAGACTCTACCGTGTACAAAGACTCACTTTCTCTAAATGAGTCAACTGTCTAGTGTCTAACATGTGTGATGTATGGTCAATAAGTGGCTCTAAATCACGTGTATTATTAGTCGCTCAGTCATGTCTGACTCTTTGTGGACCCCATGGACTGTAGCCCACCAGGCTCCTCTGTCCATGGAATTCTCCAGGCAAGAATACTGGAGTGGGTTGCCATTCTTTTCTCCAGGGATCTTCCTGATCTAGAGATCAAACCTGGGTCTCCTGCATTGCAGGAAGATTCTTTACCATCTGAGCCACCAGCAAAGCCCAAAAATCAAATGTGGACATTCACAAAAACTGAAATTCTTAAATTGCCCACTTGTCCAGGCACCTGTACTCTTTCAGTGGCTCCGGAATCTGTGGTTTTTCCTACTCCCTCGTACTTTGCCATCATCCTCCAGACGCTATGGCTCATGGTTCTAAAAGTCACTTTCATCTTTCCCTTCATTTCCTTTTTCTGCTCCACATCCTGACTTAAGCCTCAGTCTCCTCCCTTCCCAGCCTGTCCTGCATGTGGCCACCAGACCATCTTCCCAGAGCAGGGCCTGGATCACGCAGGGCCATGATCACTTCGTTCTTAAATTTTAGAGCATTTTCAACTTTCCAGAAAGTCCAGAAACTAACCTGACCGCTGTGGCTCCATCTCTTCCCTGCTCTCCTCTCCCACCTTCCCCAGAATTAACCACCTTTCGGAACCTGGTGTGTAACATTCCACGGTAATTCTGTGCTTCTGTAATTCTGTGTCTCTCTTAACTGTGTACACTATTGCTTTGTGGTTTTCAATTTTACATAAATGGCATAATGCTCTATGAATCATTTACCAACTTGCTTTTTTTTCATTCAACATTACATGTTAGAGGTTTGTTCATACCAAGATGTGCCACCCTAGTTCATCCTCTTAACCCCTGCACAAGGGTCTTGTCTTTATTACCAATAGATGCTGCCACGTTGCTCTCGAAGGTGGCTGAACCCGTTTTTGCTTTCACTTGATTCCTTCTTAAATATATTCCCATGCCCCATATCACCTAAGAAAATTAAGTTGCTAATGGTGGTATTCAAAGGTCCACTCCATTGAGACCCCAGTCGAGGTTTATATTTTCTTTCTCATTACTAGGTTTGTTTCTTCATCTATAAAGATAAAGATAATTACTGCTGAATTGTTGTGAGATCAGTGAATTAGTCTGCGGCACACAATGGACACACAAAAATTGATAGTTTCCATTTCTTCCTTTGTGTCTGTATAATCCACTTGCTCCTTCTGGAGCTATGCGGAATAAGTATAATCCAGAAAAGCTGGGGGTAGGGGGTGGGCAAGGGGACATGTTAAAGCCAAGGCTAGGACACTCGTGATCTACTGTCTCACTGTTACAGCCGCTGGGGTCTTGAATCACGTTCTTGTCTCCTTTCATGGGTGCATTTGATTGTATGTGCTGCCCATGTCCTCATTTCAAGTCCAAGGTAAGAGGAGCCAAGCACAGAAGCGTCTCTGTAGCCTCAACAGACTCTGGAAATGACAAATACTTGCTTAATGGGAAAACAGCAAGTATTTGAATCTCTATACAGAGACAGTGGTTCCATAATCAGCCTGCCAGGGTTTGAGCCCAGCCCCTCCTCTCACCAGCCTTGTGGCCGAGGGCACACGGTTCAGCACCCCAGACCTCGGTGTTCTCACCTGTTGCTGCTGCTGCTCAGTCGCTTCAGTCGTGTCCGACTCTGTGCGACCCCAGAGATGGCAGCCCACCAGGCTCCCCCCGTCCCTGGGATTCTCCAGGCAAGAACACTGGAGTGGGTCGCCATTTCCTTCTCCAATGCATGAAAGTGAAAAGTGAAAGTGAAGTCGCTCAGTCGTGTCCGACTCTTAGCGACCCCATGGACTGCAGCCCACCAGGCTCCTCCGTCCATGGGATTTTCCAGGCAAGAGTACTGGAGTGGGGTGCCACTGTGTTCTCCTTCTCACCTGTAAAGTACAGCTATAAATATCCATTTCATCAGGTGGTTGGGAGGATTGAATGAAATGATCCCTGTGAACTACTGCCACAGACTCAGAGCTTATTAGTCAATTTTGACATTTCAGTATCGTCTGCTAAAGTGGAAGTCCCTGGTGTGGTGCCTGGCCAGAGCTGGAGCCTGTCGGTGGGTGGCCAGGGTGGAGCTGGGGGTGGAGAGTGGGGAAGAAGGGGTTGGATACCCTCAATGGGTGAAAGGAGGGAGAGGGAGGCTGTTCCCACAGCAAACTTCTCATAACACCCAGTCTGTGAAAAATTTTCTTAACTCTTCCTAAATTTCCCTGTTTTTCCTAAAATACCAAATTCAGATTCCTAATCAACCCCCCCACAAACACATCCTCCCTACCTAGGGCGCTTGAGAAATCATGACAAATCCTTACTTATCAAATCTCCTTCATCTAGTTCTTTGAGGACTTTGAAGTTCATCTAAACATTATCTCAGAACTTGACATGGTTTATAGAATAAGAGTTTTTCCCTGTGACTTTGCTTGCTGGTGTACCTTATTGTGTCAGATACGTTTCCATATCTGGGATGGTGGTTTCTGCTTATTAGCTAGCCCCTCCCTAGTCACTCAGGATTGAGGAGGGACACACCCAGACTTGGGGTGTTTTGATTCCCCAAGTGCCAGGTCCACCCCCGCATCTCTTGAGCATACTCCTGTTTAAAAGGAACTCAGGACTTCCTTCGTGGTGCAGTGGATACGAAACCGCCTGCCAGTGCAGGGGACACGGGTCCAATCTCTGGTCTGGGAAGATTCTACATGCCTCACAAGAGCAACTAAGCCTGTGCGCCACACCTACGGAGCCTGCGCTCTAGAGCCCAGAGTCAGCAACTACGGAGCCTGGGTGCCACAACCCCTGGAGCCCGAGTGGCTGGAGTCTGTGCTCCGCTATAGAGAAGCAACCACAATGAGAAGTCCATGCACCACAACCCCCGCTCTCTGCAACTAGAGAGAGTACCCCCGCTCTCTGCAACTAGAGAAGGCCCTGGCAAAGCAACAAAGCCCCAGCACAGCCAAAAATTTAAAAATAATTTTTTAAAATTAAAGAAGGAACTCAGTTACCTGAGTCCTCTTGTCTGCCTTCAGCACGGTGTCTAGACACTGCTATGATGGTGGGCTCCCTCCCTCTGTCCCACCAAATCTTTCTACTGTCTTTCACTTCCAGAGTTGCTGAGCCTCCCAGTCTTCTCTGATTCTCTGTGTGACATATTTTTGTAAGCTCGGCCTCTCTCAGGGCTTCTCCTGCGGCTCAGTGGTAAAGTATCCATCTGCAATGCAGGAGACACAGAAGATAAGGCTTTGATCCCTGGGTTGGGGATTCTCCAGATTCTCCTGGAGAAGGAAATGGCAACCCACTCCAGTATTCTTGCCTGGAGAATCCCATGGACAGTGGAGCCCGGTGGGCTGCAGTCCGTGGGATTGCAAAGAGTCAGACTCGACTTTTCATTTTCTTTTTCACTTTCTCTCAGAGCAACACTACTGTCGTTTCCACCTGTCTTGTCATTTTCACATAGACTTCAGGGAAGTTTAAGCAAGCAAACTGGGCAGCTAAAGCCTTGGATTAGAACAACCAAGGAAGCGAAGGGTGTTACGGATTATCTGGTTTCTATAATGTGGTTAATGAACTGGGCTGGTTGTCAAACCAGTTGTCGTTGCCCCCCAGGAATGTCATTTTGTGGATGGGAAGTTGCTGTTTAGAACAGCTCAGCCTCAAAACGAGTCCTCCAGGGCTCAGAACCTGCTTGCATCCGCAGTCCTGGAACACACGTAAAAAAAGCTGCAAAATTGGAAAAAAATCCATTATGCTAGGGGAAATAGGTTGGTTACACTGCCTACCTGGTCACCTTGGTCCACCCTTTCTCTCCCATGTGGAGTGTTTTTTCCTTATTTTTACAAAGAGCAAGATTTCCAATTCAGGGTCTGAGAAGGTATCTCAAGTTTAAACTGCTGCTAGAAGTCCTATAATTATTTCAAGTGGAAAACACACTCGATACTTTCGCTTGTCATATGTAAAACGACTTGAATACATTCTGTGCTCTGCATTGTATCTGCAAGAATCTGAGTTTTCAAATGCATTTAGTGGTCAACCTTAGTTTTGCTTTCAGGCCAACTGCTTAGAATCTGGTTTGTCTGGAGTATTATGTATCTAAAGCCTTCAGTTAAGAATCTTGTAGTGTCATAAGATCACCGAGCCACTATGGGGAAGCTTCGTATTAGAGCATCTAAATTCTTCTCAGCTCAAGTGCCTTTTTTATTGAGGCATTCTTAATTTCTTGACGTGATCAGTTATCCTTGGGCTCTCCCTTTAGTAATCTGATGCATTCTGCCCAAGTACATAAAGACCAGTAATTTTAGTAAAATTCCTCCCGACAATGGTATTTAAAACCCACCCTAATGAGGCATTTATTCTCCAAGCACTCCTTAACCATCACCTGCTTACTTCACAGAGTAGATTGCAAAATATGCGTCGTTTGGAATTCACAAGCAGCCTGGGGAAGCCAGCAGTGTGGCTGGTACTGTTTCTACGCAAGTGAAACCCACTTAAATTGGGGAAAACTGGTAGAAAGTAGTCTCTCCTGTCCCAGAGAGAAGGCTGAAGCTGTAAGGTCATCCCTGAGTGTCTCCTAGGTGTGCCCATTTCAGAAACTTCTGACACGTCCTCAGTGGTTTCCACCCCACTCAGCCCCAATGGCACAGGTGAGCCCAGTGCCCTGCTTTCAGCAGGCGTCAGTTTTATAGGCTCTCTCTTTACGTTTCCCACCATATCTCATGATTTCCTCTGCCTTCCCGAACCTCCCTCTGCATCTGGTTTCCCAAGTGTTGCTGGAAACAGACTAGTATTGAATTAAGCTCTTGCCTCAATAGTATGGAAGTTAAAGGCTTCCCTGATGGCTCAGTGGTAAAGAATCCGCCTGCCAATGCAGGAGATGAGGGTTCGATCCCTGGATCGGGAAGATCCCCTGGAGAAGGAAATGGCAACCCACTCCCATATTCTTGCCTGGGAAATACTATCACTGAGAAGCCTGGCAGGCTGCAGTCCCTGGGGTTGCCGAGAATGGACTCAGCAACTCAACAGCAACAACTCTGTTTAATAGCACCTTCCAGCTCCTCCAGTACAGCTCCTTTTCCTTCTGTTCTTTGCATTTCAGGAGTCTCAACGATGCCTCTGTTTCCTTTTTGCTGATATCAGTGTTTCTTAGAAAAACCATGACAGTGACTTGTTTATGTGTATACAGCATATGGAAAACTTAAGAAATTTCCTTAGTCAGTAAGTCCTGATTTTAAAGGGGCAGGATTTTAAATGATCTCATTTGCTGGAGGGAGAAGCTCAGGCACTGATAAGAATCAGGTCTAATCAGAGCCTCACTACTAACTCTCTTAACCAGGAGCTATCCATTTAATAATGACTTTCACATCCATTTTCTCACATTTCTGCATCTTACACTAACATGATATTCTTGAAAGCACCCAGTGTATTTGCCTGTATGTTGGCAGAAGAAAAACTGTGGCAGAAGTAAAGTCTCCAGGTGGAAGCAGACTGGCTGAGGTGCCCTGGTTCTTTCTCGGGCCCCGCGCTTGCATAGACACTCTGACTTATGTTAACTTCTACTACAGGGTCGTATATATTAGGGAGCCAATATAGAAACTGTCCTGTGTTTTCCAAAGTGTATCAGTTATCAACGAATTTAACTATGAAGTACTTTCAATTTTTTTAAAAAAAGCATCAATTTGCTTTTTAAAAAAAAAAATTGAATATCTCAGCGAATCTCTTACTAATTTGTTTTTTAATTAATTTGTTTTTTAAGAAGAATAATTGCTTTACAGAATTTTACTGTTTTCTGTCAAACATCAACAAGAAGTTAGTAAGTCAGGCTTTAACTTATGATTGAGAATATGTTTGTTAGTTTGTGTATTTGCAAGTGAGTGTCTTACATATGTACTTGTTGTCCAGAGTAGAGAAATACTTTTGCTAGCGTTGATTAAGCTTAGCCATTGACCTTTTATTTTTCATTGAAATGGAATGTGGACGTTTGTTTTGTTTCTTAAGGTCTCCTATTTCATCCTGGCGGGGAAGTGGTGTATCACCAATACTTCTGTGAAACTGTGATTCACATGCCTATTGCCAGCAGGTGCCTGCATGGCTTCGTTCCCTAGAAAAGAAATGAAATCCTACTCCACCGCCCAGCACCCTTTGCCACTCACTCTGACCACAGAGCCCAGTGCTTCATCCACAAAGAGCAGTCATTTTCCTAAAATAGTCATATAATGTACACACTATTTGATCACCAAGATGCTGGTGTTTTAAGTAAAGCTAAACTCGTAGCCCAGGCAGCAGCAAAACCTTACCTGGCTGTCCCAGACCTGACCTCGGGTAGGGCCTCACATAGCATTACCTTTAAGGAACCCCGAGTGAAATTTCAGGATGGCAGGTACACCACACTTGGCAGAGCTGCCAACTCAGGTGAACAGCAAAAGAAGGCAGTAGCCCTCACGTGGAGAATGATCAGGACAAGGGGCTGAATGCCCATGAACCTGGTGTTCCAGTTCAGTCAAGAATGGGTTCTCCATCCACGATGAGACAGGATGGATGGAAAGAGAGAGGACGAGGTGGGGCGGGGTGGGCTGGGGGGATTGGGAGAGGAATGGGAGGGTGGGGGTGCAGATCCAGCCCTTGGCCCTCCTCTCCCCTCTCTCTACCTCTACGTTGTGCTCAATCTCCACCAGGCACTGAGGTCCAGCCTGCGCCTCCCTGGAAACAGGCTTCTCTGCAGGGCCCCAGGTCTTGAGTCAGAAAGTTCTGGGTGAAGGGGGCTACCCTGAGCTTAGAGTCCAGACCTCCCCCTCCAGGCCAGGCTCTCTCTGTGGGCTTGTCACGCCTCTCCAGCTCAGGTTCCACATCACACAAAGCAGGTGTCATGAAAGGAAGCCCCACGGAGTCCTTGTGAGAGCTGAGGTGGAGTGCTGTGGAAGTGCACAGCGGCTTCCTCCATGCTCGCATGTAAGCTGGAGTGGGTAGCGTTTCCTCAGCAGCCCCCGCAGCGAGTAAGACAGCGCGGAGGGCGAGGACATGCTCCAGGGTGGACTGGAACCTTCCTGAGTCTCCTGGTTCTGGTCTGCTCTGGGGGCCACCTAGGATAAGTCGAATCCCCCTTTCCTAAGACAGCCTCCCCCTTACCCCCCGCCCCACCCCAGGGTGACAGGGTCTATTGGTGGCAGGTGGCACTGACTGACCGTGTGGTGAAGAGACCTGTGGAGACAGGGATGCACCCTGGAACAGCCTCCCTGCCCCAACCCCGCAAAGGCAGTCCTCACGGGAACTGGGGGCTTTGGTATCCTTTGGAAACTGACTCAGATAAATCACATTCACCAAAATGGCTAGGAATCAGCTTGGAAATAAGGACAGGTACTTAGGTTTGCAGAGCAGAGATTCCTCTTCCTGTTGGCAAGTTTTAGAGGAAGCAAATTCCACGTGGTTGAGTGGGTGAAGATTCAGGAGAAGGCCTGGCTTGAGGATGTCAGGGACCCTTGTCACCCAGACATGCCGGCCTGGGGCAGCCCTCTGCCCTGAGACTGCCGGGCCCTGGGCCTGCTGCTCCTCCAGAGCCTCTTCCTTCCTCTGGCCTCACTCCACAGCAGGCCAGCTCCCCTCACACAGACACATTCTTTCCTTGGATCCTACCTCAGTCAGGTGACGGGATAGTCAGTTTTGTATTATTTATTTGTTTATAACTTATTTTAATTCGCATATTTATTCGACTGCCCCAGGGCTTACTTTCAGCACGTAGGCTCTAGTTCCCTGAGCAGGAATCGAACCTGTGCCCCCTGCATTGGGAGCATGAAGTCTTAACGACTGGACTTAATGACTGGAAAGTCCCTGGTCTGTCTTGTATGGATCTTCATAATTTAACCTACAGAGGACAGTGTAGTCTCCGAAGTGCTGGCAGAGAATCGGGGAGAGTACCACAGCTTCCCCAGTGCCAGCTGGCGTTTGATTAGACACAGGCTGGAGACAGTTCATATATACTCAGTTCAGTTCAGTTCATTTCAGTCACTCAGTCGTGTTCAACTCTTTGCGACCCCATGGACTGCAGCACGCCAGGCCTCCCTGTCCTCAAACTCACGTCCATTGAGTCCATGATGCCATCCAACCATCTCATCCTCTGTCTTCCCCTTCTCCTCCTGCCTTCAATCTTTCCCAGCATCAAGGTCTTTTCAAATGAGTCAATTCTTCACATCAGGTGGCCAAAGAATTGAAGTTTCAGCTTCAACATCAGTCCTTCCAAGGACTGATATCCTTTGGGATGGACAGATTTGATCTCTTTGCAGTCCAAGGGACTCTCAAGAGTCTGCTCCAACACCATCATATATATACTATTATTATTTACTATTATTATCATATATACTATTATTTGGTTTTTAACTCCTCTCTTTTTGTATATTTGAAAACTTTTTTTTTAGATCATTGTAGATTCACATAATAATAGAGATAAATCTTGTATACCTTTTACCCAGTTCCATCCACTGCTGCTACTGCTGCTGCTACTGCTAAGTCGCTTCAGTCATGTCCAACTCTGTGCAACCCTCTAGACGGCAGCGCACCAGCCTCTCTCCCTGGGATTCTCCAGGCAAGAACACTGGAGCCTGTTGCCATGTCCTTCTCCAACGCATGAAAGTGAAGAGTGAAAGTGAAGTCGCTCAGTCATGTCCGACCCTTAGCGACCCCATGGACTGCAGTCCACCAGGCTCCTCCGCCCATGGGATTTTCCAGACAAGATTGAAGGCAGGAGGAGAAGGGGAAGACAGAGGATAAGATGGTTGGATGGCATCACAGACTCAATGGACGTGTGTTTGAGGACAGGGAGGCCTGGTGTGCTGGAGTGGGTCGCCATTGCCTTCTCCACCATCCACTGCTAACATTATACAAAACTACAGTATAACAACCGCCAGGGTATTAACATGGATGCGTTCAAGAGCCAGAAGTTTCTATAACCACCGGATCCCTTTTACAGTCACACCCGATTTACTCCTTAAACTCTGGCAGCCACTAATCTGTTCTCCATTTTCAGAGTTTTGTCGTTTCGAGAATGTTATGTAAATGGAGTCATATAGTATGTAACCACTAAGGACTGGCTTTTTTCATACAGCATATTTCACTGGAGCTTCATCCAGGTGCGCGTGTGGTCAATAGCTCATGGTGTGGCTGGACCACAGTTTGTTTACCCTTCTCCTATGGCACAACGTCTGTTGTTCCCAGGTTTTGGTTTCTACAGATAAAGCTGCTGTGGACATTCATATGCAGATTTTTGTGTGACAGTAAGTTTCCGTTTCTCTAGGATAAATGCCTAAGAACATACTTGTGGGTTGTATGTAGTCGCATGTTTAGCTTTTCAAGAAACTGCCAAACTGTGTAGCAGAGTGGCTGTACCAGCTTTGTGTTCCCGCTAGGAAGAGATCTACTTTCTCTGCATCCTCACCAGCTTTTGATGTTGTTACTCTTTTTTAACTTAGCCATTCTGATAAGTATGGAGTGACTTATTGTGGTTTTAATTTACGTTTTCCTAATGACGAATGATGTTGAGCATTTTCTTGTGCTCATTTGTCATCCACATGTCCTCTTTAGTGAAATGTCGCTTCATATATTTGCCCATTTTCTAATTGGACTGTTTGGGGAACTTACTGTTGAGTTTTGAGAGTTCTTTATATATTTTATATATTTAGATACTAGTCCTTTTTCAGATACATGGTTTCCAAATATTTTCTCCCTGTCTATAGCTTTTCTTTTTGTCCTCTCAACAGGGTCTTTCAGAGAACAAAAGCTTTTAAAATTTCAATAAAACTCCCATTTATCAAATTTTCCTTTTGTACTTCAAGTATAAGAACCCTTTGCTTTGCCATAGATCCTAAAGATTTTCTCCTGGTTTTTTTTCTGATGATTTGATAGTTTTGCATGTAAGTCCATAGTCCATTTGGAGTTATTTTTTTATAAGGTGTGAGAATTAGTGTAAGGTTCATTTTTTTCCCTGTGCATATCCAGTTACTCCAGCACTCCTTATTGAAAAGACTGTCCTTCCTCTGTTGAGTTACTTTTGCATCTTTGTCAAAAATCAGTTGAACATATTTGTGTAGGTCTGTTTTGAAGTTCTTTATTCTGTCCAGTTGATCTGTATGTCTCTCTCTCTGCCAGTATCAAGATTATCAATCATAATTCTAGTATATGCATAATGTCAACTGGAAAAAAATGCACAGCCTAAACATTAAGAGTTATGTTTTATTTGGGACCTTCCTGACGACTATAGCCTGAGAGATAGCCTCTCAGACAGCTCTGAAGAATTGTTCCAAAGAGATAAGGGAGGAGCCAGCTATAATAGGAATTTTACTAGACATCTCAAGTTAATGATTTTAGTGCTTTTCTGTGTCTGGGAAGATGCAAGTGTCTGGACTTGTTGAAATTACTCCTGTGATAGTCATCTTAATTGTGTAGAACCAGCTTCACTGGCTGATAGCTCTGTAAGTACTGATGGCTTCGCTGGTGACTCAGTGGTCAAGAATCCACCTGCAATGCAGGAGATGTGGCTGGAGCCATGGATTCAATCCCTGGGTCAAGAAGATCCCCTGGAGAAGGAAATGGCAACCCACTCCAGTATTCTTGCCTCGGAAATCGCATGGACAAAGGAGCCTGGTGGGCTACAGTCCATGGGCTCACAGGAGTTGAATCGAGCTTAGTAACTAGGTACACACACATCCTTCATTTACTGAAATAACAGGCAGTGATCTTTGTCAACCATAATGTCCTGAAATCTAGTAAACTGATTCCTCTCCCTTATTCTTCTTTTTCAAAATTATCTTAGCTATTCGACTTCCTTTGTCCTTCCATATAAATCTTAGAATAGTCTTGGGTCCATCTACAGAAAAATACTGCTGGAATTTTTATAGAAACTACATGGAACTTATATATCAACTTGGGGAGAACTGACATTTTAACTATGTTGGGTTTCTTTTTGCAATATGTATTTATTTATTTGGCTGTGTTAGTTCTTAGCTGCAGCAGATTGGATCTTTGTTGCGTCAGGCATATGAACCTCTAGCTGTGGCGTGCAGGTCCCAGAGTGCTTGGGCTCTGTAGTTGCCAGGCATGGGCTTAGTTGCTCCTCTGCATGTAGGATCTTAGTTCCCAAACCAGGGATCAAACCTGCATCCCCTTCATTGCAAGGTGGATTCTTAATCACTGGACCACCAGGGAAGTTCTATGTTGGGTTTCTAATTCATGAACAAGATTTGTCTTTCCATTTATTTAAACCTTTTTGATTTCTTTCATTAGTGTTTTGTAGTTCTCAGCATACAAGTCCTATACGTATTTGGTTAGATTTATACCCAAGTATTTCTTCCCAGGTGACTCAAGTGGTAAAGAATCTGCCTACCAATGCAGGAGGCACAGGTGTTGCAGATTCGATCCCTGGGTTGGGGAGATCCCATGGAGAAGGAAATGGCAACCCACTCAAGTATCCTTGCCTGGAAAATCCCATGGACAGAGAGGAGCCTGGCAGACTACGGTCCACAGAATCACAAAGAGTTGGACATTACTGAGTATACATCCACACACTTCTTTTTATGAAGATATTATCATTGTCTAGTTTTGGTACCAGGGTAATGCATAAAATGAATTAGGAAATATTTCTTCCTCTTCTATTTTCTGGAGAACATTGGATGAAATTGATGTTCTGTTCAGTTCAGTCGCTCAGTCCTGTCTGACTCTTTGCGACACCATGGACTGTAGCACGCCAGGCTTCCCTGTCTATCACCAACTCCCAGACCTTGCTCAAACTCATGTCCATCCAGTCAGTGATGCCATCCAACCATCTCATCCTGTTGTCCCCTTCTCCTCCTGCCCTCAATCTTTCCCAGTATCAGGGTCTTTTCCAAGAAGTCAGTTATTTGCATTAGGTGGCCAAAGTATTGGAGTTTCAGCTTTAGTATCAGTCCTTTCAATGAATATTCGGGACTGATTTTCTTTAGGATTAACTGGTTTGATCTCCTTGCAGTGCAAGGGACTCTCAAGAGTCTTCTCCAACACCGCAGTTCAAAAGCATCAATTCTTTGGTGCTCAGCTTTCTTTATAGTCCAACTCTCACATTCATACATGACTACTGGAAAAACCATAGCTTTGACTAGATGGACCTTTGTTGGCAAAGTAATGTCTCTGCTTTTTAATATGCTGTCCAGGTTGGTCATAGCTTTTCTTCCAAGGAGCAAGCATCTTTTAATTTCATGGCTGCAGTCACCACCTGCAGTGATTTTGGAGCCCAAGAAAATAAAATCTGTCGTGCTCGCTTCAGCAGCACATATACTAAAATTGGAACGATACAGAGAAGATTAGCATGGCCCCTGCGCAAGGATGACATGCAAATTCGTGAAGTGTTCCATATTTTTAGAAACTATAAAACTCCTAGAGGAAAACATAGGCAAAACACTCTCTGACATAAATCACAGCAGGATCTTTTCTATGATCCACCTCCCAGAGTAATGGAAATAAAAGCAAAAGTAAACAAATGGGACCTAATTAAACTTAAAAGCTTTTGCACAATGAAGGAAACTGTAAGCAAGGTGAAAAGACAGCCTTCAGAATGGGAGAAAATAATAGCAAATGAAGCAACTGACAAAGAATCTCTAAAATATACAAGCAGCTCCTGCAGCTCAATTCCAGAAAAATAAATGACCCAATCAAAAAATGGGCCAAAGAACTAAACAAACATTTCTCCAAAGAAGACATACAGATGGCTAACAAACACATGAAAAGATGCTCAACATCACTCATTATCAGAGAAATGCAAATCAAAACCACAATGAGGTACCATTTCACACCAGTCAGAATGTCTGCGATCCAAAAGTCTACAAGCAATAAATGCTGGAGAGGGTGCAGAGAAAAGGGAACCCTCTTATACTGTTGGTGGGAATACAAACTAGTACAGCCTCTATGGAAAATAGTGTGGAGATTCCTTAAAAAACTGGAAATAGAACTGCCATGTGACCCAGCAATCCCACTGCTGGGCATACACACTGAGGAAACCAGAATTGAAAGAGACACGTGTACCCCAATGTTCATCGCAGCACTGTTTATAATAGCCAGGACATGGAAGCAACCTAGATGTCCATCAGCAGATGAATGGATAAGAAAGCTGAGGGACATATACACAGTGGAGTATTACTCAGCCGTAAAAAAGAATACATTTGAATCAGTTCTAATGAGGTGGATGAAACTGAAACCTATTATACAGAGTGAAGTAAATCAGAAAGAAAAACACCAATACAGTATACTAATGCATATATATGGAATTTAGAAAGATGGTAATGATGACCCTATATGCAAGACAGCAAAAGAAACACAGATGTAATGAACAGTCTTTTGGACTCTCTGGGAGAAGGCAAGGGTGGGATGATTTGAGAGAATAGCATTGAAACATATATATTATCATATGTGAAACAGATTGCCAGCCCAGGTTCCATGCATGAGACAGGGTGCTCAGGGCTGGTGCACTGGGATGACCCTGAGGGATGGGATGGGAGGGAGGTGGGAGGGGGGTTCAGAATGGGGAACACATGTACACCCATGGCTGATTCATGTCAATGCATGGCAAAAACCACTACAATATTGTAATTAGCCTCCAATTAAAATACATACATTTTTAAAAATAAAAATAAAATCTGTCACTGTTTTCATTGTTTCCCCGTCTATTTGCCATGAAGTGATGTTACTTTTTTTTCAAAAGTCTGATAGAATTCTCCAGTGAAACTATGTGGGCCTGGAGATTTCTTTGGGGGAGATTCTAAAATCATGAATTCAATTTTCTTAATAGTTATGAGATTACTCAGGTTATGAGAATGTAATAATTTGTGTTTCTTATCTAAATTGTCAAATTTATGTAGTTGCTCATAGTAGTCCCTATTATCCCTTTTTTAAAATTTATTTTTAATTGGAAGATAATTGCTTTACAATGTTGTATCGGTTTCTGCCATACAACAATGTGAATCAGCCATAAATATACATACCCCCACTCTCTTGACCCTCCCTCCCACCCCTTTTGATGTCTGCATGTCTGTAGTGATAGCTTCTATTTCATACCTGACATCAGTAACTTACATCTCTTTTCTTTGTCAGTCTCACTAGAGGTTTGACAATCATACTCATCTTTTCGGAGCCAGCTTGTAGTTTCACCAATTCTCTCTTTTGTTTTCTGTTTTCCTTTTCATTGATTCCTGCTCTTCTCTCTATTGTTGCCTTCATTTTGCTTGCCCTGGGTTTACTTTGTTCTTCCTTTTCTATGTTCTTGAGACTTGCTGGGGTTTTTTAAATTGTTGTTTTAATATTTATTTTTGTTTATTTATTTATTTGGCTGCACTGAGTCTTAGTTGCAGCACATGGGATCTTCGATCTTTGTTGCAGCATTCAGGATCTTTTTAGCTGCAGCATGTGGGACCCAGTTCACACCCAGGTGCCCTGCAACAGGAGCTCGGAGTGTTGGCCACTGGACCACCAGGGAAACCCCAAGACTTTGTTTCCTTCATTTGTTTCAAAAGTGTTTGTGATTGCTCGTTGAAGCATTTTTATGATGGATCCTTTAAATTTTTTTCAGATAATTCTAACATCTCTGTATCCTGATATTGGCATCTATCGTTTTTCTCTTAATTCAGTTTGAGAACTCTGATGCCTGGTATGATGAGTGATTTTTTAATTTAAACCCCGATACTTTGGATACTGTGTGATGAAACTTTTGTCGTGTGTAAATCTTCTGTTTTATCTGGCTTCTTCTGACGATGCTCTGGCAGGGGAGCAGGGGCTCCTCTTCATTACTGTTAGAAGTGCATAAAAGTCCCGATTCTGCCCGTGGTCTCTGTGGAGACCCAGTGGAGGGGGAGCGGGGAGGAGACTCCTCGTTAGTGCAGAATGGGGGTGGGAGTTCTCCATCCCTACGAGGCTTCTGCCTAGGAACAGTGCATTACTGCTCCCCACACGGCCCCCCGACACCGCAGGAGCGTGGAGAGACAAGGCAGTGGTGGGCATCTGGAGTCTCACCAGGGCTCCTCTGACCCCATCCCCAGCTGGGAGACAGGACATCTCACTACCGCCAAGTGGGGGCGGAAGTCCAGGCTCTCCACCAGGTCCCTTCTCTCCCTGGTGCGGGGGTGTGGAGTGGCTCATTACCACCCAGCAGGGTCAAAACTCCCCCTCCCTACTTGTCCTTCTCTGATATCACCCCCGCCCCCCGCCACAGTGATGTCACAGCCTGGCGAGGGCAGAAGTCCCAGCTCCTTTGTTGGTGTGCTTGGGGGTTGGTTGGGCAGGAGGGGTGACAGTGTTTGCTCCGGTGTCTGCTTAGTGTCTAAAAGTCCCATCACACTGGGCACCCCCCTTTGCTGGTTCTTTGGCTAGAGAGGGCAAGCGTTTGTCTTCCCATTCTCATTTCTGGGTTGCTGCCCTCTTCAACGCCAAGCCTAGAATCTCTAGGGCAAAAAGTAAAGCCGGGGACTCACCACCTTTCATTCCTTGTGTCCCAGAACAGCCAGCCAGTCTGCCTCCTCCTTGCCACCTTTCAGGGTCTCCTAGGTTTATTTGGTACATAATGTCCAGTATTTTTGGTTTTGCTTAGTGGGAACAACAGGGGAAAAGATGTCCACTCCTTCTTCTTGGAAGCAGAACAACTCTTATCTTTTTATTGAGTCTTTTCACTTACAGACTGTAAACTTCATGAGAAGAACAAGCCTACAGTATACAGTTTTGTATCCCCTGTAAGGCCTGTGCATATGGAGGGGCTTAATAGTTATTTGTAGGCTGGCTGGTTCACGTGGTCTTGACCTCACAGAGAAAAACATTCTGAGAACTGTAACTAGGAGAGACCGTTCAGTAGCATCTTGTTGAATCTGTTCCCACCTGTGGTCATGGAAGTGGTCATTAGGCATGAGACTTCTTAAAGAGGTGGGTTGGCATTTTCCTTTTCATCTTCATGGAGGTCATGAGCAGAGGGCGTTCTGCCCTTAAGACCCTTGAAGTGCCAACCCAAGGCCCTCCCATTTCACGACTGGTGGCTGCTCAGAGAGCCACCCTCTGGGGACTTGCCAGCGGGGTCAGAGCTCTCACTTCATGTTTCCTTTGAAACAGGAGGACCATGACACTATGGAAGCTGATCTGGACAAGGACGAACTGATCCAGCCCCAGCTTGGAGAGCTCTCGGGGGAGAAGCTTCTGACCACGGAGTACTTGGGAGTAAGTACCATGTGAAGGAAGTGGGGACCCCATAATAGAAAGGAGAGGTGGGCTGTTGATGGACTTAAGTGTTTACAGTAACACACGAGGATTTGGCTTGATCTGTTATGATACTGGGTTTATGAGAAGTTCCGTCATGGCCAGCTTGCTTCCAGGGGCCCTAAAGGGCACAGTGGCCCTAGTTACTATCCTAAACAGACCCGCTGGCAAACAGAAGGTGGTTAGAGTATAGCTAAAAGGCACACTCTAGAGCCTTCGCAATGTCTAAAGGTATGCTCGTCCTTGTGTGTGTGCATGCATGCTAAGTCGCTTCAGTTGTGTCCATCTCTTTGTGACCCTATGGACTGTAGCCCACCTGTCCATGGGACTCTCCAGGCATTCTTGCTGTGCTCTCCTTCAGGGGGTCTTCCCAACCCAGGGATCAAATCTATGTCTCCTAAATTGGCAGGCAGGTTCTTACCACTAGCACCACCTGGGAAGCCCCATGCCCATCCTTGCTGCTGCTGCTAAGTCACTTCAGTCGTGTCCGACTCTGTACGACCCCATAGATGGCAGCCCACCAGGCTCCCCAGTCCCTGGGATTCTCCAGGCAAGAACGCTGGAGTGGGTTGCCGTTTCCTTCTCCAATGCCCATCCTTAGGAGTAATCATTTACCCATCTAGATCCTTGGGTTTTTTCTGCCTTCTCTGTGAGAAGGGAAGACTGCTGCAGGTTTGCCAATCATCAGCAAACAGTCCAGTTCAGTTCAGTCGCTCAGTCATGTCCGACTCTCTGTCGACCCCATGACTGCAGCATGCCAGGCCTCCCTGTCCATCACCAACTCCCAGAGCTTGCTCAAATTCATGTCCATCGAGTCGGTGATGCCATCCAACCATCTCATCCTCTATCATCCCTTTCTCCTACCTTCATCAGGGGATTTCCCAAGGAGTCAGTTCTTCCCATCAGGTGGCCAAAGTATTAGAGTTTCAGCTTCAGCATCAGTCCTTCCAATGAGTATTCAAGACTGATTTCCTTTAGGATTGACTGGTTTGATCTCCTTGCAGTCCAAGGGACTCTCAAGAGTCTTCTCCAACACCACAGTTCAAAAGCATCATTTCTTTGGCACTCAGCTTTCTTTATATAGTCCAGCTCTCACATCCATACATGACTACTGGAAAAACCATAACTTTGACTAGATGGACCAGCACATAGGGGATGGCCAAAACCATCAGACCAGATGAAGTCACCCACTGTGGCAGAGGGTGGACAGGGAGGGGGACGGGGCTAAATACAGAGGGCCCACCAGCACATCGGGAGTAGGGGAAGACAAAAGGTGGCCCCTGAGATGGACAGAAAGGTGAATAGTCAGAGAGGCTTGAGGAGAATCAGGAGAAAACAGTGCCATGGAAAACAGGAGGGAGAGATCTTTCCAGATGGGTTGAGTAGTCAGTCAAAGCTTTGAGAGGCCTGTGGAGTCACACGTTTGTGAGGGGCCATGATCTGAGCTCCCTAAAGACTCTGCTGCTGCGGGACCCACAGGGTAGGTGTGAGTTGGGGGAGCTACCGATTGGCTGGGAGAGGATGGCAGCGTCACGGAACCTCGATCTGAGAGTGCACGGGTGAGCAGTGGGTGCTCAAAGCTGAGATCTGAAAGGAGGAGCAGATGCAAAGATTGAGGCCAGTTCAGACTGAAGCCCCGTGACAGACAGCTGAGCACATGGGAGTGGAGGCTTTAAAAGGGACTCCTGAAATTCTGATGCTGGTGGTTGACTGGGTCAGTTACGTGGACCCTGAAGTCTCCTCAGATTGGGCAGGTCAGCATTGGAGCTGGGAGCCAGGCTCTCAACAGCTGAAGCAGAGACAGTGACTTGGGAAGGAAAAAGATGGTGGGTGCAGGTGCGTGCGCTTTCACAGGGGCAGGCGGAAGCAGAAAGCCTGTCCATTCCCCTTGCTGCCCCACCCAGGCCCTCATCACCTCGTCCGGAGTGCTGGTCTCCCTGGTCACCTCATTGTGGAATTTCCAGGGGCTCCCGGCTGGAGCCAGTGTATGCTAGCAGAACTTGAGTTTGGAGGACAGCCAAGGGCTGGGCATGAGGGCATTGTTGGTAAGGGTTTTGGAGTTTACCCTGCATCAGCTGGGAGGTTGTCAGAGGGCACGGAGCCGGGGAGTGACTCAGTTTGATTCATGTTTTACTACATTAACTTCTGTTTTCACTCGGGCTGCTTTGTGAAGCAGGACACAGAGGGGCAAGAGTGGATGAAAGAAGGGAGATGAGGTAGGAAGCTGGGTGACCACTGGCCCCCAGTCATGGACAAGCACCACTACCCCTCAGAACGACTCAGGGATCAAAGGACCCTAATTGACCGCAGATGGAGGTCAAGCGGGGAGGTGCTCGAGAAGGGCGGGGAGTGAGGCACCCGGGTTCCGAACTGATGATGGGAGTCGTTGAGCCTTGACGTCTGGGAGGACACTGGCTTTGTCAGGAAGGACGGAGCAGCACTGGAGAGGATGTGCATGTGGAAAAGCAAGATGGTGAGAAAAGCAGAAGGCACGCGAGGGGGGCTTCTCTGGAGGGCGGTGGTGGAGCTGTTGAGAACACAGCCCTCAGATGCTGGGTCTTCCCAGCACACAAGCAGGGATGTTCAGACGGAAACCCCACCACGGCCCCTTCCCTAATAGCTTTTAGCACCTCTGCACAATGAAATGCCGTGGCTGAGATGTTAACTTGTTAACTGAAGATTTTTAACAGCAACAACAAAAACAAGACCCTGAACATGCTGTGACTCCCAGCTGGATCATGCAGGTTGGCAAGACGCAGAAGGGACAGAGTTTTGAAATCAGCCAGTGGCCCGACTTAATGGCATCCGGAAATGGCGTCACTTTACCACAGTCTGTAGTTCTAAATCTCCTTAATGCATAGGTACTGTTCTTTTTACCAGAAGGAAATATTTAGAAAAGTTGCACACATGCTTGTGTATCTCATCGGTGTCAGTCTGTTTTCAGTGGCAATGTGAGTGGTAAGACTGAAGTACAGAAAGAACTCAGTACAGGAGCTTTACTCAGTGTAGCTGGGTTCAGGTGTTTTCGCTGAGCCCGCCGCCCCTTTGCACCGCTGCCGACCATGGGGCTTCTGGAACTGTGCGAAGAACTATTCGGCACCGCCGACCTTTACCAAGTATTGGGCGTGCGGCGCGAGGCCTCAGACAGCGAGGTCCAACGCGGCTATCACAAGGTGTCCCTGCAGGTGCACCCGGATCGGGTGGGCGAGGGCGACAAGGAAGACGCCACCTGCCGCTTCCAGATCCTTGGGAAGGTCTACTCCGTTCTGAGTGACAAAGAACAGAGAACATTATACGATGAACAGGGAACAGTGGACGAGGATTCTGATGTGCTCAGCCAAGACTGGGACTGGGAGGCCTATTGGAGATTACTCTTTAAAAAGATATCTCTGGAAGACATTCAGGCTTTTGAGAAGACATACAAAGGTTCTGAAGAAGAGCTGACTGATATTAAACAGGCCTATCTGGACTTCAAGGGTGACATGGATCAGATTATGGAGTCTGTGCTGTGTGTGCAGTACACAGAAGAACCCAGGATAAGGCACATTATTCAACAAGCCATTGATGCTGGAGAGGTCCCATCCTATAATGCCTTTGTCAAAGAATCGAAGCAGAAGATGAATGCAAGGAAAAGGAGGGCTCAGGAAGAGGCTAAAGAAGCAGAAATGAGCAGGAAGGAGTTGGGGCTTGATGAAGGAGTGGATAACTTGAAAGCAGCCATTCAGAGCAGACAAAAGGATCGGCAAAAGGAAATGGACAATTTTCTGGCTCAGATGGAAGCAAAGTACTGCAAACCTTCCAAACGAGGAGGGAAAAAAACGACACTCAAGAAAGAAAAGAAATAATGGAATATTCTCTTCAAAAGTCCATAGGTGTTAACTGATGCCTTTGTAGGGAAGGTACAGTCAAGATTTGAAGAAAAAAGTCAACTCAACTCTTGAGAAAAGTTGTCTTTCAAGCCTAAATTATTTGGATCAACTATCTAAACCAAGTAGACTTTCTCAGCCTGGTCTTAGTATATCCTAGAAATATGCTGACATTCTGTGAGGTCCTCCTATGAAGGAGTTTGTTGATGATCACTGAGGGAGCGGGAGGGTGAATGCTTCCTTGAGAGTATTCTTCTGAATAAGGAACTATCTAGAATGCAGATCTGTCCCTACCACTTTTAGCGATTGTTATTTTGCCACATAGGAGTGAGCTTCAGGGTATTCAGTGGTGTGTGTTTTTTAGGACATGTACTCCACCTAGCCTTCAACACTTGCTGGACATCTATTTTCCAAATACTTGCCTGTTTGCTTGCAGTCTTAATGTTCTTGCATACATCCTCTCTTTTTTCTTTCCCTCCTCAACCAAGTTTGGCACTCTTTGCTTGAGGTGTATAGGAGAAACAGGTGTTCAGATTACTTCAAGCTCTTTTGTAAGAATTGTATAAGATTAAATAATCAAGTGAAAGATGACTGTTAAGTTCCCAGGACTTTTTAAGTGATCTCAATATGATCATTTAAAAGATGATTTATTAAGTATATGAATGGTGCCTAGGATAAAGAAAAGAGAAGAAAAGTAGTTCTAGCCACCATTGTAGCAGATAGCCTAGTTTAAGTTGCAGGAGATGCTGTAATCCTCTCTAACTGCTGAATGTCCTTAGAGTCAGGTTACTGAGCTTGTCAGAACTTGTTTCGTCATCTATAAAAGGGTGAGGCTAAATGCCTTGTTAACTTTGGCCTTGAAAGGCAAGCTGTCTTGATCCAGTGGTTTGTTATGTTCTTATGGTATTGATTTGTGAGAACAGTACAGAGATTTTCATTTATATTTAGTAGAACTGGTATAAGTTCATTAGAATATATGAAAATTTCTTAGAGACTGTTCAACTTAAAATCTCTGATTTGTAAGCTAATATATTTAATACCATATGCATAAAACAAGCCTTCTGTTACTGAGATTCATGTACATAATTTATCTGAGGTAAGCATAAGACACGTTTTCAGTTTGTGATTACAAATAGGTTAAAAAATACTCTTTAATTGTATTAAAAATACACTTTAATGCAAAAAAAAAAAAAAAAAAAAAGAACTCAGTACAGAGACGGGAAGCCCCAGTGTATTTGTACTGGATGGCTTCAAATAACAGAAATGTGTTCTGTCCCGGTTCTGGAGGCCAGAAATCCAAAATCAAGTTGTCCCACAGCCCTTCTGGCTCTTGCAGCTTCTGGCAGCTGCAGGCCCTCTTTGACTTGTGTCTGTGGACCTCCACATTCTACCTCCAATAACCGTCTCCTTTTCTCTTTATGTTCTCTCTCTTAAAAAAAAAAAAAAAATTTATTTGCCTATGCTGGGTCTTAGTTGTGGCACTTGGAATCTATTTTTTTCAGTTGCGGCATGTGGGATCTAGTTCCCTAACCAGGGATCGAACCCAGGCTCCCTGCCTTGGGAGCACAAAGTCATAGCCACTGGACCACCAGGGAAGTCCCTGTGTTCTCTCTGTCTCTTACAATGACCATCACTGGATTGATATAATGACCATCACTCTTATAATGACACTGTCACTGGATTGAGGATAATCTAAGATACAGTCCATGGGGTTGCAGAGAGGCAGACATGACCTAGTAACTAAACAACAGCAACAACTTAACTACAATTTGCAAAGACTCTTTATCCAAACCAAGCCACATATGCCCAGGTTCCTGGGGTTAGTACCTGGACAGACCTGTGAGCGGCCACCATGCCACCCACCGGGCCCGGTCACCGGAGGATCCCCTGTGGAAGCACTGTAAAGTTTTTATTAGAAAACTTACTGTCGAGCAATAA
Organism: Ovis aries; assembly: GCF_016772045.2. Lineage (NCBI taxonomy): Eukaryota > Metazoa > Chordata > Mammalia > Artiodactyla > Bovidae > Ovis > Ovis aries. The sequence continues at coordinate 233,110,058 of NC_056055.1, forward strand.
TTGCTGAGGTTATATGTACACCCTCTGTTTGTGTCTTAGTTTCTTAGATCTCCTTAGCTGCCCTTAGTCACCTGGTCTTTTTCTTTTTTTTATTTGGCTGTGCCGGGTTTTAGTTGCACCATGTGGGATCTGGGATCCTTACCTGTGACGTGGAAACTCTTAGTTGTGGCATGTGGGATCTAGTTCCATGACCAGGGATCGAACCCCAGGCCCCATGCATTGGGAGCACGGAATCTTAGCCACTGGACCACCAGAGAAGTCCCAGACACCCAGTCCTGATTTGAAATTGGCAGCTGGCCAGCACTGCAGCTCCCCTCACCTGTCCCCCTTGGTCTCCAGTGGTTCACACTAGGGAGGGTTGTTGGGGGAGCCCCTGTACGCTTGTTCACATGGGAGCTGCTAACTGCTTGTGCCGAAGGAGGGAACCTGCCAGAGATAGGAGTTGCATTTCCCTAGGGAATGTGCCCCCAAAGCACAACTTGTACCTCCCATTCTGATGTACCAGGGTGATCTATCAAGATCAGTAGAAAAATGTTGACTTTTTTGAAAACTGTATTCAAAAAAATTTTATTGAACCTGAGTCATTTGCTGAACATTCCGCAGAATCCTAGAGAAGTCTGACAAGCTGTTATCTTCCAGAAGTTTATAAAAGAGGACACGGAGCAGATAAACCTGTGCTATTGATGAGGGCTGGAGATAACAGGGAGGAATGATCAGGGGGTTGATGGTTCTCATCCTGTGTGGCTGGCCCAGGGCTTCTCATTGAATGTGGGTTCACATAGAATCTAGGCCCCATCCCAGATCCCCTTACCATAATCTCAGGAGTGGTTATTGTACACACCAGTGACTGAAAAACTGCTGTGTTGAGGGTGAGGATGGAGTACGAGGGTGGCTCCCCCCTCCCCCTCAGGGTGTTCTGAGAGTGAAAGGAAGCCCTTTCCTAGGATTCCTGAACGCATGGCTCCTCCCCTTCTGAGCACTGATGGGCACCCCTGAACCCTACAAGGCCGCACTCGCTGCCTGTCCGCACCCCCTCAAGGATAAGCAGACAGCACTGAGCACTGCAGAGCCTGGGGGCCATGAAAATACTGACGACCACAGGGAGCTCAGAGAGTCCCTGAGAATAGCAGTGGTCACATCAAATGTATCCTTTACTCATAATTCTGGTAAAGAACAGCACCCTTTTGTGTTTCTTCTTCAGTAGCAGGGCAAGATTGATGACTTGCCAACTTCTGCGTGCTTGGTTATGTCTAAATTTTTAAAAATCATCCATACTATGCCAAATAAGTCTTAATTAAATAAGTCTTAATTAATAATTCTTAATTCAGAATCATCCATACTATGCCACTTAATGCTCAATACCTTGGTTAAAGGGCTGTAGGTATTTTTCATAGAATCTCAGTTTTTTTGTTTTTATTTTGAAGTTTAAATTTATTGTTCAGTTACTTTTAACAACAGTCGTAGGTGTGTCTTAAATTAATTGGGCATGCGTCCTGGGCCAAGTCCTGTGCTGACTGCTTCACACTTCTGATTGCATTTATTTAATCTTCCCAACCAACAACGGGGTGAATTCTGCTCACATTGCATGTTATAGATGAGGAAGCTGAGGCTGAGAAAGGCTGAAGAACATGCTCAAGTGTTATTTGAGCCTGCTTGCTCTTCACCACTAAGCTGTGCTGTCTTCTGGGAGAGCTGTTGATTTTCCAGTGAACTGTGTTTGAAAGTTTAGAGTCTCTGACTGTATGAAATATTCACAGTTACTTTATGGTCTAACGCTGTTGTTATTCAGTTGCTAAGTCATGTCAGACTCTTTGAGACCTCGTGGACTACAGCACGCCAGGCTTCCCTGTCCTTCCTCATCTCCTGGAGCTTTCTCAAACTCATGTCCATTGAGTCGATGATGCCATCCAACCATCTCATCCTGTCATCCCATTCTCCTCCTGCCCTCAATCTTTGCCAGCATCAGGGGCTTTTCCAATGAGTTGGCTCTTCACATCAAGTAACCAAAGTACTGGAGCTTCAGCTTCAGCGTCAGTCCTTCCAATGAATATTCAGGATTGATTTCCTTTAGGATTGACTGGTTTGATTTCCTTGCTGTCTAAGGGACTCTCAAGAGTCTTCTGAGAGAAGCACCATAGTTTGAAATCATCAGTTCTTTGGCATTCAACCTTCTTTATGGTCCAGCTCTCACATCTGTATATAACTGCTGGGGAAACTGTAGCTTTGACTAGACGGACCTTTGCTGGCAAAGTGAAGTCTCTGGTTTTTAATATGCTGTCTAGGTTTGTCATAGCTTTTCTTGAAATTGAAGCAACAGCAGCGATTTTTAAGCATAGGCTTAGTTTTCGGGAGGGGATGCCTGTTGTCAATGCTAACTTATCCCTTTCCACACTTTCTTATTCCCCCAAGTTCGTTTAGTTTTTCAGAGTTCTCTTACAGAGCTGGCTAAAGCAGGAGTCCTGGCCCCACCCCCACAGAGACAGAGTGTGGCCCTGGCCCTGGGAATCTGCATCTTTACTACACCCTCAGTGCTTCTGCAGCCAGAGTCTGCGCCATGAAACACGCTGCCGCGTGTGCAGACCTCCAGGTGAATGGGTCTCCGCACGGGAAGTCGGTGCAGCTCACCGAGGGGCAGGGCCCAGCCTCCTGGAGGCAGGACAGAAGCTGGGGCACCTGCAGCTGACCCTGTCTTACTCAGTCAAAACCAAAACCAGGAAAGGAAGGGCTGTAGTTTCCAAGTTGTTTTTTTTCCTTTTTTTCAAATTTGTCTTCACGTTGGGTTTTTTGTTTTGTCTTGTTAGTATTTATTTATTTGGCTGTGCCAGCTGTTAGTTGCAGTATGCAGGATCTTTAGTTGCAGCACATGGGATCTAGTTCCCCGACCAGGGATCGAACCCAGGCCCCCTGCATTGGGAGTGCCGAGTCTTAGCCACTGAAGCACCAGGGAAGTCCCTGGGGAGCTTTCTACTCACGTTTCCACCCATTATTTGTGCTCTGCCTCACCCTATGGTTGAAAAGTCAGTTGGAACTAACTTAAAATCCATGTTCTGTGAAAACCCAACCAAATGAGCAGTGGGGAGAGCCCCAGCCCCCAAAGTTTCCAAGTCCTTTTTCTTTTTCAGTTTGTTTCTGGGATTCCTTTTTATGATTACAAATGAAGCACATGCTTATTACTGAAAAGCCAAAAGTAAACACGGCGTAAACAGCCACCGTAATAATTCTGTCCACCCAGCAACAACCACCGCTCCCTGTTCTCCTTCCGTTATCTCTGTGTCTTATCTTTCCTCTGTCGGTTGGAATTGAGCTCAACTGCAAACAGCCAGGAATCCAGCCTTACCAGACCCAGGGCTCATCTTTCACCTTCCTTCACCCAGACTATTAGGAAGAAGGGAGCATCCAGGTTTTGTGGGCCCTCCAGTCACAGGGTTGTGGAGGCCTTCTGTAAAACAACACACTATAAAGTTTAGGTATTAAAGCGAGTATCCAGAGTGAGAATTAGAGAAATAAATCACAAATTTAAATTTTAAGAATTGATGAGTCGATAACCAACAAAGATTTACCATATGGCACAGAGAACTTAGACCCAGTATCTTATAATGGCCTATAATAGAAAAGAATCTAAAAAGGAATATATATATATGTATAACTGAATCACTTTACTGTCTACCTGAAACTAACACAACATTGTAGATCAACTGTAGTTCCATTTTTTTAAGTAGTTAAAGGAAAAAAAAAAAAAAAGACAGATACCAACATCAGAAAAATAATGTTTTGTTAACTAGTGGCTTGCCACACGCTATTGAGATAATCTGCATGGGTTGGAAAAGAATTTCCAGATACAGAGCATTTCAGAAGGGAGTGATTTTATTAAGAACAAAGAGCAGAGATAATGTGGGCACTGCGAGCGCAGTGGACCAACCTCCTGACAGACCAGGGAGAGTTGACAATTTTCGTGGGTTAGTAGTCAACTTTTATAGCCTCAAAACAAAGAAAATTCCTGCTGGAAGGTTGGCATTAGGTGATTGGTTAGGGCACTGTAGGGTGACTACCGGGGTGGGCATCTTTGCCTAATTTGGGGTCAGGAAGCCTGCTGGTGATGATCACCGGGGCTTTTGGCAGTGGTTACAAAGGGGCTCCGTCCACTTCAGAGGGGACCTGGGTTCTGAGCTCCACTTCTGAGGCCTTGGTGCGAGGCCTTGCACCTGTGGCCTTGGGGTAGGACTCCACTCATGCTTCTTGTTTTCTTTCTGGATATTTTTTGTTTTATGCTCTTTGATTGCTTCTACGTATGTGAGGAGTTTGTAATATTTTCTACAGTGAAAGAAAAGAAGTTTTATTTCTTATTATTGAGAGATTAGACATTTTTCTCTCGACTTCACATTTAGTTCTTGGTAATGCTATATAAATTTTTAGGATTTCTATTAAATTTGAGAAAACCTTCCTCGAACTTCTGAAAATGGAAGACTAGGGACACTTCAAGTTTCCTTGTGCACCGACTCTTCATAAATACTCTGATGACCTGGGGAATTCCTTGTAGTAGCTTCTACACCAGGACAGCTCACCATTGTTTGGCTATGCACAGAAGCGACTGAGAATGATATTTCTCATTAAACCCAAATTGTATGTCACCTGGGTTCAACAACCCCTTAGCTAAGTTCCAAATTGTCTTTGGGCATTCTAATACCGTGTGGGGAGGTATAATAGCAGACGTTGGAGTAGAAAGGAACAGCGCTCTTCAGTTCAGTTCAGTTCAGTTCAGTCGCTCAGTCGTGTCCGACTCTGCAACCCCATAAATCGCAGCATGCCAGGCCTCTCTGTCCATCACCAACTCCAGGAGTTCACTCAAATTTCACGTCCATCGGTGATGCCATCCAGCCATCTCATCCTCTGTCGTCCCCTTTTCCTCCTGCCCCTAATCCCTCCCAGCATCAGAGTCTTTTCCAATGAGTCAACTCTCGGCATGAGGTGGCCAAAGTACTGGAGTTTCAGCTTTAGCATCAGTCCTTCCAATGAACACCCAGGACTGATCTCCTTCAGAATGGACTGGTTGGATCTCCTTGCAGTCCAAGGGATTCTCAAGAGTGTTCTCCAACACCACAGTTCAAAAGCATCAATTCTTCGGCGCTCACCTTTCTTCACAGTCCAACTCTCATATTCATACATCACCACAGGAAAAACCATAGCCTTGACTAGACGGACCTTTGTTGGCAAAGTAGTGTCTCTGCTTTTCAATATGCTATCTAGGTTAGTCATAAGTTTCCTTCCAAGGAGTAGGCGTCTTTTAATTTCATGGCTGCAATCACCATCTGCAGTGATTTTGGAGCCCAAAAAAATAAAGTCTGACACTGTTTCCACTGTTTCCCCATCTATTGGCCATGAAGTGATGGGACCGGATGCCATGATCTTCGTTTTCTGAATGTTGAGCTTTAAGCCAGCTTTTTCACTCTCCTCTTTCACTTTCATCAAGAGGGTTTTAGTTCCTCTTCACTTTCTGCCATAAGGGTGGTGTCATCTGCATATCTGAGGTTATTGATATTTCTCCCGGCAATCTTGATACCAGCTTGTACTTCTAGCCCAGCGTTTCTCATGATGTACTCTGCATATAAGTTAAATAAGCAGGATTGACATGACTGCAATTAAAACTTGCTACTTTTGCAAATTTTACAAAAACATGTGACTGTTTGAACACATTGCTAGGGTTCCAAAGCTCCATCTGGAGACCTCCATTTACTGCTTACTGGTCAGAGCTGGGTCCCATGGCCCTTAGCTGCAAGGGGGTCTGGAAAGGTGTTTTTAAGTAGGCACATTTCTGGGCCAGCAAACTCAGAGGGCTGTTGGTCAAGAGAGAGAGAATGAGTATTGAGTGGACAGCTAGCAGCGTCTCCTTCAGCTTCCAGGACTTTCTCTGTGCGTATAGATAGACAGATGTATTGTGTGCCTGTATTTTCTTACAAAAATGCATGCTGTTTAGAACATGCCATAATTGCTTTAAGTGATTTCACCAGTACTCAAAAACTAGTACTGGGAAATTTTTTTTTTACCTAAATTGATACATGTTGACCATCTTTTGCTACAGAACAAATTGTTATTGTTATTCAGTCACTCAGTCATGGACTGAGCATGGACTGCAGCAGGCCAGGCTTCCCTCTCCTTCGCTATCTCCTGGAGTTTGCTCAAACTCCTGTCCATTGAATCGGCAATACCATCCAACTATCTCATCCTCTGCTGCCCTTTTTTTGCCTTCAATCTTTCCCAGCATGAGGGTCTTTTCCAGTGAGTTGGCTCTTCTAATCAGGTGGCCAAAGTATTGAAGCTTCAGCATCAGCCCTTCCAATGAATATTCAGAGTTGATTTCCTTTAGGATTGACAGAGCAAATTACATTCAGCTAAATCACATGCTGCATTTTTTGGGTGTGTGTGTGTGTGTGTGTGTGTGTGTGGTTAAATATGCTCTCTCTCTCTCTCTTTTTTTTTTTTTTTTTGTAGCAGAATGTTTTTTCAGACAGCGTCTCCATGTATAACCCAGATGGGTGCTGAGTTCTGTGATGGGGAGGGTGGTTGTTGGGAACCCTTTCCCTTCTCTCCCAGCACCCCCTGAAGCATTTCTGTGGAACTCAGTATAGACAGATATGCTTTAAGACCTTTCCATCCCCAAAAGGCTCCTTTGCAGCCGAGGAACCCAGAGAGGGCCCTGGAGCTCCACACAAGCACAGGGGGTTGTGAGGTAAATAGGAAACAAGCCCTCTGGGCTCCTCTGAGATACCCAGCACCTAAGGCAGTCATTCTGGGCCCTCATACCAACGCTCTTCACCAGGGACCCTTCCTCAGGCCTTGTGATGGACACACCGGGCGATTCTGCCCACAGGCTGACCCAGTTTCCTCATCCAGTGCATGGGTGTGTGCATGCTAAGTCGCTTCAGTCGTGTCTGACTCTTTTCGATCCTACGGACTGTAGCCCACCAGGCTCTTCTGTCCATGGGATTCTCCAGGCAAGAATACTGGAGTGGGTTGCCATGCCCTCCTCCAGGGGATCTTCCCGACGCACGGCTGGAACTTGTATCTCTTATGTCTCCTGCGTTGGCAGGCGGGGCCTTTACCAGTAGTGCCACCTGGGAAGCCGTTCCCCATCCACTGGAGAGGACAGATGCCACCCACCTTAGGTGATTTCTTAGGCCTGTGAAGTTTTAGGGAAATGGTGTGATGGGGGAGGGCGGTTCCAAAGGCTGAAACACGAGTATGAGCTGTGTCCTCTCTCCTGAGAACGGAGTTGGAAGGGTGACCTGGGAAGGACAGTGGAGCAGGGAGGAGGCATGGGGCGAGCAACCCACACACTCGCCATCTCCCTTCTCCAGCGCTTAAGCCCTAGCCTTCCTCTCCTAGCCCCTGTGGAAGGACCCAGGTGTCCAACTGGCATAAGGGAGGGGGAAAGAGAAGGCCCAGGGGATCCTAAGGTACCACTGAATATCGGACTTAAGGAACCTGCTCTGACGACGGGGACAGCGGGTCAGAAGGGAAACGGGAGGAGCAGCAGACAGAGGAGGGCAGTGCTAGTGATGGCAGGTAGGATAGCCTTCTTTTGCGTATCTCACAGGACAAGGGGGATGAAGCTGCACTAGCTCTTACTTGGGAAGCTTGTGGCCCATAGTTTCCTACACAAGGGTGGAGGCCTCCCATCTCCTCTCCCCTGCCTTTCTCCCCTCCCCGCTCCGCCCCCCCCCCCCTCACCACCCTGCCCTGCCCGCCCCTCCAGCTGCTGGCTGTCCCCACAGCACAACTGAGACCTGGTTATTCCCTCCCACTGGAAACTGGCCCTTTTTTCTTCTTCCTGCCTCAAATATGAAAAAAATATATAAAGAAAGCTGAGCACTGAAGAATTGATGCTTTTGAACTGTGGTGTTGGAGAAGACTCTTGAGAGTCCCTTGGACTGCAAGGAGATCCAACCAGTCCATCCTAAAGGAAATCAGTCCTGAAAATTCATTGGAAGGACTGATGTTGAAGGTAAAACTCCAATACTTTGGCTACCTGATGCGAAGAGCTGACTCCTTGGAAAAGACCCTGACGCTGGGAAAGATTGAAGGCACGATGAGAAGGGGATGACAGAGGATGAGATGGTTGGATGGCATCTCCGACTCAATGGACATGAGTTTGAGTAAACTCTGGGAGTTGGTGATGGGCAGGGAGGCCTGACATCCTGTAGTCCATGCAGTCACAAAGAGTTGGACACCACTGAGCGACTGAACTGAGCCGAACCTCAAATACTAGATAAACCCAAATAACTTTCAACCAAAAATCAAGAAGTCGAAGATGTAACTCCCATTCATATATTTTCTGATTTTTTAAAATAATTATTTGTTTCTTTGCCCGTGCTGGGTCTTAAATTGCGGCATGTGAACTCCTAGTTGCATTATGTGGGATCTAGTTCCCTGACCGGGTATTGAACCCAGACCCCCTGCACTGGGAGCACAGAGTCTTAGCCACTGGACCACCAGGGAAATCCTTCTGATTTTTTTTTTTTTACATTTTATTTGTAAATAATTATAGACTCACAGGAAGTTGCAACAGTAGTGGAGAAGTGCCAGACACCCTGCACCCAGCATCCCCAGTGGCAACTGTAGTAAACTGTAGGTCGATGTTGGCACAATCCACAGACTTCATTCAGATTTCACCAAAAAAGTGATTTCTTTTTTAAACAAATTTTCTGAATTATTAACATAGCTATGTTACAGAAAATAGAAAAAAAGTCATTCTTGGTTCACTGTCCTATGTGGCCACTGTAAGCGTTAGTGTTCCTTTCCTTCCAGTCTTTTTGTGTACTTTTAGCATAATGGAAAGCGTCATTTATGTACCGTGTTATAACCTGACTTACAGTGTTTTAAATAAACATTTTTCTTCATAACCTAGTCGTTATCCTTGTAAATGGCCATATAATATTTCAGATGAATATGCCATATTTTTCTTCATTGCTACCCTGTTACTAGACAGATTGTTGCCGTTTTACTCTACAGTGATTTTGTAACAAACAGCTGTATTTAACAACTTCCATATTTTGGAGTCCTCCTCTAGGGACTTTCTTGGTGGCTCAGACGGTAAAGAATCTGCCTGCAATGCAGGAGACCCAGGTTCAATCCCTGGGTCTGGAAGCTCCCCTGGAGAAGGGAATGGCAACCCACTCCAGTATTCTTGCCTAGAGAATCCCATGGAGACAGAACCCTGGCAGGCTACAGTCGGTGAGATCACAAAGAGTCAGACACAACTGAGCAACTAACACTCTAGAGTTTAACACCCAAGGATATGAACATTTCAATGACTCTTGATATGCCAAATTACTTTCCAAAAGCACTGTCTCTAATTTCCATGCCACTGACATCTTAAACTGTTGCCAGAAGCAGATGGGGTAATTTCTTTAATTGTCACTCATTTAATAATTTAAGAATGATATGGTTTTTTGTGAAATTGTAGTTTTTACTTACTTGTAAAGTTGATGATTTTTTTCTTCTCTTGACTGGTGATACTTTTTATTTTGTGACTTGGCTATTCAAAATCTTTGCCCTATTATCTGTATGGTGTTTTACTTAACTGATTTATAAGAATTCTGTATCTAATGAAAATCTTAACCTTTAACCTGTTAACTGTGCTACAAGTATTTCTTCCCAGTTCATTGTTTTACCTGTTAATTTGGTTTATCATTCAAATACTTTATATATGAAAGTGTTAATTTTTTATGAAACCAAATCTGTCCATCTTTTTTTTCCCTTCTCACTTTCAAAAGTCAGTATACTCCAGAGATGTGATAAGTTACTATATTCAACTCTTTTCTTCCTCTTTTTACATGGTTTGATTTTTTTTTTAATTTATACTGCTAGATAGTATAATATGCAAGCTAAAGAGATTTTTCCTGACATTTTCTGTTTATCTGAATAATCTGTGTCGTGACCCTTCCTCACTTATTGCAAAGTCTCTTATTCCTATAGGTGAATGTATTAAATACAGTGAGTTAGAAGGTGTGGTCTGCTCTCAGCCAGATGACCTCTCCAGCCCTGTTTCCTCTTTGCTTCCACCAGATCATGACCAACACGGGGAAGGCGAGGCGGAAGGGGACGGCTGGCGTGCAGTGGGGCGGCCCGGAGCCCCTGCGCCGGCCTGTCACCCCCAGCGGCCACAGGACCGGGTACCCAGCGTAAGTCCGGGCTAAAGGAGGCAGGGATTTATTTTCCTAAGCTTTGTTTTGATGAACTGCAGTGAAAGATGTACGTATTTAAGAAGTCACAATAAAATGTTCACACTATAAAGTATTTCTCTCTTCATTATTCATCTTTGGGGGAATTCTTTGAAAGGACAGAGGTCAAGTCTCCCTCTTCCCCGCCATGATTCTCAGGGTCTCCAAGACACTTACAGCCTTTATCTAGGAGAAGCCTGGTGATGGCCAGTGTTTATTCTGAAGGAAAAGACCAGAAAGGGGCAGGATGTCTACCCAGAGAGGAGACTCAGTCTTTTCTGCAGCCCCTCACCGCAGCACCAGGCCCTTTGTTGGGAAGGAGTGTTACAGTTTAAGATGCCACCAGCCTCTTTTTCTAGAGGATTTTTTAAAAGAACTATATGCAGTTTTGGCTGCCAAGCCTTTATTCATTCTTCATAGCCTTGCTCCAACCCTATTTATATAAACAAATCTAGTCTGGTTACCCAGAGCCTCTGGTCTCCCTGGGAACCCAGGGACCAGACCCCTGTGGACTCTTGGGGAACCTAGACCAGGCAGTCCAGCTTGGGCCTCTTTGGAGGTCTGGGTGACCTCTTCACCTTTCTAGAGAGAACACTGGAGGGAAATAGGTGCACATAAAAGGGACTATGGAGAGCAGGCAAAAACCTACATTTGTTCACACAACAATTATTGGCCGTTCAGTTCAGTCGCTCAGTCGTGTCCGACTCTTTGTGACCCCGTGGACTGCACCACACCAGGCCTCCCTGTCCATCACCAACTCCCGAAGTTCACCCAAACCCATGTCCATTGAGTCAGTGACACCATCCAACCATCTCATCCTCTGTCATCCCCTTCTCCTCCTGCCCTCAATCTTTCCCAGCATCAGGGTCTTTTCAAATGAGTCAGCTCTTCACATCAGGTAGCCAAAGTATTGGAATTTCAGCTTCAGCATCAGTCCTTCCAATGAATATTCAGAACTGATTTCCTTTAGGATGGACTGGTTGGATCTCCTTGCAGTCCAAGGGGCTCTCAAGAGTCTTCTCCAACACCACAGTTCAAAAGCATCAATTCTTCGGCACTCAGCTTTCTTCACAGTCCAACTCTCACATCCATACATGACCACTGGAAAAAACCATAGCCTTGACTAGATGGACCTTTGTTGACAAAGTAATGTCTCTGCTTTTCAATATGCTGTCTAGGTTGGTCATAACTTTTCTTCCAAGGAGTAAGCGTCTTTTAATTTCATGGCTGCAATCACCATCTGCAGTGATTTTGGAGCCCCAAAAAATAAAGTCTGCCACTGTTTCCACTGTTTCCCCATCTATTGGCCATGAAGTGATGGGACTGGATGCCATGATCTTTGTTTCTGAATATTGAGCTTTAAGCCAACTTTTTCACTCTCCTCTTTCAATTATTGGCCCTAAAGTATTTCAAACGAATATAATAAATTCTGCTTCATTATCCCCTATAGCTGAGCAGTTTGCTTGTTTCCAGGTTTGCTTTATAGTCATTTGTAACAAACAACCAGGCACCGGGGCTACAGCAGCAGACAGAACGCAGAAGCACCTGCCCTGTTAGATCTGGGTGCATGAGTGCTAAGGAACGCCAGAGACCCTGCACCCAGACCTGGTGGAGTTTGACTGCCCGTCCAGGACCTGACCTGCGAATATTTCAGGGCCCATGCTGTGGACCAGTGCTGAGATCTGTTTGATTTGACTTCACAGCTAGTTACCATGTGTTTCATATTTCAGGGTTTTTATTTTTCATTATTAATGTCTAAACTAATATGCCTTTTTCTCTTTAACCTACAACCAATATGTTTTAACCTACAGCAAAGTTGAAAGAATTATTAACAATAAAGAGCTTCCAGCTGTTAGCATCCTGCAATAATTGTGCTCTCTTGCTTACTCACTCTCTTGCTCTCGTTCTGTGCATAAAATATAATTTACACACATACACATTTTTTGTTTGCTGAGTTGGAGTTGTTGAAAGCAGGTAGCACATTTTCAGCCCACATCTCCAAAGAATAAGAATATCCTTTTGTTTAACCACATGAAAGTGAAAGTCAATCAGTCGTGTCTGACTCTTGGCAACCCTATGGACTATACAGTCCATAGAATTCTCCAGGCTAGAATATTGGAATGAGTAGCCATTCCTTTCTCCAGGAGATCTTCCCAACTCACGAATCAAACCAGGGTCTCCTGCATTGCAGGTGGATTCTTTACCAGCTGACCTAGCAGGGAAGCCCATAATTTTTAACCATATAGTCACACCCTAAAAAGTTAACATTAATTTAAAAATATGAGCATATAAATATTCCCTAATTGTCCCCCAAATGTCATTTATATCTAAGAAGTTTTGTACTCGACCTTTTGATTCAGACCATAGCCAAGTATCGACTACGAGTAGACCCAGTTTATAAATATAATATCTTTTTGAATGGAAGAAGTAAGAGGAACTAATAAAATTCATCTTGTTTGAGATGGGAAAGAGGACACTGAATTATCATTAAAAAAATTTTTTTAAGTTACTAAAACCCTGGCTTTACAGAGAGGCAACAATAACTTATGCATGTTTAATCAGGAAGGAGGGCAAAGATAATCTAATAAATACAAGATCCAACCAATGGGCACAGTGAATTGGGTCAAATGTTCTACCTTATGGAGAGGAAAAAGAGGACATTCTTCCCTGCCTGGGGAGCACACATGGCATTCCCCTGACTTGTGGAAGTGTTCCCTGCAAGGAATGAGAGCCCTTCATTTTCCTGAAATTCCCCGACCAGGAGTCGAACCTGTACCCCCTGGGGTGGAGTCCTAACCACTGGACCGCCAGGGAAGTCCCTGAACCTTCTGATTCTAACGAAACCATTGCCCCATAACCAACTCCATCCGTTAGGCCAATTTAACGAACATTTATAACACTTCCGAGTGCCAATTGCCCAATTCAGTTCAGTCACTTAGTTGTGTCTGACTCTCTTCAACCCCATGGACTACAGTACACCGGCTTCCCTGTCCATCACCAACTCCCAGAGCTTACTTAAACTCATGTCCATTGAGTTGGTGATGCCATCCAACCATCTCATCCTCTGTTGTCCTCTTCTCTTCCCGCCTTCAATTTTTCCCAGCATCAGGGTCTTTTCAAATGAGTCAGTTCTTCACATCAAGTGGCCAAAATATTAAGAGTTTCAGCTTCAGCATCAGTCCTTCCAGTGAATATTCAGGACTGATTTCCTTTAGGAAAGTTGCTAGAGGTGCAAAAATAAACAATGTGGTCCCTGCCCTCAGGAGTACACAGAGCAAGCTACCTAGTAGGGAAGAGAGGCAATGCTCATAATTCAGTAAGTAGGTGATGGCAGAGCATAGGGGTTCCCCTCAGGCAGGCAGCACAAAGGTAAGATGCAGGATCTTCAGATCGCCTCTTTAAAAACATTACATGAGTCTCCGTTCCCAACCAGTGTCCTCTGATAACCTAGTGATGCCAGATGTGTAGATAAAGCAAGAATCTTAGTGACAATATGCATTACATGCATTCCAGATGCTAGTACTTTTGCAGTCAGTAATCCCATTCCTAGGGGTTTACACTGAGATAATCAGATATATACATGCACACAGCAGGAGTTACTGAAAAATCATCTAAATGCCCAAAGCAGGAGGCTGGTTAAATTATTATCCACACAAAATGTATTGAAAATAACATTTTAGAAGAATATTTAGTGCATGGGAAGAGCCTCACAAGATGCTACCAAGTGAAAAAGCAAATTATGAAATAGTGTGGATCTAACCTGCAGGCTGAGTGCCAAAGAATTGATGCTTTTGAACTGTGGTGTTGGAGAAGACTCTTGAGGGTCCCTTGGACTGCAAGGAGATCCAACCAGTCCATCCTAAAGGAGATGAGCCCTGGGATTTCTTTGGAAGGAAGGATGCTAAAGCTGAAACTCCAGTACTTTGGCCACCTCATGCGAAGAGTTGACTCACTGGAAAAGACTTTGATGCTGGGAGGGATTGGGGGCAGGAGGAGAAGGGGACGACAGAGGATGAGATGGCTGGATGGCATCACTGACTCAATGGACGTGAATCTGAGTGAACTCCGGGAGTTGGTGATGGACAGGGAGGCCTGGCGTGCTGCGATTCATGGCGTCGCAAAGAGTCGGACACGACTGAGCGACTGAACTGAACTGAACTGAACTGAACTGAACCTGCTGGCCAAATATAGCAATCCCAAGTTTTGAGTGTGGTTTTTTGTTTGTTTGTTTTTTAGGCGTATATTTGCTCTTTTAAAAGAAGATACCAAATAAAATAAGAGAAGATATCAAATGTTAATAGGAGTTGTGTCTAGGTATTGGGAGGACAGGGCAATCTGTTTTCCATGTTTTCTTGATTTCTCACGATAAATGCTGGTTTTAAAATCAAGAAAAGAAAGGTTGAAAATAACGACTACAGTCGCCCCTGTGCAATACGGGACTCTCCATCATCCTGCATATGACGGCACCTCCCGACCCCCTCCCCAAGGCCTGTCCCCAGGCTCCGTGTCTCCTGGGCTCCCTTACCTTCTGGCCCTCTGGCTACTTCCCTGGGCCATCCTCCTCTTTGAAGCCCACATGGTCTGGCGGTGACTTCCTCAAGTTAATGCTGCCACATCATGCCCATGACCTCCCAGACCCTGCTGACCACCCTCCTGGGAGCTCTGGAACTTCTGCCCCGTGGCCGCTATGTGCTGGTCCCCAGTTCTCCGCCCTCTTCCTCCTGAAACATGGTGGTGCAGGCCCCATCCTGTGTTGAGGTCCCCATCCGATCCTGCTGGTCCTCTGGTTGCCCTTACACGCTGCTGACGCCCAGATCCCACCCCAGCCCACTCTTGCCCCCAGTGTACGTGTGTCCCATCACCCCCAGATCAGTACCTCCCAGGTGAACACCCTTGTCTTCTGAGCCCCCTGCTTCAGGGAATGGAGTTAATACTCCCAGACACGGAGCCAGGATCCCACCCCAGGGTGCCCAGCCACCCCTTCCCCTGGCTCTGGCACCTCCTCTCTGCCCTCCTGAGCCAGCTCCTTCTCCCCAGCCTGGGCAGAGCCTGCAGACCATTCGGCCTGCCACAGTCCACCCTCCAGAACCATAGACACAGTGATCCTTCTAGCACATCATCATGGAATCTCATTTCTGCGTCTTCTATTTCCTTTAGTGTGTGCATGCTCAGTCGCTCCGTCATATGTGACTCTTTGTGACTCCATGGACTGTAGCCCACCAGGCTCCTGTGTCCATGGGATTTCCCAGGAAAGAATACTAGAGCAGGTAGCCATTTCCTCCTCCAGGGAATCTTCCTGACCCAGGGATTGAGTGAACCTATGGTTCCTGCATTGCCAGGCAGATTCTTTACCTCTGAACCACCTGGGAACCCCTATTTCAAGACCAAACTACTCAAACCCTGGCTGATCAGGTCCTTCTTAATTGACACTCTCCAATCTCCACCCTCAAAGTCACATGCTCCCCAGGACACTATGTTCCCTCTGGCCTGCATTTTTTGGGTGCCCTAAATCTCTCTGTAACAAAGCCGTATAAAGGTATGCTTTCTTTTTGCCTCCTCTTGCTTCATCTTACTTGTTCGTGGTGCTACCTCTGCTGGGAAATGTTCCCTCTTCAGCCCCCTGGCAAACCCCAGCCCAGAGATCAGAACCAACTGAGTCACACACACAAACACCGAAACACACATACACTGAAACACACACCAATACACACATACACTCATACATATACTACATATACGCATGTACACACACACACACATACATATACACAGGTACATACACACACATATATACTCACGCTTATACACATACACAGAAATACATACACATTCACACACACAAGCCTTTCTGCCCTGCAGGGCAGTTAGGTGTCTGCTTATCTTTGCTGCTGGAACTGACATTCAAGAACAGCTGTTTGATGGGACAGAGCAGGGACAGGCCTGCCATGGTATGTCCCCACCAAGTCCTTGCTGTGAGCAGTGGCTCGTGTCTCCTTGTAGATGGGAAGCGAGTATCGTGTTGCTGTGTGCACGCTGCAGAACCCTCCTGGGATCTGCTGTGAAGGTACCCTGCCTCTCTGATGTGCTTGCCCAGGCCACCATCTCTCACAGGCACCCAGTGCACATCTGCTGGGTGGACCAGTCTCCACCGACCCAGGTGGCAGCATTAGACACAACACACACCATTAGATAGTGTTCCAGAGAACAAGCTCTTTCCCACTCCTGTGCCTAGTAATTCTTGTTGTCAGGGCTATGACACACCCCATCTTTTCTGACTGATTTCATCCCTGCACTAATCTGCTTCATCCTTGGAGGAAAGCCTAGAAGATTGATACTTTAATTGTTTTGTTGAAATGTTATGTTCTCGTGTCACCCAAAGTCAAAAGATCCAACTCTGTGTTAGAAAAATAATAGCCATGTTTAAAATGTGTAAGCGCTCACATGAGTGAGGCAAGGGGCACTTCCTTTTTCTTAAAGACATCCAATATCTGCCAATACTAGCTTAACAAAAGGCATTCAGGTGCTTCCACTTCCTGTATTTGTTTGTGATGCTACACAGTAGTCAGCAGTCAGATATCTCCTGTCTGTATTGATTGCTACTTTTCATTTTTTCCTCCAGGCTGGACGATCATCCCAGTTCCCCTCAGATGGCCCAGCATGCCAGAAATGGCTGCCTCCCGTCCCTGCCAAACACCCACGCTCCAGTCTGCAGGGGGGGCAAACCTGCTGCTCCTGAGCCTTGCCCTTCCTTTTCATGTAAGAAAACTGGCAGCATATGGGGGGACAGCTCCAGAACTGGGGGCAGCTCTGGGACTGGGGGCAGCTCTGGGCCTGGTGATGCCTAGGATCTTGTGAAACTGCAGCAGTTCCAAACCCTGGAAGGCCTCAGCCTCACACCTGCTCTTGAAAAGCCCTCTGATCTCAACCATTGCCCCATGTCACAGAGGTTCTCAGGCATGGGACACCACAGCCAGACCTGACCATGGGCTTTTCCTCCAGACTCCCTTCTCTCAGAGCACTGTGTCCAGTACTCACCTCTGCAAGCTATTTGAGCAAGATTTCTGACTGGGAAAGCCACGTTTAAATGTGAGATTTTGAAGTAGAACTTTCGGAACAGTGTAGATCTTTGACCAAAACTCTGGTGCCCCAACTCTATTGCTGAGGTGGTCAGCTACACGGTAGAAGGCTGAACTGAGTTAGAAGTGTACGGTCAGGAGCAAAAGCTAGTGTGAGATCCCAACACATTTTAAAAAATTATTTTATTCATTTATTTTTGGCTGTGCTGGGTCTTTCTGCCCGAAAACCCTTCCACAGGTTTTTCTCTGGTTGCAGTGAGTAGAGGCTGCGCTCGGCGGCCGTGCACGGGCTTCTCGCTGGAGCGGCTTCTCTTGTTGCAGAGCACGGGCTCTGGTGCTTGCAGTTTTCAGTAGTTGCAGCACACAGGCTCAGCAGTTGCGGCTCGCCAGCTCTAGTGTGCTTAGTCGAGCAGTTGTTTCCGACTCTTTGAGACCCCAAGTAGCCTTCCAGGCTCTTCTGTCCATGAGGATTCTCCAGACAAGAATACTGGATTGGGTTGCCATGCCCTCCTCTAAGGGATCTTCTCAACCCAGGGATCGAACCCAGGTCTCCCACCGTGCAGGCAGATTCCTTATCATCTGAGCCACCAGGGCTCCAGAGCACAGGCTTAACAGTTGTGGTGCATGGGCCTAGATTCTCAGGCATCCTGTGGGATCTTCCTGGATCAGAGCTCGAACTCGTGTCTCCTGCACTGGCAGGCAGATTTACCACTGAACCACCAGGGAAGCTCCCCAGACACATTTTGAAGCTTCTAGTTGAGCTCACCAGAGACTGATGGGGAATAAAAGTATTTTTTAGATGCTAGAAAAATATATATATGCTTTGAATTATAAATGTACAAAGTTTTTTTTTTAATTTTCAAGAGGAAATTAAAAGGATATGAACAGATCAGATAAGACTCCAATTTCTCCATTCAAATAGGAAAAACAACAAGAGGAGCAGGTCAGATTCCAGTATGAGAAACATCTGTGAGCTTTTATAATCTGCTCAGAATTGGATTCAAATGCGTCTGATCCCTGATTCAGAGCAGTAGGCCTGTCACAGAGTCGGAACAAAGCCAGGCTGTTTGGTTACCCTGGAAAAGGGTCTTTTGATTACAGCAGTTTTAGAGGGTTTGGGGGTGGGGTTTTTTTTTGCCATCTTTGATCATTTGTTATTTTACATGTGTTTTGCTAGAGCTCCAAACATTAATATGCCTTCTTTAAAAGATGGTTAGCTCAGTCATTTACCTAGAGATTTCTGCTGCCAGGGTGGAGGTTTTAGGTGGTCTAATGATTTTTGCCAATTTGACCTAATGCTGTTGAGTTAAAAATGATTTCAAATTCTATAGGACTGGTCTTCCCAGGTGGTGCAGAGGTAAAGAACCCGCCTGCCAATGCAGGAGACTCAGGAGATGCAGGTTCAATCCCTGGGTCAGGAAGACGCCCTGGAATAGGAAATAATCGCTCCAGTACTCTTGCCTGGAAAATCCCATGAACAGAGGAGCCTGGCAGGCTACAGTCCATGGGGTCTCAAAGAGTTGGGCACGACTGAACACAGCACCACTGTTCCAAAGAGTTGCATTTAGGTTAACTTATTTATCAGTAACATCCTTTTTTTACCCAAATTGCCACCAAGGTGACCCTCTGTCTTGCACTGATTCTAAGTGTGGCCTTATCTTTTAGGAAGATTTGGCATGGTATTACCTGTAGGGTAGAGTCATTGGAGGTTGTCAGGGGTGAAGGAAGCTGAGTGGTGGCTGATGCTGCTGGTGATGTAGATGTTATTGTTATTTTCAAGAATAATTGCTTTGGACCCTGGCAAATTCTGGTTCCTTGCATGAAAACAGTGGGCATCCACCAGGGCACTCATCCCTCAGATCACCAGCCCTTCCCAGTGCTCTCCCTGGGGAGGCAGCAGCTACTCACCAGCCCTTCTAGATGGGCCAGCTGGAGCCATGCTGCTGCTGCACCCAGGAGCCTGCTCTGAGCACTGAGGCCATACTTTTCAGGTCCCATCCTCCACCAACTCTCATTCACTCAGGCCTGGCTGGGAGCCCATCTGCTGCCCTCCTGCCTCAGTGGACTCCCCTACACTGACCCCCAGTCCATCCTCACTCCCCCTGACAGATACCAGGCATATTAATCACTTCCCCCACTCCCAGAGGCTTCCCAGGTATCGCTAGTGGTAAAGAACTTGCCTGCCAATGCAGGAGACCCAGGTTCAATCCCTGGGTCAGGAAGATCCCCTGGAGTAGGAAATGGCAACCCACTCCAGTATTCTTGCCTGGAAAATTCCACGGGCAGAGGAGCCTGGTGGGCTGCAGTCCATGGGGTCGCAAAGAATCGGACACAACTGAGCGCACACCCACCCCCATGCCTTCTCGCTTCCTCAAGCCAGCACCCTTACTTAGTTCTCCTTCAAAATCCTTTTATAGGACAAAAGTTCTCCCCGTGAAGAAGCCAAGGGTCCAGCTTATTGGCTTTCCCAGGGCCATTTATTTATTTAAAAATTCTTTTAACTTTTTATTTTGTACTGGGATAGGCTCCCCAGGTGGCACAGTGGTAAAGAATCAGCCTGCCAGTGCAGGAGACACAGGAGATGCAGGTTCCATCCCTGAGTCAGGAAGATCCCCTGGAGGAGGAAATGGCAACCCACTCCAGTATTCTCGCCTGGAAAATCCCATGGACAAGGGGAGCCTGGTGGGCTACAGCCCATGAAGTCACAGAGAGCTTAGCAAGTATGCACACATAGCCAATTGACGATGCTGTGATAGTTTCAGGAAAACGGCGAGTGACTCAGCCATATGCATACATGTGTCCATTCTCCCCCCGACTCCCCTCCCATCCAGGCTGCCACACAACACTGAGCAGAGTCCCATGTGCTGTGCAATAAGTAGGTCCTTGTTGGTTATCCATTTTAGTTATATCAGTGCATACATGACCATCCCAAACTCCCTAACTACCCCTTCCCCCTGATCCTTCCCCGCTCCTGGGGTCATTTAATGAGCGCGGATTCCATTTGTGGTGTAGATTTCTATTCTTCCTTCCTTGCCCAGCACAACCACCCCAGGCCCTCGCCTCCTCTGTGGACCAGTGTGAACTTTCCATCCGATCTGGCCACCGCCTTCTCTTCCTCTTTTCACTCAGCCTCCTTGAGGGGGCAGGTGCAGACCGGCTTCAGCCAACATGCTCAAATGCTGTGTTGAGGCTAGTTCTGAGGCCGTATCTGGGCTCGGCCAACCAAGCACCACGGTCGAGGGAAGAAGAGAACAGCAGCGTGTGGCAGGAGCCTCCTGATCCTCGCTGTCCCATTTTGTTCCTTCCCCAGTGAGAGCTGATCTGACTTCCTCTTGACCCTTCTGCCCATCCAGTCCTGCTCCTCCAGCCCTTTCTCCCTGGTCTCTGCACCTGCTCACCTTGTCCCCTCAGCCCATTCTGGCCTCGCCAGGCCACCAAACCCCCAACAGGTCCCCTCACACATGACCTTCACCCCTGCTGGGAATTAATGCCCCACCCAAGACCCGCAGGGTCCCAGCACCCCGGCCCAAACGTCGGGTTTTTTCATGATGCCCACTTCATGGCTGTGCATTGCCTCAGCACTAAGGCAGGACTCGGAATGAGGAGGCCGTGGGATCCTTACATGGCTCCATCGGTTCTATGAGGGGCCAGAGAATACATTATTTTTAAGCAAAGGACTCAGCCCCACAGAGCCAAAAGGAAATAGCTCCCAAGAAAAAAAAAAAAAAGAAAAGCCAAGAATGTGATTTAGAATCTTGTATGATTTTGGCCTGAGGAAAGTTATTCTCATTTCCTTCCCCATCCACCAAGGCTGGGATATCAAAATCGCACGTCCTGTCAGTGGACCCTGAGGGAAAATGCCAGCCCTGTTTGAAATGGATGAAGAGGTAGAGAAACAGTGGTTTGTCCCAGGAAGCTTCAGGTGCACGCACATGGCTGCCCTCCTCCTCCCAGCTCCCAGCTCTTTCAGTTGAGATACATTTTGAGGGAGTGGATGGCGTCGGGGGCCATAGGAGTTGCTCTGAAAGTCTGCAGTGTGGCCTAAGCAGAGGGAGCAGGGGAGGCGGGAAGGGTGGCTGAACCAAGAAGACCTGAGAAGGTCTCCCAAGAGCCCAGCTCAGTTCTTCCTCCCTCCTGCCAGGGGGCTTTGGCACCTGTCCCCTACCGCCACCCACCCGGGAAAGCTCATGATCCTGGAGAGCTGCCTACCCCTGGGCGCCGTCTTGGAACACCATTGACTCTCAGGGGGTTCTCCATGTGCGGCCCAGCTCTTACGTGTGGTTCCACTCAACCATTATTCTATACACCCAAGTGTGGTCTCCTAAGCGTTATTATAAGCCCAGTCAGCAGAGAGCACAGACAAGCAGGCCTGTTATCCACTGAAGAGCAGCTCAGAGAAGGCTGAAATCCTAGTTCCAGTCACAGTTCTGGGTGGAGACTGTCCAGTGAGTGAGTGAGTGAAAGTCGCTCAGTCGTGTCCGACTCTTTGCAGCCCCATGGACTGTACAGTCCATGGCATTCTTCAGGCCAGGATACTGGAGTGGGTAGCCTTTCCCTTCTACAGGGGATCTTCCCAACCCAGGGATCGAACCAGGGTCTCCTGCGTTGCAGATGGATTCTTTACTAACTGAGCTATCAGAGAAGCCCAGAGACTGTCCAGTGTGGACTGTAAATAAAGCCACCCATGGGTTCCGTACCAGAAACAGAGTCCTTGTTTGGGTCAAAAGAGAGTTATCTGGAAGTCAAAGCTGTGCCCCCGTGCCCTGGGTTTGAGGAAACCTGCAGGGAGGATTCTTTTTATTTTTAAATCCAAGTATGGTTGATTTAAAATGCTGTGTTAATTTCTACTCTTACAGCAAAGTGATTCGGTTACACATGTATATGCATTCTTCCTTCCTATTCTTTTCCATTATGGTTTCTCGCAGGATCTTGAATATAGTTCCCTATGCTGTATAGTAGGACCTTGGTGTTTACCCATCCTATGTATAACAGCTTACATCTGCTAATCCCAAGTCCCAGTCCACCCCTCCCTGATCCCTCCCCCACTTGTCAACCGCAAGTCTGTAGTCTATGTCTAGGAGCCTGTCTCTGTTTCATAGAACAGTTCATTTCTGTCCTATTTTAGATTCCACATGTCGAATGATATCATATGGTGTTTCTTTTTCTGACTTACTTCACTCTGTGTGATAGGCCCTAGGTCCATGCGCATCTCTGCAAATGGCCCGATTTCGTCCCTTTCTGTGGCCGAGTAGCATCCGTTGCATGCGTATGCCACATCTTTACCCATTCATCTGTCGGTGGACACTGAGGCTGTTTCTGTGTCTTGGCTATTGCAGATGATGTTTCTACGAACAAAGCGGTGAATGTATCTTTTTGAGTTACAGTTTTGTCTGGATATATGCCCGGGAGTGGGGTTGCTGAATCATCTGGCAACTCTATTTTTAGCTTTTTGAGGAACCTCCATGCTGTTTTCCATTGTGGTTGCACCAATTTGCATTCCCACCAACAGTGTCGGAGGGTTCCCTTTTCTCCACACTCTCTCCAGCATCTGTCATTCGTAGACTTTTTGATGATGGCCATTCTGACCAGCGTGAGGTAATATCACGCTGTAGTTTTGATTTGCATTTCTCTAATAATTGGTGATGTTGAGCTTTTCATGTGCCTGTTAGAGAAATGTCTGTTTAGGTAGGGAAGATTATTTAAGATAAAACTGAGAGCATTGCAAAGGTGCTGGAGAGATTCTTTTTTCTTTTTTTAATGAGCTGAAAGGAGCCTGGGTTAAGGGGGCAGTGAATTCAGACTGTCACAGTGTTGCTGTGACAGTGATGTGAACCCCTTTGAGCTGGAGAAGGAGGGGTGCATGTCATTTGAAGTACAGAACAGGCCTGTCCCCAGACCCTTGGGAGGGACCCTCAGCAGTGTCATCAGGGTCTCCTCCCATCGTTCCCTGTGATCTGGGGGTGACCCAGGCGGCCTGGTCCTTGCTGGGTGGTATTAGGGAGGTTCTGCCCTTGTGGGAGAGCAGGGATTCAGGCCTGAAGGATCCAGGGGCAGCTCAGAGAGCCCCACCTCTGGGGCTGCCAGATTTGGCAAATAAAAACACAGGACAACCAGCTAAAGTTGAATTTCAAACAGACATGAATAGTTTTCCAGTGTGCCTCTGGGCCACTGTGCATCAGTGCCAAGCAGGGGGCCCAGGAGACAATTTCAGGTTTTGTTGGCTTTTCCCAAGAGGTGGGGGCGGGGGTGGGGAGGGGGCAGGCCACAGGGCCAAGGGTCCGACCTTCCCTGCGTGTGTGTGTTCCAACCAGAGCATGCCCACTGCACCCTCAGGTTACAAGTACCCGAAGTGGTCGTCTTGAAAGGTCCCAACCTGCACAAGTAAACAAGTCCCCATCCATAGGCGCCGGGGAGCTGTGAGGGACTGGCCCCCAGGCTGTGTGCTTTTCTTAGCTCCAGGGCCCAGCCCAGTAAAGAGCATCTTCAAAGAGCTTCCAGAGCAGAGGTCAACTGAGCTCTCTCTCCTGACTCCTCCCAGCCACCACCGACGCCAAGCTGGGAGAGTGGTCGCCAGCAGGACGTCAGGGAGAGCCTCGTCTGCCCCCAGCAGGGGCCCCAAGCCAGCCTCGAGATGGGCCCCGGACCCCGGAAAGTGGAGACACCACCAGGTAGGGGTGGAGCAGTGTCCCGGGAGGGCTCTTCTGAGGCCCAACCTCTGACGGTGGAGGCAAAGGAGCCTTCCGCTGAGGCCTCAAGTGCGGTTCTGAGACCCTCAGGGGAGTGTGGTCAGCTTGCCCGACAACCTCAGAGCCCAAGGGGAGGGACCTGCCCTCCTGAGAATCACCAGTCGTCAGGCCGGAAGGAGAGAAAAAGTTACAAACACACCCAAGGGACTCGTTTTAAGAACTGCTGGGTAAAGACTTTTGGGAGGGTGAGTGAAGAGAAGTAATTTGAGGTCAGTGGCCTCTCTTAGCAGTTCGCTTTTGGAGAGGGGGCTGCAGAGGGGAGAAAGGTGAGGCCTGAAGTCAGTAAAAGGGTTTGGCTCAGATGTCAGCTTCCTGAAACAGAAACTGGACCCCCAGGAAGAAAAAAAAAAAGATGTTTTCTGTTCCTCTGTGTCAAATGAGCACAAACCGGCAATCAATGGGTGAGGAGGGATTCTTTAGAATCTCGAAAGGACTTTTTTTTTTTTTTTTAATGATCTCACAGGCCCCTTCTTTCAGATCTGAGGGAACCTACTTGGGGGAGGGGCCTGGCCCTGGACTCAGACCCAACCTGTCTTCTGACTGCCGCCCACCGCTTCCTCCGGCCTGGCCCCACAGCGCCCTGCAGGCTGAGTTTCAAGACAGAGGAGCCTCGCTCCTGCACTAAAACACTGCTCTATAGAGTCATGCTGAGCATCATGACGACACCCTTGGAGTCTCTGAGTAGAGGAATTTTGCATGGTGACCGGTCAGGCCATCCGTGCCCCACTTTCCCCATAGAACAGGGAGGGACGTCCGTTATTGTGTCTGCAGTGAGCAGGCCCCCGCCTCCGCTGTGGTCACAGCTGACTTGCAGCTCCTCCAGCAGCGGGCCCTTGCGGAGCTGGGTGAGGCTGTGGGAGGCCTGCATTCTAGGCCCCTTGAGGCCTGAAACCACCCACCCCCCTGCAGATGTGGCCCCCATCACAGTGCAGGAGATTCCAAGAAACCAGCCCACCGGTCCTCCCCTGTGGGGACCTTCCTGCCTTCTTGCAATCTCCCACTGATGGAAACGCCACAGAAACAGAGATTCCTGCCGAGTTCTAGAAGCTGCTGGACACCTTGGAGGGGTCAGGGCCCCCCGAGGACAGGCAGAAGGCCCAGCAGTGCCATACCCACTGGCGAGAAAGTCAGGGAGAGGCGGGGCGGGGAGACTCTCAGAGCCTACACCTCTGTGAGCACGCAGCTACCTTGCACCTTCCTTTCCTGCTTCAAGGGCAGAAGGGTGGCAGGGCTGTGTAGGGATGAGCCACAAGGACCTTGGGATCTGGTTGGGGAGGGGGCAGTCCTGGGTGTGTCTACAGGGCAGAGGGTGTCAAAGATGGTGAGCCGGAGTTCTGCTGTGTGGTCACGTGCTCCATGACTGTCTCCCACGGTCCTCAAACACAGGGGCCATGGGTAGGGTGTTTGTCCCCCATGTTCCTGGCACAGAGCAGGAGCTTGAAATACACATTGGATGAATCCCTAGGAGAAAAGAAGAGAGCATAGCTCTCTGTCTGACTTGACAGCTCCACTCTCTCAGTCTGTAAAGGAGGGCACCCCCCCGGCCCCAGAAGTTGAGTTGGCTGGGTTGTGCCCTTGCTTGTGGGGAGAAGGAAGGCCCTGGAGCCCTGGATGTGGGTCGTTGGTAGACAAAATGATAGCCCGCATTGCCTAGCCCTGATTTTGAGGTGGCATAAAGATAATTGCAGCTCCAGTGGCTTCCAGCAACTGGTCTTGCTGTGAAATTGGCTTCTTGGAAGCCAGGAGTGAAAAGGTTCAGACTCCACCAGCGCACAGCCTCCCCACAGCCCACGTCTTCCTTCTCCTTTTTCTCTCCGCCTCTTACAGTCCTTAGCTTTGAATAAATGTTAACCAGACTATGAAAATGCATTTTCAAAGAAAACAAGCATTTATCCCAAGGAGAACCAAGGCACTTTCCCTGGGAAATCTGTCAGTCCCGACCTGGAGGGGCTGACCCCCGACCTTGGAATGTACAGGGTTGGTTTCCAGCTGTCACCTCCGGGAAGGTGAGGGGCCAGGCTGCCCAGACGTCACGTGGCCTTGCCCGCCCACTGGCCGCCCGCCATCTGCTGGGGCCCTGCTTTGCACGGCGTTGGCATGCACACGGAGATGCCGAGGAACCCAGCCAGAACAGGAGGGTGTTTGTCTGGACATTCCCTCCGTGTGGCCAAGGGCAGGTGAGGGAGTAGGCTCCTCCAGTCAGAGCTCTCACTGCCCCGCAGACGTCCACCAGTGCCAGCCTGAGATGGGAAGCAAACTGTCAAAATTCTGTCCAGCCACAAGTATTGTGGCTGTTAAAAAAATAAGGAAGAATGAGATTTTACGTATGTCTGTGGTTGTTTAGTGGTTAAGTTGTGTCCGACTGTTTGCAACCCCAGGGGCTGTAACCCTCCAGGTTCCTCTGTCCATGGCATTTTCCAGGCAAGAAACTGGAGCAGGTTGCCATTTCCTTCTCCAGGGGATTTTCCCAACCTGGGTATCAAACTCGAATCTCCTGCATTGCAGTCACATTCTTGACCACTGACCCACCAGGGAAGCCCTTACATATACATCCCATATATGCTTTTCCCTCCTCACATTTGTTCCCAAAGGATATATGACAGTATTGAGCTAAAAGAAACTACAGAACCAAGAGGTCAGGGAAATTGGGGTAGCCTGAGTATT
The DNA here is from genome assembly GCF_016772045.2 of Ovis aries. NCBI lineage: Eukaryota > Metazoa > Chordata > Mammalia > Artiodactyla > Bovidae > Ovis > Ovis aries. The sequence continues at coordinate 233,136,761 of NC_056055.1, forward strand.
TATACAGACATGTGTGCACCTTCACCAAATATCCGTGCGTGAAGTTTGCCTTCATCCAGCATGCTCCCTCCCCAGCCGCCACACTCTCCCCAGCCCCCATTCTCCTCCCTGGATTTTGTTGCAGTCCAGATGAAATTCCACAGCAATGACCAAATTAGGAACCAGTTAGGAACTTTGATGAGCAGAGTCCACTTAGGCAAGCCCTGAGCGCTTTGATTCATATCTTAATACAGACAGTATCTCCCTCCGAAGAAATGAAGGGACACGGGGATGTTCTGCCGTGGGAATCTCAGCTCTGGGATTATGACTCAACAGCATTCCAAACACAAGTAAAGATTAAATATCTCCAGAACCTTTTTATTGTGACTCCCTTCCAACACAATGTTCCTATTGACAAGCAGAGATCATAGAAGCCAGCCAGGCTTCTCTGATACATAACTGCCTACCTTGCAGGGCACCTCCCAATTTACCAATATATCTATCGACCTTCACCTTTTTCTAGGACCCAGCACCGTGTGTTCCTGCAGCCAGTCACATCTTCCTGAGTCGGAGGCGACTGCTATCCATGTGCGCTTCCCATGTGCTCTTTCTGCTCTGCCCTAATCTGGCTGCATCCCCGGCCAGACCATCGCCATTTCCTGGCTCCGGCTCCTGGCTGCCTAGACTAATAAGCTCACACCATTCAGGGGCTTGAGGGGGCTGGGGGGCCTCTCAGGGGCCAAGCTGACCCTTCCCGACAGCCACCCCTCCCTGCCTCCCACAGTGTCCTCTCCAGGGGGCCCTAAACTCACCACCCCCCAGAGTTCAGCGGCAGTGACCAGCACCCTCAGTCAACACAGCCGCCTCCTGCAGCCGCCCAGGTGGGGACCCCATGGAGGGGAGGGGTCTGCCAAGCTGAAGGGGTGGTTCCCTGGTGTCTGCCAAGGGCCACTTTCCCCAGTGCCAGAGGGAGGTGCCAGCCAGAGGGAGGCTGTGTCTGAGATGTTCTTTCAAAGCAACAACATGACCCCAGTCAAACAAAGGTCATGTCCCAGGGCCAAGAGGAGGCCCGCTCTTAGGTCTATTAGTCAGGATTCTCCAGAGAAACAGAGCCAACAGGAAGTGTGTGTGGAAAGAAATTTAATTAAGGAATCAGCTCACGTGGCTGTAGAGGCAAGTCCAGAACCCAAGAGCCAGTGGATGGGGCACACTCGCTTTCTGGAGGGCAGTCTGCTTTACTCAGCGTCCACGCTGTGGAATGTCTGCCTTGTCCAGAGACACCTGCACAGAAATATGCAGACGATGTTTGATCAGATACCTGGGCCCCTCAGCCCCACGACACTGCCACGTAAAATTAACCTGCGTGTAGGCTTTTCACATGCATCACCATGTGGCTCTCCAAAAGGATGGGGCCCTCTCCTGGGTGCCCTGGGTGGGGAGGTTAGTAGATCCCCAGCCCTGCTGCCCTGACTGTTCTCTCCCTTCACTTCTTTTCTTCATTGCCTTATGTATTTATTCAGCCGTGCTACGTCCTCGTTGCAGCACGTGGGATCTTTTATTGCAGTGCACGCTTCTCCATTCGTGGCCCACTGGCTTAGCTGCCCTGCAACATGTGGAATCTTCCTGGACCAGGGATCGAACCCGTGTTCCCTGCATTGGCAGGCAAATTCTTAACCACTGGACCTCCCAGGAAAATCCCCTCCCTTCACTTCTTGCCAACTCACCTCAGCTATCCCTGAGACTCGACAGCTTGACCTTGCTACCCATTGGCTCTAAGGCCCTGCGGGGTAAAGTGGGCCAAGCCGTCCTAAATCTGCACAGCTAGCTCCTCCAAATCTGGCCCCCTTGTGTGAGGGGACATCCCCAGCTAACCCAAGGCTGACTCTCTGCCATTACCACTGCCAGGAACAGCCCCAGGGCTCACCTGAGGAGTTTCTACCAGAGTCTCTCAATTGTTCCTTCTTAAAGTTGGCTTAAAGCTCAACATTCAGAAATTAAGATCATGGCATCCAGTCCCATCACTTCATGGCCGATAGATGGGGAAACAGTGGAAACAGTGGCTGATTTTATTTTTCTGGGCTCCAAAATCACTGCAGATGGTGATTGCAGCCATGAAATTAAAAGACGCTTACTCCTTGGAAGAAAAGTTATGACCAAACTAGACAGCATATTGAAAAGCAGAGACATTACTTTGTCAACCAAGGTCCGTCTAGTCAAGGCCATGGTTTTTCCAGTGGTCATGTATGGATGTGAGAGCTGGACTATAAATAAAGCTGAGCGCCAAAGAATTGATGCTTTTGAACTGCAGTGTTGGAGAAGACTCTTGAGAGTCCCTTGGACTGCAAGGAGATCCAACCAGTCCATCCTAAAGGAAATCAGTCCTGAATATTCATTGGAAGGACTGATGCTGAAGCTGAAACTCCAATACTTTGGCCACCTGATGCGAAGAACTGACTCATTTGAAAAGACCCTGATGCTGGGAAAGATTGAGGGCAGGAGGAGAAGGGGACGACAGAGGATGAGATGGTTGGATGGCGTCACTGACTCAATGGACATGGGTTTGGGGGAACTTCGGGAGTTTGTGATGGACAGGGAGGCCTGGCGTGCTGCAGTGCATGGGGTCGCAAAGAGCTGGACATGACTGAGTGACTGAACTGAACTGAAAGTGTAATGGGGCTGCATTTTAAAACAATCAAGATTTTATGTTATGTATATTTTACCACCATAGGAATGACAACAAATATCAATATTAGGGAGTTCCCTGGAGGTCTAGTGGTTAGGATTCTGGGCTTTCACTGCTGTAGTCTGGATTCAGTTCCTGGAGAGAGAACTAAGATCCTGCAAGCCATGCAGCACAGACAAAAACAAACAAATAAAAGAATATATATCTCAAAATTAGAAAAGCTGCATTGTGTGTGTCAGACAAATGTCAGCAACGCGTGCCTGTTTTCACACACTTGCAGTCAGATTTACGTGCTGCTCGGTATCACTCCCTTGGGCTTCCCTTGTGGCTCAGCTGGTAAAGAATCCTACAGTTCAGGAGACCTGGGTTCAATCCCTGGGGTGGGAAGATCCCCTGGAGAAGGGAAAGGCTGCCCACTCCAGTATTCTGGCCTGGAGAACCATGGTCACAGAGTCGGACACAACTGAGCCACTTTCACTTTCACTTTCTGCATCGCTCCACGGGCTTCCAAGGCGGCTGCATGGTAAAGAATCCGCCTGCCAAGGCCGAAGATGTGGGTTAGATCCCTGGGTCGGGAAGATCCCATGGAGGAAGAAACAGCAACCCACTCCAGTGTTCTTGCCTGGTATATTCCATGGACAGAGGAGCCTGGTGGACTGCGTTCCATGGGTTCACAAAGAGACAGGACTTAGCAACTGAGCACGCTGTGTTGCTCTGGGATTTTTGGTGTGTGTGTTTGTGTTTACTTTGTTTTTAATTTATTTTTAATTGCAGGATAATTGCTTTACATTGGTATGTTAGTCTCTGCTGTACAATAGTGTGAATCAGCTCTAAGTATACATGTGTCCCCTCCCGCTTGAACCTCCCTCCCACCACCCCATCTCACCCCTTGTCACAGAGCACCAAGTTGAGCTCCCTGTGTTATACAGCAGCTTTTTTCCTCTATTCTGAGCCTCTCTACACTCTCTCTCATGTGCCTGAGTAGCCCCCACAGTTATTTGAGATGATTGCATACTCTTTCATGTGATCAGTATACGCTAACTTTTTAGATTTCTTTCATTCACTGATAATGCACATGGGTGTGTGCTCAGGGTCGGGAAGATCCCCTGGAGGAAGAATGGCAACCCACTCTAGTATTCTTGCTTGGAGAATCCCATGGACAGAGGAGCCTGGCAGGCTACAGTCCATGGGGTTGCAAAGAGTCAGACACAACTGAAGCAGCTTAGCACATGTGTGCTCAGAACTGTGCTGGACAGTGGATATCAAAGTGGACTAGACCAAATTGCTGCTCTGAGGCAGTTCACCTGGAAGGACAATGTTATACATGACATGAAAATAAATTTGCTTTTTAAAGAAAAAAAAAAAAAAAGTTAAAAAATGGTAAGAGGGCTAAATCTCTTCTATCCTTTTCAACCAGGTATGAAAGATTTCTTGTCTAAAGTACAGGCAGTTTTTTACGTGTCTTTTCCTAAATTTGAATTTGGGGACTTTTCAAATATTTAAGTTTTATTTTCCTGAGTATTAAAGTAATAGATTCTCAATGTAAAAAAAAAAAAAAAAAAAAGGGAAGCATAATGAAATGAATCAACAAATTATGCAGTTGCCTCCCGAGTCTCACTCCCCAGAGCCATCGTCCCCGTTCATGGGGCGCTTTACCACAGCTGGGCCCAGGGATATCATCTGAACCTTCAGAGCTGTGCTACAGAAGCCATTTCACAGGTGGGGAAACTGAGGCTCCCGAGATGTCAGCAGATTGCTCACTCTCCCTCACCCGCTAGAAAGCAACAGAGCAAGACTGAGTCCAGGCCATTCCAGGGCCCTCACCCTCCTCCCTGCCACCAGATCCTTCACTTGCCCCAGTCCTCAGTTTCAGCCCCCAGCATGGTATACACACACACACACACACACACACACACACACACTGCCCACTAGGAGCCCTGCAGCCAGTCAGCATCTCTCTGTCCTGGGGGTGCAGGGGGAGAGCCCCCCCTTACTAGCCAAGCTCACAGTGTCTGCTGCGCACTCACACTTGCAGCCTGCAGACCGAGATACCCACCTACTGAAGGAAGGTCAGACTAGGAGCCCCTGCTGCCTGCCGGGAGCTGAGGCGGCGCTTACATCAGCTCAGTCAGTGGTGACCACAGCCCTGGGTGACAGCCCCTGGGACTCCAGTCTTCAGAGTTAGGTGTCAGAAAAACGGGCACATAGCAAAGTTCCCAGCAGTTGAGCAAACTCTGGGAGATGGTGGAGGACAGAGGAGCCTGGTGTGCTACCATCCATGGGGTCACAGAGTCCGACACGACTGAGCAACAGAACAATAGCAACAGAAGTCGAGATGGGAATAAAAGTTGAGCCTGTTTATACCTCAGTGACAGCCAGGGAGCTAAGGGCTGGGTGGGGAATCACGTCTCCAGCCCCAGCTGCAGTGGCTGCGGGCGCTGGTAGGAAGGAGGGAACAGGCTCTAAGATGTGGCCTCTTGTCTCTGTGAAGCCGACCCACTGGGCTGGGGTCCTGAGGGCGTCTGGAGAATGGCTGTCTATAAGATCCCACCAGGTTCACTGCCTGCTTGTTATGTGTATAAATTTGGGAAACTTGACCAACTTGAAGCCTCAGTTTTGACATCTGAAAAGTAAGGTAGTGATGCTTGCTTCGCAGGGTTGTTTGGGGGCTCAATGTCATCTTCTCACTGTGGCCTTCCCTGGTCACCCCATCTAAAGTCAGCTTCCAATTGATGCTGTAATAAACTTCCAATTGCACAAATTTAGTCACTAAATAAGCACGAATTTATTATTTTCCAGTTCTGTAGGTTAGAAGTCCCACATGGGTCTTCATGGGCTGGAATCAAGATGTCCACAGGACAGGTTACACCCTGGAAGTCTAGGGAAGAATCTCTTTTCTCTTCCTTCTGGCTTCAAGAAGCCTCCTGCCCTCCTGGGCTTGTGGCCCCTTCCTGCGGGTGTATGCAAAGTCGCTTCAGTTGTGTCTGACTCTGTGACCCTATGGACTGCAGACCACCAGGCTCCTTTGTCTAATGGGACTCTCCAGGCAAGAATAATGGAGTGGGTTGCCATGCCCTCCTCCAGGGGATCTTCCCAAACCAGGGATCAAACCAGCGTCTTTTACGGCTCCTGTATTGGCAGGCGGGTTCTTGACCACTAGCACCACCTGAAAAGCCCTGTGGCCCCTTCCTCCATCCTCAAAGCCAGTGGCATTACATCTGTGTCTTTTTTCCCACAGCTGAGCCTATTTCGCTTTCTTCCTCTGCCTCTCTCCCCATCTTAAGGATGCTTGTGATAACAGATATCCCAGTAATCTAGGATAACCCCACACCTGCAGCCTTGATTTCTTGTTGTCATGTAGGGTTCTAGGGACTGGGACACGGAACTAACTGGAGCCAGACACACCTTTCCTGGCCACTGGGTCCAACACTGTAATACTCTCAGGTTCCCTATTCTGCTCCCTTGCTTCATCTCCTCTCTCATCATCTCCCTCCTCCCCCAAAGTGTGAGCTCCACGGGCAGGGATTTATGCTTCCAGGTGCCCTGCTCTACCCCACTCCACCCCCCGGTGCCCAAGATGGTGCCTGCCTGGCATCTCTTACAGCCAGAAAGGGGAGTCCTTCCTTCCTCCTCCTGTGACTTTAGGTTGGATGTTTTGTTTTAGGGGATTCACATCAAGCTTTGCCTGCAAGCCCCAGGCCCCCCGCACCCCAGAGATGCTGGAGATGAACCCACCCAAGGTCAAGGCGTCGGCTCTGGGCCCTCAGTTCTCCTCGTGTGGCCCCCAGCAGGCCGGCCGGCCCAGCTCCATGACGCCTTCCACAAGGAGTCTGCAGAGTAAGTCACCCTGCACGGGAGGGCACTGGGCTTCCCCTTCTGATTCGTGCTCCTTCCGCGCCCACCAGACCAAGGGGAAAGGCCCACCTTCCCTCCCCACAAGACCAGGGCTCTAGCTGCCCGCTTCCTCTGCCCCAGGGACCAGTTCTTCACTCATCTTTCTGTTTAAGAAATTGCCCTTGGCCTCAGCGGGTCATGGGCTTCCCTGGTGGCTCAGCTGGTAAACAATCCGCCTACAATGCAGGAGACCTGGGTTCGATCCCTGGTTGGGAAGATTCCCCTGGAGAAGGGAAAGGCTACCCACTCCAGTATTCTGGCCTGGAGAACTCCATGGACGGTATCACTTCAGCGGCTCACGCACAAGCTGGGGGAGTGAGACCCTTCCAGACAGTCGCTTGGGGATAAGATCCCCCTGCCTGGAGGCTTACGGGTCAGCCTGAAACCAGAATCGACCGTCTGGTGGGAAAAAGAAGCAGGTACTTCCTCACAGGCTGGGTGGAGAGGCCTCCCCCGAGGGCCTGAGGGTGGGGTGGGTCCTGGGGAACCCGCTGTGTCCCTGGGGCCACCCTCCCACTCTTTTACTCCTGATAAAGACCACTTCGCTGTCGCCTCCCAGTCAGCCAGTTGACACCCCCGCCCCTTCCACTCCCCAACCCAAGCCTGGAACTTTCTAATAGGGCTTTACTAAAAATAAGGGCAGGCAAAACCGAACAAAAGGACGTCAAGCGGCAGAAAATCAGTCACACTCAGGATGTGTGAGTCCTGTGACCTGGCCGCCCCCTCCTTCCTGACAGGGCCCTGGGCGCTCTGGCCAACTAGGAGCACTGGGCTGGGACCGTGGTCCGTGGGCCGAGTCTGGGCAGCCCGTGGTGGGTGGGCAGGCCTCCCTCTGCTCTCACCACCTCTCTGCTGAGAAACTCACAGCGGAGCCCCGGCCCCATCTCCCCACCACAGTGCTTCTGCACACGAGCCCAGAGGAAACGCCAGCAAGTACAGGGAGAGAGCAGCCAGGAGCGAGCCAGGCCGGCTTCCCCGGGGCCCTGCCTGGCCGCCAGGCTGGACGCCCCCACTGAAGTAACCACAGTAGCAGCGCCCAGGAGCAGGCAGGCTGCCCGGCTGGCTGGCTGCACAGGGTGGGGAGCAGCACATACCCACCCCCTCGGCCTCCACAAACACAGGAGCTGCTGGCAGCGAGGCTCACCGAGTTCCCACACCGAACTTCCTGTCAGGAAAGTGTGTGGCCACCCCAGTGAGTCAGGCCCCCCTGGCCGCAGAGCAGGTGACCCAGGAGGAAGGCGCTCTGCATTCGGTTTGCACAGCGCCCGTTGAAAGGAGGGCTTGTGCAGGGACAGAGGGGGTCTCTGTGCCCAAGCCCTCCCTGGCACTGGCAGCTTGCCTGGCTTTTCTTCTCCAGGCAGCCCATCTTCCAGAAAGTGAGGATGGGTTCTTCCCCGAGGTCACCATCCCTTTGCCCAGTGACCAGCCTGCTTCCTGCTCTCGGCCAGCTGGCAGCTGCAGATGACAGAAGTGATGCGACGGTTGTCATCACGCCACCAGGTGACTTGAGGAGCTGAGGAGGACAGCCCTCCAGGCGTCTGGGAGCAGGTCCACTGTAGCCCCTGCCCCAGGGTCCTGCCACTGCCCTTCCTGCCCACCCTCCCCGCCGGCACCCAGCTTGGGGCTGGGGGCAGCAGGGCACAGCAGAGCCAAAGCCGGGAGCTCATCCATCTCGGGGAGCCAGCCTCAGCCAGAGGCAGGCCATCGACCTTGGAGGAAACCGGTCCTCTTCACCCAAACCAAGTATGAGGAAACAGAAGAGGGTTAGAATAAAGGAAAGTCCTTCTCAAATCGGCTGCCTGAGCGGCAGACTTGGTATTTTCTTCCTCTTAAAACCTGGTAAGAATATGGGGTGTTCCCCTCTGTGGCTGGAATACAGCTGTTCCAAAGCAGCCCTGTGCTTCTGCACACGTGTTCTAAGGGCTCAGAGCATTGGCCAGTTTAAAGCCATTTCCCTCCCTCCGTCCATTAAGACCACAAGCACAAACTGTGCCCTCAGCAGGGTGACTAGTCCCCGCTGGGGGAGGCCCTTTGCTCCCTCCTTGCCAAGGGTGACATCAGGACCACATCCTTGTGTTGGGACCCATGTGAGGAAAGCAGGAGAGACTCCATCTTGAAGCCTGTCACCCATCTTAAAGACAGGATGTGAGCTGGGCCTGAACCCTGCCCAGGAATGAGGAAACGGTCGCTAGTGAAAACCAGGTCTCCTGGAGACTTCCCTCCCTACAGATGGCAAACAGAGATTGTAGTTGAAGTCAGGCTGCCCCTGTTAGATTAACCTTGGAGACATCCCCCCTTGATGTATAATCATTGTCCCCCCTCCTTTAACCTTAATTGTTTGTTCTCCTAGCATCTACTTGTTGTAAAACTCAATCATATGCAACAGAGAGGTTGCTAACACATAACCCGTCATGTAGTGGGGGGTATAAAACCTGGCCTCTCAGAGACATCAGGGTCCTTGTTGGGAACCGATTCCCCCTTGGACATGCTGGCGTACTAAACTATACTCCACTGTCTTAAGTGTCCTCCAGGGTGTGTTTTGCAACTCTGTATTCCAAAGCACTGGGACAGAGAAAGAACATTCACCTGCAGAGTCAGCACTGTTACCCAAGCCTGTAGCAGAGTCTGACCTCGCCTAAAACAAAAATACTAAAATAAAATGATGAGTATTGAGATGGCACTTGTGACTGTGTCTCTGTGTGAGTTTGTGTGTGTGTGTGTGTGTGTGTGTATGTGTGCTGTCCCCCAGGCAGTCCATCTGCCCTGGCCAGGCCCACTGGGAGTCATCTTGGTGGTCCCCCTGGATGTAAATAAAGGACAACGTAGCATTTTTCAGTATCCTTCCAACTCCTGAGGAGAGCAGGCAGAAGAGGCAAGCAGAAGGACGCTGGAGCAGGTGAGAGGCCCGGTTAGCCCTGTGATGACCGTAGATGCATCCTGAGCTGGGCCCTGCGTTAATTTCACAAGTTCTTGGCAGTGGAGCCAGGGTGGGCACAGTAGAACGCTGTGGTCACGTGACTAGCCCGTCTTGATCCTCTGGAAATATGTGAGTTTTTCTCTGTTCTGGGGGGAAGAAGGCTGGGCAGAACACTGCCCTCCAGCCCTTCCAAACTCCTGGCTTGACCTCTGGAGGGATAAAGAGAAAACGCAAATGCTTCTCTCGGTGTTGTGGATAATGGACCAGCAGGAGAAGCGGAGACTGGGTCCCTGAAATGGAAGCGCTCCTGGAGAAACCCTGAGAAGGCAGAGAGTGTTTGCAGATGAACAACAGAGGAGCATCATGGGAAGATCTCTCCCTTTCTCCCAGCAAATCCACTCCCTTCGGATTCCTCACATGCCGCCGACTGACACAGCCTGGCCCTGCCATGATGAGAGAGCAGCCCCGTCTCCAGAATCCAGAGGGAGTGGGTGACTTGTCCATTACCGCCCACAGTCTGCCCAAAGCCAGGGTGACTTCTGTTTCTCCCTCAGGCCCACAGATGAGCTCGAGTCTGATTTGGAGATGTCTGGCCACTTCAGGTAAAAAAAAAGTGGACAGACTACACTGAGGTCACCAGGTGCTGTCTGGATGGTTCTCTGGGGAGTAAATATGGCCTCTGGGAGAGCCCTCTTGCAGACACACACTTCTGCATCCCAGAGCTGATGGTGCAAAAGAGACTTTAGAAAATACCAACTAGCATAAATATTCCAGCTATGGGTGGGCCTAATGGGGAGCCGGATACAACCACAGTCTAAGGTGGGGGAGGGGTGAGAATCAAATACACAAATAAACTGAAATGTTTTCACAGGTCATCTGGAGACCAAATCCTACAGCTCCTAGGCTTTGCCCATGACACCTACCCAGGGAGGCCATGGAGAGGAGTCTGTGGAACTTTTAAGAAATGGGGACCTTTAGGAAGAGCCCTTCTTTCCCTGGAGGCTGACCCCAGCTCTCTGGTTACCTGCCCCTCTGATTTCTCCTGAGTAGGACTTGATCTTCATTCACAAAAGGATGTAAACATCCAGCAACAGCCTAAATGATGACCCTTGGTGAGAATGTAATAATCAGGTAGAGATTTGAGATCCAGTCAGATAAAAGGGCTCACTCAGTACATTGGAAAGGACTTGGCCCAAATCCAAGGAGCTTGAAAAAAAAAAGCACAAATAAATAAGATTAACACAAAAAATCCATGACAAAGTCTCAAACTTTAAATATGAACAGGATCTGAGCCTGTGCTTCTGTGACCCTACCCTGCTTGCAGAACCTTGATCTAGCACCTATTCCAATAAAGCTTTATTTACAAAAATAGGCGGCCAGCCCATGAGCCATAGTTTGCTGAACTGCATGAAAAAGTTATTGAGTCTCAGGGCACCCCTTCCATTTCGTGTGCAAGGTGAAGCAGCACTGGCCTCACCCAGGATCTGGGATGGGGGGAATCCTCCAGGGCTTCCCAGGGTGCTCGTGGCATAGCCTTGTGACCGAGGCACCGGACCTGCCTGTCTGACCATCTTCAGCTCGCCAGAGACTAAAGGAGCAATGCAGTCCACCTTTGCACGAAAAAGCTACCCCAAAACTTCATGGCTTAAAACAACAATTTATAGGACTTCCCTGGGCTTCCCAGGTGGCACAAATGGTCAAGACCCCACCTGCCAATGCAGGAGACATAAGAAATGCAGGTTCAGTTCCTGGGTAGGGAAGATCCCCTGGAGGAGGGCATGGCAACCCACTCCAGTATTTGTCTCTGGAGAATCACATGGACAGAGGAGCCTGGTGGTCCATAATGTTGCAGAGTCAGACATGACTAAAGCGACGCACTGGTGGTGCAGTGGCTAAGACTCCGAGCTCTCAATGCTCAGGTTCAACCCTTGGTCAAGGAACTAGATCCCACATGTGGCAGCTAAAGATCCTGCATGCCACAACGAAGATCTAAGACCTGGCGCAGCCAAATAAATAAATATTTTAAAAATTTGTGAGTGTCGCAGTTATGTGGATCAGTGATGGGGCTGGGACCAGATGGACAGCTCTCTCAGGCTCCGCTGGACCTAGGTGCACATCTGTGATCAGAGGGCAGTCGAGGGCCTCACTCAGGTCTGGCAGTTGGCTGTGGGCTGGATCCTGGGTTCACCCTCTGGCAAATTAGTTCAGGCTCATTCACCTGGTGTTCTCAGGACATCTGCAGTGAGAGAGATCAAGCCCGCATGCTGTGCAGGTTTCTACCTGCATCACATTTGCTGCTCTCCTGTTGGCAAATGCAGGTCTCACAGCCAAGGCCTAGTCTCTGCAGAGGGACTAAAAGGAAACAAAGAAAAACCTGATAGGACTGCAACAGTCTGCCCCAGAGAGGGTGTTCAGAACTTACACATCTCAGAATCGAATCTTCCCGCATGAATTTTCCACCGGGGCATAACCTCTCCATTTTAATTCAGTTCAACGTATCCTGGGGGACTGTTCTGCACTGGGTTGTGGGGGGGGTGTGATTATGTTAAATTAGCATCGGTTAGCTTGAACCCTGGTGAAGGGAAAGTGCAATGGAGACAGTCCGGGGGAGGCACATGGCTCTCTTGGGAGTGGAGGGTCCCAGGAGGCGGGGGAGACTGTGTCACAAGGCCCTTGGGGAAGCCCTATTGGAAACTTACTCTTAGCTCCAACCTGCAGGCTGCACTGGGCCATGCACTGGTGAGGAGGCTGGGATCAGTTCAAGGACCCTACAGCCTCCCTTACCCACACAGAGCACATGCCGCCGCAACATCCTAGAGAAGCTTGGTTAAACTTGAAGCAGGAGACAAAGTTCCACTGGCCAGCGAGTTGCCATCCATCTTCTAGGAAGAATCCCTGGACTCTGCGGATAGCCAGGGTTCAGGGCAGGCATCAGTGCCAGTTTGAAGCCATGGGCAGATTTCCAGGAGGCTGTGGAATTTGGAGAAAGTCAGGTCTAGAGACACCTACCCAGAGTCGTAAATTAAGGTGTCTGTTGAAGCCTGGGAGTGGATAGAATCTCAGAGGAGAAGACTGGAGAAATAAGGAACCTGGGGAAGAACCAGGGGTGAGAGAAGGAAGAGGGCCTGCTGCAGGAGACAGTCTCCGGGGAGGAGGCGCCCTGGGAACACGTGCCCTAGAACCGGCGGAGGAAAGCAGTGCATGGCTGGTGGTCACCATGGTCCGAGCCGGAGGAGGGTGGGGCTGCCTGAGGATACATTCCAGAGAGCAGTCCTGGGCCAGAGGTCAGCCTGGCCCGGGAAGAACTGAGGTGACCAGTTGGATGCTAGGGGCGTTGAGGTCAGGTGTTGGCTGGAGAAGGACAAGGCCATGGCATGACCTTTCAGAGGGGCAACTGGAGCCAAGGCCACTGAGCAGTGGATTTAAGTTGCTAGGAGCAGGATGTCCACCAGGCCCTGAGCCAGGTCCACCTGGATGGGAGGCAGTGGTATTCTGGAGCCAGCTCACACCTGCTCGCTACATTTTCAGGAGTTCCCTGAGCTGGTGTTGAAGACAGCCATTTCCAAAGCTCAACTTTTACAAACTTAAAATTAGGGATTTCCCTGACAGTCCTGTGGTCAAGACTTCATCTTCCAATGCAGGAGGTACAGGCTTGATCCCTGGTCAAGAAGCTAAGATCCCACATGCCTCAAGGGCAAAAAACAAAACAGAAGCAATATTGTAACAAAGTCAATAAAGACTTTAAAAATGGTCCACATCAAAAAAATCATTTTAAAAAATTAAGTCAGCCAGTTCAGTTCAGTCACTCAGTCATGTCCGACTCTTTGCAACCTCATGGACTGGAGCACACCAGGCTTCCCTGTTCAGCACCATCTCCCAGAGCTTACTCAAACTCATGTCCATTGAGTCGGTGATGCCATCCAACCATCTCATCCTCTGTCGTCCCCTTCTCCTCCTGCCTTTGATCTTTCCCAGCATCAGGGGATTTTCCATTGAGTCAGTTCTTCGCGTCAGGTGGCCAAATGGAGCTTCAGCTTCAGCATCAGTCCTGCCAATGAATATTCAGGACTGATTTCCATTAGGATTCACTGGTTTGATCTCCTTGAAGTCCAAGGGATTCTCAAGAGTCTTCCCCAACACCACAGTTCAAAAGCATCAATTCTTTGGTGCTAAGCTTTCTTTATAGTCCAATGCTCACATCCATACATGACTACTGGAAAATCCATAGCTTTGACTAGACAGACCTTTGTAGGCAAAGTAATATCTATGTTTTTAATATGCTTTCTAGGTTGATCATAGCCTTTCTTCCAAGGAGCAAATGTCTTTTAATTTCATGGCTGCGGTCACCATCTGCAGTGATTTTGGAGCTCAAGAAAATAAAGTCTGTCACTGTTTTTATTGTTTCCCCATCTACTTGCTATGAAGTGATGGGACCTGATGCCATGACCTTCATTTCTTGATTGTTGAGTTTTAAGCCAGTTTTTTCACTCTCCTCTTTCACTTTCATCAGGAGGCTTTTTAGTTCCTCTTTGCTTTCTGCCATAAGGATGGTGTTATCCGCATATCGAGGTTACTGATATTTCTCCCAGCAATCTTGATTCCAGCTGGAATCAAATCCCTTATGATTATACAGTAGAAGTGACAAATAGATTCAAGGGATTAGATCTGATAGAGTGCCTGAAGAACTCAGGACAGAGATTCCTGGCGTTGTACAGGAGGCAGTGATCAAGACCATCCCCAAGAAAAAGAAATGCAAAAAGGCAAAATGATTGTCTGAGGAGGCCTTACAAATACCTGTAAAAAGAAGAGAAGCTAAAGGCAAAGGAGAAAAGGAAAGATAGAACCATCTGAATGCAGAATTCCAAACAATAGCAAGGAGAGATAAGAAAGCCTTCCTCAGTGATCAGTGAAAAGATACAGAGGAAAACATTAGAATAGGAAAGACTAGAGATCTCGTCAAGAAAATTAGAGATACCAAGGGAACATTTCATGCAAAGATGGGCACAATAAAGGACAGAAATGGTCTGGACCTAACAGAAGCAGAAGATATTAAGAAGAGGTGGCAAGAATACAGAGAACTGTACAAAAAAGATCTTCATGACCCAGATAACCACAATGGCGGGATCACTCACCTAGAGCCAGACATCCTGGAATGCGAAGTCAAGTGAGCCTTAGGAACTGTCACTATGAACAAAGCTATTGGAATTCCAGTTGAGCTATTTCAAATCCTGGAAGATGATGCTGTGAAAGTGCTGCACTCGGTATGCCAGCAAATTTGGAAAACTCAGCAGTGTCCACAGTTTCTTTCCCAGAGAAAGGCAATGCCAAAGAATGTTCAAACTACTGCACAATTGCACTCATCTCACACACTAGCAAAGTAATGCTCAAAATTCTCCAAGCTAGGCTTCAGCAGTATTTGAGCTGAGAACTTCCAAATGGTCAAGTTGGATTTAGAAAAGGCAGAGGAACCAGAGATCAAATTGCCAACATCCACTGGATCATACAAAAAGCAAGAGAGTTCCAAAAAAACATCTACTCCTGCTTTATTGACTACACCAAAGCCTTTGACTGTGTGGATCACAGCAAACTGTGGAAAATTCTTAAAGAGATGGGAATACCAGACCATCTGACTACCTCCTGAGAAATCTGTATACAGGTCAAGAAGCAAGTTAGAACTGGACATGGAACAACAGATTGGTTCCAAGTTGGGAAAGAAGTACATCAAGGCTGTATATTGTCACCCTGTTTATTTAACTTCTATCCAGAGTACATCATGGGAAATGCCGGCCTGGATGAAGCATAAGCTGGAATCAAGATTGCTGGGAGAAAAAAATGAAATAATTTCTGTTAAAAATAAAAGTAATAAATGCTCAAATCTCATCCCTTTCTAGTTTTACCATTTACCATTGTCTGCATCCTGGAGGGTTCTTACACTGTGTTGTATTAACATCCGTATGGGGGGAGATAGGGCTTCCCTCACAGCACAGATGGTGAAGGATCTGCCTGCACTGCAGAAGACCAGGGTTCAGTCGTGGGCTGGGAAGATGCCCTGGAGAAGGAAATGGCTACCCACTCCAGTATTCTTGCCTGGAAAATTCCATGGACATTGGAGCCTGGCAGGCTATAATCCATGGGGTCACAAAAGAGTTGGATGTGACTGAGCGACTCACACTTTCACTTTCACTTCTCAAACCTGGGCACCCCGCCCTCCCCACCCCCAGAGCAGCCTGAAGCAGAAGGTTGGGTGGATCAGGGACAAGGTGGAAGGAGCAGGGCAGTGTGTGTCCCCTGGCATGGCACACCCTAAAGATGGCAAGTGAAGGGGACAGGTGATGGTTACATCACTTCACAACCAGGCCTTTGCCCTGCCGGAGCCTTCCGTGTGAGTCATGCGCCAACTGAGGGTGATGTCCAGTGGCCCCGGGTACCCTTGGACCCCTCCCTCTTGGCACACTGCTGCTGCTCGCCCTTCAGCAATCTCTGTGCCACCTAGAAACACACGCACCGTGTGTGCTCAAGGGCGTGACGCTGCTCCTGCCCACCCGTCATCGCGGCGGGCCACCCTCCCAAGGAGCCAGGAAGCCTTCCCTAGCTACACTCCTAGGACTTTGTGATCTGGTTCTTCAACGCCCAGCAGATAAGTGTGGATGCCCTGCTCACACCAGCAGCACTCAGGCCAGGTTGACCTCAGGCAACAGCATCTTCAAGAGAGAAGCCAGGCAGAGGGACTCAGTGACTTGTAAGTCCAGAGGGGCAGAGTCTGGGTGTCCTGGAGACTGGTTGCACTGGGAGAAGACAGGCATAGAGCCTGGTTAAATTGTCTGAGTGAAAGATAGGAAGAGCAGGAGCAAAAGTGGCCAGGCCATGAGCTGGGGAGACACGAGCCCCAGGACGAAGGCCAGCCTTCCAGGGCCCCACCTGGGAAGCAGCGTGACTAGGGGCTTGAAGCCTCCTGGAAGCCCCCGGCCCCGGGGCTTGAGGATCGATTTATAGCCTCGTGTGAGCCTCATAGCTGGACTGTCTTCTGGGGGGACCCAGTTTCTGAGCCCAAAGTCCCACAGACAAGACCCCTGGGCAGAGGGGCCCAAAGGCTGGGAGAGTGTTGGGCGTGGGCTCCCAGGCAGGGAGTCGGTGACCAGGACTCGCCCTCCACTGAGGGCATGGAAAAGACCCTGATGCTGGGAAAGATTGAAGACGGGAGGAGAAGGAGACAACAGAGCATGAGATGGTTGGATGGCATCACTGACTGAATGGACATGAGTTTGAGTAAACTCCAGGAGTTGGTGATGGACAGGGAGGCCTGGTGTGCTGCAGTCCATGGGGTCACAAAGAGTCGGACATGACTGAGTGACTGAACTGAACTGAACTAGAGGGCGTGGAGTGGAGGGAGGAGGGAAAAGTGGAAAAAAACACAAAATTCAGGCCAAAGGAAGGATTTCTGAGGTTTCAGGGACCCTGAGGGGGTGCTCATGGAAATAGGGAGGGAGGTGGGAACCTGGCTCTCACTGGACCACCTTGGAACACCAAAGAGAACAAGTCCCCCATCATCAGAAAGGGATCTGGGCTGGGCCAGGCCAGACCCTCCCCTGAGCAACCTGAGCGCCTGCACCTTGGCAACTGGACCGTTGTCCCGGTGACTACAAAGAGAGAGGAAGAATGGAGGTAGTTGCACTTCCATTGCAATGACTTAAAGGATTTGGCACTAAGAAAGGTGCAGGGAGCAGCCAGCGAAGGAGAGCCTTGACCCACAGGCTGCAGAGGTACCACCAAAGCTGGGGGGTAGGGCAGCGTCACCCAACATCCGGACACGGACGTTGTGACACTCTGCCATAACATCTGAGGGCCATCCCACCTGTGCCTGGGATTCCTTGATGATCAGAAATTGGGATACTACCATGATAGCTCAGCTGGTAAAGAATCCGCCTGCAATGCAGGAAACCCCAGTTCAATTTCTGGGTCAGGAAGATCCACTGGAGGAGGGATGGATTACCCACTCCAGTATACTTGGGCTTCCCTGGTGGCTCAGATGGTAAAGAATTTGCCTGCAATGCGGGAGACCTTGGTTCGATTCCCTAGGTCGGGAAGATCCCCTGGAGGAAGGCATGGCAACCCACTCCAGTATCCTTGCCTGGAGAATTCCAGGGACAGAGGAGCCTGGCTGGCTACAGTCCATGGGGTCCTAGAGAGTAGGACAGGACTGAGCAACTAAGCACAGCACAGCACATGGGATGCCTGAGCAGACTTCCTCCAAGTAGGATGGCATCTCCTTCCCTACCGGCAGCCACATTGTCCAAAGGGAAATCCCACTCTCCACCTTGCCCCTGCCCTCTGAAGTCATGCAGGGCAGGCGGTGGGCTGGAGCCTCAGGGGTCAGGCCCCAAGGCCCCTCTCCCTCTGGACAGCAAAGCTGAAGTGCTGGCTCCCCAGGCTGAGTCCCCTTCTGCAGGAGCAGAGAAGGAGATGCCACTGAGGAGGAGACAGAGGCATGATCCCTCGGCAGAGTCCACTTGCAGATGTCTCCAGCAACACCTTGACCTTTTCTGCTTACCTGGGCCAATAATTCACCAACAAATCCCTGCTTTGTTGATTGGTTAATGATTCTTCAGGTTGGGTGTCACTGGTGTGCATGCGCTTGCACGCTCAGCCACTCAGCCATGCTCCAGTCTTTCCTGACCCCATGGACTGCAGCCCACCAGGCTCTTCATCCATGGAATTTTCCAGGCAAGAGTACTGGAGCAGGTTGACATTTCCTTCTCCAGGAGGGTGTCTCTTCAGTTTAGTCGCTCAGTCATGTCCAACTCTTTGCGACCCCATGAATCGAAGCACCCAAGACCTCCCTGTCCATCACCAACTCCCGGAGTTCACTCAGACTCACGTCCATCGAGTCAGTGATGCCATCCAGCCATCTCATCCTCTGTCGTGCCCTTCTCCTTCTGCCCCCAACCCCTCCCAGCATCAGAGTCTTTTCCAGTGAGTCAGCTCTTCGCATGAGGTGGCCAAAATATTGGAGTTTCAGCTTTAGCATCCTTCCTTCCAAAGAAATTCCAGGGCTGATCTCCTTTAGGATGGACTGGTTGGATCTCCTTGCAGTCCAAGGGACTCTCAAGAGTCTTCTCCAACACCACAGTTCAAAAGCATCAATTCTTCGGCGCTCAGCTTTCTTCACAGTCCAACTCTCACATCCATACATGACCACTGGAAAAACCATAGCCTTGACTAGACGGACCTTTGCTGGCAATGTCTCTGCTTTTAAATATGCTATCTAGGTTGGTCATAACTTTTCTTCCAAGGAGTAAGCGTCTTAATTTCGTGGCTGCAGTCACCATCTGCAGTGATTTTGAAGCCCAAAAAAATAAAGTCTGACACTGTTTCCACTGTTTCCCCATCTATTTCCCATGAAGTGATGAGACCAGATGCCACGATCTTCGTTTTCTGAATGTTGAGCTTTAAGCCGACTTTTTCACTCTCCACTTCCACTTTCATCAAGAGGCTTTTTAGTTCCTCTTCACTTTCTGCCATAAGGGTGGTGTCATCTGCATATCTGAGGTTATTGATATTTCTCCTGGCAATCTTGATTCCAGCTTGTGTTTCTTCCAGTCCAGCGTTTCTCATGATGTACTCTGCATAGGAGTTAAATAAGCAGGGTGACAATATACAGCCTTGACATACTCCTTTTCCAATTTGGAACCAGTCTGTTGTTCCATGTCCAGTTCTAACTGTTGCTTCCTGACCTGCATACAGGTTTCTCAAGAGGCAGGTCAGGTGGTCTGGTATTCCCATCTCTCTCAGAATTTTCCACAGTTGATTGTGATCCACACAGTCAAAGGCTTTGGCATAGTCACTTAATAGCAACCAAAACAGTGACCCCACCCATTTAGATGTGGGTTGCCTTCGGGCTCTGCTGGCCACATCACTCCCAATTTTTCTTCCAAATCCACCTTCTTTTAGCAGCTGGGGAAAAGTGTCTCTAACTCAACTTGTGAATTTTTTCTTGTGCAACCACCCTCTCTCCCTCCCACCCACCCATTCACACACACACACAGACGTGCTCCCCACCTGGCCCTCAGGAAGTGTGGTCTGATGTTGCGGCTCTGCCCCTCGGCCTCAGGTCCCTTCAAGGAAATGTCATCTGATTGGGTCCCTGGTGATTCTTCAGCAACAAACACTGCCTTACAAAGTTCCAAACCACTCGCCCTTAAATTCTTGAAAGAACAACTTTCCACCTGTATGGTTTTGGCAAAATAGTGAGGACCCCCTCTGTGGGCTTCCCTGGTAGCTCAGACAGTAAATAATTTGCCTGCAATTTAGGAGACCCATGTTTGATCCATGGGTTGGGAAGATCCTCTGGAAAAGGGAATGGCTACCCACTCCAGTATTCTTGCCTGAAGAATCCCATGAACAGAGACTGGTGGGCTATACAGTCCATGGGATCACAAAGAGTCAGACATGACTGAGTGACTAACACACCCTCTGCGACAAACACAAGACCAGGAGGGGACAAGAATGGGACCGATGAGGCCAGGTATGAAAGTTGTTCAGTTGTGTCCAACTCTGCGATCCCATGGACTGTGTCCATGGAATTCTCCAGGCCAGATTACTCAAGTGGGTAGCCTTTCCCTTCTCCAGGGGATCTTCCCAACCCAGGGGTTGAACCCAGGTCTTCCGCATTGCAGGTGGATTCTTTACCAACTGAGCCACAAGGGAAGCCCTGGGGAATCAGCAAAAGGAGTTAAGGTGGGACCAAGAGGCCACTGCAAGCCAACCTCGAGGTCTTGTGAGGACTAGGCTCCCTCCACAGCCTCCATCGTGAGGGTCAGGGTTTCCGCAAGGATCCTGAGGTCACCGTAAGGCAGGAGCAGCAGCAGGTCAAGCAAACTGAACCCAAAAGTCCAAGGTCATAGTTGTAGTTAAATAACGTCTTCACAGAAACTCAGTCTGACCCAGGGATAAAATACACCACCTCCTTTTTCCTGCATGGCTCTGTGGCTAACAAAAAAGTTTTCTGCCAGAAGGTAAGGCACCCAACTGGTGCCTAGGGTGGACCAGGCAGGCAGAAAATGCCCTCACGGCTATTTCTACCCACCACACCCCCGCCACCCCAAACGGCTCTGGCCTTGCCCTCTCTCTGTGTGTCCTGGAGCTGACCTTCCAGGACTGGGGCTCCAGGCTCAGCAACCCCCACCCCCACCCCACTCACACCTGTGCTGGTCATCTTCTGCTGTTACAGCATCAGGTCCAGGGCCCACTTTTCTTTTCTCCTCTGCAGGTTTGCCAACATCCATAATCAAACATCTGTAATCGGTGGCTCCCCCACACCTGCAGTGACCCTCCCATGTGAGACATGGAGTATTTCCTGCCATATCAGCAAACAAGGACGTCACAGCCACCAGTGATTGCAGCCCTGCAATATGAGCCAGTGAGCCCTGAGAAAACCCAGGAAAGAAAAGATCTGACACCCAGCTGCCATCAAACTGCAGTCACTGCCTATGGTGAGCCCGGAGGAAACTCAGGATGTGAAAACACAGGACCCTGGCCCCGGAGAGCTGAGGTGCATGTCAAAGGAATGATTTCAGTGAGCCCAGACTCCTGCATCTTCCCAGACACAGAAAATTCCTTAACTTGGGTTATCCGATTGTCTTCAATTAACATTCATCTTTTGATCTTCCAACTCCCTGCTCTTTGTTACAAACCTTCTATATAACCTGGATCCCCTCCTTGCCTCCTCAGAGCAGTTCTCTCAAGGTTACTTGAGATGCTGCCTCCAGCCTTGAAGTCCTAAAAATTCCGACCAAATAAAACAAAACTTTCAGCTTTTAGGTTGTGGATATTTTTTAGGTCTGCTCACATTCAGGAAAGATCCTGGGTCCAATTGTCCAGAATCAGGGGTGCGGGGGGCTGGCTCTGAAAATGGTTTTATCCACTCCTGCCCTTCACCCAGCCCTCACCGGCCCACTTCCTCCCAGTCCTCCTGTCTCATCTTTCCGGGGATCCAACCAATCTCCCAGTGCCTGCTCCAGACAGATGACAGTCTGGGAGAGTGGAAGGGCACCAGAGACTCTATCCAATGATGAGAAGGCCTAAGCAGCAAGAAAGGGACCGACCATCCCTCCCTCTCTGTCCCTGGGTGCCTCTGGCTCCTTAAATTCTGGAAGTGGAAACAGTCTCCTGGGTCTAATGTCAGCCTCAAACCAAGACCAAACCAATTCAGAACTGTGGTCCCCAGACGACTGGGCCGAAATGGCTTGAGCCACAAATCCCAGAAAGGAAGCTCCCTGTCAAAGAAGAAATGATTGTCTCAGCATCTCCCCTCCCTATATTGATGGGGAGAGAAGGTCAGGGGTTGGGAGAAGGAGAATGGGAAAAGAGCTGCCACTCAGAAGTGGGGTACTCCTGAGAATGAAGCCCTGTGTCTTCTGCAGAAGTGGACCAGCTCAGCCTTCCACGCCCAGAGGCCTTGCTCTCCCACAGGGAGCCTGAGGCTATTTAGAGAGATATCTGTCCATGGAGAATACAGTGGGAATGATGTAGGAGATATGAATGATGTGGGGCTCCAGGTTAAACATTTACAAGTGGCCCCCTGTTTACATTTCTTGGGGCACAAAGAAGTGGATTTCAGACTGGATACTTATCATTTCAGTTCACTCACTTAGTCACGTCCGACTCTTTGCAACCCCATAGACTGTAGCACACCAAGCTTCCCTGTCCATCACCAACTCCCAGAGCTTGCTTAAGCTCATGTCCAGCAAGTCGGTGATGCCATCCAACCATCTCATCCTCCGTCGTCCCCTTCTCCTCCTGCCTTCAATCTTTCCCAGCATCAGGGGGTTTTCCAATGAGTCAGTTCTTTGCATCAGGTGGCCAAAGTATTGGAGTTTCAGCTTCAGCATCAATCCTTCCAATGAACATTCAGGACTGCGTTCCTTCAGGATTCACTGGTTTGATCTCCTTGCAGTCCAAGGGACTCTCAAGAATCTTCTCGAACACCACAGTTCAAAAGCATCAATTCTTTGGTGCTCAGCTTTCTTTATAGTCCAATTCTCACTTCCATACATGACCACTGGAAAAATCATAGCTTTGACCAGACGGACCTTTGTTGGCATTGTCTCTGCTTTTTAAGATGCTGTCTAGGTTGGTCATAGCTTTTCTTCCAGGAGCAAGCACCTCTTGGCTGCGTCACCACCTGCGGTGATTTTGGAGCCCAGGAAAATAAAGTCTGTCACTGTTTCCATTGTTTCTCCATCTATTTGCCATGAAGTGATGGGACCTGATGCCATGATCTTCGTTTTCTGAATGTTGAGTTTTAAGCCAGCTTTTTCACTCTCCTCTTTCACTTTCATAAAGAGGCTCTTTAGTTCCTCTTTGCTTTCTGCCATAAGGGTGTAACATTTTCTGAGGCAAGATATGTGGGCTCCAGTTAAGGCATGTACAATCAGCCTCCTGTTTGCCCTCCAAAATAAAAGTAACAACAGAAACAGGATAAATAGTCATTGTTTGTTTTTTGTAAACACCTTGAAGTAACAGTCAAGGCAATAGTCAGGGTAATAGTCACGGCAAGGACAAAGAGGAGCAAAATCCTTTTTGAGTAAAAGATTAAGGGATCTCTGCTTCCGCCTCTTTGGGGACAAGGGAGACACTACACATGCACAGAAAGGTTCCTTGTGGGTCAAAAGTCAAGAGATAACACCAAGCCCTAATGAGTCTCGCTCCTCCCAGAAGCCTTCACTTCGAGATCCATCTTGACTGAGGGGTGCGCGTGTACCCAGGAGAGGGTCTCAGGGTAGGGCAGGTGTGGATAAAGAAACCAGATAGATGGCCTGAAGGAAGACAAAAACCCGAAAGCACTGCCCTATATAAATGACTTAACCTCCTCTTTACTGTGCTCCTGCTCACAAGGTGGGATGCCCATACCCTTTCTCTCCCCAGTGCATCTCTGCTTTGCTTCTGCCTCAACTATAATAAACCAACCGTTTCTCTATGCGTTCTCCCACTTGTGCTGTGTTGTACCTGCATTTACAGCTTCTGCCTCTGTGACAAATGCATTTTTTACTGAGGGCAAAGATCCAGGGAAAAATAGCCTCTAGCCCTTGCTGGTCTGGTGGCTAGGATTCCTGGTTTTTTTCCAGGCTACCCAAGCTCAATTCCTGGGCAGAAAATTAAGATCTCACTTCGCATCACCACTCGCTGTTGCCTCGCCTGAGATCAGCAAGGGGCATTGAGCCCAGCTTCATTGGTCAAGCAGGACTGGGTGTGGGGTTTCACCTTCCCAAAGCAGCTCTAGCTGCAAGAAGGCAGGAAAGGCCAGCAGAAAGGCAGGCCTCACAGCTTCGTTTCTTCCACTGTCCAAGCCCAAGGGGGAGGCTGCACAGGTGGGCAGCTGCCTGTAGCCCAGACAACTTTGGTGCATGGCGCCATCATGTCTGTGCCCAGCCTCTCTTGGCAACACTGGATCGGAGGTCTCTCAACACCGGACAGGATCATATCAGCCTCTTATTCCTGGCTGAAGGATGCCCTTCCACAGTGCCAGGAGCAGGCTGGGGCCTCCACTGGGACAGAGGTCCAGCGCCCTGAAGTATGTATCACACCTCGTACTTGTTAACACTTCCTGGGCAGAGTCGGGCTTCCTGAGAACTTGCCCTGTGCTGGGGTTTAGGGGAAGAAAGCAAGACCAGCAGGGGGGCCATGGAGGGAGTAGGGGTGCTGGAGCTAGGAGGCTCGCCCTGGCCCAGGTGGAAGTCGGGGACCCACACCCACGATGGAAGAAGGCCCTGCGGGCCCCTGGGGAGGGGTCAGACCCCAGGAGACACAGGGCTGGGCTTCTCCTGCCTTTCTCTCCGTGGCCAACATCCCACGTGTGCTTTGGCCCCTTCCTGCCCTTCCCCACTCATCTCCATTCCTTGTTGGGCCTCCACTGGGACCCCAGCTTCCAAGAGACCTCTCTCACTCTTTTTGTCACAGCACAGACAGCCTGAGGGTCCTTGCTGGGAGCTCTGGGAGGGCAAAGAGGGCCTGGGCATCTTTCCAGTGTCCTGCAGAGTGGGTATGATATACCTGTACTTGCAGAAGTCACAGGGAAGGGCCGGCACCCTGTCTTGAGAGCTCCAAGGTGCCACTTCATCTAGGACAAGCCCTGAGCCCGCCCTTAAGGCCTCTCCCAGCTGGGGCTCAACTCTCCTCCCCACAAACCACACATCCCTTCAGGGAGCCCATGTCTAGTTGCTTCTTCTTTTTAATGGTTTTATTGAGGTATCATTAACATTCAATCAACTCGACTGTATCACGTGTACGATGTGATCAGTTCTGATGGATGTGAATATCCACGACACCATCTCCACAAGCAGCAGAGTGAAGAGATCTGTCACTCCAAAAGATTTCCTCCAGCCTCTAGTAGCCTTTTCCTTCCCCGCTTCCCATCTCTAGGCAACTGATTTTCCTGTCATTAAAAGCAAGTTTGTCTTCTCCCAACTTTTATGTATTCACTAGAATTACTTTTGTTATTGTTGTTGTTCAGCCACTCGGTCATGTCCAATTCTTTGTGACCCCAAGGACTGCAGCACACCAGGCTTCCTTGTCCTTCACTGTCTCCCAGAGTTTGCTATACAAAATTATACAGCAGGTATTCTTTCTGATCTGGCTCTGTCACTCAGCGTAACAAATCTATTCCTGTTGCGGTGTGTATCAGGAGTTTAGTCCTTTGTATTACAATACTGACTAGTGTTCCATTTTATTTTTTTAAGATTTATTTTTGGCTGTGCTGGGTCTTCCTTGCTGCCCAGGAGCTTTCATGAGTTGCGGCGCATGGGCTTTTCATAGCAGTGACTTCTCTTGTTGCAAAACACAGGCTCTAGGCGCACAGGCTTCAGTAGTTGTGGCCTCCAGGCTCTAGAGCACAGGTTCAGTAGTTGAGGCACACAGTCTTAGTTGCTCCACGGCATGTGCCATCCTCCCAGACCAGGCTTTGAACCCATGTCCCTCGCATTGTAAGGCAGGTTCTCAACTACTGAACCATAACGGAAGCCCCTAGTATTCCATTTTATAATACCACCATTGCTTTATTAGTGACTACAAATAAAGATGTCATTAGCCTTCATGTCCAAGTCTTTTATGGACATGAGTGTTGTTTCTCTTTGGTGAATACTTAGAAGTTGAATGACTGGGTCACATGGTAAGTATATGTTTAACTTATTAGAAAACCGTTGGGAAATGAAATATTTCTTGCCATATCAGTCAACAAGGATGTCACAATTGTCAGTGATTGCAGCCCTCCAATGTGAGCCGGTAAGCTCTAAGGACACTTAAGAAGGAGAAGAATACCAGTCAGCAGACTGCAGCCCTTCCCTATGGTGAGCCCCAAGTGATCTCAAGATGTGAAAAAACACAGGATCCTGGCCCAGGATAGCTGAAATGCATATGAAAAGAATGATTTCAGTGAGCCCAGACTCTTGCATTATGAGAAAAACCCCGATGCTGGGAAAGACTGAAGGCAGGAGGAGAAGGGGACGGCAGAAGATGAGATGGTTGAATGGCATCACCGACTTCAGTTTGAGCAAACTCTGGGAGATGGTGAAGGACAGGGAAGCTTAGCGTGCTGCAGTCCATGGAGGTGCAAAGGGTTGGACAAAAATGAGCAATAAAACAAGACGACTCTTGCATTTTCCCATATACAGGGAAAAGTGCCAAATTCCTTAACTTGGGATATCTGATTTTTTTTTAAGCAACAGTAACATTTTGATATTGAGACTACCTGCCCTTTGTTGCAAAACTTCTATATAAGCTGACTCCTCCCCTCGTCTCCCCAGAGCAGTTCTCTCAGGGTTACTTGAGATGCTGTTCCTGGACTCAAAGTCCTAAAAATTTCCACCAAATAAAATATAACTCTCAACTTTTAGGTTGTGACTATTGTTTAAAGTCCAGCTGTTTTCTGAAGGTGTCACACCTGTTGACATTCCCCAAACCACCAGTGGGCAAGAGTTCCAGTGGCTCCACCTACTCAAACACTTGGTCTGGTTGGACTTGGTAATTCAGACCTTCTAATACACTGTAAAAGGATCACTTCCATCATCTCAGAGTTTATCATAATTATACAATGTGGTATTACCAACTCTACTCACCATATTTTACCCCAGATCCTTAGACCTTATTTTGTTTGCTTGTTTGGTTTTTGCCACATCACGTGTCTTGCAGAATTTTAGTATCCTGACCAGGGATTGAACCTGTACCCCCAGCAGTAGAAGCTCAGAGTCCTAACCACTGGACCACCAGGGAAATCCCCTTATTCATTTTATAGCTGAAAGTGTGTCCCTTTTTATCCACCTCTCCTTATTTCCCCCACTCCTAGTCCCTGACAACCACTTTTTTTGTTTGTTTTTTTGAGTTTGACTTTTAAAAATTCCACATATGAGTGATATCATGTAGTATTCATCTTGGTCTGGCTATTTCATTTAACATAATGCATTCAAGGGGCTTCCCAGGTGGCTCAGCAGTAAAGAACCCACCTGCAATACAGGAGATGTAGAAGGCTCAGGTTTGATCTATGGGTTGGGAAGCTCCCCTGGAGAAGGAAATGGCAAGCCCCTCCAGTATTCTTGCCTAGAGAATCCCATAGACAGAGGAGCGTGGCGGGGCTACAGTCCTTGGGGTTGCAAGAGTCAGACATGACTTAGCAACTAAACAACAACAACACTCTCAAGATCCATCCACATTTTCAAAAATGCTAAGATTGCCTTCATGGCTGAATAATACTCATATATATATTCAAATGACACCATTCTTATGGCAGAAAGTGAAGAGGAACCAAAGAGCCTCTTGAAAGTGAAAGAGGAGAGTGAAAAAGCTGGCTTAAAGCTCGACATTCAAAAAACAAAGATCATGGCATCAGGTCCCATCACTTCATGGCAAATAGATGGGGAAACAATGGAAACAGAGACAGACTTTATTTTCTTGGGCTCCAAAATCACTGCAGATGGTGACTGCAGCCAAGAGGTGCTTGCTCCTGGAAGAAAAGCTATGACCAACCTAGACAGCATCTTAAAAAGCAGAGACAATGCCAACAAAGGTCCGTCTGGTCAAAGCTATGATTTTTCCAGTGGTCATGTATGGAAGTGAGAATTGGACTATAAAGAAAGCTGAGCACCAAAGAACTGATGCTTTTGAACTGTGGTGTTGGAGAAGGCTCTTGAGAGTCCGTTGGACTGCAAGGAGATTCAACCAGTCCATTGTAAAGGAAACCAGTCCTAACTAACTATTCATTGGAAGGATTGATGCTGAAGCTGAAACTCCAATACTTTGGCCACCTGATGCAAAGAACTGACTCATTTGAAAAGATGCTGGTGCTGGGAAAAATTGAAGGAAGGAGAAGGGGACAACAGAGAATATGATGGTTGAACAGCATCACCAACTCAATGGACCAACTCGAGCAAGCTCTAGGAGTTGGTGATGGATAGGGAAGCCTGGAGTGCTGCAGTCCATGGGGTCGCAAAGAGTCAAACATGACTGAGCGACTGAACTGATGTATTCAAATATATTCATATTCATATATATATATATCACATCTTCTTTATCCATTCATCCATTGGCATACATTGACAGTCACTTAGCCAAAGGGTTTCAAAGAGATATTTGCACACATGTTTATTGAAACATTACTCACAATAGCCAAGGTATTGGCTAAGTATAGATCTCCTGGAGGAGGGCATGGCAACCCACCCCAGTATTCTTGCCTGGAGAATCCCATGGACAGAGGAGCTGGGCAGGCTACAGTCCATAGGGTTACAAAGAGTCAGACACAACTGAAGTGATTCAGCAGGCACAAACACCTCTTTGATGAGCTTTCTTAACAGTTATGTGGTGATATCTCATCGTGGTGTTGATTTGCAACTCCCTGATGATTAGTAATGTTGAGTATATTTCATGTACCTGTTTACCATTTGGATGTCTTCTCTGAGAAAATGTCTATTGAGTTCCTCTGGCCATTTTAAGAACAGATTGTTTGTTTTTTTGCTACTCTTTTGAATTTTTTATATATTTTGGATATTAACCCCTTCTCAGATATATGATTTGCAAATATTTTCCTCCCATTTCGTAGGTTGCCATTTCACTTTGTTGACGGTTCATTTGCTGTGCAGAAGCTTTTTAGTTTGATGTAGTCCTGCTTGACTATTTTTGCTTTTGTTGCCTTTCCTTTGGTGTCAGATCCAAAAAGTTGCCAAGACTGATGTCGAGAAGCTTACTCTTTATGTTCTTTTTCTAGGAGTTTTATGGTTTTAGGTAATAATCCACAGAAGACTTTAATCCATTCTGAGTGTAGGATGTGGGTCCTTTCTCACTCTTTTGAATGTGGCTGTCCAGTTTTCTCAATACCATTTATTGAAAAGACTATCCTTTCCTCGTTGCATATTCTTGGCCTTGGCTCTTTTGTTGTAAATTAGTTGACTCCATATATAAGAGCTTATTTCTGGGCTCATTATTCTATTCCATTGATCTTTGTGTCTGTTTTGTGCCAATACCATACTGTTCTGATTACTGTCAGTCAGTCAGTTCAGTCGCTCAGTCGTGTCCGACTGTTTGCGAC
Source organism: Ovis aries (assembly GCF_016772045.2). Taxonomy (NCBI): domain Eukaryota; kingdom Metazoa; phylum Chordata; class Mammalia; order Artiodactyla; family Bovidae; genus Ovis; species Ovis aries. The sequence goes on from NC_056055.1 coordinate 233,165,801, forward strand.
CCCATGAATCACAGCACGCCAGGCCTCCCTGTCCATCACCAACTCCCAGGGTTCACTCAGACTCACGTCCATCGAGTCAGTGATGCCATCCAGCCATCTCATCCTCGGGTCGTCCCCTTCTCCTCCTGCCCCCACTCCCTCCCAGCATCAGAGTCTTTTCCAATAAGTCAACTCTTCGCATGAGGTGGCCAAAGTACTGGAGTTTCAGCTTCAGCATCATTCCCTCCAAAGAAATCCCAGGGCAGATCTCCTTCAGAATGGACTGGTTGGATCTCCTTGCAGTCCAAGGGACTCTCAAGAGTCTTCTCCAACACCACAGTTCAAAAGCATCAATTCTTTGGCACTCAGCTTTCTTGACAATCCAACTCTCACATCCATACATGACCACAGGAAAAACCATAGCGTTGACTAGACGGACCTTTGTTGGCAAAGTAATGTCTCCTTTTGTAATATAATTGGAAATCACAAGTGTAATTCCTCCAGCTTTGTTCATCTTTCTCAAGATTGCTTTGGTCATTTGGAGCCTTTCGTGGTCCCATACAAATTTTAGGATTTTTTTTTTCTATTTCTGTGAAAAATGCCTTTGGGATTTTGTTAGCAGAACCATGGGGAGATAGCCAGTTAAAAACTGTTTGTTGGCTATAGTCTAATGGGTGTTGGGGACAAAAACCCCTTAGGCTTTCAGGGCTACATGTTTTGGGGTCTCATCCCTCAAGTGGAAGTTGGGGCACTAGAAAGCCTTCTTTAACAGTCCAGTGGTTAAGACTCTGCATTTCCATTTCAGTGGGCACAGGTTCAATCCCTGGTCAGGGAGCTAAGATCTCTCATCCACAAACTCAATCAAAAAAAAAAAAAAGTTGAGGTACTATATGTTGGGTCCAACCCCTTTGCTTCTGAGGGAGAAGTTGGGAGTTTGAGCTTCCTCCTAGTACATGTCACTCTACAAGAGGTGGAGTGTGGCAAGAATGTGTCTCGGCATTACCTACCCTTTCACAGTAGGTCTTTCCCTATTTTCTTGATGTGTAGTTGTCACTCAACTAGTTTCTGGGTTTCTTTCAGAGAGACCTGCTCCATGTGTCAATGGAGATTTGGTGTGTGCCCAGGGAGAGCTGGGTTCAGGTGCCTCCTATTTCGCCACCTTGGACTGCAACTCCCTATGTCTAGTGACCCTGCCAAACTTCACAAGTTTTGACTAAGTCACCATAGGACATTCTCAGACAAGCCACTCATCCCTGGCTCCCTGGTGCTGGACCTCTCCCCAATGACCTCAGCCCTGCCTGGTGAAGAAGAGGCAGTCTGGGCCACCTGAGTTTCTGGAAGAACTGCCTTGGACCTTTGAAGGCTCTGAGGTCCAAGAGGGCCTGTCCCTCCCACCCTCTTTGCTGTCCCCAAGCCTATACAGTGGTGGCTTGGGTGCCCCTTCTCCTACCCACCCCTGCAGACTTTTTGGGCAACAATGAATGAGGAAAATAACAATAACAGCATCAGTCTAGAGTCTGCTCATGGGTGAGTGACAAAGACCACCAACAAAAAAGTATTGGTACCTGTAACCAAACCCAGAGAGGCAGAGGGGCACTAGCTCTCAGGCTCCATTATACCTTCCTAAAATAGAAAGAGGGTTTCCCTGGTGGCTTGGTGATAAAGAGCCAATGCAGGAGACGCAGGTTCAATCCTTGGGTTGGGAAGATCCCCTAGAAAAGGAAATGGCAAACCACTCCAGTATCCTTGTCTGGGAAAACCCATGGACAGAGGAGCCTGGCAGGCTACAGTCTATGGAGTTGCATAGTAGCTGGACATGACTTAGCGATTAAACAACAACAATACGATAGTAACAAGCGCGGCATTGGTGGCATAGTGGTGAGCATAGTTGGCTTTCTAATACTGCAGTAACAAATTTCCACAAACTCAGCAACTTGAAATTTATTCTCTCATACATCTGTAGATCAGAAGCCCAGGTTGGCTCAGCTAGTTTCTCTACTCAGAATTTTATAAGGTGAAAATCAAAGTGTTTGCCAGGTAGGTTCTTATTGGGAGGGTCTGGGAAGAATCTGCTACTAAGCTCATTCACACTGTGGTTCCTTGTTCCTTGTGGTTATAGAACTGACGTTCCCAAATCCTGTTGACTGGACACTGCCCAGAGCTCCCAAGGGCCTCTCTGGTCTCTAGGCTTCAAGTGGGTCCCTGCATTTCACAACTGGTAAAGACACGTCAAACGCCTCTCACACCTGGAGTCTGACTCTCCCTTCTGCTTCCAGTCAGAGAAGGTTCTCTGCTGTCAAGACTTTGTGATTACATTGGGCCCAGACTAACTCCCTTATTTCCAGGTCTACAGCTTTATTACATCTTCGTCCTTTTTTTTTTTTTTTTTGGCCTGTTTTCTGACACAGTAGCAGGTTCTGGGGGTTAGGACAGGGACAGCCTTGTGGGAAGGGCAACACTTTGCTGACCTCAGGGCCTCTGGATCCTGACCCTATTTCTCCGTTTGCTGTGTGCTGCTTGCTGTTGTTGCCGTTTGTGACTGGGGCACAGGATACACGTGGCACAACACTTTCCCAGTGTGTTTAGAATCACAGCCTCAAAACCCTGGTGACCAGAAAGGACAAGGGCATCCCTCTCTCAGTCCCACTCCCCAGGGCAGAGCCCTGACCACCCCAGGGACAGGCCTGCCCCGTGGACGGAGCACGCCGGTAGCGCAGGAAGGTACATACGGGCCTGACCAGCCCATACGTGGGCCGCTGGTGGAGGGCCCACCCTGAGACCAGAGGAAAGAAGTCTGTTACCAAAAGAAGGGAGGGGTGCTGGGGACAAAGCCCAGGATGACTGATTTTGTGACCACTGTTACATGGAGCCCACTCACTGACCCCGTCTCCAGGGCACCCAGCTCAGCACCTCACGATGTTCACTGCAGTTCTGTAAGGTCCGCTGTGTTATTCACTCCTCTTCACCCAGCTCTACCGTTTGCCAGCAGGCTGACTCTTCTCAGGCCTCAGTTGTTCCTTCAGTAAAATGGGAATAATAAAACCCTGTGCCTGGCCAGGCTATTTAGGGCTGCTAGGGAAACAGACGGGAAGGTATGTGTGAAGAACAGTCTTTGTCAACCTGCGGAGGCCTCTGACCAGAGCCTCGGAGGGACTCTGGGGCTCTGAGTCTTCAGCCAGAGTCTCAACGGTCCCTCTGGCTCCAGCCCCCTCAGTGTTAGCAGCAGCAAGGCCAACAGCTCCCTGGCGGGCAGTGGTGGGAGCAAGGCTGCCCAGAATGCACCTGGCCAGGCTCTAGGCCATGAAAAGGCGGCCATTCAGGGCTTGAACAGGAGCCGGGTGACGAGAGACTGGGAGCCCTGTGCTGCGAAGAGGAAGGCGGCCTCTGCCTGGCCTCCCCGTGGGGTTGAGCTGCCAGGCCGGGAGGGCAGGCCGGCTCACCGCGGAGGGGAGGCGCCTGGAGGGAAGACTAAGCTAGTGTGTTGGAGGCCGAGAGGCTGAAAGGAGGCTTGTGTGTGCCCAAGCCGGCTGCCTGGCGGCGGGGGGGATGTGAGTCACTGGTGGCCTGGGGGAGGGGGGCACCCAGCTGTCCCAGACAAGGGGGCCCAATGCCCACCCTCGTGTGAATGCGTGTCAGTGTGAATTTGGATGTGGGGGGGTGGGGGGGGGCATGCAGATCTGTCTGGGCTGCCCCAGGCTCCCCGAGGTGGACACACACCCTGTCATCCTCTGAATGTGGCCATGGTGAGACTGGCCTCATCCCTGCCAGGGTCTCCTCCAGGCAGCCAGGGCTGGCAATTCACGCTCTCCGTTATTCAGTTGATGGCATCCCTGTGCAGCCAGGAGAACAGAAGGGTCTGTCCCTGCTCTTAGTTCTCTTAGTTGCAGTGGGACAGGTGAAGTGGGGGGGGGGGGGGGGGCGGGAGTGTTGCAGACAGACAGACAGACCTGATGCCAGCCGGGAAAGGGAGCACCTTCTCCAAGGAAGGGTACCTTTGAGGTGGGTTTTGTAAGATGAGTGGAAGTTCACTCGATGCAGAGGGGAGAGTGCATTTGAGGAGAAGCAAGCTGGGGTCTTGGTGAAGGAGCAAGGAAGGCCAGGGTGGCTGAAACAGGGATGGGGGTAGATTCTTGGGATGTGAAGTGCTCCAGGAGGTACCTAGAGGCTCCTAGAGGTGGACAAAGGCTGAGGACCTGGAAAGAGATCAAAAGAGGCGGCCGCAGCAGGTACCTGCCTAGCGCTGAGCCCATTCTCAAGGGCCTGCCAGGCAGGGTTTCACTGTTGGCAAATGAGCTGGTTAGGGGAAGCCCCTGCCACCTGGACATGTGCGTGAGTAATACGTATCTGGGTGTGTGTCTGTGGGTGAGTCTAGGTGCTTATGTGCATCTCTGCAAATGTGTGTCCCTGTAGGTGCATGCATATATGTGCGCCTGTGTGTGTTCTTATGATGTGTGCATGTCTCGTGTGTGTGTGACTATGATTGTCACGTGTGTGTCTTTTGCTGAACATGCATGCTTCCATGTGAATGTGTCTGTGTACGAGCGTTGTGTGTCTCTGAGTACGTCCATGTGTGTGTCTCCGTCTGTTGCTTGGCGGCCTGCGTGGCTCTGTGTCTATCTGCTGTGAGGGCCTACCACACCCAGCCCTCAGGAGCCTGGGGTGCAGCCCAGCTGGTCTGTGTCAAGGGCAGCACCTGGGAGTGCACCTTCCATTCCTGCCCAGCCTTCAGAGGGAGCCCTGCCCCCGCCCCTGGGCCTGTTTGAATTCTGGCTTCTCTCTCTGTCTGCCCAGCTCCACCCACACATGACTGGCTCACAACCCATAAAGGCCTGGGTGGCTTCAGCTGCCTCTAGACCAGTGATGCCAAAAGCTCAGCTTCTCTGTACGCTGTTGCCAGATTAAATCTTGGAGACAGAGTTTTGGGTGAAGTAGAAAAGAGTAGCTTTATTGCTTTGCTAGGCAAAAGGGCCTGGCACGTTAGCCCACGTAGGCTAACGCCCTGAAAACCATGTGCCCCAACTTGAGGAATATGGAAGCTTTATAATAATTGTTCAAACTGATCAGTTCATGGGCTGGTGAGGCGCTAAGTAGCAGTCAACATCATCAACCTTCAGGTCCAACTGGCCTGGGGTCTACAGGTTTGTGGGCAGCGTACCATCATTAATCATTAACTTCACCCACGTGGAGGGGGTTTCAGTATCTGCAGAGTAGCTCAAAGATGCTGTTGTGTGTATCCACTGATAGAGAAACAGGACCTTGCCCCAAAGCTGCTCTACTGTTTGTTTCTTCCTGGTTGCACACCCCTTCCCTTCTTTGATTAACAACTGCTTCAACCTGTAGGTTGGAACTCAGGGAAGGTCATGGAGGCTGAATGAAGGCTGTTGATGGGGGACAGAGAAAGGCCTTATACCCAGGAGCTCCATAGGGCCCTGCATGGTATCAACACCCAAGAGGGGCCCAGGCACAGCAAAGGAGTCAGAGAGTGGCCAGCCCCCTGAGGGAGCTATACCCAGTCCCCACTGATCAACCTAGAGCTCCTTCCCCAGGAGAGAAGGACTTGTCAGGAAACGTGAGCAGACACTTGTCACCCAGCCAGCTCCCTTCTTCTTCCTTCTGGAGCCCTCCAGCTTCGGAGCTTGTTTCAGAAGGCGGCTGACAGTCCAAGGGGGTGTGAGCAGGAAGACCGGCCTGGGCAGCTCTTCCCCTGCTTGCATGAGACTAGCACCTTCCTTTAAGGGACCTACACCCTCACAGTCATTCCCACCACCACAGCAGGCGATCCGTGACCCAGGCCTGGACAACTGCAGCACTCCAACCCCTCAGATACGATCACCGGCCTGTCTAACAAGCCTGAGCTACTTTGAGGTGGGATTCTGTCACTTGCAGCCAAAGGGGCCCAGGACAATCCTTGCCTTAGTTGTGGGTCTGAGGGTGTACAGGCCCACCCTTGCCTGATGCTTTACAACCCACTGTCCCTCTCTGGTTTTCTCAGATCCCAGGCAGGGGCTGTGGCCACCTCTCCCCCACTTCTCAAGCTCATACCTCTAGTCAGATTGCTGTGGATGGAAGGACCCAGGACCAATGAGAGAAAGTTCTGGGCCTGGGCATTGTGCTGCTGGCTTATGGGGCTCATTCAGACTCAAACAGAGAGGCCTGTCCAGTTTCTTGCCAGGCACACGTGTTCACCAGAGAGCGATGGTTTCTGAGAGTCCAGTGTGAATTACCAGACCCTGCAGTGCAAGTGTGATGGCCACCCTTGCAGCGCTGGCCATGGCTGCCCCCAGGGTGTGGACTCCTGCTGGGGAGCGTGTAAATTCACACACTCACCCACATCACACTGCTGCACTGATGTGACTGTGGTCACAGCTGCTCTCCAGCCTGCAGCCTCTGCCCAGCTCTGGGTTTCATCCCCTCTCTCCCAGGTGCCCAGAGCTCCTCACACCTTGTCTGCCCAGGGGCTGACCCAGGGCACCCTCTGGTCTGGCAGAGACCCCCCCCTCCACCCCCCACATCTGAGGGCTCAACCGGCCCTGGCCCTGAGCGTCTGTCCTTAGGGGAAACCAGCAGGGGCTGGATCCCAACCCATTCTGGAGGGTTGGTGGAGGCTGATGTGAAAGAAAGTGGGGAGCAGGGTGGGGAAAGGGAACCGGGAAAGGAACAGGGAAGAGGTGGGGAGGGAAAGGGGAGTACAGTCCAAAGTGCGTGGAGAAAGAGGGGGACGGAGAAGGTGGGGGCTCTTGGGATTCTCCCAGACAGGGCTCACTGAGCCCCTCTTTCAGGGCAGAACATCAACCCAAGGGGAGCAAAGAATGGCGTGGGACAGCGGACACCTGGCCCACTTCCACCACACTTGGGACTCCAGCCCCAACCCACCCAGATACTTCCATCCCCTAGCCTCCCTCCAGGGCAACCCACAGACCCCCCTCCATCTCCCGGATCTGTTTCTGCAGCTGCCTGGTGTCCTCAGCCAGGGCGATGGGGCAGGTGACCGATCCCCTCTGTGAGCTGCCCTCTGCCTCCTCGGGGGCCTTGCTCAACCACCCCAGCCACAGCTTGAGACCATCGGCAGGAATCTGCCGGGACTCTGCCCGAAGGACCGTTGGAGTGGGCCAGACCGGGTGAGCTCCAGCTCTCCTGACAGGGACAGGCCCAGGCAGCCTCAGGGAAGCCTGTCGGACTGACAGTGAAAGCTTGACCAGGGCCTGGCCGGGTGCCCACAGCCCCCACCCCCATCCCACAGTCAGGCACTGAGTATTCAATTGTCATCCATTTCCCAGTCTGAGTTCGACCCGAGGCACAGATCAAATGAATCCGTGATGACAAACTGTTTCTCTCAATGGACCAGATTCCACTGGCAAACACTCCGCTGGCTTTGCTGGCGGGCCCTCCCATCCCCACCTCGTTGAGCCTTCCTGGGTTCTGAGGCCTTATGGATTGGGTAAATATTAACAACAATAATACTCACAGCAACCGGTCTGTCACAGTGCCACCACGAAGGAGACACTGATCAAGCTTCTCATGCGTCATCTCCGTAATTCCGTGCTGGCAGGAAACTGAGGTCTCAAGGGGATAAGCCACCTGCTCCTGGTAACAGTCAGGAAGTGCAAACCTGCATGCCCCCACTCTCCAGTCCAGTAGTAATAGTGCCTGTCGCTCAGTCGTGTCTGACTCTTTGCAACCCCACGGACTGTAACCCACCAGGCTCCTCTATCCGTGGGGTTTTCCAGGCAAGAATACTGGGAGTGGGCTGCCATTCCCTTCTCTAGAGGATCTTCCCAACCCAGGGATCGAACCCAGGGTACCTGCACTGCAGGCAGATTCTTCCCCGTCTGAGCCACAGGGAAGTCCTCAAACCCAGGTTCAAAACGTCTTCCCAGGGATCTCTGTGTCCATTCCCAACTAGGCTCCTAAAAAGCCCCCACAGCTCCTGTGAGAGACGTAAGCGCTGAGGCAGGGTGGACTGTCCTCAGCCAGGACAGCACAACCCCCCTCAAGGCCACACCTGCAGGGCAAAGCAGAAGCCCAGGCAGTGAGCTACCTGGTGCCCTGTGGGATGGGTGGCCAGGGGGACTGTGGGGGTTCCCCAAAAGCAGGCCGCCAGGCCCAGGGGGCTGGGCTGGGCTGCAGGTCAGATCTTCTTCCTGCTCTGGTACTTGAGAGAGGCTGCTATGAAGGGCGCTGGTCCCAGGGTCCTCCTCTGGAATTCAGCCTGAAGGGCCCTTCACGTTCCCTCACTGAAGCTTGCAACATCCGGAAAAAATTCTAGTGACTGTTGAGTTTCTCCTCCCCCTCCTTTCCTTAAGGCTCCGGAGCCTAAAGAAAAGACCTGCTCACCCAAGCCTCGGGGGCTCAGGCTTCCTATCTCCAGTCTCTGACTGTACTGGGGGCCTCCTGGCCTCCCTGGGGGCCTCCTAGCAGGAAGGAGCTCCCTGTCACTGCTCTCCCTGGGTGAAAGGCAAAAAAGCCTGCCTCTGGAACCAGGCAGGCCTCCTCGGTTTGCTTACTATGAGAGCTGACCGGCAGGAGTCAGGCTGCCTCCTTTGTGGAGTGGTAGTAATAATATTAATAGCCTCTAGGACTGAGTCACTCACACATGGGCCTCAAGTGTGCTTTGCATATTGCACTGCTTGATGAATCTTAGCTGTTGTTTACTGGCCTGCGAAATGCTTGTGTCACTACTACGGGCATTTTTGAGGCCCTACTATAAGTTCGGGGGCTTCCCTGACGGCTCAGATGGTAAAGAATCCGCCTGCAGCGTGGGAGATCTGGGTTCAATCCCTGGGTTGGAAAGATCCCCTGGAGGAGAGCATGGCAACCCACTCCAGTATTCTTGCCCGGAGAATCCCCATGGACAGAGGAGCCTGGTGGGCTACAGTCTGTGGGTTCGCAAAGAGTCGGACAGGACTCAGCAACTAAGCACAGCACTGTAAGCTCAGGGATGGGACTTCAACCTGGAACAAGGCTAGAACAGACCCTGGGCAACAGCAGGACCCGTAGCGGGTTTTACCTAACAGGGGGTTCTGAAAATCACCTGGGAGGAACACCCACCAACCCGGGACCGACTGGGCCAAGAACATCCCGGGCATTCTCTGTCTTCATGCAGCCCACTCCCTAGGAGTCGCTGGGTGTGGCATACACAAACAGATTAATACAGGCTTAGGGACAAAAAGGAGTTTGACGTGAAATACTAGTTGACGGATGAAAAGGCAGGCAGCGCCAGCAGACAGGCCTTTTGGCGGTTAGTGGGGGGTTCTCTGAGGTTGGAAGGGCTCCAGAGATGGAGAAGGCCATTGTCCGGGGCAAAGAGAAGGCTTCAGAGCTGCGGCGTGGGCCGCTGTCCCCGCTCGGGAAGGTCCCCATTCGGACAGCCCAGCCGCTTACTGACCTCTGCTTGGGGTTCTGCTCTCTCCGCCCCCGTCCCTGTCCTCTGCAGACCCCACTTTAGGTAGCGGGGTGCGAGGGTGGGTGGGGGCCCTGCCTGGAGGGGGTCGGGGGAGAGGGCAGAGGGAAACAGACAGGAGGAAAGGAAGCCCTGTCTGTCTCGGCCTCTCCCACCCAGAAAAAGGCCGGATGGGGCCGGAGGGAAATGGCGGGGCCCCCGCGCGCCCGGGGTATTGGAGGTGGGTGGGGTCCCGGTTCGCAAGCATCCAGAGGGGCCTGCGACACCGGGGAAACCCCCCCCCCCACGGAGGGGAGACCCCCGTCCCCGGTGGCGGGGGTGACCTTCGTGAGTTCCGATGTCCCGACTCAGCCACTCACGCTCCGGCCGAATGACCGTGGGCGGCTCCGCGCGCCGCCGGGGCTCGGGTGCCACCTCCGGAAAATGGGTTCATTACCGCCCCGCTGCGCTGCACCCCGCAGTCGCGGGGATGGAGGGCGGGGGGGGGGCGCCGAAGGGGTTAACGTACCTGGGCCGCCGCCTACCCTGCGGGCCCCTCCTCCGGCCGCGGGGAAACGGAGAGCCTCGGCGGGGGCGCGGCTGGACCTCCGCCCCTGCCCGCCCCCGCCCGCCCCTGTCCGCCCCCGCCCGCCCCTGTCCGCCCCTGTCCCTGTCCCGTTCCTCGTCCCCGCCCGCCCGCCCGCCGTCCCCGAGCCCGCGGCGCCCAGAGCTGCGATCCGCGCGCCCCGCTCCGCCGCCGCCGTGGCCCGGGCCGCCATGTCTCTGTGGTGAGTGGGGCCGTCGGGCCGGGGACCCGGGCTGCGGGCGCGGGGAGGGATGCCGCGGGTCGCGGGGGGCGCGGGCTGGCCTCCGTTTCCCGGGCGCAGCTGGGCTGGCGCGGCGATTGCTGGAGATGCCTGGCCGTGCGCGACGCCTGGGCCGGCCGGTCGGCGACTTGGGGACCAGGGTGGACTTGTGCGCTCAGCCTTCCCCGGCCGCCCCTCTGCTCTCTTACTCCGGCCACAAGGCACCCAGATCTCATTCCTGGACCCGCGGAGTTGGGGACCACTGGGTCCCGTCCCCGATTCCGAGGGCCTCCTGCGTCCTGGGCGACCCTTGCCCTCCACCCTCAACCCGCATGGCTCTCCTTCCTCTCCAGGAGCTGGGGCCTCCGGCCTGGTCACTGCTCCCCTTCTCTTCTCCTTGCACTGGGGGCTTTACCCCACACACAAACAAATGGAGTGGAAACAGCCTGGAGTGAAGGGGCATAGCCTCATGGCCCTCTTTGGGGTGACCCCCTCAGTCCAGCCCAACAAACCAGGCCAGAGCACTCCCCTGTCCTCCTCCTGGGTCTGGGTCACACCCCTACCCCAGCACCTGAGATGACCTAGCCTCCCTCCAACTCTATATAGAGGAAATCTTGGGAGCCCATGGGAAAATGTCTCTCCATTGGGCTCTGCATCACTGGCCCGGGGTGCCTGCACCTTTCATCAGCCAGTCCTGAGGCCACCCCAGGCTGGACCACCTGGTCCCTGTCTCACCACTCTGCTGCCTGTCTCTCCCATCAGCCCAAATCTCCCCTCTTGGCACCCTTCTGGCCTGGCCCTGTGAAGCCACACTTTTCTGGCCTGCCCTTTCCCTGGAGTCCCCAGCTCCTGCATCTCCCCAGAAGAAAACATGGCAGGTGGCCTGGGTCTCCCCAGACTGTGAGCTGAGGAGAGAGGGTCCCTGGGCCCAGAGACTCAGGGCCCAAGGACTCAGGACCCTGGCCCTGCGAGCGCTCCTAGAAAAGAACTGATTTCTGCTTCCTAAAGGGGCGTAGTGGGGTTAATTTGGCATGAGGGACCCTGGAGAGTGGGGGTCCAACTATGCCCCTTGCAAGGCAGCAGAGCTGGGGGGATTCAGCTCTCCAAGCGGGGCTCAGACTGGGGCTACAGGCACAATGGGCTTGCTGGGAGATGCTCGCCCCATTTTCAGGCTTGTGTCAACGGTGAGAACTGTTCTTTTTTTTGTTGGGTCAGATGGATGGGGGGTGGGAGGGGAGGGACAGGCTTCCTCAGGTTTAGTGGGAGCTTTCTCCTCAGGAGCCCCTATACTTTTTGAACCGGTGTCTTCTCTGCACCTCCCAGAAGTCTACCCCAGTGGCTCACCAGGTTTGCACAAAGCAAGCAGGGTGCCTGAGGGAGAGATGGGGAGCAGGGCAGGTCAGCCCCTTGTAGAATCACAGCATTCCCCCAACTCCAAATCCACTCTGTGCCCAGCACTGCAGGTGACATGCCAATTGCATGCTGTCCTCATTTGGGGAAAGAAAAAAATCACAGCTTGGAGAGGTTAAGAGAAATCACAAAACGTCTCCATATAGCTTGTATTTAGTAAGTGTGTGCGTGTGTTAAGTCACTTCAGTCATGTCTGACTCTTTGCGACCCTATGGACTGTGGCTCACCAGGCTCCTCTGTGCGTGAGATTCTCCAGGTAAGAATACTGGAGTGGGTTGCCATGCCCTCCTCCAGAGGATCTTCCCAACCCAGGGGTCGAACCCGCATCTCCTGTGACTCCCGTATTGGAGGCGGATTTTTTTTTACCACTGAGCCACGGGGTGGTGGAGGGAAACTTTCCGCATTCATAGCAGACCGAAATCTGAACTCCAGGAGCCTGACTCCACAGTGCCTGTACTTAAGCTCTGTGTTGTGTGGCTCCCTGGTCCTGGAGGAGGGAGGTCAGGATAGGAAAAGAAGCAAGACCCTCCTCTGGCCACTCAGGGGCCCAGGGACTTGAGTCCGTGTACAGGGGCCATCTGCCCATCTGGGACTGAAGCTCTGTACAAGGGGACTGACTCATCCTTTCTTCTCTCTTCTGAACCATCTGCTCCTCACCTCACCCTTACCCCCAGGAAGAGAACCGTCTACAAGAGCGTGTGCCTGTCCCTGGCCTTGCTCGTGGCCATAACGGTATTCCAGCGCAGTCTGACCCCCAGCCAGTTTCTGCAGGAGCCCCCGCCAGCCTCCCTCAGGCAACAGAAGGCCCAGAAACCCAGCGGACTCCTGGTGAACCCTGACAGCTTCTGGAAGAGCGCAAAGGAGGTGGTCACCCCCACTCCCGTGGTTTCACAGAGGCCCCAGGCCTGGGACGTGAACACCACTAACTGCTCGGCCAATGTGAACTTAACCCACCAACCCTGGTTCCAGGGCCTGGAGCCACACTTCCAGCAGTTTTTATTATATCGCCACTGCCGCTACTTTCCCATGCTGCTCAACCATCCGGAGAAGTGCAGCGGCGATGTGTACCTGCTAGTGGTCGTCAAGTCCATCATCGTGCAGCATGACCGCCGCGAGGCCATCCGCCAGACCTGGGGCCGCGAGCAGGAGTCGGCGGGCAGGGGCCGCGGCGCGGTGCGCACTCTCTTCCTGCTGGGCAAGGCCTCCAAGCCAGAGGAGCAGTCCCACTACCAGCAGCTGCTAGCCTACGAGGACCGCATCTACGGGGACATCCTGCAATGGGACTTCCTTGACAGCTTCTTCAACCTGACCCTCAAGGAGATCCACTTCCTCAAGTGGCTCGACATCTACTGCCCTGATGTCCGCTTTGTCTTCAAGGGTGATGACGATGTCTTCGTCAACCCCACCAACCTGCTGGAATTTCTGGCCGACCGGCGGCCCCAGGAGGATCTGTTTGTGGGTGACGTTCTGCATCACGCCCGGCCCATCCGCCGGAAGGATAGCAAATACTACATCCCCGGGATCTTGTACAACCAGAACAGTTACCCGCCCTATGCAGGTGGAGGGGGCTTCCTTATGGCCGGGGGACTGGCCCAGCGCCTGCACCACAGCTGCGATACCCTGGAGCTTTACCCCATCGACGATGTCTTCCTGGGCATGTGCCTGGAGGTGCTGGGCGTGCGGCCCATGGCCCACGAGGGCTTCAAGACTTTCGGCATCTCCAGGAATCGCAACAGCCGCATGAACAAGGAACCCTGCTTCTTCCGCTCCATGCTTGTTGTGCACAAGCTGCTGCCCACCGAGCTGCTGGCCATGTGGGAGCTGGTGCATGGCAACCTCACCTGCTCCCGCAAGCTCCAGGTGCTCTGACCCGGCCTGGGCCATCAGGATTGATGAGGAATATGTGCCCCAGAGTCCCTGCAAGTCATGAGGCTGCAGCTGCAAGGCCAGGGCACAGCCTGTGGTCCCCTGCAGGGAGGTGGAGGGGTGGGCCTTACGTGCCCCTGGGTGTGGTGGGGTGCGGGTGACCAGGACTGAGGCCTGGCCACGTTCTGAACGGCCCAGACTGGAGACTGGTTCTCTGGCAGCTCTCCTAGCCTGGGTCTGTGGTCTGGCTCCCTCTGACCAGGCAGGAGGCCCTGATGGCCTCTGAAGGAACCCTGTGCTCAGGTACCCCCGCTCGACCTACCCTCGGAGGGATCCAGGGCTTCCCTCTTGTCTTCACAGAGAAGATCCTCCGGCTTCTGTGAAATGCCTCAGTCTCCCGGCGGGCTGCTTGGGCAGCCCTTTCAGGAGAAGCTCAACCCTGTGCAGGCTCACAGGCCTCCTCCCATCAACGCCTCGGGGGCTCCTAGAGACCGAGCCTCAGAAGGCCCTCAGCAACCCCCTGCCCTCCGGCCCCTGACCTTCCTGGGGTTTGACTGCACAGTCTCTGCTCCCAAGTGGCTTTACCCCTGGCTGCGTCCAGCGCTGCTCTGTCTGGCTCCCTTCTGTCCGGAAGCCAGAGCAGCTGCTCTGACTACCTCAGTGATCTTCAGAACCTCTGGATGGGCTGCAGCCCCACCTCACCGCACGCCCCCACCCCCTGACTCCACTGACCCCAGACGCAGGGCCAGAGAGCCGTGCTCCGGTCCCAGCCGTCCCCGTGCTGCTCCGCGAGGCCTGGCTCCCCCAGTGGGAAACCAGCTGGTCTGACCCTGGAAGGATATGCCTCCATTACTGTGAAGTTTTATTTATGAAGAATTCGGAGGGAGAAGGAGCCAGGCCTCGGAGGGTCGCGGGGGGAGGTGGTGTTCTTCCCTTCCCTTATTTCAGCAAGACACTACCTGCCTCTGGCACTCTTGCCCCTTCAGCCCTGTCCCCACCCCAACACCGCCCCCCGACGCCCATCACAGCACCCCCTCCCCCAGCCTCCAGAGCCATGCCCACCTGCACACCTACTCCTCCAGGCCCTGAGCAGACCAGCATTGGCCCCTGTGAAGGGATGGCGTGGACTTGGTGCCCACCCCACTCGGGTTCAGGGGGTCCTGGGGGGTGGCTGAAGAAGATGTCACCTTGCATCAGGGTCAAGTCCCCCGGGAAAAGTGAGGGATTAACTCTTATTTTCTTAATAAAAGGGGACTGTTTCTTTTTCCCCTCCCCGGTGTGAAAGTTCCTCTCGCCATTACCATTCGAGGGCCTGTCTGAGGCCAAGGTGGCTGGAGGTTTTTTGAAGACGCAGCTTGTTCCTTGTTGTTGGCTGGTGGGTACGCAAGGACCTTCTGAAGGGCCTCTTGATCTCCAGGAGGAAAGCAGAGGCCACATGGGCCCCTGGGTGGGGGGTGGGGTGCAAGAGAGACCTGCAACTCAGAGAGCATTTTCTGGTAAGGGCCGGGCCAGAGCTGCCCCTGAGGCTGGAGTGACAGTGAGCGGGATGGGGTGGGCGCCTGCAGGGGCTGGTGGGCTTCCTGACATTCCTGCAGTCAGCCTCGAGCCTAGATCAGGTTGATGAGAAGCATTGAAACAGTGGCTCCGTGGGGTCCAGTGATAGGGGGACTGCACTGCGCAGGGAACTTTGGCCGAAACTGCTTACCTCCAGGGTGGGAGGGCAGGCACCCCCAGGAGGAGGGACACTGGGACTGCAGTGGGCAAGCCAGCAGCTCCCTGCCTGTGCTCAATGGGCCAGATGCCCTGAGAGAGTCACTTGCTTATTAATGTCCACTCCAGGCCTCTCCCCCAGATGAGTGAGAGCAAGGGCTGGGTCCTAATATAAGGCACCATCTTTAAATGTTAAGAATGTCACCACCAAGCACAGGGCCCTTCTGAGGTGGGACCTGGTGACTGCACAGGTCACCAGCTCTCTTTGTCTTTCACGCACCCTCTGAGGCTGGGGGCTGCAGACAGCAGGGTGGGGCTCTAGGGTCTTTGCCTTCCCAGAACTCAGTCCAGCCAGGGCAAGAGTCATGGAGAGACAGCCAGGAGACAGAGGTAGAAGGGCCACTGGTCCTAGCGCACAGGTGGGGGCCCAGAGACAGCATTTGTGCTCAGAAATCACCTGAAGGATGCTGAGCAGGTGCGTGCTGAAGCAGATAGCTGCTCCTCAACAGTGGGAGGATGAAGTGGGGGGGTGGGAGGAGCTGGGGTGTGAGAAGGGGATCTCAGGGCCTCCTGGGTTGCAGGGGGTGTTCAGACTTGATCCTGAGAGGCCGGGAGTGGGGCCCTGGGTACACACCCCTGCCTCTAGGTTCGCCCTGTCTCCAGCTGAGCCACAGGGACTCAGTGGAAGCAGCAAGTTTCCAGCACGGGAAAGCCCTCAGCCTCCGCCCCAGGGGGACTTCTGTCTGACCCCGTTTCAGACCTCAGAGGCCCAGGCTGAGCTTGCAGAGAGGGCTGGGAAGGGGGTGGGGCGCCAGCCTTAGCACAGCAGGAAGAAGGGTGGGGAGCCCACCTGTGAGGGGACCGGTGGAATAGGACCCCCCAGCACAGGGTGGGGAGCAGGCTTCATCACCCGGCCTGCCAGCGCACCTGCGTCTTGAAGAAGGAGTAGGCGCTTGCCTGTGGTGGAAGGGGAAGGACAGGGGACCATGCAACAGCCCAGGAGAGCAAAAAAAGTGGGACATCGGAGCTGCCGGCTGCCCGGTGTGGACAGTGTTGGAGATGAGGCTGGATGGGGTGTCCTGGTGCTCCCCACACCACAACATCTTGGCTGAAGGTGGTATTTAAGCTGGTGGCTTGGCCATTTCGGAGAGTTCCCAGGTATCCTCTATGCATACAGGAGGTATACATATCATTCTGTTTGTTTTTCTCTTAACCTGTTTCTTATTATATAGAAAAGGGTCTCCATCAAGAAACTAGAAGCTAGAGGAGGAAATTATCTTTCCTCCCCACCAAATCCTACATCTCCCTTTTGGAGCCCACTCAGTCCTTAATTGTCTGGAACCTCAAGGGCTTCCTTAGTCCCGAGTGCGTGTCCAGGAAAAGTCTGAGCCACCCTCTGCAGCTGTTGCCTCATCCCACACGGTGACACCCTGGCCCACAGGCCCCCACAGTCCTGTGGACTCTGAGGCACCGTCTTCCTGACAGAGGCTGAAGCGGGGCCCACAATTTATAGACAGAACGATTCTCTTAGTCACCCTCGCTTGCTCTTCTCCAAAGAGCAGAAGCCAGCTAGGGGCGCTGGGTCCTGAGACTCCCAGTCAGTGACACAGAGTTTGGGGGAACCCTACAAATTCACTCAGGTTCTGTCACTGGGAAGCAACTTTCCAGGGCTGCTGGTAAATTTTAGTCAGTCCTCAATCAGATCCTGGGGAACAGGTTGAGGGGAAGGGGAAGTGGGTCTCAAACACTTTCCTCCCCAAAGACCCCGAGCTTCAAAGGCAAAATGCTTCCCTCCTGCTTGCCTGCCTCCAGCCCTGCATTCCTAAGGGGTTTGCGGAAGAGGTGGCTTTGTCAGGCCACAAAAGGTCTCCTGCCAGGCAATGGGTGCTGCTTGGCCATATTTACATAACTAAAGGAGACCACTCAAAGAACTCTACCCTTAACAAAGAAAGCCTGTTCTGGGGAGACTCACTCTGTCCACCTCTGCTGAGAAGGATCTGGGAGGGAAGCTTCTGTGGAACCTCCCCTCTATAACCTTTAAAGTTATAGACAAAGACGACAGTCAAGTGAAGAAACGGAGGCTCCCCAGAGTAGGGTCCCACAGCACCTGTGTGACCGAGCACTGTCTGAGCGCAGTCTCTGCACCTAACCCCCCACCCTTTTGTCTCCCAGGAACCTCCATGTGTATTTGTGGGGTTTTGCCTGACAGTCCCTAAAGTAGAAAAATGTAGTGTCCCATGAGTGACTGGAAATTGGGTATTTGGAGTTTGAGGAAGACCAATGGGACTAGCACTATAGGAAAACTTTCCACATAGTTTAAAAAGGATGTTGTGAAGATGAGCTTTTCTGTTTAGTGGAACACTGAACATTGTTTAATACACAACCCCCAAGCTGTCTGCTTCTAGCCCAGTTCATGGTCTTGGAGCTATTCTGCACCGTTTTTAAAATCACAGAAAATAGGGGAGGGATAAATTGGGAGTTTTGGATTCATATACACATACTACTGTATATAAAACAGATAAACAACAAGCACCTGCTATATAGCACAGGGAAGTATATTCAACATCTTACAAAAATCAATAATGGGAAAGAATCTGAAAGAGAAGATTTATATTCAAAACTGAATCACTCGGCTGTACACCTGAAACTAACACAACTTTGTAAATCAACTGTACTTCAATTTTAAATTTTTCTAAAATAAATTTTTTTAAGAAATGAATTGTAAATATAATTTTAAAAAAAAAAAAACACAGAAAGGGAGAGATTCCATCAACTTCTCTCCCCACTGTGGAAAAACCAGTTTTGCCTCCGTTAGCAATTCAATTCCTTCATTCCATACAAATCTGTGCTTTCAGGCAAGTCTCCTGTGAACCAGTTATAACATCAGCTTACCCTCTTACGAATAAAAATCTTTACCTCGGGTTAATTTTTATACCTGTAGGAGTTAGGTGTTTCTTTTTTCTGAAAAGTATCTTTTACCATCTTTTATATTAAAACGAACACAGACTCATTATGGTTTAGAATACCATTTTTTGCATATATTTCTGATACCAAACTTGCATCTTGGAATAAATTTTACACCTTCCGGTGAGCCTAGAGCTCAATCCCTTCCGAAGGGGCTCAGCCCCGCTGCTCGTCTGCAAAGCCCTCACTCCCCCCCGGAGCTTTGGGGGAAAAAATTGGCCTTCAGGCCCCAACCCAGGCGGGGTACCTCCGAACCTCGGAGGTGGGCGCTAGTCTAGGGATTGCAAACCCCCGGCCAGGTGACTCCAGCCGACGCCCGGGCGGGGATTAACTGACCCTGCAGGTGATGGGTCAGGAATCAGCTCGCGCTTTGTTTTCCTCTGGTGTCGAATCTAACAAGAATGCCCGGAATTCCTGCCCTGCCCCAGGCAGGAGTGAGGGTGCTCAGCGCAATCAGGAACCCAGAGGCCATCGCTGAACCACCTAGGCTTCGGTGGGGACCATCGCGCTCTGCCGTCGGACGTGGGGGAGGCCAGGGGAGGGTGGTGGTGGAATCCACTGGACCCCAGGGACCTGGACTAGAGGTGGAGAGTGCGGCATCTCCTAGTGAGACCTACCTGTCGGCCCACGCCGCCATCGCAGCGAGGCTGAGGGCGCCGGGCGCTGGGCAAACCCCTCTGCGCCGGCTCCGTAGCGGCGGCCCCCGGCAGGGGCCTTGAGAAGATCCAACGGGCGGGGAGAGGCCGGAGGGCTGGAGTCATCCGCGGAGCCAGAACCATCCCAGGACAGGGCGGAGAGCGCCACCAGCCGACCACGGTGGGCATAGTGACAGAGAGGAGGACGGTTAGAGCTGTTATGTGAGATCGGACAACTTGGAATCCTTGTACCCCAAGTTATCCGCGGTCTGTAAGGGCATGTATTGGGGGCAGGAGGAGAAGGGGACGACCGAGGATGAGATGGCTGGATGGCATCACCGACTCGATGGCTGTGAGTCTGAGTGAACTCCGGGAGTTGGTGATGGACAGGGAGGCCTGGCGTGCTGCGATTCATGGGGTCGCAAAGAGTCGGATACGACTGAGCGACTGAACTGAACTGAACTGAAGGGCATGTGTGCCTCAGAAATACCAGAAATCTCCACGCCAGACTATTTAATAGGAATTCTTTCCTTGTAATGGGCTTGGTAAAGAATCCGCCTGCAATGCAGTAGACCCTGTTCGGTTCTTGGGTGGAAAAGATCCGCTGGAGAAGGCATAGGCTACCCACTCCAGTATTCTTGGGCTTCGCTTGTGGCTCAGCTGATGAAGAATCCGCCTGCAATGTGGAAGACTTCGGTTCTATCCTTGGGTTGGGAAGATGCCCTGGAGAAGGGAAAGGCTACCCAATCCAGTATTCTGGCCTGGAGAATTCCATGGGGTCGCAAAGAGCCGGACAGGACTGAGCGATTTTCACTTTCAGTGGAATTCCAGGGATTTTATTCTCTTCTTTCTGCCTATTTGTCTAAAGGAGGCTTTGTACTATGAGCGGTTACCACTTGTTGAGGGATAAAGTTTAGAACCTAGACAAGGTATAAAAAAGCAGAGGGGTCACTTTGCCGGCAAAGGTCAGTATAGTCAAACCTGTGGTTTTTCCAGTAGTTATATAGGGATGTGAAAGTTGGACCATAAAGAAGGTTGAGTGCCAAAAAATTGATGTTTTTGAGCTGTAGTGCTGGAGAAGACTCTTGAGAGTCCCTTGGACAGCAAGGAGATCAAACCAGTCAATCCTAAAGGAAATCAATCCTGAATATTCATTGGAAAGACTGATGCTGAAGCAGAAGCTGCAATACTTTGGCCACCTGATGCGAAGAACTGACTCATTGAAAGACTCTGATGCTGGGAAAAATTGAAGGCAGGATGAGAAGGAGGCTACAGAGGATGAGATGGTTGGATGGTATCATCAAATCAATAGACATGGGTTTGAGCAAACTCTGGGAGATAGTGAAGGACAGGGAACCCTGGCATGTTGCAGTTCATGGGATCTCAAAGAGTCAGACATGACTTAGAGACTACACAACAAAAAGTTTAGAAGATAGACGTGGGCCAATAATCAGACAGAATGGGCGGCCTTGGAGGGAGTGAAAGTGGCTTTGAGGCCCTCAGGGGGCTTCTTCCAGAAAAGGGAGGAGTGATTACCCACCAAGGAGAGGAGTACAGTCTCTTGACAGAAATCACCTTGGCTGGCCCACCCTCAGAGGCCCTCTGAGGTCGGAGGAAGGAAATCTTAATTTGAAAACAGTCTACTCTCCTTGTAAGTGTTTACTGTGTAAGCACTCCTACACAACCAACGCAACAATCCATTTGTTATAAAAGCTAATATATAACCAACACAATATTGTAAAGCAATTATCCTCCAATTAAAAATAAATATATATTTTTTAAAAAGCTAATGTATAGCCAGCATTGCTTAGGGTAAGTTTGATTGCAAATGGCATAAAATTCAGCTCAGGCTTTTTGAAACTTTAAAAGGGATTGCTGGCTCGCATGAGTGAAAGGTCAAAGGCCTAAGTGATGGATTGAGATCCACACTCAGGTAGCTAGTTTGCAAAAGTTGCACGTTGACCACCACACTGACCCCAGGCAGATGGCCTGAAAAACTTTGAGGCAGGTCTGAAAACAGCTGACCATCCATTATTGCTGCCTGTAGTTAGCTAGTACCAGCTGCTGGCTAAAAGGCCAGACTCGAATCAGGCAGCCCAATACACCCAGACCTAGTCAAACTTTTCTTGCTAGATTTGTTTTATATAATTTGAACCAATTTTCTTTGGCACTTAAAAAATAGAGGTTACCGATAAAAATGTATCTTTTATAGTGAAGACTTATGAGCCATTGTTGATCATAGGACATCTGTTCCCCAAAGATATCTTCCTTGCTGCCAGGAACTTTCACATTTGATGAGGTGTCAGTCTTACAATTACAGTGCATTATGTGTTTCTCTTGACCCCTTGCATGCGTGCTCAGTCGCTCAGTCATGTCTGACTCTTTGTTACCCCATGGACTGTAGCCCGCCAGGCTCCTCTATCCATGGAATTTTCCAGGCAAGAATACTGGAGTGGGTTGCCATGTTCTCCTCCAGGTGATCTTCCCGATAGGGATTGAACCGAAGACTCTTGTGTCTCCTGCATTGGCAGACAGATTCTTTACGCTGCCCCACCTGGGAAAGCCCATTATATGTTACAGTTGACCTTAAAATAGGGAGGTTATCTGCGTGGGCCTGATTGAATCCCAGAAGCCCTTAGAAGTGGAGAGTTTTCTCCTGCCAGCTGAAGAAGTCAGAGAGATTCAAAGCAGACAACAATTCCCTATACAACATGGAACTGAAGATGAAGGTTGGCCAAGTGATAAAAAGTGAGAGAAGCTTCTATTAATAGAAGCTGAGAGCAAGCCCTGGTTGGCAGCCAGCAAAGAAGTGGGACTAAATCAGAGATTTATGTCAAACTCTGTACAATACTCAAGTCAGCACATACATCCTTTCTGCTCCTGAAACATTTACCGCCTATGTATATTAGGAAGACAATATCAAGGGTCCCTCAAAGTGGAAATTGAGCAGACCAAACTCTGCGTGCATGAGACAGTAAGCCAGAAATTACCCACAAAAGTAAACCAAATGACAAGAACAACGACAACAATCCTAACCTCTTTCTTAAATAACTGTGCATCAAAGAGAAAGTGAAAGCTAGAGGCAGATTATTTTGAAATCAAGAATATCACATCATTGTATTTATGTTGATAACACAAATTTGCATCATTATGACTTCAGAGGTGTCACATGTTAGACCTTGGGCCTAAAGCAGTTGAATATTGTGAAATTTAACAACTTTCAATGCATTCATTATCTATGAAAAAAAGAATACAAATAATTGAACTCATATTTCTACTCAAAATTTCAGGGAAAGAACTTTAAAACAGATTAAAGCTGGAGTTCATGACATTGTACAGGAGACAGGAAGCAAGACCATCCCCAAGAAAAAGAAATGCAAAAAAGCAAAATGGCTGTCTGAGGAGGCCTTACAGATAGCTGTGAAAAGAAGAGAGGTGAAAGGCAAAGAAAAAAAGGAAAGATATACCCATTTGAATGCAGAGTTCCAAAGAATAGCAAGGAGAGATGAAAAAGACTTCCTCAGTGATCAATGCAAAGAAATAGAGGAAAACAATAGAACGGGAAAAACAAGAGATCTCTTCAAGAAAATTAGAGATACCAAGGGAACATTTCATGCAAAGATAGGCTCAAGAAAGGACAGAAATGGTATGCACCTAACAGAAGCAGAAGATATTAAGAAGAGAAGGTAAGATTACACAGAAGAACTGTACAAAAAAGATCTTCACGACCCAGATAATCATGAAGGTGTGATCACTCACACTCACCTAGAGCCAGACATCCTGGAACGTGAAGTCAAGTGGGCCTTAGAAAGCATCACTACGAACAAAGCTAGTGGAGGTAATGGAATTCCAGTTGAGCTGTTTCAAATCCTAAAAGATGACACTGTGAAAGTGCTGCACTCAATATGCCAGCAAATATGGAAAATTCAGCAGTGGCCACAGGACTGGAAAAGGTCAGTGTTCATTCCAGTCCCAAAGAAAGGCAATACCAAAGAATGCTCAAACTACCACACAATTGCACTCATCTCAGACGCTAGTAAAGTAATGCTCAAAATTCTCCAAGCCAGACTTCAGCAGTACATGTACCGTGAACTTCCAGATGTTCAAGCTGGTTTTAGAAAAGGCAAAGGAACAAGAGATCAAATTGCCAAAATCCACTGGATCATTGAAAAAGCAAGAGAGTTCCAGAAAAACATCTATTTCTACTTTATTGACTATGTTAAAGCCTTTGACTGTGTGGATCACAATCAACTGTGGAAAATTCTTCAAGAGAAGGGAATACCAGACCACCTGACCTGCCTCTTGAGTAACCTGTATGCAGGTCAGGAAGCAACAGTTAGAACTGGACATGGAACAACAGACTGGTTTCAAATAGGAAAAGGAGTATGTCAAGGCTGTATATTGTCACCCTGCTTATTTAACTTCTATGCAGAGTACATCATGGGAAACGCTGGGCTGGAGGAAGCATAAGCTGGAATCAAGATTGCCGGGAGAAACATCAATAACCTCAGATATGCAGATGACACCACCCCTATGGCAGAAAGTGAAGAAGAACTAAAGAGCCTCTTGATGAAAGTGAAAGAGGAGAGTGAAAAAGTTGGCTTAAAGCTCAATATTCAGAAAACTAAGATCATGGCATCTGGTCCCATCACCTTATGGCAAATAGATGGGAAAACAGTGGAAGCAGTGGCTGACTTAATTTTTCTGGGCTCCAAAATCACTGCAGATGGTGATTGCAGCCATGAAATTGAAAGATGCTTACTCCTTGGAAGGAAAGTTATGACCAACCTAGATAGCATATTAAAAAGCAGAAACACTACTTTGTCAAGAAAGGTCCATCTAGTCAAGGCCATGGTTTTTCCAGTGGTCATGTATGGATGTTAGAGTTGAAGTATGAAGAAAGCTGAGCGTGGAAGAATTGATGCTTTTGAACTGTGGTGTTGGAGAAGACTCTTGAGAGTCCCTTGAACTACAAGAAGATCCAACCAGTCCATTCTTAAGGAGATCAGTCCTGAGTGTTCACTGGAAGGACTGATGTTGAAGCTGAAACTCCAATAACTTTGGCCACCTGATGTGAAGAGCTGACTCATTTGAAAAGACCCTGACGCTGGGAAATGTTGAAGGCAGGAGGAGAAGGAGACAACGGAGGATGAGATGGCTGGATGGCATCACTGACTCAATGCACATGGGTTTGGGTGGACTCCAGGAGTTGGTGATGGACAGGGAGGCCTGGCGTGCTGCAGTTCATGGGGTCACAAAGAGTCAGACGTGACGGAGTGATTGAACTGAACTGAAAGCTGGAGTTCCCTGATGGCCTAATGGTTAAGATGTGGTGCTCTCACCTCCATGGCCTGGGTTCAATCCCTAGTCAGGGAGCATCCTGTAAGCCATGTGGTGTGGCCATAAGTAAATAAAACAGACTAAAGCCTGTAAAAAGGAAAGAATAAAGACATAATAAAGATGAAAGCTGAATTAATGAATTTGAAAGCAGTAGAACTGAAAAGAATCCAAAAATTGTTTCTTAAGAAAAAAAATTAACAAATCAAAAGGGTGGAGGGGTCTCAGCAGCCAGAAGAAGAGCAGGCACGGCTGAAGACGGCAGCAGCCAAGGCCTCAAACTGCATCCTGGAGAATCTTGTAGCCACCTTGGCTAATGGGATACGCCTCCAGCTGCCTCTTGAAGAAGTAACTCCCCCACTTTTGTGCTTCCCTGTGTCTGCCCCCCCTTCTGCCTTCCCTTCCCTCCCCTCCCCAGCTGTGGGCTGAGCTAGAGACTGGGGCAAAGAAACTGGAGAGGTGGTCTGTGGCCAGACTGAAAGCAGCAAGAAGCCCAGTGCTGAGGACGTGATGTCCAAAGATTGCTACTTTGACTACTATGCTCACTTCAGCATCCATGAGGAAGTGCCAAAAGGTCTGCAAATTCACATACGGCAACTCCATGTTTCATAGCTGGCACCTTTTCAAAGACAAGATGGTGCTGGACGTTGGCTCAGGCACAAGGGCCTCTGTACGTTTACTGCCAAGGCCAGGGCCCGCATGGTCATTGGGATCGAGTGTTTCAGTAGCTGTGATTACATGATGAAGATTGTGAGAGCCAACAAGTTAGACCACGTGCTGACTATCCTCAAGGGGAAGGTGGAGGAGGTGGACTTCATCACCATAGATGGGCTACTGCCTCATCCTATGAGTTGATGCTCAACACTGCGGTCTACACCCGAGACAAGTGGTTGGTGCCCAACGGCCTCATCTGCCCAGACCGAGCCACGCTGGTATGTAACAGCCATCGAGGACCAGCAGAACAAAGTCTACGTGAGCCACTGGCAGGAGAACATGTGCCCCTTTGACGTCTTGCATCAAAGACGTGGCCATCGTGGAGCCCCTGGTGGATGTGGTGGACCCCAAGCAGCTGGTCACCAACCTGCCTCATAAAGGAAGTGGACATCTCCACGGTCAATGTGGAAGACCTGACCGTCACTTCCCCCTTCTGCCTGCAAGTGAAGGCGAACGGCTACACGCATGCACTGGTGGCCGACTTCAACATCGAGCTCACCTGCTGCCACAAGAGAACTGGCTTCTGCACAGCCCTGAGTCCCCATCCCCTCTCTGGAAGCAGCCAGTGCTCTGCATGGAGGGCTGCAGTGAAGACAGGTGGGGAGATCTTCGGCACCATCGGCATGTGGCCCCGTGCCAAAAACAACCATGACCTGGACCTCACCATTGGCCTAGACTTCAAGAGCCAGCTCTGCGAGCTCTCCTGCTCATCCACTGGATGCACTAACGTGCCTGGGTTCTCTCACCCCAGCCTGGCTGGTCCTGCAAAGGCCCCAGGGTCTGCAGCATTCTTAGGCGGTTCCGGGGCTCCCCCTACCCCTATGCGCCGGGGTGTGGAGGGCACATCATGATTGTGTTTTTCATTACTTATGTTTTTATATGGTTGCCTTTATGCCAATAAATTCTCAGTTGGGATGGCAAAAAAAATAACAAATCAAAACTATAATGAGATATCACCTCACACCTATCAGAATGGCTCTTATTAAAAAAAAAAAGACAACAAATAACAAGTGTTGGGGAGGATGTGAAGAGGAGGGAACTCTTGTGAACTCTTTATGGGAATGTAAATTGAGGCAGCCACCATGAAAAATAGCATAGAGGTTTCTTGAAAAATTACAAATAGAACTACCATATGATCCAGCAATTCCACTTCTGGGTATTTTCCCAAAGAAACCAATAATACTGTATTGGGAAAGATATATGTGTCCCTATGTACACTGCAACATTATTTACTATAGCCAAGATACGGAAGTAACCTAAGTGTCCATCGATAGGTGAAATGAGTGGAAAAAGAAGATGCGGTATGTATACACACACACACACAGTAGAATGTTACTCAACCATAAGTAAGAATGAAATCTTGCCCTTTGCAACAACATGGATGGACCCAGAGGGTATTATGATAGTGAAATAAGGCAGACAGAGAAAGGCAAATACTGTATGATTTTGCTTATATATGGAATCTTAAAAAAACAAAATAAATTAATAAACATAACAAAATAGAACAAACTCATTAATACAGAGAACAAACTAGTGGTTGCCAGAGGGAGGGGGTTGAGGGGAGGAAAGAATCAGATGAAAAAAGACTAAGAGGTGCAAACTTCCAGTTACAATATGCACCCAAACCACGGGGGTGAAATGTCCAGCATGGGGAATAGTCAATAATCTTGTAATATATTTGTATACTGGCAGACGCTTCCTAGATGTATCAATCGTCTATAGCGATCACATTGTAATGTACACAAACATTGAATCACTGTTGCACACCTGAAACTAACATAGTGTTGTAGGTTAATTATACTTCAATAAAATAAATACAAGGAATAGAATAAAGCATTGAAATAGCTAGACCATGGCCAAATTTATTAAAAGACAAATATAATTAACAAGTTCATGTAATTGATGAAGACTAAAAATGTAAAATTAGGACTTCTGTGGTGGTCCAGTAAGGCTAAGACTCTGTGCTCACAATGCAGGGGGCCCAGGTTCAACCCCTGGTCAGGGAACTAGGTACAACATGTCACAACAAAGATCAAAGATCTTGCATGCTGCAACTAAGGCTTGGTGCAGCCAAATAAATTAATTAAACAACTAGATATTTTAAAAATAATAAAATGCAAAATTATAAGAGAATGCTGGGAGTGGAAGAGGTAGGAGGGAGAGGAGGAAGAGGAGCTTTCTCATTTAACTGAGATGCAATCTCCCCTTCTCATACTATGTTCCCTTACTAGGAGGGTGGATACTGAAGTAGAGTTCTTTGGGGAATATGTTTTTTTTCCATTTTGCCACAAAGCATTCTCCTATTCAGGTTTCAGTCACTGATAACTGAAAGAAACCCTACTCCAAACTAACTCAGGAAAAAAAAAAGTTTTAGTAGATAAAAACCAATCACTAGGGCTTCAGGTATGGCTGGGTCCAGGTGCTTAACAGGTGATTGCTCTTCACCGGTTAGCTCTTCATTCTGAGTTGACTTGATTTTCTAACAGGCTTTCTAGAGATGGGAGGAAAAAGTGGTCCCAGGCTGCTTTAGATGTAGGTGGT
Source organism: Ovis aries (assembly GCF_016772045.2). NCBI lineage: Eukaryota > Metazoa > Chordata > Mammalia > Artiodactyla > Bovidae > Ovis > Ovis aries. The sequence goes on from NC_056055.1 coordinate 233,193,142, forward strand.
CTTTACAGCTCACTCCTAAAAGAAAAAAAAAAAAGTGTCTTTTCTGATATTTCTGGCAAATACTCAATAATTAGGTTTGATTGTCTCTTATGTCCAGGCTAGAACCAGTGTCTGCAGTGAAGAGAATGGAATTCTCTAATCAGGACATCATTGAAACCAAGGATTGGCTTAGTCCCACTTGATCCACATGATGTGAGCAGGATTACAATGGAAGAGGACCGAGAATTCCCTGGTGGCCAGTGGTTAGGACTCTGCACTTTCACTGCTGAGGGTGTGATTGAGAAACTAATATCTCTCTCACACACACACACACTCACACACACACACAAACAGAAGACAGCAGTGAGGGGACAGTGGGTTCCCCAAAAGAAAAGGTTATTAGGAGATAAAAATTATGGATTCAGTCTACAAAACCTGTCTAGTTGACCCTCACATTCTGCTCAAGAGCTGGTGCTTCCTATGCTGGAGTCCCCAGATAAGCCTTCACCCTCTATCAAACCCCTTCCTTACAAGATTTGTTCCTCCTGGGTGCTGTTGCTCCTTCTTGCAACCTGGCTTCCATTCCCTACGCACCAAAATCCATCAGAATTGTTCTTTTGTGGCGGATCCCCCAATTTAAATAATGTTCCCATCACTTTCCATGGGGCTTTCAAGTCTGAGAAAATTTGGAATAGTGGTTTAAAACCCATATTTGAGGTGAAGGAAAGAGGAATCCAAGACAGAAGAGAGGAAGTAGGAATTTCTATTTTCTTTTCTATCACAGGTTCAGGACTGCTTTCCAGACCTGCACCTGTGAAACTTACCTATTGCTGCATAACAAATTATACCAAAACTTAACAGTTATACCTAAGCAACCTTTTTGAGGGTCAATTTGAAAAAATATATTGGACTTTCTCCCAATGGTCCAGTGCTTGAGAATCACCTGCCGCTGCAGGGGACACTAGTTCAATCCCTGGTCCAGGAAGATTCCACATGCTGCACAGCAACTAAGCTCGTGTGCCACAACTACTTAGCCTGTGCTCCAGAGCCGATGTTCCACAACAAGAGAAGCTCCCACAATGAGACACCCACACACCACAATTAGAAAGTAGCCCACACGCCACAATTAGAAAGTAGCCCCCACTCACCACAACTAGAGAAAGCCCATGAGCAGCAATGAAGACCCGGTGGAATCAAAAACAAATAAATTTATGTTATGACCAACCTAGATAGCATATTCAAAAGCAGAGACATTACTTTGCTGACTAAGGTCCGTCTAGTCAAGGCTATGGTTTTTCCTGTGGTCATGTATGGATGTGAGAGTTGGACTGTGAAGAAGGCAGAGCGCTGAAGAATCGATGCTTTTGAACTGTGGTGTTGGAGAAGACTCTTGAGAGTCCCTTGGACTGCAAGGAGATCCAACCAGTCCATTCTGAAGGAGATCAGTTCAGTTCAGTTCAGCCGCTCAGTCGTGTCCGACTCTTTGCGACCCCATGGATCGCAGCACGCCAGGCCTCCCTGTTCATCACCATCTCCCGGAGTTCACTCAGACTCACGTCCATCGAGTCCATGATGCCATCCAGCCATCTCATCCTCTGTTGTCCCTTTCTCCTCCTGCCCCCGATCCCTCCCAGCATCAGAGTCTTTTCCAATGAGTCAACTCTTCTCATCTGAAGGAGATCAGCCCTGGGATTTCTTTGGAAGGACTGATGCTAAAGCTGAAACTCCAGTACTTTGGCCACCTCATGCGAAGAGTTGACTCATTGGAAAAGACTCTGATGCTGGGAGGGATTGGGGGCAGGAGGAGAAGGGGACGACAGAGGATGAGATGGCTGGATGGCATCACCGACTCGATGGCTGTGAGTCTGAGTAAACTCCGGGAGTTGGTGATGGACAGGGAGGCCTGGCGTGCTGCGATTCATGGGGTCACAGAGTCGGACACGACTGAGCGACTGAACTGAATTGAACTGAAAACATACATTGGCAATTTCTTTCCAAATTAAATATGAATCTAGGACTCAGCCATTTCGATACTCAGTATTTACCCAATAAAAAGCATGTTTCTACCTAAAACCTGTACACGAATATTCATGGAGCTTTATTTGTAATAGTCCAAAACTGGAAACTGGACTTCCCTGGTGGTGCAGTGGATAAGAGTCCACATGCCAGTGTAGGGGACATGGGTTATTCCATACGCTGTGGAGCAAATAAGCCCGTGTGCCACAGCTTCTGAGCCCGTGCTCTAGGGCCCTTGAACCACAATTTCTGAGCCTGTGTGCTGCAACTACTGAAGCCCGCAGGCCGAGAACCTGTGCTATGCAACGAAAGAAGCCACCATACTGAGAAGTGCACACACTTCAGGAAGAGTAGCCCCCACTCATGACAACTAGAGAGAGCCTGCCCTCAGCAAGGAAGACCCAGTGCAACCAAAACTAATAATAAAAAAGAAAAACCAGAAACTAACCTGGTGTCCATCAACCGATGAATGGATAAACGAACCATGAGATATGCATGCCATGAAATGCTACTGAGAAATGAAAAGGATATTCATACACAAAAGAATCAAAAGAGGCAACACTGCACAGGTGTGCGGATCATCTCAATACACAATGAAAAGATGCTTGATAAAATTCAATAGCCAGTATGGAAGTGAATATTTATCGATATATGTAAGGGAAATTATTTTACAGCCATTTTCAATCATTAATGGACATGTGGGATTTCATTGAATGGCCAACCCTCATTCAGTAGGTCTGGTTATAAACCTGAGAGTCTGAAGTTCTACCAAAATCTCTAGTGATACTGAGCTGCCAATCTAAGTGTGATTCGTAGATCACCAGCTTCAGCATCCCTAGATGGATGTATTTTAATTGGAAAATCAAGGAAGGGAATCAAGCGTTTGTTCTGCCTGCTCTGTATGAATTGTACCTCAAGATAACCAAACAGTTTATGAGGAAGTTATTTATAGAAGACTTCCAGCTTTTAAATGAGACAAGAATGCTGGACTTAGACTATCACCATCTCCTAATACTCCATGAAATAAAAGATCTAACTTCGGCTGCTTAAACTAGTGAGGAAAAGCTGATGGGAAGCTTGTGATGAATAGATGAAGCTGGCAAGGACTGAACCCACTGATCAACTGTAACATCATAAGAGAGGCAGCCGGAGACTATCTGTCTCCCACCCCGCCCACCCACATGCTCCCCATGTGAGGCCATAAGAAATATTGATTGGAACGCCACTCAGCTGCCACCTCCAAGACTTTGGCAGGCATTCCCCCAGCTGCCAGAGCGGTATTCCTGCCTGTTGCTGACACTTGGGGTCCCCCCAGGGGTTGTTGCTTTTGCTGCTGCTAAGTTAACCACAGTTTATTCTCCTGTCCTAAAGACACGCCCACTCGAGGCCACAAGAGCCCCACTCTTTGCCTCCAACCAGAACAACTCTGAAGGACTGTCCCAGCTCCAGAGCTCCTTGTGGTCAGCTGAGACCTTGGTTTCCGCCACATCACAGGCCAGCTACTCCTTCTGCCCCATCCCACCTCCCCTACTCCCCTAGGCCTCAATCCCGAGAGCCCTCCCCAGGAAAAACTTCTTTGGCAAATCTCTCAGAGTCTAGGGTCCCAGCAACCCGCCCTACAGCACCACCCTGACATACACTTGCCAAAAAACTGAGCCTCCATCTGATCAATTCTCTAGAAATACTAGGGGACAGAGGAACACGACAAACACCACCACAAGGATATTCTCAGCAAAACCAAGACTATGTAATCCTTGCAGGGCAGATTACCCAGTGCCTTCAATGCAAGAAAACTGAAAAGAGGGAAAGAGAATTTATAAATTGAAGGAGACTTCAGATTCATGTGTGGCTCTTCCTTGAACACAGGTTTGAATAAATCAAATGAAAAAAATAAGATAATCAGGAAAATAACACTGACAAAATATTTTATGCTATTTAGGAACTGATGTTTAAATTTTAAGATATGATAATGGCATTACAATTTTCATCATTAACTTTTTAAAAGTATTTATTTATTTGGCTGCATCAAGTCTCAGATGTGACATATGGGATCTAGTTCCCTGACCAGGGATCAAACCCAGGACCCCTGCATTGGGAGCTCAGAGTCTTAGACATTGGACCATCAGGGAAGTCCCTTCTGTAAGTTTTAGTTCTAGGTTTTTATTTAGGTGTAATGATCCACTTTGAGGGTTTTTTTTTTTTAGTGATTTGAGGTATGAATCTAAGTGTAATTTTTCTAAATCATTATTTTTATGGCCTCTTCAAGAAGAAAAATTCAATTAACTGAAATTTCAATGATTTAAATTTAAACTTAATTTCTTCCTAATAAGAGAAATTAAATACTGAGGAATAAGATTTTTTCAGGTAGGGTTGAGCTATGGAGGGCTTTGTTAACAGTAAGTTTTTTCACTCCTCTTATAAGAACCCATTTCTGCCTCCTATAGGCAATACCACCTCCCCTGAGAAGGCATGATCCAGGTTGAATTTTTAATTTTTCAATTTTGGGGTTTTTACACATGGCTGTCAATTGTCTCAGTACTGTTTGTTGAAAGATTATGCTTTCTCCACCAAATGCTTTCAATTCTTATGAAAAATGAATTGACCATATATATGGGAGTCTGTTTTTGGACTTTATTCTTTTGATGCATTTGTGTATCTTTACACCAGTATATATTATCTTGACTTCTGTAGTTTTATGATATCAGGTAATATAAATCCTTGAACTTCATTCCTTTATTTCCAAAGTTGCTTTGGCTTTTCTGAATTATTTGCATTTCCATATAAACATTAGAATCAACTCGTCAATTTCCACAGATAAACCTATTGAGATTTTGATTGGGATTAACTGTATGTGTATGTCAGTTTGGGGGAGAATTAACATCTTAATATTGAGCCATCTGATCCATCTATGAGTACTATATAAATGTATGTGAGTGTATATATGTTCTCAGCAATTTTTTTAGTACAGGTCTTACAAATCTTTTGTCAAATTAATATTTAAGCATTTTTAAATCTTTGATGCTATTGTAAATGGGATGAGTTTTTTTTGACAAGGCTTTTAAAATTTTAATTTCTGATTGTTGGTAGTATATAGAAAGACAACCACAAAAACTGTGACGAATATCCTGATAAATATGAGGGGTATATGAAGAAACACAAAAATGTTTTCTTTGTGGTACAGAATATTTAAACAGCATGTCTTTCAAACTGGAAGTCTAAATATTAAAGTTTAACATGTTTTGTTTTTTTTTTTTACTGCATAACATGTGGGATCTTAGTTCTCCTTTCAGGGATTGAACTTATGCCCTCGGCAGTGAAAGTACAGAGTCCTAACTCTTGGATCACCAGAGAATTCCCTAATGTTTAACATTTAATACAACTCCATCCAAAATTCTTTTTTCCTTTTTTTTTAAATTTGACAAAGCTTTTAAAAGTCCTCTGAAAGAGTAATCGAGGCTAGTTAAGAACATTTGAAAGAAAAGAAACTAGCTTTACCAGATTGAAAACCCATTACAGATTAGCTACTACAGCAGTTAATATTGTCCAGTACAAGAATGTATTGGGCAGATTAATGATACTTAGTAGCTCAGAAGTTGACCCTGGGACAGTCAAGATTGTCATATATAACAAAGCAGAGATTTTATTGAGGACAAATTGTTCTTTTAATAAGTGGCTCGAGGACACATAATAATTTGGAAGATAACAAAGAGAACATATAATAAAGTTCAGAGGATTAAAGGACAAAAAGTAAAAGATAATAATGATGTCACAAAAGCAGTGGGAACCATCCTGAACAAGTCATTATTTTCCGCATAAAGCAACAGAGAAAGTTACAAAGCAAGACACTAGGTGGAAGAGTATTCACCTTTCAGTCATTTGTGCTGCTGAAGCCTGTGGGCACTGGATAGGGAAGTGATGTGTATGTAGTCAGGGCGAGCTGGTGAGGGGCAGAAAAATCTGAGGAATCAGAGGTGAGAGAGGTCAAGGGTAGGGTAGGAAGGGAAACTGCCTGTGCCTCCCGCCCCCAGGCCTGTGAGGCGAGGCCCTCCTTCCTGATAACAGGCTGGAGACTCGGAGTCCTTCCAACCACACAGCGACCCCACGACTCTTGGCCCAGATGAGCAATTCAACACAGGAAACCAGATGGTCAGAAAAATGAAGGATAAATAATAACCAAACTACACAAGTGTTGAAAATATTAAAGGACATGCAAGATTCAACGAAAGAAGAAGATGTAAAAGTGAAATAATAAAGGAATTGGATAGCCAAGAAAAAAAGATAAGCCAATTTAAAAGAAAAAACTCGGGAGTTCCTTGGCAGTCTGGTGGTGGTGGTTTAGTCACTAAGTCATGTCCAATGCTTGCGACCCCATGGACTGTACCCCTCCAGGCTCCTCTGTCCATAGAATTTTCCAGGCAAGAATACTAAAGTGGGTTGCCATTTCCTTCCCCAGGGGATCTTCCCAACTCAGGAATCAAACTCAGGTTTCCTGCGTTGCTGGCGGATTCTTTACCGACTGAGCCACTAGGTGGACTAGAGGTTAGGATTCAGGGCCTTCACTACCATGGTCGGAGTTCAATTCCAGGTGGGGGAACTGGAATCCCGTAAGCTGCACGGTGTGACCCAATAATAACAAGAAAAGAAAAACTCAGAATGATAGATGTGCTAGACAGGTATGTCTAAACCTGAGACAGAAAAACCATTTCTAGACATGTTTTTTAAAATGAAAAACAAAAGAAAAAAAACCAGGAAGAAGCAAGCCAAGCGTCTGAACCTGTAGAAGGACACTCAGACTGAGGGCCTTGGGTAGAGGGCAGGCCCTGGACTCAACTCCCCTGCCGCTGGCCAGGCACTCCTGCCCCAGAGACCAGCAACAGCCCTTTCAGATAATGGCTGCACGTCGAGTCTGCACCGCGTTCCTGGGCCAGCAGAGGGCCAGACACACCTCAGCTCGCTGGGGTTGCAGGAAAACCTGGAGCCTAGAGTGACCCCAAGCTCCAGCCTGGAACTACTCGCTTCAGACAGAGCTTCCCTGGGGGCTGGATTGGGGAATGCTGACATCCAGGTGGACAGAGCCAGCCTTGTCTCTGGCCCAGGCTCTGTGCTCGAGACACGTCCTGGCTTCCTCAGATTCCCTGGGCATCCTCTCTGGCCACCGCGGCGGCTGACAGTCCCTGGGCAAGAAAAGCCACACAACCACACAGGGGCTGGCTGGAGCTTTCAGGTTCCCCTCTGTCTTGCTGGGAAGTTTTCTTTGTTTCTCTTTGGTCATTTGCTTTTTAACTTTTTTAAAGTATTTGTTTATTTGACTACACAAGGTCTTGGTTGCTGCCCTGGGGATTGCAGGACGCAAACCCTTCGTTGTGGCATGTGGGATCTAGTTCCCTGACCAGGGACCGAACCCCAGGCCCCTGTATTGGAAGCACAGAGTCTTAGCCACTGGACCACCAGGGAAGCCCCCTATTTTTTAACTATTTTACATGAATATGGATGCAACACATCACACAAAAATCACAAAAGAGAATATAGTGATGAAAAGTTCTTCTCCCTCCCTTGGCCCCCCCGCCACCCCCTACCCCCAACACATTCCCATCCGCCCAGGCCTCCACTGCCACCTGGCTCTAGGGAGGATTTTCAAGGTAATTTATGCAAACACATATGGAACTCTCACCCTCTTTTTATCTTTTACACACACTGAAGCACAGGAGGCTCGCCACAGTTTGCTTTTTCGCTTAAGATCATTCCACATCACCAATCCAGGTAGAGTTGTCACAGTGCATTTGAAAAGGCTCGGTGTCCCATTCTGTGCATGAGCCCTGATGAGGAAAGTGCTAGGTCAATTACTGTAGTATAGCACCATCTCTGTCCCCTTGTATATCTCCACTGCATTCCCAGAATCCCTTTCCAGCATGTTCCGGGCTGGATTCTGCCCAGGAGGGGCACTGTCACCAGAGTCCCAAGGCTGAAGGGGGTATAGCCACTGCTCTCCACATGCAGCTATGGGCAAGCAGCAAACATCGTTGCTGGGGTCTTTCTCGGCTCCTGCGGTCCCCCTTACAAGACCCTCACTTCAGTGCTATGCGCAACGGAGATCCTTGGTGCCAGCTTCCAGAGGCTCCCAGTGTCCTCCTGGGGAACCCCTGCTTTGGTCCTGCTGGCACCTGGGATCACGGGTGGCACCTCCCTGCCACCCCCGAGTCCCACTGTCTTTCTCTCCTTTCCTCCCCCAGCCCCTCCAGTGCTGCTGCAAGTCTGCACTTCCCTGTATTAACCTCTCTCTACTCAAAATGCCTAGAGTGGCTTCTGTCTTCCTGATTCAACCTTGAATGCTACAAACAGGGTTGCTTGCGTATCCTTGCGTGCGCTCATGAACCCATGGGCCGCTCTAACTGGAGCATAAATTCCTACGAGTAAAATTTCCACATCAGTTTAAATTTTAGTGGTGTATTATTCAGCTAGTGCTGCCATAACAAAATACCACAGACCGAATGGCTACAGCAACGGAAATTTATGTCCTCACAGTCTGTAGGCCCAGGGTCTGAGATGGTGTCTGCAGGGGTGGTTTCTTCTGAGGCTTCAGAGATGACTGTCTTCTTCCTGTGTCTTTACGTGTATGTGTGCATGCCCACATTTCCCCTTCTTATGAGGACACCGGTCATAGTGGATAGAGTCCACCCTAATGACCTCATTTTAATGTTATTACCTTCCTAAAGACCCTCTCTTCAAATACACTCATGTTCTAAAGTACTGGAGTTAGGATTTCAAACATGAATTAATGGAGGGGCCCACAACTCAGCCCATAAGAGAAAGCTGTTACCAACTTGCTTTCTCCCCAGGATCTACCAACGTACATGCCTTATATCAATGCACAAGGGAGCCCAGTCTTCATACACTTGCCCCAAGAGTCTGAGGCAAACTCAGTGAGCTCTACTATCTAACAGGTAGGAAAGGGCACATGGTGTTGTTTTAACTTGCAATTCTCTTATTCTGAGCGAGGTTAACAGCTATATCATGAGTTTATGAGTCATTTGTGTTTCCTTTTCTGAGAAAGGTTTGTTCACAATCTTTGTACACTTAAAAAAATTTTTTTGCAATAAAAAAAATTTATCTTGTATTGTATTTTATTTGGGGCCATGCCAATAACATGTGAGATCTTAGTTCCCCAACTAGGAATCCATCCTGCACCCCTCTCCAGTGGAATCAAGGTCTTAACTGCTGGACCTGTCCATTTTTCTATTGGCTTATTTGTCTTTTTCTTATTGTTTTGTGGAAGGGCTTCATCAAAGATATTTACCCAATACACCATGCAAATATTTGTCATTTATCTTTCAACTTTGTTCATAGTTTTTCTATAACTCAGTGATATTTTATTTTTATGTAAATTACCCATCTTTTCTTTTATGGCTTTTAGGTTCTATGTCATTCTCAGAAAGTCCTTTCCAACTCTGAGGTTATAAAACATTTTCTTGTGTTTTGTTTTAGAACTTTATTGTGGGTTTTTTTTTGTTTTTTTGTTTTTTACCACACAGCATGTAGGATAGTTCCCTGACTAGGGATCAAACCCATGCCCCCTGCAGTAGAAGCTCAGAGTCTTACCACTGGACCACCAGGGAATTCCCTCTTCTACTTCTTAATATCTTACTTTTCACATCAATACCTTTGATGCACTTGAAACTTACTTTAATGTAAGGCATTAGGAACAATGTCTCTTTGGGTAGGTGTTTATCCAGCTGTCCCAACACCAGCCTCTCTTTCTTCCCCCAATCTGAAGTGCTGTATTTATTATCTACTGAGTTCTTCTGTGCATTTGGGTCTATTTTCACGCTTCCTATATACCAACCTATTTGAGACCTTCTTCAGTCTTCCCAAACCGCTGACCTCGACATCTACCCACTTCTTATCAGATGACCTTGCCTTTTAGTTCACAAGGATATGGAAGGATTCATGGGGGATCACCTTCTGCTCAAAATGGAAGACCCCTGGGACTTCCCTGGTGGTCCAGTGGTTAAGACTCTGTGCTTCCATCACAGGGGGCGTGGGTTGGATCCCTGTTCAGGAAACTACAATCCTGCATGCCTCAAAGTGCAGCAAAATAAAAAAATAAATAAAATGAAATGGAAGGCCCACCCTCCCTCCTCTCTAAGGTAGCCACTCCGTCCAAGTCTGAGACTCCAGCTTCCCAAGCCCCCAAATCTCTCTCTTCTGTGCTCAGCATCTATCATTTCCCTACCCCTTCTCGATATTCGTTTAAATGAACTCAAGTCTCTCACACGTTAAAAACAAATACAAACAAAAAGCCTCCTTCAGTTCTGTGATCCTCTGCAGCTACTGCTGTCTTTACTCTGGCCTTTGGACCCCAAGCCTCTGAGAGCATCATCTACTTCCTGTCTCTCATCCCCGTCTGTGGTGAACTCCTCAGTCCACTGACTCTGCTTCCACCCCCGTCAGCCACTGGTCCGGATGATGGGAAACTGGGCCGTGCTCAGTCCTCTGCTCTGGCCTCCCAATTCTAAGCACCACAAGCTCAGTCAACATGGAGCAGGACTCAGGCTGGACAGGACGTGGCTCAGCGTAAGCACGTCCACAGAGTGTCCGCAGGGGGTTGTGAAAGTGGCCTCCTGTCGCCCTCCCACAGTGACTAGTCAGGACTCTGGGTCTCTCCACAGATGAACCAGCAGGGATGCAGGGGAAGAAACTGGTAGTTACTGGGAGAGAAGCAAATGTCATTTCCCATCAGTGGACCAGACCCTGAGTTCAGCCACCTGCTCCAGCACTTCCCCCACTGCAAGCTCACAGCCTGGAGGAGACTTATGGGGTCACTTACCAAGCAGAATGTACAATGAGAATTGAGGCGAGGGGCTTCCCTGGAGGCTCAGTGGATAAGAATTGGCCTGCCAATGCAAGAGACACGGGTTCCAGCCCCAGCCTGGGAAGATCCCACACGCTGTGGAGCAATTGAGCCCATGTACCACAACACTGAACCCGTGCTCTTAGAGCCCAGAGGCACAACTACTGAAGCCCGCGTGCCCTAAGCCCATGCTCCACAGGAGAAGTCATCACAACGAAGTGTAGCCCCAGCTCTCTGCAAGCAGAGAAAAACCCACACAGCAACAAAGACCCAGCCCAGCCAAAAATTAATAAATAAACTTTAAAATAAGAATTAAACCACTCCTGGTGGCTCAGATGGTAAAGAATCTGCCCGCAATGCAGGAGACCTAGGTTCAATCCCTGGGTCAGGAAGATCCCCTGGAGTAGGAAATGGCAACCCACTCCAATATTCTTGCTTGAAGAATACTGTGGACAGAGGAACCTGGTGGGCCACAGGCCATGGGGTTGCAAAGAGTCAGACATGATTGAGTGACTAACATTTAAAAAAAAGAATTGAGGTGAGCACCCAACTGAGGTGCAGAAGACTGAGGTCAGGAGCTGTGTATTAAGAAATTTGGCCTCCCCCATGAGAAAGATCTGGCCTGAGTCCCTTTGTCCTGGATCCGCAGAGGGAAACTCCAAGCTCTTGAAATCTCCTAAGTAACATGAGATTATCTGTTATTCATGGTGGGACTCTGGACCGCAGTGTATACTTTATTCTAACAAAGTGAGTTATTGTGTGATGTCAGCTAATCCTCCAAGGAAGGAGGTTGGGCTGGTGATAGCATCCAACCAAGGGACCCCTGATTCATGCCTCCATAATGAGACTCCCGTCTGAGTGCTGGTCACGGAGGCTTAGTGAGCTTTCCAGGTTGGCAATTCTCTGTGCGTTTTGTCACATGTCATGTCTAGGAGGGGCGATGCCACTCATGTCTCCACAGGGAAAGGAAGGGCAGAGCTCCACACTCGGACATCCCTGGATGCCACCGTTCTGCTCCTGGTTCTAATTTGTATCCTTCCCTGTAATAAATGTGGCTGTTGAGTATGGTAGTTTTCAGCAAGTTCTATGAGTCATTCTAGCAAATCGTCAGACCTGAGAGTGGTTGTGAGTACCCTGAAATTTGTAGCCTTGAGGACCCTGAAATTTGTAGCCAGCTGATCTAAAGTAAAGGTGGTCCCAGGGCCCCTGAACGTGCAGCTGGTACCTGCAGTAAGGGCAGTCTTGGGGTGGGGGTAGTTCCCTCAAATGGTACAGTTGGCTGAACTTGATGCAGCTGGTGTGAGAAGTCTCAGGCATATGTGATGGTCTGGAGGGCTCTGCCTTTAACCTTGGACCTTGGCTAACTCCCAGGCAGGACAGCTCCGTTCCTATCTTATCCCAATGGGACCACTGCAAGTGGGCAACATGCTATCTGGCCTTCTCCATGGCCAGGACTCTGCGCCTAGATTCACAATCCTGGTGTCTTAGAGCACTTGCAGTACCTTTTACTTTTTGTCTTCACTTTGCCTGACTGAGTGATGCCTGAAATAGATGAGACTGAAAGACTTGGCGGGGGGGTGGGGAGGGGGGCAGGGGGGGGGGGGGGGTGGGGGTTCCTGAGCCCCTTGAAGTTGCTGGCAGGATTCTATGTGTATGGACCTACTGTATTGCACAAGGAACTCTGCTCAATATTCTGTAATAACCTAAATGGGACAGAATTTGAAAAAGAATAGATGCTTGTGTACATATAATGGAATCACTTCTCTCTACACCTGAAATGAATACATTGTTAGTCAACAATATAAAAAAAAATCCAATATAAAATAAAAAAATTTTTTAAAGACTCTATGTGTATGACTCTGTGGGTATTTCTGGAGAGGATCCGTGGATTCTCAAAGCAACACTGCAGGTGCCAAGACCGGAAGCTCACCCAGATCCATCTGAGACTTCCCCCAGGCTCATGGACAGCTGTCTAGATGCTAACAAAGCCCCGAGAGCCTCCAGGAAAGAGCTCAGGTCACAGACGAGCCCTTTGAAGACAATAGGTCCACCTGGGGTGAAGTAGTTTCTCAAGTTTTCATCCATTCATTCCTGAGCCACGTGTCATGGGATGTGCGTAGTTGTGACACTGGGAAGGGTGTGAGAAGGCAGTCTCCTGCAGGGGAAGAGCAAAAGTGGTCCCAACTGGGTGACAGCTCTTCCCCAGGTAGGAGCCTGAGGCGGGCACCGAGGGCTTTAGGGAAAATGTGCAGACCCCCAACCTCACGCTGGGGGGTGGGGACGGGTCATTCAGGGATGGAATGCCACAGACCTGGGGCCCAAAGCAGAGCCACATCCTTACCCAACAGAGCAGATGTTGAGGTGAAGGTTCTGCCAAAGCTGCGATCTGACGGAGGGTGAGGTCAGATGGGGTCAGCTCGGTCAGCTAGTTACTCTGCCAAGCTCAGTGTTCACAAAATGGGCACAATAAGACCTAAACAGAGAGCGATACCCTGGGTCCACAGACCTGTGCTTAAGGAAGCATCAACAAATGGAGATAAATTCGAGCCCAGCCAAGAAGGACCAAGGTCCAGCTTCATGGCCCAAGGATGCCAAAAGCAAGTCCTCATGTTCCCAGCACCTGAAGCTGAAGGGCACGGAGGCCTGCATTGGATGGATTACCAGCCCCTTCTTTGTAATGAGCCTGGCCAAGAAGGTCCTCCTCACCTTCCAGGATGGCAGAGAGGGCCTGTGTGCACAGGTGGCCAAAGGATCCCCCCGGTCTGATGAACCAGGGTTTACTGGTTAATTTCACAAAAAGACAAAAGGTGAGCTCGTCCACACAGAAGGAGGTTTAAAATCATAGGTAGAACAATAGATGAGTGAAGACAAATAGTGCCCAGGACTTCTCTGGTGGTCTAGTGATTAGGACTCTGCATTTCCATTGCAAGGGCCAAGGGTTCGATCCCTTGGGAGACTGAGGTCCCACAAGCCTTGCAGGGCAGCCAAAAATAAAATAAAAAAGGCAGATGGTGTCCAACCCCTAAGTGACCCCTATAAACTAGACAATATCCTAAATTCTTCTAGCTTTCTCCAAAATTTGGCTACCACTCTTCCAACTCATGTTTCCAACTTCTCTCCCACTTTTGACTTGGCATCATCAAAAACCAAAACGGTGGGACTTCCCTGGTGGTCCAGTGGCTAAGACTCCATACTGCCAATGCAGGGGGCCCAGGTTTGATCCCTGGTCAGGGAGCTAGATCCTGCATACCGCAACTGAGTCTGAGAGCAGCCAAATAAATAAACATTAAAAAAAAAAAAAAAAAAAAGATCCCACATGCTGCAACTAAAGACCCTGAGTGCCCCAACTAAGACCCAGTGCAGCTAAATAAATTCATACATAAATAAATCAAAGCTGCCCTTTTCCTGAAGCCCTGAAAAGTTAAGTTGAACACCTAACATACTCTGGAGAGAGATCACACAATTGCCCCTCATTAAACCATCCTCATCCTCATGCCTGAACTCATCAGAGACAGTTCTGACTGCTCTAGATGCTTTGACCCTGACATTTAGAAATCTTCCCTGATGGCAGCGCTCAGGACTAAGACTCTGGGTTTATCATGTGTTCCAACCATGAACCTTTGTTTTCCTTGGCTGACAGACTGGTTCCCTGAGATCAACTATCTACCAGTGCTGCTTCTGGACCTTGAAACCTTGTACCAGAAGTTTTAAAGGTGGGACCAGAGGGGACAAAATCTGCCGCCTTAAAATGTCTCTTGATCATAAGGATTACTTCCAGTTGAAAACAATCAAGGCTCACCCACCACCCAGTTGTATCTTCTGAGACTCCACCAGGGAGGGACCGCAGGGCTACACCAGCCAAACTCCCCTCCTTGAAGGCAGCTCCTCAGCACTGGAGGCAAACACTGCTCTTCCAGATGGGGTCACCCAACTATCCTTTGAAGAATAACCACAAGAGAGACTTCCCTGGTGGTCCAGGGGCTAACACTTCGTGCTCCCAATTCGATGGGCCTGGATTCAATCCCTGGTCAGGGAACATAGATCCTACATGCCCAACTAAGAGTTCCTATGCCACAACTGAAGATATTGTGTGCCCCAACTAAAACCCAGTGCAACCAAATACATTTTTTTTAAAGTTCAGTTCAGTTCAGTCACTCAGTCACGTCCAACTCTTTGTGACCCCATGGACTGCAGCATACCAGGCTTCCCTGTCCATCACCAGCTCCCAGAGCTTGCTCAAACTCATGTCCATCGAGTCAGTAATGCCATCCAGCCATCTCATCCTCTGTCGTCCCCTTCTCCTCCCACCTTCAATCTTTCCCAGCATCAGGGTCTTTTCCAATGAGTCAGTTCTTCGCATCAGGTGGCCAAAGTACTGGAGTCTCAGCTTCAGCTTTAGTCCTTCCAATGAATATTCAGGACTGATTTCCTTTAGGGTTGACTAGCTGATATATGTATGAAGCAAGAATAACCTCAGGCAACCTGCTAGGGAGGGCTAAAGTAGCCCGACTGGGCCTTCTCTGCCTCACTGGCTTCTGCAGAGTCTGTGCGAACCTCCCCACCTCCAGCCCACACCGCCTGACTGCCAGGATTGATGTGATCCTTCTCCGTGACCCTCTATTTAGATATGTCTTAACCTGGGGGCCACGAATTCAGAGGAGCCATAAACTTGGATGGGAATAAAACTTGCAGCTTCACCTTCACTGACTTTTAAGTTTCCTTTGATCGCAATCGTAGGCAACAAACCACAGTAATCGTAGCAGTTATGTGACCGTCACTATCAATCAGGGTTTAAGCAGAGAAACTGTCAGCAGAAGATACAGTTAATGCTTCATCTTTGCAGTAGTTATGTTCTATAAAATCTGTGCACACACTGGAACACGAAAGCATTGCTCCTGGGGAAAATGTCATCAACCAGTCAATACATAACCTTGTGTTTCTGTTTAAAGACACATGTACATATGTCTAATTTCACATAAATGTTGATTCATTAACATTGGATTCAGAGCCAACAGCGCCATAACTCAGGCCCGAGTGAAGCTCATCTAACACATTTTCCCCTTAAGGCACACTGCACAGAGCTTAGAACTGTATACACCACTTCAGCACTGTGTGAGGGACCATTTCAAGTGGCAAAATCACCAAGAAGGACAAAAATGCAAAACCATGGCACTAAATGGATTGTCATAAGGACACTTGCTTACAGTGTGACAGCTGAACCAAAAAGGCAGAGTCTGGACTTCCCTCACGGTCCAGTGGTTAAGATGCCACACTTCCACTGTGCAGGCTCAGGTTCGATCCCTGGTCAGGGAACTAAGAGCCCATATACCACGTGACATGGCAAAAAAGAAAAAAAGGTAGGGTCCCCCCCCCAAAAAAAAACCATGGTCACCTTATTCGTCTTCACTAGATGCACACTGGATGTCTCACAAATTCTGCCTCTCTGCACGTGTCCTGGAGGAACATGTGAATGATCTTGTATGATCTTGAAAACACGATGTGCATGGATTTGGGGGTTACAAGTAGATTTTAGCAAGTAGTTGAATTCGCAAATACAAAAATCAAAAAATAATAATGAGAATCAGCTGTATATATCAAGAGATGTGTAAGGAACTGGCTTTCAGGCTTGTGCGGGTGGGCATGTCCCAAATCCACAGGGCAGGCTGTTGGGAAGGGACAGGGCTGGAAGTACATGGACAGAATTTCTTTGGGGAATCTAACACTTTGCTCTTAAAGCCTTTCAACTGTTTGAAATTAGTCCCACCCAGAGGATCTAGGATAATCTCCTTGACTTAAAATCAGCTGTCTATGGACTTTCAGCCCATCTACAAACATCTTCTCTGCAACACCCAGGTTATGCTTGACTAAAGAACTGGGGACTGTCGCTTGGCCAGGCTGACATATCAGAAGACCAGCAAGGTCTCTGTAAGATGTCACGTTATAGGAATAATACTGAAGTACAATACAGAGGATGTATTATCTGGTTTCACTTTTTATTTATTTACTTATTTTTAACTGAAGGATAATTGCTTTACACTGTTGCATTGCTTTTTCCATACATCAACATGAATCAGTCATAACGGTTTCGCTTTTAGTAATGAACATGACAGAATACAAAAGCCACAGTGTTTCCTGTACTGAAAAATTCTTGTGAATGGAAGAATGGAATCAGCAAAATGGAAAGGGCCCAGCACATCTATCCGTCCTGAAAATCATTAAAAGGTGTTGGGGTGGGGGTGGGGGTTATATAAGAAAACTCAATTCAAAAAAGCTGGAGCTCTTCCAACACTTGGATTTGCTATGTCACAGTAAGCTTTTATTGGAGCATCCTCCAAATTGCTCACCAGGGGCCCAGAGGGAAATCTCCCACGCCTTCAGAGCAACATATTAGACTCCGATGGCACCTGCACAGAAATTATCAGGCAGTTTTGGGGACTGGATCAGAAGGAAACACTGGAAGCAGTTACCCTGTCATGTGGTGTGATACTTCTAGAATAGGTGACATGTCTTTCAACATTTTGAAGCAGGTCTTTGAGGAGAGAGCTGCCTCATCAATCCCAACAGAGGGGTCTTCTTGTTTGCCTCACTGTTGGCATGCTGCCAGTACCAAAGAATCCCTACTTTCTGAATGGCTTTTGCAAACTATAAAGACTGTGGACATTTTGGAAGCAGTAAAAAAGGGTCTTTGCCAAATAGAACTTTGCCTGGGAAGAAAAGCTTCATTCTCTGCCCAGATGGACCTCCTGCAAAGCTGATTTCATTTGGACTTAGTGATGAAACTCTCCATGTCGTCATCTCTCAATGCACAGGCAGTAAAGACTTTTCCAATCTCTCTGAAAGATGTTTTGTCAACATTCATAAAGTCAGCAACTTCTGAAGAATCAGGTCCTTCAATCACTCCATTTGCAGAAAGCTTGTCAGGAAATGGGAACAGAATCCAGAAAATGCTCCTCACTGGCTTTCAAAGGACAAGTGCTTTATTCAAACAAACAGCAGAAGTCTTACTGTCTTCTGAAAGAAAAAGAAAGGCACTTCTGGCAATGTTTTGAACAAAAAAAATTTTATCCTTGAATTGGCTTACTTAGATATATTTAACCATATGAAAGAGACTTCTCTGAGGTCCCAAAGTCATCACTTATGATACTCCTAAAAATCCACAAACTGACAATATGCAAGGAGAATATAGTGCCAACAACACCTTTGCAAATGATCTGGGCTGGAAAAGTGCTCTCTTAGGATAGAGACCAGACACAAAATATTGATTTCTTTGCATAGAAAAATTCGCCAACACCTAGCAACAGTTCATAACTCTTTCAAAAGTTATTTCAATGGTTGCTGTTGTTTAGTCACTAAGTCTTATCTAATTCTTGCTGCTCCTGGACTATAGCCTGCCAGGCTCCTCCATCCAGAGGAGATTTCCCAGGCAAGAATACTGGAGTGGGTTGCCATTCCTTCTCCAGAGTATCTTCCTGACCCGGGGATTGAACCTGTGTCTCCTGTATTGCAGTGCTGATTCTCAGCACTGATCCTGGTGCTGAGCAACCAGGGAAGATTTCGATCTTCAGGGCATCAAAATCGAACCATGAATCCACAATCTTTTCTTTCTGAGATAGTGTGTTTCTGAACTGTGATCTAGCTAAAGAACTCATTTTTCTTAGAACAAATATACTTAGGACAAGTAGAGTTTAACTAAAAGAGCCTTGATGAATGCTGGTATTCTTTGAGAAAAACCTATCTTCTTCTAGTAAAGCAAGCCCTGGTAGCTTAGATATTTATCTTTGAAAGTGAAGATTTTCAAGATTTATACCATTGAACTGGAGAAGGAAATGGCAACCCACTCCAGTATTCTTGCCTAGAGAATCCCATGGACAGAGGAGCCCGGCAGGGTACAGTACATGGTGTTGCAAGAGTCGGACACAACTCAGGGACTAAACCACCACACCATTGAAACAGAAAATTGAAATCAATTGGATGTAAAAAATTGTGTGTGTATTGTCTTGTCAAAGCCCACCCTATAATTTTTTTAAGTTCACATATTTACTTTCTAATTGAAGTATAACTGATGTACAATATTACATAAGTTACAGGTATATAATATAGTGATTCACAATTTTTAAAGGTTATACTCCATTTATAGTTAAGATTAAACACTGGCTATATTTCCTGTGTTGTACAATATATCCTTGTAGTTATATAATATAGTGCTTTATTTCAAATTAAATAACAACTTTAACACCAATATGTCTTTAAAAACTAAAATTTAACTTTAATTTGCTTGTACATTTTAAAAGTCAATGTATAATTTACATTCAATAAAATGCACAATGCAAATGTGCAGTTTTACGAGTTTTGACAATTGCTCAATCTGTAACCACCACTGCAATCAAGATTTAGACTATTTCCATTACCCAGAAATTCCCTTGAAGTTCTTTCCACTCAATCCCTTCCCAATCCCAGAGGCAACCACTGTTCCAGTTTGTATTTAAAAATGATTGGTTTTGCTTGTTCATTCTGCCTTCTATCACTGGATATACTATTTTTAAGTCATCCATGTTGTTGAGTATTTAAGTTGTTTGTCCCCTTTTATTGCTGAGGAGCATTCCATTGCATTATACCACAGTTGATTCATCCATTCTCCTCTTGATGGACATTTGAGTGGTTTCCAGTTTTGGGCTATTATGAACAAAGCTGCTGCAAGCATTTGTGTACAAGATTTTTTTTGTGGATATATTGTTTCCTTCTGAGTAAATATTTAGGAGTGGAATTGATGAGGCACCAGATAGGTATATCTTTAACTTCACCTTATTATAAACTTTCAGTGTAGGTATACATTTAACTTTATAACAAACAGTCAAGCGCTTTCCAAAATGGCTATATAGGCACACCTTGGAGATATTGCAGGTTTGGTTCCAGATCGCTGTGATAAAGCAGATATCACAATAAAGTAAGTCATGTGAATTTTTTTGGTTTCCCAGTGCATATAAAAGTTATGATAACCATTATCAGTGAGTTGTAATCTTTATCCTGGTAGAGGGTCTTGCCTCTGTGTTGATGGCTGGTGGTTGTTGCTGAAGGTTGGGATGGTGGTACAGTTTCTTAAAATAAGACAACAGTGAAGTGTGCCACATCAATCGACTCTTCCTTTCATGAAAGATTTCCCGTAGCATGTGATGCGGTTTGATAACATTTTATCAACATTGGAGTCAGTCCTCCCAGACTGTGCTACTGCTTTATCAACTAAGTTTCTGTCATATTCTAAATCCTTTGTTGTAATTTCAACAATCTCCACAGCATCTTCACCAGGAGTAGTTTCCATCTCAAGAAAACACTTTCTTTGCTCATCCATAAGAAGCAACTCCCCATCTGTTAAAGTGTTATCATGAGACTGCAGCAACTCAGTCACATCTTCAGGCTCCACTTTTTTAAAAATAATTTTATTTGTTTATTTTTATTTTGGGCTGTGCTGGGTCTTTGTTGCTGCCTGGGTTTTCCTCTAGACTTCCCCAATGGCTCAGCAGTAAAAAATCCACCTTCAGCGCAGGAGTTGCAGGAAATGCAGGTTCGATCCTTGGGTTGGGAAGACTCCCCTGGAGGAGGACATGGCAACCCACTCCAGTATTCTTGCCTGGAGAATCCCATGGACAGAGGAGCTTGGAGGGCTACAGTCCATGGGGTCGAAAAGAGTCAGACACAACTGAAGTGACTTAGCATGCACACACGGGCTTTTCTCAAGCTGTGACAAACAGAGGCTACTCTCTAATTGCAGTGTGGGGGCTTCTTATTATCGTGGCTTCTCATTGCAGAACATGGGCTCTAGAGCATGGGTTTCAGTAGCTGTGGCACGAAGGCTTAGTTGCTCCGTGACATGTGGGATCTTCCCAGACCAGGGATTGAACCTGTGTCCCTACACTGACAGGCGGATTCTTAACCACTGGACCACCAGGCAAGTCTGAGGTTCCACTCCTAGTTCTCTTGCTATTTCCACCACATCTGTAGTTACTTCCTCCACTGAAGTACTGATATAGCACTATACAGATTTTCAACTGTGAGGAGGGTTGGAACCCCCAGTCCCTGTATTGTTCAAAGGTCAACTATACATTACCCAGATCCATCAGAGGAATCACAATCTATGGCAGCTATAGCATATGAAATGTATTTCTTAAACAATAAAACTCAAAAGTCGAAATTACTCCTCAATCCATATGTTGCAGAATGGATGCTGTGGGACTTCCCTGGTGGTACAATGGATAAGAATCTGACTGCCAATGCAGGGGACGTGGGTTTGATCCCTGGTCCAGGAAGATCCCGCATGCTTCAGAGCAACTAAACTCGTGCATCTTAACTGATGAAGCCTGTGCTCCTAGAGCCTGTGCTCCACAACAAGAGAAGCCATTGCAGTGAGAAGCCGTGTGCAACTAGAGAAAGCCCACACGTGGCAGTGAAAACCCAGTGCAATCAAAAATAAGTAAATAATTTTTTCAAAAAAAATGGCTGCTGCATTAGCAGGCATGAAAACACAAATTTCATTATACATCTTCATCAGCGCTCTTGGGTGACCAGGTGTATTGTCAGTGAGCAGTAATATTTTGAAAGGAATCTTTTTTTCTGGGCAGTAGTTTTCAGCAGTGGGATTAAAATACTCAGCAAACCATGTTGTAAGGTACTGTGCTATCATCCAGACTTTGTCATTCCATTTATAAATCATGGACAGAGTAGATTTAGCATAATTCTGAAGGGCCTCAGGGTTTTGGAAACAGTAAAAGAACTTCAGTTTCATCTTGAAGTCACCAGCTGCTTTAGCCCCTAACAAGAAAGTCTGCCCGTCCTCTGAGGCATTGACTTCTTGGCTCGAGCTCTGAAAGTCCTATATGGCATCTTCTTCCATTATAAAGGTGTTCTCTGACAGTCCAGTGGTTAGGACTGGGCGTTTTCACTGCCAAGGGTGCAGGTTCAATCCCTCATCAGGGAGCTAAGACCCTGCAAACAATAAAAAAGAAAAATAAATATTTTTAAAAATTTGTCTACATTGAAAATCCATTGTTTAGTGTGCTGTGCTACATCGCTTCATTTCCTTCTCCAGGGGATCTTCCCAACCCAGGTCTCCTGCACTGGCAGACAGACTTTTTACCACTAGCGCCACCTGGCAAGTCCCAGCAGGGACTGTGTTTAATGCAGCCACCTCCATTCAGGATCCTCGCTGGATCTCCTGGCTAACTTGCTACAGCTTCTTCAACAGCGCGTGCTGCTTCGCCTTGCAGTTCTTTGTTGTGGAGAGACCGTCATTCCTTAAACCTCATGAACCAACCTCTGCCAGCTTCACACTGTTCTGCAGCTTCCTCACCTCCCTCAGCCTTCACAGAAGTGGAGAGAGCTGGGGCTTGGATTAGGATTGGGCTTTGGCTGAAGGGAGGGCCTCCCTGGTGGCTCAGATGGTAAAGAATCTGCCTGCAACACAAGAGACTCAGGGTCAATCCCTGGGTTGGGAAGACCCCACTCCAGTATTCTTGCCTGGAGAAATCCATGGACAGAGGGCCCTGGCAGGCCATAGTCCGGGGGTTCGCAAAGTTTACAACTGAACAACTTTCACATTTTGGCTTAAAGGAATACTGTGGCTCATTTGGTCTTCTCTCCAGACCACTGAGACATTCTCCATGTCAGCAGCAGGCTGCTTCGCTTTCTCCTTACTCATGTGTTCATGAGTCACACTTTTAATTTCCTTCTGCATTCACAGCTTGGCTGACTGTTCGGTGCCAGAGGCCTACTTTTCAGCCTGTCTCAGCTTTCCACATGCCTTTCTCACTAAGCTTAATCATTTCTAGTCTTGTATTTAAATTGAGGGACATATGACTCTTCCTTTCACTTGAGCACTTAGAGGTCGTTGTAGGGTTATCATTAATAATTGGCCTGATTTCAATATTGCATCCCAGGGAACAGGGAGGCCCAAGGAGAGGGAGAGACATAGAAGGACAGTCCACAGGGGAAGCAGCCAGAATACACACACATTAAATTTGCAGTCCTATGTGAATCTGGTTCACTATGCCTCAAAACAATTATAATAGTAACGTCAAAGGTCACTGATCACAGGACCTTGCCTGGAAGTCCAGCGGTTAAGACTCTGGCTTCCACTTGCAGGGAACTCAGCTGGGGAGCTGGGATCCCACATATCACACCATGCAATGCAGCCAAAGAGTGAAAAGAAAAAATTAAAGCACAATAAAACAAGGTGTACCTAGGGAGCTCCCTGGTCACCCGGTGGTTAAGATTCCAGATTTTCACTGCTGAGGCCTGGGTTCAATCCCTGGTTGGGGAACTGAGATCCCACAAGCCAGGTGGCATTGCCCCCCAAAAAATAAATAACAAGGGTGCCTATACATTTACATTCTGCCAGTAATATTTGAGAGTTCTAGCTCTATATTCTTGACCCCATTTAGCACTGTCAGTAGTTTTAACTATGGCCCCGCTGCTGGGTGTATAGTGGTATCTTATTGCAGTTTTGTATCTTTCTGATGACGACTGATGTTGAGCACCTTTTCATGTGTTTTTTTTCCTAACCAGATAGCTTCTTTCTTAAAATATGTTTAAGACACTTGCTTTCTACTGTCTCATCTAACCCTTGTTCTTCTATCTTATTTTAGGTTATTTTTTCACATTTCACCACTTGGAATTAGTATTCTATATTCTGTATTGACTCTTCAGCTATCCCTCTTTGTATGATTTTATTTAATGGTTGCTCTGGGGATTACCATCTGAGCCACCAGGAAGGTCCAAGAAAAAGAAATGCAAGAAGGCAAAGTGGTTGTCTGAGGAGGCTTTACAAATAGCTGAGAAAAGAAGTGAAAGGCAAAGGAGAAAGGGAAAAATACACCCAACTGAATGCAGAGTTCCAGAGAATAGCAAGGAGAAATAAGAAAACCTTCTTAAGTGAATAATGCAAAGAAATAGAGGAAAACAATAGGATGGGAAAGACTAGAGATCTTTTCAAGAGTACCAAGGGAACATTTCAGGCAAAGATGGGCACAGTAGAGGGCAGAAACAGTAAGTATCTAACAGAAGCTGAAGAGATTAAGAAGAGGTGCCAACAACACGCAGAACTATACAAAAAAGATCTTAATGACCCGGATAATCACAATGGTGTGATCACTCACCTAAAGTCAGACATCCTGGAATGTGAAGTCAAGTGGGCCTTAGGAAGCTTTACCACAAACAAAGCTAGTAGAGGTGATGGAATTCCAGCTGAGCTATTTCAAATCCTAAAAGATAATGCTGTGAAAGTACTGCACTCAGTATGCCAGCAAATTTGGAAAACTCAGCAATGGCCACAGGACTGGAAAGGTTTTTATTCCAATCCCAAAGAAAGGCAATGCCAAAGAATGTTCAAACTATCACACAATTGCACTCATCTCACAAACTAGCAAAGTAATGCTCAAAATTCTCCAAGCCAGGCTTGGAGAAATAAGAAAGGAGTTCATGACTGAGAACTTCCAAATGTTCAAGCTGGTTTTAGAAAAGGCAGAGGAACCAGAGATCAAATTGCCAACAACTGTTGGAGCATAGAAAAAGCAAGAGAGTTCAAAAAAAAATCTACTTCTGCTTTATAGACTACGCCAAAGCCTTTAACTGCGTGGATCACAAAAAACTGTGGAAAATTCTTCAAGAGGTGGAAATACCAGACCACCTTACCTGTCTCCTGAGAAACCTGTACACAGGCCAAGAAGCAACAGTTAGAATCGGACATGGAACAATGGCCTAGTTCAAGATTGGGAAAGGAGTATGACAAGGCTGTATATTGTCACCCTGCTTGTTTAACTTATATGCAGAGTACCTCATGTAAAATGCCTGGCTGGATAAATCACAAGCTGGAATCAAGATTTCTGGGAGAAATATCAATAAACTCAGATATGCAGATGATACCATTCTAATGGCTGAAAGTGAAGAGGAACTAAAGATTTAACCTCTTGAGGGTGACAGAGGAGAGTGAAAAAACTGACTTAAAATTCAACATTCAAAAAACTAAGGTCATGGCATCCAGTCCCATCACTTCATGCAAATAGATGAGGGGTATGTGGAAATAGTGACAGATTTTATTTTCCTGGGCTCCAAAATCACTGAGAATGATGACTGCAGCCACAAAATTAAAATACACTTGCTCTTTGGAAGCTATGACAAACCTAAATGCCATATTAAAAAGCAGAGGCATCACTTGCCCAACAAAGATCTGTATAGTTAAAGCTATGGTTTTTCTAGTAGTCATGTATGAATGTGAGAGTTGGACTATAAAGCCATAAAGAAGACCGAGCACCAAAGAACTGATGCATTCAATCTGTGGTTCTGGCGAAGACTTTTGAGAGTCCCTTGGACAGCAAGGAGATCAAGCCAGTCGATCCTAAAGAAAATCAACCCTGAATATTCACTGGAAGGACTGATGCTGAAGCTCCAATACTTTGGCCACCAGATGTGAGGAACTGACTCATTGGAAAAGACCCCAATGCTGGGAAAGATTCAGGTTAGGATGAGAGGGAGCGACAGATGGTGAGATGGTTGGATGGCATCACTGACTCAATGGACAGGAGTTTGAGCAGGCTCCAGGAGACAGTGAAGGACAGGGAAGCCTAGCGTCCTGCACTTCAGGGGGTCGCAAAGAGTTGGACCCTACTGAGCAACTGAACAATCAGGGTTAAACATACAATACATATTTTTAATTTATCACTGTTTACCCTGAATTAACTTTATACTAACTTAAGTCTAATACAAGGATCTCAAAATCATACAACTTCACTGACCCTCTTCCTCAGTTTGCGCTATTTTTGTCATGTATTTTACTTTTACATATATTATAAACCCCAGCATATATGTGTTAGGTTTTTGCTTTAGACAGTAGTCTTTCAAAGGGTATTATTTAGTATTTCTGGTGCTCTTTATTTCTTCTGGAAGACCCAGCTTTCCATTTGATATCATTCCCCTTCAGCATGAAAAACTTTCTTTAGCGTTTCTCGAAACTCAAGTATACTTACTGATGAGCTCTCTCAGCTTCAGTTGTTTGAAAATAACTTATTTCCCTTTATTTTTGAAAAACACTTTGTAGATACAGAATTCTAGATTGATACTTTTCCTTTAACACTTTAACAATATCATCCATTATCTTGTCATTTTCCCGTGAGGCTTAGCCTTCATTCTTTTGCCTGGCTTTGTTTAAAAGTTTATTTTGTTTTTCAACAACTCAGTTATGATATGCTGAGGTGTGTGTGACTTTCTTTTTGGCTCGGCAGAAGTTGTTTTTCATCAACTTAGATATTTTTCTGCCATTATTTTTCTAAGAGATTTATTTGTGCCCATTCATTCTTTCCTCTCTTCTCTTGGACTCAATTCCACATATGATAGACAATTTGATATTGCCATTGAGGCTCTGTTTCTTTTTCTCCCAACTTTTTCTCTTAGAGGTTTAGTTTGGATCATGTTGGGGAGGAAAAGTATCTTTTTCCTTTACATGTGTAAGTTCTTCGCCGGAGCCATGTAACAACAGATTAAAACAAACAAAAAAAAAAATTAAAAAAGAGAAAATCAGGCAGATTCTTTACCAGCTGAACCACAAGGGAAGCCAGAAAGAGAAAGACAAATATTGTATTCTAACACATATAGACAGAATCTAGGAGAATGGTACTGAAGAACTTATTTACAGGGAGGGCAGCAATGGAGAAACAGACATAGAGAACAGACTTATGGACATGGGGAGAAGGGAGGAGAGGGTGAGGTGTATGGAAAGAGTAACACGGAAACTTATATCATCATATGTAAAATAGTCAATGGGAATTTGCTGTATGGCTCAGGAAACTCAAACAGCGGCTCTATATCAACCTAGAGGGGTGGGGTGGGGAGGCAGATGGGAAGAAGATTCAAAAGGGAGGGCATATATATATATACCTATGGCTGATTCATGTTAAGGTTTGGCAGAAAACAACAAAATTTTGTAAAGCAATTATCCTGCAATAAAAAAAATTTAGCAAAGGAAAAAGAGAAAGAAAAAAGCAGGCCTTCCCTGGTGATCCAATGGTTAAGAAACTGCCTTCTTATGCAGGGAACTTGGGTTCAATCTCTGGTGGGGGGAACTAAGATCCCACATAACACAGAGCAAACCTGTGCACCACCAACAAAGACCTGATGCAGCCAAGTAAATAAAAAGAGAAAAGCAGACAGATTTATTTAATATCCTATTTAGGAATAGCATGTTTTGAATTCTATACTGCTATTGGTCTATTTTCTAGACCAATCCTTTTGGATCCTTATGGATCCTTTCTCCTGCTACTAAGCCTTTCTAGCTAAATTTTAAACATAGTACTTCACTTCTAGGATTTCCATTCAGTTCTTAGAGTTTCCATTCTCTCCAGAAATTCGTTTCTTCATTCAATATTCTTTAGCATGTTTACAATGATTAAAGTGCTTGCTTACAAATTTCAACATGAGTTGTTTGCCTTTTTCTCTTGATTGTGGACACTGTCATGGTTCATTGCATGTCAATTAATCTTCTTGCTTACTGGACAATATGAATGACATATTGCAGAGTCTGGATTGTTATCTTCCCCTGAACAGTTAGATTTTCTTCTAGTATGCAATTACATTCCCAGCAGACTCCCCCACTGATTATCTGGGGGTTGTTTTAGGTTTTACGCTTTGTTAGGATGAGTCTACTTTAGTTTTGTATTTTACCCTTAGTCCTAGTGCTTAGTCCTTAGCCCTGGAATGTGCTATTTTGTATGTCTAATGTATGACCCTTCTGAGTTTCAAAGAAACACTTGAAGTGTTTATCAAACCCTTCTAACTGGGTAGAATTTGAACTCCAAACTTCCCTCCAGCACCAAGTTTCTGCTGGAATCTATAGCCAGCTCTTTCTCACCTTTCCTGCTTTCCCCTGGGAAGAGAGTGAAAAAGCTGACTTAAAACTCAACATTCAAAAAACAAAGATCATGGTGTCCAGCCCCATCACTTCATGGCAAAAAGATGGGGGAAAAATGGAAACAATGAGAGATTTTATTTTCTTGGGCTCTAAAATCACTGTGGATAGTGACTGCAGCCATGAAATTAAAAGATGCTTGCTCTTTGGAAGAAAAGCTATGACAAACCTAGACAGTATATTTAAAAGCAGAGACATCACTTTGCCGACAAAGGTTCATCTAGCCAAACCTATGGTTTTTCCAGTAGATGTGTATGGATGTGTATAGATGTGTCCAAAGATTCATGCCAATCCGTGGGGGGTGGGGGGCATACCCTCAAGGAAAAAGCTGGTTAAACATGTATCTCCCCCAGTGTCTTTAGCTTCTTTCAAGATGGTATCTGTTTCAGCTTCTATTGTTTGGTCTTCAACACCTCAGAAGTTGATTTTTACATTTTGTCAAGTTTATAATTACCAACAGGAGGGTTAATCTGTTAAAAGCCACTCCATCATCACCAGAACCAAACTCCCTAACTATATTTTGGGCTTCTCAGGTAGTGCAATGGTAAAGAATCTGCCTGCCAATGCAAGAGATGCAAGAGACACAGGTTCACTCCCTGGGTCAGGAAGATCCCCTGGGGGAAGAAATGGCAACCCACTCCAGCATTCTTGCCTGGAAAATCCCATGGACAGAGGAGTCTGGCGGGGAGGGGGGGGTGGGTCACAAAGAGTCAAACACGACTGAGCATGCATGCAACAGGAACTGTATTTTAAATGTAGATACATCTTACCTGGGGCTTTCCTGGTGGCTCAGATGGTAAAGAATCTGCCTGCAATGTGGGAGACCCAGGTTCGAACCCTGGATTGGGGAAATCCCCTGGAAAAAATGGCAACCCACTCCAGTATTCTTGCCTGGAGAATCCCATGGACAGAGTAGCCTGGTAGGCTATAGTCCATAGGGTGGCAAAGAGTTGGATACGACTGAAGCAACTTAGCATGCACACACACCTACCTAATGCATTAGTGAACACGTAATTCTACCACAAATGATGTACATTAGTATTTTGAAAACTTTTTTCAATATAATTATTTCCCTTATAATCCTTTTTTTAAAAATGGGAAACATTATCCTGAAAAGTTTTCAAAGGCTTTACCCAAGAATTTCCAACACAAAAAGGTTAAGAACTTCAAAAATATATGTTAAAAACTCCTGGCATTAGAGACGCCTTCCTGCTGCTGCCATAGGTTTCCTGCAGTTGAGGGAAAGCGTTTCTCCGGGATTCCTTCATTCATTATCTACTGAGTACCTACTATGTGTCACAGACTATCCTAGGGCCATGGGACAGGACAGTAAATAAAATCAAGTACCTCCACTCAGAAGTTGGCAGTTATACAAGTGTTCTTTTCACATTTCCAAGTAGAAGGATCATTAAGTCTTTCTCCTCTAATTACAGGGTTACCTGACATGGAGGAACAGCCACTGGCTCACACATATTAATTGGGTAAAATTCTGAGAGGCTCTACTCCCGGGGATATTTGTTCTTGTCCCTCTTCACACTGGTCTACTGTTAGAACCACCACCCCTTTCCTAAGTGGGAGAAAAAGACGTTTCAGGCAGAAAGGAATTGTCAGATGCTGCAGGGAAGCCACAACCTAAGGGAAGACCAACCACTGGATTTATAGGCTTTGGTCATGAAAACCCATTAACAAACTCAATGCTGGTGTGGAGACAGCAGCCACCCTGCCGGAGGCAAAGAAGTGGGAAGCAGCAGTGTGGCCCTTCTCAAGTTTGGCAATATAGTTTAGAGGGAACAGCTAGGCAGGGAGGTAGGTTCAAGAGACAAGCTCTTTTTGGATGAGAAAAGCTTTGGCACTTTTTAAGGCTGAGGGGAGACAAAGACTGAGTTACAATGAAGTTATTAGTGGGCCAAGTATGGATAAGTGACAACTCAGAGATAAAGAGCATAGGACAAGCATTCAACAAAATTTAGTTCTTGGGCCCAGTTAGTATCCACTTTTTTTTGTGGGGATTCCACAGCACATCTGTGCTCTGAGTGGACTTTCTGCAGATTCCTAAGCCCGGAGTTTCTCTAGTGGTTCAGAGGTAAAGAACCCACCTACCAATGCAGCACTTCCTGGACTTCCCTGGTGGCTTAAGACAGCAAAGCATCTGCCTACAGTGCGGGAGACCTGGGTTCGATCCCTGATTAGGAAGATCCTCTGGAGAAGGAAATGGCAACCCACTCCAGTACTCTTGCCTGGAAAATCCCATGGACAGAGGAGCGTAGTAGGCTACAGTCCATGGGGTCACAAAGAGTCGGACACAACTGAGCGACTTGACTTCACCAACGCGGGAGACGGTTCTGTCCCTGGATCAGGAAGATCCCCTGGAGCAGGAAATGGCAACCCACTCCAGTATTCTTATCTGGGAAATCCTGTGGCTATAGGAGCCTGGAGGGCTACAGTCCATGGGGTCACAAAGAGTTGGACATGGCTGAGTGACTAAACACCACCACTACTTAAACCGAGCCTGAAGACCTGAATCTAAACTTCAGGCTTCCCTCCTGACTCCTCCGTCAGGCGCCCACATCTTCGTGGATGTGCTGCCACCTACTGGAAGAGTGCGGGAAGTGGCGACAGCCATTTGCTGGAGGGAGCTGCTTTTCTAAAATGGCTGCAAAACCCTCTCCAAGAGACCACTGGGAAGGCCTAGGATTAAGAGGTTTGTTGGACTCCCTAAATCCAACAGGGTAACCCTGCAGCCCTTCATTCCAACGGAAATCACCATAATATTCCTGGTTGGAATAATTAGTAGTATATAGGGCTTGACAATCTCCTTCACTTGAGGGGAAGAACAGTTAGGATTAAAGAGCTGTTTTGCTGCTCATCCTGCCCCACAGCAGGTTATAGAGACACTGAGATCAAAGCCTGGCACACCATGGGTACAGTATAAGCAGCATTAGCTGCTAGTGGGTTAGCCAGCAAATGCTAATTCATGTTTCTAGATGGCCAAGTTGTTTATTACACCTTCAAGTTTAAACCCAGACACTTGTCTAAAGTTGAACTAAGCAGTCAGGGGTGGTACCCACAAGAGACAGCTGCTGGATAATGGAAAAGGCCCTGGAGACCTAGAGACCAATCATACAGGCCCTTCCTAAATGTCCAGTTTGTGACAGACTGACCTGCCAGTGATGCAAATTTCCACACATCCAGTCAAATTCTACACGTTTGCTTCAAGAGGTAACAAACACGGCTTCCCAGGTGGCTCAGTGGTAAAGAATTCACCTCCCAATGCTGGAGACACAGAAGATGGAGGTTTGAACTCTGCCTTTCCCATGGAGCAGTAAACGGCAACCCACTCCAGCATTCTTACCTGGATAATCCCATGGACAGAGGAGCCTGGTGGGCTACAGTGCATGGGGTCACAAGGTCACAGGGTCCAATATGACTGAAATGACTCAGCCAGCACACACTAGCACAAGCGGCTGTAATTAAATCTTTCACATCTAGGAAATATAGGCCACTTTCCTCACTGTTCCAGTAGGTGGCAGCACATCCAAGATGTGGGTGCCTGACAGGGAGGAGTCAGGAAGGAAGCCTGAAGTTTAGTTTCAGGGTTCATTTTAGTTTTTAGGTTTGGTTAATTGGATGATGTCCCTATGCTGGCTTTTCTTTCTAGTAGAAAGAAATTTTCAATCTTCCCTTCTTCAAAGCAGGTATTTATCCTGCCCTGTCACAAAACAGGTAGACTTGGTAGGTAGTGAGGTGGCACTAGTCAAGAACCCACCTGCTGATGCAGACACGAGACTAGGGTTCAATCCTGGGACGGGAAAATTCCCTGGAGTAGGAAATGGCAACTCACTCTAGTATCCTTGCCCGGAATACTAGCACCGCCTAGTAGGCTACTGTCCATGGGTCACAAAGAGTGTACAACTGAAACACGGTGCATCACACGCTCAAGGTTTAGACACCCACACTCCACCAGCAACTCAGAGCCAGAAAACTGCACCAAGGACTGGTAGTTTCACGCAAGCCATTTTTTTCCCATGGGGTAGGGATAGGTTGGGGATGACTCAAGTGACATTATTTATGACACCGCTGATCTGACAGGAGACAGAGCTTAGCTGGGTAATTCTGTGATGGCACTGGATCACCTGTTATGCAGCCCTGTTCCCCTGGTTTATATCTTTCAGCTGGCCTTCTATTCCACTAGTATCTTTCATTCTATCACCTAGGGCACTATTTTTCAACTAAAATGTTAATCCCTTGACCTAGGTCTCTCATGTGACCTTTATTTGGAATTGGGGTGGGCAAGGAATGCTCGCACAATGTCTGAATTAACCCAGTGCAAAACTGAAGGCCTTTCTTGTCAGTTTCACCCGAAGTTGTTGGAAGCCTTCATTTTGGCCCATTCACGCCACAAGAATTCTCATCAGGCACCTGCTCTTGCATGCTTATTTAAGAGGCTCAACCAAAGCATTCCTAGCCCTCTTTCCAGAGCGCTTTTTCAGGACACCTGACCCTCAGGACTATTTGTAAATGGGATAAGATCATAGCAGACTTTCATATGAAGACACACAAGGCTGCAGTTGATTACTTCAGTAGCCATTTCACCAAAACTTATGGCTGGGACACTCAAAACCAAAGCAGAAACATCTTCATCAGGGGTGGAGCAGATGTGGAGTGGTAGAACGGGCTCCACCATGCTCCACTCTCAGTGATATTCCAGGAGAAACACTCTAAGACAGGAAGTACAAGGCTGGCACCAGAGTTCTAGGACTTTTAATCTGTCCCAAAATTGCTGAAGCAAAAATCATGATAAAACATTCTGCTTTCCTTTACACCCCCCAACGCGCAAAAAAAAAAAAAAAAAAAAAAACCTCCGTAGGAAAAAAATTGTTTTGTACATGGGAAGAAACAATATAAATTCAAAACTTACAGATAAGGGTTAGCTCTATCACTCATCTCTTTTAAAAAGTTTATACGAATATCCAGTCAACACCAACAGGGTTATCTCCCTTGAAATGTTATCTATACGGATTTCCAAGTAGACCACAGGGCTGTATACTGTCTTGGAATGTCCTCAGAAGGCTCTGCCATTGATCAGGTAACAGAGTAAAAACCCCAGAGTCCTTTTCTTTCAAATGGAAGAGGGAGAGACAGGGATAGAAGAAACTACTCAAACTTCGTCTTCTTTCCTTGTGGCTTGTGGTCTCCTCCTCCTCCTCTGCCTCCTCGGAAGCCTCCTCGCCCTGCAGAAGAGCAAGGCATCATTAAACAGGCTCCAAAACTGCCAGTCATCCCTCCCCAGCAGGGTGACTAAGGACTTGGGGACTGATGCGGAAACATAGATCTGCAGGTCTGGAAGTGCATGGCCACGTAAACAGCATCCAGTGAACACAGCAGGGTGGCCCTCCACGCTTACCTCCAAAGCCTCCCCGGCCTCTGCCACCAAAGCCACCTCGGCCACCTCTGCCACCACCTCGGCCTCCAAAGCCACCTCTGCCTCCTCCTCGGCCACCAAAGCCACCTTCACCCTTAGGTTTGGCCCAGTCCAAAGTGACTTTGTTTCCATCGATTTCACCATCTTCCATGGCCTCCTTGGCAGCTTTGGCATCTTCCTCGCTGTTAAAGTCTACAAAACCAAACCTAAAACACCAAATGAAATTGCCTGTTATAAAGCACACATATGCCAAGTTTAATCTCACAAGTTCTACAGCAATCCCATAAGCCTTAACTGGGAAAGACCCAGGTCAGAGCACTTCCCTACAGAAAGCTGAAACAATGTCTCACAAAACAGCTGAATAGGCCTTTGTGAAGACAGAAGCCAACAACGCTAGCTCCGTGAATTGTCTCTTCTTCTCGTGCGAATCCTGAACTGTCACTGATCGACAGAAAGGAGCTCAGTGAGAAGACTCAAGGTGGGAGAGCCACCCATTTCCTGCCTTACTCACCCTTTGGAGGATCCAGTCTCCCGGTCAGTGACTATCCTTGCTCGAATAGAGCCATCAAAGGACTCCTTTAACGTCTCTTCTGTGGTATCCTCAGAGAGACCTTTGACAAAGAGAGTCTTGGATGGCTCTGGGAAATAAAAATAAAACTCTTATCAGTTACAATCCATGACAACACTGGATTTACATGTTACAGTCTAGCACCTGACTACTGGCTAAGAATCTTTGCCTTAGCAAATGCTAGCCTTTCACTTGGAGTGTCTATATGAGAAAAAGCACGTTAAAGCAACTTGGGTCAATTAATGCTTAATTCAGCAAAGGGCTTGGACCAAATTCCACATGATGTTTACACTGATCACCAAAGCAGTTAAGAATCTTTTTATGGAAAACAGAAGCAGCAACCCAAGTAAGTGACAGCAGTCCTGAAACAGGCAGCTATAAACACAAGACAGTAAATCACAGGTCAATTTGCTGCTCAGTGTTGACTTGCTGGATCAGAACTTGACTATCTAGAGGAATTTTCTTGAGATTTCATCAGTTACTTCTCAGATAATCAGTCATCATATCCAGTAGCAGCAACAGAAAGAAGCAAATGTTCTTCTGTAGATCTCTGGACCCAACCACAAATTCCTGTTAACAAAGTGACTTACGGCTTCTTGCATTAGGTGATCCCCTGGGTCCTTGCAACTCCAGTCTGATGGCTCTGCCCTCAATTTCCCTTTTATTACATGAATTTAAAGCTTCTTTAGCATCTTCAAATGAAGCAAATTCTATAAATGCATACCTGAGGATTAAGTCAATACTTAGAGTAAGTTACCAAGCACATGACTCCACTGTTGCCACCAAGCCTTTTTCCTCAAGCAAATCCTTAAACAATGCAGCTTCTGCTAAATGTCAGAACATGATTTCACCTCCACAAGATAACTCTTAAAAAGCCTGTAACTGGCAACATATACTTTACCCTTTAGATTTGCCATTTTGGTTCTGGGGCACCTTGATATGAGTTGCCTTCTCAAATACTTCCTGAAGTGTTTCTTCTGTTGCACTATAGGAGAGGTTGCTTAAAACCAGGGTTTTTGATTCACCTATAAATAAAGAGATGTCAAGTTATGACTCTGAAGCAGTGTGTCCCAACTTAAGTCACAGCTGTGTGACTTCAAGAGCTTCTGTGCTTCGGAGAGATAACACACCAATGTTAATACAGGTGGAATCCTACTTCCTGCTGCTGCTTAAGTCGCTTCAGTTGTGTCCAATTCTGTGCGATCGCATAGATGGCAGCCCACTAGGCCCCCCGTCCCTGGGATTCTCCAGGCAAGAACACTGGAGTGGGTTGCCATTTCCTTTTCCAATGCATGAAAGTGAAGTCGCTCAGTCATGTCTGACTCGAGACCCCGTGGACTGCAGCCTACCAGGCTCCTCCGTCCATGGGATTTTCCAGCCAAGAATACTGGAGTGGGTTGCCATTTCCTTCCCCAATGCATGAAAATGAAAAGTGAAAGGGAAGTTGCTCAGTTATGTCCGACTCTTAGCGACCCCATGGACTGCAGCCTACCAGGCTCCTCCATCCATGGGATTTTCCAGGCAAGAGTACTGGAGTGGGGTGCCGCCACTGCCTTCTCCGTCCTACTTGCTACTCAACATCAAATACCTTTTAAGTACTTACATGCTGGTTCCTTCCATTCCTACTGTGCACATGTGCAAGCTGACTATAGCCCTGTGTCTTCCTAGAATAATATTCTAATTTAAATGCCCACAATCTAAGTTCTTTACAGTATAAAACAAAGGAAGCTAGATTTATCTATGTTCTAGCACAAATATCTCATATAGCTCTCATTCAAGACAATTACAAATAGAGATATAACATGCTGATCTACATCCAGTTTATCAACTATATAAAGTACAAAGATGCAAAGGATTTGTTTTCCCTCCTAGATTTCAGAACCCAGAAGGAAACCTAAATTCTTACCACTCCAAGTGCTATTCTTTCCACCTCTATGGTCTTGACTTTGGCCTTTCTCTCCGGTGTAGTACAGAGAAATGGATCGCCCATCTATCTCTGTTCCCTGCTTTTCTTCCAAGGTTTTTTCTGCATCAGCTTCTGTCTTAAATTCAATATAAGCAATCCTACAATGGGGGGAAAAGTAAAGAACTCACTCGGTTTTAAAAACCGTATTAATTCTCTTAATCTCAGCAATAGGAGTTTATTGCAGACAAGTAAAATAAAAATGCCCTTTGTTTTATACTAATTGAAATGTTCAAGGTTTCTGCCATTTTCTACTTTTCAACTACAACTTTCCTCCCACTACAGAAAGCTTACCCAATACTTCAGGAAAGCTAGGCCTTAGGTAGTACTTTATGTTAGTTTATAATAAAGTTACTCTGAATTAGGCACATTATCCTCACTTGTACAGATAGGAAACTCAGGTTATAGAATAATTTGCCCAAAGTCACAAACACAGGAAAGTTAAATCAACATTTCTTCTATAAATTAGAGTGCATTAATTTTAATGTAACATTTCAGTAGACACAAAACATACCCTTTACTCTTTCCATCCTTGCTGACTAATCTGATCTCCACAGCATCTTCAAACACTTCTTTTAATTCATCCTGAGTAACTTTGTAAGGCAGATTTTTAGCCAAAAGTGTTCTTGCATCTCGATCTAGATTTAAAAAGAAAAAAACATAAAAATGAACTGAATGGCTTAAAAGACCCTTCTTGTCCCAAAGATCAAAGACTGACCAATGTACAAGTTCTTGCTAAAATTTTTATGGACTTCTCTGGCAGTCCAGTGGTGAAGACTGAGCTCCTAATGCAGGAGCACAGGTCTGATCCTTGGTTGGGCAATTAAGATCCTGCTTGCAACAGGGCACAACCAAAAAAATAAAGATTTTAAAAAATAATAATTTTTAGATTTCATAATGTAAAAGGTGCTCTGCTATTATGTATTATGGAGATATAGCAATGGCAAAACAAACTGCTTTCACAGCTGACAGCTAACTATGTGCTAAATACTTAAAAAGAACTAAATATCATATGCTATGTATATAAAGTAAGTGTTCAGTATGTTTTAATTTAAGACTATGGGAAAAAAAACTGTAGGGAATTCCCTCATGGTCCAATGGTTGGGACTCTTGTGCTTCCACTGCTTCGGGGGCACGGTTTGATTCTTGGTCAGGGAACTAGGATTTCACAAGGTATACAATGCAGGTGCCCCAAATTTTTATTTTAAAAAATTTAAAAATAGAAAGGTGATGAACACACTGGAAAGGGGACAAGTATCTACAAAAAGGTAAAAGATGCAAAGGGAGTAGTTAAGAGATCTGCTCAGGTCCAGTGAGGCAAAGACTATTAATTTAAATATACTGAACCAATTTTTTTTTGATTAAGTCTAGCAAATAGTGCCAAGCCCTGATGTAAACATTTAACATTCTAATTCATTTAATCCTCAACATATGAGGAAGCCAAAAGAAAAAGGTTAAACTACTTACCCTGGCTTGTCTACATTAGATTAGATACATAGCTATGAACAAGCTATTAGTATCAGTTTTACCTAAAGCTTTACATACCTTTCTTACTGTCTTTCCCCTTTGGTTTTTCTAGTTTAATTTCATTGCCAAAGACTTTTAAACCAGTGAGTTCCAAGGCTTTTTCCAGGTCTTCAGCAGATTCAAAATCCACATAGCCAAACTTCCTTTAAAGTGAAGGGACAAAAATTTTAGAAATTACAGGTCAGGGCATGGTGGGACAAACCCCACAAGAGTCACACGGAACAAGTACTCTGGGTAAGCAGTAACAGCAACATGATAGTGCAAACAAAGATTAAGAAGCACCTATACTATTAACAAAATTAAGTTAAGCCCTTTAAGATGGGGCTACAGAACAGATCTGTAAGTATCAAGACCTAATGATGCAAGTTCACCCCTGAGATCTCCATTAGCTAAACTGCTGCTTAACAACTAATAGCACATGATAAAGAACCTGTTTAAGCACTAAGAGAATCCTGTTTAAAAGCATTCACTATTATGGCTTTTCAGGTCTAAGAAATAGTTTGTTGTACCAAAAATTAAGGGGAATTATGAAAATTTCAATTTGGGGGTTTCACAATTTGATAATCAAATTATTTAATTCAATAATGGCTAATCTTTGAAGACTTTTAGATATTCATGTTTAAGAGTAATGAGCTAAGGTCCTAAAATTGAAAGGAAAAAGCAACAGCAGACCCACAAACAATGTGTGATGCTGACACAGCGCCCCCATACTTACCTAGACACACCAATTCTGACATCGACAACAGCAAGATCATTTTTGGCAAAAATATCACTGATACCCGTTTTCAATTCAGGAGCAGATTTATTGAAGTTCAGGTTTCCAATAAAGAGATTGAAAGATGTAGTTGGTTCTGTGCCTGCACAAAAATTTTCTCAAATCAGTTAATTTTCCAGTATACTTAAATATTAATCAAATTATTCCTGTACACAGCACATCAGCACACTGAAATATAACATCAGGTTTCAGTATTAAGTCCCTTTATTGTTCATCACTTGTGCCATGTGGTGTTATTTCCCACCCCCCAATTCTCTAAGTTACCTTCCACTTTTTGTTTCTTGGCTTCAGGAGCTGCTTTTTGTTTGGCCATTTCCTTCTTTCGTTTTCCAGGTGCTTCTTTGACAGGCTCTGGACAAGAGTTCAAACAATCTATGTCATCCACACATACTCAAGTACCTCCTTTTAAACAAAACTCACGTCAATGTACTTGAGAATCCAACTTCATTACCTTCTTCCTCTTCCTCCTCTTCTTCCTCCTCCTCCTCCTCCTCTTCCTCCTCATCATCCTCCTCCTCTTCGTCATCGTCATCCTCTTCCTCCTCCTCTTCATCATCATCCTCCTCCTCTTCATCTTCATCTTCAGCAGTGCTCTTAGCTTTCACAGGAGCAGCTTTTGCTGGAGCTTTCTTTCCTTTCGCTGGTACAATCTCCATAGGTTCTTCTTCAGAGTCTGAAAGAGAAGCCACCTAGTCAAAAACTGAGTTCTATACCAGTTCTATGGAGAACTAAAGGAAAATAAATGGAATCTTATTCATGCCACTGTGCTTAGAGCTATGGTAAGTAAAATACAGAATAAGCTATCTGAAGCGTCTTACTCAGGAGCAGCTATAGTCTGTGGGGTTGCAAAGCATCAAAAGGACTGAGCAACACAAGAGGCAATCTTGCATGGGTACCAATCTAGTGCAGCACAATCAGTCCAGAGAACCCCTGGGATGATTCTCATCTAACCCCCCAGGTTTTCAGCAGTATGTAGTTTTACCACCCACACCTCATCCCTAATGTACCTTGCAAACAGGAGTCCAGGAACTACCAATACAATGCCTTACCATCTTCGTCGTCCTCCTCCTCATCATCCTCCTCCTCCTCCTCATCATCATCGTCATCGTCATCCTCATCATCCTCATCATCTGTGGCAGGAGCAGCACCAAAAGCAGCAGCTGCCTTCCTCACTGCTGGTTCATCCTCCTCTTCATCATCATCGTCTTCCTCTTCACTGTCATCTTCATCTTCTTCATCACTGTCTTCCTTCTTGGCATTCTTGCCGTTCTTTGCTCCCTTGCCTGGGGTGGCTGCTCCCTTCTTACCAGAGGTTGCTACCAATGCTTTGCCTGGGGTGGCTCCCTTTTTGCCAGGTGTTACCACTGCTTTGGCAGGTGTAACTGTCTTCTTGGCTGGCATAGCTGCTGCCTTTTTGCCAGGGGTGACAACTGCTTTCTTTGCTGGTGTGGCAACTGCAACCTTTTTTGTTGGGGAAACCACCATCTTCTTTGCTGGAGTTGTGGTAGCCTTCTTGCCTTTTTTCTGAGGGATAACAACCTTTAAGAATAAACAAACAAACAAAAAAAAACATAAGCTTGTTTTCAAACTCTAAGAGTTGTCCCATAAATGAATGCTCAATTCTAGCACTGCCTCAGTTCAACACCACATGCACCAGATGTGAGCAAGTTAAAAGGTAAGGTCAAATTAACATGCTCTGTACACTTGAAGTCACAGTCTTATAGCCTCAATAGTTTTCCCATCTGAAAATAACTGTTGTTCAGTCGCTAAGTCATGTCCAACTCTGCACTGCAGCCAGCCGTCCCTGTCCTCACCATCTCCTGGAGTTTGCTCAAATCCACGTCCATTGGATCAGTGATGTTACCTAACCACCTCATCCTCTTCTGTCTGCCCTATTCTCCTTTTGCCATCAACCCTTTCCAGCATCAGGGTCTTTTCCACTGAGTTGGCTCTTTATACACGGCTTTAAGGATTACGACTTGACACATATATATATATACATCAATCAAAAGCCTTAACACATAGAGAAGACAACCTGTTAAGCGTTAAGTCATTTGGGGCTCTCACAGTAGGTGGAGGTAGGAAGTTCACTGGATGCTCATTCTTAGGACCAAAGAGAAAATGAACATCAAAAAGGCAAGTGGGATAATCAATAGTGGCAAGGTTAGTAAAGAGCACATTAGCTTGATAAAAACCATCACTTGCCTATATTTAAAGTTACACTCAGAACTTTTTGTTAACTATTGGTTTTATCAGGTAATGTGTGCCAAAATAAAACCTTCATTAAATTCTAAATAAGAAATATGAACAAATGAAGCAATGAGTCGTCTTTACAGTGAGCCAACAGTAGCTGGGAGTTCTAAAGTGCTAATACAATGAAAGGTGACAACTCTCAAACCACACCACTTTAACAGTGATTAGTATTATCAAACTCACACAGGGTAACAGAGACCAATTGATCCTACTTGGAAGCTAGAACAATCTCAAAAAGCTAACCTCAGACCTGAATATAATGCTCAGAGCTGCCATTCGCAGGACAGTTAACTGTCCACCCTGTTTATCTGGTATGTAGAACTCACTGTTTATCTGGTATATTGAACTAACTCGTTGAAAGTGGAAAACTAGTGATTTACTACAATATATCACACCGAGCCCTGAAGGTGTGCATGCACGTGCGCGCGCACACACACACCTACAGATCTTTCCTCTCAAGTTCATTCAAATATTCTTATGCCATCTTGACAGATCAATACAACTTTGTGAAATGCTTGACCGTTACAACAGGTCCTATATGAATTAACAGAATCCTGGTTTTTCTGCCAATATTTTCCGACATCCAATACCACCTGCTTTAAGTCTCCATTTTGTAGTTTAAGGCAATTCAACATTGAACTATATACAATTACCTCTTCTCCACTGCTCTCATCGTCTTCATCTTCTGACATTTCCTCATCTTCACTATCTTCTTCTACCTCCTTTGGGGGAGGAGCCATTTTCTTGGAGTCACCTTGATTTTTACCGGCCTAAAACAGACATGACACATTACACCCTCCCTCATTTCAAGCCATTCTTCATGTCAAAACGGCAGTAATCTCCCTTAGTACTCCCTCTTCATACTGTTAACTACAATTTACATAAAAACTATCCTTCATACCAATGTTAACACAGGGCTTCCCAGGTGGCGCTAGTAGTAAAGAACCCGCCTGCCAATGTAGGAGACATAAGAGACAGAGGTTCAAACCCTGGATCGGGAAGATCCCCTGGAGGGTATGGCAACCCAGTTCAGGATTCTTGCCTAGAGAATCCCATGGACGGAGAAGCCTGGCGGGCTACAGTCCACGGAGTCGCAAAGAGATGGATACGACCGAAGCGACTTAGCACTCAATTTCCTGCGTATTTTCTCCAAGTTCTTTAAAAAAACCACCCTTTGCTTTGAATAAAAAGGCTACTCTCTTCTTGCTACGTTCTTTAAGCACACCCGTTTAAAAAATTAAACCTCCAGCCAGAATCGAACCTTGCTGCACCGCACCGTTTCTCAATGCGGACTACAACTGGACCAATATAACTGCCAACAATTCAAGGCCCTTCACGTGAGGAAAACCACCTTGAAAAAGCCTTTGAGGTAAACTGTGGCACCAAATTCCACCACCCTCGTCTGAAGGCAGCTTTAAAAAAGAAAAACACGTCTTAACCCGTCGTCTTCTATTAAGACTTCCTTTCCCAGGTTACCAACCCCGCCCCTTTCAGCCCTGGAAGGGCCACGTGGGATAAGCCGCAGACCACCACGTGCGCGCAGCCCGGCGCAGAAAGCATGCGGCAGGGCCTCCTGCTGGAGCCCCGGTCCCGTCCGCCCACTCCGCTGGACCTGGACCGGAGACGAGGCGCACCGCCGCCCTCCCCCCAAAGCCAGGTCCCTCCGCAGGCCGCACACGGCGCGGCCCACGTGGCGAGCCCCGCGCCGCGGCACGTGCGTCAGGAGGCGGGGCCCCGCTCCGGCCCGTCGCAGGAGTTTCGCCTCATCAGTCCGAGGCCCTGCTCCCCCTCCCCGCTCTCAGCCCCGAAGTCCTTCCCCGCCGCATTCACTACCCGCGCGGCACCTGCCGAAGCTCTTCACTTCGCTACCAAGCAGCTAAAAACGCGAGACCTCCCAGATAATCGCGCGAGACTTCCCACAGCATGGCGCCCTCGAACGCGCCCGGGACGGCGCGCAGGCCCTCCTCCTGGCGGCGCAGCGCGCGCGCTCCTCGAAAAACGGGCCTTGATGTCCGTGCTCGCGCGGGCAAGGCCTCTTACCTTTGCGAGCTTTACCATGATGGCGGCTTATGACGGCGGAGTGTGTGGCGAGCGAGTGGCGCAGACGAGCCCAAAGGAACCTAAGCACCGTCGATGGCGGCCACTAATCCCTGAGCGCGTACGCTTGGCTGCCAGCTAGCGCTCGAGACTGAGGCGAAAGACTGAGCCTGCCCAGTAATCGCGTCTGGAAAGGCGACGACGGCACCCTCGTGACTCCGCCTCGACCAACCAGATTTCGCGTCCCTCTCATGAGCCAATCGCGAGCCTCTAGCTGAGGACTGCGCGGGGCGGGGCGCGAGCCGGAGTGGGCGGGCCGAGGCGGCCAAGGAAGGGGGAGGGGATTCGTGGCGGCGGCCTGGGGCGGGACTCGCTTTGTGCAAAGCCAACTCTGATTGGGCCATTGGCGCGCGGTACCCGGAGTGCCCATCCACGGCCCGCGCTCGCGGCGCCTGCGCTCTGGGACGGACATTTTGGCGCCGCGTGTTCAGTAACTCCCGAGTGGTGGGTAGCCGTGGTCTCTGATTTTTCAGTCAGGGTCTTGTCTGCCTCGGAGGGCTTGAGTTTCCTGAGAGGCTTCACGGGCGGCCCCGGTCCACGTTTTACACAAAGCCTCCTGGAGGCAGTGCAGATAAGAGTTTGTCCCGTTTCCCCTCTAAAGAGCCCGAGACTTTCGGGAATTCAGACTCCACCGCGTTGAGCGCCCACCTTAGTTCCCCCTGCTAATGAACCGCGCTAAAAAGTAGCCCTGTCTGCTGGTGACTCCCCCGAGGCCCCTTCTCAGAAACTGCCTCCTGAGAGCTGCTGATATAGACAGTCTAGTATGTGAGGTTTACAGTGAGCAGCGCACAAACAATATTTAATCTCAAGAAACCTCATGTGCTAGGTATTTTTCACAGTAGGCAACACCGTGGTGGTCACGGGATAACTGCGGGCTGAGGGGAAGAACTTGGGTCAGGCCAACCACAAAGCAGGGCCTTTGACCACTTAAAAGTTCCTTCTTTGTTATTTGGGACTAAAGCACTTTTTAAAAACGTTGGCTGCTAAGTCAGTGTCAGATGGTCCGGGAGTCAGTCAAAAGAGTGAAGGAAGGTTCCCTGGACGGAATAGAAGATTGCCTTTGCGTTGTGCTTTTGCCAGTTATTCAGATGGATCACGGGCAAAACTTAATTGGTGTGAAACTCAACCCAGAGCACTTTCTTCAGTTTAGAGCTGCCCAGGTAGGAGGTTATATCCCTGGCATCTGGTACCTGGTACAAAACTAAGGTATCTTCCGCTATGACGGTATTTCCCCAAATGAACTAATGTTCAGAATCACCTCTGGGGTTCCTAATTAAGGAGATGTGGGGCTGGGCCCAGGGTTTTGAATTTTAACAAGGGCTGGTGGGGATTCTCTGAGCCATCAAATTATTTTGCAATTCTTACTAAAACACTCCTGTGACTGACTGAATAGGAAGCCCACAGCTCCCCACTGGGGCTGTCTGATCAGGGAGGAGACAGGCCCGTGCTCTGGTCTGCACCCTGCTTTCTGATATCTGGCGAGCATCCTAAGGAGGTTTTCATTTTGAACTCTGGGATGGGGCCAAGCAGACACGTACTGGGTGACTGGGAACAGAAAAAAACAGCATAAGCCAAGGCGTGGTAGAATAAAACCCCAGTGTTTGCAAGCAGTTTGGCACAGAGCAAGCTTTGGACACTCATGGGAAGAGGCTAGGGAGATAAGCAGGGAACATGATCAAGTGACAAGGATGAGTTATAGAAATATTGG
Organism: Ovis aries; assembly: GCF_016772045.2. Classification (NCBI taxonomy): domain Eukaryota; kingdom Metazoa; phylum Chordata; class Mammalia; order Artiodactyla; family Bovidae; genus Ovis; species Ovis aries. The sequence goes on from NC_056055.1 coordinate 233,237,243, forward strand.
CATGGCTGACTTGTCAGTTCAGATCTCAGCTTATATCACCTCTTAAGAGGCCTTCCCCCACCCTTCAATGAAAAGTGCCACGCAGAGGCTTACTACCACACCACCCTAATGGAGACAGGTTCTTTTTTTTTTTTTTTTTAAGGCAGGTTCTTAACCACTACCTAGCATTTTTTTTATCTGTTTACTGCCCGTTTGCTTTTTCCCCAGCCTCAAAGAATACAGCGTTTGTTCTCTGCTGTATTCCTGGTGCCCTAAGCATTGCCTAATACAAGTAGTGGTGAAAATTTGTTGAATGAATGAAGTATTTAGGTAAAGGGAGCAGTGGAGAAAGTCTGAGGATATGAGTGTTCAAGTGCTTTGCTTTGGAGTCAGCCTGAGATTAAAAAAAAAAAAGTAGTAGTCGCTGATACTTATATAATAATTATGAATTTCTAAGCAGTATTCCAGTTCTTTATACCTCTAAAAATAAATTGCCACTGTTTTACAGAAACTGAGGCAGAGAGATAGATTAACTTGTCCAGGGGCACATAGCTAGGGACTAGAATTTATTTTTTTGAGCGTTTATTTAACCACTTTTACGTGGTCAAAGGCCCTGGTTTGTGGCTGGCCTGACAAGTTCTTCTCAGCCCGCAGTTATAACATCCTGTGACCACCAGGGTGGTTCCTACTGTGAACAATTCCCAGTACTAGAGGTTTCTTGAGATTAAATATTGTTTGTGTGCTGCTCACAGTAAACCAAATAAATTTTAATATTTTTACATATTTATTAAATATTAACATAAAATAAGTTATATCAATACATTTATTGTTTATTAATAAGTTAACATTAAAATCCATTTATTTTCATATTTATATATGATATACCTTTAAAATTTATTAAAAATAAACATTAATACTTATTCAAGGTCTTAGTTGCAGCATGCAAACTTTTATTTGTGGCAGGGGGGTCTAGTACCCTGACCAGGGATCAAACCTGTGCCCTCTGCATTGAGAACGTGGAGTCAGCCACTGGACCACCAGGGAATCCTGGAACTAGGATTGAAATAGACCCTACTCTGTCATCCCAGTTTCTTTATAAAATGGGTATAATAATAGCACCTGACTTTAGGGTTGTAACAAGTATTAAATGGGATGTATAATAAGCCCTCAATACTAGTTAGTCTTATTATTGACAGACTTGAATTATGGGCTTCCCTGATAGTTCAGTTGGTAAAGAATCCACCTGCAATGAAGGAGACCCCAGTTCGATTCCTGGGTCAGGAAGATGCACTGGAGAAGGGATAGGCTACCCGTTCCTGTATTCTTGGGCTTCCCTTGTGGCTCAGCTGGTAAAGAATCTGCCTGCAATGCAGGAGACCTGAGTTTGATCCCTGGGTTGGGAAGATCCCCTAGAGAAGGGAAAGGCTACCCACTCCAGTATTCTGGCCTGGAGAATTCTGTGGACTGTATAGTCCATGGGGTAGCAAAGAGTCGGACACAACTGAGCGACTTTCACTGCACTTCATAGAGAGAGATAAAGGATCGTTTATTTCCATTACCTCTTGAATGTGTGTATGTAAGTGGAGTGACACCAACAGGGCTGCAGGTTTGGGGGGAAGCTCCTGAATTCAGTGTTGGACATGCTGCGTGCATGATAAATACCAGTCACTTTAGGCAGACACAGTTGCCTGTGGCCGCCTGGCTGCAGACACAGATAACATGAGGGACCAGCCTAGAATAGCAGACAGAATGAGAGGAGAAGGCTGGGCAGACCCAGGTCCAGTGGTGGGAAAAGGCCCAGAGTCAGAAGCCAAGTTAGGAAAGGGGAGTTTTGGAAGCCAAGGGAAGAAAGAGTTTAAGAAAAAGGGAAGAGAACAGTGTCCAGTACCTCCAGAAAAGTCAAATAAGGTAAGGCCTGAGAGGGTCTACTGGATTTGGTATTAAAAGATATCAGAGGTTTTGGCAAGTGTGATGGGATGGCAGCCACACTGCTGTGGATAGAGAAGTTGTAGGGCCCCTGTGGGAAGCACACCTGGGAGAGGGAGTGGTCACAACTTAAGTTTCTCCATAGCTTATAGCCTATGGGGAAGGAGCCAGAAAAGGGAGACTTGGAAGCTCAGGAAAGAAACACAAGAAGACGAGACTGACTGAGGATTGTCAAACCAAGGGGCTTCCCCTTGGTCCAGACCAATCTGATGCTAAAGGTAAGTGTACCTGTGTAACTGACACAGATGGCTTAATGCCGCTTAAGTGTCCAGACAGTTCCCAGTGCATAAAAGTGCATAAAATGGACATTAATGATATCCATTCAATGGATGGAGTATGGGCATGAAAATTAGGATAATTCCCGTCTGCTGGTGTCTTCTTTGGGAAGAATCGGAGGCTGGAGGGGCAGTTGGGCATGTGCTTAGTCACTCAGTCGTGTCTGACCTCTTTGGGACCCCATGTACTGTAGCCACTAGGATCCTCTGTCCATGGGGGTTTTCCAGGCAAGACTACTGGAGTGGGTTGCCATGCCCTCCAGGGGATCTTCCCAACCCAGGGATCGAACCTAGGTCTCTCACGTTGCAGATGGATTCTTTACCTTCTGAGCCACCAGGGAAGCACATGAGTACTGGAGTGGGTAGCCTATCCCTTCTCCAGGGAATCTTCCCAACCCAGGAATCAAACAAGGGTCTCATGTATTGCAGGCAGATTCTTTACCAGCTAAGCTACCAAGGAACCCCTAATGGGCATTTACAAGGCATCAACTGGCTGGAGAAACGGAGGGAACACTTTCTCAAACGCCAGAAGATTGATTTAAAAGTAATGGAATGTAAATTGTTGCAGCCACTATGGAAAATAATATGGAGGTTCCTCAAAATATTAAAATAGTATTGCTGAAAGATATCTGCACTCTCATGTTCATTAAAACATTATTGCAATAGCTAGGAGGTAGAGGATATGGGGAGAAGTTGGTAAAAGGGTACTAACTTTCAGTTATAAGATGAATAAGGTCTGGACTTCCCTGGTGGTACAGTGGATAGGAATCTACCTGCCAGTGTTGGAGACAGTTCGATCCTTAGTTTGGGAAGATTCCACGTGCCGAGGAGCACCTAAGTTCACGCACCACGATGACTGAGCCCACATTCTGCAACTACTGAAGCCCTCACACCTAGAGCCTGTGCAACAACAGAAGCCACTACGATGAGAAGCTGGTGCACCGCAGCGAAGAGTAGCCCTAGCTTGCCACAGCTGGAGAAAGCTCAGATGCAGCAATGAAGACCCACTGCGGCCAAAATAATAATAATGCATGAATTTTTAGAAAAGATGAATAAGGTCTGAGGATCTAATGTAAAACATGGTGACTGTGGTTGATAACACTATATAATATAACAAACAAATTTGCTGAAATAGTACAACTTAAATATTCTCACACACAAAAAAAGGATAAAAATGTGAGGTGTTGAATGTGTTAATTAACTACTTGGGAAATCCTTTCACAGTATATAGATTTATCAAATCACTACAATGTATACTTTAAATATCTTTAAATATTATATGTCAATTATACCTCAAAGCTGAAATTTAAGCAAAAAACCAGAGCATCTAAAAATAAATTTAAAAAAAAGTATATGTACACATCAAATGAAGTAAATTGGCTACAGTCAGAACAGGGAAGAACAGAATATTGTTTTGAACGAAATGATGTCCCTAGCAAGTGCACAAGACTTTGCAGGAGTGGAAACGGTAAGATGTGAACCTGCCCTGACATGTGGTGGGTGGGCAAACGTAAAATGTTGCTTCTTCACTGTGTGGATTTCTGCCTCCCTATTTTTCATCTATTAAATGAAGGCAGGAATACCTGTTCCCTTTTGCAAGGATATGCTCATGTACTAGGAATAAGGCAGAGTTGGTTCAATCCACATCCTCAAGCTACCTGAGTCTGAGAGTCTGGAAGGGAAACGGGTGGCTACCCAAATACTCAGATGTGTAATTAAGGCTTCTCGTTGTTCAGTCACTAGGTCATGTCTGAATCTTTGCAACCCCATGGACTATAGCACAACCAAGCTTCTCTGTCTTCTATCTCCAGGAGTTTGCTCAAATTCATGTTCATTGAGTCAGTGATGCTATCTTACTTATCTCATCCTCTGCCATCCCCTTCTTTTGCCTTCAAACTTTCCCAGCATCAGGGTCTTTTCTGATGAGCTGGTTCTTCGCAGGTGGACAAAGTATTTGAACTTCAGCTTTCGTATCAGTCCTTCCAAGGAATATTCAGAGTTGATGTCCTTTAGGATTGACTGGTTTGATCTCCTTACAGTGTAAGGGACTCTCAAGAGTCTTCTTCAGCACCACAATTCAAAAGCATCAATTCTTCAGCGCTCAGCCTTCTTTATGGTCCAACTCTCACATCCATACATGACTACTGGGAAAACCATAGCTTTGACTATATGGACCTTTTTCAGCAAAGTGTTGTCTCTACTTTTTAATATGCTGTCTAGGTTGGTCATAGTCAGAAAAGTGATATCTGCTTTTTAATATGCTGTCTCAGTTCAGTTCAGTCACTCAATCGTGTCCAACTCTTTGCGACCCAATGGACTGCGGCATGCCAGGCCTCCCTGTCCATCACCAACTCCTGGAGTTTACTCAAACTCACATCCATTGCGTAGGTGATGCCATCCAACCATCTCATCTTCTGTCATCCCCTTCTCTTCCCACCTTCAATCTTTCCCAGTATCAGGGTCTTTGCAAATGAGTTAGTTCTTCACATCAGGTGGCCAAAGTATTGGAATTTCAGCTTCAGCATCAGTCCTTCCAATGAATATTTAGGACTGATTTCCTTTAGGATAGACTGGTTGGATCTCCTTGTAGTCCAAGGGACTCTCAAGAGTCTTCTCCAACACTACAGTTCAAAAGCATCAAGTCTTCGGTGCTCAGCTCTCTTTATAGTCCAACTCGCATATCCATACATGACTACTAGAAAAACCAAAGCTTTGACTAGACGGGCCTTTATTGGCTAAGTAATGTCTCTGCTTTTTAATATGCTGTCTAGGTTGGTCACAGCTTTCCTTCCAAGGAGCAAGCATCTTTTATTTTCATGGCTGCAGTTACCATCTACAGTGATTTTGGAACCCAAGAAAAGAAAATCTGTCACTGCTTCCACTTGTTCCCCATCTATTTGCCACGAAATGATGGGACTGGTTGCCATGATCTTAGTTGTTTCGATGCTGAGTTTCAAGCCAGCTTTTTCATTCTCCTCTTTCACCTTCATGAAGAGGCTCTTTAGTTACCTCCAGCTTTATTCTGTTGCCATCAGAGTCCTCCCAACCCCCTATCTCCAACCTGTAACCAGGACCACAGCACCTGTGCAGAGTAGACTGGCAGGGGTGTAGGAGGTTTGTTTCCAAGTCTGCCTTTTTTTTTTTCCAGTTTTACAAAAGTGAATTATTTGTTGAGGTTTTTTTTTTAAATTGTTTTTATTTTTATTTTTTTTATTTGTTGAGTTTTAAAGCACACCAATGGCACAAAGTTCAGAAAGTTCGAGAAAACACACAATAAACTATCTCCTCCCTCTCTGTCCTCTAGCCATTCTGTCCTAGGACAGGGCCAGCAGCAGTCTCTCTATCCTTCCAGATTCACCAGTGTGTTTACAATTAGATATATGTATTATATTTCATACAAATGCAGTCATACTATATATACTGTGCTGAACTCTCCTTTCTTCTTCAGTAACTAGGTTTATGTCCTAACTCATTCCGTATCAATGCATGCAGAGCTGCTTCGTTCTTCTCAATAGCTACAGAGTGTTCCTGGAGTGAAAGGGTCATTTATTTAACTAGTCTCCATGCTGGACATTTAGGGTTGTTTCCTATGTTTTGTTATTACAAGTTTCACAGTAAATAATCTTTAAAAATTTTTTTAATCATTCATTTTGTTGTGGCTCATGGGCTTTCTCTAGTTAGTGGCACACAGGTACCAGTTCCCTGACCAGGGATCGAACCTACATCCCCTGCACTGCAAGGCAGATTCGTAACCACTGGACCACCAGGGAAGTCTCCTCTTTTATTAAAACTTTTTTTTTTTTTTTTGGCACTCCATGTAGCATGTGAGATCTTAGTTCTCTGACTAGAGATGGAACCCGTGCCCTCTGCACAAAGTCATAATCACTGGATCACCAAGGAAGTCCAATAAACCTTTCTACATACTTCATTTTGCACATGTGCAAGTTACACTTGTAGAATACTTAATTGTAGAACAGTTGGATCAAAGGAGACGGCCTTTCATATTTTGATAGATGCTTTCTTAAATGCTGCCTTTGGCTGGTTTTTTGGGCTTCCTTGGTAGCTCAGACGGTAAAGTGTCTGCCTGCAATGTGGGAGACCTGGGTTCAATCCCTGGGTCAGGAAGATCCCTGAGTCAGGAAGATCCTCTGAAGGAACTGGCAACCGACTCCAGTATTCTTGCCTGGAAAATCGCACGGACGGAAGAGCCTGGTGGGTTACAGTCAATGGGGTCGCAAAGAGCTGGACACAACTGAGTGACTAACACTTTCACTTTCACTTTGGCTGGGTTTTTTTGGTGGCAGTTCCACCTGAGAGTGATCCCACCTGTCCTGGCTGGCTGGGGTTATCTGCTGGCCCAGACCACTATACCCCTTGGTAGAGGAGGGACTGGGTAGGGAGAGGTGGGAGGCTACCATAACCCCTAGAGGCATCACTCTAGTTCTTTTCCCTGAATTTTCACACTGGAGGCTTTGACCAGCTTCTGACACCAGCCCAGAGCCCCAGAGGTACTTGAGTAGCTGTGGGCCACCTCTTCTGCTTGTGGCCTGGCACAGCCGCACTGCCGTGGCCTGGCCAGCTCCCAGTACCCACTGCCTCTGTCTGCCCTGAGGCTCCCACTCTGGGCACCAGTGGGCAGTTCTGGACCCTTCTGACCCACCCAACCACAATGGGCTTCATGTGAATGTGAGGGTCTCCCAGGCCCCTGGAGGAAGTCTGCTGACTTTCAGAAGGGTTAATGCCAGTTCCCAGTTCCTGGCCTCCAGGAGCCAAAGGCCTCCATTAGGCTCCAAACATCAAAGAAAAATCACATCAGATATTTACCTATTTTAAAATATTTATCTGGCTGCTTTAGCTGTGGCACACGGGATCTTCCTTGCATCATGTGGGCTCTAGAGCACTTGGGATTAGTTGTCCCACAGCATATGGGGTCTTAGTTCCCCAAACAGGGATCAAACCCCCATCTTCTGCATTGCATGGCATATTCTTCACCACTGGATCACCACAAAAGTCCACATCAGGTATTTAAAGCAGAAGGAGTTTGGGAATTCCCTGGCAGTCTAGTGATTAGGACTATGCTTTAACTGCCAAGGGCCTGGGTTCCATCCCTGGTCTGGGAACTAAGATCCTGCAAGCAAGCTGTGAGGCGCAGCCAAAAATGAAAACAGGAGTTTAATGCAAGGAACTGGTTACCAGGTTGATAGGATTACTGAGAGGCCAAATGGAATGTCATGTATACACTGATCCCCGGAAGGCTTGTCCACTGAAGGTAGGTCCATAGTGGGAGGACCAGAGCTGCACCCAAGGAAGCTGCCCAGGGGACCAGTGGGCTCCCCTCTTTGCCAGGAGAACAGTTCACAGCCTGAAGTCCAGTGCTCAAGCCAGCCGGAGCCCAGAGGCCTGGGGTGTCTGCTGTGAGGCTGTAAAGATGATCAGGTTCCCTTGATCAACCCATCCTGCTTCTGTCTTCTGGGACATCCCTGAGGCCTTGAGATGCTTTCCAGAACTTTCAGCCAGATTTCTGAAGAGGGATCCTAAGCTCTTCCTCCCCTACCAGGCCTTGCTTGGCATTTAGGCCAATGTTTTCATGCTCAAGGCAACTTGTGCCTCTACTGCCTGTGGGCTCAGATATCCGAGTCAAAAGACCCAGCATTTGTCTTCCCAAGAGCCTGAGAAGCTTCATCCGCCAACTCGGGGGTCAGCCCTCAGCTCCCCAACCACACAGTGCCCAGGAGGCCTCTGATGGAGAAGGGCTGGCAGTTCAGGCCCTCGGTCAGCTCTCCCGTCTCCTACATCCCAGAGGTTGACCACACTGGGGAGAAATCTTGTGATGACACAGGTCGGGAATCTCCAACTGTTCCGCCCTCAGCAGCTGCCTAGGAAGTCCCCCAGGAGCTCGCGTTCCCACCTCGCCAGCATCTGTTCCGAGTCTCTTCTCCCAGGAGGCTCCTAACCTCTCCCCCCTCCTCCCTCCCCTCCCTCTCCACAGTTACCCCACCTTCTTCCAGGAGAAAAACAGACCCTCCCCCAGGGCATTCCACTTTCTCATTTATAACTCTCCACCCTCAAGGCCCAAGGGAAGCTGGAATCCTTCCCTAAAACAACACCTTTCCTTGGGTGTTCCATCCCCATGCCTCCTGGGGCCTACTCCATAATTGGCCTACTCCTACTCATCAGCCACACCTTTCATTTCAGTATCCTTCCCTTCCTTGGTCCTTTATAGGAACTAGCTTCCGGCAAGAGTGGAGAAGGGTTGCTGCCAGACTCTACAGGGCCTCTAACGCTCTTCCCTGGGAGGACCAGGCACCCTCTTGGTGGCCAGCCCAAAGGACACCTTCTGACCTTAGCTTCCTGGACCCCTCTCTCTTGAATGCATCTTCCCTGGGACTTCTCGGCTGCCTCCTTCCTCTTTGCCTACCTTCTGTCTGCTCCCTCTGCGCTCTCCCCCTGGATAAGCTCTTTGGCCCGGTGACCTCAACTCTCTTCTGTCTATACCCCCACCTCCTGCCCTCTGCTTGGGGCACCCTCTCTGGTTTAGGCCCCACCTTTCAGGGACAACTGCCCCCGTGATGGCACCCAAACAGGGTCTCTGCAGGAGCCACCTTCCTCCTCGGCTCCAGGCAGCTCCCTTTGGTGTCCTATACATCTTCAAATTCCAAGGGTTACAAAGTCAGTTTCTTCCTCCACTCTGAACTGCCACCTTGTATACCTCCATAAATAAGACACAGCAACCAGTCCTCCCAGGTCAGAGGTGGGTGTCTTAGACTGCTCTCTCCCCAAGGCAGGGGCTTTCCGCAGCCTGGCCCTCAGGGGTCTTTGGAGTCCTCCCCCTACTTTTCCCTCTGCTTCTCTCTTACTTCAGGCTTCATCATCCTGCCTGGATTAAAGCAGCAATTCTGAACTGGCCTCCCTGACACCAGTCTCTTCCCTATAATTTACTCTATCTGTAGCCACATCAATATTTTTTTTAATCAATGGACACAAGCGTGTTCTAATAATTCAAAGATTTCAATGACTTCTAGCCACCAGGGTGACCCTCCAGTGCCTCAGCCTGAAACCGTTTACCACAGATTGTGACTTGAACCCACATGGTTTGACTCAAACCCAGCCAAAACCCAGTTTGGGACTCGAACTCACATGACTGGGACTCAAACCCAGCCAAAAAACTCTGCTTGGGACTTGAACCCCACGTGGCTGGGACACAAATCCAGCCAAAACCTTGCTTGGGACTCAAACCCAGCCAAAACTCTGCTTGGGACTTCAACCTGAAGGAGAAAACAGACAGAGCTGGACTCCATCTTAGGCTGGCTGCGAACATTAGGCTACACGCACGGTCACCCTCCCAATGGACTCTGAACTTTGTGCCCGCTGTCTATAGAAATGGCATACCAATGGGAAACCAGATTCCCCAGATAAAAGAGCCTCAGGACTTGGACTTGGACTCTCCATTGCCTAAAAGAATATGCTAATTATCTCTGTAACAGAACAAAGTGGTAAATTCCATTATGTTTATTGGGATATGACCACAGGCCTCTTAATATATGTCCACTGTTTAACTATCTAGGCTCATGACACATGAATCATGGGTTAACTTTGATCGTATCTCTCTTTTACCTTGTCCAGACTAGTCCCAAGGAATTTGGGGAGGTGGGTTTGAGCAAGTACACTTAGGGTATATAAGGTTTTCACAAAAACTGGTTGGGGTCCTTGGCTAAGAGGAGACTCTGCCTTGGGCCCGCTGGTGTAATAAACTGCACTCCACTATCTGCATTGTCCTTCTAAGTGAGCTTGTTTCCCAGAACGCGTGGCTACAACAAACCCATGTGGCTGGGACTCATACCCAGCCTGGTTTCCTGACCTCATGAAGCTCAGTTTCTTGATGTCTCATCACAGAAAGAATTCAGTGAGAGAAAAAGTGATGGGGAAGAAGTAGATTTATTCAGATTCAGAGAGAACCACACTCCCCAGATAGAGTGTGAGCCACCACAGAGGGCGAGCGCAGCAGCTGCGAAATGTGGCTTGGTTAGTTTTTATAGGCTGGGTAATTTGATATGCTAATGAGTGGGAGGAGAGGGGGCGGAGATTTCCAGGACTGGGGCCACCACCCACTCCTAGGTCTTTTAACAGTGCCTTGGAACTGTCGTGGCACCCCTGGGTGTGTCATTTCACTTGCTGATTGAGGAGCAAGGTCTGGTCTTGTCTGCCATCGTGGTCCTATTTGATTCTGATCAGTTTATGTTGTGTCCATGGGTTATGTCATTCTTCCAAAAGTTGTGGGCCCTGCCCCTTTCCCTCCTGTTACAATCCCACCACTGAAAGCCCGCTTCCTGCGGCAGAGAGGGGATTAAAGTGTGCCACCCAGTCCTGGTCCTATACTCAATAGTGATCTCTAGGCTTCCGCCAGTTGGACCACTGACCTTCCCCGAGTGGGCCCTCTGGGCTGTCCCACCTGCATCCTTTCTTGCATGCCTTCCCCTGAGACCACCTCTCCTCAGCCCTGCCTCCTGGGCAACCTTCCACACTCAGCCACCTCTTCCTGGAGAGACCCCTGTTATCTGCAGACTGGCTCGGAAACTTCTCAGCACCATCTGTCACAGTGCCTGTGGAAGCACATTTTGCTTCCACATCTGTTTCCCTGCTCAGTAGTGAGCTTTTGGAGGTCATATGGAATTCATTCTTTGAACCCTGGGCTCTGCAATGTCAGCAAACAGTTGGTGTTCAATAAACGTTGATTCTGTGAATGATGTCCACATAGGTTAGAGCTGTTGGAGGAACTTGGGATTAGCCAGAGAGTACTCAGGAGTTCTCATGGATATTTCTGAGTGTGGAGATCGCAGATACTCCAGAGAACAAGGCAGCTGCCTCCAGGCCCTTCAGTCTAACGTCAGTCTGTGGCCATCGTATCTGAGCCCTGCCCTTCCTGAATCCCCACTCTCCCCTACTGGGTCACCACCTCTATTCCTATCCATTCCTCCAGTTGTCCTCCTGGATCTGGGAGAGTCAAACCTAGACCTAGGGCCCTACCTTGTGTGGAGGATTGAAAGACGGTGAGATTGAAAGTAGTTGAGGGTCTGGATCTCAGTTTTGTAGATTCAGAAACCTGAAATTTTTAAAAGATAATTCATACTTCATGTCTATTAGGATGACCTATTACAAAAAAAAAAAAAAACAGAAAACAAGTATAAGTAAAGAGGTGGAGAAATCTAGAACCCTGTGCACTGTTGCTATCAATGTAAAATAGTGCAGGCATCATGGAAAACAATGGCCCTCAAAAAATTAGAAACAGAACAACCTTATGATCCAGCAATAACCCTGCTGGGTATATATCCAAAAGAATTGAAAGCAGGGTCTGAAAGACTTTTACACACTCTGTTCAACAGCCACGTTTAGCTATTACAATAGCCTAAGGTCCCAAATGTCCATCAGCGAGTGAATAGATAACAAAATGAAAGGAAATTTTAATGCATGCTATGGCATGGATTTCTTTGGAAGGAATGATGCTAAAGCTGAAACTCCAGTACTTTGGCAACCTCATTCGAAGAGTTGACTCATTGGAAAAGAGTCTGATGCTAGGAGGGATTGGGGGCAGGAGGAGAAGGGGATGACAGAGGATGAGATGGCTGGATGGCATCACTGACTCGATGGACGTGAGTCTGAGTGAACTCCGGGAGTTGGTGATGGACAGGGAGGCCTGGCGTGCTGCGATTCATGGGGTCACAAAGAGTCAGACATGACTGAGCAACTGAACTGAACTGAACTGATGACATGGATAAACTTTAAAGATATTATGCTAATAAGTGAGTGACAAAAAGCAAATACTGTATGATTTCACTATATGAGCTATCTTGAGTAATCAAGGGCTTATTCCCTGGTGGTTAAGACAGTAAAGAATCTGACTGCAATGCGGCAGACCTGGGTTTGATCCCTGGGTTGGGAAGATCCCCTGGAGGAGGGCATGGCAACCCACTCCAGTATTCTTGTCTGGAGAATCCCATGGACAGAGAAGCATGGCGGGCTACAGTCCATGGGATCCCCAAAAGGTCAGACACAACTGAGTGACTAAGCAGAGCAGAGCAGAGCACAGCGCAGAGGAGTCAAACTCATAGATAACAGGAAGTAGAAAGGTGGTTGCCGGGGGCTGGGAGGAGGGGCAGCTGGGAGCTGTTGTTAATGGGTACAGAGTTTCAGTTTTGCAAGATGAAAAGGTTCTGGAGTTTGCACAACAATGAGAACACACCCGCCGCTACTGAACTGTAGGCTTAAACGTGTTCAAGATGGTGGACTTCACAGCGGGCTTATGTTGCCATAATTTCCTAAAAGAGAATTTCATTTTTGAATAAAAAATACATGCAGGAAACCAAAAAAAGAGAAAAGAATACACAGTAAGAAGTCTCCCTGTCTCCTGTCTCCCATTCTCCTGGTTCCTATTCCTCTACCTGCTTTTAAAAATGTATTAACCATAAAGGACAGAAACCATATACTGGGCTCACTTCAAATAGCACAGGAAAAGCATTTCACAAAGTCCAAAACCCTTTCACGATAAAAACACTCAGCAAAGAAACAGCAGGGTACTTCCTCAATCTGATAATGGGCATCTACACAAAACCCACAGCTAACATCATACTCCATGCTGAAAGACTGAAAGTTTTTTCCCTTAAGATTAGGGACAAAACAAAGATGTCTGCTCTCACCGCTTCTATACATCATTGTACTGGAGGTTATATCCAGGGTGACTTTGGGGGAAAAAAAAGTCATCCAGTTTGAAAAGGAAGAAGTAAAACTATCTCTGTGTTCAGATGACATGAACTTATGTATGTAAAATCCAACGGAATTCATAAAACAACTAACAGAGCTAATGAAAATTTCAGCAAGATTGCAGGATACAAGATCAATGTGCAAAAATGAATTATATTTCCTATACAATAACAATGAACAATCAAAAATGGAATTAATTCTGTTTACACTAGCATCAGAAGGAATAAAGCACTTAGGAATAAGCTTAACGAGGATTTTCCTGGCAGTCCAGTGGTTAAGACTCCTTGCTTCCAGTGTAGGGGGTCTGTGTTTGATCCCTGGTTAGGGAACTAAATTCCACATGCCACATGGCCAAATTAATAAAAAATAAAAAATCTGTAGGAATAAGTTTAACAAGAGTAAAAGGCTTGTACACTGAAAACTACACTGAAAGAAATCCTGTGTTCATGGATTGGAAATCTTAATTTTGTGAAGATGGCAATACTCTCCAAATTCAACACAGTTCAGTTCAGTCGCTCAGTCGTGTCTGACTCTTTACCGCCCCATGAATCGCAGCACGCCAGGCCTCCCTGTCCATCACCATCTCCTGGAGTTCACTCAGACTCATGTCCATCGAGTCCGTGATGCCATCCAGCCATCTCATCCTCGGTCGTCCCCTTCTCCTCCTGCCCCCAATCCCAGCATCAGAGTCTTTTCCAATGAGTCAACTCTTCTCATGAGGTGGCCAAAGCACTGGAGCTTCAGGTTTAGCATCATTCCTTCCAAAGAAATCCCAGGACTGATCTCCTTCAGAATGGACTGGTTAGATCTCCTTGCAGTCCAAGGGACTCTCAAGAGTCTTCTCCAACACCACAGTTCAAAAGCATCAATTCTTCAGTGCTCAGTCTTCTTCACAGTCCAACTCTCACATCCATACATGACTACTGGAAAGACCATAGCCTTGACTAGATGGACCTTAGTCAGCAAAGTAATGTCTCTGCTTTTGAATATGCTATCTAGGTTGGTCATAACTTTTCTTCCAAGGAGTAAGCGTCTTTTAATTTCATGGCTGCAGTCAACATCTGCAGTGATTTCGGAGCCCCAAAAAATAAAGTCTGACACTGTTTCTACTGTTTCCCCATCTATTTCCCATGAAGTGATGGGACCGGATGCCATGATCTTCGTTTTCTGAATGTTGAGCTTTAAGCCAACTCTTTCACTCTCCTCTTTCACTTTTGTCAAGAGGCTTTTTAGCTCCTCTTCACTTTCTGCCATAAGGGTGGTGTCATCTGTATATCTGAGGTTATAGATATTTCTCCCGGCAATCTTGATTCCAGCTTGTGTTTCTTCCAGCCCAGTGTTTCTCATGATGTACTCTGCATAGAAGTTAAATAAGCAGGGTGACAATATACAGCCTTGACGTACTCCTTTTCCCATTTGAAACCAGTCTGTGTTCCATGTCCAGTTCTAACTGTTGCTTCCTGACCTGCATACAGGTTTCTCAAGAGGCAGGTCAGGTGGTCTGGTATTCCCACCTCTTTCAGGATTTTCCACAGTTTATTGTGATCCACGCAGTCAAAGGCTTTGGCATAGTCAATAAAGCAGAAATAGAGGTTTTTCTGGAACTCTCTTGCTTTTTCCATGATCCAGTGGATGTTGGCAATTTGATCTCTGGTTCCTCTGCCTTTTCTAAAACCAGCTTGAACAACTGGAAGTTCACGGTTCACGTATTGCTGAAGCCTGGCTTGGAGAATTTTGAGCATTACTTTACTAGCATGTGAGATGAGTACAAGTGTGTGGTAGTTTGAGCATTCTTTGGCATTGCCTTTCTTTGGGATTGGAATGAAAACTGACCTTTTCCAGTCCTGTGGCCACTGCTGAGTTTTCCAAATTTGCTGGCATATTGAGTGCAGCACTTTCACAGCATCATCTTTCAGGATTTGAAACAGCTCAACTGGAATTCCATCACCTCCACTAGCTTTGTTCGTAGTGATGCTTTCTAAGGCCCACTTGACTTCAATCCTAATCAGAATACCACCTGCCTGTTCTGTAGAAGTTGACAAGCTGATCCTAAAATTCATACAAAACTTCAAGAGACCCAGAATAGTCAAAACAATCTTAGAAAAGAACAAAGATGGTAGACACACTTTTTCATCTCAAAACTTACTACCAATCTACAATAGTCAAGACTATGTGATATTGGCATTAGGAACAGACACATAAATCAGAGGGATAAATCTGAAAGTCCAGAAATAAATCCATGCTTTTACGGTCAACTGATTTTGACAAAGGATAAATCAATGGGGAAACAATGTCTTCAACAAATGGTGCTGGGACAATTGGATATCCACGTGCAAAAGAATGAAATTGGATGCCTGTCTCCTACCACTAACAAAGATTAACTCAAAATGGATCAATAAATGTAAGAGTTACGACTGTAAACTCGAAGAAGACAATGTAGGCAGAAATCTTCCTGATCTTACAGGAGGCAAGGGTTTCCTAGATACAACGCCAAAGGCATAAGTTACAAAAGAAAAAAGAGACACTCTGGACTTCAGCAAAATCAAAAAAATTTAAAAAAAAACTTTTGTGTTGCAGAGGACACCATCAAGAAAGTGAAAAAATAATAATATATACTGCGAGAAAATATTTGCTAATCATACATCTGATAAGGGATTAACATCAAGAATGCACAAAGAATTCCAATAACTCAAAAACAAAGATGAAAACAAAACACCCAGTTGAAAAACGAGCAGAGGGTTTGAATAAACATTCTCCAAAGAGATATGACAAATACTGAGTAATGAAGAGATGTTCAACATCATTAGCCATCAAGGAAATGCACATCGAAACCACAAGATACATCTTCACACCCACTGGGATGGCAATAATCAAAAAGTCAGATAATAAAATGAATTGGTGAGGATACAGAGAAACTGGAGGACAATATACTACTGATGGGAGTGTAAAATGGTGAGCTGCTTTGGAAAATGGTCTGGTAGTTCCTCAAATTGTTAAACACAGAGTTACCATATAACCCAGCCAGTGCACTCCTAGGTGCATATAGCCTAGAGAAATGACAGTGGATGTCAGGAGTTCCCTGGTGGCCTAGTGGTTAGGATTCCAGGCTTTCATTGCATTGCTTGAGTTCAATCCTTGGTTGGAGAACTGAGAGCCTGGCAAGCCACACAGCATAACCAAAATGAAAAGAAGGAAGGAAAGGTGAAAAAAAGAAAGAAAGAAAATGTTCATACAAAAACTCACACATGAGGAACTTCCCTGGTGGTCCAGGGGTTGAGAATTCGCTTTGCAGTGCAGGAGATGCGGGTTCAATCCCTGGTCAGGGAACTAAGATCCCACAATGCCACAAAAGACCCCACTTGATGCAATTAGACCCGATGAAGCCAAATAAATATTAAAAAAAGAAAACCTTACACCAGACTGTTCATAGTAGCACTATTCCTACCAAAAAAAAGAAAAAAGAAAACAGCCTAAATGCCTAACAGCTAATGAATGGATGAATGAAATGTGTTCTCTCCAGACATGGCATGTAATTCAGCAATAAAGAGAAAGTACTTATCTATGCTACAATATGGATGAATTTTGAAAATATGTTAAGTAAAAGAAGATGCAAAATACCATGTGCTTTATGTTTCCATTCATATGAAATATCCAACATCAGCAAATCTTTAGAGACAGGAAATAAGTAGTTTGTTTCCAGGGACTAAGGGAAGAGGGAAATGGGGAGGGGACTGATGATGGCATAGGGCCTCTTCTGAGGTCACAAAAATGTTCTAGAATTAGATAGTTGTGATGGTCACACAACTTTGTGAAGATACCAAAAAACCCAGCTCACTAAATTGTACACTTTAAAAGAGTATGTAATTATGGTATGTGAATAATATCACAATTTAACAGTCCATATACAAATATGTTAACCTGTAAATATAAGCTGGGAAGAAATACAGCTCTCACTGGGTCAGGACCAGCTTATCTGCAGATCTACTATGGAAGCTAAATCAGCAGGTTGCTTGGGACTTCCCTCGTGGCCCAGAGGCTAAGACATCACACTCCCAGGGCAGGGGGGCCCAGGGTTCCATCTCTGGTTAGAGAACTAGATCCTGCCTGCCGCAACTAAGAGTTCAATTGCCACCACTGGTGGCTCAGATGGTAAAGGATCTGCCTGCAACACAGAAGACCCGAGTTTGACCCTGGGTTGAGAAGATCCCCTTGGAGAAGGAACTGGCAACCCACTCCAATATTCTTGCCTGGAAAATCTCATGGACAGAGGAGATGGGGTTGAAAAGAGTTGGACACAACTGAGCGACTAACACACACACACACACACACACACACACACACACACACACACAAAGATCCCACGTGCTGCAACCAAGAGCCGGCACAACCAGATAAATAAAGAAAGGAGCTTGGCAAGCACAGAAAGTTAGTTGACATCCCAATATATCTAGAACTCCCTGACCCAGCTTTGCAGTCTTACTGGAGATTCACCCAGTCACACTTCCCCTTCCAGGCCCAGGTCTCTTCCTCTGAGGACATATGCATGACCCTCTGATTCACACTGCAGCACCTCCGGTGTCCCCCATGTGGCTGGGGGGTGATGGTGTGGGGGCAGGGCGGGGAGAGGGGCCTAACCTGGTACCTGGCAGAGCGGAAACTCAGCACGTGTTTCTAGAGTGAATCAGAGTTAGGAAGAGCCTTGCTGAGGAGATGCCTTCTGGGCTGGGACCTTAAGTGCCCAAGGAGTCTGTCAGCTAGATGGGGAAGGGAGAGTGCCCTGGGCAGGCATAGTAGCCTGTGCAAAGGCCCTGGGGAGAGGAGCCCTGAAAGAGGGGCCTGGTGCCTTTGAACACTCAGGAGACTGAGGGGCTTAAGGTCTTCTGATCATCACAGACGGGGCTAGACACAGATGGAGGTTAGAAGGACTTTTGCATTAGACACGTTTCCTCGTAAGTAGCTGCTCAGAACTGTTTAAATATGCAAGGAGATTCACTGGCTCTCAGCACTACGGAGTGCTGGCTACCCTGACTCTCAGCTCTTCAGGGCTGGCTTGACCCAGCAGCTCATCCTATACTTGCTTCTTGCTCTTTCTTTCCCCATTTCTCCACGTCAGTTTCATTCTCAGAACAGCTTTCATCCTGGTGGCAAAACCTCTTCTTGCAGTTCAAACAGTGATCCCCATGTCTACACATCTTAGTCCAGAGGGAGCGAGGAAACATCTTTTCCAGCAGCTGCAGCCAAAAAGAAGTCCTCTCCACCGTCCTTGGGTTTGAGGCCCACTCCTGGGCTGGCGCTGCTCTATGAGGGGCTGGGCCGCCCTTCCCAGCCCCAGGTGCATTTCATACCCAAAGAACCGTTAGGGAAGTGCCCAGACAAGAGAAGGGTCATAGGAGACAACCACAGTAGCCAAGAAAGTCAAATTCTCTTCTTCTTTTTATTATTTATTTGGCTGTGCTGGCTCTCAGTTGCGGCATGCAGGATCCCTGATCTTCATTGCAGCAGGAGGGATCTCTTAGTTGTGGGACCTTTTTCGTTGTTGTTCCACATTCCCACTCTCAGTTGCAGCATTTGGCATCTAGTTCCCTGACCAGATGTAAGTGATGTAGGTTCGATCCCTGGGTCAGGAAGATCCCCTGGAGGAGGGAATGACAACCCACTCCAGTATTCGTGACTGGAGAACTCCATGGACAGAGGAGCCTGGTAGGCTACAGGCCCTAAGGTCACAAAGAGTCGGACACAATTGAGCGACTCAGCACAAGATCATCCCTGACCAGAGGGCTTCCCAGGTGGCGCCAGTGATAAAGAATCCACCTGCCAATGCAGGAGGGATGTGAGACTCTGGTTTGATCCCTGGGTTGGAAGATCCCCTAGAGGAGGAAATGACAACCCACTCCCAAGCCCCCTGCATTGAGAGTGCAGAGTTTTAGCCAAGGAACTACCAGGAAGTCCCTCAAATTCTTAATTTCCTTTCCTCGTCTGCATGGGGGTATATCAGCTCTATGTTACAGGTTCAAGCACGACAGTTCTGTGCTGTGGCCAATGCGACCTGGGGCAGAATATCCCCTCCGAGGCTGTTTTTCAGTGAAAGTAAGGGCTGAGTCACCTGGTGATCAAGCCGCTTTTCCTGTTCCACCCAAGGTCCTTTTCTCTGAAAGAAGATGCAATGGCCAGATAAGACCAGCAGATGACAGTCCTGAGGCATGTCCTGGTTCTGTTAGAGCCTGGGAGCCGCAGCTACAGAGCCAAGCTGGGCCTCTCCAGCCAGAACCTGTGGTCTCCTGTGCCTTTTTGGGAACCCAGCTCTCAGGTGGCAGCAGGGCCAGCTTCATGAGCATGCCACCCACACTTAGAAGGGCCCTTGGACTGGTTTCATGCCCTGCCGCCTTGGAGTCTTACTAACTGTTGAACAGGAGCCCTCACTTTCACTTTGCGGTAAGCCCTAAATTATGGTGCGGGGTGGCAGGATTCACTGCTACTTCCCAGAGATGGGGTGGGCCTTTCCCCTTGCTGTGCCTTCCATCAGCCTTCCTGGGGCTCCTGATTGTGCTGGTCTCCTCAGCTCACTGTCTGATTGGAAGCCTAGAAAGCATAAGGGCCCAACATGGGGAGGATGAAGATCCCAAGGGCAGAGGATGGGGACCCCAAGGGGAAAGGACAGAGACCCCATGTGGGGAGAGTGGGGACCCCATGTGGGGAGGGCGGGGACCCCAAGGGGAAAGACAGAGACCCCACGAGGGGAGGGAGGGGACCCCGCGAGGGGAGGATGGGGACCCCATGGGGGAGGACATAGATTCCAAGGGGGAAGACAGGGACCCTATGTGGGGAGGACGGGGACTGCACGGGAGAGAGGATGAGGATCCCATGGGGGAATACAGAGACCCCATGTGGGGAGGGTGGGGACCCCACGTGGGGAGAATGGAGAGCCCAAGGGGGAAGGGCGGAGACCCCACGTGGGGAGGGCGGGGACCCCATGTGGGGAGGGCAGGGACCCCATGTGGGGAGGGCGGGGACTCCACGGGGGAGGACGGAGACTCTAAGGGGAAGACAGGGATCCTATGTGGGGAGGACAGGGACCCCAGGAGGGAGGACGAGGACCCCAAGGGGGAAGGGCGGAGACCCCACATGGGGAGGGCAGAGACCCCATGTGGGGAGGGCTGGGACCCTACAGGAGGAGGATGGGGACCCCACATGGGGGAGGAGGATGGGGATACCAGGTATGGAAGATGGAGACCCACGTGGGGAGGACGGAACCCCACATGGGGAAAAAAAATCCTCTTTGGTCAAGGTCTTCAATGGCCTGGTTGTGGGCCTCGTCTTACTTGTCCCCTCCGGTATCTGACACTCAATTCCTCTATTCCATAGTGTCTCAGGGCTCAGTTCAGGGGCCCCCTCTCTCCTCTGAACACTCCTCACTCACTGCCCCACAGCCATCAGAGTCCCCTAGGCTTCCTACCACTTTATTAGAAAGTCACTTATTGAGGTGTAATTTATACACAGTGAAACTCACCCTTTCGGATGCACAGTTCAATGAGTTTCAGTAAACACATGCAGTCACAATATAATCCAGAGTATTTCCACACCCCCAAGATTTCTCCCAGGCCCTCACTCCAGCCCCCGGCAACCACTGATCCATCTCCTGTCTCTCTTGTTTTACCTTTTCCAGAATGTCATATAAGTAGAATCATACAGCCGGTAGCCTTTTGGGTCTGCCTTCTTTCATTTAACATCATGCCACACTCTTTTGTTTTGTTTTTTGGCCGCACTCACGGCATGGAGGATCTTAGTTCCCCAAGCAGGGATCGAACCTGAGCCCCCTGCATTGGAAACTTGGAGTCTTAATCACTGGACCACCAGAGAAGCTCCCACACCCGCTTCTGAATCTCATTTCTTGGTATTTCATGTGCAGCCATCGTTTAAGCACCACCCAGAATTCCCTGGCTTCCATGCTTTCACTGCCAAGGGCCTGGGTTCAGTCCTTGGTGAGGAAACTGGGATCCCACAAGCCAGATGGCGTGGCCAGAGAAATAAATAAAGATAAATAAAGCATCGTGTTCTGTGATGTCACACACCCTCTACCATGGCCCTCTAACAAGCTCTGCCTGAAACTCAATGAGGCTCTCAGGTTCCCTCAAACCAGATCCTCTGCCTTCACTCTCTCCCTTGGTCACCAGGCTGGAAATCCGGGAGGCATCCGTGCCTCTGTCTGCTGTCCCCACACCTCCAGATGTCGCCCTCCCCAGTTGGCCCCTTCCCTCCATCTTTCCTGCCTCGGTCCAGGCCGGTGCCACTGCAGGGTCTCCTGGCTGGTCTCCTTGCCTCCTCACCCTGGCCCTGGCCCTGGCCTCATCCCAGTCCATCCTGTACCACTTCATGAGGGCAGCAAGCAACCTCCTTGGCCAGGATCTGACCCTGCCTGCCTCTCCAGCCTGACCTCTCTCCACAGCCCCTTCTAAGATGGGGACACTGTCGAAATGAACTGTTGGTGAGTAAGCAGGGTCATAACATAATAGCCCCAAATGTTTACTAATGGTTGCTAAGAAACTGCAAAGTGAAAAAAGCAAAATGCAAAAGTGATCTATTTCTTACCTATCATGTACAGAAGGGGAACTAGAAATTACACACATGTGCAAAAAGAAATACAGTAATAAATGCAGATAAACCAGAAACCAGTGAGATTGCTTACTTGCAGAAGGGGCAAGGTATGAAGAACCAGGGACCAGGGAGAAGGCGTAGGGGAAATGACACGTCTCTGTGTATCTCTGTGTAGTTCTGACTTTGTTGTTACTTTTGGGCCATGCTGTGTGGCCTGTGGGATCTTGGTTCCCTGACCATGGATGGAGCCCGCGCTCCCTAAGATGGAAGTAAACTGCGAGATCACCAGGGAAGTTCCAGTTCCAATTCTTAGAATCATTACTGTGTTGCAAAAATTAAACAAAATTTTAATCAACAGGCAATTGGGAATAGGGGAGTGGAGACAACCCAAAGTGGAATATAAACAGGAACAAAGGAGCCCAGCTGTACAACAGTGGAGGCCATCATGACACTGAGGACACTGGGGGACCCTCAGCTGAGCGACTGCAGAAAAGAGCATTTGACCATCTACCCTGGGGAAAAGCAGAACAGTATGCACGCTGAGTAGCAGGTTTGTTTTTCACAGAGGGGAGTTAAAAATTCAGAAACTGCTTATGTGTATTCTAGCACTAAGCAAGTAAGTAAATACATGGTGACTAATAAAAGCCAGATTTCTCACTGTCAAAAAAACAAGTTAGAAATAAGGAAGAAGGGGCTTTCCTGGTGGTACAGTAGATAAAGAATCCACCTGCCAAGGTAGAGGATACAGGTTCGAACCCTGGTCCGGGAACTAAGATCTTGCATGCTTAGGAGCAGCTAAGCCCATGTGCCACAACCATTGTGCCCAAGCTCTAGAGCCCTCGAGCCACAACCTCCAAGCCCACACACTGCTACTGCTGAAGCCCACGTACCTGGAGCTGTGTGTGCTTCACAAGGGAAGCCACCACAGCAAGAAGCCCTCGCACCACAGTGGAGAGCCCCTGCTGAAAGCAACAAGAGGAAGCCAAGCAAAGCAATGAAGACCCAGCAGAGCCAAATAAAAAGAGGAAAGAAGGAATGAGGGTAGTCTACAGTGAACACCATGGTGGTGCCCTGGAACTGGGGGCACCAATGCGAACTCGTGGTTTTCAGAAATACATGTTGGTGAGATAGAGAAATAGCTTTGGATGAGAATGTGTGTGCATATATGCTTCCTAACTCTGACCACTGAGATGGCTTGAAACTCATATTGCCCAACACCAGTGAACTCACCCAGCTCCTAGATCTCGGCGTCTAAAGCTATTCTCCAATAACAGGCACCAAGACTCCTTGGAGAAATGGCTACTTCCAGGGCTGTGGCAAGGAAAGTACAAGATGAGCCTTCAACATCTTATGGGGTCAGAAGGGAAAGAAGAGCTCAAAGAATAATGGGGGACATACTGGGACATGTCAATAGACACAAGGAGGCAACCCGAATGTCCTGTCCCCATGCCAAACCAGGGACAATACAACAGATGAAATAATGATAGTAATGGGTGATAATCCATAGAATAAGAACCGACAGAAGAAAATAAGAATCTGTGAATCCATATCAATATAAATATTTGAATGAGTAAAGAAATAAATAAATAAAGGCATCGGAATTCCCTGGCAGTCCAGTGGTTAGGACTCCATGCTTTCACTATGAGGGCCCAGGTTCAATCCCTGGTCAGGGAAATAAGAGTCCCACAAGCCGAGTGGTGTGCCCCCAAAAAAGTAAATAAATAAATAAAGTAAAAAATAAAATAAAGGAGGGTGGAGGAAAAATCCTTTCTCATGATAGATTCTAACCCATAAATGTAAAATGAGGAAAACTGAAAACCACCACTTGGCAAATACCCCGGTAATAATGGTGTCAGCACAGTAAAAAGCAGAGACATCACTCTGCCAACAAAGGTCCGTCTCGTCAACGCTATGGTTTTTCCAGTGGTCATGTATGGATGTGAGAGTTGGACTATAAAGAAAGCTGAGTGCTGAAGAATTGATGCTTTTGAACCGTAGTGTTGGAGAAGACTCTTGAGAGTTCCTTGGACTGCAAGGAGATCCAACCAGTCCATCCTAAAGGAGATCAGTCCTGAGTGTTCATTGGAAGGACTGACACTGAAGCTGAAACTCCAATACTTTGGCCACCTCATGCGAAGAGCTGACTCATTGGAAAAGACCCTGATGCTGGGAGGGATTGGGGGCAGGAGGAGAAGGGGACGACAGAGGGTGAGATGGTTGGATGGCATCACCGACTCAATGGACATGAGTTTGAGTAAATTCTGGGAGTTGGTGATGGACAGGGAGGCCTGGCATGCTGCAGTCCATGGGGTCACAGAGAGTCAGATACAAGTGAGCGATTGAACTGAACTGAACTGCACTGTGTCAGGCAAGAGTTAGTGACAAATGCTAAGGTGAGTTGTGGGGGCGGGCGGCGGGGGGAGAAGTAGGATAAGAAATAGGATATTTAGAGAGTTGCAAAGTCTCTCTCTATAAGATAATTAAAAATGAGTAATTTAATTTTAAAATATCAATTTATTTATTCAGCCATGCCAGGTCTTAGTTGCGGTATGTGGGATCTAGTTCCCTGACCATGGGTCAAACTCAGGCCCCTGCATTGGGAACGTGGAGTCTTAACCACCAGACCATTAGGGAAGTCCCTAAGCAAGTGATTTATAATGAAGAAACCTGACAGAAATCATCTTAACCTAACGACCCATGTGAACATGGCCTGGAAAGGGGCAGATGGATGACACATGCCTCCTGATACGATGCGCTGAGAAGGACGGAACATCTAGGGGGTAAGAGCATCGCCTGAGTGAAGACAGAACAAGGAGTGACGAGGCAGACCAGGTGGAGGTGGTCACTCTATCGGTCAGGCGAGGCTTCTCTGAGGTGGCAACACTTAAGCTCTGATCCAAGTGTCAGAGCTGGAGAGAAGCACTCCAGGCAGCAGGAACAGCCATGTCAAAAGACTCAAGGCAGAGAAAGAGGGCAAATATCTGGCGTGCCGTGGGGAGTGAAGTGGGGATCAGAGAGACAGGAGAGCCCCTATTACATGGGGCTCTGTGGTCCCATGTTAGGTGAGAAGTTTGGGGGATTCTTCCTTAGATTTTTTTATTGTAAAATACACACAACAAAGTTTACTGTCTTAATTTTCTTCAGTGCACAGTTTGATGTTATGAAATGCGTTCATAATGTTATGCAATTATCACCACCATCTATCCCCAGAACTCTTTTCATCTTATAAAGCTGAAACTCTATACCCATGAAACAAGAACTCCCCAGCCTCCCTCCCCATAGACCTGGCAATAACTGTTCAACTTCCTGCTTCTATGATTGCTGACTACTCTAAGCATCTCGAACAAGTAAAATCATGCTGGTTTTTTTTTTTTTCCAGTCTGGTTTATTTCACTTAGCATCATGTTCTCAGGTTTATCAATTTATAGCATGTGTCAGAATTTTCTTCCTAAGGATGACTAATATTCCATTATATGTATAAACCACATTTTGCTTATCCATCAATCCATTGAGAGACACTTGGATTTTAGTTATTGTGAACATGGGTGTACAAACAACTCTTAGAGACCATGCCTTCCCTGGAGGAGGAAATGGCAATCCACTCCAGTACTCCTGCTTGGGAAATCCCACGGACAGAGAAGCCCGACAGGCTAGAGCCCATGGGGTAACAAAAGAGTTGGGCATGACTTAGCAGCTAAACCACAACGAGCAGTGAATGAACTTAGAAGATCCCACACCAGGGCCCCTGGCACTGGGAACGCAGAGTCTTAGCCACAGGACCACCAGGGACGTTCTCCATGGTCATGTCTAATTTCGGTGGAAGGAGCCAGCGCCAACAAAAATCCCAGAAATACAGAAAGGTAGAGGATGGAGGAAAGCCCTAAAGAGGCAGGGGATGGAGACTGGGGTGCAGTGAGGGGTGATCAGTCAGGGGCAGGAGGAAGGCACCTTAGGAGGGGAGGAGGCTGCAGATCCACGAAGAGTGTACAGGTGACGGGAGGGGAGGGGTTCTAGCATGGCTTTATTTAGTAGGTGATGTTACCAAACAAGAGTGAGAGAACAGTCTGGCTTTGGGGGAGAAGAGGGGGTCATGAGGACAAGAGAAATGGAAGACTTCTGGAGAGCACTGATGGCCCAGCCAAGACTGGAGCCATGGGTTAGATCTGTCCTAAAGCCTCCATCCCCCTTTACTCCGCGGTGACTGTCCAGCTGAGTTTCTCCTCCTTAGTGGCCAGGACCTCCGCTGGGAGGCTGTCCTGAGGGTCACTGATGCCATCTGCCTCTCCTTCCCTGGACGACAGGGTGGTTCTCTGGCCTTCTCAGAGCCTAGCAGAATGGAAGAGGAATCCCACCCCTGGAAATCAACCTTGTGGCTCATGTGATGCCCAGAGAATTTACTCTGGTGAAGGCCCATCAGTGCACACCTGGCCTGAGCCCCTCGGTCAGTTTGGTATGTCTGTCTTCCTTTGGGACAGGGCTGCACAAGGTGTCTAAACATTCTATTCTTCCAGCTGACTCCCTGGTTCACATCCCTGGTTCACAAGCACCTTTAAGGAAAGTATGGCTGCCTTTAGGGCAGAGGTTTATAAATTTGAATAGTCTAAGTGCTAGAAAGGCAAAGTATAGAAGAAAATAAACCACCAGGATATAATCAAATGTTATTTTTATATCTTATAAGGTACAAATACAATGCCAGATATTGCACTTTAAATTTGACATTGAAAAAAAATGTAATTTGGAAACAGAAATAACTGTTCAAAGTTCCATAATTTATTACTCTTCAGCTTTGAAATTCAAAATCTGACATTCCTTTCTTATTCCACAAGATGTCAGTCAACATCAGGCTGTGGACCTTGCGTTGCAACACACAGCAGAGAATTCATCCTTGAATCTTTTAACTGGGAGCCACATTTAGGTTTTCTTTAGTTTCATAGCAGAGAATAGCTGCTTACAAACATAAGTACTTCCAAACATGGACAGAATCTCTGCACAATGTTTATATTTAGGGTAACCATTCCCAAGATGTCTGTAGAATTCAGGAATCTCAACATCGTGGTATTTGGCTTTCAGTGTAGTATTGCACTGCAGTTCACTAACTTACATTTGTAGCTCTTCATTCACATTATGAGTCCTAATTGAGAAAGGGGAACGGAACAGTATCAGTTCATTCTCATAAAGTGTGAAATCGGAGAACCTTTTTTGGAATTTAGTCTTCAACTCTTTAATTTGAGGGATGTAGTGCAGGCCATCATTTTCATTTTCGGAAACTAACTCCAGCATAGGAAAGTGGGCCAGGTTGTTCTGTGCCAAATGAGTCTCCCAAAGACACAATTTCACCCGGAATGAGTCAGCTGAATTATACAGTTGTGCCAGCACCTGTGCATGCCTTTCTAGAGAAAGAGCCAGCATGGTTAGGTGTGTCACAATGACAACCAAAAAGGCAGAGTCTCTGACCCAATCTCTGCTCGTGAGCTGAGGCACAGATTCTCCTCCAGAGGACGTGAAAAACTCAACTTCTTCCACCAGTTCCAAAAACTGCCTTAGGACTACACCATGACTCAGCCACTTCAGTCCCGTGGAGCAGACCATGCTTCCATGTTGGGCACCCAACTCATCGAATAAAGCACGGAACTCTCTGTGGTCCGAGCCATGGGAGCGGGTCCAGGCTGTGGTATAATGCTGGGAAAGACTGAAAGCAGAAGAAGAGGGTGACAGAGGATGAGATGGTTAGACAGCATCACCGACTCAGCGGGCATGAATTTGAGCAAACTCTGGGAGATATGAAGAACAGGGAAGCCTGGTACGCTGCAGTCCATACCAGGATCTTCCCTCGTGGCTCAGCTGGTAAAGAATTCACCTGCAATGTGACCTTCCTCTTCCTCTAAGCCTTTGTCATCATCCTCATGAGCCTGATCATTTTCCTCCACCCCCAGTGAAAGGCTCATCTCCCCTTGGCCCGTGTAGGACACAAGGTTTCTTTTCTAGAATCTAAATGAAAACCCACCTAATCAATTACTACTGCACAGACTTGCTGAGAATGAAAATAACAAATTCATCTTTGGGAGTAACTGCTCGTAAGTCTGACTATATACACACATCTAAGACAAAAAAATTCACTGTCATTTCAAACTTTTATTTTGAAATAATTAAAAATGTACTGCCACTGTATTTTAATACCAATGCTGAGAATTACTGCTTTGGAAGCAATACCATTTAAAATGTTACACAGATGCCGTTAGGATAAAAGAATCACTGAGAGTCAAATCTAGGGGACAATTAACCTGCTTGGTTTACAAGCACGAAGAGAGAAACAAATAATATACACTATTCAAAGATAAAACTCTGAATCTGGTCATGTGGAGAGAAGAAGCCTAATGTCCACTGGGATCCCTCAAACCAAGTCTGGGGAATCAGCCAGGGGCGCCAAGGGTGGTATTTCCACAGAGGCCCTCCAAGAGCCATGTACCATGGCACTGTAGTCACCAGCAGGGACACCCCAAGAAGGGTCTGTTTACCTCCCTCATACTGATCCAACTCACAGTTTTTACCTTCATCCTCCCCAGAGTTCTCAGCCCTCTTCTCACGGTCCTCGAGCTTGGCAATCCTCCTGTCTTTTGGAAACTTGGCCCCTTCCTGCATGGTGATATCTCAGCAAATGGCTCTGAGAAACTTTTTTTTTTCTTATTTTATTTCCTGGAGCAGTAGTGATCTTTCTACTATTCTTCTGAAGGACAACAACCTGGAGGAGGAAAGTGAAAAAGTGAGGAAAGTGAGAGTTGAGTCCGGCTCTTTGCAACCCCGTGGACTGTCTATGGAATTCTCCAGGCCAGAATACTGGAGTGGGTAGCCTTTTCCTTCTCCAGGGGATCTTCCTGACCCAGGAATCGAACCAGGGTCTCCTGCATTGCAGGTGGATTCTTTACTAATTGAGCTAGAGAAGAGCAACAATAAAGAGGCATCCCCCCTGTGGCCAGGAGGTGGCAGTCACACTGCACAGTCAGCAAGTGCAAAGTCTGCTCAGGCCCACATGTTAGCGTCCACGCTGATTTCTCCAGGATGAATTTCTCAGTAAAAGAGCTCCCAGCCCCAGGATCACCTGGCATGCTTATCTAAGAAATAAAAAGAGGAAAAAAATTCTTGGGACTTCACTTAAAACTTTCAAATCAGAATCTCTACAGGAAAGGATCTAGGTTTCTAAAACCTATGCAAGATACCACCTAAGAAAACACACCAAATCAACAACTGTCTAAGTGGCTCCACATGCCTGTGGAGTCCCAAATCTCTGCACACTAGTAAAACACTAAAGGGGGGCTTCCTTGGTGGCTCAGCAGTGAAGAATCCACTTGCAATGCAGGAGATGCAGGTTCCGTCTCTTAGTTGGGAAGATCCTCTGGAGTACTCCAGTATTCTTGCCTGGAGAAGCCCATGGACAGAGAAGCCTGGAGGCATACAGTCCAACCATAGGGTTGCAAAGAGTCAGACACGCTGAGCTCTGCAAAACACCACAAGAGAGGGCCCCACACTGGCACCTGAAACATACACAAGAATGAGAGCCAGGCCCCCGAAGTTCGACCTCGTGCTTCCCAATTACACCATCAATCCCCATCCAGAGCCACTAAAAACTGGGCATGGTATTACAAAACTCAATGACTAAAGATGAAAATTTTAGCAGAACACTCACTGAAGACTCACCATATACAAAAATGAAGAACTATGGGCAGTAGATGACCTTGTGAAAACACAGCCATAGGTCAGATATCTGCATGCCAAGGAGAGGTGCGGCAGAAGCAACCAACCTGCCAGCAACTTGATCTTTGCTGTCTGGCCTCCTGAATTGTAAGAAATTAAATTTCGGGTTTTTTTTCAGCTATCCATACATCTGTGATATCATGGCAGACCCAGCAAAACATAAAACATAACTGATTACACATACAGATCTCAACCCACATCACAGGAAGAGATGAGTAACTACAATATGATGTGATTAGCATTACCGGTTATGAACAAAATTTATAGGCATAAGATGAAGGACCAGTTCACTGGCCATAGGAATGACATGGGATCAGGGAAAGCATGTGAAAGGGACCTTTTGCTGCACCAATCAAAGGAAACTGTTATAGGCAACACATTTTAAAGAGGAACAACCAGGGGTTGCCAGTGTGAACAGTCTACAATCATACCACGTGCATTTCAGTTTAAGAAAAGTATACTGTGACTACTCCTATTTTCCTCTGAGCTAATACAGTCTGGGTTTCAAAACAAAAAACACTCATCAGGAAATGTTTTGGCTCTGACTGGTATAGAGAGTTAATGCACCACATTGTGGACACCACAGAACAGTAGTTGCTCTCCTATCTTTGTCCACTTAACTACGTCACACCAAGCTCCGTCTGTGAAAGGATTAAATGACCATCTCAATTCCAAACAAGAGTTACTAACTTGATACCTGGGAGATGCAAAGCATGTATGGCTAATGGGCTACTACATGGTACTCAGTACACCTGGGCATTTCTGTCCCCCATGAGCAGAAATAATCTTTAATAAGCTTCAGCTATCTTTGCTTGAAAGCTTGTATATGACCAGTGTATTACAGTTTCAATTACATAATAAATTTCATATAAACCAATAAAATTAATCCAAAAAGTTATTGAATCTATGAAAACAAATTTGAACGCTTTGGACACACTTGATAATGCTTAAAAACTGCAGTCATATTAGGTGTGGGTGAGCAACCATAAAAGAATGGAAAAAACTGTAAAAATGTAGATGTAGGAGTCGGTATTCAAATTGCTTTCTTGGGTTGTTTTGTCAGTTTTATTTTGCCTTAAAGAAACAAATTTTAAAGACAAGGCCTTGCAGAAGATACACTCTGCCTATACTTTACACAAAGATAAGCTCCTGCAACAGTGAGTCAAAGACAAGGCCTTAGTCCCACATCAAAAGACTAACAAATGAATACACATTTTTTTAAAAGACTTTTTTATGTGGACCATTTAAAAGTCTTTATTGAACTTGTTAAAACATTGTTTCTTTTTTTTTTAGTGTTTTGGTTTTTTGGGGCATAAGGCATATGGGATCATCTCACCAACCAGGGCTCAAACCTGCACCCCCTGTATTAACTACTGGACTGCCAGGGAAATCTCCTGAGTACACATTTAATGTGTTTTCAATTACAATCAAAGGTGTGTATGGATAATTTACCTTTTTTTTTCTGAAGTATTGATATTACCATACAATATCATGTTAGTTTCAGGGGTACAACACAGTGCCTGCTGTGTTTACTTGCTCAGTCATGTCCGACTCTTTGCAGCTCCATGGACTGTAGCCCACTAGGCAAGAATACTGGAGTAGGTTGCCATGCCCTCCTCCAGGGGATATTCCCAAGCCAGGGATCGAACCCAGATCTCCTGCATTGTAGGCTGATTCTTTACCATCTGAGTACAATGCAGTGATTTCATATTTTTACAGATTACACACCATATGAAGTTATTACAATATTATTAACTATATTCCCTGTACTGTACCCCTGTGACTTTCTTATTTTATAACTATTAGTTTCTACCTCTTAATCCCATTCACCTATTTCAACCATTCCCCTGCCCCCTGGATAATTTCCTTTCCATTCACTAACCCTATTCAGTCTACCTAACAAGCACTGTGAGGATGAAATGAGATAGTGTATCAAGTCCTAATACAGTGGCTGCACAGAGGAGGCATTCAATATTCTTTAGTTGTGTACCCAGTCACCCACCTCAATTCTTCTAAACCCAACTTAACCGATCTATGTTCAAATATTAATGAAGAGGCTCCCTTGTGGCTCAACTAGTAAAGATTTCGCCTGCAATGCAGGAGACCTGGCCTCAATCCCTGGGTTGGGAAGATCCCCTGGAGAAGGGAAAGGAGACCCACTTCAGTATTCTGGCCTGGAGAATTCCACGGACTGTATGGTCCACGGCGTCACAAGGAGTTGGACACAACTGAGCGACTTTCACCCAGCCAGAAGCAGAACATTCTAGGGATCTAAATACCTGCCAAAAGGATAAATATGGAAACATTATGTTTGGTGGGCATGCAAACTAATGAAATTTAAGGAAGCAATTTTAAGAATAAAGAAACTGTCTTTCAAACCAGTATCTCTAGGTAATCACTATCACTTTTCAAACAAAGAACACTTTTACCAAATAAACCACACTTAGTCACAATGCATCATCCATTTTACATAACACTGATGCTCAGTTTGCTAACATTTTGTTTAGAATTTTTGCATCTATGCTCCTAAGAGTGGTCTCCAATTAAAAAAAAAAAAAGATTTTGTTAGATTTTGGTATGGAGTTTACAGTGGGCTTGTGAAACTAGTTGGAAGTGCTCATAAAACCACTTTTTAAATTAAATAGTGCAATTTAAGTGCTTTACTCTGGATTTTGACTGTTGAAATTAATGTTAGTTACTCTGCTCCACACTGTACATATAGATACCTCATCTCTACTGCCACTGTCCTTATCTTCTGACATCTCATCCTCCCCATCTTCTATCTCCTTTGGGGAAAGACTCATTTTCTTCAGTTTCACCTTCATCTGTGTTCCTGCTTAAAACGGACAAGACTATCAGGCATATCACAGGGCCTTCAACATTTCATGCTATGTACCTCTTGCCTCTAATATTTGCCTTGTTTCCATTTGGAATAAATCTGTTAGGCTTCACCCTAGTTATTTTCATTCGGAATCTTTTACTCACACCAGCTAATATCAAAATGGATTACAAAGATTACTTTTGGTATATGTTTGTAGGTTAGGTCTCCCAAACTTTCTCTCCTTCGCCACCATCTATAAACGGAAACTCCTCAAGATAAAAAAAGAATTCCTCCCCTTTCCTCTCATTCTGCTCCCTTCACCACACGTTTTCAGACAACTTGGATGTTCTTAAAAATTTGTAACTTCATTACCAACTGCTCAAACGGAAGCCCTCACAGCGGAACAAAATCAGTACCTACAATTCGAGTGCCTTTAACTCTCCAGACTGAGAACTCATTGTCCAGGACCCTTAACCATCACTTCCAAAATTAACCCGCACAGGGTAGTCACAGAAGCGTTCTCCTCGCCTTAAAACGACCGCCCGTGTGGGGCCGTGCCCACTGAGCTCAGAGGGCTTCCAGGCGCGGCCAGCTGGGACTGCACGCCCCCCGAAGAGGCTGCCGCACACCGCAGCTGCAGGCGAGCTGAGAAAACGCTCCCAGGCACCACTCCACACTCCAGACCCTGGCGGCACACAGACCGGAAGAGAATGGCGCCCTCGTGGCTAGGCCTTGCCCAATCAGAGCCCGTGCTACCTTTAGGCCCCTCCCCGGCCGCCCTGGGAGGGGCGGGCGGCTAGCAAGACTGGGGGTGGGGTCAGCAGCCGGGGGCAGCACGTAGTGCGCCTGCGCCCAGGGGGCTATTTGGTCTTGGCGGACCCCTTACGCAGGTGAATGGTCCGTCGGTCACCCGGTGTGAGTTCGAAGTTGCCGCCGCTGCCGCCGCCGTTGCGGGCGGCAGGGCGTGGGGTAAGCGGAGTAGAGTAGGCGAAGGTTCCCATACCTGCGGGGACCTGGCGGGCGGTCACAAGCTAGGCACTTACTATTGGTGGAGCTGTGGAAAGCAAACACGGGTCATAGAAACAGCCACTCTTTGCAGGCTGGTGAGCCAGGGGAGGTTCCAGGAGCTCACGTCCGTTAATCCGGTTAGGCAGCCACCTAGTCACTGCGGCGTGGTCGTATTATCCGCCATTTTCAAGCCTAGAAGGAGGCAGGGGCCTAACGCTAGGCGGAGTAGAGACCCCCAGACCGGCAGTTGGCCTCTTGACCCTGGAGAACTTCCCCTCGCTGCCCACCAGCGTCTGAAGCTGCCCTCAAAGCAGTTAGGGACAGTACTATAACCGAAAGTGGGGTTCTGCTTGCAGCCCAAAAGCCAATGAAGAGGCAAGGTTGGTGGAAAGAAAACCTTGCTTTATTTTGGATGCTGGCAAGCCGGGGAGGAAGAGGAGGAGGCAGATACCCATTCAAAGGCTGACCGCCGCCCCCCTCCAGCCCCCCAGCACAGCACCGCACCCCACCCCCTCCCACCTCTCCGGGCACCTGCCTCTCACCACCCCCACTAGCCCCACAAGCAGTCAGGGGGCAATAGGTTTTATAGACAAAGAGAGGCTTACACATAGAAACAGAGACAGTCATCTTCGGGTTGGTTGTTGGTCTGACCGTGCTCATCTTCAGTGTTTTAAGTACTCTTTAGTTCCAGGGTCAGTCTGTTGCTGTTTCAGTGAAACCAGTTCTGGAAATTGTGGCAGCTTATATTCTCCTCGGAGAAGGCAATGGCACCCCACTCCAGTACTCCTGCCTGGAAAATCCCATGGACGGAGAAGCCTGGAAGGCTGCGGTCCATGGGGTCGCTGAGGTCGGACACAACTGAGTGACTTCACTTTCACTTTTCACTTTCATGCATTGGAGAAGGAAATGGCAACCCACTCCAGTGTTCTTGCCTGGAGAATCCCAGGAACCGGGGAGCCTGGTGGGCTGCCGTCTATGGGGTCACACAGAGTCGGACACGACTGAAGTGACTTAGCAGCATATTCTCCTGGGTTCCCTTACCCTACTGCTCTCCACCGGGGTGCCCTCTCCCAATAAAATCTCTTGCTTTGTCAGCACATGTGTCTCCTCGGACAATTCATTTCCAAGTGTTAGACAAGAGCCCAGTTTTGGGCCCTGGAAGGGGTCCTCCTTCCTGCAACAAATGGTGACACTGGTGGGATTCTTCTTCGCTGAGACTGACATCCTGACCACTCGGGGTACTCAGGGGCCAGCTTGCCTGTCAATAGACCAGACGCACCGGCCACAACTGGGACCCTTTTGTCCCTGGTCTCCTGACGTGGACAACTGGCCAGAGTGCCCCGACCGGTAAGAAACAAGAGACTTTATTGAGCTCTTTCCCCTTCCCTCTCTCTTTCCTCTCCTTAACCCTACCTATCCTTCCCTGTTTTTCTAGTCCCACGGTCCTGGATGCAGGAATCTGGTCGAAGGGCCCTCAGCCTGAGCTGAGGATTGGAGACTGATCACCTCCTCTTGGCAGAGAACTCGAATTCTGGTTCTGGTCTGGTCTGATTTCTGTAAGGGCTGAGTGCCAGTCCTCCCTTCTCTGGAGGCCCAGGGAAAAGTCCCATAATGCCTGGGCATCTGTAGGTGGCCGGAGACGTCTGTAAGGCCACCCCTTTTACCCGCCCCCCCACCTCCTCCCCCTTCTTCTTTCAACCTGGCTTCCTTTCCTCCCTTGAAATCTTTGATGTTAGTTCTTGGATTCTTGTTTTTAAGGGCTTCCCTGGTGGTGCAGAGGTTAAAACATTTGCCTGCAAAGTGGGAGACCTGGGTTTGATCCCTGGGTCGGGAAGATCTGCTGGAGAAGGAAATGGCAACCCACTCCAGAGAATCCCATGGACGGAGGAGCTTGGTGGGCTAGAGTCCACAGGTCGCAAAGAGTCGGACACGACTGAGCGACTTCACTTTCACTTTCTTTCACTTTCATATTATGGGCACCATGTAGTTAACTTCCTCCACCTGGTGGGCAGGTTTCAATATTTATAAGATGGCTCACAAGATGTGGCTCAAATATTAATCCCTTGAGAAGGAGCTAAAGGTCCTTGACTTTGCTTAATGACTAAACTATTATTCTTTGGTCTCTTTGACTGTTTTCCTTTGTTTCTGCATTTTCTGACTTTTCTGATTAAAATTATTTTTTGCCTAAAGTTTTTCCACAGATGAAAGGCAGGCAGAGGACATGGAGGGCAAGGACCATAGCGTTCTGCTCTGTTTCAGTAATGATCACAGCTAAAACATTAATACCTGTATGTGTGCCAGGCACTGTACTGGTTGCTTTTCATATAGTTTATCATGGGCTTTCCAAAACAAATCTGTGACTCAGAATCTTCAGTTCAGTCTCTCAGTCGTGTCCAGCTCTTTGCGACCCCATGAACCGCAGCACATCAGGCCTCCCTGTCCATCACCAACTCCCGGAGTCCACCCAGACCCATGTCCATTGAGTCAGTGATGCCATCCAACCATCTTATCCTCTGTCATCCCCTTCTCCTGCCATCAATCTTTCCCAGCATCAGGGTCTTTTCAAATGAATCAGCTCTTCACATCAGATGGCCAAAGTATTGGAGTTGGTTTCATTTTACATTTAGGGAAATTGAGGCACACAGAAGTTAAGGAACTCATCCAAGGCCATTGATTTACATCCTCAGTTGCTTAATATGATCTCCTAGTTTCTTTAAGCCATTTTAATATGTGCTTTGTCAATAGTCATTTCCACCATTAGGCCCTGTAGTTCAGTTCAGTTCAGTCTCTCAGTCGTGTCCAGCTCTTTGCGACCCCATGAATCACAGCACGCCAGGCCTCCCTGTCCATCACCAACTCCCGGAGTTCACTCAGACTCAGGTCCATCGAGTCCGTGATGCCATCCAGCCATCTCATCCTCGGTCATCCCCTTCTCCTCCTGCCCCCAATCCCTCCCAGCATCAGAGTCTTTTCCAATGAGTCAACTCTTCTCATGAGGTGGCCAAAGTACTGGAGCTTCAGCTTTAGCATCATTCCCTCCAAAGAAATCCCAGGGCTGATCTCCTTCAGAATGGACTGGTTGGATCTCCTTGCAGTCCAAGGAACTCTCAAGAGTCTTCTCCAACACCACAGTTCAAAAGCATCAGTTCTTCAGCGCTCAGCCTTCTTCACAGTCCAACTCTCACATCCATACATGACCACAGGAAAAACCATAGCCTTGACTAGATGGACCTTAGTCGGCAAAGTAATGTCTCTGCTTTTGAATATGCTGTCTAGGTTGCTCATAACTTTCCTTCCAAGGAGTAAGTGTCTTTTAATTTCATGGCTGCAGTCACTATCTGCAGTGATTTTGGAGCCCCCCAAAATAAAGTCCGACACTGTTTCCACTGTTTCCCCATCTATTTCCCATGAAGTGATGGGACTGGATGCCATGATCTTCATTTTCTGAATGTTGAGCTTTAAGCCAACTTTTCACTCTCCTCTTTCACTTTCATTAAGAGGCTTTTAGTTCCTCTTCACTTTCTTCCATAAGGGTGGTGTCATCTGCATATCTGAGGTTATTGATATTTCTCCCGGCAATCTTGATTCCAGCTTATGTTTCTTCCAGTCCAGCGTTTCTCATGATGTACTCTGCATATAAGTTAAATAAGCAGGGTGACAGTAGTAGTAACGGATCAAAATTTTAGGAATTATACCCACAGTGGGATTTAAAAAAGAGAATCTTGAGTCATGTGTGTGTTTTGGGGAGTGAGAAAGCATGGCCCTGGATAAGGGACCCTGCCCTTGTCCTAGCTTCAGAAAGTCCCAAATTAGGGGAAAAAGAAGAGTAAGAAAGACTTGCCTACATATTTTAGATTTGGTACGTGACAGTGACTAAACAACAACAACTTGACTGAAGATAGTAAAAGAATGTTGACCAATAGTATTTATCTCTGAAATGCAAGATGTTTCAAGTAAATCAAGGTCAAACTAACAGACTAAAGGAAGAAAATACCGTATTATTTTAGATAAACCATATGTGTGAAAATGTAAGACAAACATTTGGGAGCAAAAAATTAAGCATTCTTATTAAAATTCATGATCAGTTCAGTTCCGTTGCTCAGTCGTGTCCAACTCTTTGCGACCCCATAGACTGCAGCACAGCAGGCTTCCCTGTCCATCACCAACTCCCCAAGCTTACTCAGACTCATGTCCATTGAGTCAGTAATGCCATCCAACCATCTCATCCTCCGTCATCCCTTCTCCTCCCACCTTCAATCTTTCCCAGCATCAGGGTCTTTTCCAAGGAGTCAATTCTTCGCATCAGGTGGCCAAAGTATTGGAATTTTAACTTCAGCATCAGTCCTTCCAATTAATATTCAGGACTGATTTCCTTTAGGATGGACTGGTTGGATCCCCTTGCAGTACAAGGAACTCTCAAGAATCTTCTCCAACACCGCAGTTCAAAAGCATCAATTCTTCAGCGCTCAGCTTTCTTTATAGTACAACTCTTACATCCATACATGACTACTGGAAAAACCATAGCTTTGACTAGATGGACCTTTGTTGACAAAGTAATGTCTCTGCTTTTCAATATGCTGTCTAGGTTGGTCATAGCTTTTCTTCCAAGGAGCAAGTGTCTTTTGATTTCATGGCTTCGGTCACCATCTGCAGTGATTTTGGAGCCCCGAAAAAACAGTCTCTCACTATTTTGTTTCCCCATTTATTTGCCATGAAGTGCTGGGACTGGATCCCATGATCTTAGGTTTCTGAATGTTGAGTTTTAAGCCAACTTTTTCACTCTCCTCTTTCACTTTCATCAAGAGGCTTTTTAGTTCCTCTTCACTTTCTGCCATAAGGGTGGTGTCATCTGCATAAGAACTTGGGATGTAGGTGTCACTCAAGACACAGCAAAATTATGACAGGGCAAAAAAATTATGACGAATTTGGTCACATTACAATTTAAAACTTTGGATGCAAGATAGCTTGCATAAAAAAATTTAAGTATAAGGAACAAATTGGGAAACAAATACTTGTAACATAATAAAAATTGAGTATCAGAATATGACAAAACTATGGGCTTCCCAGGAGGCTCAGTGGTAAAGAATCTGCCTGCCAAGCAGGAGACGCTGGTTTGATACCTGGGTCAGGAAGATTCCCCTGGAGAAGGAAATGGCAAACCAATTCAGTATTTCTGCCTGGGAAGTCCCATGGACAGAGGATCCTGGCAGGTTACAGTCCATGGGGTCACAAACAGTTGGATACAACTGAGCAACTAAACAACAACAGATGAAAAACTATAATAAGAAAAAGGCAAGGAAGTAATGGGCAAAGGATATGAAAAGTAGCTTTCAGAAAAAAATGTAGGTAGCATAAAAAGAATGAAGAGGTACAACCACCAGGAAAACATCATTTAAAACAATTATACGCTACCATTTTATCCATCAAATTAACAGAAATTAAAATATCAACAAGTGTTTAAGGATTGTGGGAAAACTGGTGAGAAGGTAAGTTGTTACTGTAAGAGGAGGAAAAATATCTACCTATCAAAATTTTTAGCTGGGACCCTGTAACAAAAGGCAGATTAACAAGATAAAAGAATACAGATTTATTTAAGTTTGATGTGGCCAGGAGCCTTCATAATGAAATGACCTGAAGAATTGGTTAAACCTGAGTGTTTTGCTATGTTTGATGAAGAGTGGAGGGTGTGACCAAATGTGATAGGATGGAAAGGAGTATAAGTGTGTCACTGGCGGAAACGGCAAGGCTTCTGTGTTCAGATCCTTCTTGGTGTTCCTCAGTCTTGGAGAAAACATACTCCTTCCCTCTGGGCAGAGGGAGGGCACCTCTCACATGAGAGTTTTATGACCTGCTTCAGGGGAAGGTCAGGGAGTCCTTTCTGCACCTGCTGATTTTCCAGTGCAGTTGGCTTAAAATATTCAGCATGCCAAGGTGCTTATTTTGGGGGTAGACTATCCTGAATCCCTTCATTACAAACACCTGGAGAAAATTTTGGCGATTTCCTGTTGAGGTAAAAATTCTCCCTCCTTAAATTTAGGAATTCCATTTTTCTCACCTAGAGATAAGGGATCACACTGAGGAAAACACAAAGTGTGTCTTTATTGCAAGTTTAAATTTTATTATGGGGAATTCCCTGGTGGTCCAGTGACTAAGACTCCGTCCTCCCAATGCAGATGGCCTAGGTTTGATTCCTGATCAGGGAACAAGATCCTACACGCCACAACTTAAGAGTCCATAAGCTGCAACTAAGACCAGGCGCAGCCAAATACATTTTTCAGACAAAGTCTTATGGACATTTTCAAACATACATTATAAAGTAGAATATATAATGAATCCCCTTTTACCCATCACCTCAACCACTTCAATACTTTTGCCACTCTTTTCAGCTGCTCCCTGTCGCACTTTTTTTCCTCTCCTTTTTTTATTTTTTTGGCTTGAGTATTTTAATATGGATTCCAGGCATCCTATTATTTCACCTATAAACACTTTATTAAATACTGCTACATGCTGTCAAGATTGCTCCAGTATTCTTGCCTGGGAAATCCCATGGACAGAGGAGCCTGGGGGTGCTGCAGTCTGAGGTCACAAAGAGTTGGACGCGACTAAGCAACTAAACAACAATAGCAATATCTAGTCTGTGTTCAGTTTTCTGTCTCAGGAGTGCCTTTCTACCATTGGCATGTTTGAATTAGGATTCAAACATTTCCACTCATTACATTTGGTTGATATGTCTTGTCTTACTCTGTAATAGAAACTCCCTTTCATTTTATCTTTAGGTCTTCGTTGCTGCACGTGGGGGCTACTCTTCATTGCCGTGCACAGGCTTCTCCTTGAGGTGGTTTCTCCTGCTGTGGCGCACACGCTCTGGGCGTGTGGGCTTCAGTAGTTGTGCCCAGGCCTAGTTGCTCCATGGTATCTGCAATCCTCCTGGACCAGGGATCAAACCCATGTTTTCCTGCACTGGCAGGCAGATTCCTATCCACTATACCACCAGGGAAGTCCCAGAAACTCCCTTTTAAATCCCATTTATTTGTTGAAGAAACCAAGGCTTCTTCAAATTTTTACAGAATTTGTCCTTATACTGGATTTGGCCTGCATCGTTGAGGTGTCTTAAGCAGATTCCACCATCCTTAGCAGTCTTGTAGACTGCCAGTTAGATCTGCAGGCTTTCTTTCCACTTTGGTGGGGTGAGGGGGAGGAGTTGGTTGTGTGTTTTGTTTTGTTTTGTTTTGTTTTTTGCCAAGACTTAGGGTTGGTGCACTTCTTTTTCATCCCTCTAGGGGTCACACAGAGTCGGACACGACTGAAGCGACTTAGCAGCAGTAGCAGCAGCAGGAGGCACTTAACATCTGGTTAAGTGACTACTTCTAGTGATGGTAACACTGTTTAGACAGTTTGGGCATTGTCAGCTTCATCCATCCATCATAACCATGGAGCTTCTACCAGATGGTTCTAGGCAGTTCTCTTATAAAGCAAATGATTGAAAACAATCTTTTGGGTTGGCCAAAATGTTCCTTAGGTAAACCTAAGGAACATTTTGGCCAACCCAATATTATTCATTGACGAGGGAGAGTATATGTGCGGAAAATGACAGAGATCAAATTGCAAAATGTTAATAGTGATTAATTTAGGTGTAGGGAATAGAAGTAATTATTTGTGTAATTCATTTTTTCCCCTAATTTAATAAAATGGGAACAAAAAATAATCCTGCCTGTGCCTGAAGGCCAGACAGACAAGGAAACAGACTGGAGGGAAGGTTTCAAGTCCAAATTCCAGGAAGAGCAGCCAGGGAGAGTCCAGAGAATGAGAGCAAAGAACTTGGATTGCAGTCAGCTTTGCTATTGTTTTCGCCTGTCCAGTGTCCATTCCTCCCCCTGTTCCATTTAGGGTCCCCCCCCATGAATTCTGTTCTGGTGGAACTGTCACTATAGATGCTCCACCCTTTCCTGGTCACAGGTCAGGGGCCAGTCAGCCCCCTTCTCCCACGGCTTTTGAGCGTTGAGCAGCTTCACCCCCTCCTGGAAGCCCTCCCTCCACTGGGGCAGCTGCCTGTCTTCTGTGCCCCAGAGTTCCAGCCATCAGAACCCTTGTATTCCAGTGCCTGTATGCCCACCCCACCCCCAGCCTCGTGCAGTGCCTGGCACATGGTACTCAGTGCTTAGCTGAATGAATGAGGCCCACGTTGCTTAGAGCTGATGAAGGTACTTGAATGTTAGATTAAAAGATCCCAGGTAGGGACTTCCCTCGGAGAAGGCGATGGCATCCCACTCCAGTACTCTTGCCTGGAAAATCCCATGCTCAGTCGGACACGACTGAGCAACCTCACTTTCACTTTTCACTTTCATGCATTGGAGAAGGAAATAGCAACCCACTCCAGTGTTCTTGCCTGGAGAATCCCAGGGACGGGGGAGCCTGGTGGGCTGCCGTCTATAGGGTCGCACAGAGTCGGACACGACTGCAGTGACTTAGCAGCAGTAGCAGGGACTTCCCTGACTCCGAGCTTCCAATGCAGGGGATGCAAGTTTGATTCCTGGTTGAGGAACTAAGTAAGATCCCACATGCTACAAGGCATGGCCATAAAAACCAAAAATTTTTTAAAAATGAAGATCTCAGGTGCTCTTGTAGATGTTCCAGAAAATCTGGCAGCAGCTTCCTGGCCCTCCAGTCTAGTCCTAGCTTGTGACCACCTCTCCGGAGTCAGGGAACTCTTAGCCAGGTATGGCCTTCCCTGAATCCCCACTGTCCCCCAGTTGGGCCATGGCCTCTCTTCCTGAGCAGCCCCCCAACTGTCCCCCTCTGCCTGTGCAGAAGCTGGAAAGAAGGTGAAGCTGAGCTGCTGCACTTAAAGAGGCCACACAAGGGGACATGGAGTAACTACCATCCTCAAACTAAACCTCGTAGACTTATGGACCTGGACACCGGAAGGATACAGCAGTCAGTGTTGGCCTCTGAGTATCATATCCAGACTGGCCTAACGCCGATTGACTTTTTAAAATTAATTAATTAGACTGCATTGGGTCTTAGTTGAGCTACATGGAATCTTCGATTGCGGCATGCAGGATCTTTAGATGTGGCATGTGGAACCTTGTTCCTTGACCAGGGATTGAACCCAGTCCTCCTGCCTGGGGGGCAAAGAGTCTTAGCCACTAGACCACCAACCACGGAAGTCCCCAGTCTGACTTTTGAGTCAGGATTCAAACCCAGGCAGCCTAACCAGAATCCTTGCTCACCACCAAAACCTTATTGCTTTGTCAGAAGAAGCATACTACAGTGCCTAGAAAATGTAAATGTGTTTCTAGGATCAGATTCCTTAAGCCTGTCCTTATAGTTATTGCCTCTTAAAAAAAAAAAAAAGTGTTTTAAAAATAGAGTGAGAAGGAGAATGATTAAGTATTACAGACTGCAGTTTGGGGTTTTAGAACAATCAACGATAATAATTGCTTATCTTAAGAATATGTAAAGACAGCCACTAGTAGAACAGAGTCTGTACCCTTCACAGGGGTGGATGGATCTGTTAAGGTTCTTGGTTACAAACAATGGCAAACAACTCTGACCAACTTAAGCAGAAAAGGAATTTATTGAAAGGCTCTTGGGAGCTCGTAACAACAGCTCTTGGAAAACCTGGCAGAGCAAATGGGCAGAAGCCAAGGCAGGCTGGGCAGCTGGAGCCCCAGGGGCAGCTGGATGGGATGCTGCAATTAGCACTGCTGCCCTGTGCTGCCCTGCCGTGGGTCTTGCTCCCGACGTGGGACCCTCCAGCTGCCTGAGTGCAAGTCATGGGTCACAGTGATGCCGTGTCCAGAATGCTTTTAGTTTCTGTATTAATAGTAGGAGCCTGGGCTTGGTCTCCCACCAAGAGTCACACACTGAGGGATTACCCTCAAATGAGTTGATAATGCAAATACTAGGGAGCCCTCCAAGAAGGCAGCTCCTCTCTACAGGGAAGACTTGGGACAAAGAACGCCTGGTGGATCTGTTAGAAGACAAGAATGAGGAAGAAGGAGACACTGAGAAGTGTATGAAATGAGATGGGCTCCCAGACATCAGGACTCATCTGGAAATGCCATCTGTCTACAGAAGAATGGATGTGAAGTGCTGCACACTTTATATTTCCTGAGCAGATACTGTAACAAAAGGAAGGGTGGGCAAACGCAGCTTTGTTTGTTGATGACATCCATCTTGGTGAGTTCCCAAAGAAAATAAAACTTTTTCTGAGAAGGAAAGGGTGATCACCTCGGCCTTCAGAAATACTTTAAGAGAGGG
The DNA here is from genome assembly GCF_016772045.2 of Ovis aries. Taxonomy (NCBI): domain Eukaryota; kingdom Metazoa; phylum Chordata; class Mammalia; order Artiodactyla; family Bovidae; genus Ovis; species Ovis aries. Next base: position 233,280,671 of record NC_056055.1, read on the forward strand.
ATGTGTGTGATGAACCGTGGGATCTAGGACCCTCAGAAAGGAAGTGAAGAGCAGAGGCAACTGATGGACTGGGAGAAAGAAGAGCAGCTGAGAACCGGGAAGGTTAGATGTGTATAAAGAATAATTACCACTTATAGAGCAACAGAGCTGGAAGGAGGTAATCATGGTCAAGAGCTCCCACATCCAGACATGGAAACGCTCCTGGGGGTCCTGGGAGTGAGGAGGTGACCACGGGACCAAAAGGCCAGGGTGGAGCAGAGTGTCCAAAGCTGTAGGAAAGACCAGGAGCAGATGCCAGGGTCGCAGAGGACTGTCCACGTGGGCTTCAGCATCACCCAGTATCACAGCAGGAGAGGAGGAGACGGGAAGCAGAGAGGGCCCAGCCTCTTGAACAAGGAGGGGGAGGAATGTGTATGACTGTAGCCAGGACAGGAGGTGACTCGAGCCCCAGAGGAGCCAGCACTCCTGTCCTGGGAGTAGCACTGGGCACTTGGCAATGCTGCCGCGCACCCCACCTCCCCTACCAGCCTGACCATGCAGAAGAGCAGAGCAAGCTGCAGAAGACCCTGCATCCAGGAGAGACTGGGATCTTGCCGGCTGGCCTTTCCACCTCCACTCATTTCTCAAGGGCTGAGCCCAGAGCGGCTGTTTCCACTTTCCATGGTAACCAGTGACTCATGACAAATGGGACCTACCCACTGACGTGTTATGGAGACACTCGAGAGACGTACACCGAATTTACACTAAGAGCCCAGGTCTTCTGATAACTCACCTCCCCTACGTTCCCCCATCTGCCCAGGGCTTCTCTGCCCATAGTTGGCCCTTCACAAATACTGACCAAAGCCTCAGGAGCACGTCAGCTCTGACCATCACTTAAGAGAGGCTCCAGGGAGTCCAGTTAGTCTGTGGGAACAATAGCAGGCTCCAGCCTGAAGTCTGGCGTCTGCCGCCTCCCCCAGCGCCACCCCAAGGCCTCCGGGGAGCTCATTTCAGAGACGACATTGGGTCCTCGTGGCTCTGCACAGCCCCTTTACACAAGCTCCCTTCTCAAATTTGCCCATCCTGTCTTATATATGGTGGTTACCTCTGGAGAGTAAAGCTACAGGTGACTTTTTTTTTTCTTTTCCTTTAGGCTTAATCCTTCCTTAAAAAAAAAAAAAAAAAAAAACTGTAGTAAAATACATATACAATTTACCGTCTTAACCATTTAAGTGTATAATTCAATATTATTCAAGTATATTCACATTGGTTTGCAACCAATCTCCAGAACTTTCAAACTGAAACCCTGTACCCATTAAACAACTATTTCCCCCTCCCTCTCATCCCCTAGCAAGGGTGGTTTTTAATTACTTTAAACTGCTTTCGTTTTCACTCATTTGTAATTTCCAATTTTCTAAAATGAGTATTGTTTTTACAATTGAATTTCAAAAACCCCAGAACATTTTGTACAGTCTCCTCCACTTTGCAGTCAGGGGGCCAGGGGCCTGAGCTGGGGAGAGTCTGCAGGGAGAGCCCCTGCAGCCCCTCGCCAGGGAGGCCAGGGTTCCTCCTGCTGCAGTTCCCCCTGGGGAGGAGAACGGGCTGGGCACTGTGGCAGGACAAGTTCTGGCCGTGAACTGAGTCCTGGCTGAGCACCCAGCGATCCACGGGGAGTCAGCATGAGCTTCATTTCAGGACTTAGCCCGTCTCTCTTCTCACCTCAGGGCTTTCCTAGTGGCTCGGCAGGAAAGAATCTGCCTGCAGTGCAGGAGATGCAGGAGACACCGGGTCGATCCCTGGGTCAGGAAGATCCCCTGGAGGAGGGCATGGCAACCCACTCCAGTATTCTTGCCTGGAGAATCCCATGGACAGAAGAGCCTGGTGGGCTACAGTCTGTGGGGTCTCCAACAGTCAGATACGACTGAGCACGCATGCACCCTCTTCTCACTTCACGGAGCCCCAAGCAGTCCTCACAGGGCACCCTTTGTCCTTGGGTGGCCCATGTCTCTTGTCCCCAGAGATTTTCTGGCCAGTCAGGCCCAATGCTCCGCTCATCTCAGGTCCCCAAGCCAGCACGTGAGGAGGTGAGAATGGAGGCAGGCAGGGGCCTCTGCTCACACACATGGTCCCTCAGTCGGTGCCAAGTCTCACTTTCTCTAGGACAATCAAAGAATGTTCTTTGGGTGGCTCTGGAGGAGGTGGGGTGGGGAGCTTGTAGGGGTCAGGGCAGGAGTAAAGGTTGAAGGTAGTGAGGATGTGAAGTGTAATTTCCACCTTGTTAATCTGAGGGTATCTGTTACCAACAGTGACTTCTGCACCCACACAGAAAACCAGCTGAAGTGCCAAAGTGCGATGCTCCAGAGTGTCAGGGTCTCTTTTGTTTTGCAAATAAGGGACCCAGGCATGTAAGGAGAGGCAATTTGCTTGATGCTGGGCAGCAGGGGCGGGGTGGGGGGGTGGGGGCGGTGGTGGTGGTGGTGTTTGCGCAGGAGGTGGCAGCACAGCTGAGATTGGAAGCAGGTCCCTTGGATCCCAGGCACACCTGCCACCTAGCGGCTCCACCAGGTGGAAATCCCAGAGCAGAATAAGTCAACTGGGGCTGGGGAGGGCTTGGGTCAGAGGAAGGGCACAAGTTCCCAAGTGCACCCAGAGCTAGAGGGGGCAAAGTGGACCAGAACCGGAAGCTCAGCAAGAAATGGAAAGGAGAGGAAGGACCGCCCCGGAAACACTTCAGAAACTGGGGGTGGGTGGGGGAACCCCCAGATGGAGTCTTCCCATGCCCAGTTAACCAGCCATGATGTTCCTACCAGGGCAGGGCTGTACCAGGAGGCCCAGGGGTCTGGAGAGCAGACAGCAACCTTATAATCGTTCCAATACATGGGTGGGGGCAGTAGTCAGGTGTCAGTCAGAGTTACTAGGCCGAAGTGGGGAAGAGGGACAGAGGATAGCCTGCAGAAGAGGCAGGTGTGGCCCCCTCAAAGCTGGGTGTGACCTTCTGGCCCCTTGGGGTGAAGCAGCATGAGGCTCCTCTCAGGAGGGGTGCGTCCCTTGCTGGCCCCCTGGGCCACTATTCTCGGCCAGAGGCTGGGCCTGGCTGCCCGGGGAGCCCATGTCACCCAGGGTGCTGCCCGTGGTCACCCTGCTGAGGCTGTAGGAGCTGTGGTGGGCTCTGCGGCTGCGGCACTGGGTCCCTGGGCACAGGGCCTCCCGGAAGGCGTCCCGGAAGCGGGTGGACATGAGACTGTAGAGCACAGGGTTGGCGGCCGAGCTGAGGTAGAAGAAGACTCCAGAGATGACGTGCACATACTGGAAGGCCAGGAGCAGGCCCTCGGTCCAGGGGGACACGCAGCTCCACATGAGTCGGTCAATGTGGAACGGGGCCCAGCAGATCCCAAACACCACGACCAGCACAACTGCGGGCAGAGAGGGCACCTGTTCTCACCTCCATGCTTCTCCCACAGGCCACCCATGCCCACGGTCCAGCTGGAAGCTTCTGGAAGTCTGCCCTGACCGCGCACCTTTAGGAGAGGCTGCTCTTGAGCCACTGCCACTGACTGACCAGTGGGCTGTGCCCTGGACCAGCCGTGGACACCCGAGCCAAGCCTGGCCTGGTCCGGTTCTCTCGCCGTGGAACTGGAACTGAGTGTGTGACACAGTGCGGCTAAGGACCCCTCTGGTGACACTCGGGAGCCCATGCGCGCTGATGCATAAGCAGGGAGAAGCAGGAGAATGGGGCCTGTGGTCAGAGGACAGTACAAACACACACACACACACACACACGATAAACACTGGCCCCCATACACACACACAGACAGACACACACACACAATGAACACCGGCCCCCATACACGCACACACAGATACACACATACATGATAAACACTGGCCCCCATACACACACACAGACACACAGACACACACACAATGAACACTGGTCCTCATACACAGACACGATGGAACACTGACCCACATACACACACACACACACGATGAACACCGCCCCCCCATACACACACACAATGAACACTGGTCCTCATACACAGACACGATGGAACACTGACCCACATACACACACACACGCACACACACACGCACACGATGAACACTGGCCCCCCCCACATACGCGATGAACACCGGCCCCATACACACACACACACACAATGAACACTGGCCCCCATACACACACACAATGAACACCAGACCCCATACATACACACACACACACGAACACTGGCCCCCATACATACACACACACACACATGATGAACACCGCCCCCCCATACACACACATGATGAACACTGGCCCCCATACATACACACAGACACATGATGAACACCGGCCCCCATACACACACACACACACACACACGATGAACACCGGCCTCCATACATACACACACACACACGATGAACACTGGCCGCCATACACACACACACAATGAACACTGGCCCCCATACACACACACAATGAACACCAGACCCCATACATACACACACACACACGATGAACACCGCCCCCCCATACACACACATGATGAACACTGGTCCCCATACATACACACAGACACATGATGAACACCGGCCCCCATACACACACACACACACACACACACACACGATGAACACCGGCTCCCCACACACACACGACGAACACCAGTCCCCATACACACACACACACACACACACACGTTGAACCCTGGCCCCCATACACACACACACACACCCACTTGCCTGCCTTGGCCCTAGAAGCCTTCGAAGCCCCAGCCCCCAGCTCTCCCGGGCTCAGCTCAGTATCCTTCCTGCACAAACTCCCTTTCTTTGAAAGGTCCCATCCCAACACCAGAAAAAAGGCAGGACAGGCAGCCAAGCCTTCACTCTTTCTCCAGAGCATCCCTCCAGCCCTGGTCTTAACCCTGCCCTTCCTTGGGTCTCTGCCATCAGATCTGCCTTGATTTCTGTGCCTTGTTCCTCGTGTTTGCTTCTCCAATTCACGATCCTTCCCCCGCAGTGTCTCCCCCTCTTATAGCCGTCTGTGGCCTTCCTCATAATCTGGGATTTCAGTCAGAACAGGGCTTACAACATCCCCAGCACACGGCCTGGTGTGTAGTAGGTCCTCAGAAAGTGAAGACAGGAGGCAGAGAAGAAAGCCAGAGCCCCAGGCCAGCAAGCAAGGCAGCCTTAAGGAAACACCCTACTTTCCCAAGGCAAGAGCCACCCCAGAGGCAGAGACTTGGCCCCAGTGCGCAGGGAAGCAGGAGGCAGCAGGGGCAGGTGGTCTCTAGTGCAGGGGTGAGCACAGAGCTCCAGGTCGGGCCCACCTTAGGAGGCGGCACAAGTGACCGCGGGATCTGGGACACTGTTCTTGGGGGTGAGAGGAGTGAGTCCCTCTGTGGAAGCAGGGCAGTCCCCAGTTCGCTGGATAAAATCCCTTCGCTTTGACCAAGGTCTCACCAGCGCCATCCTGTCCTGGCTCATCCCACCTACCTGATTCAGACCCTGTGGAACAGGGCAGGGTGGGGAGAGAATCAATGACTGGGTTAGCATCAGTTTGCTTGTTTTCCCCAGGACCACTGTTTATGAGAAAGTGCTAGGCCTAGGGCCATCAAATCAGTACACAACTGTCAGATCAATGGGCACCCACAACTTAGGGGGATGGTATTATTTGTTTAGGAGTCCTGTGTTATGTGCAGAAGGTGTCAGGTCCTGGAGGAGGGTATGGCAACCCACTCCAGTACTCTTGCCTGGAGAATCCCGTGGACAGAGGAGCCTGACAGGCGACAGTGCATAGGGTCACACAGAGTTGGACACGACTGAGGCGACTCAGCATGCATAGGGCCACAGTAAGATCCAGAGTCTCAAGCCAGCTGAGTGTGCCCTAGTCAGCCCCAGCCCCCACTTTTGTCCTGATCACATAGACCCTCACAAACATGCCTCTAATGACCTCTTTTTTCCTCTCACTATTTTTTTTTTTTTTTTGGCTGTACTGTGCGGCATGTGGGATCTTGGTTCCCAGACCACGGGTCAAACTTGCGCTCCCAGCATTGGGAGTGCAGAGTCCTAACCACTAGGCCACAGGGAAGTCCCACAACCTCTTTCAGATCATGGCCACTCGTGTGGTCCCCAGTGAGCTGCAGACATGGCATGCAGGAAATTCACCACCTTGCCTTTCCAGCACCCCATCCCCTTCTTTTGGGAATTTTGCTCCCCCTGATCCCACCATGTGGATCTGTGGGGGCTGCTCACTTCAGCATCCTGCCGCTCTGGCCCTGTGGCAGGCCATGACCTAAGCCCACCAATGAGAATCCTTCCCTGGGATTTTCAACTGCCACCAAGGGAAGAGGACAATTAGTTCTGCAGGAAAGGGGAACTCTGTGTCTGAGGTCATGCCCCCAGGCTGCTCAGGGAAGGACAGAACCAAGACATATTTGGGAGCAAAGATGAGAGACCTGGGGGATCCAGAGCCCATGAACAGCTCGGTCATCCTGGAGCCCAGCTTCTGCCCTGTCGGCCTTTGGTCCCATGAGCCGGCTTCATGGTGATAGACCTGTGCGTTTGCACCAAGCCCTGACCTTAAAACGGTCAAGACAGCAGCTCTACTCTTGCTGTCTTAAGGTTCTTAATCATTTTTTTAACAGGGGACCCTGAATTTTCATTTTGCATTGGGCTCCACAGATTATGCAGCCGATCCTGCTATGAACCATTCACATTTATCCTTCGTGTCAGTTTCTCACGAGTTAGTCTAAAAGAGTATGCACACATGCGCACGTGCACACGGGGGTGGGGGTGGGGTTACTCCCCTCATGCTAATCCCCCTTCATAAATCCAGACATTCAACCCCTTCCCCCAGGCCTGGAAAACCCCCAGCTCCATGCCTAGCGCCTGGCTCAGTCCCCCTTCCCAGCAGCAACACTTACACAGCATCTTGGTCACCTGTGTCCGACCTCCATCCTGCAGCCCCCGGAGCCTGCGGCTGTCACTTGTCCTGGCCCCGCCCTTGGCCTCCTGCCTGGGGATCAGCTGCCTCTCACGCCGCAGCCGCAGGCCGATGAGCAAGTAGAGCACGCTGATGGTGGCCATGGGCAGGCAGAAGAAGAGCAGCGCAGTGGCCAGCACCACCAGTTTGTAGATGGCTCTCGGGCGCACCACGGTGCACACGGCCGAGCCGGGCACCAGGCCCCGGCAGGGCACATCTAGCTGCTGGATGCCGTGCAGGCTGGTGTTGGGCAGAGAGCAGAGCACAGCGAGGCCCCAGATGGCCGCGAGCACACGGCGCACGTGGGCGTGCGTCACCACCGACCTGGCCCGCAGCGGGTGCACCACGGCCACGTAGCGCTCGACACTCAGGGCGGTGACGTTGAGCACTGAGGCCAGGCAGACGGTCTCAAAGAGCAGTGTGCGGAAGTAGCAGCCGCCAGCGCCCAGCAAGAACGGGTAGTTGTTCTGCATCTCGTAGAGCTCCAAGGGCAGGCCCACGAGCAGCACCAGCAGGTCCGAGACAGCCAGGCTGAAGAGGTAGTAGTTGGTGGGCGTGCGCATGGCCCTGTGGCGCAGGATGACGGTGCAGGTCAGCGCGTTGCCCACCGCGCCCACTGCGAAGATCAGCAGGTAGGTGACACAGATGGGCATGAATAGCTCCGTCTGCTGGGGCCCCAGGTACTTGAGCCTGAGCTCTTCGTCGGTCAGGTTCAAGTCCTGGGGGTCAAAGGGCCCCAGAGCCCTGCTGCCATTGCAGGACACCCGGCTCCTTGCACCCAGGGACCTGTCTCCAGGGATGATGGAGCAGTTGAAACAGAGAGGAACCTGAGAAATGGAAGAGAGAGACACCCAGAAAGTCACTCAGGGAACCTGGCTCTATCCTAGTTCCAGCTAAAGGTGCCATTGACACCAAGAGGGCCATTATTTTTTGTGCCACTGAGAAAGGAAAACTCTGCCATCCATTGTAAGACCCATCACAATTTCTTCTTTAAAATGTACATCTTAGGGACTTTCCTGATGATCCAATGGCTGACACTCTGTGCTCCCAGTACAGGGGGCCCAGGTTCCATTCCTGCTCAGGGGACTAGATTCTGTACGCAGCAACAAGAATCCTGAGCGCTGCAACTAAGAGCCAATGCAGCCAAATAAATAAAAAATGTTAAAGAATTCCCCCCAAAATATACATCTTAAAAATGATTTTTTTTAAAGTGGGACTTCAATTTTTTAAAGATTTATTTATTTATTTTCTTCTGGCCATGCTGGTCTTCCCTGCAGTGCAATGGGCTTTCTCTTAGTTTCAGGGGGCGGGGGCCACTTTGTTGCGGTGCTCAGGCTTCTCATTGCAATGGCTTCTCTCGTTGCCGAGCACAGGCTCTAGGCGAGTGGGCTTCAGAAATTGTGTCTGGTAGGCTCAGTAGTTGTGGTGCATGGACTTAGTTGCTCTGCAGCATGGGGGAACCTCCCAGCCCAGGGGTCAAACCTAGGTCCCTTGCATTGGCAAGCGGATTCTTAACCACTAGACAACCAGGGAAGCCTCGGAACTTCAATTTTTAATTTCACAAGCTACTGAAACCTTTGGTTAGTGATGGAAACTCTGAAGCGTGCGCTATGCCATCAGCAGTCCCTGTCAGTCTCTCCCCTTCCAAGCCATGGACTTTGGGAGAGACACTCAGTTTGGGCACCTGTAAAACGGGCACAGTGCACAGTATCACTTGGTCCTGATGAGCAAGGAAGGGTTCTGGAAACACCTGCTTGGATTCAAATCTAGCCTCACCAATTTCGAACTGTGGGGCCATTTGCATGGTAACCTCTCTGTGGCTGTTCCCTTATTACAAGGATCCAGAAATTTAATCCATGAACGGTATTAACACATCGTCTGCCTGACACACAAAAGGGCCTCATTACACGACCTTGCTGGGAGGACTGGGTCACTGGGGATCAAGCAAGGGAGTGAAAAGGCCCCAAACTATAATGCTGATCCAAAAGTTAGTGCTTACTTCTGTTTTCTATTCTCTGAACCGTTTGAAGTCGATTTGATACCTTTGATGCTGCCAGTTCTGAGGTTCACTCTCCTCCCTCCGGCTCCCCATCTCTTTGCCAGCCCACCAGAGAGAGTGGGGCTTCCCAGGTGGCGCTAGTGGTAAAGAACCCTCCTGCAACTGCAGGAGACATAAGAGACTCAGGTTCAATCCCTGGGTTGGGAAGATCCCCTGGAGAAGAAAATGGCAACCCAGTACAGTATTCTTGCCTGGGAAATCCCCTGGACAGAGGAACCTGGCAGGCTACAATTCATATGGTCTCACAGAGTCGGACACGACTGAAGTGACATAGCATGCAGATAGAGTAGCTAAGGACCCTGGCTATGAAGCTAAACAGACTGGCCGGGGATCAAGTGCCAGGTCCGCCATCCTCTTCTGTGACAGGACCTCACTGTGCCTGTCTCCTCATCTGTAAAATGGGTAAGTAGATACAGCCTACCTCCTAGCTAGTTTCTGGGAAGAGTAAATGAGAGAATTAAGTTCTCAGGAATGTGCCTGATAAATTTCAGGTGCTCAACTCCAGTGCATAGTGACATGATCCTTACTTCTCACCCAGCAAATGAAGGACAGTCTAAGGGACATGGGGTTGGACGGGATTCCTCTGGTCCTGAGGCTTGATGTGAAAGACTGGGAGCTGCCCACCTGAGCCTGTTCCTCAAACCGGCCACCACCACCTCCCCTCCCTTCTGAGCAACCTCAGATTTTCCGGCTTGTTTCCTGGATCCTCTCCCTAGATCCTCGCTCCAGCTCCACTTCCTCTCCTTAGATGCGGGTTCGGGGCTCCCTTTGCCCACGTACCTCTGTGTACCCACCGTTCAGCTTTCTTTTTCAGGTCCTTCTCTCCCCTAGATCCCAAGTATTCTTCATCCCGAGTATCTTCTCACCAAAGCCTCCACCCAGAAGCCTCCCCCAGCCTTCCTGCCTCTCTGACACCGAATCCCCGCATTTTGGGATGGAGGGGCATCTTTATCCCCTCAAAAGTTCCTCCCGCCCCTGCCGCCCCCGCCCTCCCTACCGGTGTTGCTGCGAGAGCTAAGCTGGGACCGCAGCGATGAGCTGAGAACGCGCAGGCGCCGACCCGGGTTCGAGAGAGAGGCTCCTACGAACCCGGAGAAAGGTCGCCGCACCAGAGACCCCATGCCTCGCGGCGCGCAAGGCCGGCGAAAAGACAGATGCACCCAAGGAGGCTGCGAGTCCTCCGGAGAGCGGGGTTGCGGGGGGCGCGTCTCAACTGGCCCTACGATCCCTACCGCTCAGGGGCGACCCTGCGGGCGCGCCCTCCCCGCCGCGCCCACATCCCGCGCACCTACCATGCCGCCTGCGCCCCGCGAGATCCCAGGGGCCGGGAGCCCACGCGGCGAGCGCGGGCCGGGCGTCCTCGCTCTTATCGACAGACGGACGCGGCGCCAGAGCGGGCCGACTGGCCGTCTGGAGGCAGCCAGCCCGCTAGCAGCCCGCCGGTCGCCCCGCCCGTCGGGGGCCAGGGGCGCTCTGGCTCGGACAGCCAACAGGGGGCAGTGGCGTCCCCTCAGCTCATCCTCGACGGATGAACCCGGACACACTTATCTGGGGGACACCGAACCCCCCAAACCGTAGCGATTGTGTTTCCAAGGGTTTGGTGGGGGACGCTTTCAGGAACACCAGAACCCTCACAGCAACCCATTTTACATATGAGCAAACTGAGCCTCAGAGAGATGCCACTGGAGTGATCAGGGTCTCACATCTCTGTCCTCATGTTCCAGCATGCTGACTCTTCGCATAACCCTTCTTATGGTGTCCCTCCAGATCCCACCTTGTCCAGCCCTGCCTTTCAAACTTACTCCCAAGGACATCCCACCAGCCCCTCCAAATCAACAAGCCCGAAAGGCTCTCATCCCAGGCTCCTAGGCTTCACATGGGATTCCTCCCCTTCTGTCTATCTCAGTCCCTGGACAGCAGTCTCCACCCCCTCCCCCTTCACTCCTCTGCCTTTGGGTCCTCCAGCCCCTAAGTCCAGGGGGCTATGCCTGCCCCTCCCCCAGGACTGCTGTAAGAACCTCCACTGTCCCTCTAGTGTGGCCTCCCACAGCCCAGCCATCTTCCTGAATCCCCCACAATGACATTCCACTCCTTGAAAACCTTCTGTAGGGCCCAACACTCCCTTCTGACTAAGAACACTGAAGTCTAGCCTAGTACTGGACTTCCCCACTCCCGCTTGGCTTCCTGGTCCCCCTACCCTGGCGCACCAGCCCACATCCCCATCAGCATATTCTCCCACCCCAGATACCCCAACTAGCTCCCAGCCATTCAGATGTTCCGCCTGCTCCTCTCACCCTACCACAGGGTGTCCATAGGAGGGAGAAAACTGTAGAGTGGAAAGAGCCGTGGATCCTGGGGTCTCCTCCCGCTCCCTCAAACTGCCCACTGGTAAACCCAGCAGGGAGCACCTTCTGGGCTCAGCCCCCCTCCTCCAGCCAGCTCCTTAGCTGAAGGAACTCGCTCGGGAGTTTAGCAACATGGATCTCACAGTCAGAAATGCTGGCTCCTGGGCCTCTTCCCAGAGTCTGATTTCCTTAGTCTGGGCGAGATCCAGAAATCCTCAGATTTGACCCAGAGGAACCTCGGCCCCAGAACCACTCTGTTAGAAGCACCAGGAAGGGTTAAGCACAAGGCCCCAAACCCCAGGGAGGCTGTGAGCTGTATGAGGGGAAGAGACACAGACCCTCTGTACCATCCTTGCCATGATCCTGTGCCTGCTGTGAGACATGACGGTGAAGATTTCGCACAGGGCTGGCACACGGCCAGCACTCAAGAATGTCGGTGGGATTTGAGTGGGATTATCTCTGCCTAATGACAACTGGAGGCAAGACGTTCTACCCTTAGACTCTCTCTGCCCCCTCCTCCTCCCCATGAGTCACCTTCCTAGGAACTCCACACGTAAACACAGCCCCAGGCTCAAGGAGGTTGTGGGCAGTGAAGAGACACAGGGTCCCCGTGTCCCCCAGAGAAAAGATTCTGGCGTATCCCTGATAGCTACTCAGGCCCAGATGCGTGAGCCTGGCTGGTGCCTTCAAGATCAGGGCTGCGGTCATATCAGATGAGCAGTGAGGGGCAGAGGGCATCGCTGGGAACAGCCCACCATGGGGTCACAGACAGCATTTAACATGCAATGAGCTTCCTCGAGCCCTACCCCCCTTCCTGGAACACACTCGCACACACAACTACCACCACTTCACTCAGACTCTTGAGCAGCCTGAAACCCACTGTGGACCCTCTGGAGGTGCTCAGAGCCCAGAAAAGGATGGGGAAGGACCTTATCTCTGCCTTGTGTGCATGCATGCTAAGTCACTCAGTCATGTCTGACTCTGTGCAACCTCACGGACCATATAGCCTGCCAGGCTCCTCTGTCCATGAGATTCTTCAGGAAAGAATACTGGAGTGGGTTGCCACGCCCTCCTCCAGGGGACCTTCCTGATCCAGGAATTGAACACGTATCTCTCACGTCTACCCGCATTGGCAGGTGGTGCCACGTGGGAAGCCCTGTTTCTGCCTAAGAGAGGCAGAATGGCTCCCACCCACTAGGAATTCCTACAGCTGGCTGTGTCTTTCATATAGCATTGTTGTTGTTCAGTCGCCGCATCGTGTTTGTCTCTTTGCAACCCCATGGACTGCAGCAGGCCAGGCTCCTCTGTCCTCCACTGTCTCCTGGAGTTTGCTCAAATTCATGTCCATTGAGTCAGTGATGCTATCTAACCATCTCATCATCCGCCACCCCACCATTCACAGCGTGAGCAGCCATCAAAGACCACGTGAGGCTAAAAGGATGCCCTCCAAAAGGAGAGGCCCAGTGGCCATCATAGCTGTAGCATTGTCCAGAGGGCCCTGGGTGTCCTAGCCTCTGGGCCAGAGCTCGAGACCTCCACGGCAGCATGTCCCATCAGAACCCCCTGACATCCACTGCCTCCCACCCCGTCCTGAGGTGGCTTCCCCAGGGCCTTGTCTGTCTGGGACTCCCGCAGAGCTGAGGCCTGGACTAAACGGACGTCAGGTTCTCTGGGTGTGTATCTCAGTCTCAGGAGCCTTGATGGTAGACATCTACCAAGGCTTGGGTGCTAAGGGTCCACCTCCACACAACAGCAGTTCTGCCAGAGGAGTGCTACTGGGACCTCCAGGAGCTGGTGGGCCCGCCTCCCAGGTTCTGACCCACCCGCAGGGCTCGCTGGGCCTGAGGCCTGTGATGAGTCCCGTAGCCTTCCTCACCCTGGGGACTCCTGGAAGGCCCAGAAACCCCCACTTCCACCCTGCTTTACTGCCCCCTGGGGATGAGACAAGGAGAGTGAGGTGAGCCTGGGGACGCTGAGGCACTGGACCGGACAGAGGGGCTGTTCTGAAGCCCAGGCAGTGAAGACAGCCCAGGAGCCGCCAGTAATCAGGCTTGGTAAACACGGAGAGCTGGGAAGAGCGAACGTTGCGACAAGACAGTCCAGGCTCAGCTGGGTGCCTCCGCGGTTAGAGCCTTTTCCACCTGGTTTGCTCAGCTGGGCCTGAGTAGGCCATGGCCGGGAGGGAGGAAAGGTCTGGGCCCCATGATGGAGTCTGAGATACATCTTAAGGAGCCGTGTGGCTTCAATAGTCACCCACACTCCACACGCCACCAGGCCTGACTCCTCTTACAGAAACTCGTTCACTCTCATGAAACAAGAGGGTAAAAGAAGGCAGGGGACAGTGGGGCCTGGATGAGAACCCCCAACCCACCCCCCAACCCTGTCCACCTGGGCTCTCCGCCAGAGTTGCTGTTTAGTCGCTCAGTCGTGTCCGACTCTTTTGCAACCCCATGGATGCTAGCCCACCAGGCTTCTCTGTCCATGGGATGCTCCAGGCAAGCATGCTGGAGTGGGTTGGATCTTCCCTACCCAGGAATTGAACCCAGGTCTGCCACTCTGCAGGCAGATTCTTTACCGTCCCCCCAGGGAAGCCCATTAAGCTCAATAACATGGGTTAAAAGACTTAGGACTGAGCCACTCAGGAAATGACGTTCATAACTCTGCTCAGAATTCTCTGGGAGATACTGGAAAACTTCCAGGGGTCAGGGCTGGGGGTGCATCATTCTGCCGGTTGGGAGGCACAGGTCCCCAGACAGCTGTGGCCGGAGAGCTGGCCCCAGCGGGAGGGAAGGAGAAGACGAAACTAGGGGGAGCGTGACCACAGCTTGAGCAGGCTGGGCCCTGCAGCTGGGCCCCGGAGACCTCCGCCTCTCCTCCCCATGGAGAGGCCTGCTTGAGGCCGTCTGGCCCTTGCCACCCAAGGGCCAGGCAGCTGGTTTCTGAGCTACCCCAGTCTGTCAGGTCTCCGAGGAACTGAAACCCAGAGGGGTCACCCACCTCCTCCCCCAGTGCCTGACAGGTGCCCCAGGCTTCAACCTCCACTGGTGGCCACGGTCCCACAGCGAGAGGACCAGAAAAAAGCCTGGACCGCTCTCATCCTGAGCCTGTGTGTCCCTCATGCCTCCTCAGGGTCTGTGTGTACGTGCGTGCCGCACACCTTCCTAGCTAACACACCATGTTCAGAGGCAGTATAGAGACCACTCCTTAGACTGTCCCTTTTAGGAATGCCCACGGTTACTTCAGAACCAAAGCTCCACCAGTGAATGAAGTCAGACTTGGGAATTCATTAGTTCACCATGGTTTACTGTGTCTACATTAGAGTTTTTGCTTTTCCTTTTAGTTTCTATTTATTTGTGTATGGCTGGGCTGGGTCTCCGTTGCTGTGCAGGCTTTCTCTAGCTGTGGCAGGTGGGGGCTCCTCTGTTGCGGAGCACAGGCTTCTCATTGCAATGGCTTCTCTTGTTGCAGAGGAAGGGCCCTGGAGTGCTCAAGCTTTGGTAGCTGCCACTCTCAGGCTCTGCAGAATGTGGGAACTTTCCGGACCAGGGATTGAACACTTGTCCCCTCCATTGGCAGGTGGAGTCTTAACCACTGGACCACTAGGGAAGTCTCTCCCTTTTAGCTTTTAATATTGGCACAATTTCACACTTACAGACAAGTTGAAAGAATAGAATCAAGAATTCCTATATGTCCTCCACACAGATTCACCAAATGTTAAAATTTTACGTTTCTTGAATCCTTTCCTCTGTGTGTGTGTGTGTGTCTGTGTGTGTGTGTGTGTCTGTGTGCTTAGTCGCTCAGTCCTGTCTGACTCTTTGTGACCCCATGGACTGTAGCCCAACAGGCTCCTCTGTCCATGGGATTCTCCAGACAAGAAAACTGGAATGGGTTGCCATGCCCTCTTTCAGGAGATCTTCCCAACCCAGGGACTGAACCCAGGTCTCCTGCATTTCAGGTGGATTCTTTACCGTCTGAGCCACCAGGGAAGCCCTGTGTGTGTATGTGTGTATGCAATTTTTCTGGACTGTGTGACAGTCAGTCGCAAATCTTTACCACTTAATACTTCAGTTCTGGTTCAGGTTCAGTGTGTCCCATGAATATCAGTTCCATGGGACTGTCTTCCCAGAGGCAGTGGCGTACCAAGCGGTGAGGGTAGAGGGAACAGTCAGCCTGGGAGGAGTAATAGCTTGCCACTCAGCACTGTGATTATAGAAAGTGGACCACTCCTAGCTGGTCTGATAACCGCTTCACTTTTCTTCCCAGTTATTGCCATTCCCAAGGCAGACTGCCCCCACAGCCAGTAGACACAAAAGCAGTGAATAGTCAAGTGCCAACAACAACAAAAAATAGGCTCAGGACGACAGCGGAAATAGCATGAAGTTGGAGAAAATAAAAGAAAGAACCCAGAAGTAGTGAAAAAATGACAATTGTTCGTGCATGTGGGTGAATCTTTCCAAGGTTATCACAAGGTGAGAAGTGCTGGGTGTGGCCCCCAGCAGTCGTTAGACTTGGGGAAAGGTACAAACACAGGACGCTGAGAGCGTGTGGTGGGGAGTTAGGCATCAGTGCGGGCACAATTGTCCCAAAGTTAAAGATGGCCAGGAGTCTGAGCACTTCAAGGCAGGATGCTAGAAGATTCTATGGCTGAAATTCTTTTTTTTTAATGAAACAAAGCTTTAATTTTTATTTTACCTATTTATACATAAAACTTCTAAGGAACCCTCTGAATCCAACAAAATGTTAATAGCACATCTAAAAATAAACCTCAGATAGTCAGCATCCACAAAATGTTGAATACTGATTAAAATATATATATATATATATATATATATATATATACATAACGGAGAGCTACAACTTCACTATGAGGCAAGCATGCACTTATTTGACTTGGATAGCACCGTCATTTACAGTTCTTCTTTAAAACTACAGTGAAGATTGACAGCACTCAATGGTAAACTACTGCTCCAAGTCAAAATCTCTAAACAAATAAAAATAAAGTTTAAACCCCTCTCTTGGATTAACCATGACTTGTGGTGGTGTAAGTACTGTACATTTTTTGGTAAAAATATAAATTCTTGTAGCAAGTGATGTGGGCTCCTGTGCCAGGTGAGGATCTTGGTTTGCAAATATCAAAATTGGCTCTGGCTTATTTAAGCATGATTTCCTGAAGACTAGGTAGCTGAAGACCTCCTGCAGCTGAAAGGGCTGGTGGTGTGGCAACATGAGCCCCAGGCTGGGACCCCATCCCTACTTCTTTGAGGCACCTGATGGACCCCTGCCCAGGGTGACACGCCGGATGCTGTGAAGTTGGATCCTAACTCAGCACTCTCACTATTTGGGAAGGGGAGCCTTCAGGCCCTCTGCAGTGGAAAAAGGAGGATTCCCCACGCAATGGGGCAGCTACAGCTCCTGGCAGACAGTACAGGTGCCAAGCAGCCAAACAAACCACACAAGTAAGGAAATGGCAACCCACTCCAGTATTCCTGCCAGGGTAATCCCATGGGCAGAGGAGCCTGGCAAGCTACAGTCCATGGGGTCACAAAGAGTCGGAGGCGACTTAGCAACTGAACAACAAATCTGCCAGCCAGGGCTTCCCAGGGAGCTCAAGAATCTGCCTGCCAATGCAGGAGACTCAGGAGACTTGGATTCAATCCCTGGGTTGGGAAGATCCCCTGGAGAAGGAAATGGCAATCCCCTCTAGTATTCTTGCCTGGAGAATCCCATGGACAGAGGAGCCTACATGGAGGGCTGGCTACAGTCCGTGGGGCTGCAAAGAGTCGCACACGACTGAGCAACTAACACTACTACTATCTGCCAGCCAGGGTTCGAGGGCTTTACAAATGCACCAGCTTGAGAGAGAGGGGCTGGCAACCCAGCAGAGCCTGCTGCTGGGTGTGAGTGGCTTGTCCCAGCTCACAAGTGTCGACGTAACCTTTTTGGAAAACGATACCAAGGAGAACGTGTGTCTGCCAAGAAGAAAAGAAATTCCAGTTATTCAAATAGGAAGGCCCAGGTCACACTCCTATTTGAGGGAAGCACATCTGGGAACTGAAAGTTTAACCCTTTTTATTAGTTCATTTGGATTCAAAATAGCAGACTTATAAACAGCCTGCCCTCAGGAAGAGAATGTCAGTTCTCCTCCCAGCTGCCTTGAGGTGGAGATTATAATGAATTGACTTTTAACATGTGGAAGCAGGGAGCCCACAATTTTCAATAACTTGCCCAAGGTCCCCCAGCTCAGCGCTGGAGCTGGGATTTGACTCCATGTTTATCTGAGTGAAAACTTTCCCTTTTATTCTACATTTCTGAGCCTGGCTCTCCCATTTTTAAAGCAGGTCAAATTTCAAGAGTCTAGGCTTAAAACAAAAGTTCATATGTATATTTACCTGCTCAGAGACTAGATTTGTATAAACACGTCTGCCATAGTTTCCCTCCTTTTTTACAAATATATTTATTCATTTATTATTTATTTGGCCGTGTGTGTCAGGCCTTAGTTGCAGCTCACTGGCTTCTCTGGTTGTGGCATTAGTTGCCCCGCAGCATGTGGAATCTTCCAGGTGCGCCTGCTAAGTCGCTTCAGTCATGTCCGACTCTTGGCAACCCCATGGACTGTAGCCCACCAGGCTCCTCTGTCCATAGGATTCTCCAGGCAAGCATACTGGAGTGGGTAGCCATGCCCTCCTCCAGGGGATCTTCCCAATTCCAGGGATCGAACCCCCATCTCTTACATCTCCCGTATTGGCAGGCAGGTTCTTTACCACCAGCGCCACCCACAAAGTCCTAGTGCCCCTTCTGAAGCCCATTTGCCTTTCCCTCACTGGGCTACGAGTTTTCTCCAAGAGCTACCTGGGTGCATCAGGGTTCTTTAAGGCTCTGAACTCCTTGGGGTGCCAGCTGCCATGGGCTAGCCTGTCACCATTTAGCCCAGGGATAGTTGTTCCGTGGGGACAAGCCAGGCCACTGAGTGCCTTTGTCCAGAGTGTTGGTATCCAATTCACTCTGGAACTTTTGGTAAAAATTCAAATGTTCCCTAGTTAGGGCTTGATGCCTTCCAAGGGGTTATAATGTGTAGTCCCAGCTCAGAGAGGCTGTTAGATGCATTTCCAGGGATACAAGTTGTATTATCTTCATCCTTTGGCTGTTGGAGATATGATGCTTAGGCTCTCTATGCCTCAGTTTCTTCATCTGTAAAATGGGAATGACAACAGACCTGCTTCATAAGGTTATTATGGAGATTAAATGAAATAAAGGATGCGGAGTTTCCGGGAAGGCACTCAGCCAGCTTTTGATAACTGTTTTTCAAAATAAATCAGGGTAGGTGCATGTCTCAGAAACTTCGTACATTTTCTGAACACAAAGGAAGTGATTTTTAATATTTTTTTTCCAAGGCACTGAGAGAAAATAATAAAGAGGTTTCTCTCTTTGTTCCCTGGCAAGAGGGGCTCGTGGAGAGTGAAAGGGAGGGACACAGAAGCTACGGACTGGAGGCAGGCCCCATCGAGAGGCACTCCCCACCCTCAGGTGGTCTCTCTGGGATCCTGCCTTCCTGTGAAAGCTCTCAAGTTCCCAGAAATCTCTCAAGTGTGTTTGTGTGCAGGCACTGTAAACAAGGTCGGGAAGAGTGGGCTGCAACCAGCAGGGCTTTATTAGGGCATAACCACTTCAGTCAGGCTGAACCCCTGCCACGGGAAAGGTTTCCAACCTCACTGGGCCCCAAAGGACCCAGGAGGACCCCAGCCCCCACTGCACCAGGCCCCCAGCAGGAAGGGGGCAGGGCCTCGTCTGTAATGAGGGAGGGCGGCTGCAGCGAGGGCAAGGAGAAGCTATGGACCAGCTCGGTGGCCTTGGGTAAGTCCGTTCTCTCCGCCAACTTCAGTCTCCTCGTCTGTAGAATGGGGACATGTATGCCCCTGGGGAACGAAGCAGACGGGATCCATCCCAGGCACTGAGCAGTATTCAATTCTGAAGCTGACTGTGGTTATCTCCAAGGAGCAGATTAGGGTAATTGTTTGTTTTCCAATCAAAAGACTCTTTTTCAGCAGTCAACATTCATCCATCCTATAATAATATATATATAGATGTATTTTTCATTTTACTTTATTTTTTTTAATATTTATTTATTTATTCAGCTACATTGGGTCTTATTTTTGTTGTTCAGTTGCTATGGCGTATCTGACTCTTTTTGACCCCAGTGAACTGCAGCACACCAGACTTCCCTATCCTCATCATCTCCTGGGGTTTGCTCAAACTCTTATCCATTGAGTCGGTGATGACATCCAACCATCCCATCCTCTGTCATCCCCTTCTCCTCTTGTCTTCAACCTTTCCCAGCATCAGGGTCTTTTACAGTCAGTCAGTTCTTTGAAGCAGGTGGCCAAAGTATTGGAGCTTCAGCTTCAGCATCAGTCCTTCCAATGAATATTCAGGGCTGATCTCCTTTAGGATGGGCTGGTTTGATCTCCTTGCAGTCCAAGGGACTCTCAAGAGTCTTCTCCAGTACCACAGTTTGAAAACGTCAATTCTTTGGTGCTCAGTCTTCTTTATGGTCCAACTTTCACATCCACACATGACTACTGGAAAAACCATAGCTTTGACTAGATAGACCTTTGTCAGCAAAGTAATGCCTCTGCTTTTTAATATGCTGTCTAGGTTTGTCATAGCTTTTCTACCCAGGAGTAAGCATCTTAGTTGTAGATTTTTTTTTTTTCCATTTTAAAAGGCAGGTCCTTTCTTAAACTTGACAGCTTGTCTCTGCTCAAGCCCTTTGTTCAAGCCATCATCAGGGCCATGGCTAGTCTGGTGAGAAGTCTTCGAAGGACAGCTCAGGAAAACTTGGACACAGAAACGCCCTCCAGTTGGCCACATACCCTGTGCCCCCGAGGCCCCTCCATATCGCTGCTGTTTTGTCACCCCGACTGTCACGCCTCCCCTGTGTCGCCCCTGCTGCACACCCAAGTTTCCCAGGCCCTGTGTGAGAAGCCAGGAGCTATGCACCTGGTCTGCACTCCTCGCCTCCAGGTGTGGCGGCTTCTGCCCTCTGGTCCTGGTGCAGGGGCCAGGATGGAAGGGCACCCTCGGCCCAAAGCCCATGAGGGGCACACAGGAGCCTCCGACCAGGAGCCTGAACCAGATCCTGCCCCCTGTGTGGTCCCCAAGCAGGCACAGGACCCATCACGCCTGACAGCATGGTCCTCTGGGCGCTTAAGGGCTTCAGTATTATTTCTGTGAGGAGACATCACTGGCTCTCCCTCTCCCTGCTTCTCACTCCCCCTGCAAAGCCCTGATCCTGACGGACCACAACCACATTCCTCACCGAAAGACCTAAAAAGACAGAGCAGGCCTGGCTGAATCCCCCACTGCCCCAACTGCCTGTGTGAGTCCCAGGGCCTCATTCCTCTCATCCACCAAGTGGCTGCTGCGAGGATTAAGTGAGATAATTCTTATAGACTCTGGGGAACATGCAGCATTTTTAACAACAGAATACATTCCAGAAAAATTTTGCGAGCATAGTACATCCTGAACCTTTTGAGAATAAGCTGCTGGCCTGAAGCTCAGTCTCCCCAAATACTTTCTTACCTATTTCCTGCCAATGGAGACCCTCTCCTGTATCACCACAACCTTGCCATCAACATCAGGACCGGCACTGAGGCATTCCTGCTGGCCAGTGCTCAAACGCTTTCAAGTTCTGCCAGTTGTCCCTGGCGGCAGTAGTTCCTCAATCATCCCTTGACTCCATAACCTTGGCATTTTTAAAGATTCTAGGTCAGTTGGTTCGTGGACTTCCCAGGTGGTGCTAGTAGTAAAGAACTTGCCTGCAATGCAGGAGATGTAAGAGACTCACGTTCGATCCCTGGGTCAGGAAGATCCCCTGGAGAAGGGGATCCCACTCCAGTATTCTTGCCTAGAGAGAATTCCGTGTTCAGAGGAGCCTGGCAGGCTACAGTCCTTGGGGTCACAAAGAGTCAGACACGACTGAAGTGACTTAGCACGCAGGCCAGTTCTTTTGCAGGATTTCTTTCAATTAAGGCTTGATGCTTCCTTATGAGAGATTCAGGTTATACATTTTGGGTGGCAATATCATAGAAAGGGAGATTTGTTATTTTCATTGCATCCTATGAGGCAGCCACCAGTTTTAATTGGTCCTGTTACTGAAAATGATCATTTTATTCCCTTGATTAATGTGGTATCTGCCAAGGTTCTCCTCTGGAAAACTACTACTTTTTCTTTGGGAATTAATTTGTATTTCACGGAGGGTACTTTGTGATTGTGTAAACATTCCATTTCTCATCAAACACCCACTAATTTAGCATTTGTCTATGATTCTTAGATAAAGTAATTATTGGTTGCCAAGTGGTAATTCTATCATTCCTTCATTGGTTAGTTTGCACTATACTGTAAGATAAAAATTTGTCCTCTCACTCTTTATTTATATCTGTGTGGAAGCAGAATTTCTAATAATCCGTTATCATTATTTATCATGTTTAAATTATCCCAGATTTGGCCAGTGGGAACCTCAGCAAGCTGCCTCCTATATCCTTTCCACATCTTCATCATAAACATTTCTGTGTTTTCTTGCACGATAAGATATTACAGGCTCATCATGTATTTCCCTGCACCAGTCTGAAATCAGCCATTTTCCAAGGAGATCTGGTTCCTTTTGGCAGAGACTGGGGTTTAGAAACAAAGATCTGGATGCCTTGTATGATCATTACTACTGGGATGTTGCTGCCCCCAGGCCCTGTCAGTGAGCCCAACAAGGAAATATAACTTTCTATTTTACAAAAGTAAATACAATACATATGCACAATCCATATTTATTTTTATATCTATCAATAAACATGGAAAAACATCAACTGACATCAGTACCTCTAATTCCAATCCAATGCCCCAGCATTCACTTTCCCTGAGAGTGAGAAATGTGTCTTCTATTTGCAGCATATTTACTTACTGGGTGGGCACCCCCTCTTCATTTTGTTTTTTCATCTTGTTCTCCATGGCTAAACTTGCCTGTTACTCCAGGTATATCCTGACTTCCTACTTTTGCATTTCAGTCCTGGATGATGAATAGAACATCTTTTTCAGGTGTTAGTTCTGGAAGGCCTTCTAGAACCTCAGCTTCTTCGGCATCGGTGGTAGGGGCATAGACTTGGATTACTGTGATGTTGAATGGCTTGCCTTGGAAACAAAGCTAGTACTTTGGTCATCATCTGATGTGAACTGATGACTCGTTGGAAAAGTCCCTTATGCTGGGAAAGATTGAGGGCAGAAGGAGAAGAGAGTGACGAGGATGAGAAGGCTGGATGGCATCACCGATGCAATGAACATGAACTTGGACAAACTCTGGGAGATGGTGAGGGACAAGGAAGCCTGGCATGCTGCAGTCCATGGGGTCACAGAGTCAGGCACGACTGGGCGACTGACAGCAACAACAAGGACCCCCCTCAGTATGTAACCAATCTTGTCGACCCCTCCTAACCCACACAAGCCTGACTCTGAGCTGTCCCTGCCCCCTCCCCACCTCTATCCGGGAGGCAGGCAGGACACCCTACTCACTTCACTCAGCCTCCCAGAGACAGGGAAACAGTCTTCCTCACCCACCATAGATGGGAATCATAGCATTTCTGGAGGACAAATTGGCCATAGCCACCACATAGCGAGGTTTATCCCTTCGGCCCTGCAACTTTACCTCCAAAAATTAATGGAAAAGAATAGTAGCTCAAATACAGAGATAAGTGTAAGAGGCTACTTGTTATAACTTTGTTTGTAATGATGAAAAATTGGAGACAACCTAAATTATCTTAGCTCCTGCAAGCAGAGTATCCTAGGTAAAGTATCCTTTACCCAGAGCCATCCGCCTGAAGGACCAGACAACTGGTTTCTAACTGACTTTCTCTGGAGCTCTTGGCTCCCCCTGCACTTCCTGACTGTGTTTGTACAAGAGTCCTGAGGACTCCTGTGTGTCAGAGGTCTTGGAGCAGAAAGGGGACAAGGCAAAGCCTGTGCCTGAGCGGGGACCCCCCTCCCTCCCCAGTGAGGCTGAAATCAGAGTCACATTAGGGGAAAAGACAGAGGGCCCCGAAGGCACCTGCTATCTCCGTCAATCAGTTCAGTTCAGTTCAGTCCCTCAGTCGTGTCTGACTCTTTGTGACCCCATGGACTGCAACACTCCAGGCCTCCCTGTCCATCACTAACTCCCTGAGTTTATTCAAACTCATGTCCATTGAGTTGGTGATGCCATCCAACCATCTCATCCTCTGTCATCCCCTTCTCCTCCTGCCTTCAATCTTTCCCAGCATCAGGGTCTTTTCAAATGAGTCAGTTCTTCGCATCAGGTGGCCAAAGTATTGGAGCTTCAGCTTCAACATCAGTCCTTCCAATGAATATTCAGGACTGATTTTCTTTAGGATGGGCTGGTTGGATCTCCTGCAGTCCAAGGGACTCTCAAGAGTCTTCTCCAGCACCACATTCAAAATCATCAATTGTCCATCAATAGGGGATGGGAAAACAATTGGTGGGACATGCATATTAAGTAGCACTGTGCATGCATGTGAAAAATGGAGGCTAATCTACACGTGTTGTCCTAGAGGGGCACCCAGACGAGATATGTTGCCAAGAGAAACCTGTAAGGAACATAATAGCAGGGAGGGTTGATCCCAGCCATGTAAATGACTAGGTGTTTTTTGCTTTTTTTTTAAGTAGGTGGGATTTTAAAAAAAATTTTTTTAATAATTTGATTTTTGCCTTCTGTTTAATTTTTTTTGGCTGTGTCAACTCTTAGCTGGAGAACACAAGCTCTCTAGTTTTGGCACGAGGGCTCAATAGACTTATAGTATACGGAATCTTATTTTCCCGACCAGGGATTGAACCCACATCCCCTGCATTGGAAGCCAGATTCTTAATCCCTGGACCACCAGGGAAGTCCCACTTAGGTGGGATTTTTATGCCCAGAAAATTATTGAAGAATATGTGTCAGTCAAGCAACCGTGATCATTTCTAGAGTGAGATTATAAGGGACTTCTACTTCCTAGCAATATATTTTTGTTTATTTGTATTTTCAGCAATGTTTATTGCTTATATAATCATAAAACCAAAAAAAAATCAATTAAGTATTTAAAGAAGCCTGTGGAATCTGCTGAAATAGCTGTCGACCAACTAAGGGAGGAACAGATGAGAATGGTCGGGCAGGGGAGGGGAGGGATGTTCGAATGAGGGCAAGTGCTGGGTGGCAGTGGGCCTTTCAGCAAGGAAGGAGGATATGGGAGTCTTGATGTGGGATGGGTTTGATCACCATAACAGACCAAATCAGCACCCTGCTCTTATCTCTTGTAAACATCTGCAAAAACAGCAACTACGCACTGACAGTTTCCTGAATCTCTGTCAGCCTGAGGGTGTTCTTCTGCATGAAAGTGTCTTCAGGATGTTCAGGTTTAGGGCAGAAGTGTCAGGGACTTAACTCCCCAGGAACAACTCTCCTACGGAAGGGTAGGAATGGATGAATAAATGCCCCATGTGATAGGCAGCCTCCAAGATGGCCCCAGTGAGCCTTGCTTCCTGGTATTCACATCCCAAATGGAGAAACAAATGGGTATATATGTACAATGGAATGTTATTCAGCCATGAAAAAGGACTGAAGTATAGATACATGCTATATATAGCTCAACTGACCCTTGAAAAGTGAAAGAAGCCAGATACGAAAATCCACATACTGTATGATTCTATTCACATGAAATGGCCGGAACAGGCAAGTTCACATATACTGAAAGTAGATTAACAGTTGCGTAGGCTGAGGTGGGGTGATGGTAGAAAGGGGTTAAATGGGTGTGATTCCTTTTTGAGGCTCTGAAAAGCTTTGAAAATGGACCATGGTGGTGGTTGCACATATCTGTAAAAAAATTTTTTTAAACACTGAGTTGTATACTTTTAATAGGTGAATTGCATGGTGTGGCTGTTTTATCTTAATAAAACTTAAAAAAAAATAACAAATACAGCACAGCTTCCTTTCCCCCTACTGAAATAAATCCAAGGCATGTTCCACAGAGCCTCTCAGAGGGCTCCCACTAGGACTGAACCCCAGTTTCCCAAAGCCAGAAGTGGCTTATTAATATACACCTGTGATTTTCTTTCCTCTTATTGTCTCATTCTTCCACCCCATGCTTTTGGGGATCACGTTGCAAACAAAGTACTTTACCCAATTCTCATCTCAAGGTTTGCTTTTGAGGGAACCCAAACAAAAGCAATCATGCTCTTCAGGTTGAAGGTCAAGGTCCCTCAGGGCAGTGCTGATTCTGAGCTCCATCCATAGGGAACTCAGCTGGGGGGTCTGCCCCCTGACTGACTGTCTGGGGCAAAGGCTTGAACCAAAGTCCAGACTAGTCACAGAGCTGGCCTTCAAATCCCAAGCATGCTTAGCATGATTTGCACACATGCTAACACACGCACACACTTTAAGGCCTGGGAACAGTGGTGAGACCATTCAACAAGCAGGGCCTACCTCTGCCCTTTATTCGAGGCAGGATGTGTGGGAGTCTTTGTTTCCCCTTGGGCTTATTTTGCCTGTCTCTGTGGCTGGGTGTCATCTGACCACACAAACCACCAAGACAGAGAAGCAGGAGGTTATGAAGGGCTATGGGGTCAGAGTTCAGCAGACTCTGTGGGAAGAGTCAGACCCTTCACTGTGATCTTATAGTATCTGATTAAGAAAAAGCCAAGATTGCACAGCCAAGACTTGCAACTAGGGAGCCAGTAACTCCTCTAGAGGCCCCACAGCCAAAGGGACCAACGTGGTACGGCATCTCCTGCCCCGTGAGGCCCAGGTCACTTCGGTCATGAACCTCACTGATAGTCACTGAGCACAGACTGAGGGTCAGACAGCAGAAGGGAGAGGTCCAGGCTTCATCCGCCTTCTCACACCAGCCTCTAGGCCTGGATTGGGAAACAGGCGCCTGGAATTTTCTTCTTTCCCAAATTCAGACCTGCGCAGTGTCAAATGCCTTCATTTTCAAGCAAAAGATAGTTGGTACTCCCAAAACACACAGAGTTGCCCGGAGCAAGAGTCCAGGTTGGCTTAAAGGTTTCATTATCATTCTATTTCTCTCTCTCATCTATCTATCCATCCATCTAGCTACCTCCCTATCTATCACTTATTTCCTATTGGTTCTGTTTTCCTAGAGAGCCCTGATTGATGCATCTGTTAGTGGAAGGCACGTTTAGAGGTGCTGAATGGCGCAATGTCAAGGATGAAGGGTCTACCATTCATGGGGTAGGAGCGTCTCTCCTGGAAGATAGAACCCCCAAGGTCATAGAGAAGCAGGTAGGAAATTTGCTGAGACTTGCTTTGCTTCTCTACACGCATAAAATAAATCCCGCTGTTGGTTTAACCAAGTTGGCCAGAAAACCAAAAATAACACTATCCCAAGACAACACTGCAAATGGAAAATTACAGAAACGACTCAAAGGACTCACAAAGTTCAGGTCCCATAGCCGGCTTCCTCATAAATCAAACCAGATCACGCCACTGTCCTGCTGAAAATCCTCCTAAGGCTCTTAGAATAAACCCCAGCTTAAGTCAGCGTGCGGCTCAGCTTTGCTCAGCTGTGTTCATCTTCTCCTTCCCTGTGCTTGGCTGGACCACTCTCAGACCTCAGGGCCTTTGCACAGGCATGCTGTTTGTTCTACTGGGACTTTCTCTCCCTGGCTCCTTCCCTGGCACCTTGTTATCTTTCGGGGCTCTGAGATGGCTTCCCTGACCACACATTCTGGCATGCCCTCCTCCACTCCCAAACCTTCTGCTACATCCCCTGTTTATGCCCTTCATGGAACTATAGCCTGGGATAATCTTATTGGTTCATTTTCTTGTTCATTGCCTATCTCCTCAATCTGGTCTGCAGGTTCCAGGAGAACATGACCATCTCATTCTCTTGTATCTTCCTGATACCAGGTCACAGGAGACAACACCTGATACTGGTTTTTTTTTGGTCATGCCTCCTGTCTTACAGGATTTTATTTCCCTGATCAGTGATCAAACTCACGCCCCTTGCAGCTTTGTTTTGTTTTTGGTTTTGTTCACTCGCTCAGTTGTGCCCGACTCTCTGCGACCCCATGGACTGGAGCATACCAGGCTTATCTGTCTTTCACTATCTCCCGGAGTTTGTTCAAATGCATGTTCATTGAATCAACGATGCTATCTAACCATCTTATCCTCTGCCACCCCTCTGTCCTTTTGCCTTCAATCTTTCCCAGCATCAGGGTCTTTTGCAACGAGTTGGCTCTTCACATCAGGTGGCCTTGTAGTAGAAGCGTCGCATCCTAACCACTGGACCATCAGGGAATTCCCTGATACATAGTCAAGAAACGAATGATCCCTTAGCTTCTAAGATCATCCATGTTCGGGCAGGAGCCCTTCCCACCTTCTGACAGGGGGCTGACCCCATCGGGTCCTTGGGGTTGACAGCAGAGCGGTGGAATTCAGTGGTGCAGGGGTTTGGGTCCCTGACTGGAGGGTGGAGGGCTTGATGCTGTGAACAGGGTTGGACCTAAAAAGAAAGACTTGCTGCTGAACAAGATGGAACTGAACTGAGCCCTGAAGAGTATTCCAGGTGGAGAGAACAGCAGGGGAAGGGCCGAGAAGCACTGCCCTCAGTGACTGAGTGGAAGCCAGAGAGACGCCCCTATGAGACAGGAGGTCAGCAGGGTGAACCGAGGGCAGAAAGGAGGCCGGGGTCCAAGAGCAGACTCTGGGACCCGGGAAGCGTCTTCAGCAGGAAAACACTGCGGTGTGCTTCGCAGGTGGAAAGTCCAGAGATTATTTCTGGGCTGAGCGGGTGGGAAGTAGGAGTTAGAGGGAGACTTATTTTTCACTATATTATCAGCTGTACTGCTAGATTTTTTCCCCCACTCTGTAAAGGCAGTGCCTTAAAATTTAAGCAAACAATTACTCTGGCTGCTAGGTGGAGTCTGGACTGGAAGAGACAGAAGGGATTTGGGTTGGGACCTGCGACAGAGACTCGGACTGCCCACTTCATGTACTTTCTTCTTTTCCCCCTCTTTCCTCACTCGCAGATCCTGGATTCTTTGCTTTTCCAATGACCTTGTTTTTTTAACTTTTTTTTTTTTTGGCTACACCAGGTCTGAGTTGAGGCACGTGGGATCTTCGTTGCCATGTGCAGGACCTTCGATGTGGCAGGCCAGTTCTTAGTTGCAGCTTGTGTGATCTAATTCCCTAACTGGGGATCAAACCCAGGCCCCCTGCATAGGGAACACAGAGTCCTAACCACTAGACCACCAGGGAAGTCCCTCAAGTGACCATTTACATAGCATGTATCCAGCTAAATGATGACATTTCCCAAACAGGAGCTACTCTTGAGTAGAAGTTGTTGAGTGAGACTCATGAGAAAATCCCCCTCACCTTTTTTTTTTTTTGGCTGCAATGCAAAGCATGTGGGATTTTAGTACTAGACCAGGGGATCAAACCCATGTCCCCTGCAGTAGACATGTAGGGTCCTACCCACTGGACCACCAGGGAATTTCACTTCGTTTTATTCAGCATCTCCAATGTGTAATCATTTCTTATATACAGTCTTACTTTCTTATTTCTCTCTAGCACACAATTTAACAATTAACTGTGCACCATTTCTTAAAATTACTTCAGTGTGTATATTTTATCTCCCCGTGCATACGTGCTAAGTTGCTTCAGTCGTGTCTGATTCTTTGAAACCCTATGGACTGCACCCTGCCAGGCTCTTCTATCCATGGGATTCTCCAGGCAAGAATACTGGAGTGGGTAGCCATTCCCTTCTCCAGGGGAATCTTCCCAACCCAAGGATGGAACCCACATCTCCTATTGTCTCCTGCACTGGCAGGCAGGTTCTTACCACTAGCGCCACCTGGAAAGCCCCCAGCTCTATGTACTGTTCCCTGTTAGAGGCTGCATTGTGTCCCCACAAACTTCACCTGTTGAAATCCTAACCCCCAGTTAGCATGACTAGACATGGAGATAGGATCTTTAAAGAAATGGTTAAGCTTAAACGAGGTCACTGGGAGGCCCTAATCCAATATGACTGGTGTTATGAGAAGATAAGATTAGCACACAGAGGGAGGACCACGCAAAGTCACAGTGAGAAGATGGCCATCTGCAAGCCCAGGGGGAAGGCCTCAGAAGCAACCAAGCATGATGACACCTTGATCTCGCTCTTCCAGCTTTCAGAACTGCAAGAAAATTAATTTCGGTTGTTTAAGCCACCCAGCCTGTGCTACTCTGCTATGGCAGCCACAGGAAACTAACACACTCCAGTCTTTCATGCGTTCCTCACAGTCAGAAACACACACACTGAGCACCTACTATGCACCAGGTTCCCTGGATACATGGATGCCTGATTCCCAGGGCTGCCTGCATCCCTTTCCAGCTGAGAGCCCTGCTCAGCCTGCATGGGGCTGTGGGCCAGCTGGTCCCCACTAGCTACTTATAAGCATTCTAGCCTCCCTGCCTGCTCCTCCTCGGCCTCAATCCCCTTTATTTAGGTGGGACCGTCTCCACCTTGTGATCTGAGCCTCTGCCTGCCCCCTGCAGGCTCATCCACTCATTCCCCAGGAGTGGTCCTCACCAGTGTTCCCTAATCCCTTCCATGAACAGCATCCAGGCTCAGCCCTTCCCAATGGCCTTCTGGACCTGTCCACTGGCTGGAGTCTTCCCATCACCTTGAATATGAACAAACTTTTCACATCTCTGGCTCCAGGCCTGTTCTCCCAGCTGCCTGGATTTTGACTTCTCCCTGTCTTCAACACCCATCAGCCACCAGGTCCTGTTGATTCAGGCTTCAAACTATCTCCCACATTTGCCTTCCACTCCAACCCCGGCGTCCCCACTCAGGCAGGGCCCTTTCTCCCCTGAAGTCCTTCTTAGAAGAACCTGGGAGGGTTTGCTGAGGAAGTGAAAAGGAAGAAGGGCAGAGTAATGGCTCCAAGGAGGGCAAGGTACCCCTCCACCATCAGAGGGCAAGGGGGGGAGACAGGCAGAGAGGGGAAGGGAGAGAGGAGACCCATGGGCCTGAGGGCAGAGGGACCCATCTCCTGTGTCCCAGCAATGCCCCTTGGGGAGCAAAGGACCAAAAGAGGGAGGGCACTAGCTGGGTGCCCCCAGGATGAGGGGCCCCGGGTGGCATTAGGGAGCAGCCCCAGCTCAAGCGCAGCCCCACGTGGTGGGAGCAGCCACCTTCCGGGGTTCCACAGAGACAGGAGGAGCCTTGCAGCCACAGGGTGGGTTCTTGACCCACGACCCTCAGCTCTCCATCCTGACCCCACCTCTAGCTCTGTGGCATGGGGTGGGGGTGAGGCGTGGAGTGGGAAGAGTGTGGGGCAGGGAAGGGCTGAGCTGAAACCCATCAGTGTGGGGGTGAGGAGCTGAAACCAGGCAAGCAAGCTGAGCTTTATACCCTCTGTAAAGCTCAGCCATGAGCTTGATTTGGAAATGTCTGACATTCGTAGGCTTTCCCCTCCCCACCCCACACACCCTTTACTTCCTAGATGCGAAGGGCTCCAGTTCCAGACCAGACTTCAGGCAACTCCGGGCCAGGTCAGGGCTGCAGAGACCTCCCAGAGCAACCAGCTAGGCCCCCAGCCCCGCTTGCACACGCTCGCCCCTCAACTGGGCAAGAGGAGCGGCCCTTTCGCTCAGATCCGCGGCAGATCGGCTGGAGATGGGGGCGTGGGGTACAGTGGGGAGGACCACGGGGGCCCAGGGGCGCCTAGGTCCGGCTCCCAAGTCGTGTTTCTAATGGCCCCTACATCACTGAAGCCGGCATCGCGGGGGTGATCGGGGCACACGCCCCTTCCTGTGTCCATCTGAGTCACCGAACTGCCGATTGTAACCCCTGAATTTCTGAGTCCGCAGGGCTGGCGTGGGGCCCAAGGAACCAGTGTTTCTAGCAGGGTCCCAGGTGAGGCGGATGCTGCAGGCCAGGACCGCTCTTCCAGGACCGCGGCTGCGGAAGTTCGGTAACCTGGGTTCCAATCGCAAATCTGCCCTCTGCTGGCAAATGGCCGCTCAGTCCAAAGAAATCACTTCTCAAGCTTAGATTTCTTCTCCACTAGGAAGATAAATAATAATATTTACCTCCTGAGGTGGTGGTAAGTTGAGATACCCTAGGTAAGTTGTCTAGCACAATTCCTGGCACGTGGTAAAACTGGGGGAAAGTTCTTTTTCAGTTGATTGAGGTGTGGGAATTTGGCTAAAGGAAGCTGCTTTTTGAGGGGAAGGGTGTTGTTTTACAAACCTTAAAGAATTGTTTGACTTTTAAAAACATATACCTGTGTGACCTTGTTTAAAATGAAATTTTAATTTCAAAAGTTGCATGAGATCTAATATCATTTTAAAAAAAGAGAGAGTTCAAAAGCACTTTAATAGTTTCAACATGGGAACCTCTGCAGACAATTGTATTATTGTTTCCAATTATTCACCCTCCCTTCCTGAAGAGGATTGTACAACCCCACCCACTGCGTGCGACCTGTGGCCCCTTCTCTGGCAGGAGTAGTCGCCTCGCCCCACTGACCTTGGCCTTGACCCCATGACTGCCTTTGCAAATGGCCTGTGTGGGGACAAAACTTGCAGCAGAGACTTTAAGAGCCATTGCTTATTTCCACCTGCTCACGCACTTCTGTCTTCTGCCACAAAACTGACGTGTCCCTGGGGACTGTTCCTTTGGCTTGAACAGAGAATTAGAGCCACAGCCAACCCAGCCCATAGGAGCAAAGCCTCAACTACGCTGTGAAGGAAATATAAGAAGGACAAGAAACGAGCCTTGATGATTATGAGCCCCTGAGATGTGGGGATATGTTGTTACTGCAGCTATACCTAGTGAAAACTTGACTAAAAAACATCCCACATAGGTGCCTGGCTAAATAAAGTATGATGTATCTAAATGATGGAAATGCAGCTATTCAATGTAAAGTAATATTTCCAATTTAAATTTATATTTAAATATATTCAGCTATTAATACTATATTTAAGGCTATAGGAAATTGCTTAAAGTATCATTTTAAATAAGTGAATAATGGCAAAGCTTTAAATGGAAAATACAGCAAGATCCCAATTAAAATATATGTGTGTGTGTGTGTGTGTGTGTGTGTGTGTGTGTGTGTACCATACATACTGAGGTAAGTTGTTGTTGTTCAGTCACTAAGTTGTGTCCAACTCTATGTGACCCCATGGACTACAGCACACCAGGCTCCCTATACTTCGCTATCTCCCAGAGTTTGCTCAAACTCATGTCCATTGAGTCAGTGATGCCATCCAACTATCTCATCCTCTGTCTCCCCCTTCTCCTCCTGCCCTCAATCTTTCCTAGCATCAGGGTATTTTCTAATGAGTCAGCTCTTCCCATCAGGCGGCCAAAGTATTGCAGCTTCAGCTTCAGCATCAGTCCTTCCAATGAATATTCAGGGTTGATTTCCTTTAGGATTGACTGGTTTGATCTCCTTGCTGTCCAAGGAACTCTCAAGAGTCTTCTCCAACACCACAGTTCAAAAAGCATCAATTCTTCAGTGCTCAGCCTTATTTCTGGTCCAGTTCTCACCTCTATACATGACTACTGGAAAACCATAGCTTTGACTAGATGAACCTTTGTTGGCAAAATAATGTCTCTGCTTTTTAATATACTGTCTAGGTTTGTCATAGCTTTTCTTCCAAGGAGCAAGTGTCTTTTAATTTCACGGCTGTGATTTTGGAGCCCAAGAAAATAAAATCTTTCACCGTATCCACTTCTTCCTCAACTATTTGCCGTCAAGTGATGGGACCAGGAGCCATGATCCTCATTTTTGAATGTTGAGTTTTAAGCCAGCTTTTTCACTCTCCTCTTTCACTTTCATCAAGAGGCTTTTAGTTCCTCTTTGCTTTCTGTCATTAGGGTGGTGTCATCTGCCTATCTGAGGTTGTTGATATTTCTCCTGGCAATCTTGATTCCATCCTGGGATTCATCCAGTCCAGCATTTTGCATGATATACTCTGCATATAAATTAAATAAACAGGGTGACAATATATAGCCTTGACATACTCCTTTCCCAATTTGAACCAGTCCGTTGTTCCATGTCCAGTTCTAACTGTTGCTCCTTGACCTGCATACAGATTTCTCAGGAGGCAAGTAAGATGGTCTGGTATTCCCATCTCTTTAAGAATTTTCCACAATTTGTTGTGATCCCCACAGTCAAAGGCTTCAGTGTAGTCAATGAAGCAGAAGTAGATGTTTTTCTGGAATTCCCTTGCTTTTTCTGTGATCCAACGGATATTGGCAGTTTGATCTCTGGTTCCTCTGCCTTTTCTAAGTCCAGCTAGTACATCTGGAAGTTCTCAGTTCACGTACTTTTGAAGCTTAGCTTGGAGGATTTTGAGCATTGCTTTGCTAGCATGTGAAATGAGTGCAATTGTGCTGTAGTTTGAACATTCTTTGGCATTGCCTTTCTTTGGGATTGGAATGAAAACTGGCCTTTTTCAACCACTACTGAATTTTCCAAATTTGCTGGCATATTGCGTGCAGCACGTTAACAACATCCTCTTAAGATTTTAAATAGCTCAGCTGAAGTTCTATCACCTCCACTACCTTTGTTCATAGTAATGCTTCCTAAGGCCCACTTGACTTCACACTCCGTGATGTCTGGCTCTAGGTGAGTGATCACACCATCATGGTTATCCATGTTATTAAGACCCTTTTTGTATAGTTCTTCTGTGTATTCTTGTCACCTCTTAATCTCCTCTGTTCTGTTAGGTCCTTGCCATTTCTCTCCTTTACTGTGCCAGTCTGCATGGAATGTTACCTTGGTACCTCTGATTTTCTTAAAGAGTTCTCTAGTCTTTCTTAATCTATTGTTTTCCTCTATTTCTTTTTCTTTCTTTTTTTTTATTTTAAAATCTTTAATTCTTACATGCGTTCCCAAACATGACCCCCCCCTCACCTCCCTCCCCACAACATCTCTCTGGGTCATCCCATGCACCAGCCCCAAGCATGCTGCACCCTACGTCAGACATGGACTGGCGATTCAATTCTTACATGATAGTATACATGTTAGAATTCCCATTCTCCCAAATCATCCCACCCTCTCCCTCTCCCTCTGAGTCCAAAAGTCCATTATACACATCTGTGTCTTTTTTCCTGTCTTGCATACAGGGTCGTCATTGCTATCTTCCTAAATTCCATATATATGTGTTAGTATACTGTATTGGTGTTTTTCTTTCTGGCTTACTTCACTCTGTATAATTGGCTCCAGTTTCATCCATCTCATCAGAACTGATTCAAATGAATTCTTTTTAACGGCTGAGTAATACTCCATTGTGTATATGTACCACAGCTTTCTTATCCATTCATCTGCTGATGGACATCTAGGTTGTTTCCATGTCCTGGCTATTATAAACAGTGCTGCGATGAACATTGGGGTACATGTGTCTCTTTCAATTCTGGTTTCCTCGGTGTGTATGCCCAGAAGTGGGATTGCTGGGTCATAAGGTAGTTCTTCTATTTCTTTGCATTGGTCATTTAAGAACACTTTCTGTTCTCTCCTTGCTATTCTCTGTAACTCTGCATTCAGTTTGTTATATCTTTCCCTTTCTCCTTTGCCTTTTGCTTATCTTCCTAGCTATTTGTAAGTCCTCTTCAGACAATCACTTTGCCTTCTTGCATTTCTTTTTTGGGGGGATAGTTATGGTCACCACCTCTTGTACAAGGTTATGAACCTCCATCCATAGTTATTCAGGCACTCTACCAAAGCTAATCCCTTGAATCTATTCATCACCTCCAGTGTATAATCGGAAGGGATTTGAAGCCCGTAAGGGTCTGGGCTTCCCTGGTAGCTCAGACAATAAAGAATCTGCCTGCAATGCAGAAGACCTGGCTTCAATCCCTGGATCAGGAAGATCCCCTGGAGAAGGAAATGGCAACCCACTCCAGTGTTCTTGCCTGGGAAATTCCATGGACAGAGGAGCCTGGCAGGCTATAGTTCATGGGGTCCCAGACAGTTGAACATGACTGAGCCACTAAAACACACACACACACACACACACACACACACACACACACACACACACACACCTGAATGGTCTAGTGGTTTTCCCCACTTTCTTCAATTTAAGCCTGAATTTTGCAATAAGGAGCTCACATTCTGAGCCACAGTCAGCTCCAGGTCTTGTTTCTCTAACTGTATAGAGCTTCTCCATCTTCAGCTCCAAAGAATATCTCATTTGGTTATCTGGTGATGTCCATGTGTAGAATCACCTCTTGTGTTGTTGAAAGAGGGTATTTGCTATGACCAATATGTTCTTTTGACAAAACCCTGTTAGTCTTTGCCCAGATTCATTTTGTACTCCAAGGTCAAACTTGCCTGTTACTCCAGATATTTCTTGACTTCCTACTTTTGTATTCCAGTTCCCAAGAACCTGGGTCTCCTGCATTGCATACTAATTCTTTACCATCTGAGCCACCAGGGAAGCCCAGTGGTAAAGAATCTGCTTGCCAATGGAGACTCAAGAGACTTGGGTTCTATGCCTGGGTCAGAAAGATCCCCCTGAGAAGGAAATGGCTACTCACTCTCCGGTATTCTTGCTGGGAAAATCCCCATGGACAGAGGAGCCTGGCGAGCTACAGTCCATGGGGTTGCAAAGAGTCAAACACAACTGAGTGACTGAGCATGCATGCACGGAGGCAGTGGTTGATAACGATTCATAGTCTCCTGTCCCCGGACACCTTGTGGTGTGACAGTGAATGTGTAGCTTTTAGAGTGGGAGTAGGAGCGAGGTATGGAGTGCAATCCTCTTCCTCACTCTGTCCCTTGGCTGGGAAGGATGCCACCTACCAGAGCCAGGAGCCTGCATAAAGAATAATGGATGGGAATCCTCCTGCAGTGCCTCAGAACCAGCGCGAGGGGGCAGCCGAGAGCCAGGCCAAGTAGGAGGACACCAGGGAGGTGCCCACATCAGCTGCTCTCTTGCCCACATTCCCTGTCCCTAACGCTCCCAAGACAACCAAGGCTAACGAAGACAATCATTTCAGCAGGGTTTTCAGAAGATGGTGCCATTTCTCAAAAGGGAATTGCTTTTTAAGCAAACCCATGTGTTTCACCAGCTCCTTCCAGTGGGATATTCAAAAATACCCAAGATAGGTCAGTGTTCACATGTTTGATACATTCTGTCATTCGAAACACTTCCAGTTTCTCTCTAGTCAACCTATGGCTAATTTCAGGGACCAGTCTAATAAACCTCACATCCTATTTTTGTGGGGTATCAGTTTAAGATTTTTTACCTGATATTAATGGGCTTCCCAGGTGGCACAGCGATAAAAGAATCCACCTGCCAGTGCAGAAGACACAAGAGATGCGGGCTCAGTCCCTGGGTTGGGAAGATCCCCTGGAGAAGGAAATGGCCACCCACTGCAGTATTCTTGCCTGGAAATTTCCATGGGCAGAGGAGTCTGGCGGCTACAGTCCATGGGGTCACAAAGAGTTGAACACAGCTGAGCACGCATTCATCATGCTAATATCTTTAAAAGGCTAGAAAATTTTAATAGTAAAACTGGTGACAAAGATGTTCCCCAAAGTACTGAGAAGGCTGACTTGGTACAGGCTAGGGGCTGAAATGGTCCAGACAGCTCCACACACATGTCTGGCGTTTGGCAGGGATGACAAAGGCAACTAGGCCACACAAATCTCATTATCAAGCTGCCCAGACTCCTTCGCTTGGCAGCTGGGCTCCAAAAGGAGTGAGAGAAGCCAAGCCCCAATGCAGAAACACGTTTTAAGCCTCTGCTTCTCATGTTTCCTATTGTCCCCTTGACCGACGCAAGTCACATGACTAAGCTCTGATTCAGTGGCTAGAGAAAATAGACTCCTTTTGACAGGAGGAGCTGCAAGATGATGTGACCTTCAAAAAATACCTACTACATCTTCTTTCTTCTCTCCTGTCGTACCAAGGACATCCTTATACAGGCACGGATGGATGACAGCCACCTGCTCACTAACAATGGTCCCTGCCACCCCCTATCCCTGCAGTCAAGTTCAAGGCAATTAAATCTGCATCTCCCCAGGTGTGTCAGTGTGAAAGGTGTTTGTGCTCTCCCCGAAACTCCACTGCAAACTCGTATGTTGAAGGTCTAATGTGACTATACTTAGAAATACTTTTAAGGAGGTAATCAAGATTAAATGAAGCTGAGAGCATAGGACCCTAATCCAGCAGAACTCATGTCCTTATAAAAAGAGAAAGAGACACTGGAGCTCTTATGTGCTCTCGCTGTCTCTCTCTGCATGTATGCACAGAAAGGAGTCCATGCGAGGCACAGTGAGAAGGCAGCCATCTGCAAGGCAGGAAAAGAGACCTCCCCAGAGCTAACCTTGCCAACAGCTTGATCTTGGACTCCAGACTGTAGGAAACAAATGTCAGTTGTCTAAGCCACTAGTCTGTATGGCAGCCCAAGCTGACCAATATATGACTGTTCCTTGGTCAAATAAGCTTGAGAAATGTGTGTTCAACACTGGTTGCCCCGATCTTAAAAACTCAAAGGGCTCTGTAGCCTATCAAAGGCTCTGAGACGTTCCTCAGGAACGAAACCTCTAGTATGACACACGCTCGGTTGCTTCAGTCATGTCCAACCCTTTGCCACGCTGTGGACTGTAGCCCGCCAGGCTCCTCTGTCCATGGGCTTCTCCAGGCAAGAATGCTGGAGTAGGTTACCACACTCTCCTTCAGGAGATCTTCCTGACTCGACTCGAACCCCCGTCTCCTGCATTGCAGGTAGACTCTTTACTGCTGAGCCACCGTGGAAGGCCAGTGTTTCTGAAATTCATTTACTCGTGTGATCCTTTCTGAACACCTGTGATCACCATAGGAAGCTGTATTCATCTCTAGGGTTGTCGTAACAAACTACTGCAAACTTTTGTTTTTTTTTTAACTTTTATTGGAGTATAATTAATTTACAATATTCTGCTAGTTTCTGCTGTACATCAAAGTGAATCAGTTATATATATACATATATCCACTCCTTTTTTAGATTCTTTTCCCATACAGGCCATTACAGAGCGTTGATTGGAGTCACCTGAGCTATACAGCAGCTTCTTATTAGTCATCTATTTTATATGTGTAAACTTATAAAGATGGCCTTCTTCTCTCACAGTTCTGGAAACCCAAAGTTAAAAATTGTCAACAGGATTGGTTCTTTCTGGAGGCCCTGAGGGAGAATGTACCCCGTGCCCCTCTCCTGGCCTCTGTTCGCTGTTAGTGACTCTTAGTGTTCCTTGGCCCCCATCTCCCTCAGTCTTCACGTGGCCTCCCCCTCTCTGCCTCCTTCCCAGCATCTTCCCCTGTACTCTTACAAGGACCCAGTCATTGGAATGAGGGCCCACCCTAAATCCAGGATGATCTCATCTGGAGATGAGCTTGATAAATTTGGAATCTGCAAATTTCAAATTTGGAATCTGCAAATTTCAAATTTGGAATCTGCAGATTTCAAATTTGGAAAAAAATTTGGAATCTGCAAATTCCAAATAAGTCCCCATTCTGAGGTTGCAGGTGGACATGTCTTTTGGGTGCCACAATTCAATCCAGAAGCCAAGGGACACCCAAGGTGGCTGGCTGAGTGTGGACACAAAGTGGGGGGCGGGGTGAGTGGGACCTGTCTAGGTGTCTGCAAGCTGGCGGTCCCTCCACTCCAGGGGACACACTGGGGACATCAACTTCTTACCTTGACAATGCTGTCCACTCCCCAAACCCCAGTTTCCTAAACTCCTTGCTGATCGTCCCCCATGAACACATTCCTGTTAGGGGCAGGAGGAGACTTTCTATTCTATTCACTCAAAACCTGATTGGGCCTCCTGCTCTGCTGTTCCTGCTTTGTTCTGAAAGACACAGCCTGTCTTTCTGGGGAATGTTTGCAAAATGCTTGTTCATGCTGCAGTGTGGCAGGCAGGCTCTTACAGAGCTGGGCTCCTAGAGGTTTCTTCCCCAAACCTTTCCAAAGCTCTGCTTCTTCCATGCCTCTCGCCTGGCCTCCAGGAGAAAGTGAGATCTGCCTCAGGGACAGGTTTCCTTCCAGCATCAGTCAGGGTGCTCCCACTGCCTCGCTACAGGACCCCTCTTGCTTTGGTGCCTTCCATCCCTGACCACCCTTCCCTCCACTTGTGCACAGCCGTGGGCCGACCAGTCACTTGGCAGGTGGATTTTGGGGGTCTGCTTGTCCCTGGAATGCAAATAACCAGACACAGCTCAGATCTTGGAGGTGGTTGTTGTTGATTCGCTAAGTCGTGTCCAACTCTGTGACCCAATGGACTTTATAGCCTGCCAGGCTCCTCTGTCCATGGATTTCTCCAGGCAAGAATACTGGAGTGGATTGTCATTTCCTTCTTCTGGGGAGTGGCCCATATCTTTCACCTCTTCTCCAAATTGTTCCTTCCAGACTAAGGAGGCTAAAACCATTAGTTTAGAGCTAAGGCTCAGTAACTCTTCCTTAGAGCACTACCTCTGGGGAAACCCACCTAAGTGGAAGAAGCCCTATCCCCACTTTTTCTGAGTTGAGGGGCCCCTGGTGGGAGGAGAAAAGAGGCAGCAGTGAGTCCCAGTCGCGGGAAATACAGATTGTCCAGATAGGCTGCCCGAGGGGTGGAGCAAAGCTGGGTCCATGCTGGGAGCAGGAGGTGGCTCAGGGCTCTGCCCTGACCCCAGACCCTACCTTACCACCCTCCAGCCCCCATAGGAGACTAGCAGATCTCTGGAGCCAGAAGAGAGCTGGGAAGGCTGAGGTCACCAAATCCTGTGACCTCACCACCGTGGTTTGACCTCTAGCCATCCTGTTAAGTCTTCCCAGCATCCCAAACCCAGGGAACCTGCACACTTTGGGGAATGTGCTTTCAACCTACTAGGCCACCTTGTGACAGCAGATTGGTGACCTGTCTCTTAAATTAGATGATAGATTCTTTGCCATTAGATACCTATCTTTAATCTCTTTGTGATTTTTTAAAAATAAATTTATGTATTTTGGGCTGTGCTGGGGCTTCCTTGCTGTGCGGACTTTTCTCTAGTTGTGACAAGCAGGGGCTACTCTCTAGCTGCCGTGCATAGGCTTCTCATTGCAGTGGCTTCTCTTGTTGCAGCCACTGAGCTCTAGGGCGCGCGGGCTTTGGTATTTGTGACGCCTGGGCTCAGTAGTTGCGGCTCCCGGGCGTAGCTGCTCTATGGCGTGTGGGAGCCTCCTGATCAGGGATCGGACCCGTGTGTCTCCTGCAATGGCAGACAGATTCTTTACCACTGAGCACCACGGAATCCCTCTCTGTGATTCTATTTGAGGGCCTAATCCTTTGCTCAGGAGTACCGTGTCTGTCAGCTCGGCTGCCAGAACAAAGTGCCACAGATGAGGGGGTGCTTAAGCAACAGAACTGCAAGCAGAAGTCAGAAATCCAGGCGTTGGCAGTGTCTACTCCTTCCGAGGGCCGTGAAAGAAGGCGCTGTCCCTAGCTGCTCTCCTTGGTTTACAGGTGGCTGTCTTCATGTTCACATGGCTTTCTCCGTGTGTCTGTCGGAATCCACATTTCCTCTTCTTAAAAGGACACCAGTCATTCTGAGCTAGGGCTCACCCAGATGATCCTCTTCTAACTTAATTACCTCCTTACAGGCCTGTCTCCTAATAATGTCACATTCTGAAGTTCGGACACCCAGGAGTAATACAAGAAGAATGGATGGAGGGACGCATGGGCAGACTTCTGGCCTCTCAAGGCTGGTCTGCACAAGTGTCCCTTCAGCGGCGTCCCCCAGGCCGCCCCACAGCCACCAACCGGACCTCTGAGGGACTTGAGTTCTCTCACAGCCGCTGGCCAGCCAAACCTGAGAGTAGGGAGAGATGGGGGTGGACCCTGGAGATGGAGACTAGCAAAGGCATCCTAAGAGTTGCAGCAGTCCAATGGATGTGTGTGTGTGTGTGTGTGTGGTGTGTGTGTGGGGGGCGGCTGAAGTACCCCCTTTGTTTTGCAGAGGGAGGCGTGGGTATGGCCCCTCAGTTCGAGTCCCTTCCCACTCAGAGTGGGTGTTTGGGTGGCCCCAGGAATCCTATCTGCATTCAGAGCCCAGGCTTCTGGAAGGTTAGGGAGAAGGAATTTATCTTAACTTGCAAATTTGTTCTAATGCTTCAAGTAGTTTTTACCCATTGTTGAAAGGGCAAATGAATTGTATAAATTTTAAAATGTGCAAGAGCTTGAAAGAAAAACCTTGTCCATGATCCACCACAATGAAAAAGTCTCTGATACAGGCTATTCACTTGTTATTTGACCAAACCATGTGCTTTTAACTTTTAGAATCTTTTCTTGATGCAAGTAAGAAATGTTACTAGAGAAACATCAGAAAACAAAGTTTGCTCCCCTCCAAAAATTAAGTCACTTATCATCCCACTACCCAAAAATATCTTGTTTTGCTTTTTTTTTTTAAATCTTATATTTCTTTGACCACTAGTACTTCTGAATTTTGTCTCATGACTATTAGTTATTTAGATTTCTTTGGTGAATGGTCTGTTCTCATTCTTTGCATATTGTGTTATTTGGAACATAATGGTGTCCTTTCAATCTGGGATCTTTATACAGTATAGATATTAACCCTGTAGGGTATTTGTAGCAAATATTTTTTGTTTGTGGCTTGTACTTAAAATTTTTTTAGATTACTTTTTTACCTCTTTTTATTTATTTATTTATTTTTCTCTTTTTATTTTTTAAGAAATATTTATTTGGCTGCGCCAGGTCTTAGCTGAGGCACGTGGGATCTAGTTTCCTAACCAGGGGTCAAACCTGGGCACCCTGCATTGGCAGCGCAGTCTTAGACCACTGGATCACCAGGGAAGTCCTTGACCTATTTTTAGACTGATTTCCCCTCCTTGGAATTTCTTTACTGGCTTCTATATTTAGAAAGTACTTCTTCCCCAAATCAAGTATTTGCAGTTTACTTATGACCTCTCACTCTCTCTTTGTAGTTTTCATCTCCAAGTGAGAGTGAGAAACTAAGCCACTGTTTTTCCAATACTTAACCGATTGTCCCAGCACCATTTTGTAGCTCAGCACTCCACTGTCCCTGTTCTGCGTCCCCAGGGAAGTCTGCTCTGTGCCAGCCTACAGGAGAAAACCCTAGCCTCCTGCTCCTCTGGGCCTGACGTCTCTGGCACCAGCACTCATACAAAAGCGCTGGCAAACAAGGCCTGATTTCCGATGTTGTGGAGGTGAGGGGTTTACCTTGGAGACCTCAACACAAACAATTTAAAAATTCCCTCTAGATGTTTCTGTTCTCCCCAAGCCTCACCTGCTCCATCCCCAGAGAGGCCTGACCTTTCTCCCCTTGGT
The DNA here is from genome assembly GCF_016772045.2 of Ovis aries. Taxonomy (NCBI): domain Eukaryota; kingdom Metazoa; phylum Chordata; class Mammalia; order Artiodactyla; family Bovidae; genus Ovis; species Ovis aries. Next base: position 233,323,362 of record NC_056055.1, read on the forward strand.
GCAGCCAAGGAACTTCAAAGCCCTCACCCCTTCTCTCCCACAGAATGGCCTGGCTGTAGGACTCTCAGCCCAAACCCAGCTCTTTCCAAACGAAGCCTCTCCTCTCCAGATAACCACATTCACCTCCTTAGAAAGCAGGGTGACGGCCTTTGTCATTTGAGAATGAATGCCTTTGGGGTCTCAGCCCCCATCCCATGGGGCTTATTAACCTGCTTCTCCCAAACAAATCCACTGTAGGTTCTAAGTGGAATTCCCACACCACCTGCTAATGGTTGGAGCTCCGACTCCTTAAATGTCTTGAACACGCAGGAAGTGGGAGTCCTGGCAAGGGGCAAAAACTGCAGTTTCCTCTTAGAACACTGGTGTTCAGGGTGGCTGCCCTGGCAGCGAGAGCTGCGACGGAGCACCCACCAAAGACTCAGGCCCCAAGATGGTCTCACGGGCAGGTGGGGGCCGTGGGCACCCCCCTCGTCATGGACAGGGCCCCAGGGGATTCTTGCAGACAAGAGCTGCAGGCCCACGCTTGCAGGAACCGAGGTGGAAGGCTGGGGAGTGGCCTGATCCTAGTGGCCACCTCAAGGTGGCAGCACCGAGCAGTGCCCATGGCAAAGGTGCCCATCACAGCAGGTGCAGAAAAGCTATAGAAACATCAGGTACTGGGGCAACGGGGATGGCGGGGGCAGGGGGTTGCCCCAGAAATGATCACACAAGTTTGTGGAAACAAAGTTCTGACCTGCTCCAAAGGGGTGCTGGCTGCTAAATGTCAGTTGGCCTGATCGTGCAGGGGTGAAGAGTGTGGGCTCAAACCAGACAGCCTGGCTCATACCCAGGTCTTCCTCTATCTGAGCTACAGTCTCCCCATCTGTACAAAGTGGTAATAGTACTTAACCGTGAGACATCGTTGGAGGACAAGTACATGGGGTCTGAGCATGTGTTGAGAGTGATAACAACTGGACATCACCATCACCGTGAGAGGCTATCTTAGTTTTCCACGGCTGCCGAGGCAAATAACCACGGACTGGGTGTCTGACAACAACACAGTCATTCTCTCATGGTTCTGGAGACCCGAGTCCAAAGTCAAGCTGTCAACAGGGCCACACTCCCCTCTCAAGGCTCCGGGAAGGCCCTCCTCGCCTCTTCCAGCTTCTGGGGGTCTCCAGGCCTTCCTTGACTTCCTTACTCGGTTATGTGAGCTCTTAGTTACAGCACGTGGAATCTTTAGCTGTGGCAGGTGAACTCTTGGTTGTGGCACGTGCAATCTAGTTCTCCAACCAGGTATCGAACCCAGGCCCCCTGCATTGGGATCACTAAGTCTTATCCACTGGACCACCTGGGAAGTTCCTACAGTACAGATACTAACCCTATGATATTTGTGCGAGTGCGCTGGTGTAACAGGCTTCCCATCACTCAGTCTACCATATTGCTTACTGTATTTTTATTGCTACTTACCTGTTTTTGCTTATATGTATTTTCTGATTTTGTCACAATAATCAGAGTCTCTTCTGAACATTTTCCTTCATTACCTGCCAGGCTTTTCCCCAATAAACAGACTTTCTTTAGATGTCTATAATCGCCATAGAGTGGATCTTTTCTGTGTTTCTTGACCAGCATCCATTTTGCCTCCTTTTGGTAATGGCACCCAATTTCCTTTGGGGACCAACCTGATTTCCACTTTCTGGCCTTGTGTTTCAGTGGGGCTGACCTCAAGCCCCATTCCAGGCCTGACCAACCAGGGTTTGGTCCCCAAGTTGTGTTGACTCCTTCATAGAAGGCCCATGAGACTCAGGGCTTGATGTTTGCCATTAATTACCAAGGACCAGGGTGTCTGCACTAGCTTGAAGGTGCTAGCAACCTGCACCCAGAGGAATCTTCCCCTAAATCTAGCCATCAGTGAGAAAGGGGAAACCGAGAGGAGAGAAAGAAGACTGAATCCTGAAGGCATCGCTGAACTCTGTCTGTGCAGAAACTTGCCCTTAGACTTTAGGCTTTTGTGAGCAACTACCAGTCTTCTCAATAATTCCTTCACAAAGTATAAGGTTATCCCACCCGCAATAAGCTTGGGCTTGCCCTGTGACCTCTCAGATGGCTGCAGAGCATTCATGGGGAGAAGAAATACTTTTGAGCCTGGTGCTGGGAGAAGTGACAGCAACTGTTTCCTACTGATGCGGCTGGATTATGGTAGGCCTCTCTCTGCATTAGCTAGTATCCTTACCATGCTGGTCATTCAATATTTCAGTATCCCTTCTGGGTATAAAACAGTGCTGGAGAACTTGCCTTCTGAAACCAGACAGGGTCCAAATCACAGATTCAGTGCTTATTGATACGAGCCTTTGAATAAGTCACTTATTCCCTCTGAGGCTTAGCTTCCCCCTGTATAGAATGGGTATAATAATAGATGGCACCTACCTAGAGATGACAGGGTAGTTGGAAGGATTAGATGTTTAGCTCCTTCTTCTGTCCGTGATAAAAGAGAAAGTGAAGTCACTCAGTCGTGTCCGACTCTTTGCGACCCCATAGACTGTAGCCTACCAGGCTCCTCCATCCATGGGATTTTCCAGGCAAGAGTACTGGAGTGGGTTGCCATTTCCTTCTCCAGAGGATCTTCCCAACCCAGGGATCAAACCTGGGTCTCCTGCATTGTAGGCAGACTCTTTACATCTGAGCCACCGGGGAAGTCACATATCTGCCTATGATAAGCAGTCACTAAATATTAACTGATAACCCCAGGGGAAGCAAGACCCAACAGACTGTAACCTTCACTCCAGCCACCTTCTTAATGAAGAGCACAAGCTCGAATAGGTTTATCTGGATCCACACATTTCCAGAGAACACTCGAGGGTTTACAGATCGTTTGTTATTCTCTGCCCTCTCAGCCTAGCTAAGCAGAGAGATGGAGATTATTTATTCCACATCACAGGGTTAACCCCTGTATTAGCACATTTGGGCTGCAGATTCAGTGTCCAGTGAAGCCTGCTTCCTGGTTTATAGATAGCTGTTTTCTAGCTGCATTTCAAATGGAGAAGGGGGCCAGGGAGTCTGTGTGGTCCCCTTTATAAGGGCACTAATCCCATTCATGAGGCCTCCACCCTCATGACCCAATCACTTCCCCAAGTCTCCACCTCCAAGTACTATAGCTTTCAACCATACAAACTTTGTGGTGAGACATAACCTTAAGTCTATAGCTCCCCACAACCAAGACAGTCAGGGCTGGGAGCTGCCCAAGCCCCTCCCCTTCCCTTGTTCCTACTCACCACTGCTGTGAAACTGAGTCTCTGCAGAAGGACTGGCCAAGTGAGTCACCAGTGTGGACAGAGAGGTGCTGGGAATAGTCCCTTATAACATTTATTACAAATCAACCTCTGCATCCCATCCTTTCACGAGAGCCACAGCATCCCGATTCCTGGTGTGCACCTGCCCTGTATACAACCTCCCTGCTTTTCCAAGACACTTGCCTGCGTCTCCTTAGACATCTGAAAATATGGCTACAAACAGCCCCACAGACTCAGCCCACTAGGGCAGCCACTCCAGAGGCACAGGCCCCTTGCTCTGCAAGTACCTGTGACATCGCCAGCTTCGACAGTCCCCTGTGACCTCACCCTCTGGGGAGCTCAGCCCAGCAGGGCCACGGCCACTCTCTCAACCAGCACAAGTAACAAAGGGCCTAGATGACCACCGTGCCCTCGGAAGAGGCCGGAGCCACCAGTGCCCCTCCGCATGGGGACAGCAGGTCTACAGACCTCCCAGCAGTGGGGTCCCAAAGTCAGGTCCCCCTCCTCACAGATGACCCAGCGTCTCTTGATGCTATAACATCAGCTGAACAGCAGGATGTAGTTCAGGTCTCCACTGAGCCAGCCACCTCGAGGACCACGTCAGAGTCTGGGGATGCAGATAGGCATGAAGCTGCCGAGGGGCAGGCCCAGGAGCCCAGGGAGGCCACAGCCCTGCCTGCTGACCCGGCCCCAGGTGCCCTGAAAAATTCCCTGGGCTTCCAGAATCTAGTGCAGAAAGGGCTGCTGCAAGATTCCAGCAGAACTCAGAATCCTCAGATTTTCCAAGTTAACTCCCTGGTTGAGGAAGTGAAACCACAAGCAGTGGCCACCCCAGACAGAGAGCAGGAGCCAGCAACAGCCACCCCAAGTGCCGAGGCACAGTCCCCCCAAAATGTGGAGGCTCAGCCCATCGTGAGCACCACAGACCCCAAGGACCAGCTTGACCCTGGGACTGCTGACACCCCTGAAGCTGTTGAGGAGAAGCTGGAGGGTCCTGAAGCCTTGAACCCTGACCCTGATGCTTCGCCATCAACCGCTGCCTCGCCGGGCCCTGGAGAGCTGGCCCTGGGGACAGGTCCCCTGGACTCCACGGCTGACGAAGAGAACAGCTACATGCGCTCCATGACCAGCTTGCTGGGCGGGGGCGAGGGGTCCATCAGCTCCCTGGCAGACATCCTGGTGTGGTCCGATGCTACCATGGGCCTAGCCACAGGCTTCCTGGCCACCGGCCGTGGCTCCGTGTCAGACCTGCTGCACACCCCAGGGCCCAGCCTGCGCTCTGTCTCCAGCATCCTGGGGAGAGCCAGCTCTGCCCTGTCCTCCAGGTTAGTGGTGAGGACCAGAGCGGCCCTGCACTCCATCACCCACGTGCTGGAATCAGTGGAGCGGAGGACTGTCGAGGGCATCCGTTCGGCCATGTGCTACCTGACCAACCATCTTACCCCACACTAGGCCCACGCCACCCCCTACTGGGACTGGACCCCATGTTCGGCAGCTTCCCGAGACCCGGGGGACACTCCTGCCCCCCCTTTCTCGCCCACTCCTGCTCTGGACAGCTCTCCCCAGACTGGGCAATAAATCACTGGCAAGCGTTTATTTTCCAAGCGCCGGCCTCCTCCCTTGTCTGTGCAGTGGGCTCAGGGTGGAGGGACAGGAGGGAGCTAGGGTGTTCTGGAAATGGAAAGGTGCCCCCCCTGAGGGCTTCTTAGCTTGTCCCACTCAGGAGCTGGGAGCCAAAGTGCAGAAAGAGACCTGCCTTGGGACTTTCCCGAGTGGTCCAGTGGCTAAGACTCTGAGCCTTCCAGTGCAGGGGGCACAGGTTCAATCCCCAGCATGGGAACTAAGATCCTGCATGCCACATGGCATGGACAATACAATTTTAAAAATTAAAATTAAAAAAAGAGAAAGAGAAGGGCCTGGGCAGGCCAGGGAGGCCAGGTGTGGGGAGCTGTGGGTGCTGTCACTCAGTCGTGTCTGACTCTTTGCAACCCCATGGACTGTAGCCCACCAGGCTCCTCTGCCCATGGAATTTTCCAGGCGAGAATACTGGGGTGGGTTGCCATTTCCTCCTCCAGGGGTTCTTCCCAACCCAGGGATGGCACCCGCATCTCCTGGGTCTCGTGCACTGGCAGGCGGATTCTTTACCACTGCAAAAATTGATCTGGTCTGGACCTCTAACCAGGTAAGTGCGCTTCTGAGGAAGCAAGACCTGGCCCTTCTCTGGGGCTTCCTGGCTTAGCAGGCTCAGGCCAGCTTGCCGGGCTCTCTGGTAGTGGGATTGAGAATGCAGAGCAAGACCAATGTGGGTCCAAATCCCAGCACCCTTACTGGCCATGGGCCAATCCCTTCACCCTCCTAAACCTCCAATTCTCCTCCATAGAACCAACAGCAAACCCATATCATGAAGATATTCTAAGACGTGAGGAGAACAACGCAGGTCCTTACACATGATGTCTGGCACTTAATGAGTTCACACGTGTCAGCTGCCACGATTACCATCCTCCAGCAGACGGTGGACACAGTGGGAAGAGGGATCCTGGTAGGGTGGCCAACCACCCTGCTTTGCCTGGGGTTCCTGGGATGTGAGACTTTCAGATTTAAAACCAAGAAAATCCCAGGCAAACCAGGATAAGTTGGTAACCTTAGACCCGAGTCTCTTGACGTGGTTTTGAGCCTTGTCTGTGATCCATCCACCTTGACAAGGGAGATACCTGCTTTGGAAGGCCACCATTCCACCCTCTGGCTGGATACAGTGCCAACCTGGCCACGTGACTTGGTGAGTGATCTGGCTGGACATCAGCCCTGACTCTCGCCCTTGGCTGGGCGCCTTACATGGGTCACAACCCACACACCTTCTCTACAGCCCTGGCCATGGCGTCCTGCGTTCACCCATCCTTCATTCTCAGCAGAGTCTCCAAACTGGAGACGACCTTGGCGGGAACCAGCCCACTGATGGATTGTTTGCCCTTCACAGTGGTTCTTTCTTTCTTTTCATTTTCCGCTGCACTGGTCTTCGTTCCTTCGCGTGGGTTTTCTCTAGTTGTGGCAAGCGGGGCTACTCGTCATTGTGGTGGGAAGGTTTCTCATTGCAGCGGCTTCTATTGTTGCGAAGCACTGGCTCTACGGTGCACGGGCTTCAGCAGTCGTGTTGCACAGATTCAGTAGATGTGACTTGAGGGCTCTAGAGCACGGGCTCAGTGATTGTGGTGCTCAGGCTTAGTTGTCCTGAGGCATACGGAATCTTCCAAGACCAGGAATTGAACCCAAGTCCCCTGCATTGGCAGGTGGATTTCTTATCCACTGCCCCACTAGGGAAGTCCAAGCCAAGAGATTTTAAATAAAAGCATGGATCTCTGAGGACTTCCCTGGTGGCCCAGTGGCTGAGCATCCACACCCCCCATGTAGGGGGCCCAGGTTCAATCCCCAGTCAGGGAACTGGACCCCACATGCCACAACTAAGAGTTTGCATACTGCACGAAAGATTGAAGATCCTGCGTGCCATGGCTAAAACCTGGTGCAGCCAAATAAATAAATACTTATTAATGGACTTCTGCTTCTCTTGAGAAACCTAGGGGCCTTCTTTATTCTGGGCAACCTGCAGCCAAGCTGCCCACTTTAGAGGGAACCGCCTGCCCTACATCAGCACTGACGTCACTGGCCTGACCCCCAGAGGCATGCACTTACCATCCCTCCCCAGCAGATGCTTCCTGTGAATAAGTCTGATGCCAGGCCCCAAGGGCATAAAACCAGGTATGTCTACCCCTTCCCTCAAGGAGCTGCTGCTTTCTGTAGGTGAGCTACCCCTATGGAGTGAAAGCAAGGAATCCAGAGGAGGGAGGTTGTCAGTTCAGATCCCAGGATCAGGGGCCCTTTGAGGCAGGCTGAAAGAGAAGGATGTGTCCCCGGCAGAGGCAAGGATGACAAAAGTAGAGGCAGGCATGGTGGGTGCTTGGAGGGGAGGGTGGCCTAGCAGCTCGACCTGTCCAGAGTCCAGAGCAGAGAAGACAGAACTGCCAGGTGGACCCCAAATGCTTTCAACAAATATTTTTAAAGCAGTGTAAGGGCCACTATTGGGCTTCCCAGGTGGTGCTAGTGGTAAGAACCTGCCTGCCAATGCAGGTAGGCCTAAGAGATGCAAGTTTGATCCCTGGGTCCGGAAGATCCCCTGGAGGAGGGCACGGTGACCTACTCTAGTATTCTTGCTTTGAGAATTCCATGGACAGAGAAGTCTAGCAGGCTGCAGCCCACAGAGTCTCACAGAGTCAGACACAACTGAAGTGACTTATCACACACGCACGCAAGTGCCACTCTGCTCCCCAGGAGGTTCAGTGGTAGAGAATCCACCTGCCAATGCAGAAAATTCAGGTTTGATCCCTGAGCTGGGAAGATCCCCTGGAGAAGGAAATGGCAACCCACTCCAGTATTCTTGCCTGGGAAATCTCATGGACAGAGGAGCCTGTCCATGAGGCTATAGTCCATGGGGTCACAGCATCGGACCCAACTTACCAACTAAACAAGAACAAAGCGCCGCTTTAGGCCAGGCACTGCCAGATCCTGAGGCTGCAAAGGCGAACGAGAGATGGAAGCCTAGTGCAACCCAGGTTAGGGGCAAGGATTAGCCGACGAGCACATTTGCCAAGTGCCAGAGTGTTTGCACCCAGGCCTCAGCCGTGTCCTCAGGGCTCTGTCTTTCCAGCTTGGTCCCTCCTGTGCTGGCTCCATTCTCCGGTGCTCTGACACCTTCCTGGAAAGAGAGGCTCTTGTTCCCCCTAGATCTGGCAGGAGAATCCCAGGGGAAGACACGGCTCCGATGCTCTGCTGAGCCAATTACGGAGGCCACGGGAAATGAAGTAGCTCTTTGCCTGGCGTGGGCCTCAAGTCCACCTCTGGGGCAGGGTCAGTCCAGAAATGGCGGTTCCTCACAGCAAGGGCTGCTGGACCAACACCATTTTGTGTGTTAAAGCCAGCAGAGTTTCAGACTCTCCTGGGGTTAAAGTGGATAAGAATCTGCCTTGCAATGCAAGGGACATGGGTTTGATCCCTAGTCCAAGAAGATTCCACATGCCTCAGGCAACTAAAGCCTGGGCACCACAACTACTGAGCCCGTGCTCTAGTGCCTGAGAGCTGCAGCTCCTGAAGGCTGCGAGCCCCAGAGCCTGTGCTCCACAACAAGAGAAGCCCGCACACTGCAGCTAGAGCGGCACCCACTCACCACAACCAGAGAGAAGCCTGGGCAGCAGCGAAGACCTAACACAACCAAAATAAATAAACGTTATAAAAATTATTATTTATAAGCAAATAATTTAAAAAAATAAAAGCTTCCACACCCATGAAGTTAAAAAAAAGAAAAGAAAGCCACCCTAGTTATATAGTGCATGCTTTGCCTACAATGCGGGAGACCCGGGTTCAATCCCTGAGTTGGGAAGATCCTCTGAAGAAGGAAATGGCAACCCACTCCAGTACTCTTGCCCGGAAAATCCCATGGACACAGGAGTGTGGTAGGCTACAGTCCATGGAGTCGCAAAGAGTTGGATGAGACCGAGCGACTTCATTTTCACTTTCACTTTGGGGGTCAGGCTACCCTGAGTTCTCCTAGCTACATTCCTTTTATCCCCCATGTGCCAGTCTCCTCATCTGTAAAATGATGATACACCTGCCCCATCAGGCTGTTGTGAGGAATAAATGAAGCAAGGGCTTGGAAATGTGCCTGGCACACTGTTGAGTGCAATGTGTTAACAATCATTGTGTTTATTAGGACAGAAGCGTGCTATGGAGCTGTGGGCTAAGGACGGAATTTCCCTGCCTGCTCTTGGCCTTTCCCTTTGTAGTGGGATTAACTGTGGTGTTGGCAAATACACCTGGCAACACATCATCTCTGCAGGTGGGACCCCCCAGGCATCCAGGTGCTACTGTACCTGCAAGGTCAGGGCAGTGCACTCAGGAATGAGGAATCCAACACAGGGGCTCATGGGTGCACCCCAACTCCGGCTGGAGTGAGCAAGGCAAGGCCCAGAGTCAGGGACTTGGAGAAAGGCCCCATTTCACAGGCCAAGAGGAAGCAATTCATGAAACAGGAGCACTCAGCAAATGGGGGTGATCCAGCCTGTCACAGGCACATGGGCCACTGTGTTGGATGGATAAATACTAAACTTTTTTTTTTTGGCTGCGCCAATCAGCTTACAGGATCTTAGTTCCTCAACGAGGGATCAAACCCTGGGCTCTGGCAGTGAAAGTGCCAAGTGCTAACAACTGGGCCGCCAGGGAATTCCTTGAACAACTATTGAACTATTGGGGAGGGGCAGTTGGTAGGGACAGAAGGTGGTATATAAACGGAAAAAGAATGAGCCATCGTCAGAACAACAGGGCAGCTGTATGGAGGGTACTCTGGTGTTGAGAATTGAGACACAACAAAGTTATAAATTCATCCCAACAAAGCCGGTGTCTCTCTAGCTTCTTGTTTACATATTAGGGTTAACACCTGACAGCTACCAGCATTTCTCTAGATCAACAGCAGTCTTTTCGGGTGTGTGTTCTGCCTCTGAGAGATTGACCGGTAAGCAGAGGTTTTGATTAAAGAAACATTTAGGCTGGGCTAAGAGCCATAGAGGGAGAAGGCAATGGCAACCCACTCCAGTGCTCTTGCCTGGAAAATCCCATGGGCATAGGAGCCTGGTGGGCTGCCCTCTATGGGGCTGCACAGAGTCGGACACGACTAAAGCGACAGCAGCAGCAGCAGCAGCAAAAGCCACAGAAAGGACACAACACCCTAATCTCTGAGCCCGGCCAGGGCGTGGCTAAGGGCAGGAAACTGACAAGTCCTGGGAGATGGCAGAGGAATGCTGTGGCCTCAAGAGGAGGGCTTGGCCGGTGGGTCTCTGGGTGGGCAGGAACCACAGATGCTGCACTGGCCCTCCCTGCGGAGTCCTCACGGCCACTGCAGTGCTCAGTGAGGGCCACGCCTCCATTTCTTCACCTCTAAAATGCCTGTGATCGAGAATGCTTTCAGTGCAGTTCAGTCGCTCAGTCGTGTCCCACTCTTTGCGACCCCATGAATCGCAGCACGCCAGGACTCTGTCCATCACCAACTCCCGGAGTTCACTCAAACTCATGTCCATCAAGTCGGTGATGCCATCCAGCCATCTCATCCTCGGTCATCCCCTTCTCCTCCTGCCCCCAATCCCTCCCAGCATCAGGGTCTTTTCCAATAAGTCAGCTCTTCGAATGAGGTGGCCAAAGTACTGGAGTTTCAGCTTTAGCATCAGTCCTTCCAAAGAACACCCAGGACTGATCTCCTTTAGGATGGACTAGTTGGACCTCCTTGTAGTCCAAGGGATTCTCAAGAGTCTTCTCCAACACCACAGTTCATTCTGTAAACCAATTATCCTTCAAAAAAAAATTTAAAAAAGAAGAATGCATTAGAAAAAGAACAGCATTTAACAGTAGGTCTGTGACAAATGTTAGTTTTCTTCCTTCCTTGGGGCTTTCTGCATTGTCTATATACTGGTCAGGAGTCTCTTCATTGGAAGTGACAAAACCCACAGATTTGACAAGCTGGGCAGAAAAGGGCTGAGAAGGAACTGACTTTCGAGATGCCTGCTGTCGGGTCACAAAGCCGTCAGATACCTCCTTAGCTGTGTCCTCTACCTCCCATGGCAACTCTTCTCCAAGCTTCTGCTTGTCGGAGAACGAGGCTCCTGGAGGCTCCAGGTCCACAGCCTTGCACTTCCATGACCAAGAGGAAAGGTCTGTTTCCTGCTCCAGTCTGATAAATTCCAAGGGGAAGGACTCTGGTTGGCCCAGCCTGGATCACATGGTGGTAAGGTCAGACCTGGTGCCTCTCTGAGCAGGCAGCTCTGGACATCCTGAGCCATGCCCCTCCCTCCCAGAGACGAAAAGCGGGAGCCAGGCAAACTGTCCTTTTCTGGCTGCCTGGGGTTCCCCACTGCAGGTGGCACAGCCCTGACCTCCCTTTCCACTCACATCTGAAGGTTCCCCCGCAGATAAAAGTCACTTTTCCCACAAAACCAGTCTGAGGCTCCAGATGAGGTCAGATGTCCGCACAAAGCCACACAGAGTACAGCCCTCAGCTCTGAGCCCTGAAGATGCCCACCACGACACTAGAGTTTGTCTGTGAATCCTCTGCCCACAGTCAGACTGTCTCTGAACCATGTGTTTGGAAAGAGCTGAGGCATTCTGAAGTGTTCTCCTTGCAATTCCATGGATTGAAAATTCTTCCTTTGGATCTCTAAATTTTAAATATCCATGAGAAAATAGGATTCGCCTAAAACACCTGACTTTGTTTCTGACCGCCTGTATATTATTGAGTGTGTTTTAGTTGCTCAGTCGTGTCCAGCTCTGAGACCCTATGGACTGCCACCTGCCAGGCTCCTCTGTCCACGGGATTCTCCAGACAAGAATACTGGAGTGGGTAGCCATTCCCTTCTCCAGAGGATTTTCCCAACCCAGGGATTGAACCTGTGTCTCCTGCATTGCAGGCAGATTCTTTACCGTTTGAGCCACCAGGGAATATTAAGTGCTTGTCAAAATGCAGTTTTTGATGAAGAAAAACGCCTGCCACAGTAGGCCTCCACCGCTCTGAACTTGAACAAGAAATCAAGGTGCTGTAGCAAGAGGAGGTGGTTAGGATTATTCCTGGCCAAAGACGGTTTAGTCAAGGCAGGAGGGAGGCAGGGCAGAGTGGCAGATAGCTGCTGGTCCCTGAAAGGTTCTGGGCTTGGGAATTCGGCATTGTATAATCTGCTATGGTGTGAAATGGAGATGGGGCAACCGCGGAACAACACCCACAACAGAAACTCTGGAAAGCAGTCAGGTAGGCTCTACCCTCCCCACTGCCCCCCACCCGGGGGTGACCTGGCCAAACCGCACCCAGCACCGGCAGGCAGGCATGGAGGTGAATGTCACAGCACAGACGTCAGGGGAAGGCACCAGGGGAAGGTGGAGGAGGGAACCAAGGATGGGAGCAGAGTGGCGTGAGCAGGGCCCAGGGTTTCCTCCCACAAGGCAGGTAGCCAAACACTGCTGAGATGTCCTGGGCAATGGGGGTGGGGAGAAATGTCCCGTGCTGCCGCCTGGTCCTTGTCTCCAGAGCAGGAACCCAGGCTGGGGACCGAAAAGGGGGCAGGCAGGGGGGTGACGGTGAACAAAGGCCTCTCTGGGAAAGAGATCCCAGTTGGCGGCTGGACGTACTTTAGGCCACCACGGGGCCCTTGCCAGCCGCCCTGAGGCCAGGAGGCGCCATTTTCTCCGCTGGGGCTGGTCCCCTTCCGTCGCAGGGAGGAGCGGAGGGCGCGACCAGGCGGGCGAGGGGCGAGGAGGACAGGGCGGCCGGGCAGCGCCCTGCCCAGTCCCGCCGTCTCCATGGCGACGGCTACCTCACCGCGGAGGCGGGGAGGGCTGCAGGGTGAGTCTTTGCCGGTTGCTACGCAACGGCCCAGTGACGTCAGGCGATTGAGTTTGGTTCCCAAGGTAACTGGCTGGGCAGCTGGGCCGGGAACTATTTGCGTCTGTCCCCCGAGGGTCTGCGGAGCCTCCGGGGTCTGGCGCAGCTGCGGTAATGCGCTCCTGGCCCGCGGGCAGGCAGGAGACGGAACACAGAGGCCCTTTTCAGCTCTTGGAGACCGGCGACCCAGGCGGGGCGGGGTCTGCGCCCAAAGCAGGACGCCCCCCACTCTGCTCCCTGTCGCCCAGGTTTTCTCCCCACTCGGGGGCCCCTGGGACCGCCAGGCTTTGGCCTACTTATAAATGCTCGGCTGGGTGAACTCCTTGAAGTGACGCACTCCTGTTTGGAGCAGCCCAGGCTCACTGTCACCCTCATTGGCAGACAGTGGGCGCGCTGCACGCGCTTCCCATGGGACTGCAGATGTTCCCCTGGGAGAGGATATTGTTTCAACCTGAAGTGGAAGAAGGGGAGGGACAAGACACCACTGGAGCAGAAAGAGCATCAGGTGTGCAAAGACAAAGCCGTGACCTAAATTTGGGCCTGTGAGCTGGCCCAGGCCCAGGAAGGTGGGGATGCGAGGTGGGGAAGGGAGTGGGGAGTGGGTCCCCTCAGGACCCAGCCCCTAACTGTGTCTCAGGACTTAAGTGACACAGTCTGTCCAGGCCTCTCAGGCTCCTTCCTCCGTATGCCACCTGTCAAAACAGAGTAACACCCAAGCCTCTCACAGTCTGTCTCCAGGGAGCCGTCCAGTGAGCCAGACCAGGCTGGACTCTGGGACACATATCTGAACCCAGGCCGGAGAGAATGAGCCCAGCGCCCACATCCTGGCCAATTGTTGACCCAGGAGCCAGGGGGCGCTCTGCCGGTCCCAGCCAAGCGAGGCCTCTACTCCATCCCTGTGGGCCCTTCCTGTCTCTTAGTCTCACTGATGGGGGCTTGGAAGACGGGAGGCACCTGGCATCTCTGAAAGACCAGCCTCAGGGGCTGGCTTCCTGGGCCTGGTTCTCAATTGAGCAAAGCCTGCAGCCTTCATCCTCTCCTCCTCCATGATCCCAGATTCACACAAAGACCTGTTCAAGGATCCCCCCCGCCAACCTGTGTTCTCCCAGATGGGCCCTGCAGAACGGGCTCTGGGCCCAGGAACCAGAGCTGGCAAGCAGAACCAGTTACATAATGTATGGGGCCCAAGTGAAGCAAAAATACAAGACCCCTTCTTCAAAAAGTATTGAGAATGTCAAGACAACAACAAAAACAAAAAAGAAAACAAAAATGAAATTTAAAAAGGACCTCAAGACAGGGACGGCAAAGCATTAAGCCAAGCCCGGAACCCCATGGGACTGCACAGGGTACAGGCTCATGAGGCCAACCCAGCTGCTGCGTCCCCGACACCAAGCAAGGCTCCTTCCTGGGCACAGCCCGCCTCTTGCTTCTCTCAGGTCCCTCTGCTGGCCTCTCCCCATGCTGTTCCTGGCTGCTTCCTGGACCACCGTACACACCATCCAATCAACACAATGTGGACATCTAGGGCGGCCTCAAAGAGGCTCACAAGATATCACATGTGGGGGCAGAGGGGTAGACCTGGTACTTTCTTAGCAAAGGACCCAAACCACGGAACACTTTCAGAAATGCTCATTCCTGCAAATACTGATTGTCTGATTCCCTATTTCGAGCTGAACAAAACTTGCTTTTGGAAAAATATGAGGGTCATCTACCTAAGATGGTGAAATGTGAAGTGTAGCAGCTGATGGATGATAAGTTGACACTGATTAACACTACACCAACACAGAGGAACAAAAGTCGAGGTTGTGCCTATGGTCTACATCCCACCCATGATTCATCCCACTCTGTCTTCAGGGAACCAAGGGAGAGAACTTCTGCCTCAGCCCATCTGGTTCATCTCTACCCTGGGATCAGGGCTGGCAAACCCCTCTGCTGGACTCCCTGCATAGCCCGCCCCCTCCACCAGGCTCTCTGATTCCTGCCCTCCTGCCAGGGTGAGTACCCCCACGTGGGCGCTGTGCTGCACCATCCAGGTCACCTGTAGGCCTGAAGGACTTAGGGAACCCCAGAGCTGGGAGTACAGGCTTCAGACAGAAGGATCCTCAGCTGTCAGCCCTCTCTGGGGATCACCTCAACTGAAGAAAGTAAAATATCTTGGCCAAAGCCCAGAGCATCACTTGTTTAAAGCGTCACTCTGGCTACCGGGAGGAGAATGGATTCACCACAAGCATCCCCTTTGGCACATGTTAGCCCTTTGGCCCAGTTGCTAGGTTTTAACCTCCATTTGTGCGAGATAACTAATCTGCCACTTGAGGCTGGAACCCAGCCCTTGGACTGTTTGGATCCCTGCACAGCCTTGCACTGACTGTGTGTTAGTCGCTCAGTCGTGTCCAACTCTTTGAGACCCCATGGACTGTAGCCTGCCGGGCTCCTCTGTCCATGGAGTTCTTCAGGCAAGAATACTGGAGTGGGTTGCCCTTCTCCCTGACCCAGTGGATCTTCCCTACCCAGGGATCGAACCCAGGTCTCCTGCACTGCAGTTGGACTCTTTACATTCTGAGCCACCAGGGAAGCCTTGCACCGAGTAAATACTCAATGAACATTTATGGCTCACAGTCTACTGACACTTCTGTTTCTGCAGTGATCTCTGGGAGCCTTGCTTCTCAGACCAGCATCAGCACCACTTGGGAACTTGTAGGAAATATAGAATCCCAGGCACCACACAGAACTCCTCAGTCAGAATCTGCAGTTTAATAAGGTCTCGCAGAAATTTGGATAGGTGGGAAAGCTTGAGAAGCACTTCTGGTGAGTAGGATAACTAGAGGAAGTGTGGTAAGTGGGAAGTGAGCCAAGGGGCAAGCCCAGATGTATATAGAGGGCTCACTGCAGGGAGGGGAGGTGTTATCCCCTAAGAGTGCTGCTCACCCTGAGTCACAGAGTCTTGAGAAGAGAAGGGACCAGTAATAAAGCTCTTAGTGGGTATTTTCTATGTCCCAGACACTGGTTTCTCCACCTTTTATATCCAGTAACTAATTCAGTGTTCACAATAGTCTTATAAAGTGGGATCACTGTGTCCTTACAGAAGATAGAGAAACTGAGGTGAGGGTGAGATTGTTCCAGAATCTTCAGCAGGTACACACATTTGGCTGTACCTGATGTTTAGGGCAGGATCTGTTCTGATTGGTCGCTGCCTGTCCTACTGGTTATTCAATGTTTTGAGCGTCGCCCTGGTTACACAGCTGGATGGAGGAGGCAGGATCCAAACCAGCCCTCTGGTGCTGGAGCCACGCCCCAAACCAGGATCCTCTATCCATCTAGGGCCGTCACCACCCAGAAACAGCACACCTCAGGGACGAGTAATGTGTGTCAAAGTGCTATGTAAGCTGTAAAGCACAGTGTAAATGCCAAATGGATTCCTCCGGGACAGAAGTGAGAGGAGCCTGTTAAAAATGGAGAAGCAGGGCTGTGAGAAGGCAGACCAGAGGCTGCTGCGGGGAAGCAGAATTCTCTCTGGTTGCTCAACGGGGTAGCTGAAGCAAGATGGAAAAGCCTCCCTGAGTGGAGCCCCAGGATCAGCCCATGGAAGCTCTAAATTGCAAGAGCCCCCATCAGGCACCAAAAGCAGGGTAGCCCGCGTGAGTTCTCCTGGAATAACCGAGCCCTCCCGATATTTACCACGAGGGGGCGCTGCTCCCCAGCCTACGTCCCACTGGACCCCACCTGCTCGCAGGAAATTAGGCCTTGGAAGGAGTCCTGGTGAGCAAGCTCCAGGGGCTTTGAGAAGTGGAAAAGGAAGGCAGGCAGGATGGAGGGAGCCTACGGAGGAGCTCTTGTTCCCACTTTACAGATGAGGAATCTGAGGTCCAGAGATGTCGGATCAGATCCCCCAAACCAGGAAGTTAGGGAGAGGCCGGGTCTGGGTCATTTGATTCCAACCTCAGTTCCCAAGGAGACCACAAGTGGCTGCCAGCTCCTCTGACTCTGTCCTGTCGCTGGTGTGCCTGTATTCTGTATTCTGGGAGGTGGCTGGAACTCCCAGCACAACTGTATTCCCACAATTCCAACAGCCAGACCTCAGAAAGACAGCCCTGTTCCTGAATTTTTTGAGGTGGTGGGCTCCCTGCCCTCCCGGCTTCAAGAACCCCAACCTGCCACTCCAACCTAGCAGCCTCCCCACTCAGGCAGCACCTGAAGTCTCTTCTCCAGAATCTGGCTCTGGGCCCCCCAGAATTATGTCCTCTTCCACGTCCCCTCCCCACCCAGGGATCCCTATGGGTTCACGTTTGCACCCTGGCGCCCCACTGCAGGCAGAAGCACAAACAAGGGGACGTTTGAGCCTGTGGCTGGGGCCAAATCAGGCAACAAGGTTTTTATTCCTCCGCTCCCACCAACTCCTTTTATGGTCTCTGGGTCCAGTTCCTCCTTCATAATAAGTCGTTAACTGGAAAGGCCTCAGAAGTCACTGAGCCCGACTCCAGCCAACACTTTCCTTTTCTAAAGAGAAAAAAAAGTCTTTATGCCTCCCCGTCTCCAGGCGGGTTCCTAAGACCAGGACAGGCAGGCAGCATCCTGAATGGGAGGGAAACTCTAGCCCTGAGATGGGATCCTGGCACACACTTGTAAAGTAGGGGGAAGGGGGGACCCTAACCTCGGCGTCAGATTCGGTCCTCCCCTCTAGCTCCTGAGGGTCTGTCACCGGCCCTGGGGGCCGCCAAAGGAGCATCTAATCCGTCCCGCCCGGTAGGACGCTTTCCTTCCCTCTGTCCTGGGAGCTGGGGTCAGCTCGCGTGTCAGGGAGCACGTGCGTGTATATGATCATGTGTGTACAGAGGCGTGTGAGCCGCCGCACACGCGTCCGCGCCCTGGCCTGGGGGTGGGGGGGAGGTGTCTGTGCGCGCCCCCTAGGGGCCGGCCACCACCGCTGCCGCAGCTGCCCGGTGGCCGTGTACAGTCCGCGTGTACCGGGCGCGCACCAGGCCGGCCACCCTCCCGCCCCGGCTGAGAGCACGAGGGTATGCTGGAGGAGCCAGGATGCGCGCCGCCCCCGGAGCCAGGGTAATTCTGGTTCTCGGTTCCCAGGCCGCCCCTTCCCGCCCGGCATTCTCTGTTTTCCCGGGTCTCCCCCTCTGCCCGCGAGGAGCGCTCCCGGGGCGGGATCCGAGAGCAGCCCCGCCCGGGCGGGCCGGCGAGCGTGGCGGGGCGGTCTGGCGCGCGCCGCCCCTCCCCTGTCGCCCCTGCCCCGGCGCACCGATGGGTTTTTCCATGACTGCATCCGGCCCCGGGCCGTCTTTGTTCCCGCCATCCGCGGCCGTGCCTGCGAGCTGGCCCGTCTCTCCCCCGCGCGCCGGGGTTTTTCCAAGGCTCAACTGTAGCATGAAGAGCCGCCTCCCCGCCCCCGGCCGAGCGGCGGCCCCCGCAGGACCCTGCGATCCCAGACGCACCGCGCCGTCCGTTCCGTCCCCGCCGCCGAGGCGCGGCCCCTGAGCCCGTATTTGTGCGCCAAGTTGACTGTCACCGGCCTGAGCGCTCCTGCATTTCGTTACGCGCTCTTGGCGTCCCGAGTCCCTCCCGGGCTGCACCTTGTGGGGGGAGGGTCGGGCCAGTGCAGTGTCTGCAGAGCCTCCAGCTTGTGTTGGGGGCTCACATTTCTCCCCAGGGGCAGGCGGCCCGAGGGGCACCCGGGCGCGCGCCAACGACCCCATCACAGCGAGAGATCGCCGTGTGTGCCCGGCGCGCGCCAACAGCTCGCGAGCAGAAATGCGCCCACTTCCGCGGGAAAATGGGCACGCTCGCGGGCAGCAAGCGCCAAAGCCTGGGGGACTCCTCTGTCCCACTCCCTCAAGGAAGGGGAAACAGGCAGGCGGAAACTGGGAGATGGGAGATGCGGGGGCGGGGGGCTGGTGTTCGAGGGAGTGAGGACAGGCACGCGGTTTCCATGTGCCCCCTGGGGACTGTCTGCAGCCTGGTTCTGCACTGAGCCGCCTTCATTTTGTGTCTGCGAACCGGCGGTGCCTCCCGGCTATTACCCCGCCATGTTGGCGGGAAAAGTGTAAGAAACACTGTTTTTTGCTAAGCCCTGCTGAGAAGCCAGACTCCAGGGTGGCCTGCAGGCTGGGGTACAGGGATGAAGGGGCGACTGGGCAGAGGAAGGGTTTCTGAATTAAGAGGGTATGTGGCTCTGTGAGAGTTTGGAGACTTTCTGACAGGTCCCCTCCCCACAGCCCGAGAGGAGGCACCCTCCGAGGGCTAAAAATCTGGAGATGGGGGCGGGAGAAGGATGCAGGGTAAGGGACCCCTAGATCCGCAGAGACCCAGAGCCTCCTGGCTGTGGGGAGTGGAAAGGAGGGTCCCTAGACCCCTCTGAGTGCCAGCCTCTTCTCCCGTCCCTGGTGCACTATCTTGTCTGCTGAGCAGTCTTGAGGAGCCCACTGTTCTGAAAGGGCCCTTTCTCCAGGTGTGTCTCTGTTGGTCGAGCCCACTCCGTCCAGCCCCTTCCCCTTTTCTCTGCTAAGAGGCTGAACTTCGGCCCCCTCTACCCACTAGTCCTCCCAGGACCACGAAGTCTTGGTTCCTGGGCTTCCTCCTGCTCACAGGTTAACACAGATGCCCTTGCCCTTGTGGACCTAGTGGAAGGTTCCAGAAGCTGAGACAGGCCCCTTGCCCTGCACCACAGGGTTTCTGTCTGTCCTTGGCCAGCGTTAGCAGTGGGGACAGCAGGTTAGCGAATCTGCTAGCGCTAGCATCCTATTTGCTTTTACCTTGCCCTCAATTATCTAGTCCACCACTGACCCTCTGGCCTTCCCAGGTGGCGCTAGTGCTAAAGAATCCGCTTGCCAATGTAGGAGTCACAAGAGACCACTGGTTCGATCCCTGGATCAGGAAAATCCCCTGGAGAAGGAGATGGCAACCCACTCCAGTGTTCCTGCCTAGAAAAATCCCATGGACAGAGCAGCCTGGCAGGCTACAGTCCATGAGGTCGCAAAGAGCTGGACACAACTTACCGACTGAGCATTCAGGCACAACCCTTCAATCTCCATGATCCTGCTCAAGTTGAGAATTTCAGGCTCTGCTTAATCATCCCTTAGTTTTCTTATCTATAAATGGGTAAATGGTGCCTACTCTCCTGGGTGTTTGGGTTAAAGGAATGTATATGAATTTTAATGAACTTAATGTATGTAAAAAGCCTGGCATATGGTGGTAGTGGTGGTTTAGTCACTAAGTCATGTCCAGCTCTTACTACCCTATGGACTGTAGCCTGCCAGCCTCCTCTGTCCATGGGATTGTCCCGGCAAGAATACTGGAGTGGGTTCCTATTTCCTTCTCCAGGAAATCTTCCCAACCCAGGGATCGAACCCGAGTTGCCTGCATTGCAGGCAGCCTCCTACATTGCAAGCGGATTCTTTACTACTGATTCACCAGGGAAGCCCGAGCCTGGTACGTAGCAGATACTAAACAAGCATTTACTGTCCTTATTGGAAGTAACTTGTCCAAAGTCATACAGTGACTAAGCTTAATGCCATGTGACCTCAGAACCCAGACTCTCATACTGTGCTAGTGAAACTTTGCAGTAACTTTATCTATAATGTAAGGGAAAACAATAGGTGCTGGGGGTTAGGAGACATTTTTCTGGGGAAGGGCCAAATTCATAATAGTGATATCTGACCTAGTTCCCACTTTATGGCTACTACCTTTGTTTTATGTTTGTCAATCAAGAAATTTATGACAATCAGATAATCACGTTGATGGTAGAAGACTTGCAGTCTTTCCAGCAGTAATGTGAATCCTATAATGTGTCTTCATCTCGTATTTATCAACTTACCTATACCCCACATTTTAGTGAATTCTTTGGGGGCAGGGAGAGCATTCTTAGCAGGAATTGTTTGCTCACTTCACTGTGTATGTCTGTGTGACCTGATGCTCTTATTTGCCAAAAGGAGTAGTTCAATTAGCGGTTACTATCCAATGAGGACTTGCAGTGGACAGATTTGAGGTGGCCCCATGAGCCTTCCTCCTGGGTGTGAGAGGGAGGCATGGATGTGTGGCACTTGTTCTAACCAGTAAAATAGGGCAAAGGTGATGAGATGTGTGGTTGTGTGTGTGTGGTTGTGTTACGCTAGATGGTAACAACCATCTTGCTAGGGTACCCCCTCCCTTACTGACTTTGAAAAAGTAAGCTGCCGAACTGTGGACTGCCTGTAGAGAGGGTAGAATCCCAGCTGGCACCAAGCAAGAAACTGAGGCTTCTGCCTGTCACCTGTAAAGAACTGAATTCTGCCAACAGCCACGTGAGCTTGCAAGCAGATTCTTCCTCAGTCAAACCTCAGATGAGACCCCAGCCCCGGCCAGTACCTTGACTGAAGCCCTGCTGAAGAGCTCAGACTCCCGTGACAAACTGACTAATAAAGGCATATTGTCTTAAGATGCTATGTTTGTTGTATTTTGCAGCAACAGAGAACTGACCCAGGACCTGTGGGTGAAAGGTGCTACATGGGACTGTTCCGGGGCACAAAAAAAGTATAAGGAACCCAGCACTTAAGGAGCTTCCTGGCAATCAGGATGAGAAAGGAAACACAGCATGGTTTCACCACTGGACAAAAGGAAAGTAATGTTTCTAAAGAGGCGACTTGGCTGCTGATGCTCAGAAGAGCTTGTCATGTGGACAGTGGACTCTATAACCAGAGCATAAAGTCTGCAGGGCCTGGACCTTCCTGTATTTCAAGATCCTTCTTCATCCTGCCTTCTTCCTGCCTGACCTCTTGAGACATCACACCCTCCCATTCGCTACCCTCTTCCTGGAGTGCCCTTCTCCCTTTTCTGCCTGTTGACTCCTACATTGAAGGACCAGCTTGGTCCTGTGACCTCATCTGTGAAGGCTTCTTCAGTTCCCTAGCAGAATTAACTGCTTCCTCGTGATTTCTCAAATGTTTGTTATCAGAGGCATGTCATATTATTCATTGTAATTATTTATTGAGCACCTCCTAAGCATTAGGTCTCCTGTTAGGTGCAAGATAGTCACAGATAGAGCATAGGGCTGTCTTTGGAGCCTACAGGCTGGTGGTGGCACGGCTGTCATGGGCCCCTTCTGTCCTCCACTTAGGGCCAGGCCCTTTCAGCATCCTCAGAGCTCACCACAGGACACTGCAGCCACAAGTTTCCGTGTTGCTTGAGTGAGTGACCAAGCCTGGGCAAGTCTTCCTCTGAGTATCCCCTGATAGGTTGCTGACCTCTCAACAAGCTTTGGGGCATGAGTTAGCTATAAAATATGGCCCCGAATAGTTGAAGCTGTTGGATATTATGATTTAATGATGACCATGTGATCTCAACATTCAACATGTTGACAATGAAACTGGCTTAGTTTACCTGTAATGGGGCTTTTGGGGCTGCCAGTCATTAATCAGTAGGTTCACCAGTATTTTAAGTTTGATCAGTTCTCAGCAGTAGTCATGTACCGATGTGAGAACTGAACCATAAAGAAGGCTGAGCACTGATGCTTTTGAACTGTGTTGCTGGAGGAGACTCTCCAGAGTCCCTTTGACAGTGAGAAGATCAAACCAGTCAATCCTAAGGGAAATCAACCCTGAATAGTCATTGGAAGGACTGATGCTGAAGCTGAAGCTCCAGTACTTTGGCCAGCTGATGTGAAGAGTCGACTCACTGGAAAAGACCCTGATGCTGGGAAAGACTGAGGGCAAGAGGAGAAGGGGACAACAGAGGATGACATGGTTGCTCAATGGACATGAGCAAACTCAGGCAGATGGTGAAGGACAGGGAAGCCTGGCATGCTGCAGTTTATGGGGTCACAAAGAGTCAGATGTGACTTAGCGATTGAACAACAGTTCTCAGCAGTATGGAAGGAGTCAGGGAACATCCTGTGCCAGTGATGAGAGATTTATGCATCTAATTTATCTTAAAAATGAAGGCCTTAGGAATTCGAATTCCCTGGTGGTCCAGTGGTTAGGATTCCACGCTTCCACTGCTGAGGGCACAGATTTAATCCTTCGTCAAGGATCTAAGATCCTACAAGCCATGTGGTGCAGCCAAAAAAATATTAAAAATAAATTGACAAAATAAAAAATTGAAGGCTTTTAGCAGCAAGTTAAAAAGAAAGGGGACCAAGTCATGGCTTTGCTAATTCTTGTGGCTCATCACCACACTTAGGTATTTACAAGGTGGGATATACAATTCTCTTGCAACTAGTGGCAGCCCTCTTAATGACTTCAAAATGGACTGCCCACCTGCACTGTCAGGTGGAGGTTTGGAAATGTCTGAGGGCCACAGAGGGCACAGATGTGGTATTCGGCTATTGCCACAGGGAGCATCCCACTCCATCCTCCACTACCCCTCCTCTAATTTCCTGGCCAGCCCAGGCAAGGCGTGGCCTCCTTGTGCTCAGTTTCCTGAAGAGTCTCTCTTCCCAAATATCCAGCCCTCAGGGAAGGGGTGGGATATGGCTTCCATTTCCCCCAGCAGTGGGGTCCTGCCAGCCTTTTCTAGGGCTCCCCACTGGGTCCTGCATTTGCTTTGTGTCTTGGATGAATTTTCCTGGCTGTGGCCCATCCTTGCACCTGGGCGCTCCATTATCTTTGCTCAGAATCTCCAAGCCACTACAAACTCCTCCAATGGGAACCTCCACCCCACTCCCAGACACTGACCAGGGCCTCTTGGGGCCTTTCTGCAGTGTGACGAGGTTCCTGGAATCCGCCTGGAGCTCTGCCTCACTCCCTGGAACTTGTTTACTGCAGCCTCCCTCGGGGACTTGTGGGAGCCTTTTCCCCAGTGTCGGGGAACCTGTTTGTGCTTGTTTCCTCCCTTCCCCAGTTTGCCTGCCTTCCTTCCTGGGCAGGGCGGATGTCCCTTTTTAACGTACGCTGCGGGGGAAATGGTCTTGGGAATGACCTAAAGGGTTGCCCCTCAGCCCCGTAATCTAGAAGCTCCTCCTGTGAACCTTGTACCCTGTTCTATCACACCTCTGCCTCTTCCATCCTCCCTGGAGCTGCGCCATTTGGGGTGTTCCGTCTTCACATCCATATTTCTGATCCTTGGGGTTTGATGACCCAAGTTTGGAGCTGACACCTTGGCTCTGGGCCTGTCAGTACTTTGGGTCCCCTCAGACTTGGCATGGAGTTCTAGCAGGACCGCCCGCCCGCTCTGCACTCTGTCCACCCTCAGGCTCCACTTCTGCCCAGCCTCCACCTCATTCCCCAGGACGTTGCTCCACTGTGGCCACTGTGAGGACACATTTCCAGGCTCTGATCACTTCCTCAAACGGACAGCTCAGCCCGGGCAGTTTCCAGCTGATGGTATGGGTTTAATAAACACGGTAGGAAGTCTTTATTCCTAAAAAAAGCAAGTTCTATTTAAAAAAAAAAAAATAGGGATGCATGTGATAAAAAATTCAAAAAGCAAGAGAAACTCAGACACGCTTGCGCTCTACTCCCACCCTACATGGGTAACTATTTGGGATTTCTTGTTTCTTACAAACATGTTTTAAGCACTACTCTCCTCACTGCCCCGGCCACCGAACAAAAAGGCCTGATTTGTAGAGCTTGCCAGTTTTTCTGGTACAAATATTCCCACCATGGCTGATGTCAAGTGACCAACATGATGTCAGTGAATGTGGAGTTGAGAAGACGCGCTCATGACTGGTGAGGGGTGAGAACCAGCTCCAGCTCGCCACTGTGAAGTTATGTGCATGTCATCAGACATGACAGCTTGCTTCTTACTTTGTACCTAACCGACTTCTCAGTAAGATGAAGCCAAATACAGCAAGAACCACAGTGGAACTGATGCATCCGACCTGCCTCATATAAGACCATAGATTGGGAGGGTCTGTCCTACAACCTCTGAGAAGTGTGTGGGGCAGGGCTTCCCTGGTGGGCCAGTGGTTAAGAATCTGCCTTGCAATGCAAGGGACACGGGTTCAATCCCTGGTCTGGGAAGATCCCACATGCCACGGGGCAACTAAGCCTGTGTGCCACAACTACTGAGTGGACGGTCTAGAACCCGCGAGCTGCAGCTACTGAAGCCCAAGGGCCTGTGCTCCACAACAAGAGAGAAGTCACCGCAATGAGAAGCCAGTGCACCACAATGAAGAGAAGCCCCTTGCTTGCTGCAACTAGAGAAAGCCTGAGTGCAGCAATGAAGACCCACCACAGCCAAAGAAAAAAAAAGAAGTGTGTGTGGCAGAAAACTAGGAAGGGTCATCAGGTCAAATATGAGGTAAGTGATTTTAAGAAGCTAATTAGTGGAATGTCATTTTTGAAGAATAAAAACTTTGTTTTGAAGAAGCAATATCTTAATTTTTAATTGAGTAGTTAGGAGTTAATTCAAGATGGGATTTAGACTGCCAGGAAAAAAAAAAAAAGAGATATTCACCAAACTCCTTTTAAAACCTCAGATATCAAATTTCCCAGTCAGAATTCAGGAATCTACAAAGCTTGGAGAACAAAGCCTAAGGAGAGAGGTCACAGGCAGGTGTGTGACCGTGAAGTGCCCAGGTTCTCTTCAGAAGCCATGGATGGCCCAGGCTGCTATTGCCAAATGATCCGCCTGGGCAGCTGCCCAGGAAACCCTCCAAGCTCCGTTACGAAACATTTGTTTTCTTGAAAAAAAAAATAAGCACTTGAGAAGAGGATTTCAGCTCCCTGGGTTTCTGGTGACTTCCTCTGTGGTTGGCCTGTCACTCTGCCTCCCGGCTTCTGTGTCAGACCTTTCGAGTTTCCAGCCGGCTTTGTCACAAGGAGGGCAACTAGCTCTGGTGTCCACCTGGGCTCTCTCCGTCTGGGTTATTCTCCGGAAGGCTGCTTCTCCTAGACAGCTCTGTGTGCTCTTCAGGTGCCAGAAGGTGACTCATGGGACCCACGCCATGCTGGCTTCTGTGAACCCCTCCTCTCCCATCTCAGTCGCAGGAGTGGGTGGACAAAGGGGTACAGGGTTGAGCATTAGAAGCACACTCTTGTGCTGTGTGCTAAGTTGCTTCAGTCGTGTCCAACCCTTTGCAATCCCATGGACTGTAGCCAGGCAGCCTCCTCTGTCCATGGTTTTCTCCTGGCAAGAATACTGGAGTGGGTTGCCATTTCCTCCTCCAGGGGATCTTCCCGACCCAGGAATCAAACCCACGTCTCTTATGTTTCCTGCATTGGCAGGCAGGTTCTTTACCACTAGCGCCAACTGAGAAGCCCCAGCACACACTTAGTTCATGGGAAGCTGTGAGTCTCACACTTAAGAGCACGGGACTCATTCCAGATGCTGAGGACGTCAGGGTCCCTGGATGCATCCCGCCAGCCACTGTTCTACAGCAGGAGGTTATGGATGACTCTGCTGACAGCTTTCGGGGTTCCTGTGTGAAGCAAGTGACTGAGCCACTGTGGGAAGCAATTCTCTGCGCCTTGTCTTTTCCAGTGATACATCTCAGCAAAGCCTGCCACGCAGCATAGGGGAGTATACAAAATGGACATATGTAGCTAACAGGTACACACAAAGTTCAAAAGACTGTCGGGCTGGAACCAGATAACTGAGAAGCTCTTTGACTTAAGATAGATCCCTGAGGACAATGTCATTTCAGTCTGTTTAGGGAGCAGCGGGAGGAGAGAGGGGTCATTATGAGGTCCAGGTAATCAGAGATGACCCCTTGTGGTGAGGAAGCCCGCTGCTTTAACAGGATCTTCAAAGGGAAGTTGAGAAACCTAGAACGGAAGATTTGTTGTCTAAAAGCCACAGGCTGATAAAGAAATGAGGCTTGTCCTGGGAAGAGATATCAGCCTTTGGATTTATTTTTCCATCCTGCCGCGTTGCAGGTAGTTTCATTCACTGGCAGGTTATGTGTTTCAGAATAGCCTTAGGGACAGGAAACATAAAGCCATTTATACTTTTGGCCTGATTTACTCGCATCATCAGGGTTAGACACGCCTCATTTATTTAGGCTGAAGGGTAGTGATGCAGAGGACTTCACTCACCTGGCTGGAGCCTTGCCACATGTCCTTGGCCTGGCCTCGGTGGGGAGAGCAGAACTTCAGAACCATCGAGGGGAAGGGCCGCTGCAGGTGAAACTCCACAGAGAGGGAATCTGGAGAAGGAGGATGGCAGAGCACGGAAGGCCCTGGGTGGATGGGTGGTCCTCAGGGTCAGGATGGAGGAAAGGCCCCAGCTGTGTAACATGCAATAAAAGACTGGGAGCAGACAGAGAAGGAGAAATACTGTTTGACATTCCTTATACTTGGAATCTAAAAAGAAATGATACAAATGAACTTACTCAGAAAGCAGAGACTCACAGACTTAGGAAATGAACTTATGGTTGGGAGGGGGAGGGATAGTTAGGGACTTTGGGTAGGCCATGGACACATTGCTGTGTTTAAAATGGATACCCAACAAGGACCTATTGTATAGCACATGGAATTCTGCTCAATGTTATGTTCCAGCCTGGATGGGAGAGAGGTTTAGGGAAGAATGCTGCTGCTGCTGCTAAGTCGCTTCAGTTGTGTCCAACTCTGTGTGACCGCATAGATGGCCGCCCACCAGGCTTCCCTGTCCCTGGGATTCTCCAGGCAAGAACACTGGAGTGGGTTGCCATGTCCTTCTCCAATGCATGAAAGTGAAAAGTGAAAGTGAAGTCGCTCAGTTGTGTCCGACTCCTAGCGACCCCACGGACTGCAGCCTACCAGGCTCCTCCGTCCACGGGATTTTCCAGGTAAGAGTACTGGAGTGAGGTGCCATTGCCTTCTCCGTTAGGGGAGAATGGATACATATAAATGTATGGCTGACTCCCTTCACTGTTTCACCCGAAACTATCACAATGTTGTTAATCGACTACACGTGCGAAGAGCTGTCACTGCAGTCATATCTGACTCTGCGACCCCATGGACTGCAGCCCACCAGGCTCCTCTGTCCATGGAATCCTTCAGGCAAGAATACTGGAGTGGGTTGCCATGCCCTCTTCCAGGGGATCTTCCCGACCCAGGGATCAAACACTCATCTCCTGTGGCTCCTGCATTGCAGGCACATTCTTTACTGCTGAGCCACCAGGGAAGCCCTGGCAATACCCCAACACAAAATAAACGGTTTCTAGTTTGAAAAAAAAAAAAAGAGAGAGAGAAAGACTGGGAGGGCTTCCCTAGTGGCTTAGCGGCAAAGAATCTACCTGTCAACACAGGAGACACAGGTTCAATTCCTGATCCCGGAAAATCCCACATGCCACAGAGTAACTAAGGCCATATGCCACAACTTCTGAGCTTGTGCTCTAGAGCCTGGGAACCACTACTGAGCCCACGTGCCGCAGCTATTAAAGCCCTCACACCCTAGAGCCCACGCCCTGCAACAAGAGAGTGGCCCCTACTCGCCGCAGCTAGAGAAGAGCCAGCGCCGCAACGAAGACCCAGCACAGCCAAAACTAAATAAATAAAATTATTTTTTTAAAAAAAAGACTGGGAGCAAAAGAGATGGACTCGAAATATGGAAGGAAAATCATTTTTTTTTAAAAGGTAAATTTGAATAAACAGATGCTGCCGAGGAAGGAGGGCGAGAGGAAGATAAAAATTCTTTTATCCTGGAGGTACCTGTGGACTGGGTGACAGTCCTAGTAAACTGAAGGTGTGCACAGCCCAGACCCAGCTGTGGGCTCCCCCTGGGGACTCCCCCAAAAGGTCTTTGGCACAGGTGCCTCAGAAAACAAATACAATTCACTGAAGCACTGTTTGTAACAGCAAAAAAAAAAAAAAAAAGTGAAAACAATCTTCCTCTCAACAAAAGAAAGGACAAAATGAACTCTTAACTAAATGCTCATAGGAGGTGCTCTCTGCGGCAGTTAGAATGAATGAACCAGACTTTCATGTATCAACATGTATAATCTCAAAACCATATTGAGTGGAAAAATCAAGTTACAGAGTGCTACACAGTGATTCCTTTTACATAAAGTTTCAAAACACACCAAAAATAGAACTGTTCTGTTTAGAAATGCATTTTTAATATGTAGCGAAGAACAGAAACATACAGGTGGGTTATTTTCACCAACCTCTGAGGAGAGGAGGAATGAAAAATAACATAGGGTGCTGCTGCTGCTGCTGCTGCTGCTGCTGCTAAGTCGCTTCAGTCTTGCGACCCCGTAGACGGCAGCCCACCAGGCTCCCCTGTCCCTGGGATTCTCCAGGCAAGAACACTGGAGTGGGTTGCCATTTCCTTCCCCAATGCATGAAGGTGAAAAATGAAAGTGAAGTCACTGAGTCGTGTCCAACTCTCAGCGACCCCATGGACTGCAGCCCACCAGGCTCCTCCATCCATGGGATTTTCTAGACAAGAGTACTGGAGTGGGGTGCCATTGTTTCTAAAACTTTATTTCTTTAAAAAAAAAAATGAAAATAAGGCAACATGTTAGTATCTGTTTACTCTTGGTGGTAGATACAGATGTGTATCCAGATTACATTTTGTACCTGTGGTGGGCTGAATAATGGCCCCCAGAAATGTCTATCCACGTCCTAGTCCCCAGAACCTATGAGTATGTTACCTTTAAAGAGACATTGCATGTGTGTTAAGTGAAAGAAAGTAAAAGTGTTAGTTGCTCAGTCATGTCCAACTCTTTTTGACTCCATGGACTGTAGCCCACCAGGCTCATCTGTCCATGGAATTGGAGGGGTTGTCATTCCCTTCTCCTGAACAGCTTCCCAACCCAAGGATCGAACCTGGGTCTCCAGCATTGCAGGCAGATCTTTTATCATCTGAGCCACCAAGGAAGCCACAATAAGGAGATTCTCCTGAACTATAGGAGCGGGTCTAATATAACCAGGAGGGTCTTTATAAGAGGAAGACAGGAGAGCCATCAGAGCCAGCAAGAGGAGACAGGACAGTGGAGGA
The DNA here is from genome assembly GCF_016772045.2 of Ovis aries. NCBI lineage: Eukaryota > Metazoa > Chordata > Mammalia > Artiodactyla > Bovidae > Ovis > Ovis aries. The sequence goes on from NC_056055.1 coordinate 233,352,933, forward strand.
AGAGGGTGGAGGGTTGCCCTCTGGAGACGGAAGAAGGAAGGGCCCAGAGCTGAGGAATGCACAAGGTCCCTAGAAGCTGAAAAAGGCAAGAAAACAGATCTTCCCCCGGAAGGCTCCAGGAGGAATGCAGCGCTGCCAACACCTCGATTTTAGGCTTCTGACCTCCAGGGCTGTAAGAGAACAGATCGGCATTGTTTCAGTCACTGAATTCGTGGTAAATTGGTATGGCGGCAAGAGGAAACGAATCCAGTTCTTCTGGGGGACGTTTCATAATCCAAGCTTGTTTGCTTTCGTTTTATGATACTGAGTTAGGAGAATGGTGGTTAAGGCCTCGGCCCTGGCTTCCTGTTCCTCCCCCTTCACAGGAGGCAGAGCTATTTGGGAAGCTTGGGGTGGCGGGGTGGAGGGTTGGTATCTAAGAGGCAGGGCCCTGGGGTTTCAGGTTGTCAGAACAAGTCTGGGCACTGGGGGAGCGGCTCCCTCCCTCCCAGGGTAGGGAAAGCTACGGAAGGGAAACTCCCAGATGTCTGAGGGTGGCTGCAGAGGTGCCCTTGAGGCCTTGCACAGAGAGCTCCCCAAGACGCTCCGGGCCCTGGGATGCATCTCCTAAAGGCTCAGTCGCAGGGTTTTGCCTGGGAGTGGAAACTCCAGATGTCGGATGGCCAGGCCCTCCTCCAAGGCCACAGCTCTTCTGTTCCTGTTGGGTAGGAGAGGAAGGCAGGGGGATGAACAACAGCACTCTGCTAACAGGAGCCTCCACCCCTCGACCTGGGTCAGTGCCCTCTCAGCAAGCATGCAGCCTGGGGTCAGCCTGTTACAGGTGGATGTATGGTATTCAGGGAGGGGGCCCACTCAGTGAAGAAGTTGGGCTTGAGAGAGAGAGAGGGCTGAAAGGAGATCGGGTTTAAACCCATGTAAGGATCCAGAAAAAGATGATTTTTCTTGGAAGAAAAACACCTGTATATATTTGTGTGTGTGTGTGTGTGCGCGCGCGCGTGCATGTATGTACACACAGAGGTCCTAGGTAAGGGGCTATCAAGGGGAAAGAAGCTGGAATGAGACGGGTATGGTCCAGACCATGGAACAGCGGTGGGGGAGGCTGCAGGGCCCAGATCACAGCACAAACAGAAGAGCTATCTTGGGAGAGAGGAAGGATGGTTCTTTCTCTCCCCAGGTCTGGAAACTAGCTAGGGAATCCATGGACAAGGGTCGGAAGGACAGCCCACTTGCCCTGGAGTTACCCCAGTGTGGGACTGTGGAGGTGGGGAGGATGAGGGCTCTTCACTGCATCTGGATCACCTGAATTGTTTTACAATGGAGATGTGCTCCTATGTCACTTGTGAAATTAAAAATCAACTTAAATAAGTTGCTCAGTTGTGTCCGACTCTTTGTAACTCCACGGACTATAGCCCGCCAGGCTCCTCTGTCCATGGACTTCTCCAGGCAAGAATACTGGAGTGGGTTGCCATTTCGTTTCTCCAGGGGAATCTTCCCCACCCAGAAATTGAATCCGCGTCTCTTTTGTCTGCTGCATTGGCAGGCAGATTCTTTACCATCTGAACCCCTAGAGAACACCCTAAATAATCAGACCCTCTGAGCAGCACAGTAAGCGCTGGTTACCCAGAGAAGGGTGAGACAGGTTTAGGAGTCACTGAGTGGAATGGGTGAGCTGGATGGGATTTGACCAAGTGAAGGGGCACCTTGGGGAAGAGTTGAGAAAGAAAGGGAAGGTGTGTGGCAAGTTGTGAAGGCAGCAAGACCCCTATGGCCTGAGAGAGGTGCCTGTTGGAGAGGAACTGGGCCCTGAGGAGATGCCTCCCTGAGCAGCTGCTTCAGGGTCTCTGGGAGGTGTGTTCAAAAGCAGAGATACTCAACTACATATGAGTGCACCCACACGCATGCACACACACACACTCGGCCTGGTCTCTCTCTCACACACACACCCTTAGCCTGGTTTCTCCCTCTCTCACACACATACTCAACTTGGTCTCTCTCTCTCTCACACACACATTCGGCCTGGTCTATCTCTCTCTCTCTCTCTCTCACACACCCACACACACTCAGCCTGGTTTCTCTCTCACACACATACTCAACTTGGTCTCTCTCTCACACACACACACACATTCGGCCTGGGTCTATCTCTCTCTCTCATACACACACACACACACACACTCACTTGGCCTGGTCTCTCTCTCTCACACACACAAACACACTCAGCCTGGTTTCTCTCTCTCACACACATACTCGACTTGGTCTCTTTCTCTCTCTCTCTCACACACACACACACACACACACACACACTTGGCCTGGTCTCTCTCTCTCACACAGACACATTTGGCCTGGTCTATCTCTGTCTCATATGCACACACACACGCACACACACACTCAGCCTGGTTTCTCCCTCTCACACACATACTCGACTTGGTCTCTTTCTCTCTCTCTCACACACACACACACACACACACACACTTGGCCTGGTCTCTCTCTCTCACACAGACACATTCGGCCTGGTCTATCTCTGTCTCATATGCACACACACACACGCGCGCACACACACACTCAGCCTGGTTTCTCTTTCTCTGACACACACACTTGGCTTGGTCTCTCTCTCTCCCTCTCTCGCTCTCACACACACACACACACACACACACATACACACTTGGCCTCTCTCTCACACTCACACATACACACACACACACACAGCCTGGCCCGGACTCCGGAATTCCTGTTTGTTCAGTTCCTGGGCTGACGCTGACGGTAACAGTAACCTGTTCGCCTCTGTAAGGATTTTCCTCTGGGGATGGGGGGAGGGGTCGGCGTCTCATCCTCCTCCCACCCGCCGCCGCCCAGGGCAGCTCAGTATTTATGTTTTGCACGGGGGCAGCCAAAACCGGGGTCCTACAGCTAAAAATAAAAGCGTGAACACCACTAGCCTAGAATAAGAAAATGCAAGTGGTTGTGTCAACTCGGAAGTAAACTGAACTCAGCCTGACCAGACAGGCAGCACCTGAGACAGTGCGGACCCTAGGGAAGGAGGGCTGGGATGAGGAGGACTGGTGGAAAAGAAATGGCCGAGAGACATTTAGGAGAAGGACTCAGGAAATTCCTGACTCTATGAGGGAGGCACGCAGCGAAGTGAGAAAGCTGGCCTCTGTTACGCAGACCTGGCGAGGCAGCCATATTGGGCGGAAGCATCCCAGTGAGGCGAAGACGGGGACCCGCCGTTCAGACCCAGCCCAGCCCAGGCCAGGCTGAATCTGCTTTCGAGGCCACCTTGAGGATGCGGCTGTCCTGCTGGGGAGAGGGTCTCTGGAGCGTCCTGGCCATGTGAGGGAGCTGCCGGAGGGCAGCAGGAGGAGGGAACTCGGAGGACTCACAGAGGAAAGTTCAAGGGATGTGGCAGCTTTCCATAAAAGGGTTTTCTCTGTGTTCCCTTTCTTTTCCAAGAGACTTTCACCCTGGGAAGGCCTGGGACAGCCCGATGCCATGCTGACAGCAGGGTGGGTGATGGGGGAGGCAGAGGGTGTGAGGTCCAAAGACCTGTTGACCCCAACCCCTCCTGGAAAGGGCTTTTCACTCCAGACAGTGGGCTCAGCATCATGGCTCTCGCTCTAACTGCCTGTACTTCAACCACCACGCTTCTTCCCAAGAGCCTCCGTCGTGCTTTTCCGGCAGCTGCTCTCCACATAGCGTCCTTGCGGGTCTCATGGGCTTCATTCAGCCCCAGGTCCCACCCGCCTCAGAGCAGGAAGCTGAAGGCGAAGACCCTTTCCACAGGTGACAGGACCCACGGGGGACTGAGTCAGCCCCCAGATTCACTCTGGCTCAGATATCTATCAACTGCATTTTTTAAATTAAGGTACTGAAATACAAAGCAATGTTCTGGCACACCGTGTTCAGAATTTAAATAAATGTAACATAAGACAGGCCCAGGAGCATTGGGTATACAATCAACAAAGTGAGGATGAAATTATAAGTGCCTTTTAAAATTTGTTTTAACAACAGTACTGCAACAAGTATTTTTGTAGTTATACATTTTGGACACCTTAAAGATTCCTTCTAGGATACTTCCAGAGGTAGAAATGACAGGTCAAAAGGTACTGGCTAATTTTCAGGTTTAATTTTCCCTCAAAAAAGGCTCTTCCAATTATTGGTCATCCTTAGAAGTAATTAAAGAGGAAGCTCCTGCTCAACAGTGGGGATTCATTTGCTAGTCTGAGATGTAATAAGGGGAAATGTTATCACAAAGGTTTTGTGTGTATGTGTGTGTGTGTATTGCTTTGAGTATTCCGGAGAGTGAAAATTTTCTCTTATTAACCATTCGTTTCATCCTGCTGAATCTGTCTGCTCACATCTCCCATCTTTCTTTGGTGCCCTATACTTTACAAAAGCCTTTTGTATATTAAGGGTATTTGCCTCTGTTGCCATATTTATATGGAAAATATATGTTTCAAGTTTGTCTTTTGCCATCAATTTGTTTTGTTTGTGGGTTTTGACATACAGAAAATTTTCATTAAACATGTTGCATCTTATTTATTTATTTATTTATTTTGCTTCCTTTCTGTCTTGGGTGAGGCACTGATTAATATCTCAAACACTGAGGCATGAACAGTAAGAACAGGAGAGATTGAGGCAAGGTCCCAGCTCACTAAAGGTAGCCACCAGGCTCACCCAGAAACTCCTGTCAGGCTAGGGAAAGGGAGGAAGTTTCTGGACAGTAGGTCAAGGCCAGCCAGACCCAGTGTGTAGATCTGAAGCTGTCTCTAGGTAGGTCCAGCCCTGTCGTGGGACTAGAGAGAGGCGTGCCTGCCCAGGGAGAATAGCTTCTCTTAAACAAAAACCAATTTGGTGTCTGAAACATCCCGGGAAGGAGACAGAATCTATACAAGGGGCTGTCTTTGGACCCAGCTGAGGGCACACTGTCCCTTAGACAGGCAGTATACACACCACACTAGGGACTTCCCTGGTGGTCCAGTGGCTAAAACTTCACACTCCCAATGCAGGGAGGGCTTGGGTTCGATTCCTGGTCAGAGAACTAGATCCCACCTGCCACAACTGAGAGTTCTCATGATGCAACAAAGATTGAAGATCCCGCATGGCATGACCAAGACCCAGTGTAGCCAAATAAATAGATATTTTAAAAATACACAAACACCACCCTGCAAGTTCTGCCTAATCACAGATGAAGCCTGAGTGTGAAAACTAGATGGAGGTCAAGTCCTCATTTCACCCATTCCTAGTTAGTGAGGGGCGCTGTCCAGAAGGGGTCTTTTCCTGTTGTTCACGCTACACTTTCAGAGACTCCAGAGCTGCTGTTGCTGCTTTCCTGTTTACCAGGGTGGAATTTTTAGAATCGTTAATAAGTTGGTAAACTTGCCTTTCCCCTGCCTCCAAAAGCGGAAAAGAAACTTCAGGCGCGGTTTGTGAATTTCAAATTTTAAAAATCGTCCTCTAAGTTTTCACATTGTGTGTTCAGTGTTCGCATACTTGAATTTGAAAACCAACGTCAGAGGCATTCTTTGTAACTTGCAGACATTTCAAAAGAACAATCTCTGGCTAATGCTAAGAAGTTACAGAAATAGACTGTTGGGTCACTGGCTAATTACAATGGAAAAGCCAAAGGTTTTTTTCGAGAGGAAACAAAAGGAGGTGAGGCTTCTAGACTCTGGCCACTCAGAAGAGTGCCATGTGTCACCGAGCTATGACCGGAAGTAAGGGGGGGTTGCCCCAGGACTGTCTAAATCTGGGTAAGCATTTTGGGGGGTGAGCAGGCTCTTTAGTCACACAGCTGTTTCTGACTTGAAGGGTATGACTGAGAGCATATTCGTGTGGTAAGAGGCCGTGCAAGGGGCGGCCGGCTTCATGCAGTCTGCCTGTGCAGAAACAATGCATGCGTCATCCCGGGGCTGGTGTGTGTCCCTGGGTCTGTCATTCCCTGTTGCTGGGCAACCCAGTGTGTCTGGGTGTGTCCCCTTAGCACGCTGCGCTCCCTCCTGCTAAAGTTCACGGGTACAGCCTGCACATGAGCATCTGGGCTGTGATCATCCCCACAGGAATCAGGTCTGTGGCAGCCTCTGTCCTCTGGTCTCAGGGAATAAAAGTGCTGCCTGGCTGGTGTTCTCCCAAACTGCCGCCTCTGATTGTTGTTTGGTTGCTAAGTTGTGTCCAACTCTTGCGACCCCATGGACAGTAGTCCTTCAGGCTCCTCTGTCCATAGAATTTCCCAGGCAAAAATACCTGAGTGGGTTGCTATTTCCTTCTCCAGGGGATCTTCCCGACCCAGGGATCGAACCCGCGTCTCCAGTGGCTCCTGCATTGGCAAGTGGATTTTTTACCACTGAGCCACCAGTGAAGCCCACTTCCTCTGAAGTTGGGGTTTAAAACTGGAAGTTTCCGTTTGGCCATGAGTTTGCAGACCCCTCTAAGTGGGGGACTCTTTTAAGGCCATGGTAGGACTCTGATTATGGCTGAGGGTTTGCAGAGTGGTCTGGCTGCTCCAGGCACCTCTCGCCATCCTCCCAGGAATCTTTGAAATCAGTATTTGGAACCAGCCCAAATCCTCTCAGTACCATGGGCAGTGATCCCTTCAGGCAGAAACGTTTGGAAAACACAACCAGGCAGGCATGTGAGTGCCTGAAACTGGTTCTAAAGGAATTTTTCAGGGGAAAAAAAAACTTAAAAAATATTTTGCACAGTGAAAGCAGCCCTTTTGGAATAGAGAAGTTTCTGGGGTGATCCCCGTAGAGTTCTGTTCTATTTTGATTTTCAAGAGGTCTATTGTTACTACTGTAGAAGTGGAAAAGTGGGTTCAGGAGAGGAGCTGATTTGCTCAGGCCACACAGGGAGGTGGAGACAGCTGAAACTGGGCCTGGGCTGGGAGGGGTTTCCCAGTATTTGTTTCTGTTTACATCTGTGAGTCTCTGGGCGTGGCCCCTTCTGGGTGGTGATGGACAGGCCGGCTCTAGGTGTGTCCCACCTCGGGGCAGCTCTCCTAGCTCCGGGATTTCTCCAGGACAGGGAAATTCCAGGGGGCAGATCCTGCCACAGCTGCGGTGAGACATTATTTCCTTGGGAGGAAACCAGCTCTCAGCAGCCAGAAACGAAACAGTTTCCACTCTGGGAGAGAGGAGGGAGGAAGAAAGGGGGGAGTGGAAGGCCTTGATGCAGGAGGCTGGCCCAGAAGGGAGCCGCCCCAGGGCCCAGGCCCCCCTGCTCTCTGAGGCCCCCAGACAGTTTAAATTTAGACCTTCTATTCTGGTCACTGCTGTTCTGTTCTGCCCTGTAGCCATAGAACTGGCCAGTTTTCCTGAGCACAACAGCTCCTCAAAGTAAGCTCCTCTCCTGGAAGCTGGTCCTCAGAGTTGTTCTGTGGAAGCCTGAGGCAGGGAGGCGTGGAAGACAGATCAAAGGCAGGAAAGTCCACCACCCCAACTCACATTTCCAAACCTGGGGCCCTTCTGTCCGCATCTTGGTCCCTGTTCACTGTGGGGTGAGAGAAGGGCTGACTGGGCACAGCACATGGGAACACAGCCGGAGGGGTAAAGAGCAAGGCCACTTCCTATGGTCACCAGTTCCTCCCACGTCCTCTGGAATGGCCCCTCCCTAACCATTCAAATCAATGCACCTCTCCGTCTCAGCCCCGACCTGCTTCCTTTTCTCAGAGTGCACATCCTTATCTGACTACGGCCTGTGTCCCTCTCCAGAACGGAAGACCCACCAGGAGAGCGGGGACATGATTTTGCTCAGCACTGTATCCCCAGTGCCCAGAGAAGTTTGCTGTATTAACCGAACACTTGCTAGGTGTGGGGGGCACTGTATTAGGTGCTTTATTTACTTATTTATTTTTGTATTTGGTGCTTTACAAGCATTATCTAATTTTATCCTCAGGACAATTTTATGAGGGTTTTTACCCAAGTAGGAGAATGATGCCCAGAAAAGTTGAGAATCTTGACCGGGAACATGCAGTTGGACCCTGGAGTCCATGCCCCTGCGTGTACCCCTTAACCACTACACAGACCCGGCCACAAGAAGGTGGCCTCGTACCTCCTCTGCTGGGAAGGCTACCCCACTCGCTCCTCCTTTGCTCGCTGAGCCAAAGCCCTAGCTCCCACCAGCTCATCCCCAAACAGTATGGTCTTTGGGTGAAGAGAAGAGGGGCATGCGGATAGATTCAGTACACCCCACTGTGAAGAGTTCTTTTTTGTTTTCTACTTCCCCCTGCCCATTCCCCTTATCTAGAAGCAGTGCCTCCTCAAAGCCCGGACTGTCGTATATCCCCTCCCTCCAAAGTTTTGCAAGCTCTTACCTCTGGAGAGAAGTCTACATAAATCGCATGAGTATATAGTGCCACAAAACTATCTAATCTCTCATCTATCCTCCTAAGCGCTCTTTCAAAAAAGTCAGTTATTTTCCCATAAATGCCTTTTTCCATCTCCCCTTCCCCTCCTAAGATGATGTGTGTGTGTGTGCGCGCGCGCACACTCTGCCGTCGCTTCAGTCGTGTCCGACTCTTAGCAACCCGCATGGATTGTAGCCCGTCAGGCTCCTCTGTCCATGAGGTTCTCCAGACAAGAATACTGGAGTGGGTTGCCATGCCCTTCTCCAGGGATCTTCCCGACCCAGGGATCAAACCCATGTCTCCTGCATCTCCTGCCTTACAAGTGGATTCTTTACCACTGAGCCACCAGGGAAGCCTTTCTAAGTTGATATATAAGCCCCCTAATTCTAACCATTGCCTGGAGTCACATTTTTCTGTGAATTTCCATGCATGCATGTAAATCAAACATCTGTCTTTTCTCTTGTGAATCTGTATTTTGCCAGATTAATTTGCAGGTTCAGAGGTACTGAACCTAACAGAGTAGAGGAAAAGGTCATTATCTCCCAGATAATGCCCAGTTAGATCTGGAGGGAAAAACACTCCAGATGGAAGGGGGCCTGTGGACCCCTGGCTGCTTCTTGATTGTCAGAATGGATTTGTGCTCGTTTTTCTTCTGCCTGCTTGCTGTGGGGAATTCACCACAGTCTGCAGTGCAGCCCTTGGCTCTGTGGGCCAGAGGGGATCACTTTCAGCAGGACTGACTCACACTAATCGAACTCACCAAGCACTGATGTAAAAATCAGAATGCTATCTTCCAAGTTTGCAGAGAAGCCTGTTTGGCCAGCGAGATGCTCATATTAGCAGGTCTGGACAGTCTCTCTCTCTCCCAGTGAGAAGGTTGCTGGGTGGGCCTGGGAGCTGGCAGGAAAAAGAAGCTGGTAAAGTTTGAGGCCAGGGCCCAGGGAGGGAGAGAAACTTACCATAGTCTCTTCTCCACTTTTGACACTTGTTCCATGTGCTCCTGTATCAATTCAAGGAACAATTTGTCTTGGTTTTCACTTGGCTTGATGGTCAAATGCAAAGGCTCCTGCCTCTAGCTCTTGGACCCAGTTCTGTGCTCTGCTGCTAACCTGCTCCCAGGTCTTCATCACAGGTCAGCGAGCACCACACGTCTGTGCCAGGGACTCAGGGACCCTGGCAAGCAAGCCAATGGCACAAGGGGTCCCCCAGCAAGAGTTTGGGGCACATATCTTCATATATTCCTCACAAGGCCCAGAAGGAATAGGAGGACCACAGCACCTCACAAAGCCAACAGGTGCCATGTGGGCCAACCCCAGAAGATGACAGCTTGTGGCCAGGCTTCCAAGGAGGGGGCCAGCCACACACAGCACACGGGAGTGGGCACTGGAACCCCAGAGAGAGGGCTGGCAGGGTAACTGTGAGAGCGGGAGGGGCCCCAGGCAGGCTGGGTGGGCTTCCTCATCTTCTCTGTATCACAGGACTCTCTGGAGTCTGGTGAAGCCACCAGACCCCTCTCATAGTGAGAGCTTTAAATGCGTAAAGTAGAATACCCAGGATTACCAATGAAGCAAATTATATTGAAATACAATGACCATATGTGATTGGTTAAGGTCAGTTCAGTTTTCAGTCGTTCAGTCATGTCCAACTCTTTGTAGCCCCATGGACTGCAGCACACCAGGCTTCACTGTCTATCACCAACTCCCGAAGCTTGCTCAAACTCACGTCCATCGAGTCAGTGATGCCATCCAACCATCTCATTCTCTGTCGTCCCCTTCTCTCGCCTTCAGTCTTTTCCAGCATCAGGGTCTTTTTCATTGAGTCAGTTCTTCACATCAGCTGGCCAAAGTATTGGAGCTTCAGCTTCAGCATCAGTCCTTCCAATGAATATTCAGGACTGATTTCCTTTAGGATGGATTGGTTGGATCTCTTTGCAGTCCAAGGGACTCTCAAGAGTCTTCTCCAACACCACAGTTCAAAAGCATCAATTCTTCAGCATTCAGCTTTCTTTATGGCCCAACTCTCACATCTATACATGACTATTCGAAAGACCATAGCTTTGACTATATGGATCTTTGTCGGGAAAGTAATGTCTCTGCTTTTTAACATGCTGTCTAGGTTTGTCATAGTTTTCCTTCCAAGGTATTGTGATTGTAATTCTTTATTAATGTATTAAATCAGGACCAGATCTGGTGGTAGGCTTAATAACTTCTATGATTTTTAAGTCATGATGAAGGTAGTTTTCAAAATATCTGCACCAACTGTGCTGTGATATGAAAATAGCTATGACTTCTATTGTGATGAGATCCCGGGAACTGCCTATACTACATGTGGTGAGATGCCTACAGGCACAAGAGAAGGAAGTGCTAGATTACAAGGAAAGATTATTGAAAATAGACATGAAAATTTTTCCTGTCCTGGTTCACCAACTTCTAAAAACTTAACTGAAGGCTAAGAATCTTAGTGAAGGTTTGGAGGGCACCAAGTGGAGAAGAAAAGATGGGTTTCTAGACCATCTCACCCAACCAGAGTTCATTTCTGCCATTCAAGTCGAGACTGGAAGGCATAGGAGCAAGGGAGATGGGGAGGCCGTGGAGTCACACTTTGTTCTGACTGGAAGCAGGTGTGGAGTCTGCATGGGATGGGTGCCCTGTCCCAGCCACCAGGCCCTCTGGTGACCAAAGGAAATCAGGGCTCCTGTCCTCCTCATTCCTCCATCTCCCATCCAAGCCCACCCCAGTTCACTTCACTTCAGGGGGAGATGGAAAAGAGCCCAGAGCCCCTCTTCCTCCCCTGAGGCTCACTTCCTCTCAATATGGGGCCAACAACGAGGAAGAGGGAAGTCCGTCTACTCTGCTATGCCTCCACCTGAACCAGTGCTGTGGGTCTGAATCTACAGACAGGAGACCAGACACTCCATTTCTCTAGATGATCCCCTTTTACATCTGTGGGCTTGGCATATGTATGAAAGTGAAACTGAAGTTGCTCAGTGTGTCCGACTCTTTGCGACCCCATGGGTTGTAGCCTACCAGGTTCCTCCAGCCATGGGATTTTCCAGGCAAGAGTACTGAAGTGGGTTGCCGTTTCCTTCTCCAGGGGATCTTTCTGACTCAGGGATCGAACCTGGATCCATGTATATTTATATATTTTTTAGTTTATTTTTTTGGTTTGCTTTTCCACTTTGTGTTTCAAACTTTTTTAAACATACATAAAAGTAGATAAAATGGACTCCCGTATTCTACAGCTATCAACCTTTCGCAACACTCCCTTTATTTGTCCCTTTCCAGCATAATAATTGTCACTCCCAAAAGTCCTAGCTTGAACAACTACATGCAATACCTGATCCTAGACAGGATCCTACACTGGAGGGGAAAAAAAATCTATTAGGACATCTTGGGGTCAATTGATAAAAGCTGGGATATAAACAGTAGTGCGGGGGGGTCCCTAGTGGCCCAGTGGTTAGGAGTCAGTGCTTTCACTGCCGAGGCCTAGGTTCAACCCCTGGTAGAGGAACTAAGATGCTGTAAAGATGCATCGTGCGGCCAAACAACAACACGAAGAGTGGTGCAAATAGAAATGTTATCTCAAAGTTATATTTACTCAAGTTGGTTTAAAAAATTATGGTTATGTAAGACAGACTCCTTATTCTTAGGAAATAAAGAGGAGTAAGGGGCCATGATATATGCAACTGACTTTCAAATGTTTCATGAAAAAAAGTGTACACATAAGTACATTTAAACATATATGTGTATACACATATATGCATATGTGTATATATAGAAAAGGAGAAAATTGAAAATAAATAGGGAAAATGTTAAGATAGGCGAATCTGAATAGAAGACATAGGAGTGTTCTTACACTATTTGTATTCTCACAACTATTCTATAGGTTTGGGTTTTCAGAAAAAACTGATCAAAAAACATATTACCTAACCAGTGAGAAGCACTAGTATGGACAATACATTGTACGACTACACAGTTCATTTCAATAGTCTACAATGGCCAATATGGCTTGATTGGGAGGTGGGTCCTGGGGTTCAGGATTTAAGGAGTTCCGGTTCGCAGTTCTGTGTTCATTCTCTGCCCCTGCACATGTTTGCATCTGTCTGAGAGGCTACAGAGAATACCCATAAAACCAGTGCTGCTGCTGAACAAGGACTAGTTGCAGGACACTGGGGCCAGGGCAGCAGGACCTAAGACTGGATATGGGCTGTGGGCAGGTGGACAGCATTAGGGGCCATCCTGTTGGACAGAGAGCTCTTCTACCCCAGGTTTGTCCCTGCCAGTGGGGGCCCTGGAGACCCTCCGGGGCTGGAGTTCCACAGGCTGGCCCCCCCACCCCTCCCCTGGCCTGCAGCAAGCTCCTGCTGGGGGCGTCCCTCCACCTCATTGACACTGATGCCCAGTAGAACAAACCAGAACAAGAGCCAACTGTCCACGCCCTCACTCATCACCTTGGGTTTGTCTAGAGTCCCTGAGAATTCCAAGAAAAGATCTCCTATGCGGAAGCATCCTGCTCCATCATGTAATTTTCTGTACCCCTCTCTGGGCTGGAATTTAACGTATTAACTCTAATCTCCCAGACATCTTTGCCTCAACTCATGTGCCCGCTCCCTCTGCACTCTTCTCACACCCTTGAAACACACATTTGTAACAAAATCAACAGCTGCCATTTACTGACACTTTTTGTGTATCTGATCATTCACTCATCCCAAGGAGGTAAGTACTATTATTCCATTCTGAACAGTTTGGTAAACATTAACCAAGCTCACCCAGTTAGAAAGTTATGGAGCAGATATTCCATCACAGAAAGGCCTGGAAGGACCAGGGCAGGCAGGCTGCACGTGGAAGGCATCTCCACCTCAACCCAGAAGTTGAACTGTCCACTCTGGAAAGCCCACATGGGTGAGGCACAGTCCAAGATTTATGAATCTCCATGAATATAGCCGGGTATCCTGAGTACAGACTTGGGAACTGGCTGCTTGGATTCAAACCCCAGCTTAGCTGACCACCAGTTGGGTGACTTTGGGCAAGCGACTTAACCTTTCTGGACCTCAGTTTCCTTCTTTGTACAATGGGTATAACAATAGTCCCTCATGGGGTGGCTGTGAGGATTAATGAGTTACACACATAGAGACTCTAGGTCAGAATAAGTTCTTTCACAAAATGCTGCCTCTGTGCATCTCTCCCTTAAAGCCACTAGATTCAGAGGACTCAGCAACTTTTTGAAAATCAGTTAATGAGTTTAGCCAATAGAAGGGTAATCACTAAAGTAGTTATCTCTTAAGAAAGTGCAAAATCTGAGAAAGAGAAGACTTAGGTCAAGGTGGGAAGATTTCAGGAATTGTGTGTGTGTGGCCTTTTTAAATACAAGGATACATAGCTCTCTTATCTTGAGGGGAGGTGGCAGATGCAGAGAGCTGAGACAAAGGCTTTTCGCATTTTATTTTTGTAGGGTCAGCATTTAAAAAAGAAAAAAATTAACAAGCACACAGAAAAACTTACTAAGAAAAAGTCTTTTTCAAATGCCTTCTTTTTCTCAAATCCTAGTCAGCCCATTGCATGTGGGGCTGAAAATTTGGTATTACAATTAATACAGGAAGTTTTCCTCAAACTAGCTGGAGGGCTTGGAATTTCCAACAGGGACAACAGAAAGGAATATTCTCAGCTGGGTCTTCTTCAGTTAAGAAGGTTCCCGGTGCCAGCCCAGATGTAATGTGAACCCACAGCCCGCCTTCCCAACAGTAATTTGTCAGAGATGGATAGCTGTTGCCCAGCTAGCGAGTTGCCTGTGAATGGATGTGTTTTGAGACTATCTGGGAGAAGGTCCCCTTTTCCAGGACTTTGTTGAAGGAATTTATGCATCTTCAGCTAAAGACTGGACCAGCTGCTTGCCAACCCAGCATTGCCGGGGTTCCAGCACCCCAAATTTTCCCTCCAACACGTCACACTTTGAGTTCTCTTCTCCATGGTAAAATGTGCAAGGAACTGCTGGAGGCTTTTGTAGGTCTGGGGTGGGCCCCCAGATTCTGCATTCCTAAACAGCTACCTGAATATTCATTGGAAGGACTGATGCTGAAGCTGAAGTTCCAATACTTTGGCCACCTGATGGGAAGAGACAACTCATTGGAAAAGACCCTGATGCTGGGAAAGACTGAAGGCAGGAGGAGAAGGGGACGACAGAGGCCAAGATGGTTGGATGGCATCACTGACTCAATGGACATGAGCTTGAGCAAGCTCCAGGAGATGGTGAAGGACAGGGAAGCCTGGCGTGCTGCAGTCCATGGGGTTGCAAAGAGTTGGACACGACTGAGCGACTGAACAACAACAACAACCAGCTCCCAGACACACGGCCTCACTTGAGAAGGGAGGATCTGGAGTACTTGACCTAGAGGGTCCCTTACGTTCCTGGTTCCTGATCTTGCTCCTTTGCATTTCCACAGTTTGTCAATCTATTAAAATGTGGCTGCTGGGACTTCCCTGATGGTACAGTGGATAAGAATCCATCTGCCAATGCAGGAGACATATGTTCAGTCCCTGGTCCTGGAAGATTCCACATGCTGCGAAGCAACTAAGCCTGTGTTCTGTAATTACTGAGCCTGTGTGCTGCAACTACTGAAGCTGGCACACCCTAGAGCCTGTGCTCTACAACAAGAAAAATCATTGCAACGAGAAGCCCCTGCTCGCTGCAACTAGAGGAAGCCTATGTGCAGCCACAAAGATCCAGTGCAACCTAAAAAATAAAAACAAGAAATAAATAGTTTTAAAAAATAAAATTTGGCTGCTGGACAGTTCCTAGTGGAATCAGTATGAACAGAACCACTGCATCCCTTACTCCTGACGGACTGGCAGAATTTGGAGACAATGTCATCATGCTACTAGTGCCAGCTCCCCAGAGGGAGTCTTCTCATGCTAGGCCTGGTCCCATGGAGGGGTCGGGGCTGTAGGGGGACCGCAGCCCTCCCACCCAACCCCTACCTTCCATGAAGTGCCTCAGCTGCCAAGACAAAGCATACATTTCTCAACCTGCCATAAAACCAGTTTCCCCAGGTCCTTGCAAGATGGCTCCTACCTATAGGGTGTGCATCCTCTGTCCATCTGGGGAACAAAAGCCATTAGTCAAGTACTCAAAAATGGAAACGTGTTGTTGACGGTATACGAGGAATCATACTCTTCTACTTTTTCATATGTTGAAAATTTTATATACATTTTTTTACAATTTAAAGCAGTTTGTTCTCAAGGTAGATGACCTTAAAAGTACAAACATAGAAAAAGTCTCTTGGTTCATTATAACTCACAATAAATTTGAAAGTCTGAAGAACTATAAAATTCAAGATGCCTAAGGAAGGCATAGAAAGTACTATCTTCAGTTCATCCCCTCATATCAGACCTAGTTGTAATTTCCAGTTTTATAAAGTAGTCCTGTAGCCATTTGGAAGATTCTAGAATAAAGGACAGTGTGCTCACTAAGTAGTTCAGTAGGGAACTCTGCATTTGTCAGATGTTTTTCCCATAAGAACCATTGGACTTTTGAACCAGGCACTTTTCTTAGCCCTTTAAATACATTAACTCAATTATTCACCTACCCTACAAGAGTTACTACTATTATCCCCATTTATGAGAGGAAAAATGAGGCTCAAAGGAAGTGACTTGCCAAGGTCACACAGCCAATTGGAGGTGAGCCATTGCTGTTCTAAGCACAGTGTTTCTCATACTGGGGCCAGGCCCCAGGGCACTTGTCCCTACATGGTATGAAAGCCTAACCCTCTAGAGTTTTCTGAGATATTCACACAGTGGAGTATTGCTGCTGCTAAGTCACTTCAGCCGTGTCCGACTGTGCGACCCCATAGATGGCAGCCCACCAGGCTCCCCCGAACCTGGGATTTTCCAGGCAAGAACACTGGAGTGGGTTGCCATTTCCTTCTCCAGTGCATGAAAGTGAAACGCAAAAGTGAAGTCGCTCAGTCTTAGCGACCCCATGGACTGCAGCCTACCAGGCTCCTCTGCCCATAGGATTTTCCAGGCAAGAGTACTGGAGTGGGGTGCCATTGCCTTCTCCTCAGTGGAGTATTATTCCGCCATAAAAAGGAATGGAGTACTGTTACTGGCTACAACCTTGATGAACTTAAAAACATTATGCTAAGTGAAAGAAGCCAGACACAACAAACACATAGCCTGGACTTCCATTTATATGAAGTATCTAGCATAGGCAAACCCACAGAAACAGTAAGTAGATCCGTGGTGGGGTTGAAGGGAAGGGCAGATGAGGGGTGACTACTGAGGTGTACCAGGTTTCCTTTTGGGGTGATGGCTGCCCAACTATGTGAATATATTAGAAACAACTGAGTTATATATACTTTTAATGGGGTAGATTTTATGGTATATAGATTATATCTCTGGACAAATAAGGAGACTACTGAACATTTAGTAAACCAAAGCTGGTAAATGGTGGCAGAATATGCCACCCCCAAATATGCCACTTTAGTGTAAGGATTATTTTGAGCTAAACAAGTGTGTGCATGCTCTGTCATGTCTGACTCTCCAACCCCCTGGACTGTAGTCCACCAGGCTTCTCTGTCCATGGGATTTTCCAGGCAAGAATACTAGAGTGGGTTGTGATTTCCTCCTCCAGGGGATCTTCCCAACCCAGGGATCAAATACATGTCTCCTGTGTCTCCTGCATTGACAGGAGAATTATTTACCTCTGAGCCACCTAGGAAGCCCTCTTCTTATTTGGACATAAATTTGCAGAGGTGGCCCCTCTCCTCTCTACTAGGAAGAAGTTAATCACTGGAGGCAACCCTAGACACCAGTCTTGAGATGCCAAGAGAGGAACTTTAATGATAAACCTTGTTAAAACTAGCCCTTATCTACCACTGCTGCTGCTGCTAAGTCGCTTCAGTCGTGTCCAACTCTGTGCGACCCCATAGACGGCAGCCCACCAGGCTCCCCCGTCCCTGGGATTCTCCAGGCAAGAGTACTGGAGTGGGTTGCCATTTCCTTCTCCAATGCATGAAAGTGAAAAGTTAAAGTGAAGTTGCTCAGTCGTGCCTGCCTCTTAGCGACCTCATGGACTGCAGCCTACCAGGCTCCTCCATCCATGGGATTTGCCAGGCAAGAGTACTGGAGTGGGGTGCCATTGCCTTCTCCATATCTACCACTAGTATCCTATATATTTACCTTCGTACAATTTGTTCCCCTCGAAACTCAAAGTCCTTTCCTTTCTTGCCACTTCTCTAAAAGTTCATTGTTCTTGTGTCAAGATGCTATACAATAAGCTCCAATTCTACCGCCCCATCAAGTTACTCCTCACTTGGTGCTCCCTTGTGTACGTGTCATTACATTTTAATAAACTGTGTATTTTTCTCTTGGTGATCTTTTGTTAGTGTACAGGTCTCTGGTCAGAGAACTTAGAATGGGTAGAGGAAAAAGATTCTTTTTCTTCTCCTGCACCTGCAGAATCCTTCATTGTCCAGCTCCTCCTTTCTGTGTCTCAGTTCCTGTCACTCTCTCCCCCTACCTCCCATGCCCAGACGTTCTGGACTTCAGTATTTCAACTTTAATGTGCCCTTTTCCTCTTCAGAGTCTCAGAGAATGCTGGGCTCAACTGAAGGATCACTGCCTCCAGGGAGCCTCCCTGGCCCTCTGCCTAAGTCAGGGCCCCTGCCACCTCACGTACCACCTCACCATCCTACACTTACCACCCTGGTAATTCGCTCAGGGTATGGTTTTCTTGTTAAACTTTAAGCTCCATGAGGGCAGGGATGGGTTATCTTGTTCACTGTTTTACCCCCTGCCACCAGCACATAAACAGAGAAGGCACTTAGAAATGTGTGAACAGAGACTTCAGGACTCAGTCGCAAAGAGAGAGCACTGTGGCTTTAAGTAGACAGAGGTCCTTCTCTGAGGGTTGCAATTAATCTTGAGCCCTCTTCTCCAGGCCCTTTCAAAGCTAGAGTTAGACCTTACATGGTTCCACTTCACAGAGAACTTCTGTATTTTACTCCAGATAACGCACATGCCTGATGCATCAAGCACTTGACTTTTTTCTCACATGAATTTTAAAGCTTCTCTTTCCTTGACTAAAAGTTCAGCAATCTTAGATGCTGTTTGGGGAGGAACTAGGTACACAGCTGTGATCTGCAGGGAGCTACAGTAATGTTTTCTCAAAGGCAACCAGCGAGTTGATCCTGCTACTTTTTTAAGCGAGAAGAGCTAGCTTCTTTCCGCTCAACTGTTAAAAATAGACAATCTTTCACTAAGCAAGAGACGCAGCTATCATTTATCGGTAATGCTGGGTGTTGGCATTCCCACCTTGCTAAAGTTTAGACAAATAAGCATGGACATAATTATAGATTGGATGGAAGCCGCAGACTTGGTGACTGAGGTTGCAAAGCAGATGCCTCCAGCTGGATGAAGCATCTCTGCTCCACTTTGGATTAGTTTATGAACCTGGGCAAGACTTAAACCCTAAATCCCAGCTGTGCTCAGTTATTCAGTCACATCTGACTCTTTGCGACCCCATGGACTGTAGCCCGCCAGGTTCTTCTGCCCATGGGATTTTCCAGGCAAGAATACTGGAGTGGATTGCCATTTCCTTTTCCAGGGAATCGTCCCAACCCAGGGATCAAACCTGCCTCTCCTGCATTGGCAGGTGGATTCTTTACCACTGAGCCACGCAGGAAGCCTGTAAATGAGGAATCATTCCTTCCCTCCTCTTGAACTGACCCTATTCTGATCTGCAAAACTTCATTCCTCTTGGAATCAAAGGAGCTTGGGAAACTCAAGCAAGGCATTTATGACCTGAAGAAGTGCTACAGTAAGAAGAGAACGGAGGGAGGGCTAAGGAGGCTTTTCCTCCCAACCCCCAGAAATGATCACGAGTGGCAAGAATTCTCCTGGACCATGGGATGCCAACATTCTAGAGCTGGGGTGCTCCTTAGACATTACCCAGTGTTGTCTCCGAACTGCACAAGACCAAGAGGCCCCACAGACAGCGAGTAACCGGAGGAACAAGAACTTCCTAAGCCCCTCCTAGCCCCTTTTCCATTTGCCCACCCACAGCTCTCCCACTTAATCAAAAAATGCCACAGGCTGTGTATAACGTGAACCAAACTTCTTAACGCACAGAAAAACATTGGCGGGAACCACGCCAGTTTATTCAAGAGTAGCTGTCCTGGAAGGTTGGGTTTACTACTTTTCCTGCTTTCCTGAACTTGAAGTACATTTGTGTACTTAACCTCTCTGTGCTTCGGTTTTTCCATCTGTATCTGGTGATGAAAATTAAAGCACTTAAAACAGGACCCGGCATTATAAGTAGTCAGTGGCACGCCATTTATCATTTCTTTCGAAATACTCTACCAAGAATATGTATTATTTGTATGATGAAAAAAATTTTTTTTTACTTACTGCTTTTAAAAACCTCTCTTTAATTGAAAACAATTTTATTTTTTGTTCGTCCTTGTCTTCACCCTTCCTCCAAAACCACATTCCTAATTTCAAGCAGCAAGCTGCAAACTGTATAGTACTTGGCAGAGGGGTCTGCTTTCCTTTTATGAAAAACTATGGGAATCACGTCCGAAAAACTTTCTAAAGAGCTACTTCGCCTTGCTTCCGCGCTAAAGCGCGCGCACTGAAGAAAGAATTCGTGGAGAAGGCCTCGGGCGTCCCCGGAGGCGAGCCCTCGCTCTGCTCTGAGGAAAAGGGGCCCAGCTCCCGCCATTAAGGCGCACGAGGGAAAATGGAGGCGCCCGGCCGGCCGCTCGGCGAACGACAGGGCAGCGCCTGCGCCCTGCCCACCTCGGCCCGCGAGGCCGTTACGGCCGTTGAGGGAGGGCAGGGGGAGGGGCAGGAGGGCCGCACCACGCCCCACCCGGCGCCCCAGCGCGCGGTTCCGGCGAGTCCGGCTCCGGTCCGGCAGTCCGCTCCAGGTCGCTTCGGCCCGCCGGCCGCTCCGGAGGCGTTGCCGCTCTCCGTGCTTTCCCTCCAGCCCTTTGTGTCCTGGCGCGCGTCGGAGGGAACGCGGGAACGCGCGCGGCTCCGTGCGCCTGCGCCAGAGGGCGGGCGGCGCGGCCAGCCGGGAGTCGGGAATGGCTGCTGCTCCCGGACGCCCCGCCCTCGCCTCGCCTCCTCCCCCGGCCGCCATTTCGTGCTCCGGCCCTCGGGGCCACCGCGTGATGGATGCCCGGAAACCAGGACAACAAAGGCCCGGGCGCAAGGGCTGCGCGGCCTGCAGGTCCTTCCGCTGCCCGCTGGGCGAAGATGGCGCTCAGAGACTGCAGCTGTGCCCGAGTAGGGAGGGCAGTGGGCGCTTCCACTTCCTACGGATGGGCCTGCGAGCTGGCCTCAGTGCCACACACGGCCTCGTGTGTGCACCACCGGGAGTGTGCACTCTTCCGAAGTATGCTCAACCTTGGGAGCTTCGTGGCCATAGGATTCCCACATTCGTGTTTGCGGCCTTGGGTGTGCACGAACCCGTGGGTTTCCACGCGTTCTAGTGTGCTCGACCTGAGTATATGCACACTTGGCGTTTGCACTGGCTGCTTATACAGGCCTGGGTGTGCACGGACTCGAGTTTGCACTAACCCGGTATGTGTATAGACGCGTGCCCTCCTGAATCTGGTGTATGCTCCACCCTGTTTTCGTGACCCAGGATGTTCGCAGACCCAGGAGTGCAATTCCAGCACCGCGGAAACGATCTTGGATTTGGCCTGTTTGGGATTTTTTTTCCCTCTTGGAGAGTTTATGTGTAAATCATAACCACCCATCTGCTACCTTTTGCTTTTTTTTTTTTTTAATTTGGTTACACCATGGGACTTGCAGCTTCCCAGGTGGCGCTAGTGGTAAAGAACCCGCCTGTCAGTGCAGGAGACAAAGGAGACACCGGTTGGATTCTTGGGTTGGGAAGATACCCTGGAGAAGGAAATGGCGACCCACTCCAATATTCTTGCCTTGAGAATCCCATTGACAGAGGAACCTGGTGGGCTACAGTCCATAGGGTTGCACAGAGTCGTACACTGAGTGAAGTGATTTACATGCATGCATGGGGTATGTGGAGTCTTAGTTCCCTGAGCCCGGCCAGGCAAGCCCCCCTCCCCCCACCCCATTTGCTGTTCTTAACCTTTTCTCTGTTATTAAGGTCTCCTTTATTGACCTCCTGCCATGGACCTGACTTTGCACTGTGGGCACCTGGTGACAAAGACGGGGCTAGTGTGGGAAACTGACAGAGAAGTGGGCAGTTAAAGGCATCCTGATGAAGCTTTGGAGGCCCCTGGCCCAAAAAGTTAAAAAAAAGCTTCAGAAAGGAAGCCGAAAACCAAGGCCAGTCTAGCTGGTCAGGCCTTAGCTGAAGAAAGTATCAGGGGTAAAGCCCCAAGTTTGGGCTCAGGCCTGAAAACTTTGGAGGCATATCAACAGGAAATACTATCAAATTCGCACTTGAGAACACAGGGGATTGAAAGGGGGTAGGTGATGGAGAGAAGGGTGTGTAGGAAAAGGAGGGCTGTTTGTGGGGCCCAG
The DNA here is from genome assembly GCF_016772045.2 of Ovis aries. Lineage (NCBI taxonomy): Eukaryota > Metazoa > Chordata > Mammalia > Artiodactyla > Bovidae > Ovis > Ovis aries. Next base: position 233,374,785 of record NC_056055.1, read on the forward strand.
CTCAGCAGGGAAGTGGCCTCCCCAGGGAGGGTGGGGGAGGGTAAGCAGGACCATGGTGGCTCTAGTTTACATCTCCCACTGCTCCTGGCTCTTCTGTGTTGCAAGCAGTCTTCTCCAGGAGAGAGGAACAGACTGAAGACACGGCACTGCCCTTTACAGCTGGGCTTTGGGCAAGGGTCTGTGTCAGTGGAGATGGAGGGAGATCTGGCTTGCAAGAGAACCATCCAGTCACAGAGTAACTTGATGAACATGGGATGTTAGCCTTTGAACTGGACTGACTCCGAAGTCCTTTTGCCTGGACCTCCTTTCGCTTCCATCAGAGAACCACCTCATTTGGCTATCTTTCATAAGATTATGGGATGTTCTGTTGTGCTAAGTATTCCTAGGTATATTTTAAAGGCATAAAAGTCCATCTGTCCTCTAACATACCACTGACATTGCCATTGAGACACCCTCTACAACGTGGAGCACCCACCCCCTTGAATCTCATGAGAAAGGGCCAGAGAAAGGGCCACCTCATAGGACAGCCTTTTTAGTGAGACGCAAATGTTTGCACTCTGAAATGAAGGATTTTCTTTTCTTTTTTTTCTGTTACCCAAAACATACTTTCTGAGCACATGCTGTATGTTGGGCCTGTGTCAGGGCTGCTGCTGCTGCTGCTGCTAAGTCACTTCAGTGGTGTTTGACTCTGTGCAACCCCATAGACGGCAGCCCACCAGGCTCCGCCGTCCCTGGGATTCTCCAGGCAAGAACACTGGAGTGGGTTGCCATTTCCTTTTCCAGTGCATGAAAGTGAAGTCACTCAGTCCTGTCCAACTCTTAGCGACCCCATGGACTGCAGCCCACCAGGCTCCTCCGCCCATGGGATTTTCCAGGCAAGGGTCCTAGAGTGGGCTCCCATTGCCTTCTCTGGTGTTAGGGCTAGGGTTACAGCACCCAAACAGTTCCTACATCCAGGAGCTTAGAGACCCAAACTGCAGGATCCCAGGATCCAAGAGCAGACACAGCTTCTTAATACTTGATGTGTCATGCTGGAAGTCCATGCAGTGTGTTGTTACAGGGCACTGATGTGCCCCTATGCATACTGGATTAATACTGTAGGGGGCTTTGGGGTGGGGATTGGACAGGCAGTGCCCTCCGCTCCCCCGCAGGGGAGTGATCTTGTCAAGCACAGCTTCCCTCTCCCTCATCCTTTTCACAGCTGTCCCTGCCCTAGGCATGGTCCACAGTCCATCCAGTTGGGCATGGCAGGAACTGACACATGCTCAGAAGCACTGGCCACTTTTATAGAAAGAACCAGGAGGGATCCTCCTCAGACAGGGGGCTGTGGACATGGAGGACACCCTGGCTGGCCTCAGGGGTGTGGGCGATTCTGCTGAGCCCTCTTACCAGCCAGCTTCTGGGCAGCCCTGCCTCCCTGGGAGGTGGGGCCTGGGGATCCTATGGCAGGTTTTTCCACCGTTTTAACTCACCAGCAGGGCTGCAGGCTGGATCCTCAGAGAGCTGATCTAAATAAACTGTCTAACCTGGAAGTAGGCAAGGTGGTTCCCCTGCCTCTCCTGCTGAAGGGGCCAGTTGTACCGGATCACTGCTCTACATTCCACACATTTCCCAAAGGCCCAAGGGTCTGGGTGATGTCACCCTCCCTCAATGTGAGCCCTTTCCTAGAATATGAGCTCCAGAGGTGGGCTCCCTGACACCCCTGTCCCCCAGCAGGGACCAGAGCTGCCCCCTCTGAATTCTGTGGTGGGCATGGAAGTCTGTGCCCAGGAAACACCTGGGGGGGGGGGGGCGGGTAGCTGCATCCCAGGAAATGCGGCTCCATTCTCTAGCTCCTAAGAATAAACCACCAGGACCTAGGAGGCTCCACCCTTGGGCAGCTTCTTACCTCCAGAGAGTCACATCTAAGAAAGGAGCGATCCCTCGGAAAAATGAGACTGTGCAGAAGAATAAATGCCACCTTGTGTCTGCCGACTTGCTGCAGAGGTCTGTGGGCTGCTTCTGTGTAAATAACTTAATGGAAAATTCCAGAAGGGGACGCAGCCCGTGTGAGCCTGACCTTGCAAGCCAGCAGACAGGTTATAAAATGTTTCCTCTTTACGCTGTGGCTGGGAGTCAGGGTGCTTCAGTCACAACCCACGGAAAGAAAAGCCATAGCTCTCTGGGCTCTTGGGGAGGGATAACTTGGGGGGAGGGCGGGGGTGTGTGTGTGGAGTGTTTTCCAGGAGACCCTTCGTCCGCGCTGCCCCCCGGAGGTTCTTGCACACTCCAGGGTGTGGCGCCTCTGAGATGGCGAAGCCAGGTCCTCCCTGCCCCTCACCCAGGGCAGCCTCGGGGCTCCAGCAGTGGGCTGGGGGTCGGGGGCGGAGGAAGAGGCTTCCGGAGGCCCTCTCCCCCTCGCCGGCCGGGCGTCCCCGTCGGGCAGCCTGGCCCAGAGACCGGAGACCACCGATCACCGCTCCTGCCCGCCCACTTCCCCGCCCTCCGCCGAGGCTAGCCCGGGGCTGGGCGGGTCCCCAGGTCCCCACCCCCCGCCCCGCTCTGGGCGGTCCCTCGGGGTCAGGCCGCCCCAGCCCGGCCGGTCCGGAGGCGGCCGGGGCGGGGAGGGAGGAGGGAGCTTAGCCGAGCCGCTGCCCGGAGGCCGCGCCGCCCAGGCACAAACATTTCCTTTTGTGGTGGCTCCGAGGGCCGGGGCGGCGCCCGGGGTGGTGATGGGAGGGGGGAGGTAGACCCGCCCCGGGTGATCGCGGCTCTTCGGGATTTCGGGCTCATCCCCTAGGCTAGACAAAGGAAAGGCCCCCTGCCGTGTCCTTTGTCCACTGGAGTGCGTCCCACATCCCCCTAGGAGGAAGCGGTCCCTGCGTCTCGGCGGGACCCTCTCTTTCCCACCCCCTCGACTTGCCCCGCGTTGGTGGGAAGGTGTCCTTCGACGGCTGAGGTTCAGGCCGAGATCTGGGGCCTGGGTGCAGGAGGGAGGGGTGCCTGGGCCCCTCCCTGGTCCGTCTGCCCAAAGCGCACAGCGCAGCACCCTCCTCTGCCTTAGGAGCTATATTTGGCCCGGAGGGGCTAACAGGGTGACTCATGGGAGGGACAGCCCGGGGGTGGGACGTGAAAGAGCTGCATCCCAGGAAATGCGGCTCCATCCGTTCCAGGAGGGCTTAGGGCTCCAGGAAGGCTTTGACATAAAAAAACATGGAGAAAGCGCAGCCTTTTCACTGCAAGGCCAGGGCTGTGGGGTCCTGCCCTGGGGGACACAGGGACAGTGACCTGGACAGGCACCCCACCTTCCCAGAGCCTGATTAGTGCATCGTTGGCTCTGATACCACCCCTCCCCAGCCTGGTTCTGGGGTGCCTGCTCTGACTCCCCTGAACTACCCTGGATTCTTGGGTCATTATCTCACTTCTCCAATACTGAGCAGACTTTGATATCCGACAGGGCAGTTTCCCCGTGGGATAATTTTTAAATGGGGCTTTTAGTGCGACGCTCACCTCAGTGACACTCTAGTGGGTCTAATTTCAGGGACCGGATTTGGAGGCTAGCTGAGATAATCCCCATCCAGTCAGGGAGGCCTTCGGTGCAGCGCCCCCCTCCCTCAGCCCGCTGAGGGAAAAGAAAGTCCCTCCATCTGCTCCCTGCTTCCTCCTTCCCGTGACTCCCTGACTCCCGTCCCTCCTCCTGCAGCCCCTGATCCCTGGCTCCCTTAGGTCTGTCCCTGAGTCTCAGGGCACTCATGGCCAAGCGGCCTGCCCCAGCCATGGCTGTTAACTCCCAGCACAGGGAACAACATCTTCATCCCCATCCTGGTGCAGTGGGACCAGGCAGGGTTCCAGCCACCCAGTTAGAGGAACACTCTTCTGTGGGACAGGAGGTTTCAGGAGCTAAAGTAAAGAATGCTGGCTCTTCCCCGGTAGTCCAACAGTTAACACTCCATGCTTCCACCGCAGGGGCCACTGGTTCCATCTCTGGTCAGGGAACTGAGATTTTGCATGCCACAAAGCAAGGTCAGAAAGTTTTTTTTAAAAAAACCAACCCTAATCCTGTCAGTAAAATGGCAATGGCCCACCTTTCCCGGTGGACTGAAACAGTGCCTCAGTGGTAGACTGTCCAGTTTTGAGATTTTCCTCCTTTCACACTGGGGAGAGATCCCCAAGGAATCTGAAGAAGGGAGACAGGGAAATGGATACTCAAAAGCATGAGACACTCAGTTATTCGTCTGCGGATGAAAAGGCCAAGTCTCAGATTAGAAGGGACCTTAATAGTCTCCTCATTTCACTCCAACTATAATACCTGGATCAGAAATCGCCTCTGAATTCCTGGATTGCTTTCAGCGGCAGCGGCCTGGTCAGTGTGTTCTGTCTTATACAGAGTTGAAATCTGCCTGCTTTAATGTCCATCGTCATGGTTGTTGTCTGTCTGTGTGTCCTGTGAAGGTGGGGTCCCTGTGAGTCCTGCTGCTGCCTGCAGCACTGGAGGATAAGGGTGTTCAGTGGACATGTGGTCAGAATGAATGATGAAACCATACTGAATGTTTGCCCAAGAGCCACTTGGAGCCCTCCACTCTGCGCTAAACCATGCCAGCTTTCCCCGCCTCCCCATCCCATATGAACCTTGGTTTCCAGAACATTCTTCATCCTTCCCACCCCACAGCTGCATCTGAGTGTCAGCGTTTCTTCTCAGCAGAGGCCCCTGCAGTGAGCGGCGCAGAGGTGGAGTAGGGCTGGTCTCTCTCACTGTGTGCTCTGTGCTATCATTCATGAGGCCTGACCCTGCCAGGCCTTATTTTTAACATCCTGCTGTGGTTGCATCTGTTTGAGCCCAAGACTGGCCCCTTGTTTGGCACTGCTGTAACTTTAACCTTTACAGTTTTAACAGAGAGGGCTCCATGTTGCATGTGGCAATGCTGCTGTGCCCTGGGAAGGGCCTGTGGTTCCAGTTGGCATTTCAGGAGGCTGGGCTGGGTACTGGCAGCCCAAATGCTCCTGGGTAGGACCTGTTCACGGGCTTCCCCAGTGGCTCAGTGGTAAATTCACCTGCAATGCAGGAGACCTAAGAGATGTGGGTTCAATCCCTGGGTCAGGAAGATCCTCTGGAGGAGAGCATGGCAACCCACTCCAGTATTCTTGCCTGAAGTATCCCATGGACAGAGGAACCTGGCAACCTACAGTCCAGAGGGTTGCAAAGAGTCAGACACAACTGAGCAACTGAACCCAAAGACCTGTTCATGGGGCCAAGACTCTGGCTTGGGCAAAGAAGATGTCAAGGTGTGACTGGCTCAGCACACTTTGGGGCTCTCCCCAAGACCCCAAGGTAAGACCCGTGTTTAGGTATTCATCAGGTCCCTGACCATGGTTGGTGGAAGCCCCTTGGGGCCCTGGGGCTTCTGGACACTGTGGCTCAGCTCTGTCCTCCCACAAAGCTGAGCAGGTGCAGGGTAGCTGTGAACACACAGCTCGGGGTTCATATGTGTTTGTTGTCTGACTCCTGGATAGCTAGGAGGTGGAGAGTAATCCTCAGTCAGTGTCCCCGTCTCGGATACCTGCTCCTCCCTGCCCCCTCTGCAGTTTGGGGCCAGGTCAGAATCCCGCGCCCTGTCCCCAGTTTGTGGATCTGATGAAGGGTGATGAGAGGAGGCTCTGGCCCCGAGGCGGCTTGCGGGTGGACTGTGAATCAGCCTGAGACCAGGCCTGGCCTAAACTTCTAGGTGGAAGATGGGTAAAGGTCTACAAGGTCCTGGAAGGAAGGATGAGGGGGGCTCTATGCAGAGAGGTTTTTCTTCTCAGAAGGGGCTTTATGCCACCTGAGTGTCCACCCTCCAGGGAGGGTGCACCCCAGGTCAGCAAGTGCCTGAGGGTGCAGTGGGCGGAGCTCGGGCCCGCCTGGTCAGTGGGGGAGGGGCACAAGGGCAGAGGAGGAGGGCACGGCGGGATCACTGCTCCTGCTGACACCCACTGCAGGATCCTTGTGACAGAGAGGAAGCCGTAGAAAACCACAAGGTCAGTGCAGGGCAACTGAAAGGAAGAGTCTGAGAAAGAAAGGCAGGCTTGGGAGAGGCCCCTCTGCTCCAGCAGAATCCAACTCCTGTCCTGGCGGAGGGCAGAGGGTGGGCACTGGGGCAGCTGGCTCACCTCCAGGAGGACATCTGCTCAGTCCCTACACCACAGGGCTCAGCCGGGGGCGCCCAGACATGCCCGGGAGAGCCAGGGCTCACCCAGTCCGCTCCTTACCCCCCCACCATCACCCTCCACCCAGCTACAATACACTGGATGCGTTGACACTGACACTCAGTCAGCCTCTCTGCACTGCTGACTCCCGGTGCAGGCAGGCATCTCTCTCCCTGGCTGCTAAGAGTGGTGTGGATTTGCAGGTGGGCTCTGCCCAGAGCTCCGGTCCTGCCTCAGGCCTGAGAGAGCCTGATAGAGCCCCTGGAACCTGTTGTGATCCATCTAACGCAGGCCGTGAGCGAGGCAGCAGGTGCTGGGGGGAGAGTCCTGGATGGGTTTTCAGGGTGAGTGTCAAGGTCCAGCCCTGACCCTAACTGGCTAGATGACCTCAGGAAGGTCACTCTGCTCACTGGCCCTCAGTTCCTGGATCTCAGCTCTGCTGGCCAGTATGTAATTGTGATTCTCAGAGAGTGGGCCATGTGAGCCTTGCGCATTTGGGGAAGGAGCCTGGTGGAGAAGGTCAAGGCCAGAGCCTGGGTGAAATGCAAATGAGAGCCCAGTATGTAAATCAGTGTTTGTTCCTTCCCTTCTGACAAGACCCAGGGAGACCCAGATGCCTCAGAGAGTGCCTGTGACCTGGCCCCTGGGTGTCCTCACAAAGGGAAGTGGGTTGGGCACCTGGGGTCACGGTGGCATTGATCATCTCTCCACTACCTCAGCCCAGGACCCTCAGTGCTCGGTCCAATGAGACACACAGCATTCTGCCCCTTCTGCAGTCATCTGTGTCCTGTGTCATCCCACATACTGTGGGTGGAATCTGTCCCCCCTCCCCCACGTTCAGAGAAGAATTTCTTTCAGCCTGGGGCTGAGTTGGCCCTCTGAGTCTGGGGACTCATATGGCAAAGATCTTTGAGGAGCTGGCTGGTCACCTGCTATAACAGGGACAGTTGTGGCTTTGGGCAGGGGTCTCTCTAGCACCAAGCTCAGGACCCCTGCCTCCAAGGATGCGAGGCATTCACTTGAGACCGGGGGGGGGGGGGGGGGGGCAGGGGGTGGTTCTGTGACACCGGCACTGGGAAGCAGGGTGGTTGCTAAGGCCGCCGGCCAGTCAGGCAGCTGGGCCACTGGGGCCCTGGGGAGACCCAGATGTTGTCTCTTTTCAGCTCGTTGCTTCCCATAGTGGGAGGGGAAGACTGGGTAGGACACAAGGAGGAGCCAAAGAGCCCCCTGGGATTCAGGGAAGAGCCATCTGGGAGGGAGAGCCAGGGCCATCTGCTCCCCAGGCTGCGGGCTCAGGGAGCAGAACTGGCCACAGGAAGGCCTTCCAAGCACCAGCACGCAGGGTCCCCCAGGCCGCCCGCCCTCCTCTGGGAGCGGGCTCCCAGGGGTCACGGATGGGTGCTGAGTGCATTGAGGAAGAGATGGGTTTCAAGACCTCTGCACAGTGCAAGCCCCTGGGAATTGGTGAGGAGGGCCAGGAACAAGGCCAGAAAAGGAGGGTCAGTCCCCACGGGAAGATGAGGGGGGTCCACCCCCACCTTCTTCCTTCCCCTGCCTGATGGAGGACACCGCAAACAACCTTGAACCCAGACTACCTGGCCTTTTCAAAGCCCTTTCGGGCCCTGGACTGGAGAAGGAAATGGCAACCCACTCCAGCATTCTTGCCTGGAGAATCCCAGGGACGGAGGACACTGGTAGGCTACAGTCCACAGACCCGACTGAGGGACTTCACTTTCACTTTCGGGCCCTGGAGGTCCCCATTTTACTGAAAATCTTCTTTTCCACCCAAATCGATGAGCCTCGGTTCTTGGGAGGAGTTGGAGTCCCCCTGAAGAGCTGAGTGAGGGCCTCAAGGGGAAAAGGAAGGCACAGGGGATGGTTACAGACAGGAGGGCCGGTCTCAGGACAGTCCCCTGGGGGCTCTGGCCTGTGACCGCCCCCAGCTGGGAAGCCACGCTCCCTTCCCCACCCCCACCCTCCAGGCCCCAGAGAAAAGAGAGCCCCTCCCCAGAGGGCACCTCTCTTCCTGCTTCTGTCACCTGCCGGCAGCTGGAACCCCTGTCCCCAATGAGGAAGCAGAGGTGACCCTGCTACTGTGCTGGCTCCCTTCCCTGCCCCACCCTGCTGGGCACCTGACTCCACATGGATCCTCAGTGGCGGCCCCCTCCCCCAATACCGAAGCCATCAAGTCCCTCCCCTGTTCGTGGGAGTGCCCCGAGCCCACCTGTCCCTTGGCTTCCTTCCCCCACAGCCACCCTCCAGAAAGAGATGTCCACACCCACCTCCACTTCCTCCTGCCTTCCGCATTCCTTAGCCCGTGGCCACCCCGGGGTGATTCAGAGCCTGGTCTCTTCAGCGCTGTGTCCCCCTTGCCGAGCTTTTCTTCCCCCCTCTCCCCCCCCCCGTCCTTCCTGTCTGCCCCAGCAGGTCCCTCTGTCTGCCTGGGTCAGAGTTCTCCCCCAAAAGTGGCAGAAGTTTGGGGGGGGGGCGGGGACCTGGGCACTGACATCAGACACCCAGGGTACCAAGAGGCTTCCTGGCCTAGCAGCTGGGCGGCCTTGGGCAGTTCCTTCTTCCTCTGTGCACTGGTCTCCTCAGCTGTCAAGTGGGGAGGACAACACAGAGGTGACCCGCCAGGTCCCGCGAGGGTCTGGAAGCACTGGCCTTCCCTCTGTCAGGAGCCAGCCCAGGGCGGCTGCAGCTCAGAGAGAACGCTGAGCTCTGCCTGCCAGAGCCTGGAGCCCAGCACAGATACGCTCAGGGACAGCCACGGGCCAGATAACCAGGCGAGGTTTCACTGAGGCCTCCCCAGGGGGTCAGGTCAGGCAGGCTGGCTGACCTGGGGCTCCCAGCCATCTGAGGAGTCACACCCGCACTCACACTCTCTGTGTCACTCATTCCTGAGCCCTGTTAGGAGCGGCAATGATCCAGGACACCTTGTTCTCCCCTCGGCTGCCACTGCTCCTGAGGAGGTCACATCCCCCCACCCTCGCCCACCATGAGCCCAGAGGCCCCTGGAGCCTAAGAGGAGGCTGGCAGCAGATAGTTAACCCCCTGGCCTGGCTCCTGGAAGAGATGCTTCTTAGGGCACTTAGCTTCCTACTCTGTTCCTGGACTTTCCTCAGCCCCCAAAGCAGCTGGCACCCCTTCCCTCTTCACAAATAACCCCCTCCAACTCCTTCTGACCAGAGGGGAAACAGGGCTCCCCCAGGTGGCCAAATGTGCCAAGGCCGGAAGCTGGGGAGTGTGCAAGGACTCCCTTCAGATATCTTGTCCCTTTAGCCTGATAAATACATCTGCCTGGTCAGACCAGGTGTTCCAGTTTGAGGTTTGGAAAATCAGGTCACCTGGATGTGTGCTCACCGCTGTAGCTGTAGGAAACAAGCACTGTGTGTGGTCCAGGTATAAACTACCCTTAGCTGGGCTGCGGGCAATTGCTGACAGTCATTCCAAGCATGGGTGAAGGACTGTCTGCAGGGGCTGGCCTCACACCCTGCTTCGTCATGGGTCACAGGACACGGGGACGGGAAGCCCAGCTAGAAGCCAAAAGCACACTGGAACCAGTAATCATCACCATTTATCACGCGCCTTTGGTGTGCCTTTCACCATGTTCCAGGCCTTCTATCCTTCATCTCTTTACTTCTCACAACAACATAGGAAATGGTTGTTATTATTATCCAAATGTAGCAGATGAGAAAACTGAGGCTCAATGAATTTAAATCCCTTGTTTAAAATCACCCAGCTAGGGGAAGCCTGAATTTGAACTCAAACATGCCTGACTCCAAATTCCTTGCTCTTATGCAAGCTGGCCTATGCACAGGAAGACGACATGGCAGAATAACGAGGTATGAGTGTGCTCATGAGTGAGGGTGTACAGCTCCTTCCCACACCAGGAGCACACTCAGCAGGTGCTCAGCAGAAGTAAGTGGCACTGTGACAGGCCAGCTATACAGGCGCGGTGAATACACAAATATGAGAGAAAGGGACAGTTAAGCCAGCTTCCTGCCCAGGTGTGCGCAGAGGCCCAGAGTGACCCAGGAGCTGCTTGTGTGCAGGATAGCTCAGAGCTTGGGTATTTGTCTTTCTAGAACATACACCCCTGGACACCGTGCAGGACACTGACGTCTAGAAAGTTCCAGTGACTGGCTGCAGTCTGCCCTTGGCTCAGTGCCAACTGAAGCCTAGCTTCTAAACCCTGGCAGGCGTTGGTGACAGCCACACGAAAGCTGGGGACACACACATGAACACAGGCTTGGTCACACACGCCCCGCTCACACATATATCTTCTGAAGACAGAACCTCTGCCACCATCGGTTCTGTGCAGACAGACACAGGTGAACTCTTGGCCTCTTGGGCACATAGTGTAGCTCACACTGACAAGTGTACACACACACACACACACACACACACACACACACACACACAGCTGTCAGACAAGAAGGAAAAAAGGTCAAGCTGGCTAGGGGCTGTGAATCTCTGGGACCACGTATAAATTTGTGCCTAAGCCCTGGGATCAACCCCCTAGGTCGCAGTCTGTCCTCAGTCATGGCTTCCCACCATCCCGGGTTTTGAGACCGCTTTCGGCCTTCCTATTTGTTTTAACGGATGGGCCAAGGCGTGAATGCCCAGAATGACCACCAGGGGGCGCACGAGCACTGACTAATCCTTTTCAGCCTAGCCTTCCAAAACCTTTGCCATCCATTCTTAAATAGTCTTAAGCACTCATTCTGTACCAGATGATAGGACCCAGAGAAGAAAAGTTGGGGCGCAGGTGGGTGGGGATTGGATGGATAGGGCAAGTGAAGAGGCAGGACTGGAGGTTAGATGGGGAAGGTGTTGGCAAGAGAGGCTGGGTCAAAAATAACAGCTAGATTGATTGTACTGAGCAACAGCAGTGTTTCAAGCTCTTCGAAAATTTTATGTGCATCAACTCATTTAATCCATAACTGTATGAAATAGGTACTCCATTATTCTACTTTTATTGTGGGTGCAGTAAAGCTAGCACTTACTGAATAAAGTTGTAAGAAGTAAAGGGATCAATCTGATTATGTGCAAAGTACTTGGAACACTGCCCAGTTGTTATCATCATGTCCATTTTACAGATGGGGAACACAAGGCCCAGCTCACAAGGAGGCAATCCTAAGCAGGCTGGTCCCAGAGTGTGCGCTTACTCAGTTACTAGAACTCCCTGGTAGGTCCAATCAGGGCTTCCTGGGGAGAGAGAATTTTAGTAGGGACGAGATGAGGGCTAAAAATTTGAGTCTCATGCTGGCTGTAGGGTGGGCGAATCTGGTGGGAGGGGGACTGGTCGGGTGAGACCAAGGTCCCAGCTAGGACCAGGAGGGCAGTGGAGGGTGGAGAGAAGACAGATTTGAGAGATGTGAGGGAAGCAGCCTGGAGGTCTTGGTGCCCAATTTCAAGCCAGAGTTGGAGGAAGGAGGGGGCAGAAAGCAGTGGCTGGGGAAGCAGAATGGGGAGAGGGTAGGGGCGTGTGGGGCTCCCACCTGCCTTCTGACCGTCTTCTAGGAGAGGGCTCCTTACACTTGAGGCTGAAGACAAAAGAGAAGCAGCCCCAGATCCCTCTGCCCCAAGTTTCCTAGAGAGCTGGGGATGGTGTGGCAGCAAGGGACTGTGGGGCTCTGGGCTCCATGGCTGGCACTGCACCTGTCTCTCCCATCCTACCTAGCACCCTGGCCCTTGCCCACAGGGCAGGATGCAGGCATCCCACCGACCATCTGCAACATTGGGACAGTGAGAAAACGTCCCCCTCCCCTCCTCAATGTTGAGGCTTCAGCCTCACAAAGCCCCCTCCTTTGCAAGCTCTTTTAATCCTCATAGCAACCTGGAGTTAGGCCCTTATTATATAGGTTTCACAACTGAGGGAGCCACCTTGGAGGTAAGGGGCCTGCCCTGTGTCCCTCTACCAGGACTTTTGCTGCAAATCATGGGCTTTTACCCCCTCCACTCCTAGAACTATTGATGGACCCTTGGTGGCCATCTTAGGGAGGTGGAGGCAGCTGTGACCGTGTGTGGAGCTGAGAAGGGCTGAAAGTGTGTGTTAGTTGCTCAGTTGTGTCCGATTCTTTGCGACCCCACGGACTATAGGCCGCCAGGCTCCTCTATGAAGTTCTCTAGGCAAGAGTACTGGAGTGGGTAGCCATTTCCTTCTCCGGGGGATCTTCCCAACCCAGGCTTCCTGCTTTGCAGGAGGATTCTTTACTGTCTGAGCCACCAAGGACTGTGTGCAGAGCTGAGAAGGAATGGGAGAGGGCGCCTGGTTTGGAGTCGCCAGGGTCCTCGGTAGAAGCAGGGTCGTTTCAGTCCCAGATAGGGGAACCAGCTGGGTGGCACACAGAACCTCCCAAAGGGTGGGGGTGGAGTGAGACATGCCTGGGCCGGCAAGTAGGGACAAAGAGGCTGCCAGCACACCTGGCGCCGGGCAGCCTGAGCCCGCCAGGCCAGATTCAAAGAGGAGCGGAGGCTGTGATTGGTGGCCCGGGTGCCTCGCTCCACCCCTTCTCTCTCACCTCCCAGGCAGCTGGGAAAGAGGGCTGTTGTAGAGAAGGCCCTTCATCCTAAATCCTTAAGCACCTAGCGGTGGACTAGCTGGCAGTGAGCTGAATTAACTCCCTCCCGTGCTGCGAGCCCTGCCAGGACCCTGTCTGGCTTTCTGGCACCGCCGTCAGCCCCAGCGACTCCCCGAGCCGCTCGGCTTTGGTACTCGGGTCTCAGGTCATCCAATCACCCCTTCTCTGAGCCATCCTGCAGTTCGCGGCCTCCTCAATTCGTTTTTTCCCTAGCCCGTCCTCTCGGGAGTGTCCTCTGACCCCTCTACCAGTGCAAATACAGGCGCCGGCCAGCCTCTCGAAAGGGACAGCTGCCTGGGCTCTAGCCCCTTTCCACTTGGGCACCCCGGCCCTCTGGGCGTCCCCGCGGGGCGGTGGCCCAGACCGCCCTGCTCTGCCTGGGTCCCGGGGGACCCCGCGCCCTGGGTGGGGTGGGGGTGGGGTTAGCGCATAGATTGCGAGGCTCTGCGGAGGACCAGCCTGGGGGTGTTGGCCAGGAACCCGACCCCCGCCTGTGCCCCGCCCCCGGCGCAGATGGCGGGGTGCGGGCGGTCCCGGGCCACAGTTTGGGGCTCGGGTTTCGGCCGCAAGGGGCCCTCTGAGGCCGCGGCCAATCACCGCCCGACCCGGCCTCCCTCAGCGGCCCGCAGCCAATCGCGGCCCGGCCCGGTCGCCCCCGCCCCGCCGCGTCCTTTGTTCCCGCTCACCCCGGCCGCCCCGGCGGCCCGGCTCCCGGGCCCCGGGCTCTGGCCTTGCGACTTCCGGCCCGAGCGGACCCAGCAGCATGCACGTGCCTGTGTACGCGGTGTGTGCACGCGTGTGTGTGCCGGGTCCGCCCTGCCTGCCCCAGGGGCACTCCGGGTCCGGCCACCGGCTCACTCGCATGCCACTAGATGGCCTGGCCAAAGCCCCAGAAAAGCTCTTCCGAGAGACTGGGCTTGGACCATGGGCGGGGGGCTCCGAGTGAGCATCAGGACTGGGCAGTGGTCCCGCTGAGGCCCCGCCCTTCCTTCCTGGGCCGCGGTTCTCCTCGCTCTCTCACGCTTCCTTGCCTTTTCTCAGGCTGCTTCCGTGTCTGCTGCCTTTCAGATCGTTGTTTAGTTGCTAAGTTGTGTGGGACTCTTTGTGACCCCCATGGTCTGTAGCTCGCCAGGCTCCTCTGTCGATGGGATTTCCCAGGCGAAGAATACTGGAATGGGTTACATTCCCTTCTCCAGGGGTTCTTGTTGGACCAGGGATCAAACCCGTGTCTCCTGCACTGGCAGGGGGATTCTTTACCACCTAGCCACCTGGTGTACCTGCACCTGATGAACAGGGAGTCTTCTCTTCAGACCTGCTTTGGGGTTGCTTCCTCTGACACCTGTGAGGGCAGCAGATTCCTCCCTCCTGTGTCCCCATCACTCACTTGGTCCCCTCTAGTCTGGGATCTGCATCAACTGCCAAGGGACTTAGACTTGGCAGCACCGAGTCCTCATCCCAAACACTTGGGGCGTCACATAGACCTTCAGACCTATTGTTGGTTCCACTTGAAATGGAGGCTTGTTATCCCAGGCCTGCTGAAGGGATTAAAAAAACTAAAATCTGCAGAGGACAGAGTGAGTGCTTGATCACCCACACAGACTGCCCTGCCATGCCATGGCCTTGCCTTCCCAGAGTCCCTGCCTATTCCGAGTTCCCAAATCCAGTGGACATTCCTCTTACTCTTCCTCTCCTCCTCTCAGTCCCCTCCCGAGACCTCCCGGCCTTCTGCTCAGGACTCCATCCTCAGTCCCCTTCTTCCCTTATTTCCTCCATGAGCTCATCTACTCCCAGACCTCCATCTGCCCAGCCTGGATCTGTCTCCTGGGTCTTCTGTAGACCTCCACCTGGACATCACTCAGCACCTCAAACCCAGGTTGTGGTAAACTAAAGGTCTTCATCCAGCCACATCTGCTCCTATGCCTGTAAAGGACTCACATCTTCATCACTGCCTAGGTGTGACCCAGGTGTCATCCCCATCCCCACCTGCTTGCTCACCATCCCTTCTGACCATATCTTTGGCTCCCAGGTCTGGCTGTCCCACTCCCCAGGGCCAGCGTCTTCCTTGGCTCATACGCTTGTCCTTCTCACTATCTCTTCTGACTGGCCTCTTGCTGTCTGCCTCCTGGGTGGAAATGGTCGGGCCCTGCCATCCAGCCCTGCCTGCCTTCCCATCTCAGCCACAGGCACACGAGTACTTCAGTTGATAGCCCTTGACACAGTGAGGAGGTTGGGAGGGGGTTCACCTTCCCAGGGCTCCCGCAGAGGAGTGATGCCAGGCACGGGGCAGTCAGAGGAGCAGTGAAGACTGCGAAGTAGAACTAGCTCAGCAAACAGGTTCTGCACACGGGCACGCCTGGGTCTGGGTTATGGCTCTGCACTTGCCTGCTCTGTGACTTTGGCTTTGTGACCCACCCTCTCTGGCACTCATGTCCCAGATGGGTTTAATACCATCTCTTTGAAGGGCCAGAGGAGAACACAGGACTCAGGGCCAAGAATGGGCAGGGGGCTGCCCCCGCAATGTGCTCCCCAGAGCTTGAGCTTCTAAATCACCTGGGGGCGGGGCAGGGCCTGGGCTGAAAGAGCCAGTTGGGAGGCCTGGGTGAGGAGGGAAGGGGCGTGGGGGGCGGGGGGGGGGCGTGAGGAGAGGAGGGGAAGCTGACAAAAGAGACCAGCTGCTGTTTGCACACAAACCCCAAGTTGATAATGAGTGGAGGGGCTGGGGTGGGGCGGGAACTGGCTTGGCAGGAGCCTCTGCCAGCTGAAGAGTCTGCCCAGGATCACCGTGCCCCTCCCTCCGCTGCCCCCAACCCAGGCCCTCCCTGCTTGCACCCAGCTGTACATCTGCCCCTAGGACTGCGGCCGGGGAGGGCAGAAAGGGCCTAGGGTGGGGGATCTGGCCCCTCAGTCCAAGGCTCAAATCCTCCTGCTCGGGCAGCCACTCATCCTGAGAGCAGTCCTGGGGAAGCCCAGGGCTGGGACCCAGGGGGCCCCAAGGGTGCCCGAGGACTCAGAGCCAGCCCAGACTCCCTGCCTCTGAGCTCCTGGCCAGAATGGAGGCCCTGAGTGGAGCTCGGAGGGCCCAGAGCTTGGAGAAGAGATGAGGCTCCCAGATGGGAGGCTGGGACGAGTCCGCTGACCCCAGGGCCTCCCACAGGGGCAGAGCAACAGACCAGGGCTGAGGGGGAAGGCCAGAAGGCTCCTGTCAGCTCCCCCTACCCCAGCCCCTGGCCCCCAGTCATGCCAGAGGGCCCCTGGGTCGCCCAATCAGACAGGGGGCAGATAAGACCCAAGGAAGACCAGCTGGGATCCTGAGTGTCAGGAGTGGGACCCCCACTCCAGTCACACCTGCTGGGAGCGTCACGGAAGGGCCCTGCTCCATCTGTGCCCATCTCCCCAGCCCCCAGGGTCTGGCAGGCCCTTCGGCATCTCCCCGGGGCAAAGAGCTCCCCTTTCCCACAGCCGGCTCCTGCCATGGGGGCTGTGGGTGCAGCTGACAGGCTGAGCCTGTGAAGGAGCATGCACCAGCCTAGCAACAGACTCCCAGGGGCTGGGAGAGGCAGCACCAGGCGGGGAGGGCAGCTCCCATACCCTCCTCCGCCCCCACCCCATGCCTGAGTGCCCTGTTAACACCTGCTCCAGAAGAGGGTTAGCTCCAAGACCGAGAGGCAGGATCCAGCACACTGCATCTCCTGGGGATTTGGGCTTCTGCAGGCCAGACCCTAAAGAGTGGAGGGCTACGCTCTGCAAGGGGCAGCCTCGGGAAACCTCCCCCTTGTGGAACCTGAGCCCCTGCCAGCCCGCCTGACACATCTGGAGAGAGGCCTGACCCTCCGGGCTCCTTCTCAGCCATTGACTTTCCTTCTCTCAAGGCTGGAGGGGGACTGGGTGCCGTGGGAGGGAAGGAAGGTAGTCCAGGGAGTTGGGAGAGCTGGACAAAGGCTGGGCAGTGGGACTGGGAGGGGCACAGGAGACGGTGAGCAGAAGGCTTGAATGCCAAGGCGTGTTTTTCCTGAGGTCCGTGGGAATGACAGAATGCTGAGGAAGAAGCAACGAGACAGACAGGGCCATGGGGAGACCTTGGCCACAGTCCAGTAAGAGGCGGTGGCCAGGTGCATCTGAACGCAGGGGAGTCGTGGTCCTGGTGTAGGGATAACACCGGGGGTCTTGGGGTCACGAGGGCCTGGCTCCCAGTCCATATCATGAGCCTCTCTGGGGCTCAGCTTCCTCAGCTGTAATTTGGGGGTGCTATGAGGCCTCTCTGGCAGGTTAATCAGGAGGGTTGGATGATGGAAGGCGTGCGGGAGTGCTCCTGAAGGTGAACTGCTGTCACTAGTGGGAATGGGGCTCGGGCTCCTGAGTCACAGGTGGCCTCTGCGAGGTCAGAGGAGCACACCATGGCTCACTTCCCCTCCTGGGGGTGGGGGGCAGTGGGCGCACAGGGAGAAGGTTGATGGGCTGGGGGGTGGGGCTCAGAAGTGCACAATATGTCCCTGAGCCCAAGTTCAGCCTGGGCAAGAACAGGGTTGCTGGCGCGGTTGCCCGCAGAAGCCTGGGTGCCACAGGGAAAAAGTGGGGTGGGGTCAGGAAGCCAGCACTCCACAGTGGTCCAGATGGTGAGTGGGGCTGGACCTTGAAGGCTGTCGGAGTGCAGAGAGGAAGCTCTCCTGTCCCCAGTGTGTGCTCAGGTGCCCATTTTGCCACGCCTGAATGAGTGCATGTTCAGGGGTTGCACCCTCAGGATGGAGAAGGGCCCCTTAAGACCCCAAGCCTAGTGCTGAGAAGGCCAGGCCAGTGCCACCCCGTGAGGGGACCAGGCTGGCTAGGGCCCAAAGCCTTACCCAGCTCACCCTCCCAAGCCCAGGCCACAGAAGAGGCATTGATGGCAAAAGAGGCGCCCAGAGGCTGTTGCAGCTGGGGCAACATGGGTATCGCTGGGCTGGCAGGGGAAGAAGGATGATCCTTGGGCTCCAGGGCCCATGTCTGAGCATCTGGGGTCAGTGAGGGAACCCCAGGCATCCTCGCCTTGAGAGGCTTTCACGTGGCAGGCAGGCGGGGTGCCTGACTCAGGGCCCATACAGCCCAGAAGGAAACACCTTGGACCTTCCCTCCCAGGTGTTGGCAGGAGGCAGAGGGCCCCCCTCTTCCCTCATAATGGATGGTTTCAGCCCTGCCTAGACTCCTTCAGTGACCCTCCAGCACCAGGCAGAATCAGGGAACCTGTGCCTGGCCCACCTCTCAGGCTTTGCTCCCCACCCCCAACCAGAGCTTCCACTTGCCTGGCATGCCCCCACTCCCTCTCTGATTCTCTGCCCTCTGTGCTCGGAGCCCACTGGGCTCCCCACCCACCTTGCCTGCCTGTTTTCAGGCTTTCCCCTACCCCTCAAGCCTCAGCTCAGCTTGCCTCCCCCATGGAGCCTTCTAGGATTTCTCCAGGCCAGTTGAAGCCCTCCCAGGCTCTCCCTGCATTTTGCAGGCACCTCCAGTGCCCTTATCATCTTAATTATCACGCTAGATTATAATTACTCACAGGCAGAACTGCTTAGGGACAAAAGGGCTTTTCCTCTCTTTCCCCTCATAAGCAGCAAATAAACATTAGAGCGGCCAATGGCCAACTCTGCCCCCCTGCGGCCTTTTGCTGATGCCCAAGTGAGCTGTCCACTCCAGGGACCACCTGGCCAGGGTGCTTTCAGAACAGGCAACTGCTTTAGAGCAAGCCAGGCCCCATTCACCTGCCCCTGAGCCCGGAGAGACAGATGTGTGCCGAGAGGCACCCACACAGATACACAGACACAGGCACTCGAACACACCTGCACACACAAACGAGTACAAGCACACGTGTGCACACCACTGACACATTCCTACGCAGCCAGATATGCACACACCTACACATGCATGCACACACACAGACACACATGCACCCACAGACACATCTGCAGACACGTGCACCCAAGACCCACTCACATAAGGCACACCCTCACAGACACATAGGTACACTTGCACACACAGAACACACTTGCACACATAAGGACCCACCAGTGCACAACTCTGCCAGGCCTCAGCGCGGGAGGAGGGACTGCTAATCTAGGCTTCCCAGCTGCCACCACCGTCTTCCTCCCGGAGCCCCCAGGCCGGCAGGGGGCGCCCGAGGCCCCTTCCGTCCTGGCCCAGCGCTGGCGGGAGGGAGGGCGCGCGGGTGCCACCCACCCTTCGCCCTCTCAAGCTAGGTCCCCTTTGTTCCCCCACCCGGAAAGAGGCCGCCGCGCCAGGGAAGCACCCAGCCACAGAGTCCTCCAGGCGCCGATCCTGCGCTGTCGTTTTGGTCCCGGAGATGACCGAGTCCCGGCACACGGACCGCCACGACCACAGGGAGGGAGAGCCAGTTCATCATTGCCCACTGCCGGTCAGGCAGAACCATGCGGCCCCCAGGGCCCCCGCAAGCCCACTGCTTCACAGGCCTGCAGCCCTGCCCCCTACCCCCTTGTCTCCCTGAAAGTTTAAGTGTTCTCCCCTGGGAGAGGGCCACCCAGGAACATTGAAACAAGAGGAAGAATCCCAGAGGCAAGCCTTCCATCCTCCCCTTCTGCCAGTGTCCAGCTCTTCTGGCCCCAAGGAGCCTCCAGTGAGGACTTTGATTCCAAAAGAACAGAAGCCTGGGGGCCTCCGTCTCCTCTCACTCTGAAACCTGGAATTCTGGAGCTGTGCTAGGCAGAGATTATATACAACAGAGTCGTTTAAGACCTGCCTCTGCTGCTAAGTTCAGGGCCTTGGGTGAGTGTGTGACCCTTCTGAGCCTCAGTTTTCCCATCTGTAAAATGGGCTTCCCTGACACTCCCTACCTTGCAGGTGGATGTGAGGATACACAACTCAGTGGAGACCTGGTGTGGGGCCCGGCGCACAGTGAGTGGAAGCTGGCTCCTGTCCCTGTGGTGATTCCTGTGTGCTGACCCCTTTCCTGACTGAGCCCCTGGACAAGGTTCGGACCCCAGCAGAGAGCCCCGCAGTACGTGCTCACTAAACCCTGGGACCTGCCCAGGATGGGGCAGCCTGGGGACGCTGCACCTGTGCCATCAGCAAACTGCGTGTGTCAGGGAGAGCCTGGCAAGACGCCAGGCCATGTTTTTCAAGTGGTTGGTTTCTCTGGGATGCAGGGCTGGGCTCTCAACCCGGGTTCTTCCTCCTTGTTCAGAAGGGAGGGCTTGGCTGGCTCTCGCCATCTACTCCTCACCAGCCCCTTCCCAGTTGTCCACCATAATTAGGCTCTCTGTGGCTCGGGAGGGGGTATCTTCGCCTCCTCTCCACCCCCAGATTCAGGCTTGCCCAGGGAGAGGATCCACCCGCCCTCAGTGGCATTGCTGCCCTCGTGCAGGCAGGTGGGGAGCCCTGGCCAAGCCTGTGGCAGAGGAGGGCATTCTTGCCCTCGCCCTCGGCCTGGCCCCTTGCTCAGTGGTCAGCCGTGCGTGGGGCTCGGCAGGGCCCAGGAGGCTGCTCTCGTCATTAACGGCCGGCCTCACTCCAAGTGAATTAGCTGGTCCTCAGGGAGTGAGCGCTGAGGCCTGCAGGCTCCTGGCACCGGCCAGCGATTCATTCAACACAACCTCACCCCTGCCAGAGGCCAGCAGCATCCCTGCCCCCAGCCCAGCAGCCTGACTGGGGGCCGGGAGCAGGGCTGGTACCCAGAGCAGCCCAGGCTGCCTGTCCATCTGCCCCTGTCATCCTATTCATCGGGCTGCTCCCCGCTGGCTCCATGGCGCTTGCCTCCATCCACCAGCCCCTCCCACACATAGGCCTGGTGGCCTTGGACCCGTGCCCAGCTTCACCAACCTGGCCTGCCCTGCCAGGCTCTGTCTCCTGCTCCCTTTGTCCCCTGGGTACCTTGAGTGACCAGAGGGAGGCCCCCTCATCCTTTTCCCTCCTCCCTCTGTGCCTTCCTGACCCCCCCTCAACCGAAGCCCTGGGATCCACTTAACTGGTCTTGATGAAAAACAGAAGCTCAGTCTATGCATAGGAGGCTCCTCATAGCTAGCTGCCTGGGGCCAGTTCCTGCCAGGGGCCCTCAGGCCAGGCCCGCCCCCCTTCTTAGAACTAAGGTGGGTGGAGAAGGCACAACCTCGGTCTCTGCCACAGAAGCCCTTAGGAGCCCACAGGCATCCCCTCGATGACCACCCTCCGCACTTTCATTTACTCAGTAGGAGCCAGGTGTTGAGAGGCCGGTGCTGCTGAATGAATGGGTGGATGCCCTCCCCACACAGAAGCGACTTCTCTTCATCAACACTTGTGACTCACATCTTGTCAAATCTCTCCAGCTTGAAAACCTTCCTCCTGCAGCTGCCGATTGGAGAGCATCCACATTTCATGGCTAGAGACCTGAATTCCAGGGCCAGCCGGTTGTCCACGAGCTGGATGATCACTCCTTTGAGCCAACCGTTCCCCGTGGTCGTGCGGGGCTTGTGGTCCCCCAGGCTGCCTCTGAGGATTAGACGCGTTTTATCTTGTGCAGGGAACACAGGGCATCGAGATACCACCCAAAGACAGCCAGCATGGACTCACTCCAAGTGTTCTTCCTGGGGGGGCTCCCTAGCACATATGCGGGCAATTTCCCTTGTATTGTTCTATAATCCTTGATGGTTGCTCTATAATTGCTCTCAAATGGTTTAATCATAATAAATAGCATCTGCAGAGCAGTTTACAAACTGTAACTCTTCCCGCACCCCCCTCCCACCTTTACAGAAAGAAACTGATGCTCAGAGAAGTCAATGAACTTCTCTAAGACCACACAGTGAGCAAGGAGGCAGAGCTCACCCCTCCCCAGGCTGTGGGGTTGGCAGGCCCGCAGGCCAGTGTATCCCCAGCTCACTGTGTCCCCAGTTCTGTGCAGGGGCGGGAGGCACAGGGAGCCTGGCAGAAGGCATGGAGGCTGTCTGGGATCTGATGGCTGGTGGGAAGGGGGCATTTCACCAGGTGTGAGGGTGTCCAGGCAGGATTGTATGCTCGCCTGTGGGTGCAGGTAGGCATTCAGACTGAGACCAGGTGACTCCTAAAGGGGGCTTATTTAGGGGTCATACCTCCCAGGGTGAGATGTGGAACCAGCTTAGTGTCACAAACCCTTTTTGTTCTTAGGTTTAGGTGACTTAGAATCTTCTAGAAAAAAACTGGACCAGATGAAATGCTTCCATTGGAACGGGAAGCAATGCTTCCATTGCTTCCAGTCTCACCCAGATAAACTGTTTTATTAGCTGTTGTTTGATTTGCTTGTGTGCTGTTGTTTTGGTCAGAAAACAGGCCTGAGGGAGGTACGGGGACTGGGCCCAGGAGCACAGAGAGGTGAGAATGGGAGGTGGGCATGCGGCAGGGAGGAGCGATCAGCAGGGGAGACCCCCAATCCACCCAGAGCAGCCTCCTCGTCTTTGAGTCCAGTTAGGAAGATGCCTCCTCTGGGAAGCCCTCTCTGACTGCTCAACAGAACTTGTCTGCTCTCTCCCCGGGTTTCTCCCTGTTGTGGCCCTTGTTACACTCAGTGTATACTTTCCAGACTGTGCCTGTCTCCCTCAGTGGGTGGTGACCAGGGAGGGAGCCTGTGTGTGGATGCTAACATTTGGGAATGCTTAAAAATACAGAGAAATACAAAGGAAACTAAACCAAACACCTGTGTACCTGCAGAGAGCAGCTCTGTGCGCCAAACCCTAGATGGAAGGGGCACCAACATGACTGCAAACACGGCAAGCACGCGCTCATATTCACGCATGCGTGAACACATGTCTGGCTCACAGTAACGAAACCTGTCGCCAGACATGGCTGTGTGTTCACAGTTGCACTTCCAAGGCACGTGCACACCCATAATCAGGAGGTGGGAGAACTGGAATGGGGCCTGGTCCAGAGAAGGAAGTTGGGCCAAGGCCAGGGGTGTGGCTGCTGTGCGCCGGCCGTGTGCCTGTCTGCCAAGGGTGTCCAGGCCAGCACCAGGCCTGCCCCCAGCTGTCACTTTCACTGTGTGCTTCTGTCCTGATTGGCAAGGCCCCCCCATCAATGGAGAGCCCACAAGGAAGCCACCAGGGTTGGGGCTCCCTGACCCTATTTCTGGGGTTTCAGGCTGCAACACTTCCTGGCCTTTCCTGCCAGCCCCTGTGGCTCCTGGATGACGTACACACGGGCACAGCCACTGTGGACAGATAAGGACTGAGGTCTCCTGGGAGGTGGACCCATGGGCAGGGATCAGAGCCTTCAGGGTGGAGCTGGGTGACCTTGGGGCTAATACCACCAACCACACCATCCCAGTGCCTTGAAAGGCAACCATCGTGAGTTCTGTGTGCGGAGAAGAGAAATTACCACCAAGCAATAATAAAGGGGCTTCCCTGGTGGCTTGGCTGGGAAAGAATGCGCCTGCCAATGCAGGAGACTCCAGAGATGCGAGTCTCTTCCCTGGATCAGGAAGATCCCCTGGAGAAGAAAATGGCAACCCTGTTTAGGATTCTTGCCTGGAAAATTCCCGGCAAGGAATTTTGAGGAGAGGACCCTGGTGGGCTACAGTCCACAGGGTCACAAAGCACTGGACATGACTGAGCACACACACAAGCTCTGAGTTGTGGGCTGCTTTCCTGTTCAGATGTGAACAAAATGACTGCTGCCCCGTGTCCTGCAAGAGCTCCAGTCTCCTGCCCCGTATTCCACAAGCGCTTCAGGTCTCTCCATCTGACCCCAGCTCAGCTCTAGGCCTGCATGGGCACATCTGGGGCTTCAAAACTCAGCTGGACTCAAAGGCTCTGAGCCTCAGACGGCGGCTTGGAATTTGAAGAGGGTCCCCTCCACATTGCACTGGGAACTTGTGAGTCTCTCGGGAGCCCGTGGCCTTCCCCAGGAAGCCAGTTCAGGGAATGAAGGGGCTCCAGGCTGGGTAGTGGCTCTTTCCAGTGTGCTGCGGGGTCTCCTGAGGGACCAGCCGGGGAAACACCCATGTTGACAGTCCCAAAAAAAGAGGTGGAGAGGCAGTCGGTGGCCCCCATGCTCTGCCCTCCTGGGGCTTGTTCCTGGGAGGGTTGGACCACACCTTCTTGTCCTGAGCAGTGTGCCAGGAATCGGGCCATCCCTTCCCTGTTGAGGAGGAGAGAGCCAAAGCTGAACCATCTGATGGAAGCACCATAGAGGGGGCCATAGAGAGCAGAGGCAGATTTTTCAATCATCCTTAAATAATGCAGTGGATTTTACCATTTCTTGGAAAGTCCCCCCAAAGTCAAGAGAATGATAACAGGGAAATGGAGTGGGATGGGAGGGAAGTGTGAGGGAGGGGCAGAATCACTCAGCTGCATGGAGGCAGGTGGGGGATTCTGGAAAGGGCTGGGAGAGTAGGGGCGGCCACTTACAGAGCCAGGGCAAGGGCCTGGGGAGACCGGCGGTGGACGGCTCAGGTGGAGTAGAATGACCGGTGTCCACCCTACCAGTTCCCTCTGGGGGCCTTCATTTCCTCTCCTGTAAAATGGGGCACCTACCTGGATTGGCATGAGGCTTAAACAGCATATAACCTGCAAGGAAGTGCTTTGGTACAAAGGGCAGCAGTCTTTTTATCACGATAATTAGGCCTCAGTTCTAAAGCAGTGGTCCCCAGTCTTGTTAGCACCAGGGACCAATTTTGTGGTCCTTCCCTGCTGGTTCAGCGGCAAAGAATCTGCCTGCCAGTGCAGGAGACTACCGGTTCGATCCCTGGTCTGGGAAGATCCTCTGGAGAAGGAAATGGCACCGGCTCCAGTATTCTTGCCTGGGAAATCCCATGGACAGAGGAGCCTGGCAGGATACAGACCATGGTGTTGCAAAAGAGCAACTGAACAACAACCGATTTCGTGGAAAACAATTTTTCTATGGACAGGGATGGTTTCAGGTGATTCCAGTGCATTACATTTATTGTGTACTTTTATTTCCAATCTAATGCCACTGCTGGTCTGACAGGAGGTAAACCAGTACAAGGCCCGGAGGCTGGGGACACGTGTTCTGAAGTTCATAGAAATACCAAAAGGCCAACAGGAAAAAAAGAATGACTGAAGAGGTTGGGTTAAGGGAAAACAAGATGACCTCAGCATGCTCTGGAACTGGGGAGTGCCCTCAAGGTGGGTGCTGGGCCTCTGGCAGCCCACACAGGAAGGAAAATGTGCTTAGTTACAAGACACAGAGGTTCTATAAAGAAAAACTAAAGCAAGTTATTTGGGAGAAGTCTTTTTTTTTCTGACCGCGCTATGTGGTAGGCAGTACCTCAGTTCCCTGACGAGGGATCGAACCTGGGCAATGAAAGTGCGGAGTCCTAACTACTGGACTACCAGGGAATTCCCCAGGAGATGTCGCAGGAGGGTGTTATTTATTCCCATTTTACAGTTGAGAAAACTGAAGCTTATGGAGGTTTCACCTTGCCCAAGGACTCACATGCTAAGCCACAGAGGCAGGCAAGGAACCCTGCTCTAAAGGGCTCCTGCCCCCACCCACCCCCAACAGGAGGACAGCAGGGGGACCTGGAGTTTGTGCTTCTAACCACCAGGCTACACTGCCCTGCTGGTGTGGGGGCCTGAAAGGAATTTGTCCTGTGGGTCACTATAAAGGAACATTGTGCAATGTTGGGCTTCCACAGCCCGCAGCAAGGCCATAGTCAATGGTAGCCTGGAAGGTGTTGTTGCCAACTGTCTACTGATGTCACGAAAAAGCTCAATGAAACAGCCCGGGAGTATTTAGTTTTCAGTAGGCTAACTTACTGGTGAGTCCTTGGCCACAAACAGTTGCAAAATGCCGTTCTCCCGGGTCATCATATCCTGCCAGAAGGAATCCTGCCTCGCAACCAGAAATCACCCATCTGGGGAGGATTCTCTGCTCCTTCTGCAACCTGAAAGGCATCTATCTACTGGAGGACAAGCCCCTCAGCTGGTGAAAATAAACTCCTTACCAATCGACAGAGGAAAGTCCAAGAGCCTGTCCGTGCCTTTGGAGGGGGCAGGGGTGGGCACAGGCTGGTGGGGGCAGGATTGCTTGTGACCAGCAGCTTTTCCCTTTGAAAGTAGGAGCTATACCTGGTTTTAAAACCCAGCTCTGCCAGGTACCCTGGGCAACATCCACCCACTCTGTGCCTCTGTTTCCTCTCTCGTATTGCTGTTCAGTCGCTCAGGTGTGTCCAACTCTTTGTAGCCCCATGGACTGCAGCACACCAGGCTTCCCTGTCCATCACGATCTCCCAGAGTCTGCTCAATCTCATGTCCATTGAGTCAGTGATACCATCCATCTCGTCCTCTGTTGTCCCCTTCTCCTTCCGCCTTCAGTCTTTCCCAGCATCAAGGTCTTTTCCAGTGAGTCAGCTCTTCGTATCAGGTGGCCAAAGTATTAGGGCTTCGGCTTCAGCATCAGTCCTTCCAGTGAATAACGCAGGGTTGACTCTCATGA
The DNA here is from genome assembly GCF_016772045.2 of Ovis aries. Lineage (NCBI taxonomy): Eukaryota > Metazoa > Chordata > Mammalia > Artiodactyla > Bovidae > Ovis > Ovis aries. The sequence goes on from NC_056055.1 coordinate 233,400,938, forward strand.
GTGTGGGTAACACACCACCCAGGACTGAATGGGTTAATGTGGGTCTGGAGTCCAGAGTCATGTCTGACCCAGACTTTGTTCAGTAAACAGGAGCTGCCTGTCTCACCGCCCACTCTACTGCTTACACCTTGTAGCTCTGTCCCTTGCCGTGCCCCTGCTGGGCCGAGTCTTCAGGGTTCTAGCCTGGTAGCCAGGCCCCACTTGTGGAAGGGCACATTTGGAAGGTCTCTGCTTGTTTGGGGCAAGGCGGCTTTCAGAGGCGCCCTCTCCCCTCTGACCCTCCTGCCTCACCCTCGTGTTCATGCGCCTACCTGGCTGGTTTCCCTGTTGGAGCTGCCTAGGCCCCCTTGCCTGTACTCTCTACCTTACTTTCCTGATCTTAGCCTCTTGCCAAGCCTGATTTGCTCCAGGAAGCACCTCTGCCCTGGGCCTTTGAGTTTTCAGAGCCAGCCTCTGCCAGGGCCCCCACTGCTCATTGAGAGGGAGGGTGGGTGGCATGGAGCCCTGGCAGCTGGGCCCAAGGGGCTCTCTTCCTGGCCAGGGGCTACTCTGCTGGCAAATCAGGCTGCTGTTCTGGATCTCAGCCCCACCTGTAAAAGGAGGCTCTTTCCCATTCTCTCCATCTGCAGAGGTGCTGCCGTAACTGTCGGGAGCACGTTCAGATTTTCTCTTCTCCTCTGGCACGGAGTTGGTGTTCACACCCGAGATCAGGGCTGGCTCCGTGGAACGTCGGGCCCAATCACACTTGATTCAGAGAAATAGAATGGTCACTTCTTGATGAAGTATAGCCAGATGTACAGAACATAGGACCACGCCGAATGAGGGGATACAACCAGACCTGCCCCTGCCAGCCCCAGCCTGCACGTATGCCTAGAGATCCCCTCTCATTTCAGCCCAGGTGATGGGAACCAGGTGGGGAGGATAAAGAAATTTGCTTAGAACCAGCGTCACTCAAGCCTAGGCACTCCTCGTCCTAGGCATCCTCCAGTCCCTGGCATGTCCCAACTCCTACTGGTGGCTCTGTGAGGAAGAGAGGTGGGACTGAAGCGAGACCTCATGGAGGACCCCAACCACTGCCAGGTGCTAGGCTTGAATGAAGCTGAAAGCTTCCAGTAACCAGGAGCTGGGGTTCTCAGCTATGAAACATCCATAACTTAACGCTGGTCCTTGCCTGCTTTGAGAGCCATTTCAATTCAAGTGGGGCTTCCCAGGTGGCGCTAGTGGTAAAGAACCTACCTGCCAACGCAAGAGACGTGGATTCAACCCCTGGCTCAGGAAGATCCCCTGAGGAAGGCACGGCAACCCACTCCAGTGTTCTCGCCTGGAGAATCCCATGGACAGAGGAGCCTGGCGGGCTACAGTTCATAGGGTCACAAAGAGTCAGACACGACTGAGCAACTAACCCTAGACACTCATTTCATGCAGGCTCACTTATTAACATTAATCATTAATTTCTGATTTCCCTTTTATCTGTTTCTACAGGTATTCAGAACACATTTTACTTCCATCATGGCTGCCTCTTGTTTAATTATAGTGGTGACTTTGAAGAACATTCTGGAATACATTTTACCATCCTCAAAGTCTTCATTGAGGAAACCTCCAACTTATAACATATGGCCCAAGAGGAGACTGGTTACTCCCTCGGTGATAGGTACTTTGCAGGGGGCGGTGGGGGGCGGTTCTCAACACTGTGTCTTGCCCAGGGACTTTGATGTGGCCCCGTGAATGACTCAGGATGGGGGGGGGGTACCGACAGACGTGCTGTTCCCTCCCTGGAACCTGGGCTATATTCTTCCCTCCACTTAGCGATTGGGAAAACCGAGGCCTTGCCAGCAACCAGGTGGATGCGGAGGTGTCTAGCCCATGCTTTCAAAGTAACACTATTGAAGCACCTAAGTGGCAAGAGAGAGTGGCCTGTCCTGGAGAAAGCTGCCGAGAGCCAGTACATAGTCACAATTCTAGGCTTGGCCACAGCACTGTAAGTTAAGAACGCGCTGCAGCTGAGGAGGCCTGGGGCTCTTGGTTCAGGTGTATGAGCTCTGACTTTCCTCTCAGGCTCTAAATGCCCATGGAGCTTGCACTTCCTTAGAAGGTGCTCCTCTTTTCCTTCCCTGGGGAGGTTTGTTCTCTGGAGTAACCTTTCATCCTGTTTTGAGACTTTCCTATAGAATTGTCTGAGCCTCACTTTTTTTCCCCTGTGAAATCCTCAGAAAACCTCTTGGAGGAGAGAACATTGCTTTAAAGGAGGCTGAAATCTCCTCCCCTCACTCCCACCTGGATCTGGAAACCAACAGATTCCTATGCACTGCACGGCGCAGCTGCAAGCCCTCCCAGGAGGGTGCGGGAGGCCTGATCCCGGTGTCACCCGCTTGCTCTGTGATCTCTGCTAAGCTTCTCCATCCTTCTGCTCTGTCATGTGCAAACCAAATGCTCCTGGAGCCACCCTGGCTTCTCCACCGCAGAGAGGCAGCATCAGAGCTGGAAGCTGTTCTCGGACTGAGCGCTGCAGGTCCCTTTTTCCTGACAGTGTATCTCAGATTTCTTCAGGAATGCCATAGTTACCAGCACATGAGTAAGGACCAGACCAGGGTAACCAGCCATCCGGTGTGTTTAGGCGTTTCCTGGTTGGACCACTGAGTGTTCGGAGCCCCAGAACCATCCAATCGATCGCCTTGCCTGCACTCCCCTTGGCTGTGAGAGGGGGAGCTGGTGGTGTGTCCTCCATCCCTCATATCTTCTCCCCTATAATCGAGACTGGGGGTGGCTCCTCTGCCAGGGGTGACAGAAAGGTAGAAAGGTAGAAAAGACCCATTTAACAGAGAAGAGGGAAGAGGAACCTTCAAGATGTCAAAGAGCCGGCCTCTCCTAGCTTCAAGTTTAACCAGGTTGGGATTTCTGGCCTGGTCCAGACCACCGAGGTCCTCAGCTGGGGTCCGCTTTTGGTTCCTGCCTTGTTGGGTTTCCACGTGGGGCCAGGTGTGGAGATGCCCCCTAAATGCCTCCTCGCGGTCACAGACCTGATTAACCTTTCTCCAGAGGCCCTGCTTTCGCGGCCAGGGCAACTGGGTGTGTGCCCACACATATTCTCCCCCAGCCAGCACCTTCACCTGCCACCGGGATGCTAGGCCCACGCACTCACAAGCAGTACCCAGAGCTTAAGCAAAACACCCACTTGGGCTATGCAGGGAGGGGCGCTCACACAGACACACACACAGACACAAGGATGCAGGGAAGAAGGCTTGGGAAATGGTACAGCCCGGCAGAAGATCCCTGGAGACACCAGGGCATGTGTGCTCAGGGGGTGGCCAGGGTGTTGTACACAGCACACACCTCTCACCCCAAGCGTCCCCAGAATTCCAGTTTGGCATCAGTTTGGGAGCAGGCCTTGAACTTCAAGAGATGTCACCCTCCCTCTCCCAACCAGGCAGGAGCCTTTAGTTGGCCAGACCTGTGTGGGTACCAGGGCCTTCTGGCCCGGCTCCCCAGGAAGACAGGCAGGCCCAGGCATGCTGCACGAGAGAGCAGGCGTGTGGAGGGCGGCTCTTACACAATCCCATCCGGGCTCGGCAGGGCGGGAGAGTTGAAAGGGCCCTGGCAGCTCCCCAGGTCCTGATGCCTGGGCAAGGAAACCACAGCCTGAAACTCCTGGGTTTCTAAAGGCGGGTCTTTTGGAGGCTTGTTCCTCTCAGACTCTGTCTTTCCTCTGAGGCCAGAGGGGCTGCCGAGGATGTCAGGCACCGAGTCACAGGCTTCCAGAAACTCAACTTGGCTGGTTCCCTCCCTTCCCACCGAGTACAGGAAGAATTTGCTGAAGACATTGTTCCTTTGTCCAGAGTCCTGCGAAAACTGTGACGCCAACCCACTTAGGTACAGATGGCAGCTGTAAAGTGGAATCCTGAGAACCCGGACAGCTTTCCTGGTTGTGCCAGACCCTATTTTTAAGCACTTTCTGCATATGAACTCGTTCAGTTCCCACCAGAACCCGTGGAAGGTAGATACTATTCTTGTCATCTCCATTTTTCAAAGGTGGGAAGATAACTCTCCCAAATTCACACAGAGAGCATATGGCAGAGCTGGGATTTGAACCTAGGCAGCTTTACTAGCATTTATATTCTTTTTGGTCTCTTGGGTACCGAAATTGTGAGATGACCAATTATGTTGGAAATGGCTTTGGAGCAAGAATTATAAACTTAAGTGCCTACAGGGTGAGGCAACTGAAAAAAATGTGTGCCCCAGGCCAGCAGAGAAAGGCCTGTTGTGCAGCTGAGAGTGTGCAGGCCATACAGAGGTGTCCCTCATGCAGATTCCCTAAAACCAAAACTCGCCTGGAGGCCAATTGGGTCCCCTGGCTTAAAGCAGCTCTAACCTAAGCCAGTGCGCCTCAGGCTGTAAATGACCAGGGACAGGACATGTGGGCTCCCAAGGCATTACCAGTTTGTCCTGGGGTGGGGGGTGGGGTGTTGAAAGGTCACAGAAGCAGCAAAGGGCAGAGAGGCACCAGTGAGTCAAAGTGACAGGGGAAGCGGAGAACAACCTATTCAGAAAGAGCGAAGGAGGCCAGGGGTTGCCTGTCACTGGACATATGGGACTTTTTCCTTTTTTGGCTGTGCTGAGTCTTCACTGCTGTGCTCAGGCTTTCTCTAGCTGCAGCAAGTGGGGGCTCCACAGCATGGGTGCTAGGCACATGCGCTTCAGTTGTTGTGGCTGGTGGGCTCCAGAGCACTGGCTCAGTAGTTGTGGCACCTGGGCTTAGTTGCTCTACATGAGAGCTTCCCAGATCAGGGATTGAACCCATGGCAGGAGGATTCCTAACCACTGGACCATCAGGGAAGTCCTAGAATGAGGCTCTCCATTAGCCTAAATAACACCTTCAGTTCAGTTCAGTTCAGTTCAGCTGCTCAGTCGTGTCCGACTCTTTGCGACCCCATGAATTGCAGCACGCCAGGCCTCCCTGTCCATCACCAACTCCCAGAATTCACTCAGACTCACGTCCATCGAGTCAGTGATGCCATCCAGCCATCTCATCCTTTGTCGTCCCCTTCTCCTGCCCCCAATCCCTCCTAGCATCAGAGTCTTACGAGGTGTCAAATACCACATGCCTATGGCAAGATGGAGGTTCAAGAACATAGTTGATTCAGGGCTCATTTAACAACAAAGATTTCCCCACTCTAAGGTTTTAGCCTCAACTTGGTCACTGATTCACTTGGTTACCGTAAGTTCCTTGTTATAATCCCTTGGTCCACTTTCCTGACCTGTTAAAAAAGGAGAGTGATAGCGTATTAGAGGTTGAACCTATAAATCTGCCGATTTTCAGTTGGTTTTGACATTCAAAAAAACATCAGTTTCATAAAATCCAACCCTATAATTGTCCTACCTACTTTGGAAAGTGTAGAGAATACCTAAAAATGCTTGAAGCATGAGCCAGAGGCTCACTGCCACCTACACAGCAAGCACCCAGTGTGTGCTCAGTGAAAGGAACGCTGGTTCCATAATCAGGTGGGCATGATCCTTACTTACCCACCTAGCCAAGCCAGCTGCACAGGGACAGCATCAGGCAAAGCAGTTCTTCGAGGGAAATTCACATTCACCCAGTTCCTCCCAAGATCTGCCCCTTCCCCTCGCCTCCCCTCCCCCGTTCACTAAGGTCAGAATCCAGAACAATCGTGACCGGTTTTCAGCCGTGGACACAAGAGACGACTGCCCAAGGCCACTATCCATTTAGGGAAGAAGACTCAGTCGCTCAAATGCGGCACAGAACAAACTCTCAATGCATCCGCGTTTCATGGTCTAAACAATCCCTTCCAGGGTAACGAGAGTTTAAGGGTCACGCCGCAGGAGGCGCTCTTGTACCCCATGTAGGAACCGCACAATCCCTCCACCTCTTGGGATAACGTGATACAAAGGAAGGGTCGCAGCCGCAGCGGCCAAGGAGACCCTTCCTACTCTGGGGCGAAGGGCGGCCCCGGTCTCCGTCTCAGCAAAAGCAACTGACGGCAGGCGGGAGCGGAGTGAATAAAAAGGTTGGGACGCGTGGCCCCGGGGGACACCACTTGCCAGTCTTTTGGTTTGGCAGGCGCCCGCCCTGGGGGAGAATCGCACCTCCAGCCATCGGGGCGCCCTGGGGCAGGGCGGGGACCCGGCGGGCGCCCCACCTCCGCGGTTGCGTACCCAGGACAGGATGGCGACCGCCAGGCAGCGGGAGGTGGCGCGGTGCTCTGTCCTGTCCAGCACCTGCCCCACGTTCCCTTCTGCCAGAGGACAGGGAGTCCGGGCTTCTCTTTTCCCCAAAGGACAAACTCGCTCGGGAAAGCCCCCACAGGCCAGCGGCCAGAAAGGCAGATGTAAACGGGGATGCGAGCCTGAGAAGCGAGCGACAGGGGGACCCCGACCCCGACCCGAGTGGCGCCCCGGCACTGCGCGCCTGCTCCCGGCTGGGCAGCGGAGTCCGTGGCCCGAGGGGGGTGCAGCCAGGCGAGTGCGCGCTGAGCTTAGTTAAGGTGTGTGTGGGGGGGTGTCTCGCGGTGGGAACAGGGCCACGGGTCCTTGACTTAAATAAAAAAGAAGGGCGACCCAGTCTCTTCTCGACCCCCGACTTCAAGCACTGCTGGACTTGGCAATCTTCCCTCCTCCGCGATCCCAGACTCCGGGTTTTCTCCATTCCCAAATTGGCGGCCCCCAAGAGACAGACAGAGGAACCTGCCAATGGCAGGACGCAAAGCGTCAACTTTGTGTTCGCCCGCCACTCTCAGCCAGTGTGCGATCGCTTCTCGCGAGTCCCGCCTTCCGTGTCGGGCGCCCCCTTCTGGCAACACGAGGATGAACACTATCTGTCGCCATCTTGTGTGTGGCACAGGTATTTTCCTCTCGAACGTCTTTGCACTCACTTCGATCTTTCCTGCCACGAAGCCGGTGTCTCAGCTCGACAGTCAAGTGCGATGCCAATAAGAAGAGGGTCGCCTATGGTTTTTGGATCGTCCGAGTGGGTTGGGTCGCCACGTCAAGACACGCTCGCCGAGCCCAGCGCCATCTTGAGTGTGGCGTCCAGATGGTTCCCTTCGGGCTCCGCGTGTTCTCTAAATGGCGCCCAAAACTTCAAGGAGCCCCCAAGGACTAGCCCACCCGGTCTGAGGGACGATTACTTCCCCTCGAATAACCTAGCAAGGAGATGTTCAAGTGCCCGTCACAGAGCTTTAAGTGGGGCGGGAGAGCGACACTCGAAGGCCGGGTTCTAGAAGCATCCCAGTAGTTGTCGCGACGGCAGTGACCGCTCGGGGCAGGCGCAAACCAGAACCCTGAAGTGCGGGCACCCGCTGTGTGTTGCGACGCCCGTGGGCTGTTCAGCTCGACGACAGAGCCCATACCGGCCCTCAAGTCCCCTCTGTGCACGAATATCCCCAGTGTGAATGCTTGGCACGAAGCCCACTCGTCGGCTGGCTTTGGCGGCGGGCGCCTAGGCTGGGTAGTGGGCGAAGGGGTCACCTCCCCAAAGACTCGGGGCACCCTGAACTAGACGCGGATAGAGGACGTAGGGGGTGGCCCAGGTACGCGGGTCTCGGCCTCACGCCCTCATCGCTCGTCGTGGGGCTTTCCACCGACTTGCGCTGGGAAAATTCGTGGTGGAACGTGCCAAGCCGCGGGGGTGGAGGGGTGAGCATCCCCGGGCACTACACAGGGCACCGCCCGGGGCGAGCACAGCCCAGCACCCGGCCTGCCCCTCCCCCTCGCTGGCAGCCGTCGTTTGGGCCAGCCTCCTCCTCCTCCTCTTCCCTACCCCCCTCCTTCCGAGCATCCGCGGGGAGGGGTGAGGACGGAGTAGGGGGAAGGTGGGGGCTGGGCGGGCAGCTTTGCCGCGCTTTGGCTTTCTGCGTCAGCAGCACCGAGGAAAACAGCGGCGGGAGCGCGCGCCCTGAAAGCGAGCGCGCGCCCCTCCCCCCGCGGCGTCGGGTAGCCGACACCCGGCAAACTCAGACCCCGAATGACAGGGCGGCCGGCGACTGCGCAGCACGGACGCACCAAGGCACTGCCGCTTTAAGCATGCTTGCCCATTGTTCGGAATCGAGCCAATGAGCGAGCGCCCGCTCCCTGCCCGCAGCCAATGGCGTTCGGGCAAAGGAGGCCGAGCGCCGCCCACTAATCTATATTAAAGGTTCTGGCGCCGCGTGAGTTCCCCACTGGCTGCTCTGAAAAGCCATCTTTGCATTGTTCCTGTCTCCGGCTTCCCCGATCGCCGCAGCCACCTCCGCCGCGCGCCATCTCCGCCGCCGCGGACTCCGGCAGCTTTACCGCCAGAGTCCTCGAACTCCCGCTTTTCTTCTCAGTCCGTTGCATCGGATCACCGGAGTGCCCCATCATGTCAGACGCGGCCGTGGACACCAGCTCCGAGATCACCACCAAGGTGAGGTTAGACGCCGCCCGCCCGCCCTTTTGGGGTCCGCGCGCCGCTACTGCCGGAGCGGTGTTTAGCGCGCCGCACCCGGTTCTGCCCCGAGCCCGCTGTTACTCCCATTCGCTGCGGAGCCCGCCCGCTCCCGGCCTAGGCTACTAGGTAGCCCACTCTTTGTGCGCGTGCGGGGGAGGGGGCGGGAAGCGCCGTGGGCAAACGTGATGGCCATCCGGGAGTGACCTGAGGGCCCTCAGGGACCCGGAGATGTGAGTGCGGAGGCCAGCAGGCTCGAGGCGAGGCTGCTGCACGGGCTCCCGAAACTTGTTTGTGACTCTCAGGAGTGGCGGCCGGAGGATAGGGGCCAGGCTAGGGGGTCGTCGGCCCACGGGGCGCGCTGAGATAACTTTGAAACTGGAGCGCTTTTGGAATCGGAACTGCCGGCTTTGGGGGGGCCCGCGTGTGCGGGCGCGGACCGGCTGTGGGAAGTGGCGGCTCCGTGGCGAGCGCCCGTCCGCGGCGCTGCTCTTTGTTAGGCGCCGGGCGGCCGAGTTTTGGCGCCTTGTAGTGGATCCGAAGAGGTTTATCTGGACTAGGCTCCGATAAGGCGGAGTGGGGCGGCGGGGCCGCGGTGTAGGTTGTCTTCCTGCGGAGGTGTGAAGGTCTCCTCAGCTCTGGCTGCCCTCGGGAAGGGGAGGTGGGTTTCCCGGGGTGTGGAGGAGTGTGCCAGGAGCAGCCGCCCGGCCTCAGTAATTCACCAGCGGTACCAGGCATCGCTGAGGAGGCGGCGAGCCCACGCGCCTGAGGGGAGGAAACGGAAAGTGAAGGATCGGCGCGCCGGGGCGACGATGGGCGCCCCTCGCGGCTGCCTGGGGGCACCGAGTGTGCGGCTGCTTCGGGGACTACGCGGGCGAACAAAAGCTGCGGCCACGACTACCTTCTTGCGGGCCGAGCCGCGCGCCGGGGGCTGTTGAGGCCCGGTGATGCGGATTCACTGCCCTCGGTTTTGAGATCCTGCGCGTTTGGCGCAGCTCCGCTCCTGCGCGCCGCGTCGGTCTCGCTCCTTGCCCTGGGGAGTGTCTCCGCCCTTGGCGGGAGCACGGCACTTAGAGGAGGAACCGCTTTTTTTTAATCCTTTGGTCCTTATTCGTGCCCCTGCGGAGACAGGCGCGAGTCACCTTGGCGTCTCCTTAACCCCTGTGCCCCTGGAGTCACCCCTGTTTCTTTCCCAGGGGCGACTCCCCGAGAGGAGCGGGGCTTGGGACACGGATCTCCCCCGGGGCTCCCTCCGGTCCTCCCTCCGGTCCTCTCTGGGTCCAGCCAGGGAACTAGTTTGAAGGAGAGGGTCAGCCCTTCCCAGCGCGGGGGTTCGCTTTTCCCCCAAGGTGATTTCCCGCTAGGAGCCCTAAATGCCCCTGTGGAATGCGTCTCCGAAGGCCTCGGGCTACGGGACTGCTAAAGCCCCGCGGACTTCGTGGCGGCCTCCCGCGGGACTTTGCCCGCCAAATACAGAGACGTAGGCCCGCGCATCTAGGCCTGCGAGGGGAGGCGGCGGGGGCGCCCAGAGGCCCAGAAAGACTGGAGACCAACTGGCGCGCGCCCGGCGGTGCCAGTGCAGCCAGCGGGCGCCAGGTTTCCAGGGTCAGGGGCGCACTCGGAGGCCCCGGGGCCACGTGCTCCGCGCGCGCGGTGCGTGCAGAGGCCCGCGCGCAAAGCCCGCCGGGCGGGGGTGCGCGCCTGCGCGCCACGACCTCCCCGCCCCCACAACTCCCCGGGGCTCGGCCGCCAGGGGGCGGGAGCGGGCGGTGCCGGGTCCGCGCTGTGTTGGACAGGGAGCACCAGGAGGATGCGGCCGGCAGGTGCCCCGGGGCCCTTCACCGGAGGGCGTCCGAGCGGCCTCCAGTTCCCGGGCTGCTCGAGCCTGTTTGTGTTAGCGGCAGTGTGCTGCACTGGATGGGAAAAATTACGGGGCAGCGGGGTGCCCGCGGCGGCGCTGCCCCTTGGGGCTCGTGGGAGGCGCGGCCTGACGGACACCGAGCTGGCCCTCGGACGGGCGAGAGAGCCACGGAGGGACATTTTGGCGCTCCCAACTGCCAAATTTCAGGGACTGCGCGCCTGAGTGCAGCAAGGCCTCACTCGGGCCCAGGAGTGAGTCGCCTGAGCCGGTGCCCAAGTCCAGGGCTGTGGTCTGCCTCCTCCTGGGATGGCTGTGGCTTACGGAGGGATCGGTGGGATTCTGGTGCCTTCAAAGAAAGCCCTGCGCTTGCCAGATCGTGGGCTCCGAGCTCAAGCTCGGCTGCGGGGCCTCTGGCTGGAGAAGCGGCTTCCCCAGTTTTGCCAGTTCCCTCCCATTCCCTTCCCAGGCTAGTCCACCCACGGGAATCCTCCCGCAGTGTCAGGGCCCTCCCCCATTGCCTTATTTATTTATGGCACATACCTGCTGTCTTCCAAGAAGGATTTGTGAGAGGCGGAGCTCTCTAGTTGGAAACAACTCTGTGATGAGAGAGTGTGAGTGAAGTGTTCCCGGGCTCGTCTGCCCGGCCAGACAGGTTTCGGTCTGTGGTGCCACATGGCTTGTTTCCTAAGAAGCATGAGTAAAGGTGCGGTGGGAACCGCTGTCCTGGATCCGTTTTTAAAAATGTGTGTGTTTTTAAGAGTAGAGAAGTAGGATGAGATCCCGGCCACAGACACTCAGTATTCTTTGCTCTCTCCCACCTGCAACTTCGAGCTTGTTACTTGGGACATCAGGATTGTCACTGAATCCCTCCTACCTGTAGGTTCGGGCCCCTTTGCCAGCCCTAGGCTACTCAGAAGACTTACTGGTTCCCTTTTCCTTTTTGAAGGACTTAAAGGAGAAGAAGGAAGTTGTGGAGGAGGCGGAGAATGGGAGAGAGGCACCTGCCAATGGGAATGCTGTGAGTGTCTGTTGTGGTCATGACCCACCCCCCCACTCCCGGCAGCTCCTGGCCTGGAGTTCTTACTTAAGACTTTGGGCTTAATCAAGGGTCGGGCGGGGGGCTGAGGCCTTAGCCAGTTCTGTATTGGGATCTCTGGCTGGAACTTCAGGGGGCATCTCTCCGGGGGTCTGTTCTGTAGAAGCCCAGGGTAGGGTCTGGAAGAAGTGATGTTGGGGGCAGAGTGATGTTCTGTCCTCATCAACAAGCTGCTCTGCTTTCTGTCGAGGAGAATGAGGAAAATGGGGAGCAGGAGGCTGACAACGAGGTAGACGAAGAAGAGGAGGAAGGTGGGGAGGAAGAGGAGGAGGAGGAGGAAGGTGATGGTGAGTAGCTTTGTTCCTCTAGTACCTTCTGGTCTTCCTAGCAGATGGGGAGGGACTGGGGTCTTCCTGGGGGGTGGCAGGTCCAAGGCACCACCTCCAACTGGGCTTATAGCCACAAAGCCAGCATCTTTCTCACTTTAGGCTAGTGACTGTGGGGCTGTGCCCCTAGCACCACACTCAACGCCCACTGGAGAGTGCCCTCCATGCCCTGATCAGTTGGTTGGTGGGGCTTCTCTGGTTTCGCTTGGGTCTTACCTCTGATGATAAGCTGCCCGTGATGGGCAGTGTGGGTGCAGTGACTGCCCAGCTTGTCAGGCAGCAGAGATGGCTCAGCGGCACTCAACCCTGGTTACTCTGTTGCTGGAGATTGCCCAAGGAGCTGCAGTTTTCCTGTCATCGTGTCCACCCCCCCACCCTACCTGTTGCTGCCTGCCACTGAGTGGGAGAGTCCCAGGACCCACTGTGCCCGGTTAGTTGAGGAAGGCAGAGTGGTTTACTTGGGCTTTGTTCTCACCAGGTGAGGAAGAGGACGGAGATGAAGATGAGGAGGCTGAGGCAGCTACGGGCAAACGGGCAGCTGAAGATGACGAGGTGGGTCTGGTCTGGCTTGAGTTGGGCCAGAGGGCTGGGATCTGAGACACTAACACTGGAGGGCTTGATGGGGCTTAAAAGTGGTCATAAGGTGCGGGGTGTGGTCCTTCTCCTCTTGAGCTGGAGTGGGAACAGGGGCCTATGGGACCGCGCATGCCTGGTTTTAGTTTGGCCCTTAGGAGCTCAGCCAGTGGGTGGGTGGGCCCAGGGGATTGGAAGAGACCTTGACAATCCTTCCCTTCCCAGGATGACGATGTGGATACCAAGAAGCAGAAGACTGATGAGGATGACTAGACAGCAAAAAAGGAAAAGTTAAACTTAAAAAAAAAAAAAAAAAGGCCGCCGTGACCTATTCACCCTCCACTTCCCGTCTCAGAATCTAAACGTGGTCACCTTCGAGTAGAGAGTCCCGCCCGCCCGCCCCTGGCGGGCAGCGCCACCCACAGACGACAGCGCTCTCCACCACCCAACCAAAACCACAACGTGAATTTGCAACAGGGGAGGAAAAAGAAAGAACCAAAACTTCCAAGGCCCTGCTTTTTTTCTTAAAGTACTTTAAAAAGGAAAATTTGTTTGTATTTTTTATTTACATTTTATATTTTTGTACATATTGTTAGGGGTCAGCCATTTTTAATGATCTCGGATGACCAAACCAGCCTTCGGAGCGTTCTCTGTCCTACTCTGACTTTACTTGTGGTGTGACCATGTTCATTATAATCTCAAAGGAGAAAAAAAACCTTGTAAAAAAAGCAAAAACAACAACAAAAAAAAACAATCTTATTCCGAGCATTCCAGTAACTTTTTTTGTGTATGTACTTAGCTGTACTATAAGTAGTTGGTTTGTATGAGATGGTTAAAAAGGCCAAAGATAAAAGGTTTCTTTTTTTTCCTTTTTTTGTCTATGAAGTTGCTGTTTATTTTTTTGGCCTGTTTGATGTATGTGTGAAACAATGTTGTCCAACAATAAACCGGAATTTTATTTTGCTGAGTTGTTCTAACAAAGCTGTCTCAGGCCTGGTTTTTCTGTATTGGTTTCTTTAGGCTTTCTCCAGAGGGGCAGGGGCAAGAAGAGGGGAGGATCTTGAACCTGCTGTCCTTCCTGGGGACAGTGGGTTGGAGACCTCAGTTGGGAGAGGTGTGCCCCTTGGCACCAGGGTCTGGTGGGTGGCCATCCTGTAGTCAAGTACTGAGCTGCAACTGGCTAATGGGGACATGATGGAGCACTATAGAGCTATGGGCTGAAGGGGGAGCCACTTACCAGCTTCATCCCTTCCTAGGATTGTAGTGAGAGCATCTACACTGAAATTGTTTAACCCAGTTTCATTAGAAATCTGCCGACACCTCTATAGGCTGGGGGAACAAGCTACATGCGGGGCTGCCCTCTGGATCCAGGAGGTGGGGTAGGGGGTTGTCCAGGCCCAAGTGAAAACTCAGGGCCAAAGATCCCAGAGATGCCACCTCCCTGTGGGACAGCTGCTAGCTGTGCCCTTCACCTCAAAGGCCTCACTGGATTATCCTGGCCACTGAGTGGCTCCCCCTGGTGGTGACACGTGGCACCTTCTGGTCCCTTAGGACAGACATTCCAGGATACTAATGCAGCCTAGGTTTAGTCACTAAGAGCTAAGTCTAACCACTGGGACCCTGTAGATTGTAGCCTGCGAGGCTACTCTGTCCATGGAATTTCCCAGGTAAGAATACTGGAGTAGGTTGCCATTTTCTTGTCTAGGGGACCTTCTGGACCCAGGGACTGAACTTGGGTCTCCTGCATTGCAGGCAGATTCCTTACCAACCTTGCACTTATTCACAACTCCGATCTCCAGAAGAAACAAATACCTCGGTTGGGGGAGAGACACCCTGCCCCTTCAGCACAGTAAGGGGTGATATGTGAGCTGCTTGGAATTTTCAGACTGGTGAGGAGCTCTCTAAGAACCTTCTGGGGTCTACAGATGAGCTTCATATGTGTGGTGTGAGGGTCCACAGAGGAGCCTCGTGTGTGTGGTGTGGTGGGGTCCACAGCGGAGCCTCGTGTGTGGTGTGAGGGGTCCACAGAGGAGCCTCGTGTGTGTGGTGTGAGGGTCCACAGAGGAGCCTCGTGTGTGGTGTGAGGGGTCCACAGCTGAGCCTCGTGTGTTGTGTGGGGGATCCACAGAGGAGCCTCGTGTGTGTGGTGTGGCCTGTCCACGGCTGAGCCTCGTGTGTGGTGTGGCAGGGTCCACAGAGGAGCCTCCTGTGTGTGTGTGGTGTGGGTGGGTCCACAGCAGAACCTTGTGTGTGTGTGTGGTGTGAGGGTTCCACAGAGGAGCCTCGTGTGTGGTGTGAGGACTCTCAAGAGTCTTCTCCAACACCACAGTTCAAAAGCATCAATTCTTCGGCACTCAGCTTTCTTCATAGTCCAACTCTCACATCCATATATGATCACTGGAAAAACTATAGCCTTGACTAAATGGACCTTTGTTGACAAAGTAATGTCTCTGCTTTTTAATATGCTGTCTAGGTTGGTTATAACTTTCCTTCCAAGGAGTATGTGTCTTTTAATTTCATGGCTGCAGTCACCATATGCAGTGATTTTGGAGCCCCCAAAAATAAAGTCAGCCACTGTTTCCACTGTTTCCCCATCTATTTCCCATGAAGTGATGGGACCGGATGCCATGATCTTCGTTTTCTGAATGTTGAGCTTTAAGCCAACTTTTTCACTCTCTTTCACTTTCATCAAGAGGCTTTTTAGTTCCTCTTCACTTTCTGCCATAAAGGTGGTTTAGTTCAGTTCAGTTCAGTCGCTCAGTCGTGTCCGACTCTTTGCAACCCCATGAATCACAGCATGCCAGGCCTCCCTGTCCATCACCAACACCCAGACTTCACTCAGACTCACTCAGACCATCGAGTCAGTGATGCCATCCAGCCATCTCATCCTCTGTCGTCCCCTTCTCCTCCTGCCCCCAATCCCTCCCAGCATTAGAGTCTTTTCCAATGAGTCAGTTCTTTGCATGAGGTGGCCAAAGTACTGGAGTTTCAGCTTTAGCATCGTTCCTTCCAAAAAAATCCCAGGTAACTGTGGGGCAAATAACTGAGCCCTGCTGGGCCTCCATCTCCTACTCTGCCTGAAGGCAACACTAGCAGGAGGTGTGTGCCATGGCCCAGAGCTGCCTTTCCTAGGGTCTTAAGTCTGCACTGTGAGCTCACCACACTCATTTTCCCATCCGTACTGCTCCCCCTTCCAAAGGTTTGGTCTGGAACAGCCCCTGCTACCTTCAGCACAACCCACTTCTCTGTAGTCCTGAGTTTAGTACACAATTTATCACTGCCTGGGACGTGTCCTTGGGGTACAGGGTCGCCTGGATCCTATTCAAGTTCTCTCCAAGAGGAAGGACAGGATGCCCGGGACCCCAAGTTGGAAGATTTGTGGGGAATGGGCGCCCCCTGGTGGACATAGAGAAACTGCATGTGGCTCTTGTGTTCAGCACCTTCCAGGAAAGAGCCATTCTGGGCCCTGGCCCCTAGCAAACGCAGCCTGGGCCAAAAACAAGAACGTCCTCCCTCTCTGTTGCTGGAACCCCAGTCAGACATGAAGGTAGGTGGTCATCTCCCAAGCCTTCCCTCTGGACAGCTGATGGCCCATCTCAGGGTTCTGATCCTTTTTTTTCCTGGAGTGCAGACCGCAGGCCTTCCAGAGCCACAGCTGAGGCCAGGGTTGGCTCCTCTGTAGTCATGGGAGTCCCCTGGATTCCGGACCCTCTTGTTTCAAACTCCCTCTTGTTTGAAAGTGTTGCTCACTCAGTCATGTCTGACTCTTTGCGACCCTGTAAACTGTAGCCTGCCAAGGCTCCTCTGTCCATTGCCCTTCCCTTCTCCAGGGAATCTTCCCGACCCAGGAATTGAACCCGGGGTCCCCTGCACTGCAGGGAGATTCTTTACCGGCTGAATACCAGGGAAGCCTTCTCTCTTGTTTAGTTCTGTTGAAATGCATGGTGTGCAGAGTGTCCTCCTAGGGCAGGCATAGCTTTCGGCCACCTCTGGGCCCTATTGTAGGACACCACACAGTGGCTGCTGCTCTGATGAGGCTCTAGTGCCTCAACTGATTGGATTTGGGGGCAGGGGGCAGGGGTTCCCAGCTGTACTCTCTGGAACTCTGCCTCCCTTCCAGGCTGCCCCAGGCCTGAGGGCTAGGATCTGGGGTCACCTCTCCACAGCTCCGTTGCTGGCCCAAGGGCCCAAAGGCCTCCCAGGTCCCAGTCCTTCCAGGACCCTGATGCCCAGTCTCCCCTGTGGCCTCCTGTGTCCTGGATGCAGGCCAGTCCTGCTTGCCTCAGGTCCCTGGCCACTTTGGTCCCTCCTGGTGGAAGTTGTTTCGTGAGGATGGAAACCCCGGTAACAGCTTTATTTGAGCTGGTCCAGTTCTGCTGTGTGGCTGCTTGTCCCTCCCAACCTCAACCCTTTGTAGGCAAGGACAGGGCTATCCTCAGCCTATGGAGACCTCAGTCTATGCCCACAGGGTCTGGTCTGAGCTCAGAGAGGTGATGAAGGCTCAAATAAGGAAATAGAGGTGAAACATTCTAAAACCGCCTGGGACATTGACCTTATATACTAGGTGAATGATATGTGTACTATTTATGGAGATGGCCTAGCAGCCAGTGACTGTTGTGGGATTCCACGAAGTTCTGGGCATAGCCAAGAACCCAGTTAGAAGGGTGTATGTGCCCTCGGGAGCTTTTCATCAAGGCTGCTGCCCATAGCAACATGAAGTGCCAGGTGGTCATTTGAGACAAGCTCATTTCACATACACCCATGCTGGGGCCCAGCTGTGAGGCTCTTGGCAGCAAGCAGATCCCTTGAAGGAAGCAGATGCTAGTGAAGATTCCAGAAGGTACTGGGGACATCTGTTGTTTTTTCGACCAGCAGTCTTTACTGTTCTCTTGGCAATAATCTGAAACTGTCCAGTCTGCCTCCTGGATAATTTCCCCTCTCCAATCTTAATCAAGCCTCACGGAAGGATGTGGTTTTGTCCTGGCCAATCAGTGCCTAGAGGGCCCCTCTGGCTAAACAGATTGGCTCAAGTTGATCCAATCAGAGTGAGCCCTGAGATTTTTGCCTGAGTTGCTGGGAAGAGAACAAACTTGATTCTTGATTCTGAGCCTTGGGCATTGAACTTGGGCAGCTGAGTAAGAAGCTGAGGCTGCAGCCCACATGGATAGCAGCAGAGTTGAGCCAAGAAGCAGAGGAACCCTGAGTTTTCTGATGACATTGCTTGAGCCCCTGAGTCTAGTCATGCCTGAAGCTAGAACAATCTTTTGACTTGTTAATTATACATGTCAGTAAATTTCTTCTTAGCTTAGGCCAGTTCACGTTGGGTTTTTTGTGGTCTCTGAGTCATACCAGTGAACAGGTGAATAGAGGGCTCCAGGCTCCAGTCTCCAGTCTCCAAGGCCAACCAGGCTTCCATGAACAAAGACAACCTGGAGGAGGAGGAGCATGGAGGTGTGGGGGATTGCTTCTCTGGTGAGGTTTCCAGGTTGAGAGGGAACAGAGGGAGGTGAATCAGCCTTGGAAGAGGCTGTGATGCTCATGGCCTATCTCTCAGCAGGATGGCAGAATACTTCTAGATTCATTCTCAACTGGGGGTGGGCATTGGGGAGAGAGGGCCCGGGTCATCTGAGCTGCCCCTCATGTATCACCCGCCTGGAGACCCCCTTTCCTTCATCTCTAGTCCCAGGACTCTCTGGTCCTCTGATCTCCCAGCGACTCACTGAACTTCCAGAATTCCCACCTATGCCTCACAGTCAAAGTCTCACTGAACTAACTCGATTGCTCTCGAAGGCCAGAGGTGAGAGGTGAGACTGTCTTTATGCCGCCTGGTGCCTCCCAACTGTCTCTCTGCCTCAAGTTGGGCGTGAGAGGTGAGATCCCCTGTGTGGAGAAGTGCTAGGCTAACCAGTGTCAAAGTGTCTTCTTTCCACAGAACTCATGGGATCTTTAATATACCAAGGAGTCTGCAGGAATAAGGTTTAACATGCAGCTTGTCCCAAGTTTATTTGACCTGTATTTTTTTCATAGTAAGTCTATTAACATATTGAAGGACATTCATGTCCAAAAAAAGCTGATCTTGCACAAGGACCATCTGCAGGGCTCAGGGAATATTTGCTGAACTAAGCAGATGATGGGAAAGGATTCCCTTGGGAACTGGTTCCACAGTCTGGCTTTCAGAGCCCTGGAAGGGCCTCATGCAGGCTCCCTGGGCTGCAGGTGGCCTGGGGCTCTGTGCCCACAGCAGTGGCCCTTGTTAACACAGCCTGGGAGGTGACCTATCCGTAGGTTAGGGGGATAACAAAAGGGGAACTGGTATAGACCCTTCTAGAAAGCATTTGACCCTAAATACCAAGATTCACAAAATATGTACATACTTTTTTGTGATAGAAATTCACCTGCAATGCCATTTTGCATCCTAGAAAAATCTCTACCTCTTCTCACCCTTCTTGCCAGTCTCCCCACAATGTCCCAGGTCTGACTCTACTGGAGCCCAGGGCTTGGCCTGCTGGGCTGTCACCCAGCCTCAAAGAGGCTGAAGAATGGTGCGGGGTGGGGCGGGGAGAGGGGAAGGGTGTTCCCAGTCCCAGGGGGAAGTGACAGTGGCTTCTACAATTCTGACCCCTTTGTCAACATTGTCCCTGGTGAGCCGCTCTAATCATCATCATACCTACTAGTGTCTCTCCCCAGGAAAAGCTCCTTCCTTTCCTCTGAGACCAGTGTGGTCTGACCCATTTTAACATTTGTATTTATTTTATTTATTCATTTTTGGCATGTGGGATCTTAGTTCCTCAACTAGGGATCAAACCTGTGCCCCCTGCACTGGAAATGCGGTCTTAACCACTGGACCACCAGGGAAGTCCCTGAATCCATTTTAAAGAAAAAACATTTTACTGACCTTGGCACTTAAGGGGTCCCATTATCAGGTGGGTGGGCTTTCTATTATTTTCCTGTTCTGCTTGGGGAGGGGATGGGAATCCTGCCAAAATCACAGATTTGACTTTTAAATGGTAGTCTCTTGTTATGCAATGACATTTTTCAGATGGGTACTCCCAGTGGCTACTGGCCTCCCAGGGAGGTCAAGGAGGTGTTTGTGAGCAGAGGCAAGCTTTTCCTTTGCAAATAATTGTGTCCTCCAGAACACCACCACATCCACAACGGAGCTACCAGAATTCTGGGTCATAATGATACTATTTGAGAGCCTGGAAACACTGAGTATCACTATTGGTCATAAAACTATTTCAGTATCATGAAACATCTACTTTTAAGTAAATGTGAACCCTCCAAGAGTTTCCCAGGTGGTGCAGTGGTAAAGAATCTGGCCTGCCATTGCAGGAGACACAAGTGATGCACGTTTGATCCCTTTGTCAGGAAGATCCCCTGAAGTAGGAAGTGGCAACCCAGTCCAGTATTTTTGCCTGGAAAGTTCCATGGACAGAGGAGCCTAGTGGTCTACAGTCCAAAGCGTTGCCAAGAGTCTGACGTGACCGAGGGACTGAGCCTCCATGCACGCATGCACAAACCCTCCAAGAAAAACCTTAGTCTAATTCTACCAAATACGTTATATATGGTTGCTGAATACAAGTCAATTAAAAGAGAGTAACACTTAGACAATCTGCTGGAAGAGATGAGGTGGATTCCAGTTGTAGCCAAGGGTTGTGGTCCAAGTAACCAATATGTATGACCGACAATGTACCAGGAAAGAAAGGAAATGACCATGATCAACTTCTGTGATAATAGCACAAAGCAGTGGAATGAAATTCTTTTTCTCTAAACAGGTAGACCAATCACGCACAGCTTGATTATACAGGGGTGTCCCATGTACCATGCAGATGGCATATTGATAGCTCAAAATACACATTTTAGCCCAACACAAAAGCAATAATGATAATATACCTGAAACATTCAAGGTGACAATAATTTTCCTTATTCCCTTATAATTGAGAAGAGCTATTGGGGGTTGATTTGAATGAATCAACTCACCTAAGAAATCATTCTAAAAAAACTGAGTAAATGCTATTTTTTAACTTTGAATACATTTCCTCCAAAAAACTGCAAGACTTTAAAAGCATTTCATGGAAACACGCAGCTGTTTCAGAGTTCGGACCTGGGTGCTTAATACCCCTTTGTTGGTACTGCTGTCAGTGATGGTGATATTTGTGTGTTTAAGCATGTTTCTAATCCTCTGAAAGACATAATTTTAAACTAAAGGTTTTATCAGAGAGCCCCAAATGCTCTCTGTTCACAGAAATCTTTGTGTCTCAGAAATGTTTTTCACAGTGCAACTAGACCAAAACAAATAACTAACAATTCTCTTTATTAAGTAGTTAGGTCCGAACAACTTATTCAGTATTAATGTCCTACTTACTAGCCGTCATATTATTTTGGAAAAAGAAAAGCCACATAAATAGAGAGCAAAAATATTTTTATTTCTTATAATCACAAGGACTTACGAATGGAGTGTGTGTGCCTGTGGAATCCGGCACATCTTTTCCAACCTGGAGTCATATTGGACCACAACCCTCATTTCCTCTTCACAATGATTTTCAGCAGTGTGTAACAGATGTCCTGGACCATTACATTGCTTTTAAAAACTAAAAGTTCCTGTGCCACCCCTGTGAATTCACTGCAGTGCTCTGGGGTGCCTCAGTGTACAGATTGGGAAACAAATGTATTGGATTGGCCAGAAAGTTCGTTTGGGTTTTTGGTACGCTGCCATAGAAAAGCCCAAACGGACTTTTTGGCCAACCCGATATTTACTAAATTTCTGCTTCTCATTCCACTGCATCGCATTTCTCAGGTTCTTCAAAGCCATAGTCAAAGCTGCTCAGTTTCATACCAAATAAAAGCACCTGAAGGAGCTGCTAAGTGGCTTTATGTTTTCACTTTGAGGGCCATTTTAACGGTGCATTTATGGAAGGCGGCAAAACAAGTACCAGGTCACTAGCCAGAAATTCTAAAAATAAACTCGCCAGTACACAGGGATTGGTGAGCATATGCACTCCCTGGGGCGCTCTCTGGTTGTGGTGTGAAGGATAAATGGGGGTGCGGGGCAGGCATGCCGCTGGCTGGACCGTTCCCAGAAGGTTATAGGAACTTTAGCAGGGGCGGTGGGGATGGAGGACACGATGGGGGAGATGCTTATGGAAGCTGAGTCAACAGGGTCCCGTCTACTGGATGGAGGGCAGCCCACCCTCCCTACTAGCCTCCAGAAGGCCCCATCATCCCCCACACCTGGGAAGATTAACAAGAAATAATAATTATGCATTTATTTGGCTGTGCAGGTGTTTCTCGAGTTTCCGTGAGCCCGGGCTTCTCTCTGGTCGCGGTGCGCCTGGGCTCGCTGCAGTGACTCCGCTTGTTGCAGAGCGCGGCCTCTCTCGAGCGCGCCGGCTTCAGCAGTTGCAGCACTCGGGCTCAGGAGCACAAACTCAGTAGCTGCGGCGCACGGGCTAAGTTGCTTGGCCGCGTGTGGGATCTTCCCGGATCAGGGGTCGAACCTGCAGGAGTTGCATTGGCAGGCAGATTCAACGGCTGAGCTACCAGGAAAGTCCTAGGCAGATGTTTCTATCCGGCCATCCCCTCCAGGCCTGAGGGGTGGAGAGCAAGGATGTCCATACGGGCATCTCTGCCCTGCTTCCTCCTCACCCTCCTCTCCATCCTTCACCAGGTGGAAGGGGCAGGTGGTCACTCCTCCCACAGGGCAGGGCTTTCCCCATCACACCCAGAGGTCTTTGTACTATCAAGCCTGGCACATCTGGTTCTTACTTTGTTGATGACAGGTTAAAGAGTGTAAAAATCTTTCTGTTTGAGTCAAACCTGGCTTTCCAGACTGCTGGCTTGCTGCGGGGGCTTGTCAATCCTTGTTTCGGGGTCAAGGACTGAATGCTGACTTCTTTCAGTTTTTTCACCTCCTCATTTCAGGCATGATGCCACTGCACTGCCCTGTTTTCTTCAGAGCAAACTGATTACCATCTGAAATTATCTGCTTTCTGTCTCTTCTCATTAGGCACTCGTGGTAGGGACTTCGCTCATCTTGTCCAGCAAGTGTCTCCGTAACTTAAAACAGGTCTGGCACATAAAAAGTGCTCAGTAAGTATGTGTGGAGTGAATGTATAATGCTTAAAGAATTTGACAAATATGTTTGCAATATCAGTTCAGTTCAGTTCAGTTCATTCGCTCAGTCGTGTCCGACTCTTTGCGACCCCATGAATCGCAGCACACCAAGCTTCCCTATCCATCACCATCTCCCGGAGTTCACTCAGACTCACGTCCATCAAGTCCGTGATGCCATCCAGCCATCTCATCCTCGGTCGTCCCCTTCTCCTCCTGCCCCCAATCTCTCCCAGCATCAGAGTCTTTTCCAGTGAGTCAACTCTTCGCATGAGGTGGCCAAAGTACTGGAGCTTCAGCTTTAGCATCATTCCTTCCAAAGAAATCCCAGGGTTGATCTCCTTCAGAATGGACTGGTTGGATCTCCTTGCAGTCCAAGGGACCCTCAAGAGTCTTCTCCAACACCACAGTTCAAATGCATCAATTCTTTGGCGCTCAGCCTTCTTCACAGTCCAACTCTCACATCCATACATGACCATAGGAAAAACCATAGCCTTGACTAGGCGGACCTTAGTCGGCAAAGTAATGTCTCTGCTTTTGAATATACTGTCTAGGTTGGTAATAACTTTTCTTCCAAGGAGTAAGTCTCTTTTATTTTCATGGCTGCAGTCACCATCTGCAGTGATTTTGGAGCCCCCCAAAATAAAGTCTGACACTGTTTCTACTGTTTCCCCATCTATTTCCCATGAAGTGATGGGACCAGATGCCATGATCTTAGTTTTCTGAATGTTGAGCTTTAAGTCAACTCTTTCACTTTCATCAAGAGGCTTTTAGCTCCTCTTCACTTTCTGCCATAAGGGTGGTGTCATCTGCATATCTGAGGTGATTGATATTTCTCCCGGCAATCTTGATTCCAGCTTGTGTTTCTTCTAGTCCAGCGTTTCTCATGATGTACTCTGCATAGAAGTTAAATAAGCAGGGTGACAATATACAGCCTTGACATACTCCTTTTCCTATTTGGAACCAGTCTGTGTTCCATGTCCAGTTCGAACTGTTGCTTCCTGACCTGCATACAGATTTCTCAAGAGGCAGGTTAGGTGGTCTGGTATTCCCATCTCTTTCAGGATTTTCCAGAGTTTATTGTGATCCACACAGTCAAAGGCTTTGGCATATTCGTCAATAAAGCAGAAATAGATGTTTTTCTGGAACTCTCTTGCTTTTTTCATGATCCAGCAGATGTTGGCAATTTGATCTCTGGTTCCTCTGCCTTTTCTAAAACCAGCTTGAACATCAGGAAGTTCACGGTTCACGTACTGCTGAAGCCTGGCTTGGAGAATTTTGAGCATTACTTCACTAGCATGTGAGATGAGTGCAATTGTGCGGTAGTTTGAGCATTCTTTTGCATTGCCTTTCTTTGGAACTGGCATGAAAACTGACCTTTTTCAGTCTGGCACATAAAAAGTGCTCAATAAGTATGTGTGGAGTGAATGTATAATGCTTAAAGAATTTGACAAGCATGTTTTCAATATACACCAACTAAAAAAAAAAAAATCCCCAATTTACCAACATTTTAGGGACAGGGCAGCTGGAAGAAAATGAAGAGCCTGCAAAGTAACAAGGAGCAAAAGCTCAGGAAAGGGGCTCCCAGGACCCCAGCAGGTAAAGCAAGAAGGGCTGGACGGGGGTAGGGGCTCAGTGGAGTTCTCTGATGCCTCAGAGGAGACGCGGCCACAAGCCAGGTGAGCAGCAGAGGCAGAGTGCAAAGAGTGCGAGGAGATAATTCTGGGGAACTTGACTTTGTGGAGAAAGAAGAGGATGAAGCAGGAGCTGAAGGCTATGCAGGATTGATAGAAAGCCTTTTTTTTTTTAAATTCATCTTTTTTTTAGGGCAACTTGAACATGTTTTGTCGGCTGAGAGTTGAAGGATCCAGAGAAGAGAGGGCTTTCCTGATTTTTTCTGCACTGCGTGTCATCTCTTCCTTTGAATGCCCACCTTGTCCTTTTCTCGTGGCAGGCACTTATAACTGCTCAACTGGAGACGACGCTCGGAAATGCAGACCTGTGCTCTCTAACTGGTACACAGTGTGGCCTGAATGGGCCAGATCCTCTCTGCCAGACTGCGCGTCCTCCAACTCCCACGCCCGCCTGGGGCCAGACTCAGGGCTTCACCACATGCCCCATCACAGAAACCACCCAGCACTCGGGCCAGTAACACAGATGGGAAGGTGGATGAGACGGCTGACTCACGTCACACAGGAAACCTTAACCAAAACTCTCTAAATAGAAGTCTGTGTTTGAAAGAGTCTCTTAAGTTCTCCCAAGTCTTTCTCAAATGCCATGCTGCCTGGGGCTTTTCTGTCCTCCTCTAAAGACGACAAAGTTCCTCTGGATGGCCCCAAGCAACTGGACAGGTCAGAACTTGCACAGGTCAGAACAGGCCACTTGCACAAGTCAGAACTGGGACTGCCTTTGTTCCTTAAGCATGCTGCTTAGAGATCTCAGTTTATCTTATGGTCACCAGTGGACACATTATGTCTCTAATACTGAATGCCAGTATTTTGGATTTTAAAAAAAAATGTAAAAGTGGGTCAGCTTTTATTTTGCTTTCCAAAAATGCCTTGTCTTTTCTCAGCATCAACCTGTCTCTTTCCTTTTTCCTGGACTGTCTTCTCCCCAGAATCCACCCAGGGAAGGCTCCTGGGCCTGGACACATCCTGATGGAGAAAGGACTTCCCAAGGGGCTTCTCCACCTGCTTAGACTTCCTTCACTGCCCTGCTCCACTCACCCACCCAGCCAGCACTGTCAGGGACACACTGTGTTGCATTTGTATCCCTGTTGAAATACAGGGACAGTGCTGTATTTCAAAGATTGTTCCACAGACCACCTGTAGCAGAATCAGCCGGGGTGCTTCCATAGGCAGGTATCTGGGCCTGATACCCGCTGGGTCATCATTTCTGGGGATGGGCAGATGTCCATAAATGTTAGGGAAACAGTGGCTGTACACTGTGCCAGGTCTGATCTGAATGCATCTCCTTCCAATAACATTTTGTGATCTTTAATATATCCACCCCCAACCCCACACAGATTTTCAGGCATTTGGACCAGCATTCATCCTACAGGGGCTGACCTGAACCCAAGGATCCTGGTCCCTGCAGCTCCCGTGTCCTCTCTTTCCACCTGGCCTGTACCACCTCCCTTCTCCTCTCACCACAGCATTCAGTTATCCTCCCCATCAGTTCAAGTCCCACTTGTGCTTGAACTCCTTGATCAGCATTGTTCCCAAAGCACACGCTTTTCTTCCTTGTTTGTTTCATGGTTTGCTGTTGTTGTTCAGTCACTCAGTCATGTCTAACTCTTTGCGACCCCATGGACTGCAGCAGGGCAGGCTTCCCTGTCTTCCACTATCTCCTGGAGTTTGCTCAAACCCATGTCCATTGAGTCAGCGATGCCATCCAACCATCTCATCCTCTGTCGTCCACTTCTCCTCTTGCCTTCAATCTTTCCCAGCATCAGGGTCTTTCCCAATGAGTTCGCTCTTCTCATCAGGTGGCCAAAGTACTGGAGCTTCAGCTTCAGCATCAATCCTTCCATTGAGTATTCAGGCTTGATTTCCTTTAGGATTGACTTGTTTGATCTCCTTGCTCTCCAAGGAACTCTCAAGAGTCTTCTTGAGCACCACAGTAAAAAAGCATCAGTTCTTTGTAAATGTTCAATATTTCCTGAGCACATGTACCTTGGAGAGATGGCAAGCTTCTAAGAAGGACTGGGCCATGGTTCTTTTTGTTTTTCTCAGAGCAGCTAGAAAAGCAGTGCTAGCTGGGTGGGTGAGTGGAGCAGGGCAGTGAAGGAAGTCTAAGCAGGTGGAGAAGCCCCTTGGGAAGTCTTTTCTCCATCAGGATGTGTCCAGGCCCAAGAGCCTTCCCGGGGGGGATTCTGGGGAGAAGACACAGTCCAGGAAAAAGGAAAGAGACAGGTTGATGCTGAGAAAAGACAAGGCATTTTTGGAAAAAGAAAAGCTTGACTCACTTTTATCTTTTTTTTAAATCCAACCTTTGGTATTTAAAAATTAGGTTTTGAAGATAACAGATCTAAGAATGGAGTCATCACTGAAAGATGGAGATACAGTACTAAAAATGTTCTGCTTCTTCTCCCACCCACAGATGCAAACAGGCCCTTTGCAGTAACAGATGGAAGGAGAGCAGGGATCTAGGAGCAGGGGCTCCACCAAGAGGGCCCACTCAGTGTATTTTCCCTCCTCTGGCCTCAGACCTTACTACTTTAGGAACCAGAAAATTTTGCTTAAAAAAATTTTTTTTGGATGTGGACCATTTTTTAAAGTCCTTTATTGAATTTGTTACAATATTGCTTCTCTTTTAAGTTTGTTTTCTTGGTAGTGAGGCATGTGAGAAGGCACGTACATTGGAAGGTGAGGTCTTAACCCCTGGGCCTCCAGGGTAGTCCCAGAACCAGAAGACTTTTCATTGCTGGTATTTTATTAAGTACAGTGAAGGCTACTGATAGTTCACAGGTAAGTTCCTAAAAAAGAACCCTTTCTTGTTGTTCTCTGTGTTTTGTTTTTTTAAACTCTTTTGGCCACCCTACTCAGCATGTGGGATCTTAGCTCCCAATCAGAGATCAAACCTGAGTCCCGTGCATTGCAAGGCAGATGCTTAGCCCCTGAACCGCCAAGGAAGTCCCCAGAAGAACCCATTTTAGTTTTCTTTCTATTGTCAGACTTAAAAAGCACTGCAGATATAACTTCTGCTCCCCTACACGGGCTCCCTCTGACCTCGGTTTTCAAGGTCTCCCAGCATCCCTCCCCATCCAGGTTCTTCCCCATCACTGTTCTCCAGGTGAGTTTAGGGAGACCTTTTCTTCATTTTGTAACTTCTAGTGTCTTGTTTAGGAAGGTAAGAGTCCTTACTCGACTAACTTAGAATTTCCAACCTCTCTGGAAACCTCTTGAACAAATGCACATTATAAAAGAAGGGGAAAAGTTAAAAACAATAGACAAATGGAGGGCACATGTATGTTGTAGAAGAGAGCCACTAAATACCACATCTAAAAGACAAATGTCAAGGTCATGGGTCTTGCTCAAGTGTGTTGTACGTTCTTGGAAAGCAGTGACTGAAGCACTCAGGAACTGTAAGATCTATCAGTCCTCTCTGGAGCAAAACAGAGCTGTGATCCTACAGTCTGATAAATGTCATTCTTCCCATCATGGAGCCAGGTTCACATTCCAAGAAAAGGAGAAATCAAAGAAGTGTCATGCTAAAGACGTAGGAATATTTTAATTAACATGTTTTAATTAATTATGTAATAATAATAATATCAGTCTATTTTACAAGTTAAATGTATGAGAATGTATGAAATAGAAATGGTAGGAAAAAACTAAATGCGGGTCAGGAACATGAAGTTTTCCAAAACCAGGGGCCAAAAGATGTGTTGCCTGCAGGGCCCAAGGAGGAGGCAGGGAGGGTGATGGGAACAGCTCGTGATGTGTGTCTGTCCCTAGGTCTACTCCAGGAAGGAGTTGAGGCATGCCCTCTGCCCTGGTCTGGGACTGGGAGTTTATACCCTGGTCAACGGAAGATGGTGGCTTGAGAGAAAAAAGCCATCTGGTTACCTACACAGAGCTGGTCACCTGGTGGCCGCAGGTGGGTTTTGCCGTAGAAGGAATCAGGGGTGAAAGTGCCAAAAATCAAAGGTATAGAGGAAAAAAGTAAACAGTTTCCTCCATCCCTCTAAAAAAATGAATTCTTGAAACGCACACACATTCTTCTCTCAAACGTAGAAAAGCCTCACTCTGGATGTGCTTACGAGAAGATCGTCGTCAAAAAACTTTGTCTCTATGATAACATTTCCACTGTAAGTCAGAAGAGAGGGCAAAAGAGTGAGCGTGTTAGCAACAGATTTCATTTCCACAAAGTAGTTTCGGTCTGGCTTTACTGGGCCCGTGGACATGCACTCACTTATACAACCTTGGCTTGGGGATATTAAGATCACATGGGGTTAGACATCTCACATGACCTTTTAACTTATGTGATGAGGTTCATCTTCTTCAAGTTTAGAAATTAGAAGAGGGAGCATGTCTTAACCCACAGTACACCCAAGGCCCTCTGAGTGCTCTGCATGCAGAGGTGCCTATAAATACGACTTCCTGATTCACGTGAAAACCTCAGACTGCAGGGGTGGTATCTTTTCCTATAAAACTCACTCTGGTGGAAGCTGTGGGTTGGCCTGTCCTGCATCCTTCTCCTCACTTTGGGTAACAGCACTCTGTTCTTCTCTTGGGGGAACCCCTATCTCCAGTCCATGGTCAGTTAAGTGGCCCCTCCCTTGACTGACAAAGGGGCAGGCAGAGCATATAATTTGAGCCAATCAGAATCTCTCCCCTGAGCAAAATCCTTCCTATGGCTGCTCCTTGAGGAATCCATCCATGATTCCTGCCACCTGCATCCTCTAGCTCAGCCCTACCCTTTCAACTCTGTCCTGTAAGCCAGAGTCAGTTTCTGTGGCTTATGGCTCAATAACCCCAAACGATACGCCTGTTTTGTACACAGTGTGCAATTTCATTCTTCTTGGTGGGTATGTCAGTGTTTCCAAATCAAACTCCTCTTGAACTGAGTTAAAAGCAAGAGCGGTGCTATTCTGGGGTTCTAAAAAGTAAGACAAGTTAAATAACCTGAATATATTATCATAGACTTGCTGGTGTTAGCACCTAAAAGAAATCAGGCCTGGCCAAGAAGTCAAGTAAGGGTTAACAAAATCTAAAAAATGCCCATCTACTTATGACACTGTACTTTCCTAGGGTAGTTAATATCTACCAGATACATTTTTGCTGGTAATTAATTATAAAAAAATGGGTAAATAAGGAACTCAAAATCTGACTGATTAAATATAAATTTAATTATTTTATAATTTATACCATTATGTAGTTATAGTATTTTATAGTTTATACTATTATGCAAATAAAAATCTATCCAAGACATAAAAAAACTTCTATTTACAAATTCAATGTGATTTTCATTAAGGACCTGTTTAAAGAGGTGATCTAATGTCACACAATTATCTATTTGTGTATAAGATTTGCTACCAGGCAGTACTGTTAAAACCTTTACAAGACTAAAATCTTTTCTCAAGAGAAAATGGTAGGTGGGCAATGACTGATTGATTTGGAGGACAAAGGACAAACTAATTATTCTTTGAGCAGGAAGCAAATTTATAAAAATGGTAAGTGAGTCTCTGAAAAACTACAATCAAACATCATCCTCTAAGACAGAATTAGGACTCTGCCAGATTCTGCTGAGGGTCAAAAGAAGTACAGAGTATCAGAAGTTTGATAGTCAGGAAAGGGAGCAAATTAGCATAGATTTAATTTATGTTATGTGCTAGTTTCCTTACATACGATCTCATTTTATCCTCACTCTACCTCTGTGAGACAGGATTATTAATTCTCTGTTTAGAGAGAAGAGTAAGGCCCAGAGAAGTAAAGTACATAGCCCCAGTAAAGTACACAGCTAGTCAGGGTTAATCAGGAATTTAGTCTAAAGGTCTAGTCTGAAGTTTTTAATTCTTTCCACTCTATCATACTGTCTTTTTCACGTGACTGACATCAGTAAGCTGTAACCTTGGATACCCTGGATACTCTTACCCCTGTTCTCAACTTAGGCTGCCTGCCTGCTGAACGGAACCATGTATCCCATGTGCCTGGACTTGCTGCTTCAAGACACCTCCACCATCCCTGCGGCCCGCTCACTCACGTTAGCACGCTGGCTGGCATCATCTGGGACTCGGGTGCGGCCTCTATCAGGGACTGCCAGGTGTTTGTTGAGTTAGGGATCACAAAGCCAAACTCGAAGAACCATTCTGAAGGAAGAAGGAAAAGTGGGTGAGCTGGAGCCCTAGGCAGAGTCTCGGGGCTCTGTGTCGCCATCCGTTTGAGCAAGCCTCTTCCTACCTCAGGAACCACCAATGAAGCCATCAGAAACCTCCCAGGCCAGAGGCCATGAGAAAGGACATGGAAGCCCCCTGAACCACACCAGAGGCCTGTTCCTATGCTCTGAGATCTAAAGGACTAGGACCAGCAGCATTTTTTTATAAGTAGGCTGGATGTAAATTATACACAGAGGAATAGAACAGGCCTTTTCACTTGTCACTTCAGCTCTAAGACACAGAGTGCACTCTTACACCCAATGGTGAAGAAAACTCACTGCAGGGTGCCCTTGCCAGTGGAATCTGTATGTGACAGCATGGAGTGCACTGTACCAGGGCCTAACCAGCGGCTTCCTCATGACCACTTCAGTGACAAAGCTGGCACCACCCCTAGGCCCTCCAGGGTCAGTAATCCTCTCATTGGGCTCAGAGCCCCTCACAGTTGCCAGCTTTGTTTCTGCTTTTTGCCCAAGCTCCCAATCTGCCAGGGTGTAGGAACCCTATCCAAGGTGAGTTGCAAAATGGATGTTATCAAAGCAGGGCTTTAGTTCCCCGAGTCTTGACTTCTGCCCCTGTCACCCTAAGCCCAGATACGAGGCATGTAGGCAGCAGAATACCTTCCAGACATTGCCCTTTGAAGTAGACTTTTTGTTCCAGGCGGAATTTTTCCATTTGCTCTGCTGAAGAGAAGTTCAGTTCTCGAGACACTGCCTTGCATTTGAGGATTTTCTTGGGAACACGGGCTGGTAAAGAAAAAGAAATACTGAAACCATTTCTGGGAGCTTCTTAGAGATGATTTAGAGCATATCTTATCTATGCTAAATCTCAGAGAATGCCTCAGTAACAGAATTATACTTTTTGATTAGAGGCAGAGGTCCCAAATTGATCCAATGCATCTGACTGAAAGATCTTCAAGGAACAGCAGATTTAGTGCACAGAAAGGCCTTATCCAGCCCCTCTTATCAGGAAGGAGGCTGAATGGGAGCCTTCTTTCTAGCCTGTCCTGTCGGTTTTAACCCCTTGGTTTTTCTTTTATTTCAGTGAGATAAAAACACAAATTTTCTTTCAGAAAAAAAGTCAAGATCTTACTTTATATCTTTGGGTATGTTCTAATGCTAAAATTTCAGCACAGAGTTGGTTTTGGGAAGTAGGAGAAAGAAACATAAGGAAGGCACTAGAAATCTCAGCATCTCATGGATGGACGTGCTATGCCTGTAGAGGCCTGCCCGCTGGTGGTGCTGTGTCAACTCAGCTCCCTGACGCTCCGGGCCTGCTCTGCGTCATCAGCCCTGTGCAGAAAAGGGTGGAAAGTACCTTCGTGCTCCACGCCAGGGACTGACAGGTCTTCTGTTCCTTGCCAGAGTATCTTCCCTGTCTCAGCATCCCGAAGGTTCATCCAATTTCTGATCAAGTATATTAAGGAAAAAGAAGACCCTAAAGCCTCCTACTTTGTCCTCCAGGTATTTCAGATGTGCTCCTATTGACTCCTGTTTACTTCTCAGCAAGCTGGCCTGACTGCTAAGTGCCAAGAAAGCAAATACAACTGTGCAAGAGAGTGCACTAGACATTTAAAGAAGATGCAGAGACCCAGGGGAGATATTTTTATCTGCAACATGAGAGCTCACAGATGGTACACGTCTGGCAATTGCAAGAAAGAGGTAGAAAATGAACAGTGCAAAATTTAAAATAAAATTTTCCAACAGAAACTGACCAGCTGAAATAAAAAGACCTGAAGAAACAGGTATGAGAGAAATCCCAGGACATGACTCATGGAGATCGCCCTACAGTGAAAATCACTGTCCACAAGTGTTACTCACAAATCCAGACCTCTCAAAGCAATGCTTTTTTTTTTCGGCTGTGCCACTTAGCTTCTGGGATTTTAGTTCCTCGACTAGGGATTGAACTTGGGCCCAGCAGTGAAAGCAAAGAGTCCTAACCACTGCCAAGGAGTTCCAGTTCCCTCAAGTAGCTTTCTTTCCCCCTCACAATCAATATAAAGTCATTTATTTTTAAATTGGCAATAAAATTATCAAGTTTATATTTTAAAAAATGGAAAAAAAAACCCCTTCACTTTGTATTCCAAATGGTAAGCCCCAGGCCTCAATCTCAGGAAAGCCAGGGTCTGAGATTGGAATTTGGCTGTCCTTGCTGGAGCCAGGCCCGTGAAGGACATCATAGCCACAGGCCAAAGGGGGTCCCCTTGGCTCTGTCCGAGTTAAGTAGCTGCTGCAAAGGAAGCCAATGGGCTATGTCTGGGTTAGGCTGCTCCCCTAGCCTAGAAAACATTAAAGTCAAAGCTGAGATATCAGTCTGGCAAGCTGGCAGGCAGAGACCAGCAGGGAGACTAAGGAGGTCACATGGGCTCAGCATAGTCTTTACACTTACAAATTTCCTAGATGTTGTTTCCTGCAAGACAAGTGAGGAGGCAGGGACAAGGGATCTATCAAGTCCATTAACCTGGGAGCAGGAAGAGCTGCTGAGTAGACCTTGGCCTCCTCAAGCTGGGCACAGGACACCCAAAGGTCATGGAGATGATATTAAACTGCTGTGGGATGTTCTCAGGACAAACCTAGCCTAGGCAGCAAGAGAGGACAGGTGTCAAGCTTGCCATACCGTCTGTTTGCTATGTAGAAAAACCCAGTGGGGACTCACTTAGTCCTCACCCCAAAGATCTACGATTCTCTGAGGGCCTGAGCAGAAAACAAGTTTCCCAATGATGTGGGAAGATCACATTTCTATCACAATTCATTGTAAGTACGCGAATGTCTCTTACCTAACTTTTAGCCTGGGTACATGTTAAGTCACTTCAGTCACGTTCAACTCTTTGCCACCCTATGGATCTTAGCCTGACAGCTTCCTTTGTCCATGGAATTCTCCAGGCAAGAATACTGGAGTGGGTTCCCCCTGCCCTCTTCCCAACCCAGGGATCAAAAGTGCATCTCCCGCATCTCCTGCATTGGCAAGCAGGTTCTTTACCACCATTTTGAGGTTATAATATCCTCATTTCCAATTTCCTACTTCCTGAGAGATACACGC
The DNA here is from genome assembly GCF_016772045.2 of Ovis aries. Classification (NCBI taxonomy): domain Eukaryota; kingdom Metazoa; phylum Chordata; class Mammalia; order Artiodactyla; family Bovidae; genus Ovis; species Ovis aries. The sequence goes on from NC_056055.1 coordinate 233,434,232, forward strand.
ATATATGTACATACATGTCACACATATGATTATAAAAATACATTTGGAACACATAAAATGACTGAATGTTCATAGGTGCCTCAGTCTGAAACATCCTGAACCTGAACCTCAAGTACCTCATCCCCGGTCTACTTTAAGATGCCTGGTTATTCTGGGCCTCAAGGCAATGGCTTCACAAACATCACTTTAACAGTAAACAACCCATTCCCAAGACAGAGACACAAAAACAGTGACCCCACATCTCCAGACTTTACAGATGACTGTCTCAGGTGGCGCCTCCTTGAGTCAACATGACGAGTACAATATAGACAGAGATGGAAGTTGGCCATCGAGCTGAACACATGAAGAGCTTAACTGAAGGCTGCATTCCAAAGAAGTCAGCTTCCAAGACCAAAATGACCTCTGCTGTTCCCTCCTATTGCCAGGCCAGGGACAATGAGCTGTGAGAACTGGGACCCTGCCCCTGGGACTGCCCCAGTCCCCTGGGATGAAAGACAAAGTTGAGAGATACTTTTAGAAAGAAAAAAACACAAAAGGATAGAAAATGAGAGTAAAGATACAAAAACTGGACCTAGTACAACAGGCCCAACATCTAGCAAATATAACTTTGAGAAAGAAGAGAAAAAAACAAGGAGAGGAAGTCATCAAAAAAATGAATTCAAGAAAATGTCCCAGATTGAAAAGGTCCAGCAAGGGCCTGAATTGCATCACTGTGAACTTGCAGAACATCAAGGTTAAAAGACAAGCTTTCAGAAGGAAAATGAGTTGTTACCCAAAAGGTCAAAATCAGAATGCATAAGACTTTTCAACAGGGACTCGAGGACAGAAAAAAATGGAGCAGTGCCTTTAAAATTCTTAAAGAAATGATTCCTAAAACTAATAAGCCTTTACTTTCTCAAGAAACTAATAGTAACATGCTCCTTCAAAATGACAGGGAAGACCAAGGAAGAGGATAACATGGAATCCAGAAAGCAAGGGATCTAAAACAAGAAACAGCAAAGGGGTCCTCAGAGTGATGGTGAAGGAGACCCCAAGACAAGACCTCCTTAACAGGCCTGGAGGGCAACAGGTCCAGGGTCCAGACAAGAGCAAGCCATAACACTCACGGAGACATTTAAGAAGATGAAATTAAAAACAACAAAAACAAAACGATGAAATTCATATATCTAATGTGTTTATGCTCAGATATGCAGATGACATCACCCTTATGGCAGAAAGTGAAGAGGAACTAAAAAGCCTCTTGATGAAAGTGAAAGAGGAGAGTGAAAAAGTTGGCTTAAAGCTCAACATTCAGAAAATGAAGATCATGGCATCTGGTCCCATCACTTCACGGGAAATAGATGGGGAAACAGTTGAAACAGTGTCAGACTTTATTTTTTTGGGCTCCAAAATCACTGCAGATGGTGATTGCAGCCATGAAATTAAAAGACGCTTACTCCTTGGAAGGAAAGTTATGACCAACCTAGATAGCATATTGAAAAGCAGAGACATCACTTTGCCAACAAAGATCCATCTAGTCAAGGCTATGGTTTTCCAGTGGTCATGTATGGATGTGAGAGTTGGACTGTGAAGAAAGCTGAGCGCCGAAGAATTAATGCTTTTGGTGTTGGAGAAGACTCTTGAGAGTCCCTCGGACTACAAGGAGATCCAACCAGTCCATTCTAAAGGATAGCAGTCCTGGGTGTTCTTTGGAAGGAGTGATGCTAAAGCTGAAACTCCAGTACTTTGGCCACCTCATAAGAAGAGTCGACTCATTGGAAAACACTCTGATGCTGGGAGGGATTGGGGGTAGGAGGAGAAGGGGATGACAGAGGATGAGATGGCTGGATGGTATCACCGACTTGATGGACGTGAGTCTGAGTGAACTCTGGGAGTTGGTGATGGACAGGGAGGCCTGGCGTGCTGCGATTCATGGGGTTGCAAAGAGTCGGACACGACTGAGCGACTGAAATGAACTGAACTGATGTGTTTATATGGAAAGAGGGTTGATTCAATTAAGGGAGGCTTGGGGATCAAATTAGTGAGAAGTATAGAAAATTTAAGCAAATTTAAAAAAACAATTATTAGCATCAGGGAAAAATTAAATGTGGTACTGGAGAAAGGAGTAGTCACAGCATAACACACAGCTTTATCACAGCACTGACAAAGTGATGATAAAAACACAGAACACAGGTTCACCACAATCATCCCGGGAGGATGGGAAAAGGAGAAGAGAATGCATGTGTGATTAAGAGGAAAGTATTGAGACAGAACAAAACTCATTTTCATCACGGAAAGTCGATAAATAATGCTTAAAAGGGAAATATTAAGATATAACCACGGTGCACTATTTGGAAATATCAAGATAAACACCAAATAAATCAGTTGGAAAGAAGTGAAAATAGTTTTCTCTAGGGAGAAGAAAATCGCAGTGTGAGCAATGAAATACTCTTTGTCTTCAGAAACCAGGGAGAACTATGACTCTATGTGAAGTATACATACAACTCTGATAAAAATAAAGACTAAGTTTAAAAAAGATAGTCCGAAGTTTGTTTTGTTTGTTTGTTTTTAAAGACAATGAACAAAGCATTGAAGGAAAAGAAAATTAATATTCTCCATGCATAGCTGAGCCTGAAAAAGATGGTTAATATTTGTAAAGAGACTGAGCTCCAGACAAATACAGTTGATAGTTTATATGTCTTTTTTTTCCCCCCTGGCTATCCAGCAACCAAACCTTCTTCCCAACCAGCACCCCACAGCCTTCTTTCCCCTGAGGGAGGCAGTGAGTGCTCTGAACTATAGCAACTAGAAGATTCAGCTTCTCTCCTAGTCACAGTGCAGCTAGGGGCAAGCATATGACCTAGGCTGGGACACCCCGGGCCCTGAAGCTGTCATCACACAAAGATTTGAGGAAAAGCCAGCAGTTCCTCAGGGTAGGGCAGCAGGTTATACCAACCTGACGCTCCCTGCAGTGTGTCAGTTCTGAAGCAGCAGAAAGCCTCTGAGAGTCTTTTCCAAGGGTTGGGTAGCTTGCAGTGCAGAACTCTGAACAACACAGTTGATGAGCATCATTATGTATGGAATGGTTCTACATTTAACCCTCTGGAGAGACTCTAAAGTTTTGCTGCTATATAAAAAAGGTCACAAAAGAGAACCAAGGGTTATCCAGTAGTGTGCCCGAATGTGATTGGCACCTAAACCTCCCGTGCCCTGGACATGCTTGGGCACTGTCCTCGGACATGCACCCACCATTGCTCTGAAATTGTGTTGGTTGTGCTACTCTCCTCTCAGTGTGCGAAATCCTAACAAATTCTCCTGCAAGCTCATTATATCTCTTGATACAGTTGCTCTGTTGCACCTACGTGGTTTTCTCACCTCTTTCATATTTCTACATTCCACTTTTTAATTTTAGTAACTGAATCTAAAAGCAAGTTAAAAGTATCCACATTTGCTTAGGTATCTTAAAAAGTGTAAACGGTTTTTCTTTTCTTGGGCTCCAAAATCACTGTGGATGGTGACTGCAGCCACGGAATTAAAAGATATTTGCTCCTTGGAAGGAAAGCTATGACAAACCTAGACAGCGTATTAAAAGCAGAGACATCACTTTGCCAACAAAGGTCCACAGAGTCAAAGCTATGGTTTTTCCAGTATTCATGTACATGTGTAAGAGCTGGACCACAAAGAAGGCTGAGCATCGAAGAAATGATGCTTTCAAATTGTGGTGCTGGAGAAGACTCTTGAGAGTCCCTTGGACAGCAAGGAGATCCAATCTGTTCATCCTAAAGGATATCAGTCCTGAATATTCATTGGAAGGACTGATGCTGAAACAAAGAGCTGACTCATTGGAAAAGACCCTGATGCTGGTAAAGAATAAGGGCAGGAGGAGAAGGGGGTGACAGAGGATGAGATGGTTGGATGGCATCACTGACTCAATGGACATGAGTTTGAGCAAACTCTGGGAGATAGTGAAGGACAGAGAAGCCTGGTGTCCATGGGGGTTGCAAAGAGTCAGACACAAATCTGCAACTGAACAACAACATACATATACTTACCCATTCTAGAGTCTCCATGTATTAAGAGAAAGCTTCCCCACCTGGAGAAATAAAACAGGCACTACTGCTCTAGCAAGTCCATGCTGAACTCAGATCTAAACAGAACTGCCTTAGACATTTAAGCCCAAGGTTTTCAGAAGACACAGTACTCATTCAACCTGCAGTGTACATGCTTTTCATTCTTTTCCTGCAGATAGTCTCTTATGTACTAATATAGCCACAATGGACACCAGCCTTTCTTAAATAAGAGAACTAAAATTACTTCTAAATTTCCAGGCTCACAATGCAAGTAGGACATTCTAGCAAAACTACTATAAGAAAAGCCTTGGGGAAGTTCTCCTCACAAAGCAACAGATGGATCAGACCTAGTAGCTTCTAGAAAAAGCATTACTGTCCCTGACCCAGGTCAGCAAACAAAAGCCTGGGACCAGGACTTACTCTTCAATCTGTCGGGGGATAAAAAGAAAATAGCCTTAAATTATTCTGTCTGATAGTGGATAGTGAATTTGTTTCCTCCATTTTATAAGGCAGAGAGGCTGCTAAAAACATATAGCTTAATTCCTTAATATAAGCATCTCTTCTCTTTATAAATAATCAGATTAAGGACTTAATTATCTTTGGGGAAAATATAGTAAAAAAAAAAAAGTATCTTCTGCCACTTCAACAATTAGGCATTTCCTGTATGTACCCTAATCTGAAATATTATTTACTAGTGTCTGTATCATATGTTCATTTCATAATCCTAAACCTGTGACATTTTAGCTTCAATAAATAACACAAAAAGCTTCCCAGGTAGCAGAGAGGTAAAGAATCCACCTGCCAATGCAGGAGACATGGGTTTGATCCCAGGGTCGGGAAGATCCTCTGGAGGAGGAAATGGCAATCCACTCCAGTAGTCTTGCCTGGGGAATCCCATGGACAGAGGAGCCTGGTGGGCCACAGTCCAAGGGGTTGCACAGAGTTGGACAAGACTAAGTGATTGAGCACATACATACACACACACCCACACATACAATACAAAATCAGAGAAATACAAACAGAGCTCCATTCAAAGATACTGGGGTGAAGGTTACTTAGAGACCCTCCAAGTTCTGTGATTTTAGGGGTGAAAAGAAAGGCTCTTAGCTCATGATAGAGATGCAGTCATTTTTGTTGTTGTTGTTATTAGTCGGACACTAAGTCATGTCCGACTCTTTGCGACCCCATTGACTGTAGCCCACCAGGCTCCTCTGTCCATCGGATTCCCCAGGCAAGAATACTGGAGTGGGTTGCCATTTCCTCCTCCAGGGGACTGTCCCGACCCAGGGATCAAACCCACATCTCCTATGGAGTCATTTGGGAACAGCTTTCTAAATTATAAAAATACAAATCCATGATACCCTATCAGTAAAAAGAAATAAAAATGATTGAGGAAAGTGTCTTAAAATAGTAACAATGAGAAAAGCTGGTCCACAAAAGAAGCAGCATATTTGCCTAAAAGTGCTGGAAATGAAAGACAAGCTCTTATGACTGATAATCATCTGGCTGAACACATTTTTTAACAGCTTTTTGCCAATCAGATTTTTAAAAGAAAAAAGAACCTGAGTTTTAAGGCTCAAAGTTCAAGTCACTTCCTATCTTGAGAGAAGAGGATTAGGTGGACAAGCTTTAAGGAGGGGGAGCTGGAGGACTATTTATAAATACCACCTTCTGGGTCAGCCAGGTCTTTTCTCATTTAAAAGCTCCCTGGTGATTTATATACGAGATGAGCACAGAGGAACGCTCCTTTACTAAGGGAAGCCTGTGCTGGGGAAGAGGGGTTGTCCCCGGTACCTCTATATTTGGAACCAGGCACCCAAAAGGAGATGCACTCTCACATGTAAAATAAAAGCATCTTAAAAAGAAGCTTCAGAACAAAAGCAATAGTTTGTAAAGTATTAAGCTTTACGAAAGTTAATAGAGGAAATAAACTAAGAGAAACATTATGGAAGAATGAGACATTCGGTTCAATGTGGACAGTTGTATAAGTCCTCTGATGTTTTAAAGAAAGACATGGTCTGGTATGAATTAGATGCAGTCCAGTGTAGGAGCTGGGGACAGTCCTAAGGTACAGAAGGCAGTGGAGGTGCAGAGGTGGTAGTGGAGTGGGAAGGGAGCGTGTGGGGGTTGGAAGAAACCAGTTAGATGAGTGGTTGTGGTGGTAGTTTAGTTGCTAAGTTGTGTCCAACTCCTGTGATCCCGTAGACTGTAGCCTGCCAGGATCCTCTGTCCATGGGATTCTCCAGGAAAGAATACTGGAGATGAACTGGGTACTAGGTAAATTTCTCCTAGAGATGTCAGTTCAGGAACTGGGATACAAAGACTTAAAATACTTCATAACAATCATCTATAGAAGCATTTTGGAAGAGTACATTGAGTCTTGTGGGTCTTCAGTTCAGTTCAGTTCAGTTGTGTCCGACTCTTTGCGACCCCATGAATGGCAGCACGCCAGGCCTCCCTGTCCATCACCAACTCCCGGAGTTCACTCAGACTTGCGTCCATTGAGTCAGTGATTGCCATCCAGCCCTTAATTCGTTTTAAATGGAAATAGTAAACATTAATTTTTGATTGATTACTGAATAAGATGAACATTCATTATTATACTATATATATAATATGCATTATATTAACAACATTAATATGTTGAACAGAACAGAGTCACTGGACATGCCAGTATCTCACTGGCCAGTTAAGGGAGGGAAAAATGAGGGACATTAAGGCAAGGCAAGGGAATAGAGAGGGAATGAGGAAGGCAAAGAGGGGAAAGAGGAAAGAAACACAGAGCACACAAGAACAGGAAAAGGGACTCGAGGTGAGAGAGTTAAAGAAGAACTCAGAACCAAGAGACAGGGTGAGGACAGAAGGGAACAGAGAGGAAGAGGTTCGGCAAATGGAGAGGTCAGATTCTAGTTTTTTCTACTTTAATATTGCACTATAGAGCGTTTTGGTTAATGACTTTCACAGAATGGTTTGAAATTGATGGGTGGAGAAGGAAGCAGCAATCCAACCATCAAGCCCCTCTGACAGTGTTAATTGGCTGATTCATAGTTTTCTGGCATTTATTATCCAAACTGTGGTTACCAGTGGGGAGAGGGTATGTTTTGAGGGGCAATATAGGATGACGTGAAGAGGAAGTACAAACTATTAGCTATAAAATAAGCTATAAGGACACACTGAACAACATGGGGAATACAGCCATATTTTATAGTAACCTATAAATGGAGTATAGCTTCCCTGGTGGCTCAGATGGTAAAGAATCTGCCTGCAATGCAGGAGACCTGGGTCAGGAAGGTCCCCTGAGGACAGGAATGGCTATCACTCCAGTATTCTTGCCTGGAGAATCCCATGAACATGTGGAATCTTCCCAGACCAGGGATTGAACCCATGTCCCCTGCACTGGCAGGCAGATTCTTAACCACTGGATCACCAGGGAAGTTCTGTTGCCATTCTTGCCTCCTCCTCAAACCCATTCCCACAGATGGAAGTGGTTTTTTAGAACTGTAAATCAGATGTCAATCCCCATTTTTTCCTTTGCACTTAGAAAAAAAAAAAGTCCTTTGTGTGGTTTCCAGGGTCCCCCAGTTGCTACCTTCTGCTCACAGTGGGCTCCTTCTATGGCTCTGACACAGTCTCTTCTCCCTGCTCTTGTCCTCACTCTGCACACCCTCAGGTCATGGCTTCAGTGCCACCTCCTCAAAGACACCCGGGACCACTCAATTTCCAGCAGTTTCTAAAATCAGATCTGCCTGATTCCTGGGTCAGGGTTTCTTCTTGCCCCAGGGTCAACACCTGGCCACAGCTGGCTTCCCAGAAGCAGAGGATTTGTGGTACCTTCATCTCCCCTGAAAAAAAGGCTACCCCTCCATCTTTGTGTGTTGCTCTCTTGGTCAAAAACCTTCAATGGATCCTCCCAGACTGATGCAGGGCTCCCCATATATCTGATTTCAAACTATCATTCATTCAGTAAATGATTACTGACAACCTACTATGTGCCAAAGACTGACATCAAAGTCACATATGAAAAAAGTCTAGGCAATGTTGTTTCATAAAAAGTGACAGGTGACCCACTCCAGTATTCTTGCCTGGAAAAGTCCATGGACAGAGGAGCCTGGTGGGCTGCAGTCCATGGGGTTACCTGACTGACCATGAGTGCATCAGGGTGGAGGGAGATGAGTTGATGGCAATAAACTGGTAGAACCAAAAAAAAAAAAAAAAAAAGTACCAGGTGGAGGGAAATAATAATTCTAAATTCGTATTATTTTATTAAAATTATGATCTTAAATATGTGTGCAAAAATATTTCATCCACATTCCTTTTTAAAATATTTGGGAAACCTGGCATCCTGCAGTCCTTGGGGTGTAAAAGACTTGGACACAACTTAGGTACCTAACAATAATAGCAAATACTGTGTATAATTCAGCAAATTTACTACTCTTAGTATAATTCTTTCTGGCCTCTGGAAATTTCCTATTCCAGAAATCCAAGGACACTCTTTTGTCTTGCTGTTTTTGCCATAAGTTCCAATTAGCATATAGTTCATTGATAGATACATGTAATTTTATGTCCCCTGGTTGTAATTTTTTGGGTAACTGATCTCTTTTTAAAGATAGATGACTGACATAAGCTATAGAATAATTCAATTAAACTTTTTAGCAATAAAACATAACAGGAAGAAACTATTTGAGAAGTGACTCTTGGTCAACATAGATCTCAAGTAACAAAACTAGAATTTAATGTTCAGTGAGAAACAAAAATTTATATGTGTGTTTGGGAATGCATGTAAGAATTAAAGATTTTAAAATTTAAAAAATAAAAAACTAAAATTAAAAAAATAAATAAATAAATATTTTTTCATTGGAATGATAAGAAATTGCCTTATATTCAGGGTCACCATATATTTAGGAATTATTTTGATAATTTTGTGGGTTTTCTTTACTTAAAACCAAAAAATTTACTCACTTCTTTAAAGATAATTCATACTCCAGCTGGATAATCTGCAATGATACTGAGATAATTCTTAATGATATTAACTGCAACCCTGATATCAATCTAAGGATGGAAGATACATAAGATTTCAATTCATAGCAATTCACCAAGAAGGGAATTGGTTTATCAAGTGTTATTCTATTCTAGCCTTTTACAAAAATAAACTTTAAATTTTAGAATAGTTTTAGATTTACAGAAAAGCTGTAAGATAGTAGAGTTCTCATATACCCAATACCAGTTTCCCTTTTTATAAAAATCTTATGTTTGCTGCAACTTACGAACCCACACTGATACATTATCATTAATTAAAGTCCTGGGTTCAATCCTTGGGTTGGGAACATTCACTGGAGAAGGGAAAGGCTACTCACTCCAGTATTCTGGCCTGGAGAATTCCACAGACCGTACAGTCCATGGGATCACAGAATCAGACATGACTGAGCGACTTTCACTTCACTTCATAGTTTGTTCACATTTCCTTAGTTTTTATGTAATGTCCTTTTTCTGTCCCAGGATCCTATTCAGGAATCCACGTTACATTTAGTTGTCGTGTCTCCTGAAGGTCTTCTTTTTTAAAGTTATTTTTATTTATTTATTTATTTTGGTTGTGCCACTATGCAGCATGTAGGATCTTAGTTCCCCATCCAGGGACTGAACTGGCGTCCCCTGCATTGGGAACACCAAGTCTTAACCACTGGACCACCAGGGAAGCCCCTGAAGCTCTTCTTGGCTGTGAGAATTTCTCAGACCTTCCTTGTTTTTGGTGACCTTGACAGTGTTGAGGAGCACTGGTCAGGTATTTTCTGGATGTCCATCAGCTGGGGTTTGTCTGATGTTTTTTCTTATGATTAGACTGGAGTTGTGGGTTTTGAGGAGGAAGACCACTGAAGTAAAGGGCCATTTCCATCATATCATGTCAAGGGTACATAATGTCAACATGACTTATCACTGTTGATGCTGACCTCAATTGCCTGGCTGAGGTAGTACTTGTCAGCCTTCTCCATTGTACACAGTCATTTCCCCTTCTTTCCATATTGTACTCTTAGAAGGAAGTCACTGTATGTAGCATGAATTAAGGGGTGGGGAGTTATATTCCACGTCCCAGTGGGAAGAATAACTAGATGAATTATCTGAAACTCTGCAATGGAGATTTGTCTATTTTCCTATTTATTTTTATATAAAATTATTTATTTATATCAGTTCAGTTGGTTTTATTATCAAATAACTGTGCTCTGATACCTAAATTATCTATCCACATGAAAATATTTCAACACTAAGCAATTTGTTTAAAAATATTTAAGATGGGATTTCCTTGGTGGTTCAGTGGCTAAGACTCAGCTGTCTCAATGAACAGGGCCTGTGCTCCATCCCTGGTCAAGGAACTAGATCCCACATGCTGCAACTAAGAGTTTGCATGCCTCAACTAAGACTTGGTTCAGCCAAATAAATAATAAAAGTAAGTAAATATTAAAACAATATTTAAGATATTCACCTCTAAGTCTCAGGGATTCATTTGGATTGTAGAGGGGAAGACAGACACCACAGGGTATATTAGTATACAGTAAAAGGGAAAGCTGAGACAGAGGAAAACAAAATTGGTTTGGAGCAGAACACCTGGATGAAAGTCCAATTTCTACCGTATAACAGTTGTGTGATCTTAGATTAAGTCATTTATCCTGCCCGAGTTTTAGTTTGTCAACTAGTGATAATACTTTAAGCCTTAAGGTTACTGCAGGATTATATGAAATACTTATAAAAATGGTTTATACACTGATAAACTTGATACAGGGCTACCCAGAAGGCACCATGATAAAGAATCTGCGTGCCAATGTAGGAGACACAAGAGATGTGGGTTCAGTCTCTGGGTCGGGAAGAACCCCTGGAGTAGGAAATGATAACCTGCTCCAGTATTCTTGCCTGGAAAATAGCATGGACAGAGAAGCCTGGTGGGCCACAGTCCATGGGGGCTGCAAAGAGTCAGACAAGACCGAGCACACCCACAAACTTGATACAAAAGTATGACATTATTATATTATAATTATTCAAGACTGGAAAAAGAAAAAAAGGAAGCAACTTCTTCTGAGCTATTTCACATTCTCTAATAAAGCACATTATCTTAAATGCTGTATAATCTTCAACAAGGGAAAAATTACAAGTTTTGTTATATGAAATTAATGTTTGACTTTGGTTTATTCACTCAAAACCTTATAACTCCTAGAAAATCTCTTGATGTCCTTTTCGTTGCTCATATATTAATCAGCATTTCTTTTCCCACCTTCATCTGTTTAAATGTACATATGTGTGTTTAGTTGCTCAGTTGTGTCTCTTTGTGACCCCAAGGACTATATAGCCCACTAGGCTCCTCTGTCCATGGAATTTTCCAGGCAAGAATACTGGAGCGGGTTGCCATTTCCCACTCCAGGGGATCTTCCTGACCCAGGGATCGACCCCAGGGATCGTCTCTTGGGTCTCCTACATTGGCAGGCAGATTCTTTACCACTGTGCTACCTGGGAAGCCTATTTAAGAGTTTAGGTGAGACCTAAACCTACTTTATTGCAGAAGGAAATGGCAACCCACTCCAATATTCTCGCCTAGAGAATCCCGTGGCCAGAGGAGCCTGGTGGGCTGCTGTCCATAGGGTCACATAAAGTCGGACACGACTGAAGCGACTTAGCAGCAGCAGCAAACCTTCTTTATACTTATATACATATAAGTATAAAGTAAATACATATATCCTAAATATTAGATAGATAGAGAGCAGAAATTGTATTTAGGGGTTTGAATACTTTAACCTGAAAAAAAAAAAAAAAAAGACAGGGATGGCTCTCTTAGTTTTTCCATTTGAAATGAAACCTAGCTTTTATTAATAACTCCTTCTGGTTTTTTGTTTGACTCACATTTTACACTGAGAGGGCTTCCCTAGTGGCTCAGACAGTAAAAAATCTGCCTGCAATGCAGGAGACCTGGGTTTGATTCCTGGGTCGGGAAGATCCCCTGGAGACGGGAATGGCAACCCACTCCAGCGTTCTTGCCTGGAAAATTTCATAGACAGAGGAGCCTGGTAGGCTACAGTCTATGGGATCTCAAAGAGTTGAACACACCTGAGCAACTAACACCTCCATTTTTCACTTTGACTTTACACTGATATCAGTATTAACTATAATTAAAAATTAGGTGATTTTTTTGAGAAAAGTCACTAGAAAATGATTTTTTCTTCTACTGTACTTGTTAAAGCTAGTTCTCTTGAGGTATTTTTTTCTCCTGTATATTATTGATACAATAGTCTGCCAACTAATTTCTCTCCTTCAATCTGCAGTCCATTGTTTTCTTAAAGTGTGGTTTGATGATCTTGTTAAAAACACTGTTCCCAAGGCCTCATCTCAGTCTTAGTCAGAATCTCTTCAGGTGAGGCCTGGCGATGCTCATTCTAAAAAGCAATTCTTGTGTGCAATAAAGTTGAAGTACCATTTGTCTAGCCTTTACAATCTATGTCTAGAGTTATACTTCTAAAGTACAAGGTGGATCATATCATTACTTCCTCTTCAAAACTTTTCAAAAGATTTTCACTGTTCCTAATTTTTTAGCTTGGTTTTTAAAGTTCTTTACATTTCTGCTTCATATCCTTTCTGATCCCTTCCTGTACCCCATTCTTATCTAGGCACAGTGAATATACTATGGCCCATATATACCTCCAGGGGCTTCCTAGATGGCACTAGTGGTAAAGAACCCTCTTGCCAATACAAGGGACATAAGAGATGCAGGTTCGATCCCTGGGTCTGGCAGATCCTCTGGAGGAGGGCATGGCAACCCACTTCAGTATTTTTATCTAGAGAACCCTATGGACAGAGAAGCCTGCCAGGCTATGGTCCATAGGGTTGCAAAGAGTCAGACACAAATGAAGCAATCTAGCCTGCATGCACACGCACCTCTGTGCTCTCTGGTCAGCTTGGATACTCATCTGAAGTCTCTCATGAGAGGAGCCAGAAAGATCAAGAGAGTTGAGCTGCTTTTTGGGAACCCAATCAAGCGTTATGATCACCACAAGGCCACACCAGACAAGCTGACAAAAGGAGATGGGAAGAAACCGGTCTTTAGCTCAGAGGACCCTTGTGGAGGCAATCATGACAGAGAAGCAGAGTAACAAAGACACAGTAATTATCATTGGCAGAGGCTGGCTATAATTGCCCCAGATGCACCAACTGCAGAGCAAAGGCCCCCAGTCATCCCAAGAAAATCTCCCTAAAATATATCAAGTGTGACTAGTCTTTACTTCCATTACTGAGAGAAGGAAACACTCTTTGTGGCTTAAATACTCATTTATGCCATTTTCATATAATGCCATAAATGCTATAGAGCAAAACTTGTCCCAAAGAACGGCAGTTTCTCATGTGATGAGACTAAGAAAAAGACCATAAAGCAGAGCTGCTCAGTATCCTAATCAAAGTTGCACAGCCAAGAGGCAGCAGCCCAGGATTTGGAATGATGGTCAGACTCTGAAGCTTAAAATCCTTCCACTATTCTCACTGCCTCTCCATGACAGGGAGTAGATTTCTTTTCCTTTCCTTCAAAGATTAAAATCCACTCTTCTATTACAATTTTTAAAACTATCATGTTTTTTTCTTAATGGGAGTTCCAAACAACTTATTTTTAAAAAGACCCAGAAAAACTCTTAAGTCTTCAGCACTTCTAGAAACACCAAACTGCTCAAGCCAATGGCAATTCCAGTTTCAGTGAGTGGCTTCTACTCTAGGTGAAGCTGATTGCTCAGGAAACGGATTCACAGGTAGAACAGAGCTTTTAATTCTTTCAACCATTAATTCAGATCTCCCTTACTTTTGCTCATTCGTCCACACCCTGAGTTTTACTGTTTTTGGATGATGCAATTAAGGATGACTATTAGGCAATGGAAGAACAAATACAAGTTTTTAACTATGGATGTATTCAGGGGAGAGAATGAGTCAAGAAATGTGGAGTATAAATGTACTTATTTACAAAACAGAGAGTCACAGGTGCAGAAAACAAACTTATGGTTAACAAGGGGGAAAAGAGATGGGGTGGAGGGATAAATCGGGAGACCCAGATTGACACATACACACTGCTATATATAAAATACACAACTAGTAAGGACCTATTGTATAGCACAGGGAACTCTATCCTCAGTACTGTGTAATGGCCTACATGACAAGAGAATCTAAAAAAGAGTGGAGAGGGAGTTCCCTCGTTGCCTAGTGGTTAGGATTCCAGGCTTTCACGGCTGTGGCCCAGGTTCAGTTCCTGACTGAGGAACCGAGATCCCAAAAGCTGTGCGGTGTGGCCAAAACGAAAAAACCTAAAATAAAAAAATAAAAAGGAGTGGATATATGAATATGTATAACTGATTCATTTTGCTGTACAGCAGAAACTAATACAACACTGCAAATCAACTATACTCCACTTTAAAAAAAAAAAAGTTCCACTCAGTAAGCAAATCAACTACACTCCAATAAAAAAAAAAAGAAGTTCCACTCAGTAAACTTTAAATATGCCAATATTATCTATTTCACTTTTAGAAATTGTTGGTTCTTTTTTATTCTCGACTCACGTAAGAGATTTACAAATTAAAGATTATTTCCCCTTAAAAAAAAAAAGAAACGTTAAGTAAGGGACACTTACTTTGAGGCTATCAGCCCACTGTAGCTCCCTTTGCTTGGCAAAGCAACAAAGCTACCCTTTTCTACTTTACCCCATTCCCCAAAAAAATGTTGAGTAAGGAGAAATAAAGATGTTTATGTAAAACAAGCCATGATTCACACTTACTGGGTAAACACTAGAAACATTCCCTTTAAAGTCAGAAGTAGGGCAGAGACATCTTCTAGCACCACTATTATTTACTTTATTCTGGAGGTACTAGACAACACAATTATAAGAGAAAGAAATAGGAAATATAAAAATTGGAAAAGAGAAAATAAAATAATCATTATGGGCCAGTGATATCGTTATATATCTGGAAAACTGAAAAGAATCAAAAGTTACTGTAAATAACAAACAATAAAAGTAAGGCTGCTTGACTCAAGCTCTATCAGAAAAAAACTCTAAATGCTACTGAGGGACACAAAAGAAATATTAAATAAATGGAAAAGCATACCCTAATTTTGGATGGAAAAAATTAATGCCATAGATTCATCCGTAAATTTAATGCAATTCAAATAAATGTAAACTATAGGATTTAAAAAAAACTCGAAAACTGATCTTAAAATTCATACAAAAAGTATGAGAATCATCAGGAAAATCCTGAAGAAGAACAAGAAATATATCCTTACAGATATTAAAACTTATAAAGTTATAACAACTAAAATAGTGTTGAATATGACTAGACAGACCAGTGGAAGAGAAAAAATCACATGGAATTCAGTACATATTAAAATTCTTAAAGAGAATTTTTAAAGAGATGGGAATACCAGACCACCTGATCTGCCTCCTGAGAAATCTGTATGCAGGTCAAGAAGCAACAATTAGAACTGGACATGGAACAACAGACTGGTTCCAAATTGGGAAAGGAGTATGTCAAGGCTAAGTCACTTCAGTCGTGTCCAACTCTGGGCAACCCCACAGATGGCAGCCCACCAGGCATATTGTCACCTTGTTTATTTAACTTACATGCAGAGTACATCACGAGAAATGCTGGGCTAGATGAATCACAAGCTGGAATCAAGATTGCCGGGAGAAATATCAATAACCTCAGATAAGCAGATGACACCACACTTAGGGCAGAAAGTTAAGAACTAAAGAATCTCTTGGTAAAAATGAAAGAGGAGAGTGAAAAAGCTGGCTTAAAACTCAACATTCAGAAAACTAAGATCATGGCATCTGGTCCCATCACTTCATGGCAAATAGATGGGGAGACAATAGAAACAGTGACAGACTTTATTTTGGGGAGCTCCAAAATCACTGCAGATGGTGACTGCAGCCATGATATTAAAAGATGCTTGCTCCTTGAAAGAAAAGCTATGACAAACCTAGACAGCATATTAAAAAGCAGAGACATTACTTTGCCAACAAAGGTTCGTTTAGAAAAAAGATATGGTTTTTCCAGTAGTCATGTATGGATGTGAGAGTTGGACTATAAAGAAAGCTGAGCGCCAAAGAATTGATGCTTTTGAACTGTGGAGTTGGAGAAGACTTTTGAGAGTTCCTTGGACTGCAAAGAGATCCAACCAGGCCATCCTAAAGGAAATCAGTTCGGAATATTCATTGGAAGGACTGATGTTGAAGCTGAAACTCCAATACTCTGGCCACCTGATACGAAGAGCTGACTCATTTGAAAAGACCCTGATGCTGGGAAAGACTGAAGGCAGGAGGAGAAGGGGACAACAAACGATGAGATGGTTGGATGGCATCACTGACTTGATGGACATGAGTTTGCACAAACTCCAAGAGTTGGTGATGGACAGAGAAGCCTGGCGTGTTGCAGTCCACGGGGTCACAAAGAGTCGGACATGACTGAGCAACTGAACTGAATTGAACATATTAATAGAAACATTTAAAATCAGTGGCAAAAAAAGGATGGGACTATTGAATAAACAGTGTTAGGACAAAAGGGTGGTCATATAGAAAAATTAAATCTCTACCTCAACTCCTTCTATTAAAATGTACTTCAGACAGATCAAAGTTAAAAAAGAAAGAAAGGAAGGAAGGAGAAAAATACAAAGGGAAATATGGGGATTGTTTTTATAATGTAGGATTGGGAAAGGTATAATATGATGAAAAATCCAGAAGCCTTTACAGAAGTCTCTTCCTTCTCTGACCAAAACTGCAAACTGCCAGAAATCCTCATTTCTTCTGTCATTGTCTTATTCCTCCCATTTAGATCTTCTAGAGACTATTTCTTTTCATACATAATGTATTCCTCCATCTGATTTTTTTTAAGAAAACACAGTTCAGCTTTTAAACTGCAAAAGTTTTAGTTTTCACTGTATAACCTTTTATACTATTTGAAAACATTTTAATCTGTATATTACTTAAAAACAAAAGCACAAATAACTTCAATAAGAATCACTTCCTAATTCTTCACCAAAGAAGAGGCCTAATTTTTCATACCCTAGGTCACCTGAATTTCTTTCTCTGGAAGCTTTTCTCGGTAGTGAAGACTTGGCCCTGGCTCCCTCACTGCTCTACTATATGGTAACTTCTGCGGATGGAGAGGATATTCCAAGAGGATCTATTGAATTTGATCAGATTAACCTTTGCAGCAGGTTCTGCCCCGGTCAGTTCTGGAGTCACTAGCTTTATAAAGGCAGTGGTGTGCAGGCTTCTTTAAAAAAAGGGGCAGAATAATCGCGTCACATGTTTCTATCTCCTGGCTAAGACAGACACTATAATCCAACATCTCTGAACAAATCAAGATTTAAAAATGAGCCTCTGCTTGCCAAATGGCTCTCCTGAGTGCCTATATTTGTCTTCCTCTGCCTGATTTTCTAGTACTTGCTCCTCATTATTCCTTTTATTCTGAACACTCACAGGCTTTTAGCAGCTGTTTTGTGTACTAGTCACTGTTTCCCTAATTTGGTTTATGGACTTACTGAGGGCAGAGGTATTCCCACTCATTGAGTTGATAGCAAAAAACAGGGAAATCTTGGGCTATCCTGGCTTTTGTATCACATCAATCAGTAACTTTCCAGTGTGCCAAAAGTTAATTAGCAAAAAAAAAAAAAAAAAAAAAATTGGGGGGTTGGGTGGGTAATAGAGCTAAGTAGAATGAACAAGAATTTGCTTCCAAATTATTAAGTCTAGGGTACTCTGTATAAGGACAGTCAACATTAGTTTTCATAGAGTATGTTTTCTTAGAAAGGATTTTTCTTTTAGGATAAGGCTTGAATTAAGGCAAAAAAGGGACTAATTTCTTAATTAGTATTTTATTTTTATTCTACTTTGTAAAGTACATTTTTTCCATGACACTTATTCTTCCCTGGTGGCTCAGCTGCAATGCAGGAGACCTGGGTTCAATCCCTAGGTTGAGAAGATACCCTGGAGAAGGGAAAGGCTACCCACTCCAGTATTCTGGCCTGGAGAATTCCATCTGAGTGACTTTCACTTCACTATTAACAAGTATCTTAAAGTTATTGTACAGTTCTTGTTTACTGAGGACTTGGTTCTCATTTCCAGTCTTCCTAAAAGTAATCAATTTCTAGACATAATCCTTTTCTTCCATTTTAATTATAGTTAAGAATTATAAACTTTCGAAAATGTAGTCTCTTGCAGATGCTACCAAAATCAAAACAGGGGCACATTCCTAAACTATGCCAGAGAAAACAAAAATCACTAGCTCTGTTAGCTTGAAATTTGACCAAAGAGAAAGGGATAATTTTTAAATGGACTATTATCATTATAAATAGAAGAGTATTCTTTATATTTTCATACTATTTTAAGAGATTTGCTAGTTTGTAAAAATAAACGTCTGCCTGCAGGTCATTTGAATGCACACATTTCACTAGAATGAGGTACCATATTTAAGATCCTGTGATATTCCTTCATATAACAGGAGAGAGAGATTGAGAAAGAAAAGAGGGAGAGAAGAGAGACAGAGATATAGATAGATATGGAGAGGGGGAGGGAAAGAGAGAGGAGGGAAGGGAGGGAAGGGGGGAGAAGGGGGAAAGAAAAATGGGAGAGAGGGAGTGAGAGAGGGGGAGAGTGCCCCTGCTTTTTCATGCAGGTGAATTTAATGTTAGCAGTTTAGAACAGTTGTGTGAAAATGAAGTGTGGCTTTTGTTTGTTTGTTTTTGTAAATTACATGGTTTAAATCGCTCTGCAGGAATTTATTGTCTTAAAAGTACCAAAAAGTTATCTCATAAATGGAGAAAATTTTCTGTAAATTAATGTTTAAAGCCCTGATTTGAGATTAACTAGGCATGGGGTCGCTAAGAGTCGGACATGACTGAGCAACTTCACTTTCACTTTTCACTTTCATGCACTGGAGAAGGAAATGGCAACCCACTCCAGTGGTCTTGCCTGGAGAATCCCAGGGATGGGGGAGCCTGGTGTGCTGCCGTCTATGGGGTCGCACGAGTTGGACACGACTGAAGTGATTTAGCAGCAGCAGCAGCAGCAAATCTCTAAAAGCGAATTTCTGTTTACTGTGATTTCTTCAGGCAGGGCACATCCATGGTTAAGTCTTCATTGTGATAGGAAAAAATGCCAGTCATGTTAGTTAACAACTTCTGAAGATTATACCCCAGTTAGATATAATCATATTTCAGATCTGAACCCCCTAAAAAGCCAGAACTTAATTTGTCACACCACTGTAATATATCTTTCCCTACCACACAAGGCTCTCAGAAAAAGATATCTTTGATGTCTTCATAAAGTGACATTTTTTTCTTTTTTTTCCTAAGCCTTCCTAAACTTGAAGTGCATCATTATCACATCAATGGCACCGTATAATAAGCATAGCTAGGCTTCCCTGGTGGCTCAGGTGGTAAAGAATCTGCCTGCAGTGTGGGAAACCTGGGTTCTGTCCCTGGGTTGGGAAGATCCCCTGGAGAAGGGAATGGCAACCCGCTCCAGTATTCTGGCCTGGAGAATCCCACGGACAGAGGAGCCTGGTGAGATACAGTTCATGGTGCAAAGAATCATACATGACTAAGCGACTAATACTTTCATTTTCTTTCAATATGACCTCAAGCAAGTGCCAAGACCAAATTATCTGCATGAGAAACAACGTCCAGGGCAGCACTAAGTTTACTCAACCAAGGTAACCTGAAATTCTTGGCTGTATTAGTGTTTGCTGGCAGAGGTGGCTGCTGTCAATTCGCCCCTGTCACATTATTTTGCTTTGTCTCAGTCAGAAGCCACAGGGGAGGGCAACAGGGTTTGCTTCTAACTTGTAACAACAGCAGAGGTTATGGATTCCCTCTGCTGCCTTGATGAACCTGACTCCTGGCTCCTCGCCTGGAAACACGGTAAAGCTAGAGACAGATGTATTGTTACCAAACAGGACAAGAAATCTGCTATTCTATGAAATGTTTGGTTGGCTACTTGGGGAACATGGAAAAGTCTGTCAGAGGAAGGGAAAAAAGGAAATTGTATAGAGCTGGCTTTGACCAGAATGTCTGCTACCTTCGTTGATATCCTTGGTTTCTTTACTCCACTTCTTATTTCTTTTAATACACATTGTAGTCTGACTGTAAATAAGATAGCTGAAAAGCAGCTACTTCCACGACTGTTTTGCATGGTTATTCACCAAGTGGACTCTCAGGGTAATCCTAGAAGGTATTTGACCCTGGAAAAACAGTAGTTAATGGTACTGTACCAATGCCCCTTTCCCGGTTTTGATAATGTAGTATAGCTATGTAAGATGTTATCATTGAGGGACATTGGATAAAAGGTACATGAGAACTCACTTTCTATTTTCACAACCTATTGTGGCCTAAAACTATTCCAAAATGGAATTTGAAAATAAAAAAACCCAGACACCCATATGTATATTACACTAGCACTAGTTTCTAAGACATTTAAGACTCTATGAGCATGCTCAGTCATGCCTGACTCTTTGCAACCCCATGGACTGTAGTCCACCAGGTTCCTCTGTCCATGGGATTTCCCAGGCAATAATACTGCAGTGGGTTGCCATTTCCTTCTCCAGCAGACCTTCTCAACCCCAGGATCGAACCCGGGTTTCCTGTATTGTAGGCAAATTTACTATCTGAGCCACCAGGGAAGCCCTGCTTCATTCTACACCATATGCTAAATTCCAAATCACTGAAGAAAAATGGTTGATTATCTCATATTGTTTACTATAAAATACTGCAATTGGCCTCAAGAATTACATATAAAAAAATACAGATGAATATGTAACCTAAGGATAAAGAAGGCCTCTCTAAAAAGAAAAGCAAAAGAAAAAAAAACATAAAAGAATAAAGTGTGTATAAATTCCAGAAAAACAGTTTAAAACCCAAGTGGTTTCAGCAGGAGGGGGAGAGCACTAGACAGAGTGCTCTGGGGACAGAGATTGAAGCAGACTAGGTTTTTCAAACTATTTTAAGTTTCTACAAGAAGAATGTATCCCTATTACTTAATTTAAGAAGTATCTCAAAAGTCAAACCATAGAACACTTTATACCTCAAAATCATCAAACAAAGTTAAGTCAAATGAAAAACTAGAAAAATATGACAGGCAAAGGGACAATGTCTTTACCACAGAAGGAGCACTTACATGAGAAAAAGACAAAATGGCTCAAAAGAACAGTAAGCAAAATCATGCAGGAAATGCAAGTTTTCACCTGTCACACTCCCCCAGCCCAGCCTGGCCCTCACAGAAGGAGAGAAAGAGCTGCCTCCCTGGGACCCCAAGGGAGAGGTGCCTCCTTGAGGGAGGATCAGGTTTCAGAGAAGGGGAGGGCTCCAGGAAGTGTTCCTGGAGGGAGGAGACCGTGTTTAGAGCAGAAAAGGGTTTTCTGATGGGGCGGTGTTGGGGAGAATTGGGTGGAGTAAGAGGCAAGAGGGTGAGACCACCAGAATGGACTGGTGCCTGGAGGAGCCTGCGCTTTGGGAGGGTACAGGAAGTTTATGGAGTCATTTATAGCCTGTTCTCAAGGTTTCCAACTTTTGACAAAATTATTTGGGTACTAAACTTGCCCAAAGGGCTTTGTTTCTTTGGGCATTGACCTTCCTGACCTCTCTTGACCTTCCTTTTCAGTCACCAAGTTCTGCTATTTTCTTCCATTAAAATGCAGTTTCACCTTTTTTTCCCCTCTATCCAATCTGCACACTACTGCCAGACTATTGTTTCTAAAATACCACTTCGATCTTGTCTCCTTCTTGCTCATAAACCTCTCAGTGCTTTCTGCTGTCACTGGGTCAAGCATAGACACACCACGAGGAGTCTCAGGTTCACTTCAAAAACACCTGCTCCAGCCAAAATGGTTCCATCACAGACCTGTCCCTGTATGTGCCACCATCCCCCCAAAACCTTTTTTATGTTTTTCCTAAGTCTGATTTCACACTCGAAAGACCCTTTCCTTTTTACTTCTCCATGATCTAGCATTTTTTCATATTCAGTTTCATCCCCTCTTCTCCCACAAGTATACAATGTGCTTAAAGCACAAGAGTGGAGTCTCACAGACCCGGTGATAATCACGGCACCATTATTTAATAGTTTTGTGACCTTGGGGTCACTTTCTTTATGTTTGCATGCTAAGTTGCTTCAGTCATGTCCAACTCTTTGTGACCCCATGGACTGTAGCCCACCAATGTTCTCTGTCCACGGGATTTTCCAGGCAAGAATACTGGAGTGGGCTGCCATTTCCTTCTCCAAGGGATCTTCCTGACCCAGGGACTGAACCCAGGTCTCCCTCATTGCAGACAGATTCTTTACCGTCAGAGCCACCAGGGAAGCGGTTTCCTTAAGGCTTAGTTTGCCTCAACTCCAAAATGTAATAAATATTTGTATGATTTTTGTGAAGATTCAATGAGAACTGATGTATGTAAAACTAACACAGTGCCTGGAGCACAGGAGATCAGCAGTAATGCCTGGAAGCTCACTAGACAGTACTCATTATTACTGTCCAAAATACATTTATTTTCTCTGAGTATCAAGTTTTTCTTACGATTTGGTGCTTGTGTGCACTGCTATCTTCTCTCTTACATTTAGATGTTTTATACTCATTAACACTGGACATAAAGCCCTGTGTTAGGTGCTTTACGTACACAAAACCACATGGGTTAGGTACTGTTACTTCCATCACTTCACTTTCTGGATGGGAAAAAGTTTGGAGATATTAAAAACCAAACCTAATATTAAACAGCTGGAAGGAAGAAGCAGGTGATTTTCTTTTGATTGATCTATTTTTAAGGTTGAAAACTGTCTACGATTTCCATGAATGATCTCTGGACAGTCCTAATGAGTCAGGTCTGGTCTTCCCTCACCGGGAGATTTCCTCCCAGGGAGAACTGAGCACCGTCACCAGATCTGGCTTCGGCTTCGCTCCCCAAACGGCCAGAGCCTGCTCTTTCCTCCAGCGACTGCTCTGACCCTTTGACTTTAAGAAAGAAAGCACACTAGAAGCCCCATGTTTTGTTATAAGAAGAGAGGAAGATCATTTCTGGCATGAGAAATCACGCCATAAGGCATCAGAACAAAAACCAGGTTTCCATCAACGAGAAGCACCCTGTCTTTCTGAGGAGAAAGAGAGGCTCTTAATAGAAAGAACCAAGCCTTCTGAGAACAGAAGAGGCCAACCTTTCCCAAAGGCAACATTTAAAAGAGTGTGAGTCTTAAAGAGTCAGAAAGACAAAAGGACAAAAGAAGGACAGACCCCCACAACTGTGTATTATTTATTCTGATCTATTACATGAGAGTGCCAGTACATACAACTAGATTTGTTTGGTAAGAACAGTACGAACATAAAAATGAACCACTGTATTAACTGACATGGTAATTATGTTTACAAGCTGATTGCCAGTAGAATCATCACACATTAGGCCTCTTTAGGAGCCTACAGTTTCCAGACGATGAGAAAGCACTGCCTCTGCGTGAAACCTGCAAATTTTATCTTGCTAACTCAAACTGTTTTGCCTGATAAAGGTTAAAGAACTTCTTTAAAACAAGCAAACAAAAGAAACCAACAGCCATAAAACAAAACAAGTTCATCTACTTAAGAAATAAACATGTCTCCCCCGCTCTACTGTTTCTTAACTACCAAGGGTACTTTAGAGGGCAGAAGGAGTAGATATACATTCCTATCAGTAGGGGAGCTGCCCACTGCCAGCCTCTGGACAGACACCCTGGGCATGGATTCTCTAAGGCTCAGTGTTGGTAACTTCCTGAGTTGGGAGACTGAGACTGGTGGATGAGCAACAGGAGTTTTAAGTTTTCTCCCTTCATTCACCCACTTATCAAATTCTGTTCAGAGGATCTTTACTTGTGGAAAGAGGGCAAAGAACTTTTTTCTTTACAATGCTTCTCTCCTACATGTCGGAAGAGAATTATGAGGACTGGAGGGATTAAGATGGTGATATTTCCCAAACTGCTCTACAAATTCAACTTAATAAAATCCCAGCTGGCTATTTTTTGGCTGAAATTGACAAAATGATCCTAAAATTCATACGGAAATCAAGGGACTCAGAGAATTCAAACAACCTTGAGAGAGAAAACAAAGTTGGCCAAATCACACTTCCTGATTTCAAAACTTGCTATGAAGCTACAGTAATCAGATGGTGTGGTACTGGCATAAGGACAGACATATAGATAAATGGAAGAACTGAGAGTCCATAAATAAACCTCACATTTACGGTCACTTGATGTCTGACAAGGCTGCCAAGACAATTCAGTGGGAGAAAGAATAGTTTTTTCAACAGATGGTGCTGGGACAATGGGCTATCTACATGCAAAAAAATAAAGCTGGACCCCCAACATTCACATCATACATAAAAATTAACTTAAAGTGGATCATAGGTCCACATGTAAGAGCTAAAATTACAAAACTCTTAGGAGCAATACAGGAATAACTCTTTGTGACCCTGGGTTAGTTAAAATCCTTCTTAGATATGACAGACTAGAAAAACACGATAACAAAAGAAAAAAAAGAAATAAACTGGATTTCATCAAAGTTAAAAACTCCTATGCTCCAAAGGACACCATTAAGAAAATGGAAAAACAACCCACATAGTGGGAGAAAATATTTGCAGATCACGGAGCTGAGGAGCAAACTGTATCCAGAATATATAAAGAACTCTTATAAGTCAATAAGACAAATAACCCAATTGAAAAATGGGCAAGAATCTGAATAGACATTTCTCCAAAGAAGATACAGAAATGGTCAAAAGCACATGAAAAGATGCTCAACATCATTAGTCACCAGGGAAATGCAGATTAAAACCACTCTGAGATATTACTTTACACCCTCTAGGATGACTATTAGTAGGAAGACATGTGTTCAAAACCATGGAGAGAAACTAGAACCCTCATACACTGCTGGTGGAAATGTAAAATGGTGCAACTTTTGAAAGAGTCTGGCAGTTCCTCAGAAGGTCAAACAGAGTTACCTTATAGCCCAGCTATTCTGCTCCTAGGTATATGCCCAAGAGAAATGAAAACATAATGTTCACACAAAAACTTGTACATGAATGTTGATAGCAATGTTAGTCTTAATAACCAAAAAAAAAAGTGAAGACAACCCAAATGTTCATCAACTGATGAATGGATAAATAAATTGTGGTATATCCACACTATGGACTATTATCTGGAATTGAAATGGAATTAGACACTAATATATGCTATAGCATGGATGAACCTTGAAAACATTAAGTGAAAGAAATCAGTCACAAAAGCCCCCAAATTCCTTGATTCCATTTATATGAAATATCCAGAATAGTGAAATCTATAGAAGCAGAAGGTAGATTAGTGGTTTCCTACAGCTAGGATGGGAGAAGGCAATGGCACCCCACTCCAGTACTCTTGCCTGGCAAATCCCATGGACGGAGGAGCCTGGTAGGCTGCAGTCCATGGGGTCGCTAGGAGTTGGACACGACTGAGCAACTTCACTTTCACTTTTCACTTTCAAGCATTGGAGAAGGAAATGGCAACCCAGTCCAGTGTTCTTGCCTGGAGAATCCCAGGGACGGGGGAACCTGGTGGGCTGCTATCTCTGGGGTTGCACAGAGTCGGCCACGACTGAAGCGACTTAGCAGCAGCAGCAGGAACACAGCTAGGATGGGAGGGTGGAGGAAACGAAGAATGACTGCTAGAGGAAACAGGGTTTCTTTTAAAAAGGTGATGAAATGTTCCCAAAGTGACTATTGATGGCTGCATAACATTGTGAATAGAATAAAACCCACTGAACTGTACATTATAAATGGGCGAATTGTATCTCAATAAAGCTGTTAAATGTGTATTTTAAAAAGAATTACAGGTAAATAAATTTATATTAAAAAAATTACCACACTAGGAAAATAAATAAAAAGAATTACAAGGATATCAAGAAAAAGGCTTCAAAATTAATGAAAAGGTCAGGAAATGTTTCAAAAACAAAAATCCACAAAAGAAGCATAAAAACACTTGGTAAGTATGCGAAAAGGAAAGCTGTAGGACTAGAAAGAAAGTAAAAACATCCTTGGTCTGGATCTATTCTGAAAAACAAATTTTTAAAAAACACACTGTGGCAGGGGAGGGATAAACTGGAAGTTTGGGATAATATATGAAAAGTGAAAGTCTCTGAGACCCCAGGGACCGCAGCCATCTGAGCCACATTATATAATAGTGTGTATATGTTAATCCCTGGGTTTCCCTGGTGGCTCAGATGGTAAAGAATCTGCCTGCAATGCAGGAGACTCCAGTTTGATCCCTGGCGGGAAGATACCTGGAGGAGGGCATGGTAACCCACTCCAGTATTCTTGCCTGGGAAATCATCCATATGATTATATGGACAGAGGAGCCTGGCAGGCTAAAGTCCATCGGGTAGAAAAGAGTTGGGCACAACTGAGCGACTAACACTTTATTTCATATATAAAAAGAGATAAACAAAGACCTACTGTATAGCACAGGGAACTATATTCAATATCTGGTAATAACCTATAATGAGAAAGAATCTGAAAAAGAATATCTATCTCTGAATATCTCTCGTAAAGAGTCAGACACGACTGAGTGAATGAACTGAACTGTATCTCTGAACAACTTAGCTATACATCTGAAATTAATACAACTTTGCAAATCAACTATATTTCAATTTAAAAAACATATTATATGTCAATTCTATCTCAATAAAACTAGAAAAAAATTTAGAAAACACAAGAGGGAGAGTCTAACACAAACTGTTCCCCCCTCTTTTTTTTTTTTTTTGCAGTTTTATGTGATATTAATAAATGACAAAAAAGGTCTGGTCTGCACATGGACTCTTTAGATATAGGAAGAGCTTACTACTACTACTACTAAGTCGCTTCAGTTGTTGTGCGACCCCATAGATGGCAGCCCACCAGGCTCTGCCGTCCCTGGGATTCTCCAGGCAAGAATACTGGAGTCGGTTGCCATTTCCTTCTCCAATGCATGAACGTGAAAAGTCAAAGTGAAGTCGCTCAGTTGTCTCCGACTCTTAGCGACCCCATGGACTGTAGCCCACCAGGCTCCTCTGTCCATGGGATTTTCCAGGCAAGAGTACTGGAGTGGGGTGCCATTGCCTTCTCCAAGGAAGAGCTTAGTAGTAGTTATTTCTCATGCCAAACACACCTTCCACCCTAATATTTTCTAAATCATTGTTCTAATAATAATAAAAAGATACAGAATTAGGCTATCAGATTTACTAAGGCCATCAATGAAATCCATCATTCATTTGCATAGAACCTTGAAGTTTATAAATCACTTTTATACATTTTATCTCAGCTGATCCTCTCAAAGCAGGTATCACCCCCATTTTAAAGATGAAGAAATAGCCTCAGAAACATTAACAGACATTTAAAGCCTCACACCTAGTGAGAGGCATAGACAGATTAGAACCCAGGCCACTTTCTAAGTTTATAAAGAAACTGCTCTTTTGTATACAATATTCTTATAATAAATATAATTTTTTTCTTGTTGAATTTTCTCTTACAAAAAGTGTTCAGAACTAATTTTAAATAGCAGTTTGGTCCATATTGAAACATAGTTTAATATACAGTATAATAATTTTTCTATATTAATTTCAATCATATATTTCATTTTTAAAAAAATCAAAAAACAATTACATGGGGAGTTCCCTGGTGGTCCAGTGGTCAGGACTTGGCACTTTTACTGCTGTGGCCCTAGGTTCAATCCCTGGTTGGGAAGCTAAGATCCCATAAGCTGTGTAGTGCAGCCAAAAAAACCCCTCAAAAACAATTACTCAGAAATGTACAAATTCCAAGCTGACTGTTACAGAGTTTGACTAATGGCTAAGAAGTCAAAGTAATGCTTTCGGGCAATAACTTTGCTATGCATCCAAGAGTCAAATGTGTATCTCAACCATTTAATTTACTTAATATACTAATATCAGGAAATTGTCTTTCCTTAACTTGTGTTTTCATATCTTATTTAAGAATTAAGGCACTATAATGACAGATAGTATAGTATATGTATGTCCTCCAAAACATAATACCAGTCTGAACATAAATAAATATGGTCTGAAAAGCTAATCCCCAAATTTTGATATAATTTTAGATAGAAGTTTTCCTAAATAATTTCCCCTTTATTTTCCTTCCAGAATGTCCAGAACTCCAGAATGATCATCTACTATTCAGTTGTTAAACACTGGTGTTAAGTAATGATCAACCTATAATTGTTGGGAAAAAAGAAAGAAATCAATTGAATATGGCCAAAGGGTTCTGAATTACAACATGGCTGAATTGGACATTTCATTTGTCTAACTTTACTGAACGTTTATGAGTGTTAGGCTAGCACACACCGTGATTAATAAGACAAGACTGTGTGCATGTTCTCTGGAGTGCTCCTCCAGGTAGGGAAAACTATTAGGTAAAAGAATAATTACAATGAAATGTGAGAACAACTATCTATAATGAAGACTTGTACAAAGTACCATCTCTGGCTTGCTTATGATCCGGTCTTGTGAGATAGGATAAGTATCAGTGACTAAAACATGCCTCTAAAGCTGAAGAGCCGCTCACTGACCTGTATCACCTTTCAGTACTGTGCCATACCCAGGTGTCTCCTCTCTTCCTGATTTGCATAATCAGGCAAGATAGCCCAGGTTGATAGCACTACTGTCTCAGGTTAAGGCACAAACTCAGATCAAATACTACTCAAAGGAACATAAATTCCCTCATGATCTTAGTAGGTATAGCTCCTGAAGTCTTCAGGTTGTGAAGTGTTTCAAAATTTTTCTCTTCAGAAGAAAAGCTAAGTTTAAAAGCTCAGTTAGAACTACAAATAGGCAAATAAAACATTAAGCCTATTTCTCTGAAATTAAAGACTGTATATTTCTGAACCTTTTATATATAGATTCTGGTAGAGAAAAGGTTAAATGGAGTAAAAGCAGAATTTTTCCCCCACAAAGTCAGCTACTGTATATCTTTTAAAAGGTTCCCCAACTATAGAATGTATCTCCTTTCTTCCAATTGTAAAGACACTATCAGCAAAATTATTCCTTTCCCATATAGTGCAACTGGACTCGGTCAAGAATAGAACAGTCAAGAATAGGCTGATAACTTATTTTTTCTTTTGAAGTTGGAGGAGGACTAGTATTTATTCCCAAGTTTGGGAAAAAGGAGGTACTTGAATCTCTTTAATTACAACACAGCCCGGCCCACTATAATATACCGTTGATGTTTTCAAGATTTTGCTCAAAGGATATTCTAGCTTTACATACCATAATGTACACAGTAATGCAGAGGACACTCAAACTGTGAGAGGCATTTGTTGTCTTGAAGCACAATTCCAACTAAGCCAAAAAGGATTTGCAGGGGAAATTCAGAAATATAATGCCCTTCAACAGGACATGTAGGCTGCAATCCAAATATCATTAAGGATTCCCTAGGGGGCAGCATCTTCTGGGATGGTAAAGTCAAGTTTTCTGTGTTAAGTTCAAGTGCTCAAAAAATGCTGGTACTCAACTGATGACAGTTGCAAAAGCCTCTGGGAAGGTCTAACCCGACTTCACTGCAATTCTGATGTCTTCATTTAAACACAGTTCCTTCTGTGGACAAGGAAAGCTTCCAAACACTATAGATTTCTCTAGGAGTTAGTCTCTCAAAGATGCTAGTCAGTATATAAACGTATCTTTTAAGTAAAAATACAATCCTGGGTCAAGATTCACTTTAAACAATAATAAAACCTATTTAAATGATATTTAATGGTATGAGAAAGTGTTATTTGTGTGTGAAAAAAGATAAAATTTTAAAATGAAAAAGTTTACAAAACACATATAATGTGATCACATTTATTAAAAAGTATATATATATATATATATATATATGAGGGTTTTTTACCAAAAGGATTCATGTCTATTATAGAAAATTTGGAAAATAGAGGACAAAAAACAATAGCTGTATTCCTACAAACCAGAGATTACCATTTAATATTTGTGTTGGTATTTCCAATTTTTTCTATCATATATATATGTCCTCCCAATAAATGTAATTGTGAAAAACTTAATCTTTTCCTTAGTCATTAGTCTTGCACTGATTAACATATAATGATATTTTAGGAAACTAAGGTAAATTATAAGATTCATGCACATGAGTGGTTTTCAATCTTGGCTGCATATTAAAATCGCCTTGGGGAATATTTAAAATTCACAATGTCTGGACCACTCCCACAGACCAATTAAATCAGAATCTCTGGAGATGGGACCTAGGCATTAGTATTTTTCAGAGTTCCCCAGGTGACTCCACTGAACACCAGGGTTGAGAACCACCACTTGACAGCTTTCCCTGCTTTGAGCAAAACTTGAGTTATAGCAGTGCTTTCTTAAACTTTCATGTGCATATAAATCATGTGGAAATCTTGTCAAAATCTAGATTCTGGCTCAGTAGGTCTGGGGTAGGAATTGAGATTCAGCATTGGCTCAAGGGCCGCGGTCTGAGTAGCTACAGGGTTCTGGGAAGGAAAACTCTTCAATGGAAAAGAACAATTTACAGCCACTGAAGCCTACGCTCTATGCCACCAGGCAGGGAGGGCAGTCTACCACGGATGGACAAAGAACTGATACGGGGAGTTAAAAGATGTTTCTAAAAAATAAGATTTTAGGGAAGCGAACGTATGCAATAACTACATTTTTCAGGGGAAACAGTCGCTAGAGCTTATATAGTCCATGTGCACAAAGAAGGACAAGAGAGAAGGAAGACAAGAAAGGTGGGCAGTGTAAGAAACAAAAAAAAAACATCAACTGTCTAAAAGTTGTTATGGGGAAAATAAAATCTTTGGCTGCTGTGCTGGCAATGGATGGAGAAACACTACAAGGAGATCTGTAGAATATTTCACTGCCAAAACATGTTTGGGAAGCAGTACAGCTAACAAACTGAAGTCGGTACAGATTACTAACCATCCTCTATCAACCCACTCCTGGGACCTAAGAAGAGACCCCAGGAGTATAAGTCTCTCCTGGCAGCACTTAAGGAACCAACAGCAAACAGTGAACTATTTGCCCATATGCTTCTCACTGTGTGCAGAAAGAACACTGAGATGCGCAAACATGGGGTCTTATGAAGCTTCTTGGGGCTTTCCAGGTGGCACTAGTGGTAAAGAATCTGCCTGACAATGCAGGAGATCTAAGAGAAAGGGGTTTGATCCTTAGGTTGGGAAGATCCTCTGGAGTAGGAAATGGCAACCCACCCCAGTATTCTTGCCTGGTGAATCTCATGGACAGAGGAGCGTGGCGGGCTAAGTCCATGGGGTCGCAAACAGTTGGACACGAATAAAGCGACTCAGCATGCATGAAGCTTCTTGGCAACACTCTACTTCAGATTTCTTAATTTCAATGGAGATGGAACAAAAACAGCTTTTTTTTTTCTTCCTGAAAATTAGAAAAGTTTAGCCTATTTTGTAGAATGACAAACTATGTTAAGTATTCATAAACAGAAAACATAAGTTTTCATAAATCACCAGACTCTCCTTCAAAATAACTTCTAAAAACAATAAAATAGGAAAACTTTTGCATAAAATTATCTGGAAAATTATTTGAATCAGCTGGTATACTTTATCAGATATTCCTTATCAGCTCAGCCATGTCTGGGTAAAGTTCTGTTCAAATAAACTAAAGAGGAAGAAACTAAAGGGGAAGACTTTACCAAGTAATGAAAAGAATTCTGATGTCATATGATTCATGTTACACATCTCCTGGATCCAAGAATCTTTGGCAGAATCATACCCAACCATAACGGTTCCACTGATCTGTATATTCAGCACTTACTTACTGTGTAATGGTGATGGTTAACATGTGTTGAGTGCCAGATGTTGGCTAAGTTAATCTGTACAACCCTATGAAATAGGCATGATTATTACAGTCCTTGTATGGATAATAAATCTGTGGTTTAGGGATGGCAAGTACCATGCTCAAAGGTCATGAAGCCAGTATGTCATAACGCTGGTTTTTGAGTGCCTGATTTCAATACGTATTCTCTTAACATTTATATGACATAAACAGCCCTCCTGTGTGCTAAGTCTGTACCAGGGAAAAACTATACTTAAGACTGGGGGACAGAAGGTAAGTTATGATGTCTAAGCTTGTGGAACAGGACAAGCAGTTCTTCTGGGACACGAGGCTGGAAAGGTACTTCAAACACTGTAGAATACAGGATGCCATACGGTGTTGTGGCATGTCAGCTCAGATTATGCTGCTGGTGTATTCCATGGGTCAGAACTCATTTACCTTTGGGGTCCCTGATTCTTGATCTTTTATATATTCTGGATGAGCAGAAGACATATTTACAAAGAGGACACACTATGTGACTATAGACATAATTTCTTTTAGCTTAGGCAAGCTTTCCAGAAATTACTGAACCACTCTAACCCTATAAAATCAAGGAAGCCACAACAATGTCCAGATAAGAGATCTAGTACTAGTTGAGGGGTTGGTCTCCTCCACATTCAAATGGTAAGGGGTGTTGCTGGATAATCTAGTCCAGTCAGGACTAGGAAAAAAGAAATGTGTCTCATATTGAGGTTTTAGTCTAGAATTTCTACTGAGTTTCTGTAAAAATTTCCAAAGGCTAAGGGAAACCCCACTGAAGGTATTAGCAGAACAGTGGCAACAAAGATCAATAATTCTTAATGAATGATTCATTACCAGTGCAGACAGATAAACAAAGTCCTAACTTTTTTGCATTTCTCAGAGCTAGCTACCTAGCATGCATTCGTGCTCAGTCACGTTCAACTCTTTGGGACACTGTGGGCTGTAGCCCGCCTAGCTCCTCTGTCCGTGGAATTTCACAGGCAAGAATACTGGAGTGGGTTGCCATTTCCCTCTCCAGAGGATCTTCCCCACCCAGGGATGGGACCCACGTCTCCTGTCTTAGCAGGCGAATTCTTTACCACTAAGCCACCTGAGAAGCCTATTTCCTAGCAGTCTTATTCAACTTGGTAACTGCAAACTTACTAGGGAAAAGGTAAACAGTATTTCCAGCCTTATTTGGCTACATTAATCGCTTAAAGCTAGTCTTTCAAAGAAAGAGGCAGGGGAAAGAACTACTATCTGAGTACCTACATTTAATACACCAGTTGAGCACTGTCCTAAGAGCCCCTCCCTTTTCCATTTTTCAACCTTATCTCACTTGATAATGACACGCACATGAAACTGATCTCAGAAGTTCCTTTCTCAGGAACTCATGGGAAACGTACTCAGGTACTCAATGCAGCTCGCATTCAGGTGAGGCCTGTCCATACTACATGTTCTTGAAAAGAAGTGACTTCAGGCAGCTGCAAGGTCCTGGGTATCTTTATGAGGACAGGCCTCCAATGCTAGAAGAGCTGAGGAAACTGATGAGAGGATGATAAAGGCAGGCAGACCTCAAACATTCCACAAAAATGGTCCTTTTGCTCCACCTAACAATGTTCTCTTGGGATATGGTTAGTAGAGAATAAGGACTATGGATTGAGCTATTGATGCTGTACAGCTGTACCCTCAGTTATCTGTGGGGGACTGGTTGTAGGACCCCCTCATATCATAATCTGTGGATGATCAAATCCCTTCTTTATAAAATGGTATAGTATTTGCATATGACTTATGCACATTCTCCCTATACTTTAAATAATCTCTAGAGTATTTATAATATATAATACAATGTAAAGTGAAAGTGAAGTCGCTCAGTCATGTCTGACTCTTTGCGACCCCATGGACTATAGCCTATCAGGCTCCTCTGTCCATGGGATTTTCCAGGCAAGAGTGCTGGAGTGGATTGCCATTTCCTTCTCCAGGGAATCTTCGTGACCTAGGAATCGAACCCAGGTCTGTCACATTGCACGCAGACGCTCTACCGTCTGAGCCACCAGGGAAGCCCCATAATACAATGTAAATGTTATGTAAATAGTTGCTGGCATGGCAAATTCAAGTTTTGCTTTTTGCAAACTTTCTGGAATTTTTTTTCTTGAATATATATATTTTTAAAATTTAGCTGCACCACTAGGCATGTGGGATTCTAGTTCCCCAACCAGGGATCACACCCATGCCCCCTCATTGGAAGGATGGAGTCCTAACCACTGCACCACCAGGGAAGTCCCCTAAATATTTCTGATAATGTAGTTGGTTGAATCCCTGGATGTAGAACCCATGAATACGGAAGGCTGGTTTTACTGATCCACAATGGAAACAAGATTCTACTTATGATAGCAGAAGTCCCCTGTTATAAGCTGCATTCAGTTAATTAAATATTTTAGATTAATGATCTCCTTGAAATGCAGCTGTGTGTTCAAATATCAGAGTACACCTCCTGCTTTTCTATCCTCTGAACAATAGCATGGATTTCTTATTTGAAAGGAATTCAAGACCTTACAACTTGCTTGAAGGAACTGAAAATTTGTAGTGTAATAAGCAATCTGAAGTTATCTTACCTGACACAGAAAGCTTGTTGTTATAAAGTTTTTGATATAAAGACATCTTACCTTATTCAGCTAATCTTTGAAAGGATGCAAAAGGAAACAAGAAAATCTTAGGTAGGGAAAGCATTTGGCAGTATGGTCCATATTATGACATGGAGGATACTTTGACTGAAAGAGCAGAGTTACTATCTGAATCAATCCTTGCCAACTGTAGCTTTGCTCCTGAAAACTAGTTCAGATAAGCAGGTTGACAGTTTTCTACAGACAGTCACAGTAACTTTTATATTTTTGTCAAGATCAAAACTAGTATTTCTCATAAATTCACATAGGTTATTTACTAGTATTTGCCTAGAGAGCCAAAGGAACAATGTTCAGAAAGTGATGACAGAAAGCTTGTTTTACATGGAGGGTAATACTGCTACGGTACTCTTTACTTTCTCACTAAATTATTTCCCTTCAACTCTCCAAAGAGAGCTGCCACTGTTCATTTTCCCTTTTCTACTACTATAATTATGCTAACCATCTCATTCACATACTTACTCTTTAAACATGCATACTTACTCTTTAAACATGCATTGAAGTTCGACTGTGTATCAGGCACAAATTGTACTGGGGATTCTATAGCCATGTTACTCAAAACGTGGTCCACAGACTGGTGCTGGTTTGTGAATGCACTGGTTACCTGTCTATGACAAGGGTCTAAAAAGTTTAACAGGAATTTAGCAGAGTAATTTGAATGTTGATTTTAATAATAAAATTTTTGACATTTTGTATGTCATCTTTCTAATAACTCATTTTTATTTATTTTATGAAAACATCAGTCTATAAAGGATTAGAAGTGAAAATCTGGCTTGTTACTAGTAATAGTTTAAGTAGCATTGATCTAAAGCTGCAGTCCCCAACCTTTCTGACACCAGGGACAGGATCTGTGGAAGATAATTTTTCCCTGGATTGGTGTAAGGGATGATTTCAGGATGATTAAAGTGCATTACAATTACTGTGCATTTGATTTCTATTATTATTACATCATCTCCACCCCAGATCATCAGGTGTTAGATCCAGAGGTTGGGGACCCCTATTTGAGAGGATAGAAAGATAAGACCTTGGCTCTTGCTTGACATGGGCACAATTAATCCCATGTGAGCATTAAAAAAAAATCTTTCCATCCTCAGATACACACATTTCTAAGGAACTTTATATAAAGTTCAAGCTTTGTAAATAGGTTTGGGGAATACTGACCCTTTTTTTAAAGGTTGTAAGTTAATAATAGGTTAAAAGAACAATGGAGAAGGGTGAGATAAGAAGGTAGGTCAAGTAGAAAGGACAATTTAATAAAGAACAGGAAACCAACAGGCAGCCAGGAGGGTAGTAGGTATGATGAACTGCTGAAAGCCTGGAGTGAAGTTAAGAGGGTCAGTCAAGGCTTACTGGAGGGAGGAAGACACTGAGTCTAGTCTCAGCCATCCTTTCCATTCTCCAGTCACCTCCTACCTTAGTTCCTAGGCACAGCCTACCCTCCAGCTACCCCTAATTGCTATACTTCCCAAAGACATTATTTTCTTTTGTTTGAGTGTTTAACAGACTAGTGTTCCACTCCATCTAGAATGTGTATCCCCCCATCCAGTACTCTTCTTAAGGACTCAAGTGTTGCTGTCAACCTCTCTGACCATGGTCCCTGACACACCCCGAGGCAAAGCTCTTATCCCTCTTCAGTGCACTTCTACACTTGTTTAAACTTGCATCACATTACTTATCAGAATGTACCATGAATATAAGTCTGTGAGTCAAATTCCATTGGCACTGTATTATTTACCCTTTTCTTCTCAGTGCTCAGCACATAATTGCCTTTCACATATGTGTTGAACCACACTGAGCATCAGAGAGCAAGTCAGAGGGGTTGATAGGATTCTTGTTCAGGCTGAGCAACCAGAAAGCAAGGCTCACTGAAAAGTGCCTAGAAGCCAAACAAGTAGAGCTGCTCATTCAGGGTTCAATAGGCTATGGAAAGGCCAGCTTAGCGATGGAGCTCGGCAAAAAAAAAAAAGGCAACAGACCCCAAAACCCCATTCTCCTTAGGGAGAACAGTTTCATCACTAAGCCAATCTGTACATGAGAACACACTAGAATGAAAAGCCCATTCTGTATTAAGTTGAATTCATCACTTGGCAGAGTAAATTATACATGGGAATGCGGCTCATTACCTATAGTCTGGAGGAATTTCGAGGTAAGTAGAATTGTCAGGCAAAATGGCTGACTAAGCACAAATGACATATGCTAACGTCTACTGTGGCTGACCTGAGCAATAGGAGGCAAAGCGTCAACACCAAGGTCACAGGCATGAGGAAAAACCTCCCCCTTCTCATTCCTCTGGGGTGGAAGCAGCTGCAATGACCAGCAGTAAACAAAGGGAGTTTCTATTTAGTGGTATTCTGAGCATTTTCATCATAGGAGTGCCTTTCTTTGCTCTGCTTTCCTCATTTTTGGTTGTAGCTTTTTCTTTTTGTGCTTGTTCTCTGTATTTTAACACTCTGCCTTTATGATCTCTCCCCTCTAGAACCCTCTCTTCCTTGCTCACTTTCTAAATTCACTTCCTTCTCTTATTCTCATTATCATTCTTTTTTTCTTTTTAAATAAGGTATTCATTCAGCTATCCTTTAAAAGATTATTTATTTGGCTGCACTGGGTCTTAGTTGCAGCATGTGGGCTCTTTCAGTTGTGGCATACGGGATCTAATTCCCTGACCAGGAATGGAAACTGGGCCCCCTGCTTTGGGAGCACAGAGTCTTAGCCACTGAACCACCAGATAACTCCCCCTGCCTTTCATTAATTCTTAAATACCAAAACCCTCCTTCTAGGCTCCTTCTGCACTAGCACTGGTTATAGAGAGCATCCTATTTTTTAGTATGTTTAAAAAACCAGTTCTAATTGATGGGCATTCAAACTCCAAGAGATGGTGAGGGACAGGGAAGCCTGGCTTCCTGCAGTCCATGGAATTGCAAAGAGTTGGACATGATGTGGCAACTGAACAACAACATTTTTCTTTGCCCGATAAGTTCCCAGTGATTTTTCCATGTGGTATTTCTCATATGCATGGGGACAGGTGAGAAAATATAAATGGATCCCTGAGAAACTTGGTATCAGTATCCTTGAAACATAATATGCACACCGTGATCAGTGGTGATATCCCAGTGAAATAATACTCTGGTCTGGCAGAGGTTCTATGCTTGGAAAATGCGTAATCAAAATGCAAACAGGCCTGGGAAAAGAGTGGAGGCAAGTAATTTATAAGGAGAAAAAGATCAGTATTTGAAACATAACATAGCCTTCTCACTAGCAAAGACAAACAATGAAACAAACCTCTCTTTTTCTAGTAGGTGTATTCTTCTACTGATATATGTGTGGTTATGTGCCTGAAACTGCTCAGAAATAAGCTAGAAGAGACATAACCAAAGAGATTCATAGAGACTCCCTTTGCGTTTTTACTCACTTCCCAAAACCTCCTGATGGAGGAAGAGACAACACAGGGTACTTTCCCAAAAGGATCAGCAGCTGTTTCTTATACATTATTCAGAGGAATAGGAATATTACCTTAAATCCTATCGAAATCCACATTTAGAGATCCCAAATTTTACCTAGCTTTAAAAATGCTACAGTATTGAAAAATCAACGTCCTCAAGTTATAACCCTTAAAAAAAAAAAAAAAAGGAAAACCAAAGATGATTTTGGCTTTCAAATGCAGCATATGTGCCTTGGAGGGGGCTTATTTCATCACTCTAGCAGCCATAATTACCCTCCAGATTTGTGAAAAAGGCTTCAGATATCTAATCTGGAGTTAAAAAAAGGATCACTAAGGCTCTGATTTTATCAACACCCTGAAACATGGAACCTAAAATTTGAAAAATAGAAAGCAATCCTGAAATTTAAAGCAAAGATAAATAACTTAACAGGCTACCATTTTTAAAGTGAGGTGACAAATATTATTCCACTCAAATTTCACAATATCTCTATGAGGCAGATGGAACAAGAATTATCCTTGTCTTATAAGTGTTAAGCAACTTGCATAAAGTTGGGTAAGCTTTAATAAGTGACTTCTACTCTTTAATAAAGTCTCTCTGCCTACTCAAGCTACTCCCCTAATCTCTGCTTTTTCAGGTCACCAGATTTCTTGGAAAAGTAATCTATTCTTTCTGAATTTATTTCCTCATCTATTACCCACTTTTTAAATCTTGGTAGTTAATTTGTTTCCCCAAATAGCTACTATTCTCAAAAAGATCACCAAGAAAGGATCATGGAACTTTCAGTAGAGTCTCAAATAGTCAATGAGTGAATGAAATTTCCAGCAATCTCAAGGACTTGTTTTTGATCCTCATCCTTTCTCATTCTTTTTTGTTTTTAATTTGTTTATTTATGGCTGTGCAGGGTCTTTGTTGTTGTGAGTGGGCTTTCTGTAGCTGCAGCGAGCAGGAGCTACTTTTGGTAGCAGTGTGTAAGCTTATTGTGGTGGCTTCTCTTTTTTAATTCAGCATTTTAATAAAGGATTTTACTGCAGCTTGCAAATTTTGCAGGTTCCACAAGAGAATGAGTTTTAAAGAAGTAGTGTTGCCACCCTGTTTACCCTGTTCAGGGCACTGTGGGGGTTTCTTTTGCTGTGGAGCACTGGGCCCTAGGCATGCGGGCTCAGGAGTTGCAGCACGTGGGCTCTAGAGCTCACGGGCTTCAGTACTTGCGGCTCGTGGGCTCCAGGGCATGGACTCGGTAGTTGTGCTGCACTGGTTCATTTGGTCCACGGCATGTGGAATCTTCTCAGACTGGGGATCATTCCACCAGCAGGGAAGCCCTCTTTCTCATTTTTGACCCCAACTCCCCTCTGAAATCCTCTCTTTCCTCATTTTCCATGCCATCACTTTCCTTCCTCTATGTTACTGTCTTGTATCTTTAAAATTAAACTGCTCAACACCTACTCATCATCCAAGACCTGATTCAAATGACAATTCTGAAGTCTTCTAGAACGCCTCCAGCAGCAGGTTCCACAGTATTCTGAGGTTCCTCAGTACTTCATACTACTAGGCACTTATTGCATTGTATTCTGCTTGTTATCATCTCTGTCTCGGTCTCTCCCTCCCTCATAAGAGCTCTTTGGATACAGAAACTGGCTTATTATTCTGCATCTCTTGGGTTTAGTAAATTACCTGGCAGTTACAGACCCTGCTTACAAATGTCTGAATGAACCACCAGTAAGCAGCAGCCCTAAGGCCAGAGTTCCTCTGCCTTTATCCTTCTCACAGAAAGTGGCTCAAAAGCAAAAGACGTTTATTTTAAATCTCTCAATTTCTATTCCATGAAGGTAAGTGATCAGGCTAGATTCTCAGATTTAGTCCCTTAAAAACGTTTATTTGGCAGTGACCTGCCTACGAATCACTCTTTCCAAGTAGAACTGTCGGCCAGGCAGCGGTGCCACATGTGGTAGAGTTATGACTCTCCTACGATTTGCCCATCTATTCTCTCTCTACCACGTGAGGACTCAGGGAGACGGTGGCCAGCTGGAAGCCAGGGACCAAATCAGTCAGTATCTTGATTTTGGACTTCCGAGCCTCTAGAACTGTGAGAAGGCCCCCAGTCTGTGGGGGAAATGTCTTTTTCTGGAAAACATCTTTTTTCCCCCCCCAGCTAATTCTGCTGCTGCTGCTGCTGCTAAGTCGCTTCAGTTGCGTCTGACTGTGTGACCCCATAGACAGAGGCCACCAGGCTCCCCCGTCCCCGGGATTCTCCAGGCAAGAACACTGGAGTGAGTTGCCATTTCCTTCTCCAATGCATGAAAGTGAAAAGTGAAAGTGAAGTCGCTCAGTCGTGTCCGACTAGTAGCGACCCCATGGACTGCAGCCTACCAGGCTCCTTCATCCATGGGATTTTCCAGGCAAGAGTACTGGAGTGGGGTGCCATTGCCTTCTCCCCAGCTAACTCTAATTGTTAGGAAATTCTCCCTTACCCCAAGCTAAATCCTGCCCTCTGTATCTGAGAATTGAGGAAAAACAAAGAATATAGGGGGTAGGATCACAACAGAAGAGAATAATTTCCAACTGAAAAATAAATCTGTGACTTGACCACTGAGGAAAAATTTTTTTTTTTTTTTGAGGAAAAATCTCAAACTCAAAACCGATAATATAGCAACAAAAATAAATTCTCCAGAGAGGCATCATGATATGCTATAGAAAATAGTAAGTTTGTAAAAAGACAAGCCAAGGTTTAAGTTAAGATTCTGCCTTTATCTTAGTGACAACCTTGTCAATCCTTACTTTTCTTGTCAAAGTGAGGTTAATATTGTGTAGAGTTGTATATAATAATGTAATAATACATCAAAGGGCTTTGAAAAACTGAAAAAGACTACAAGAATGTGAGGTATTATTAGACTATCCCCTTTCTTCTTGTGGCTACATATAAAGTGTTTTTTATATTAGAGCTACTTATGTTTAGTTCTCTAGACTGTATTCAAATTCAGAGGCAAAAATTGCCCTCTATAACTTTGAATCAGTGGATCCACAATACACTAAACAAAACACATTAACAATACTGAGTTCCTAAAGATTTGTCTGAAAAACAAAAAGGAAACGATATCATGCTTTCATTATATCAAATCACAAAAAGTGTTTTGCCTATTTTAGGTGTAGTACATATCTCAATAGAAATAAGCTGCTGAAGAGTCCTTGTTAACTAAGAAAGTTTGTCACCAAATCAAAGAAGTGCAGTGTTGAAAGGATTTGAGTCCTTTTGGAAACCATCTACTCTAATATCTTGTCTGATGCATATATAATTCCCTTCTGCAATACTCCTGATGGATAGGCATCCATCTGCTGCTTAAAATATTTTCTGGAAAAAATTTTTCTCTTCAGGTAACTCTAATTATTAAAAGTGGGCTGGGACTTCCATGGTGGTCCTGTGGTTAAGACTCTGCTTCTACTGTAGCGGGTACAGGTTTGATCCCTGGTCAGGGAACTAAGATACTGCCTGCTGATTTACAAATTCAATGCAATCCCTATCAAGCTACCAGGCACATTTTTCACAGAACTAGAACAAATAATTTCAAGATTTGTATGGAAATACAAAAACCTCGAATAGCCAAAAGCAATCTTGAGAAAGAAGAATGGAACTGGAGGAATCAACTTGCCTGACTTCAGGCTCTACTACAAAGCCACAGTCATCAAGACAGTATGGTACTGGCACAAAGACAGACATATAGATCAATAACAAAATAGAAAGCCCAGAGATAAATCCACACATATGGACACCTTATCTTTGACAAAGGAGGCAAGAATATACAATGGAGTAAAGACAATCTCTTTAACAAGTGGTGCTGGGAAAACTGGTCAACCACTTGTAAAAGAATGAAACTAGATCACTTTCTAACACCGCACACAAAAATAAACTCAAAATGGATTAAAGATCTAAATGTAAGATCAGAAACTATAAAACTCCTAGAGGAGAACATAGGCAAAACACTCGCAGACATAAATCACAGCAGGATCCTCTATGATCCACCTCCCAGAATGCTGGAAATAAAAGCAAAAATAAACAAATGGGATCTAATTAAAATTAAAAGCTTCTGCACAACAAAGGAAAATATAAGCAAGGTGAAAAGACACCCTTCTGAATGGGAGAAAATAATAGCAAATGAAGCAACTGACAAACAACTAATCTCAAAATATACAAGCAACTTCTGCAGCTCAACTCCAGAAAATAAACGACCCAATCAAAAATGGGCCAAAGAACTAAATAGACATTTCTCCAAAGAAGACATACGGATGGCTAACAAACACATGAAAAGATGCTCAACATCACTCATTATTAGAGAAATGCAAATCAAAACCACAATGAGGTACCACTTCACACCAGTCAGAATGGCTGCGATCCAAAAATCTGCAAGCAATAAATGCTGGAGGGTGTGGAGAAAGGAACCCTCCTACACTGTTGGTGGGAATGCAAACTAGTACAGCCACTATGGAGAACAGTGGAGATTCCTTAAAAAATTGCAAATAGAACTACCTTATGACCCAGCAATCCCACTGCTGGGCATACACACCGAGAAACCAGAATTGAAAGAGACACATGTACCCCAATGTTCATCGCAGCACTGTTTATAATAGCCAGGACATGGAAACAACCTAGATGTCCATCAGCAGATGAATGGATAAGAAAGCTGTGGTACATATACACAATGGAGTATTACTCAGCCGTTAAAAGAATTCATTTGAATCAGTTCTGATGAGATGGATGAAACTGGAGCCGATTATACAGAGTGAAGTAAGCCAGAAAGAAAAACACCAATACAGTATACTAACACATATATATGGAATTTAGGAAGATGGCAATGACGACCCTGTATGCAAGACAGGGAAAGAGACACAGATGTGTATAACGGACTTTTGGACTCAGAGGGAGAGGGAGAGGGTGGGATGATTTGGGAGAATGACATTCTAACATGTATACTATTATGTGAATTGAATCGCCAGTCTATGTCTGACGCAGGATGCAGCATGCTTGGGGCTGGTGCATGGGGATAACCCAGAGGGATGTTGTGGGGAGGGAGGTGGGAGGGGGTTCATGTTTGGGAATGCATGTAAGAATTAAAGATTTTAAAATTTAAAAAATAAAAAACTAAAAAGGCAAAAAAAAAAAAGAAGTTAAAAAAAAAAGATACTGCCTGCTGCACAGAGGCCCACCCCGCTAAATCCTCCAAGACAAAAAACTGGGCTAAACGCTGTCCCTTATAACTGCTAACCTTGTGTTCTCTGAGAGCCACAAAGAATATATTCAATTTTAACTCTTTAGAACAGTTTTCTAAAACTTTACAACGCTCATATCCTTTGCCCAACTCGTCTTCGGGTTAATCCTCCTCAGTTCTCCAATTACTGTGCTCACATTTTTCAAGTGTCTCTCCTCTGGACCAGCTCCACTTCGCTGTGTCCCCTCATCCTCACTGCAGTCTAAGCAAATTCCTCTATAAACAGTGTGCTTCTTTAGTCCAATCCACTGAGATCTTTATGGATATTGGACTTAAAAAAATATATTTGCTTTTCCTCTCAACTTCAAAATTATCAGCAGGTGAAAAGCAAAAGGAGAATGTTGTTCCTAAAATCTTGATTTGAGTTTTATGCATTCAAGCAATGGTTGGAACAGATTTTATTAGACAAGATGGCCTTGCCGTTATAGTATCTACCTCTGATGCCAAAGCTCAGGAATAGGGACAGGCCCATACTTTTAGAAGTCGAGTTCTCCTCTAACATGGTAATTTGTGGACGCAGAGTCCTGACAAGTGATGCCTGTGAGGCAAAAGTGAGGTCAAGCCTAATAAGAACCTAGAGCTGGCAAACCTCAGCACCACTGCTAGTCTTCTATCAAATACAATGATGATACAACTGGAATTTTCCATGACAGTTTTACCATATTCTGTTCCACTTTTCCAGAAGTCAATACTACATTTCACTATAAATATAATCCTGGAAAGAAATTTAGAAGGTCTGAAGAAGAATTTAAGTTCTAAATTCCTCCCCCAAATGCAAAAGCAGCAATTCCTGTTTAAAAATCCTAAATAACAAAAACAATAGGATGCTATCGTCATTTAATCAATTCAGGATAACAATAACTTCTCCAAGCCCATGCAGGAAGGTTCTGGAGAACAGACTACCAATCACAGTCTCCATGCAGGCTATGATCTATGATCAAAACAACCTGTTTGGGGACTTCCCTGGTGGTCCAGTGGCTAAGACTCTGTGCTCCCAAGACAGGGCCCAGGTTTGATCCCTGGTCAGGGAACTAGATTCCACATGCCAAAAGAAAAGATTCTGCAAGCTGCAACTGAGACTTTGGGCAGCCAGATACATAAAATCAATCAATATTTTAAAAAAGTCTGTGTGTTCACAGGCTGTATGGGTGGTGTGTTTTACTTTCCCCAAATTTGGGGTTGATAAGATTAAAACTATATTTTAGGAATTATAAACTCCGGACTCACTTTTAACACTTGGTCAAGGTATCTCTTAGGCAATACTGACATTCAAGAAAGTTCAACAGTCTACTAGTCTTAACGAGGAAATCTAAGTGACTAGATGATGCAAAACCAATTATTTTTGACTGGAAGTAAAGTCAAAGATCAAGGTGCTCTGAGAAAGAGAAGGTG
Source organism: Ovis aries (assembly GCF_016772045.2). Classification (NCBI taxonomy): domain Eukaryota; kingdom Metazoa; phylum Chordata; class Mammalia; order Artiodactyla; family Bovidae; genus Ovis; species Ovis aries. The sequence goes on from NC_056055.1 coordinate 233,478,903, forward strand.
GGGGGATCCAGGAGCAAACTATAGAGAGGAAATGCAAGAACATAAGTGAAAATTGCTTTCAGAAACCTCTGAGTCAAACTTGTTCTTTTTTTTGCTTACTGCCATAAATTGGAATGTGACTAGTTGCTAGAAAACAAAATAAATACTAGGTATACATCAATGCTACTTAACTGAACCATTTCTTCAAAGAAGCAAAACAGATATTATAGCTGTTCAGTAAGAACGACAGCATGAAGTCATTGGTTATACCTCAGAAAAATAAGTGGCTTTCCCTGTTGGCTCAGAGGGCAAAGAATCCACCTGCAACGCAGGAGACCTGGGTTTGATTCCTGGGTTGGAAAGATCCCCTGCAGAAGGGAATGCCTATCCACTCCACTATTCTTGCCTGGAGAATTCCATGGACAGAGGAGCCTGGTGGGCTACAGTCCCTGGGGTCACAAAGAGTTGAACATGATTGAGCAACTAACACTTTCACTTTTTTCACTTACAGTAATATTAACATTACTGTTACTGTTAATAAGTATTAATAAAGCAAATAATATAGCACTTAACATTTATTACTATGAGCCAGGCACTGTACCAATCATTTTATATGCACTCTCATCTAATCCTTTTAACAACCCTCTAAAGAAATGAAATGGATCCTGAGGTTCAGAGTTGAGGGCTCTGCCTAGGGTCACAGTGGTAGAGGTAATAAAATCTGAATCTATAGTCCATGCTCCAAAGACTGCTCTGTGCTTTGCTGCAGCTACATATACACTTTTGATAGATACCAATCACTTTCCATAAGGTCTTACACAGACACACACACACACAGAACAAACAAAGCAGCCCTTTTCCCCAATAGTTGCCAACACTGACTATTATCAATCTTTTAAGTTTTTGTCAACTAATTGGGAAAAATTTTTTTTTTGGTCACACCATGAGGCATGTGGGATCTTAGTTCCTCAACCAGAGATCGAGGAACACTCCCTACAGTGGAAGCAGACGTCTCAGCCACTGGAACACCAGGGAAGTCCCTTGTTGTTTTAAGAAGGTTGTACATCTCTGAATTTATTCATTGGTCATTTGCATTTTTCTTCTGTGAACTGTTTTTCATATCCTTTGCCTATTTTGAATTAAGTATTTATCTTATTGATTTGTAGGCAGTCACTTATATTCTGGATATTATATTAATATTTAGAGCATAAGGAAATGAAGAAATAAAGATAATTAGCAATCTTTATTAAAAAATTAAATCACTGCTTCATACCTTATACCAAAGCAAATTCCAGACAGATTAAAAATAATGAGATCATAAGAGCATAATTCTTTCTTCTGGAAGTGTGTCAGTTTCTTGATATTAACTTAATAAAATTATAGATTTATGTTGAGGAAAAATTAATCTGATAGGCAGAACAGTGCATTACAGCCTACACTACAAAACTAGTATAAGGCTTCCATGACAAATCTATGTCACTGACTGCAACTCAAAGTATTAATACCTATCTTCAAAAATTATGAACATGATAAATTTGTTCAGTTTAAAAAGTTCCAAAATAATACTTATGATTCCATTTAATAAAAGGAAATACAATAAATATTAGCTACACTAGAAGACTATATTAAAATATTAACAAAGGTCATATCTAGGTAGCTGGAGTCTGTAAAAGAAAAATTAATACTATTTTTAAAAATGCATTGCTTTATAAGATATCCCTTCTAAACAGACACAAAAATAGTTAGACTTCTGAAGGGTCCGTGACTCATTCATTTTTATGTCCTTTAAGTGCACAGTGTCCTGTTCAGAAATCGACCAACAGACATTTATTGAATGAATAAAATACAGAATGCAGAATTCACAAACAAAATCTCCATATTAGCTACTTAAATGCTCAAATTCAAAACCTTGCAGGAGAATCACATTTGCTCCCCAAGTCATATTTTATTCACAACTTTAGTTCCTAAAGTGTATGAGCTAAAAGCAGGTGGTGTAGAAATGATGTGAAAAAGAAATCTTGGGAATTCCCTGGTGGTCCACTGGTTAAGGGCTCTGAGCTTCTACTGCAGGGTATATGGGTTTGATCCCTGGCTCAGGAACTGAGATTCTGCAAGCCTGAGCAGCCAAAAAATTTTTTTTTACTATTTCATTTTTGAAAAAACTTATGACAAATATAAAGTTCATGTTGGATTCTCTTAGACACAAAGACTATCCCTGCTTTATGAAGTATTGTTATTCATATTTATTGAATACCTATTATAAGCACATGGGCAAAGCTCTGTTTGTATAAACAGTACATGAATATTTATAAGGAACTTATATGACTTAAAACACATAACTGTGACATATCAATCCTATTGTAAACTATACTAAATCATGCTATAAAACTATATTAAACCAATGCATACAGGAAAGGAATGGGAAGAGCTAAATGGATCAGTGAAACAGAAATATTCCAAAAATACATCCAGGTCTTATGGAGACTTAGTACATGTACATGACAAAGATAGCTTTCAAAACAGTGGGGAAAGGATGGCCTAACTACTTAGTAAATGGTAGTGGACAGCGGTCTATCCAAACAGCAGAGGAAATTAGATTTCTACCACATACCATATGTATTAGCACTTCCCTGGTGGCTCAGAGGTTAAAGCGTCTGCCTGGAATGCGGGAGACCCGGGTTCGATCCCTGGGTTGGGAAGATCCCCTGGAGAAGGAAATGGCAACCCACTCCAGTACTCTTGCCTGGAGAATCCCATGGAGGGAGGAGCCTGGTAGGCTACACTCCATGTGGTCCCAAAGAGTTGGACACGACTGAGTGACTTCACTTCTCTACCATATGTATAAATACATTTCAGGTGAATTAAAGAGCTAAACATTGAAAAGAGAAAAAACATAGGAGGATATTTATTAACAGTAAGATAAGAAAGGTCTTCTTAAACAAGACACAAAATTCAAAAGTCACATGAAAAGTATTGATGAATTTATAGTATTAAACTTCTGTTCAACAAAAAAAAAGTAAACCGTCGAGAGAAACATTGGCAATATGTAATATACACAAAGGATTGACATTACAATAAAGAACACCTACAAAGCAATAAGAAAAATACGCAATTCAATAGTAAAATGGGCAAAAACAAAATCAACAAACAATTCACAGAAGAAAAAGAAATGGCCAGATTTTGTGACTTCTAATAATAACAATGGCAGCGATAACAGCTAATACAATGTGCTTACAGGCATCAAGTGCTTGGCTAAATGCTTTAGATATCAACTAATTTAATGCTCACAATAACTCTAGGAGATAAGATACTATTTTTATCCTTTTTTAACTGCTAAGGAAATTGTAACAGCAGTTAAAAGAAGCTCCTCAGGGACACACAACCTGAGCTGGAATTCCACTGCAGATAGTAAAGCTCTCAAGCCAGCGTATCTCTTAAACACTATGCTGTTACCTCTCCAGAGATAGCAGTATCTGGGAAACACAAGTTAAAACAAGATGTCATCTACTGTTAAAACTGACAAAAAGAAAAAGACCAACACAGTAAATGTGGAAAATAAGTACTATCAACATTGTTGGCAGGAGAATAAAATGGTGATTTCTTTTTGTAGAAATGACTCTTCTTACAGAAAAAGATACTTGGAACAATTTATACAATAAAAGGTGGATAACAGGTATTTTCTTATTAAAATATTAATTTTATTTTTCCCTGAAGGTAGTAACAAATCCTAGAACTCTTTTCTTTTCTCTTTTAATTCTCGGATGTGAATAAAAGCTACCAGAGGAGGATATTCTGTTGTCTCCACGCTAAATTTTCTTGGTGGCTGCTCCCCATGTGATTTAATCAGCCCCGGTCAAATTTTCCCTGAAAGCCTGTTTCGTGATGCACTAAACAACACAGGTTCTACTTTCTATTCTTTCCCATATTTGTCCTTTGCCTCTTTCTCAAGAGCCAAAGTTTCTCTTGAACAACATTCAAGAACCAAGACTGAAGGTGAGTAGCTCAAACTTTCCCTTTTTGGTTTGAAAGACCCGTTCTTATTTTCAGCAACATGTTAACTCCAATCAGATAAAAACATGGCTTCTGAAATCTCTCAATTCTTTATAGTCTTCAGTTTACTGTTTATAGCATAAATGTAAAGTAGCAATATAAATTACTTAAGGGAAAAATAAAATCCACGTCATAGCTTTTGTAACACTTCAGCCATTCCTATCTATAGGCACTATCAGGAAGAGAAACAGGGGAAGTACATGAAGCTATTAATATGTAAAAGAGGCTGTTAGGAAACTTCACTGCATGAAAGTATTTAAAGTTTATCATGAATGGCAGTAAGTTTAGGTAATATTGCCTTCCCTTAAAAAAAAAAGCATAGTAGGTCAGTTCCCCTTTGAAAAACTTAATTTGTACCTCCAAAACTTTCTGTTAAACTTTTTTGCTGCTGGGTTCTAAAACTTACTACCAACTTGGTTTCTGATTATGACAAGGCAATGAAAATCTGCAGGGGTGAAATGGACTCTGTGGAAACACAGTCAGCTCAGAGAACAGTGCTTGACTAAATCTCCAGGGGAGGAGCCCTACAGGGATGACTATATGTTCATTAAGAGACGAACTGAAGAATGTTCCATATTGTAAACATAGGATGTGAGAAGAGATTAAGGTCAGCAGGAAAATGTGAGATTGGAACGGAGAAGATTGCACTTTTTCCATCTGCATCAAATGGTCACAGATAAACACTCCATTCAAACACAGTTTCACTATGGTAAGAAGGTAGTATTTGCAGCACCACAACAGGCCCGAGGCAATGATTTCTACACCCTACTAAACCCTACAGTGTCCCCAACGTAATCAAACAATTGCTGGACAGTTCCAGCATGTCTACGCCTTAACCACACAAACTTGTGCGAGCAGACACACCCCTTCACCAGGAGTCCCAGTGCAAACCCAAAACGCCTCAAGGCATCTCACGCACACATCTAGGGTCCTCATTTCGCTAGAAAGACAACTGAGGAGCTGAGGGAGACTCAGCGACCGTCCAACGCCTCCAAGGGCCAAGACAGAGTTAAGGTGAGGTCCATCTCGGACTCCTCACTCCCAACCTTCCTCCGCTCCAGCCCTGGAAGGAGCCACAAGTGAGGAAGAGAAGTTGTGGAAACAAGAAGGGGAGTGGCGTCTGGGGTGGGGTTGGGGGGTGCGGAGTGGGATGCGAGAACCCCACTCGCATTGAGAGTTCAACACCAGCATCTGTATTTGTCCCACACAAGGTCACTCGCTCCAAGTCACTTTTCCCCCTGCTGCCCGGTGGGCTTCCCGCCAGAGGCTGCTGGGCTTCGAGGTCAGCCCACCGCGCCCCCTCGGCTCTCCCCTACGGGCCGCAGCCCCTTCCCGGCCTCCCTTCTCGGACCCAAGCGCGCCTCCCCGACTCCGGTTTCCGACGCCCGGAGCCTCTCCCAGCCCCATTCGGCGGCTCCTCTGCCTCTACCCACAGGTCTCCCATCAACGTCCCCTCCTTTCCTCCAGACGCCCCTTTCCCCGCCTCCCGCGCCGGGTCCCGCCGGGGGCCCCCGGACGCCGTTCCTGTTCCCCTTTCCCGCCACCCTCTCCTCGGGTGCCCACCTGGCGCGGCCCCCGCCCCCGGCCCGTCTCCTCAGCGAGCGGCCGCCTCCCGAGTCCTCCCGGCCCCGCCCCGCTCCCGGGCGGATACAGTTTGAAGCCCCTCAGGATCTCCCTGGCACGCTCGTCCTTGGCTGACATGATGCGGCGGCCGCCGCCTGCGGCTCTCTCACGCTGGCCTGGCGGAGCCTCGCAGACGGTGCCCAGGAACTGAGGACGGAGCCGCAGCCCGGCCTGAAGACCTCGGGAGAACAGCGGCAGCGGCCAGACCCAAACCGGCCTCTCCCTCCCCTCAGCTCCCGCTCCTTATCCCTTCTCCTTCCCTCTAGCCTCTGAGCGCCCGCCTTGAAGCCAATAGGAAGCCTGCCTCGGCGATTGGCATCTTGATCGACCAATAGAAACACTCAGCGGCTTCGCAGGGGGACGAAGAGCGTCAATGGGAAGGGCCCTCACGGGGAAGTCCCGTAGGACAAAATTTTCATTCGGCGTGGTTACCTAGAGTTTGTCCCAGAGGAGAGTTTGCTTCAGATTTGCAGAGGCTCTCCTGCGGCTGGGTACAGTAGGGCTTTGAGATGACAGCCCGTTGCCCTGTGCGATGTGGTGGAGACTACACTTCCCAGCATTCCAGGGGGCGCCCGGGGGGACCACAGATCCCAGCACGCAACAGAAAACCCAGGGACTACAAATCCCAGCATTCCCCGCACTCAGTTCCTCTAACTTCGATTCCAGTGTGCCGCGCAGTGTGCGCAAACCCCTAAATCTGCTTGTAGGCTTGGTGGTTTCTGAATCCCAGGGGTTGAAACCGGGCAGGAAGATCCTCTTCAGCCTCAAAAGATGACAGCCCACAGACAAGTAACTTCTATTTACATGGAACCCAGAAATCTCCTGCAAATCATGGTAAGGCTGAAACAACAAACACAAACACTGATTAAATCATGAAAAAGAATGTAACAGAATGACTCCTTCAAGCCGTACTTGTTTGTTGGCCTGGGGAGCCGGTTAGGTATTTCTCAGGGATTTCTGGTGTGCTCCTGCGGTGGACCAAGAGATGTAAAGGTTGTGTACTCAGACTATCAATGCAGTCAGAATTCAGAGGATTTGCTAATCTAACCTCTGTTATTTTACGTATGAAGAAACTGAGGCCCAGAGAGGCAGAGAGATTGTCGGGGTCACAGAAAGTTGGGGCAGAGTTAAAATTCAGCTCTAAGACTCCTGCAGTCTGGGCTTTTTGCACTACACTAGGGTAGTGATATTTTTAGCAACATGGCTATGCGATCTTCCTCTCCTTGGTGAAGTTTTCCTATCAAGGTTGAAACACCCAGAGGATACTGTGGACAAAAAAATGTTGCCTGACATTTCAGTAAACAACAAACGTTGCCCACCGTCAAGCCATCAGCCACTGAAGCCACCGCTGAAAATGGGCCCAGAGGAGGATTCAGGAGGGAGAAAAATAGGAACTTGCTCTAGATAATTAAGATGCATGTCTAGGGAATGATTTCAATGAGCCCAGACACTTGCATCTTCCCATGCATAGAAAACCACAGAAATCATTCTAGTTGTCTGTTTCTTGTTAATTGGCAGTAATCTTTTGATGTTCAACTACAAGCTCTCTTTTCAGCAAAAACTGCTAATATCCTGGCTCCTCCCTTTCTTTTTTGGAGCAGTTCCTCAGGGCTATATGAGGCTGTCTCCTGGGCTATAGTCCTCAGTAAGGTCCCTGTATAAAACATTACTTGCAAGTTTTAGGTTGTACGTTTTTCTTCAGTGGATATTAGGTGAACATTTATTTGGTGACTTTCCTGCAAGTGAAGGAGTGCAGTCTTTGTTTATCCTCAGTCTAGGTAAAACTTGGTGTTTTGATTTGTTCTGTGTTCAAGGGCTTCCCTGGTAGCTCAGACAGTAAAGCTTTAATATGATTTCAGAAACTAGATAAATACTGTAGTTTAAGCTAAAGTTTCTTTAGCGATCTGCTACTCTTTTTCTAGGCCTTCCTTCCTCTTCCTTTACCTCTTTTGCCCATCTGGGCACCCACCCAATTTTTCCTTCCGTGTGATTCAACAAACATCTTTTTCAGTTTTTGTTATTTGTCAGACTTTGTTGGTAGAAGGTGAAAGACATGGTCACTACCACCAGGAAGATAACCATCTAGTTAGGGAAATAAAGAGATTCCACTGAAATTCAAGATGAACTGTTAGGAACGGTACAAAAGAAAGGACATTAGAATGCTACAGAGGCCCCCGTGAAAAGATATATTCAGTTGGCAAAACTTGATGGAGGAGGTGGCAGGAGTAGGATTTTTTTCTATGTTAAAATTTTTATCTGTAAATTGTTTTTGTTAATGAAATATAACACATACAGCAAGGGCACAGTTTTTGCCTATGTATACACTTGTGTCATGAACCCCTAAATCCAGATAATGTTTCCAGCACCACTTTGCCCCTTCCCAGTCATCCTTCAGTCCTGATAATCACTCTTCTGACTTCTATTACCATGGATCAGTTTTGCCTGTTCTTGAATTTCATTTATTTATGTATTATTTCTTTATTTTTGGCTGAGCTGGGTTTGTGTTGCTGCATGCTGGCCTTCTCTAGTTTAGGTGAGTGGGGGCTACTGTCTAGTTGCAGTGCCCTGGCTTCTTATCATGGTGGTTTCTCTCATTGCAGAGCATGGGCTCTAGGGCTGGCAGGCTCAGGAGTTGTGGTGCACGGGCCCTATTTCTCCATGGCTTGTGGGATCTTAGTTCCCAGACCAAGGACTGAACTATGTCTTCTGCATTGGAGGGTGGATTCTTAATCACTGGACTACCAGGGAAGTCCCTTGAATTCCTATGTACAGTATAAGTCTGGCTTTTTTTGTTCAGTATTTTTGTGAGATTCATCTATGCTGTATGTAGCAGTACCTAAGTTTTTTATTTTTACTATTTAATTGCTAAGTAGTATTCCATTGTAGGTATGTAGCACTGTTTATCTTCTCTACTGTTCATGGACATTTACGTTTTCATTTACCAATTTTTGGCTTTTATTAACAAAGCTGCAGTGAACATTCTTAAGTGGTTCTTTTTGTGGACTCGTGCACTTATTTGTAGGAGAGAAGTTGCTGGCTTGTGTGGAGGGTGTGTGATCAGCAATAGTAGATATTGCCAGTTTTCCAAAATATTTGTACCAATTTTCACCTTAAACAGCAACATAAGAGAGTTCTGGCTGACTCTTATCCTTGGCGATAGAGAACAGTGTCAGTTTTTAAAAATCCTAGCCATTTTGACTAAAAGTGGTATCCCATTATATTTTTGTTTACATTGTCTTTGGTGTTGAATCCTTGTCATATGCTTGTTGACTATTTGCTATCCTCTTCTGCGAAGTGCTTGTTCAAGTCTTTTGCCCACTTTTTAAATTGGGCTGATTATCTTCTTGTTGATTTGTAGTTCTTTATATGGTCTAGATACGGAGATCCTTGTCTGATACACGCTTTACAAATATCTTTTCCAAGTCTGTGGCTTGTCCCTTTAGTCTTGTACTGGTGTCTTTTGAGAAAGAGCAATTCTTAATTTTAATGAAGGGCCATAGTTCAGTGTTTCCTTTTCATGATTAGTACTTTTTAAATTGTTTAACTCTTTACCTACATAGTTGGTGGAATTTGAGCAGACAAATATGAGGGAAGAGCACTGCACAAAGGAAGAGACAGCAAGTCTGAGCCTAGGCTCTGGTGTCAGAGAGGGAAGATCTGAGTCCTGTTGTGTTGGGATGGCATGGAGTTTGAGCTCTAATGGGGGGAGGGCAATGAGACAAAGCTGGATGGGGTGGGGGAGCCATACTGAGCCTTCAAATATGAACATTATTCTGGAGGAACTAGAGGCACAGCCAGAATATTTATGAACTTAAACAAGACTTATCAGTCCTCCTTCCAACACCAAATTTGTCCCTTCTCCTCCTCAGCCCTGTTCACTTACCACCACTTCCAGACAGCTCTGGCCTCCTCAGCCAGAATCCTGGGTGATATCTTCCTTCTCTATCCCTGCATTCAACTGGCTGCCAGGTCTGATAGATTCTATGGTCTAAACGTCTCCAACAAGGACCTTTCTATTTCAAGCCCAACTGCTGCCACCTTTGTTCAAGATCTCACATCTCTTAACCGGAATCCATCAGTCACCTCAAGGGTTTCCCAGCCTCTGCTGCTGCTGCTGCTGCTGCTAGTTTTCTCCATATCCAGTCCATTCCTATAGCAGCTAGTGTCCAAAATGGCAATTATTCAGACCTCTCCACAGCTTAAAAACCCTCAACAACTCCCCAGTGCCTCTAAGATAAAAGAAAACCTCTTTTACATGGCTTGTCCTCTTTCTGATTTGCTTGCTCATTCTTCCAGGCTCAACTCAAGCCTCATCTGCTCTAGAAGGCTGCCTTGAATCACCTCTCCCCAGGGCACAGTCAGGAGAGCCTTGGCTGGACTCCTGGGATACCTGTGGCACCATCTGTCCTGGCCAGACAGGCCTGTCTCCCCCAGAACCATGAACTCTCCCAGGTAGGAACTTTGCTGTATTTAGGTTTTTATGGGTATAGTGCCTTGCATGTGGTTTCCAAGAACACAAGATGACCTGATGCCAGCTCTGCAGCCCCCATCTCTCACCCATGATCCCTGGGCTCCAGTCACTCTGGGTTTCTTTTTTGCATCAGTATACGCTACATAGTGCAGACCTCTTTTCTTCTCAGCTCTTGCCCATAAGATGCCCACTTTCTCTTCCCCAGCGCATTCTCTTCTGTGCTTCCAAAGTGTCATCTCTCTCTCTCATAGCACTTAACAGATTGAAGCTTTTTGAGGGCAAGAACTTTATCTTCATAGAACCTTCTAGAACATAATAGGCGCTAAAGAAATTTTCAAAATGAATGTGTTGGTGCTCCGCACCTTTGCCGCTGTCTGATTTCTGCACTTGAATTCATGAAAGGTAAATAGGGCCCTTTTTTTTCCCCTTTCTTTTCATTTTCAAGACCTTAGTCTGGTGTACATGTTAAAGGAGCCAGCTTAGGTGTTCAGTTGGGTGGCATTCCTAGCCATCTTCCAGGGGAGTTGGTAAATAGCAGATGCAACGCCACAAATATCATTTTGGTCACAGAATCATGGTTGGTTCAACCAGTCTTTTACTTATTTTTAAACATTTTCTGAATAGAGGCGAAGAACATGGTCTTTGGCTTCAGAGAGCCTGGGTTTCAAAGCAGACTTAGACACACTGGCTTTTGGATCTTAAAAAAATGGGAATAATGTTACAGGCCTGGAGTTGTTTTAAGAATTCGACGAGACGGTGTACAGCATTCGGCACCAGCATATGCAAAGATGCTCTGTACCCCATGGGTAGCCACAGTTAGGCAGGGAGAATGGATTTACGGCCCAAAGCTGCAGATGGCGATGGTCTGGGCCCCTAGTCCTGCCTAGGCTGCATTACTCTCCTCAGGACCCCCACCCCAGCCGGCTCGGACCTCTTTTCTCTGGTGGAGGCCTCACTGGAGCTCCGAGGCTGCAAACGCGGCAGGGGAACCGAGTGTGGGCGGAACTCGAGTGCAGCGGAGGGAGGCTTCCGGGGGAGCCTCAAGGGCAACGGGTCGGCGGAGGCAGAAAAGCGTCGGACGCCGGGCAGATCATGGACGCTTGACAACCTGCGGGCAGGCGCCGGGAGGCCAAGCCAGCGACCGAGACGACAGAGAGGCGGCGGAGGACAGGTAGGGGCCGGAGAGAGGGTGGGGCCCGGCGCGCCAGGCGCGGCTGGGCGGTCAGGCCTAGCGCCAACCGTGGGAAAAGCCCGCGGCCACACCGCCCCGCCCCCGCCCCGGAGCGCGCCCCTCTGCTCCTCACCCTGCACCCGCGGCCCTGCGCGGTACACGCTGCCCGCCCTAAAGCCCACCCCAACCCGCGACCCTCAGCGTCCGCACTGTGCTTACTCTCGCGTCTCCACCCGCAAAGGCTGCGGCTTTGCCCCTCTGCGGTCCATGAAAATAGCGCCCCCCGCAGGACGGGAATTCTCCCCTGAGTTCCTAGCCGCCTCCTTGGGCCCTCCCACTCCAGAAGAAAGCGGTTATCAGCGCCTCCTTATTATCTCTTTGCCCCCACGGGGTTTGCGTTTTAGGCCGAGATTTTTTTCGAGGGACCGAAGTTCTGTCCATGTTTTTACCCCTTCTCCATCCCCTATCATTCAGTGTCTTCACACATCTCCACTTGGAAGGGAGGTTTTTGTTTTTTCCTCTCCAAACACATCACCTTCCCCCGACATCTCCCTCATACCCTCTCCTCTTCTCCCTCCAGTTTCCCCTTTCCTTAGCAACCTTTATTCCTTTTATTTAGCACTTCATTTTTTTCTGTTTCCAACAAGACCTTCTAAGTAACCCTGGTGAAACGACGTACTTGTTCCTGTAATACTATGAAAGGACTGCAGCTCTTGGTGCCTGCCTCCAAAGGAAAACTTAGTTTCTCTTGTAGCAAGCTATCCTTTTTCGGTTTGTTCTCTTCTTCCCTCTACTACTCCTTCATTTTGTCACACTGCCCAGGATATATCATTCTTAGAGAAGTAATTCCTGTAGAGTAGATATACAGCGTGTGTATGTTCACATACACTCAGCTTGTCGTCAGTAGATTTTACAATCGAGGAACCCTCCTGTCCTAATGTCTTCAGGATGGCTATCTTCATTGTTTCCTCAAATCTTTTTATTGTTTTCTGGAGGTGTTCTACAAATTCTGAAGTTATATTTGGTGAAATGTTACATACCAGCAGGAGGCCAAATAAAGGGATTTTCCACATGGACTTAAACAGCATGTGTGCATGTATTCTCTTAGTTTGAATATGTTGCTCTTTATCTTTCAAGTTGATTCCCCTCTCCCCTTTTCTATTCAGTCAGTGATTTTTTGATTAAATGCATCATCTTTCTTGTCTGCCTTTTATTTTTCCTTATCTGTATCTGGTTGTAGGTGGGATTCTAATGACACAGTGGAAGCTATAACTGATTGCTTTTGCTTACATCTGATGCCTCTGTGTTTTGACAAGAGTCTCTGCTTCTTAACCAGAGTCTAAAAATGAGGTGAATATAAGACAGCTACTGAGATACTCCTGTGTGTTTCTTCAGGTCCTGGTTAGGTTTAAGGGCTTTGAAGGTGCTGCCTTTGGGGAAGGGTCAGATGGAATAAAGTGGCTTTTATTAAATGTTTCAAACCTCAGAATAAGAACCAAATCCCTGTAACTCCAGGTTAGACCCTACCATGTCACAAAGTGAGATCTGGACTCAGGAGCTGTTTTTTCTTTTTGAATACTGCAAAACTATTCTGATGTCTGATCCGGCATGAAATAAGCACAGATTTTGCAAAGGAGGAGGAAGAATGACTGAAACACTTTCTGTTGGACAGATCTCAAGGCCAGAGAATGGCAGGTGAACAGAAGCCCTCAAGTAACCTCCTGGAACAGTTTATCTTACTAGCCAAAGGTACCAGTGGTTCAGCCCTCACTGCTCTCATAAGCCAAGTTTTGGAGGCTCCTGGAGTATATGTCTTTGGAGAACTGCTGGAGCTGGCCAACGTGCAGGAGGTAAGGGCAGTTTTCAGACAATTTCTCTATCTTCTTTGTTTTAAACCTTCCCGAGATTCTTCCAGGGATTATTGGTGCTGAAGCATAGTGGACCTGTGAGGTGCTATTTTTGAGTGAGGGATGGTAATTGGTGAGGCAGGGGAAGTGAATGGGGATGAAATTCTGGGTTCCATCTGGTCAGTATTTTCATCTGAATTTGGAGTAAATTGAGATTAGTAGTAGCGTTAGTTGCTCAGTCATGTCTGACTTTTTGTGACCCCATGGACTGTAGCCTGCTAGGCTCCTCTTTCCATGGAATTCTCCAGGCAAGAATACTAGAGTGGCATTCCCTTTGCCAAGGGATCTTCCTGACCCAGGGGTCGAACCCCGGTCTCCTGCACTGCAGGCAGATTCTTTACTCTCTGAGTCACCAGGGAAGTGGTAGTAATTTGAAAGATAGGGGAAAAATCCAGTTGAACCTGATAAATTAGAAAAGTATAGTATCAGCATGAATGATGTTACTGGTAGTTCCAGTCATTCGTAGGGACAAAAAGCCTCTGGTATAAATATGGATATTGAAGATTGGTCAGGCACGTACATAGCAGGAAGTATTTGTTATTGAGCATGAGATGGGCATGGATAAAGAATATATTATTTCTGTGAAAAGGGCAGTTGAGTGCTAAAGATGTGTAAAAACAATATGACCTGAAAAGCTGGGAAGTAGTTCTTTTTGCTTTGTTTGCTTGTTTGGTAGTGGTTATTAAAACCTTGGGTATCACCTTTGGTTGTTGTATCTTAAAATGAGAATAATCAGGTGGAACAGAGCTACTTTTCCACCTCTGCTTTCCACCTAGGATATTTTCATATTTATTGATTGATGCTTTTATGTTGATTGATTTAAAAGTCTGGTGACATCTTTATTACATACTTTATTGTATTACATACTTTATTACACCAGGAGCTCTTGGTATGGAAGGCTGGCTTCTTCTACAGTGTCAGAGCTTCTTCCTGGTTGCCCAGTGTTACTCTTGCTCTGCTGAAGGCTGCCATGTGCAGGTCTGGGTGGTCCTTGTTCTTGAGGATCAGGTGCATGATGCTACTTAGAGTTGCCCGGGCTTTCTTGTCGATGATGGTCCACGTAAATCGGGTGACTGACTTTTGCTGGCCAGTTCTTCAGTTCATGACAGCAGGACAAATGCCTTTGCCATTGGCTGCTGGCTTCATGCTTATAGCCCTGCTGTGAGTCAGCCCGTTGTAGCAAAAGGAGTTGGGTCTTCAGGTTACTGGACTTGCTGTTGTACATGTGCTCATTCCTCTTGATTAAGAAGCTCGAGCAGTTCCCCTGGATCATCCCATGCAGGTGTATGGGTGTGGCATCAGTTCCTGTCCCTGCAACAGTTGAAAACAGAAAGACCCACTTTTTTTTTTATTGTAAATTTTTATTTAACATCAGACTGGCTTGCTGGACTGTAAGCTCTGTGAGGGTAAGGTCTATTCTGCGCACTGTTGTTTTCTTAGAGCTTCTTATGTACTCTGACACACCACAGACTTTCAGTAAAAATTTAATTACCAGAGATAGAAAGGCAATCCTGTGAGGAAAATTTAAGAAAATTTGAGTTCTTTTTTTTTTTAAAGACTTAATTGTTTGAGATCAGTTTAGATTCACAGCAAAGTTGAGAGGGAGGTACAGAGAGTTCTAATGTATCCCTTGCTCTCATGCATGTATGACCTGCCCCGTTACCAGTGTCCCCCACCAGTGTGGAATGTCACTGATGCATGACTGTCACCCAGAGACCAGAGTTTCTGTTAGGGTTCACACTTGGTGTTGTACAGTCTGTGGGGTGTGTGTGTGTGTGTGTGTGTGTGCTCAGTTGTGTCTGACTCTTTGAGACCCCATGGACTATAGCTCATCAGGCTTCTCTGTCCATGGGATTTCCCAGGCAAGAATACTGGAGTGGGTTGTCATGCCCTCCTCCAGGGGATCTTTCTGACCCAGGGATTGAACCCATGTCTCTTGTGTCCCCTCCATTGGCAGGTGGATTCTTTACCATGGCACCACGTGGGAAGCCCTTATGGATTTAGAGAAGCGGTTTGATGACATGTATCCACCATTACAGTATCAGGGAGAGCGTTTCACTGCCCCCAAGATTCTCTTCCTCCCCTCTAGTCCCTGACAACCACTGATGTTGTTACTTCTCCCAGAATGTCATATAGTTGGAAACATAACATATGTAGCCTTTTCAGATTGGCTTCTTTCACTTAGTAATATTGCATTTAAATTTCCCCCATGCCTTTTTGTGGCTTCATAGGTCATCATCTTTCAAAAGAAGAGATGGCCAGGAGTAATTTGTTTCTTCAGGTTTCTGAGAAGCCTGAATGAATATAAACAAGTAGTTGTTTTTTATGGAAGTTTGGGTAAGAGGAGATGGATGCAAATTAAAGTCAGAAAAATGTTACTGATTTGGGCCAGTGGGAGAAATTTTGGAGTGTCTGCCCTAGGGAAAATAGTCTTTTATGGCTAGTTTTGAAATTGTCTGTCTGAAAAGTGGGGACTAGATTTGATGGTCTCATCCACTTCTGATTGAGGACCTCGGGAGATTCTTGATAATCTGAGAAGGTAGGCCAGGGTGTTAGGATGCCAGAGTTCTCATTGGCGTGTTCAGCAGAGCACCTTTATCTTCCCACAGTTGATTTTCTTTCCATTTGTGAGCTGGGAATAAGCTAGTTGCCTTTCAGTGGTCAGAAATTACAGATGTAGTTTTTGGAACCTTTTAAAGTTGAGTGGTATTATTATTCTACAGAATGCCACTTGGTTCCTGTTTAGACTTTCCTGAGTTTGGTAAATTGGGAGAGTAACAGGTCATATTTGTGAGTAGGGAAAGCACATAGTTATGGTGATTGGCAGCAGAGCAGAGCAGAGTAGAGCAGCTCTCAGCAGAGCAGGACCACTTTTCTTTTTCTTCCACAGGTGGCTCGTTGCCGTTAGGGTTAGCGAGGAGTAGGTAATTTTGATGGACAGTTTTGTTTGGGGCTGTGCTGTGCTATTGAATCTTAGGCTTTGCTAATCTCCAGCATTCACAGTCCACTTGTAGTCCTGAAACTTGGAGCCACCCCTGTACTTTTTTCAGTTTGGATTAAGAGTGACTTACCCTGTACCCATCAAGCTGCGGTGTTGACAAAGCTGCCCCTGTCCTTGTTTCAATGGTGGGGAACGCTGAGAAAATTCCACTTGCTCCCAGTGCTTATTACTTTGTGCGCATCTGTGTGACAAAAGTAGTTCCCTTGGGCAAGCTGGGTAGAGTGTAAAGTGTGTATTCCTGAGAGAGATAATTTAAATATGGGCCCTTAATAACCTTATTTATTTTTTCCCAAAGAATCAGAGTTGGGAGGGATCTTAGGGACCAAGCAATAAAACAGTACAGAACTGTGGCCCGTGATCACCTGCCCTCTGCTCGAATGCTGCAGTGATGGGTAGACAGCTCACTCTGTGAACTGTTTTCTTTTTTCCCTCCTCAGCTTGCAGAGGGAGCAAATGCTGCTTATTTGCAGTTGCTGAATCTGTTTGCCTATGGAACATACCCAGATTACATAGGTGAGTTGGTTAAGATCCTCCACAGACGTCTCTTCATTATGTTACTCTGCCTGGATGTGTTGTCTTCCCGAGGCTCACAGAGGTCTGGGATATAATGGGGTGGGCGCTTACCTGGCTGTTTCTCATCTCACTGTGCTTTGTAGGTGACATCCCATGAGGACTTTGGTTCCCTCCTTTTATTTCCCAGTGGGTTAAAGGGGGCTATGTTTATGCTCATCCATAAATACAGCCCTTGTTTTTTTTTCAGATGAGGTTCTTGAGGACTGGTGTTGGTAGAGCACTTGGAGTGTTGTGAAATGTCAGAATACCCATGTGGAAAGTCTTTAAGTGTTAAATATTATCTAAATACCATCACCATATTGAAGGTTTGGAAAATAGGGGAAAAAGTCACTTGTAGTTGTACCACCCAAAACCACTTTTCGTTTTATGGTCCTGGACTTTTCCTCCCTTGTGCTTATGATTTCTGTAGGTATAATTAGATTATGTGTGCAATTTTATATCTTGCTTTATTCACTTATTTCATAGGTGTTTATCCATGTTTTACATCTTTATAGTCATTTTTAATATTTCATAATCTAATACTCCATAATCTACTTACCCAGTTCTCTTTTCTAGATCATTTGAGTCATTGTAAGTCATTGTACAGCATAGTCATTGTAACTGTCAGGAATGAAGTACATGCATGTCCAAACACTAACTTACATTCCACTCAAACCATTTTTTTCTGGCTTTCCTAGTTTATTTTAGTGGTATGACATAGACCTGGCATTTATTTTAGTGGTGTGACTCAAGGTCCTCACTGTGGTATCCCTGACTGCTCTTTTCTCGCACTTTCTCTCTCCCTGGTCACTTCCACTTAACTCTGTGCTGCCATCGCACTGGACAGTTTGCCACTTGCCAGTTTTTTCTGACCTGCACTTTGTTCCAGTGAGTGAATCCTTTGTTTCCATCCTCACGAAAGAGCAGCATTTTACAGACTCTGGAACCAGGATTCTTGGCTTTTATACTCTGTCTCCACTTCCACCAGTTGTGTGTCCTTTGGCAAATTAAGTGATCTTCTGTACCTCAGTCCCCTCATCTGTCAAAGGGGAGTGATAAAAAGGTCCTCTTCTGCACTTCTTGGGCTGGATGTTTCATCATTTAGAATTTCAGGGATTCTAAAAAGGTTATATGATTTTAAAAAGTTGTATGATGCATATACTTTTTTATGTAACACGCTTGAGAGATGTGGGCAAAACCAGTAATCAAACACATTCAAACACATTCAAGCAAAACAAATGACTATTCACAACAAATGGGATTAAAAAGCCTAATTCAGTTTAGGTCAGGAATTGGCACCACGTGAATTTCAGCAGGGTGCTCAAGGGGGAAGAAAGGCAGTTTGGATTCACCAATTGGAATCTAGAATTATGGGTAAGGAACCAAAGACATTTGGAATCTGATTTGTGGGGTGGTTGTGAGGACTCCCTGGTTGTGTGTGTGTACGTGTGGATCTGTGTGTGCACTTGCACTAAGTACAGCTTGCCGTCTGTTCCCTTGGCTGCTGCCATCGCTGTTGTTTTCATTATTGCTGTTGCTTACATTGTGCCCGTCCTTCCACAGTCATCTGAAGCTCCACCTTTTGTTCTGTTTTTCTATCTCCCCAGTCTGATTGCACTCACTTGTGTGAGCTCTTTTTCCCTTTGTTTTTCTCACCCTCTGGTCGTCTTCTGGTAACTTGTACCTTTCTTCTGGTAGTTCTCTTGCATTTGTAGCTGTTGAAACGTCAGATGACAACTAAGGACAAGTCCAGGGCCATTGAGTTGCCCAGCTCTGGGTGGTGGTTGGTGCTCCTGGAGTTGTGGGGTGCAGCAGCCCCGATAAGGCCCATCTTATTCCCCTTGAATCACTTAAGATAGTGCATTGCGCATAACAGGTACTCTGGGAAGACATTGAAAATAGTATTCCGTTAAGATAATTTTCATATCATTTTGTGCAGTCATGCCTGGCTTCTTAGGAGACCCAGCTTAGGTGTAGACATTCAGTTTTTTTCTTCTTTGGAAGCACATGGTCTTTGAGTGAAGACAGGAGGCGCTGATGGAACATTTGCCTCATGAGTAAGTGCAGAGTCATGACAGTGATTCAGTAGTAGGTTTGATGTGGGGAGTTTGTGTGCTTATTCCATGAAGAAATCCTAATTTTGTTTTGTGTCTTGATTTTTGTGGTGGGTGGGACTGAGCAGCCAACAAGGAGAGCCTGCCAGAACTGAGCACAGCTCAGCAGAACAAGCTGAAGCACCTCACCATCGTGAGCTTGGCGTCGAGGATGAAGGTACGGCCCCAGCCCTTTCCTGTCTTCTTCCTCACCTCGAGGCAGGTATCTCGTTGGCATCAGTGTGGGAACTCCCAGCTGCACACGGCAGAGTTGCATCATAAATGCATAAAATTTGCCTGGCAAAGGACAAAAGAGAATAAGATAGCAGTTAAAATAGTGTAGATATTTACTCACGATTCCGTTTAGGAAGAGTATGCCCAGGAGTGATGTGAATCAGCAGGTCTCAGTTCTGGCATGCCGTGGTACCCCACGTGCTTGAGCATTTGCCATGCTTAAAGGAGACTGCTGTTTCAAGACACAGATTTTTCAAACAGCAAGGCATCTCAAGGCAAGTTAACCACTTCAGCTGTTGCTCAATACACAGTGAACTGTTCCCATGCTGGAGGAATAACTTGTATGCTGGACTTACTGAGAGGTCGATTTTTTAATAAGCTGCCTTCCTCTGGGGATTTTCAAGGTTGAATATACTAATTGGAACTTTTTGCCTATGCTGACTTCTGACCCTAACCTCCTGTAAAATACCACTCCACTATATCTCTGAGTTCTTTGCTCCACTCAGTTTAGATGACATGCAACCATCTGCTCATAGCCATTAACAAAGAAGATCCAGGTTCAGTCAATTTATAGTTGGTTTTTGGTTCTCTGCTCAATCCTAACCTAAATGTCTTCAGTTTTCGTGAAGCTGTGCCTTTGAAAAAGTTTGCTTTTTGTTTTTTCCCTCTGTGATTGAGCTAGAAAGATGTCTATTTGTTCTTGGATTGTTGTTTTCACTTATTAATATTATTTTATCTGGTCTAATCACAGATTTCTGATTCTCAGCTGGGCGTTACAGGTGGGAGACCTGTTTTGTTAGGAAATGAGGACCTGAACTCTTTTTTTTTCCTTTTGTCCTGATCATGGACTTCTCAAGTATAGCAAAGAGTAGTAGTGACTCTTTACCTCGTTTTTGCAACCTCTCATTGTAAGCCCATGTACCAACTCTGGATTTCAGACCTTTAGTCATAGAACACCCCTCAGGTAGGTTTGTCATATTCTCTGCATACATCTTCCTTCTGTCTGTTTCTGCAGATTTGATTGCTCTGTTAATTTTCAAGCGAATAGTGATGTGTCAGAGGAATTGCAGAAAACTGGGTATTTAAATATCCAGTTTCCTTGGAGTCATGCAGAGTTTTGGTACAGCCCATTACAGGACTACTATTGGGGAGTTGACTTTGTTGGGTAAGAGACTAAGAAAGCAAATGTAAATTTCAGGATGACCTTTGAGCTAGCAGTACCGAGTGGCCACTTGTAGGTGGGTGTGTTAGCCTCTAAGTTTTTAAAATTTGTGCTCTGCTGGGCAAGCAGCCAGTTTGTCTCTCTGGTGTCTGAGATTGTTGGGAGTTTTTTGATGACCTAGCATGTTACACAAATTCTGCAAGCTTCCAGAAGGCAGCACAGTGCCAGATACTGAGTATTTTTCTCTTCTCAGCTGAAAAGTGAGCAACGTCCACTAGGCAGAGGATGGAGGAGAATGCATTCCTAAGATACTGTGGGTCTGGTTTGGATCCCACTGGTCTCACAGCTCTTTTATCCATCTCTTGTTGCCATGAGTGAAAGTCGCTCAGTCGTGTCCAACTCTTTGTGACCCCATGGATTGTATAGTCCATGGAATTCTCTAGACCAGAATTACTGGAGTGGGTAGCCTTTCCCCTCTTTAGGGGATCTTCCCAACCTAGGATTGGAACCCAGCTCTCCTGCATTGCAGGCAGATTCTTTACCAGCTGAGCCACCGGGGAAGCCCAGATCTCACCGCACTGTAAATGTTACTAATTACCACTGGACTGCACTTCCCAAAGTCCTGAGGCAGACGTTGGCGATCTGGGTAATAACTGGAATTTTCTTGAATGTTTACCAGTGGTTTTGTAAGTATGATGCACACCTTCTCTACAGTGTATCCCTTACTCCGTGCTGCTGAGGGACCTGGAGATGCGGAACCTCCGGGAACTGGAGGACCTCATCATCGAGGCGGTCTACACTGACATCATCCAGGGCAAGCTGGACCAGCGAAACCAGCTGCTGGAAGTGGATTTCTGCATTGGCCGTGACATCCGAAAGAAAGATATCAATAATATTGTCAAGACCTTACATGAATGGTGAGGCTCAGAGAAGGAGGCGCCCCCATCTTTGTTATTGTTTAGTCGCTAAGTTGTATCTGACTCTTTTGTGACCCCAAGAGCTGCAGCCTGCCAGGCTCCTCTGTCCATGGGATTTCCCAGATGAGAATCCTAGAGTGGGTTGCCGTTTCCTTCTCCAGGGGATTTTCCCGACCCAGGGATTGAACCCACATCTCCTGCACTGTAGGCGGATTCTTGACCACCGAGCCACCAGGGAAGCCAACTGCCCCCTGCCGCCCGCCTTTAGGAAGGGGATATCTAGCCTGGCCTTTGTGCTTCTGTTTGGGGAAATGTGGTCTTCAGGTATCAGCGGGGGCTGCCTGGGTGCTGGGACCTTGGGACAGCAAGCAGGGTGTGAGCTGCATTTGTGACTATAGCTTTGTGACAGCAAGAATCACTTCAGGCTGCCTAATGTCATAGTTGTAAAATTGTTCTTGTCCTGTGCAAATGGGGGCTAATTAGCAGCAGGCTGTGAAGTGCCCAGGGTTGGCAGGTGGAGTCTCTTAAGCCTGACACTGATCCTATTGCTTTGCAGACTCACCCTCAGCCTTTGACCAAGCTAGGGAATTTGTGTCAGTAAGACTTTGTGGATAAGAGAACCATATTCAGCATCAGTAACATTGGGCTAGCGTTTGTAAAACACCGTGAGGGATATTGAAGACAAGGAATAGGTTATTCTGAATTGGGACATAGACTCAGGTATTGAATATTTGATAACCATATTCTGGTATATAAAAAGAAGTGGGACATTTGCACATATGCTATTTTAATGGAATTGGATGCATGTGAGAGCTGTTGCACATTCCCATTCTACAAGAATTTGTTACAGTTATTAAAAACCAAGTTGTGAAGGAGGGCCAGGATGAGAGTATAGTTGGAGGTGAGGAGAGTACAGTTGTAGGTGGGCTCATGGCATGTTTGAGATCATGAAGCAGGGCAGGTCGGCTTTGTGCAAGGGGTGGGGGTGAAAATTGTCTTTAAGCAGACTGACTCTCAGACTGACTCTCCGGCTTTGCTGCTGCTGCTGCTGCTGCTAAGTCGCTTCAGTCGTGTCCGACTCTGTGCTACCCCATAGATGGCAGCCCACCAGGCTCCGCCATCCCTGGGATTCTCCAGGCAAGAACACTGGAGTGGGTTGCCATTTCCTTCTCCTGGCTTAGCCGCAGGAGGTGTATATCCAGGGAGGTACGGCCCAGCTTTGACCTTCTAGAGGTCCAAAGCCCTCTGAGCTTCCCTCGCTGCAGCTCTTGTCAGACCCCCGGGCTGTTGCTGCCCACGCTTTACCCCGGGTTCCGTCCTAGGTGTGACTCCGTACATCTTCCCTTTACAACATGTGACACAAACAGGAGCTTTCAAAAGAGTGTAAAACTGTTAAGTCAGAATAGATGGGAAAGAAACTTATAAAATACCGCTAACGTGAACATGGTCTGGAAGAGAAGCTTTCGGTGTCTAGTCCTGCTGAAGTTGGCTGTCTGTTTCTGTCTTTGAGATGACCAACACAGTTTTCACCTCCAACATCTGGCGTCAGCGTATTTGCACTCAGGGCTCTCCTAGCTCCCAGGGTGTCTACGAATTCTTACCCCTTGTTTTTAGGCATTGGAGTTAGATTTGAAACAAAGCTGGTACATAGAGTGATATCACAGGTACGGCAGAATGTTCACAACTGCTGACTCTGAAGTGGAGGGGAGGTGGGTATTTACTGTAGCTTCAACTTTTTTTTTTACATTTTAAAATGTGCAAAATAAAAAGTGTGGAAAATGAAATAATGAGAAGGTGGGTGGCAACCAGGAAGTAACACACTTCTAAGAAAAAGGGCAATCTTCAAAATAGGATGCTTTTAGAAAATAATTTTTTCTGTTGAGAAAACTGATCAGTTATTGCCACCTG
The DNA here is from genome assembly GCF_016772045.2 of Ovis aries. NCBI lineage: Eukaryota > Metazoa > Chordata > Mammalia > Artiodactyla > Bovidae > Ovis > Ovis aries. The sequence goes on from NC_056055.1 coordinate 233,501,971, forward strand.
TGCAGTCTCTCCTAATTCCTTTAATTGCATGGTCTGTGTCACTTTCTTGTGGGACACAGAGGTTGGAAATTGAAGCTGTATTCTAAGAAACCACCCCAGGGACTTCCTTGGTGGTCCTGTGGTTAAGACTCTGTGCTCCCACTGCTGGGGGCGTGGGTTTTATCCCCGGTTAGGGAACTAAGATCCTGCATTCTGCATGCCATGGTCAAAAATAAACTCTTAGGAAATCGCTCCATATCCTCTGTGTTTGTTTCCATGTGCCCTGTCTTATGTATTTAGTAACAACCTGTCCTATGGCAGGAGTGAAGGGGCAAGAGCCCCTGCAGATAGAATGTTCCAGCAAGTGTCTATGGAGCTGGGGAGGGAGATTTGGAAGACTGGTGGACTCCCAGGCTTCTCTGCAGCTCGTGGCTGGTTCTCTCCTGTGTAGGTGTGATGGCTGCGAGGCAGTCCTGCTGGGCATCGAGCAGCAAGTTCTGAGAGCCAACCAGTACAAGGAGAACCACAGCCGAACTCAGCAGCAGGTAGAGGCCGAGGTAAGGCAGGGACTGTCTGTCCCCACTCCCAGGTATCCCTGTTTGTTCCTTGTCTCCTGAATCTTGGCGTAGATGAAGTGCTCACGAGTGGGCCTTGGGCAAGGTGCTCGTGTAGAGGACATTGTGACCCATCCCTGGGCTTGGTGCTCTCCGTCTCCTTTCTGATTCCCAGTCGCCAGAGGGTGAGTGGGCTTGGAGACCAGCATGTTGTAATTCCTCAGCTCACACACACTTTGCAGCTGCACAGCACAAGAAACGAGTTTGGGGATGGCATTCAGGGTGGATGGAGGGTTGATGGTTACTAGGCTGGGCGGAGGCACCTGGCATCCAGGCCTAATGCTGCGCTCCTCCGCTGTGTGGTGGGTACGCCGTGTTCATTTTATTCTCTAATCTATGCGTGTTTGTCATAACCTTTGAAAATGCATCATATGTTTTATCCTGAACAAGAAAGAAAGGGAAAAAATTCAGTGGATGGAACGCAAGTGGAAGTAAAAGTGTGTGATTGTGGTATTAGACACCTGGTTATTCAGGACACTTTTAGCCTCTGGGAGACGCAGGCTCCAGCCCTGCATCTGAATGGGCGTTTGTGAGCCTGTAGCCTGGACACCCGTGGGAGTCATCTCCCAATTTGTTTGGAGCCCTGAAGATCAGAATTTTAGCACTGAAAGTTCTTTTCTGGTATGATGGAGCTTGAGGCATTAATGATATTTAATGAATTTTAAAAGTCAGGTGTCCTAGAGTATGGCAGACTGGAACCCAGAGTTAGAGGTAAGGAACATAAGAAATAGGTGGTCATGCCTTTCAAAGGGGGATTTGTGAAATTTGAAGATTTCCCCTACTCTTGTATGTATTTCTTGAAAATAAAACCTGTATCTTATTTAAATTAAAACCTGATCTTTGTAAGACCAGCTCTTTGTCCCGTGCCTTATGCATAATAAGTGCTCAAATGATTGTTATATATTTCAGGCACACCCTGTAAGTATCAGTGAACTGCCGAAGTCTGCTTTTCACAAACTAGAGAGAATTTATTTTATGTGCACAAACACTCGTGTATACTACACAGGCACACCTACTCTGGGAATGTTCCACCTGTTGTAAATTTTTAACCCTACTTCTTGCAGGAGAAGTGTGATCTATATTTAGTTTAGCATTAGTCAAAGACAGATACAATTAGGAAAATAAGCCTGCAGTTTCTCTAATGAGCTCTGTGATCCCCTGTTGAAGATTGTAGTTTTTTCTCTGACCTGGGATTGATGTCTGAGTGAAGTAGGAAAGGCTAACCTCTCTCCTCTTCACTGATCTCTCTCTCTCCTCTTCACTGACTCTTCCCTATAAATCAGACCTAGGAAATAGGAGATTTAGAGGCAAAACGCCCACCTGACCCGGGATCACCTGAAACGCTCTTTAACCTGGTTGGTCGCCCAGGAGGAGGCTGATCGCTGCTGGCTGCCCCAGTGTGGTTGAAGTGAAGTGAAAGTCACTGAATCGTGTCTTTGTGACTCTGTGGACTATACAGGCCATGGAATTCTCCAGGCCAGAATACTGGAGTTGGTAGCCTTTCCCTTTTCCAGGGGATCTTGCCAACCCAGGGATTGAACCCAGGTCTCCTGCATTGCAGGCGATTCTTTACCAGCTGAGCCACAAGGGAAGCCCAAGAATACTGGAGTGGGTAGCCTGTCCCTTCTCCACCGGATCTTCCTGAGTCAAGAAGTGAACCAGGGTGATTGGACTGCTGCCAATTGTGTGGCAGGTGGTGGGCTTGATTGTGGTGGTTTGCCAAAATGAATGATACTAGTTGTAGAACTTTGAATGGCTCCAGTTTATTTCCATAATAAATGGCATCTGATGAAAGAAGGCACTGACTGCCTAATGTGGAAGCCCAACCAGTAGTTAGACAACAGTGTGGACTCCTTAAAGTACGGTTATTAAACGAGAGAGCCAGCACGCGTGGACTTGCCGTCAGCAGTCCGCTGCTGGAAAACACAGCTGCTCCAGCTGGCAGGGCCTGATGCTGCCACCAGGTGGCAGTAAGGGCTTGCTTAAGTGCAAGAGAAAGAAATTTGGGCCAACTAAAGGACAGGGAAGCCTGATGTGCTGCAGTCCATGGGGTCGCAAAGAATTGGACACAACTTAGCAATTGAACAGCGACAACAACCAAGGTTACCTCCACTACCAATTAAAGCAGCCTTCTAATTTGGTCTTTCCTGGTGGCTCAGACAGTGAAGAATCTGCCTGTAATGCAGGAGACCTGGGTTTGATCCCTGGGCTGGGAAGATGCCCTGGAAAAGGGCATGGAAGCCCACCCCAGTATTCTTGCCTGGGAAATATCCCATGGATAGAGGAGCGTGGCGGGCCACAGTCCATGGGGTCGCCAAGAGTTGGACACGACTGAGCAATTAACACTTTGACTTTTCACTAATTTGATACTCTTCTAGGAAATCTAGAACAGACAACTATGAGAAGAGTGGGAGTGTGGCTAAAGCCCAGAGCCTAGTCAGTTTTTCTAAACGCATGGCCTGGCTACTACCTGCAGGGTGTTGATTGTGCCCTGGCTGAAGGCACAAGAGGGAAGGTGCTCCCTGAGTGTTTGTTGACTTGGAAACAGATCTACCGCCAAGCTGTAATTCTGTTCTATTCTGCTTGTACCTGTGCTTCTGTTGCTCTTAGCTTGTTTAGTCCTCTTCTCAGCTAAGTTGGTCTGTGTTTATTTTTAAGTTAGATTGGTGTTCTCAGAGGGGAAACCTTCGTTTTTTTTCCCCTCAAATCTTATAACAGCAAACTTCTGGTGGCTATTAGCTTTAAGAGCCTTCCCTCTTAATGAAGTCAGCCCCATACAAACTGCCTAAGAATAATCTCTCCTTTTAGTCTTTCACAGAAATAACACTAATTAGTCACAATGCCAGCATACCTGCAGGAGATAGAGCAGTGACGTCACAAACTGTTTGTCATCTCCAAGCAAATGCTCTGGAGGGAGGTAATGATCACCTCCACAAAGTACCTCATCACTTATATTTGATTTTGGAATGTATTCTTCTTCCTATTTGAATGTGCTTATAAGTCTGATGTTGTGTGGAATGTCAATGTATAGCTCTTGCTGCATTTACAAAATAGGCCATTTTCCAGTCAGGTAGGTAATACAGCATAACTGGACAAAGTACACTCTTTTCTTTCTCAATACGGAGAATCTCCCAGAAGCTGAGTTAGTGACAGACCTTGAGCCCGTGGGCTGTTGGCGTGTGCTTCCCCGTGCCTCCTGGGAGACTTCTTGCCTTCTCCCTGGTCTCCTTTTCCCTGTGGCCCTTTCCCTACTATGTGCTCTGCTTCTGTTGTCTGCCTTTGCTCAGCCCCACAGCTCAAAGGTGTTTTCCTGCCCGAGAGCTGTCTCGATTCTCCTTTTACCTGAATATCTAAAGTCTCTAGTAGAACTAGCCTGTGATTGTGTTAGCAGGCGCTCATAATCTGAGGGACCTGCCGAACTCTAGGTCATCTGTGGTAATGGGATGGCGCTCGCCTGCAAGCCAGACTGCTCAAGGAAGAAAATTAGAAGGCAGCACGACACTGAGGCCAAAGAAGCTCAGCCTGCAGGATATCAATCATTGTTTCAAGGGTGCCTCTGTGAAGGCAGAGTTAGACTTCTCAGGATTGTTCCGTGGAGCTGAGACAGACTTAATTGACGGACCTGCCTGAGTGGCCACTCTTGGGTTCTAGAAGGAGGTGTCTATGGTTAGACCTGGGGAGTTATTATAGAAAGCTGGTTGACTCTCCCTTTCAACTCTGAGAGTCTGTAACTGGCTCAGCAGTCTCCTTTGTAAGTTCCATGTGTTTAAATGCCAACAGTCAAACTGATTGAGCACGGTATATGCATAACGACCCACTGTGAGCCATGTCATGACCCCACCCCCACCCCATCCAGCTGAGAGGCCTTGTGAGGATAAAGGGCCTCATTTCTTCAGGAAGCCCTCTTTTCACCTGGGTCGTGTTTACCCAACTGTGGAGGGCTCAGCTTTGTCAGCGTGTAGTCGTAACTACAGGAAGCCAGATGGGAACCCCTGAAACACAGAGGGGACACAGCATGTAGGAGGCCACCATCTGACAGTGAGAGGCGCTGCCAGGCAGTGTAATTGAGGGGAGACAGGTCAGCGTGTTTGAGTGGTCAGGGTGAGTTTGTGGAAGAGGTGGGGTCGGAGGGGGCTAGTGAAGGAGGAGGCCTGCCCAGGCTGGAATGACAGGGTGTGCAGGACAGGCAGCTAGGCAGAGGGAAATGACTGCTCCCGCGTGTGCGGCCGGGGACTTGGCGTGGCTCGAATGGAGGGCATGTGTTGTGAAGGGAAGGATGGTACAAGGTCTTGAATGGTGTGTCAGAAATGGAAAACAAGCCAGATTTGTCTTTGAGGTAGGTCTCGTTTCTTCATGTGGCATGCCAGTGTCACCAACCACCCCAAATATCAGCTTATTGGGAGATAGTTTCTATAAGAAACTGAAAAGGTAAACAGGCACTTGAATGCTTAGAGAACGTATCAAACCGGACAAGCCTTGGAGTGTTGTTTTATAAAGCAGTGATAACTGAGAAGTTACATTTCTTAATCTCTCCTCCACGGCCATCAAAATAGGCCTTGAAGTAAGAGAAAGAGCAGCAGGCTGTCCACTTGCTTCAAATTCTTCGCTCACTACCTCACCAAGTAACTCTCTTGAACAGGAGATAACAGAGTAGCAGTGAGCATGGGAAGGTCCATGATGGGGTCCTGAGATGGCAAGTCTTGGCCTGGCAGACACTGGATGAACCCAGCCTTGGATTCGGTGGCCCTCTGTGTCCACTGTCCCCATTCACAGCCCTCTGTTGATGGTCCTCTTAGAAATGTCATTGAGATGACTGAGGGGACAGCAGTTTTGAGGCGTGGCTGTTCCTACATCTCAGAACAACAAAAACAAAATGACCTGCAGTCTAGTCTAGGCCCATTTCGCAGATGACAGCTCTCCTCCAGGAACCTAATTTTTATGTTGCTTTCCTTTCTGCATTTGGACTGTCTCTTACTCAAGCTCCTGATACTCTGACTGTTGAGAAGTATTGATGGTGATAGCTCCCTTCTTGTTCTGTAAGAAACCAGGGCTTCTTCCCAGAGAACATGGAAGCCACCAAACAGACGAAGCTGCTTACTTTCTTACCAACAAGTGTACACTTTTCTCTGCACCAGCCTTCTCTTTCTTCCTTCTAATGATTGGGGGAAAAAGTTGATATTTCCTCTTCTGTTTTTCTTCCCTTTATTATTATTCTCCTCAGCTAGCTGAAGGGCAAAGATATGAATGATCCTTTAGAACTGGCATTGGGAAACGTGTATAAATATGGGCATAGGAGCACACAGTTTGTAGGACAAGTTGGTACAGTCATGTTTCAGAAGGCAGTATAGTAGTAGTTAACTAAAGTAAAATGTGTAAACCCTTTGATCTGGAAAGCTCCACAGGTGTTCACAAAAGTATGCAAAGGCTGTTCATTGAAGCACCATACATAAGTGAAAAGCAAGCTAGGAACTAATTAAGAAATGGTAGAACATTCATAGAACAGTACATCCATGTTACTGTATAGGATATGTTCAGGAGGAGGTGCTTGAATATCCATTAAGAAAGGTCTGCTGAAAACAGTACTGTGATTCCATTCTTTTTGACTACATTTTTTGTCATTGGTCACTTAGTTGGCTGAAGTTTACCTTCTAGTTGCTTATTCAAGAAAGAAAGTATTAGTTGCTCAGTCATGTTCTTTGTGACCCCATGGAATGCAGCACACCAGGCTCCTGTGTCCATGGAATTCTCCAGGCAAGAATACTGGAGTGGGTTGCCATTCCCTTCTCCAGGGGTCGAATCCAGGTCTCCTGCATTGCAGGCCGATTCTTTACCATCAGAGCCACCAGGGAAGCCGAAATAAAGGCTCATGCAGTTGTGTTCCAAAGTTCTTGTGAAAATAGTCTGCGGTTTCATACCTCAGCAGCGGTCAGCTGAGTATAGCGTCTTGTGTCACCCTTTCTTTTTCCATGGCCATTTTAGTCGGTGCTTTCTTCACCTGCTCTGTTGTACCTTTTTGCCAAATGGTCCACTACCACTTGGCTTGTTTCCCGTTCTCAACCAAGAAAGCATCATTCGTTCTGCTTTTCTGCTTGACTCATTTCCACATACCTTCTGTGAGCAGCCCCTGCTCATTCTCCCCTTGTGTGGGTTTCTGGAGATAATCTCAGGTCTTCTTGCAGAGGGCTCTGGTTTCTTCGCTGAGTGGCCCCCGTTGTTGCAGGAGCAACTTGTGAGTTTCTGGCACGTACGAGCTGAGCACGCCAATTCTCTGTCTCCCTCCAGGTTACCAACATTAAGAAGACCCTCAAAGCTACCGCGTCCTCCTCGGCTCAGGAGATGGAACAGCAGTTGGCCGAACGAGAATGTCCCCCTCACGCCGAGCAGAGGCAGCCCACTAAGAAGATGTCCAAAGTGAAAGGTCTGGTCTCCAGCCGCCACTAGGGCCGGCTGGGGCAGCTGGCACTCACCAGGCCTGGGTCAGGTGGGGAGGGGACACTAAGGGCCTGCTTCCTCCCCTCTCCACCTTCCGTGAGTTCCAGACCTGCCCGTCCCCTCACCAGCGCCTCCCCCCTCGTTGGTACTGTTCCAGAAGAACCGTTAAAGTCCCTCCCCCCACCCTACCGCCCCTGTCCCCAGTTGCTCCCTTCAGACTCAGGGGCTCCACGGATGCCATCCCAACAGGGCCGACACTGCCCAGCTTCCCTCCAGGAGGTTCTCGTTTCTGTCTAAGGGCTTGTCTCCCTCCCAGTTTTCCTTTTGCTTCGTGTCATTTTGTCAGGCTGTTCATAAGCCGGAAGCAGCTTTAACTGGCCCGCAGGGATGGGTGCTCTCTGAGTGAGGGGGCCGCATTCCTTCTCCAGCCCCTTGTACACAGTACCCACAGAGGTGTGGGCGCTCTCTAGTAGCCAGGTATCAAAATGCTTCGTTTTCCCTCTCCTGCCTTACCCCTTGTTGGCAGCTCCGATCAGGCCATGGAGGGATGCCGACGCTGGGCTGTGTTTACCAAACCTGCGGGTTTTCAGCCTCTTAATGCCCAGCTCCAATCTCTCATTAGCTGGGAGCGCTGGGCTGTCTTTACCCCTGGTATCTGAGCACCAGTGCTGGGTTGCCATGGGTCTGCTGGGTGGCAGAAGTCTCTTCCAGCTTGGTGTTCTCTGGTGGCTTCGCTCCCTGCTGCCTTGTGACTACTCAGACTGGCCTTTGGTGTGAAGGCCCCGGCTGCCCACGGGGGCTGTCTGCCAACATTCGCTCTCCCGAGGTCTTTAATTCCTCCCGGCTGCATCCGTGGTGGGGATGGTGTGTCGCGGCCCCTCTGGTGAAGGATTTGTTGCTGCTTCTGTTTCTTTCTTCCCACCCTCCCTGGCTGGTGCCCCAGAGCCCTCTGATGATGGCATTCTCCTGGCAAGAGAAAAGGACTTGACTAGTAGCCTTTCTGAACTTGAACAGTTTCAGGTTATATTTTAATTTTTTTTTTTTTTTTGTACAGGTTCTGATTCTAATACATTTCAACATGCCTTTTTTCCCCCTCGTGTCAATATTTGTTATAGACTAATCGCCGGGGGTTTTCACCTGCTTGGAGGGTGGTGTGTGTGTATGTGTGCGTGTGGTGGTGTTTGTTGGTTTTTTTTTTAAGGGGAGGTGGAGGTCCTGGGCCGATATTAAAGAGAGAAAAAGCACAGTTTAGAACAAAAAATAAACGTAGATTTAATGTATGTGACTGTAAAATGTGGGGTTGCATAGCTGGTGGATCTCAAGGGGCTGGAATTAGGGGGTTCAGGGAACAGGTGATACTGTGTCCGTGCCATGGTGAAGAACAGATTTCTCCTTTTTCCAAAATGTCCAGCAGCTGCCTGCCATTGACTGAATGTTAACAAAGTGTTCTTGTTTCCTTTCTTATAATCCATGTCCCCATATTACATGCCCAGCTGGAGGGTTTAATTCCCAAAGTATGTTTCATGAAACCCTTTGGTAGATGCTCTGTGGAAAGGGGGTTCTGTTGTTAAATAAATCTGGCACATCCTGCATCCCATATCCTCACTGGAAGTTCATTGTTAAGGTCTCAGAGGAGGCCTGGGGGAGGAAGCCGGTTCCCACACTCATCTCAGCACCCAATCCTTTTTGGTAATTTTTAGTGGAACACATTTTGGGGATATTTTTGGAAACATAGTATTTTTCAAAAACACCTCCCAGCCTTATAGGTTTTCCCACCTATTCCTTCTAGATCCAGAATAGTCACTTGTTCTTACAAGTGGTCCTCGATCCTTGTTTCCTGCCAGGGAGCAGGTTAGGAAACGTGACCCATCTGTAGGAAGTGTGCACCCACTTGTCTGACTGCCCCAGGCCCTCAGGGGCTCCAGGTTCACCTGCTCCACGGGTCTGCTGTTCCTTACAAATAGTAGTGACAGTCATAAGAACAAGACCCACAAGGTGCCCTACCGAATGGCTTCATCTACAGTAAGTCCCTCCCACTCAACAGTCTCCTGAGATTGGTAAGGTAAGTATTGTTAGAGCCATCCTCACTTTACATGGGAGAAAATGGAAGCTCAGAGATTCAGAGTCCCCTGGTGTTCAGGGGTGAAACGAAGACTCCTGGATCTCTGGACTTGAGTGCCCAGCTGTCTTCTCTAGCTGGTCCCCAAACACCCTCAGTACCCTTCTACTTGCTTATTCCTCTGTGGGCCCCTCTCACTCTTAACTGACACCCAACGCATCACAGCCTGTCCCCCCCCACTCCCCCCCCAGACCCAGCCAGCCACTTGGTAAGGAAGCAGAAGGTAGCGTGGGGCACCAGGCATCGTGGGAACAGCTGGAGGTTCTTGGCTCTGCTGGGCTCTAGGAGGCCTGCCCTCTGAGCTCTGCAGTTTCCCGCCTGGCCTGCTATGTCAGCCAGGCTTCGGTCTAAAATCTGCATGAATATTTTCCATATCAACACAATGAATGTTCAGAAGAGGTGTCCTCAGCGGCAGGGAACCCTCTGAGTTTGGGGAGGAGACACTGCAGTATGAAGCAGTTAGCTTGGTAGTAGCGTCCGTCTTTGACCCCTAAGCTGTCCACTTCCTCGAGGCCTCGTTGGTCGTCTTTACTTTCTGTCCGGATGAGAGGCATTATGTTTCTTCTTGGATAACATGAGGGAGGCGGTCAGAGTCCCCCAGATCAGATGACCACCACTGATAGCATTTCCGTCTCCAAACTTGAGAGTAATGGGAAAGGGTGGTCATCAAAGAAGCTAGTACCTGTGATGTTTTATGTAAAGGCAGTTTTCCGTATCTCATGCGCTGGGATGCCTGAAACCAAACCACATTTAAGTTTTTGTACTTAAAGTCATTAACAGCTTGAGACTCCAAACATTTGTTTTAAATGCAGCAGTTGGTTCATTTTTACTGGACCTGCTGGAGTGTCTCAGTACTCGTGTGTTTGAATTCCAAGTGTATTATACCCTTTTCAGTCTGTGATCCTGTCTTCCTGGGGATCTGTATACAGCCATGAGCAACTGACTGCTTCATTAAGTCTTTATTCTTATAGTTACGCTTGAGATTTACAGATTAGGTATATTTTTTATTATAAATTTCATTTTACATCTCCTTTACATTACCCTAAGGCCATTAAGTAGATCCTTTAAATTTATGTCTGGAACTTCCCTGGTGGTCCAGAGGTTGAAAATCTGCCTGCCAGTGCGGGGACACTGGTCTAACCCACGCTCCAGGAAGAGTCCATATGCTGCAAGGCACTAAATCCGTGTGCTGCAACCCCTGAGCCTGTTGTCTAGGGCCTGCGAGCCTCAACTACTGAGCCCTCTTGCTGCAACTACTGAAGCACACGTACCTAGAGCCTCTGCTCCACAGCAAGAGAAGCCACTGCAGCAAGAAGCCCGCACACCGAAAGGAGTAGCCCCTGTTCACTGCAACTAGAGAAAGCCTGTGCGTAGCCAGGAACACCCAGTGCAGCCAAAAAATAAACATCATTTTAAAAAATGAACTTACGTGAGGTAGATTATAATGACCTTAGGACTGTAAAAGTGGGTACAATACATGGGCATTCTGAGAAGGGAGTGTTGATCTATTCAGTTCCGTTCAGTTGCGTCCGACGACTCTGAGGCCCCATGGGCTACAGCACAGCACGCCTCCCTGTCCATCACCAACTCCCAGAGCTTGCTCAAACTCATGTCCATCAAGTCGGTAATGCCATCCAACCATCTCATTCTTTGTCGTCCCCTTCTCCTCCCATCTTCAATCTTCCCTACCATCAGGGTCTTTTCCAGTGCGTGTTCACATCACGTGGTCAAAGTATTGGAGTTTCAGCTTCAGCATCAGTCCTTCCAATGAATATTCAGGACTGATTACCTTTAGGATGGAGTGGTTGGATTCCTTGCTGTTCAAGGGACTCTGAAGAGTCTTCTTCAACACCACAGTTCAAAAACATCAATTCTTCAGCATTCAGCTTTCTTATAGTCCAACTCTCACATCTATACATGACTACTGGAAAAACCAGAGCTTTGACTAGACAGACCTTTGTTGGCAAAGTAATATCTCTGCTTTTTAATATACTGTCTAGGTTGGTCATAACTTTTCTTCCAAAGAGCAAGTGTCTTTTAATTTCATGGTTACAGTCATCATCTGCAGTGATTTTGGAGACTCAAAGTCAGCCACTGCTTCCACTGTTTCCCCATCTATTTGCCATAAAGTGATGGGACTGGATGCCATGATCTTAGTTTTCTGAATGTTGAGTTTTAAGCCAGCTTTTTCACTCTCCTCTTTCACTTTCATCAAGAGGCTCTTTAGTTCTTCACTTTCTGCCCTAAGTGTGGTGTCATCTGCATATCTGAGGTTATTGATACTTCTCCCGGCAATCTTGATTCCAGCTTGTGCTTCATCCAGCCCAGCGTTTCTCATGATGTACTCTGCATATAAGTTAAATAAGCAGGGTGACAATATACAGCCTTGACGTACTCCTTTCCCTATTTGGAGCTAGTCTCGTGTGGATCACAGCAAACTGGAAAATTGTTAAAGATGGGAATACCAGACCACCTGACCTGCCTCTTGAGAAATCTGTATGAGGTTCAGGAAGCAACAGTTAGAACTGGACATGGAACAACAGACTGGTTGGTCCATTAGGGTTGAGAACTTTATCCTTTGGTTAAGGATGAAACCCACAATGAAGTGAACTGGGAGAGCAAAGATCAGAGGCAGCCCAAATTTTGGGGTCACTTGTTCCTGTCATATTGCTTTTTCCTAGCAAAACCCTGTTAAGGTCTCATCCAGTTGGTTAGCTTTCCAAATTTTTGAGTCACAGGAAATGGGTGTCACCATGGGTATGGATCATATAAGCTGTGGAGAATGTATACAAGTGAAAGAAGTCACAGTGGAACCGTAGCAGATACTTTGGTGGGTTCTAAAGGAAGTGCTGTCCCTGAAGAAATGTTACAACAGAGAGCCCATGGAATCTAAGGAGAATGGGGCCTCATACAGTATTTCATACAGGCACTAGAGAAGGCATACCGCTGCAGGGTGGTACCTCTTGTCTCTAAACGGGCTCCGCAGAGCTGTGGGGCCATCCCATCACACACCTCTTGTCAGCTCTCACTCATTCCCTAGAGCTAAGTTGTTGTTTTTTTTTTAATTGAAAGATAATTGCTTTACAGTGTTGTGTTGATTCACTGTTGTTTTAAAATCATTTATTCCACCTTACCCCTCACTTTCAGCAGATGACTGTATTCCTACTTCAGAGTGAAAATCTCACAAGATTTCTTGTGTTTCATCTACAGAATCACCTACATGCATCCTTTACATGTCTTCTTGACACAGTGGAAAACAGCCTCCTTCCACAGGAGTGTACTTTGTCCACCTGTGTGGTAGGAATCCGCCTCACCTCTTCTCCCAAGAGTTTTCACTTGTGTCTTTGGCCTCTCCTAGTGGCTGTATGAGATGGCTGGATGGCATCACTGACTCAATGGACGTGAGTCTGAGTGAATTCCGGGAGTTGGTGATGGACAGGGAGGCCTGGCGTGCTGCAATTCATGGGGTTGCAAAGAGTCGGACACGACTGAGCAACTGAACTGAACTGAAGTGGCTGTATGCAGAGAAGACAATGGCACCCCACTCCAGTACTCTTGCCTGGAAAATCCCATGGACAGAGGAGCCTGGTGGGCTGCAGCTCTTGGGGTCGCAGAGTCAGACACGACTGAGCGACTTCACTTTCACTTTTCACTTTCATGCATTGGAGAAGGAAATGGCAACCCACTCCAGGATTCTTGCCTGGAGAATCCCAGGGAAGGGGGAGCCTGGCGGGCTGCCGCCTATGGGGTCACACAGAGTCGGACACAACTGAAGCGACTTAGCAGCAGCAGCAGCAGTGGCTGTATGTGATGGAGAATTTTAACGTTAAGGAGAACCTCTCTGAACCTGGTGTCTCTTTATAACTGCCACTGCTCTTTGTCTTTAACAAGTAAGTTTCTTGAGAGTTGTGTACACTTTGTTTCTACTTCCTCCTTCATCCACACCTAAATCTTCTGCCACGTGTCTCCTATTGCCAGCCACCCGCTGGTGGTTTTCTTCCCAGGTCTATTCTCGTAGACAGTAGATGATGCCCACAGTTCATCAAATGACTTGTTTTATACGGCTGTTGTAATGAAGCACACAGATTAGCTGGCTTAAGCAACAGAAATGTATTCGCTCACAGTTCTGGAGGCTGGAGATCCAGGATCAAAGTGTTGGCAGGGTTGGTGCCTCCTGAGGCTTCTCCCCTTGGTGTGCAGACAGCACATCACCTGTTTCCTCACATGGCCTTTCTCTGAGCCTCTGCATCCCTGGTGTCCTTTCCTCTTCTCATAAAGACATCGGTCATATTAGATTAGGGCTCCACCTTTATGACTTCATTTAACCTTAATTATTTTAAAGGCCTGGTACAGTCATATCGGGGTTAAAACTTTAATATATGTAAATTTGGGGAGAACGTAATTCAGTCCCATAACACAGTTACCTGAGCCAGAACTTGGGGGTTTATCCTTAATTTCTCCTACCTCACATCTGATATACCACATCCTCACTATTCTATTTTTAGTGGTTTTTGAACCCATCTTTTCCCCATTTTTCTGCCTCTTCGTGTCTTTGAACATTCATTCATTCAGCGTACTCTGTGGATACCCACTATATGTTAGTAGTAGGAAGACAGCCAAAAAAAGTTAAAAATACGAAATTAAGAAAAGTGTCTGGAAGGAAGCGATAAAGATAAATGCAAAAATAGATTAACTGGCCAGATCAAAATTTAGTTTAAGAGGGCTTTTTAAATAATGAAAAAGACATATACCTGGAAAATCTAATTAATAAAAGGCAATAAATGAATAAAGAGAACACTTTTAAAACTGTAAGATGTTACATCAATCTATTTGAAACTCAATGATAAAGAGAATTTTCTGGAAAATTGAGTGACTGTAATTCACTCAAGAAATAAAATGCTAGAACTGGCTAAACACCAAGAAATGAAACTTAAATGCTACTGAAGATGTATGTTTAACAAGGCTCTGAAAGTGAAAGTCAGTTGTATCCGACTGTTTGTGACCCCATGGACTGTTAGGAATTCTCTAGGCCAGAATAGTGGAGTGGGTAGCCTTTCCCTCCTCCAGAGGATCTCCCAACCCAGGGATCAGACCCAGGTCTGCAGGTGGATGCTTTACCAGCTGAGCCACCAGGGAAGCCCAGGAATACTGGAGTGGGTAGACTCTCCCTTCTCCAGTGGATCTTCCTGACCCAGGAACTGAACTGGGGTCTCCTGCATTGCAGGCGGATTCTTTACCAACTGAGCTATCAGGGAAGCCCCTAACAAGGCTTCACAAGGCTCTGGGTTCATATTGTTTACTGGGTGAATTCTTGTTATTAAATGATTCAGTGATTCCCTTCATCATCATAGGCTGAACAGGTTTTTGTTTAAAAAAAAAGGAACGGAAAACAAAAGTTTCTAGGTTAGTCCTATTAACCAAAATCTAACAAAGATAGTTGTTTTTTTTTTTTTTCCCTTGGTCTCATTTCATTTATGAATGTAGATGAAAAGAATTCTATAAAATTAGATATACAATCCTAAACAACCTTTTAGGAATCTAACAGAAGGATGCTTCCTTAACATGATAAAGTACCATATATATTAACTCCAGGGACCACATTGTCATTTCGGTAAATATTCCAGGATGTTCCCACTGAACCATTGGTCTTTCTGTGCTGCTGGCCATTGAGAATGAGTTGTGAATCGGAGTGTTCTGGCAGGTTCTGATGGTTCTGGCAGGAAGAGCACCTTCACTCACCTCACAAGTTTCTTGAACGCCCGAAGTCTTGAGTGGGGCAGGGCCAGGGAGAGGCAATATGGCCTGCTGGTTGGGGAAGCAACTCTGCAGCAGGCAGTGTGGCCGGCCCCTCTGGCTTCTTCCTTCCTCTGTAAAGTGTTGTGAGAATTACAGGAAGCAAAGCCAGTGCTATGAGCACAGGTGTTAGTGCTGGCTAACTGACTTTCATATTTTGGTTGTAGATGTTTGCATTCCAGTAGGGTCAGCATTCCAGTAGGGTCAGGATCATGAAAAGAAAATGAAAGTGTTAGTCACTCAGTTGTGTCCAGCTCTGCAACCTCACAGACTGTAGCCCACCAGGCTCATCTGTCCATGGAATTCTCCAGGCAAGAATGCTGGAGTGGGTTGCCATCCCTTTCTCCAGGGACTCTTCCTGACCCAGGGATTGAATCCAGGTTTTCTGCATTGCAGGCAAATTCTGTACCCTCTGAACCACCAGGGAAGCCCAAGAATTTCTAAGTAATACCTAGAAGTCACCAGCAGAGGGCAGCAGTGCATCAGGATAGCAAGGGGATGGTGCTGGAACCTGAAGCTTAACAGTATATTTTGGACAAAAACACAGCCTGGCCCCTGGGGCCTTGGCATCAATGGATTAGGGAAACTTAGAACAAATAATGTGGTTAATTTCCTCTCCAAGTTGAATTATTTGTCTGAAAGTCTATAGGTGGGCTAGGAACGAGAAGAGGATAAACCAGTAGGTCCCAGAGTGTCTGACTGGAGACTCAGGTTGTCGCCAGAATAATGGGATATGTGTGTGAATAAAAATGTACACCCACCCTCTAGAAAGATAGCTGAATAAGCTTCAAATATACCATCCTCTCTCTCTGAGCTGGCTCCTCCTCTATCTCACTGAGAAATTGAAGCAGCTTGATAGGCAGAGCCTGGGTAGTCATGTAGGAGTGGGGGCTCCTAGAAGGGGGCCAGCCAGTGGGTACTTCTTTGCCTCTCCCAGGAGGAAACTGGATGAGCCTCAGGGAGATGAAAAACCCCTGAAATCATATGCAGAATTGCCTATGTACTTACATTTGTGTGTTTGTTGCTCAGTCGTGTCGGACTCTCTGTGACCCCAAGGACTGTAGCCCACCAGGCTGCTCTGTCCATGGAATTCTCCAGGCAAGAATACTGGAGTGGGTAGCCATTCCCTCTCCAGGGGATATTCCTGACCCAGGGATGGAACCCGAGTCTCCTGCACCACAGGGGAATTCTTTACTGTCTGAACCACCAGGGACGCCCTGGTAAAAAAAATTAACTTTTTAAATAATTCTAGATTCAGACATAGTTGCAAAAACAGTAGAGAGGCTCTGTGTACCTTTCACCCACTTATCCCCAATGATAACATCTCATGTAACTTTAACCAGGAAATTAACTTTGGTTCAATACAGGCCTTATTCCAATTCATGCACGTGTGTGTGTGTGTGTGTGTGTGTGTGTGTGTGTGTGTGTGTGTGCGTGCACGTGACATTGCTGGGCTGTGTGAGAAGCTCTGGATCTCCATCTTTTGGGCTTTGTGTAAAAGGGTACCTGTATTTGTTTAACTTATCGTTCGTAGAGCTTTCTATACTTGAAGCCTTAACATTCCTAACCATAACATCTAATTACAAGGTACAGAAAACCTCATGCAAACTGGCTCAATTTAAAAAGAAAAGAAAAAAGAAAGGGGGAGGAATATTGGTTCATGTAATGAAATCCAGAGGAATGACCTAACTGGTGCCAGTGGTTCAGGAGGTCATGCGAGAGCTCACTCCTTTTTTCTGCAGTGACCCCTCTCTGTGCACATCTCAGTTCTGGTTTTATTCTCAGACATCCTCCCTTTAGGTCCCAACAGTGGCTGTGGCTGTGGTGATTCTAGACCTTTCATTGTCATCCCACACCACAGAAGATGCAGGGTTGGGAGGGAGGGAGGGGCGAGTCTCTTCATTCCTATAGAAGTTGTAGGATTCATTCTGATTGCACTCGCTTGGATCCAGGGCTCACACCTCAACCAATCACAGGGCCAGGAGAATGAGCTACACTAGTTGGCTCTTGCCTGGACTCCTAACCCCTCCATGAACACATGGTGATTGGGATAATTTATTGGTTTAATCTCAGACAGAAGGTTGGTTTATTCCACCCTGACTACATGGGACAGGGGAAGTGTCTGAAAAGAAATTTGGGGTGATATTACTAGAGAGTGGGAATAGAGGCTGGCAGTAAACCGTAGGTGTCCCCCATCTTTGGCATGGAGTCTGTCCCTCCCTGATCAAATCAGCTGTGACCGGGAGGACCGGACCATGTGGTACAGACATGTCTTCTGGGATAGGGGTCAGTTCTTGCTTCCGGGGACTGATTGTTGGACAGGTGCCCCAGGAGGTCTCTACCACAGTCAGGGTTTATGTGTCTAAAACAGTGCTGCTGCTCATCTCCCCTCGCCTCAGGATGTTACCCTGGTCATGGCATTTCTAGCCACTGCCCCTGGCCTGCTGTAGGTCTTCAGGGGCCCAGGGAGCAACAGAGGAGATGCTGTGTTTGAAGCAGGATCCTGGGTTTCAACTGTATATGTTGGGCAGGGCTTGGGAGGTATTTAGGCAGGACTCCCCACAGCGCACCATACCCACTGGCTGCCCTTGGTACCTTCCTGCTGTCCAGTGCAGACATCAGTTTCCTGCTTTGCTCCTCCCTACTCCCCACCATGAAGTCCATCCATTCCCAGTGGGCGCGGGAAGGTGGGCAAGGTGGCTTCTAGGGTCCGAGTCACTCAGGTTTATGGAAAAGGTCAGCATTTCTCCAGGCATGCTGTTCATACCATTCTAGTTTATGACTTATTTTTAATAGATACGCATCAATTTGTAAACAGTCCTTATTTTGAACATCTTCTTTTTGTGAAATAAAATACAGAAAAAAGTATGAGATAAACATTCTTGTAACCCAAGAGATGGAACATTGCAGCCACTCCGGCAGCTCCTCCATGTTGCCTGTTCCAGTGGTAGCCCCTCTCTGCCACAGCGGGAGGAACCGCCACCTGGCTTTTTCCCTGTGGTCAGGTACTCCTGTCCGCTCTCCCCTGGTGTTCTGCAAGCACTTCCGTGTCTGAAGGTGTATTCCTGATGTATCCATGGAGAGAAATGTACTCCACGTCCACCTACTCCTCCACCATCCCCATTTGACTTTTACTGCAGTCACTTCCTCATGCTTCTTGACAGTTTCATCATCCAACTGTGCATCTTTCAACTATGGTTCAGTCTTGCCCCCTTAAAAAAACCCCGATATTTTACCTCTTATAATGCACAAGTTCTTCCTTCATTGCTTTCTTTTCCTTTCATTTTACTGCTTGAGGAAACCAGGCCATCTGACTGCAGTGTTTCCCAGAGTCTGGATTTTGCTGGCTGCCTACTCTTGGGACAGTTGCTGCCCACTCTTGGGACAGTTCAGTGCGCTCCTCTGCCCTCTGTGCTTGCTGCCCATGGTCAGCTGATCTAGAGACTCCACCAGACCCAGCTTCTGTCCTTTTGACAAGGCTCTATGGGTTCCTGCACCAGCTGCCTCTCTGCTGGATGTTCTTAGCCGTGGAGGCTCAGGCCCTGGATCCATTACTTCACTGGGGGGGGGGGGGGCAACATGGTGATATACATTCTTTTCACTGTGCTGTGGTTCACATTTTATTGCTTATTAATTTTGTCATTCCACACAATTTGTAAGTAAATAGGCTTTGAGAAAAATATACTTGAGTTCAACAGATGATGGCAACGTTGATGAGACTGTCCCCGTGTTTTACATAATGAAAAGCACTACAGCTTCCGCCCTGCAAAATGATGATGCTATTCTCATTCCATCATTTCTTTTTCATTTATTTGCTGGAATTCTTCATAAACAGATGCTTCCTTTCATCTATCATGAGGCTACCCAGTGGTATAGCTCACAGAAGATAGGCAGGATAAATGCTCCCTTCTTTTCCTGTGTTTGCCAGTTTGCAAAATAGGGAACTGGTTCCTTATTATCCTCTGGTGGAGACCATTTCATTTTTTCAGTATCATCATGAACTCATGGATTTAAATAAATTTGGTGAGTTTTTGTTGTTGTTGTTAAATCAATCATGTTAGATTCTTTGTGACCCCCTGGATTGTCACCTGCCAACCTCCTCTGTCCCTGGGATTCTCCACGCACGAATACTGGAATGGGTTGCCATGTCCTCCTCCAGGGGATCTTCTCAACTCAGGGACTGAACCCTCGTCTCTTGTTTGCCAGGCAGCTTCTTGGGGGTGCTTGTGTGTGTGTGTGTGTGTGTGTGTGTGTGTGTGTGTGTTTGATGTGGACCATTTAAAAAAATCTTTATTGAATTTGTTATAATATTGCTTCTGTTTTATATTTTGGATTTTTGGCCACGAGGCATGTGCGATCTTAGTTCCCCAACCAGGGGTCAAACCCACACCCCCTGCACTGGAAGGTGAAGTTGTAATCACTGGACAGACAGGGAAAGTCCCTCCTGGGTTCTTTTGGCACTGGTCCAGTCTGCATGTGGCTTTTCTGTGGTGGCTTGTGTGCTGTCATTTATGTCAAGATGTTCCAGGCTCCTTTTGTACATTTTCTCCCCAGACCAGCAATCAGTCACTTCTCCACACAGCTGTGACTTTTAGTGGGAAATGGTATTTCCTGACCACAGTGTGGACTCTGGGTATTCTCAGTGCTACTCAGTGGGTCGTGGTTCCTAGGTCGTTTCAGTGGTTAGAGCTAATAGATACAGATAGAATGATAGATCAAATACCTTATAAGGTCATGCTGTTATTTTCAATTAAATTTCAGAACTACAGATTTTATATTTAATCTTAAAAAAAAATTACCGCTGTATCTCTTTTCTTCCATACTGAGAATCCTGAGTTTTAGGACACAGGGGATAACACTTAAAATACCCCATAATTACTCATTTGTTTCAGGCAACATTACACACACAACAGGGAATACTAATGCTACCACCACCAGAATGATAAGTGAAAATAGTTTTAAAGTTCTCACCCCCATTATAGCTATTGAATATCTACATCAATTGAGCCTATAGCCTCTTATACCATCTTCTCTTATTTTTAGCTTATGTTTTTTATTGAAACATAGTTGGAGTATGGGGTTCCCAGGTGACACAGGTAGGTAAAGAACCTACCTGCCAATGCAGGAGACATAAGAGACAAGGGTTCGATCCCTGGGTCGGGAAGATCCCCGGAGGAGGGCATGGCAACCCACTCCAGTATTCATGCTCGGAGAATCCCATGGATAGAGGAGTCTAGTGAGCTATAGTCCACGAGGTCACAAAGAGTTAGACATGACTGAACCAACTTAGCAGACATGCACGCCTAGCTGACGTACAGGATTACGTTAGGTCAGGTGTACTATATAACGGTTTTACATTCGCATACATTTTGAAATGATCACCACAGTAAATCCGGTAACCATCTGTTCCATACAGTTCTTATAGTATTACTGACCATATTCCTTATGGTGTGTACTACGTCCCCGTAACTTACTTATTGTTTAATTGGAGGTTTGTATTTCTTAATCCCTGTTGTCTGTTTCCCCCCCACCTCTCCCTTCTGGCAACCGCCTGTTTATTCTCTGTGTCCAAGGGTCTGTTTTTGTTTTATTTGTTTTGTTTTTTAGAGTCCACATTTATATTCTCTTCCTTTTACTTCTCATATTGTTTTGGTACTCCAAGTAATGTATTTAATGCTCTCTACTAGTTTTTATGCTATCTTATGCTGATGGGTCTAGTAATTTTGGCAGCCTGAGGCTTGTTTTCCAGTAAATTCTTCAGGAAGGGTTCTTAGGAACAATGTTCCCTGAGTTCTTGTATGCTGATAACAGTTTGTACCTTTTATACTTGATAGTTTTCCTGGATATAAAGTCAGTTTTCCTTGGCTTACTCTTTCACCCCCTTAGATAGGTCACACCCTTTTCTTCTGGTGCAAAGCAGTGTTGTTGAAAAGTCTGATGATAATCTAATTTTCATTTTCTCATAAGTCACTTATTCCTTTCCCCATGGATGTCTAAAGGACTTTTGCCCTTTAATGTCCAATAAATTTACTAAAATTTACTAAGCTATGACACTGAAAGATGAACTCCCCAGATCAGGAGGAGCCCAATATGCTACTGGAGAAGAGCAGAGAAATAGCTCCAGAAGGAACGAAGGGGCTGAGTCAAAGTGAAAACAACCCCGAGTTGTGGGCGTGACTGGTGATGGGAGTAAAGGCCTATGCTGTAAAGATTCATGTTAGGTCCATGAATCATGGTAAATTGGAAGTGGTTAAACAGGAGATGGCAAGAGTGAACATCGACATTTTAGAAATCAGTGAACTAAAATGGACCTGAATGGGTGAATTTAATTCAGATGACCGTTACATCTACTATTGTGGGCAAGAATTCCTTTGAAGAAATGGAGTAGCCCTCTAGTCAACGAAAGAGTCAATGCAATACCGTTATAATCCCAGCTGGCTTCTTTGCAGGAACTGACAAACTTACCTTAAAATTCATATGAAAACTCAAGAACATCAAAACAGTCTTCAAAAAGAAGAAAGTTGGGGGATTTATCAATTTCAAAATTTAATAAAAAGAACAATGATTAAGACAGCGTGGTAGTGGCTTAAGAATAGACATGTAGATCAATGGAATAGCATTTAAAGTCCACAAATAAAGCTCGCATTTTCAGTCAATTGAACTTTTACAAGGTTGCCAAGAAAAATCAGTGTCTTTAAACCAGTGGTGCTGGGACAACTGGAAACTGAAGTACAAAAAAGTTAAAGTTGTAAACCCTCAGCACACCAGATACAAAATTAGCCCCAAATGAATCATGGACTTAAATATGAGCTACAACTATAAAATTCTTAGGAAAAAATCCACAGAAGTAAAATTTCATCACCTTTATTGGTAATGGCTTCTTAGATATAACACCAAAAGCATAAGAAACCAAGGGGAAAAAAGGTAAATTGGACTTCTGCAAAAGCTTTTGTACTTTAAAAGACATCAACAAGAAAATTAAAGGACAATCCACTGAATGAGAGAAAAGATTTACAAATTATATATCTGCTATGGGACTATATAAAAACTCTTATAGCTCAATAATTAAGACAATACAATTGTGGTATAGTAAGAAAGATGTTTGGTCCTAGTTCCTGGCACAGAGCTCCTAAAACCTTTGAAATTTCCCAAGTGATAAGGGTAAAAGTACATCTTTTGTTACTACTGGGGTGATTTGGGTGTACCCCTAGGTAGCTCAGGATGGGAACTGGTTCCCAGAAAGGCCAAGCCTTAATTGTAAGCTTGGAACTTTCAGTTCCACACCCCACCTTCAGGGAGGAGAGAAGAGCTGGAGATAGAGTTAATCACCAATGGTCGAGACTTCCATAGTGGCCTGGTGGTTAAGAATCTGCCTGCCAATGCAGGAGACACGGGTTCGATCCCTAGTCCAGGAAGATCCCACATGCCATGGAGCAACTAAGCCAGTGTGCCGCACTACTGAGCCCGAGAGCTACAAATTCTGAAGCCTAAGTGTCTAGAGCCCCTGCTCCTCAACAAGAGAAGCTGCTGCCGTGACAAGCCCACACACCGCAACTAGAGAGTAGCCTGCGAGCAGCAAAGACCCAAAAATAAAAAATGAAAGTGTTAAAAAAAAAAGCCACCAATGGGCACATTAAGTTCTCATAAGAACCCTTAAATGATGCTGTTTGGAGAGCTGATTTGTAGGTGAATATATCCATATGCCAGAAGGGTGCACACAGGGACTCTATAGGGACAGAGGCCCCTGTGCTCAGGATTCGCTGGCATTCTCCCGAGTGCTATGAGTTGTTAGCAAACTGTTGAACCTGGGGCAGGTGGGAGTCTCTGACTGTAGCCAAGTTGGACAGAATTACAGGTAACCTGGGAACTTGATCCTTGTGGCTGGTGTCTGAAATGGGCCAATCTTAGAGGACTCAGTTCTTAAACCTATGGAATCTGATGCTCACTCCAGGTAGCGTCAGTACAGGATTAAATTGTAGGACTCCCTTCAGTTGGTGTTGGAAGGTTGGAAAAGTGAGACTGGAAACGATACCACGTGTTTGTGTCAGGGAAAAAAAAACCACTCACCAACTGAAAAATGGGCAAAGGATCTGAATAGACATTTGAAAAGGTGCCCAACATATTTTATTAGGGAAACGCAAATGAAAACCACAAATAGATACCACTCTACACTTACTTGGAGGAGGGCATGGCAACCCACCCCAGTATTCTTGTCCAGAAAATCTCATGAACAGAAGAGCCTTGTGGGCTATAGTCCATGGCATTGCAGAGAGTCTGGGCATGACTGAAGCGACTTAGCATGCATGCCACACTTACTAGAATAAGCTATCATCAAAAAGGCAGTTAATACCAAGTGAGATGAGAATGTGGAGATACGGGAAGTTTCATACACTGCTGGTGGTGATGTGAAATGGTGCAACCACTCTGGGCAATATGGCAATCCTCAAAAAGTTTAACCCAGAGCTCTCATTTGACATGGCAATTCCACTCTTAGGTGTATACCCAAGAAAACTGAAAATACACATCTGCACAGAAACCTGGACACGAATGTTTGCCCTTCTCTCAGTTGAAAGGTGGTGGTCAGAGACGGATCAGGCAGACTCCTGGATGAGTGTTCTTTCTAGGCTGTTTTTGATACCACTTAGAGGACAGTCTTTTCCCTCTGTCTTCTACGTTACTGGGGAGGTGGGAAAAGCCTTATTGTAAGCCCTGAGGAGTGCTGTCAAGCACTCACCCATAACTAATCAGGCACTATTGCAGGGCCTCT
The DNA here is from genome assembly GCF_016772045.2 of Ovis aries. NCBI lineage: Eukaryota > Metazoa > Chordata > Mammalia > Artiodactyla > Bovidae > Ovis > Ovis aries. The sequence goes on from NC_056055.1 coordinate 233,525,675, forward strand.
GGGAATGGGGCCTGAAATGTGACTTCCAAACCGTGAAGACAGTGAGTATGGTGACAGGCATATGCATGTTTTGTTGTTTGGTCCAGCATCCCAAAGGGACAGGAGGGTGGTCATCAGTGCTTTTCTGCCATGAAGAGTGAGTCCATGGGCCTCCACATTGGAAAGTAAGTACTCTAACACAAGCATGGCAGACGCTAGGTGGCTGTCCCGCTATCTGGGCTTTCCTCTCAGAGTCATCTGAGAGATTAAATTCTATCCATGATATAGTTCACCAGAGACATTAGTCAGCTCTGACATTCTGTGACCTCATAAAAATGCGAACACTCTTTTTCTCATCCATATGTAACCCTAGAAAAAAATTAACCTGGCCTCAGCCATAATTTATATGGGCATTTAACACCTCACTTATACTTTAACACTGTCATTGAAAAACTTCCTTATCTTTGTCAGTAAATGGCACAATGGAAGTTTATTATCTGGTTCGGAAGCTTTCTTTTTATAGCTCTTTGAAGATGTATGGTCCTTCGACACACACAGGAGAGTTAAACAAACCAGCCGAACTTTCACCAAGAATGAGCTCCCATCGTGTTTCCTCCCAGCCGCCACTGACCTCAGACGTGGGGTAGCTCCTCTTGGCTGCCACCCCTGACCTCGGACGCAGGGTGTCTCCTCCCGACCGCCACTGACCTCGGAAAGACTAGAGATCTCTTCAAGAAAATTAGAGATACCAAGGGAACATTTCACGCAAAGATGGGCTCAATAAAGGACAGAAATGGTCTGGACCTAATAGAAGCAGAAGATATTAAGAAGAGGTGGCAAGAATACACGGAAGAACTGTACAAAAAAGATCTTCACGACCAAGATAATCATGATGATGTGATTACTAATCTAGAGCCAGACATCTTGGAATGTGAAGTCAAGTGGGCCTTAGAAAGCATCACTACGAACAAAGCTAGTGGAGGTGTTGGCCAGTTGAGCTGTTTCAAATCCTGAAAGATGATGCTGTGAAAGTGCTACACTCAATATGCCAGCAAATTTGGAAAACTCAGCAGTGGCCACAGGACTGGAAAAGGTCAGTTTTCATTCCAATTCCAAAGAAAGGCAATGCCAAAGAATGCTCAAACTACTGCACAATTGCACTCATCTCACATGCTAGTAAAGGAATGCTCAAAATTCTCCAAGCCAGGCTTCAGCAATACGTGAACTGTGAACTCCCTAATGTTCAAGCTGGTTTTAGAAAAGGCAGAGGAGCCAGAGATCAAATTGCCAAGATCCATTGGATCATGGAAAAAGCAAGAGAGTTCCAGAAAAACATCTATTTCTCCGTTATTGACTATGCCAAAGCCTTTGACTGTGTGGATCACAATAAAATGTGGAAAATTTTGAAAGAGATGGGAATACTGAGAAATCAGTATGCAGGTCAGGAAGCAACAGTTCAAACTGGACATGGAACAGACTGGTTCCAAATAGGAAAAAGAGTACATCAAGGCTGTATATTGACACCCTGCTTATTTCACTTATATGCAGAGTACATCATGAGAAACGCTGGACTGGAAGAAACGCAAGCTGGAATCAAGATTGCCAGAAGAAATATCAGTAACCTCAGATATGCAGATGATACCACCCTTATGGCAGAAAGTGAAGAGGAGCTAAAAGCCTCTTGATGAAAGTGAAAGAGGAGAGTGAAAAAGTTGGCTTAAAGCTCAACATTCAGAAAATGAAGATCATGGCATCTGGTCCCATCACTTCATGGGAAATAGATGGGAAACAGTAGAAACAGTGTCAGACTTTATTTTTTTGGGCTCCAAAATCACTGCAGATGGTGACTGCAGCCATGAAATTAAAAGACGCTTACTCCTTGGAAGGAAAGTTATGACCAACCTAGATAGCATATTGAAAAGCAGAGACATTACTTTGCCGACTAAGGTCCATCTAGTCAAGGCTATGGTTTTTCCAGTGGTCATGTATGGATGTGAGAGTTGGACTGTGAAGAAGGCTGAGCGCCGAAGAATTGATGCTTTTGAACTGTGGTGTTAGAGAAGACTCTTGAGAGTCCCTTGGACTACAAGGAGATCCAACCAATCCATTCTGAAGGAGATCAGCCCTGGGATTACTTTGGAAGGAATGATGCTGAAGCTGAAACTCCAGTCCTTTGGCCACCTCATGTGAAGAGTTGACTCATTGGAAAAGACTCTGATGCTGGGAGGGATTGGGGGCAGGAGGAGAAGGGGACAACTGAGGATGTGATGGCTGGGTGGCATCATGGACTCGATGGACGTGTGTCTGAGTGAACTCCGGGAGATGGTGATGGACAGGGAGGCCTGGCGTGCTGCAATTCATGGGGTCGCAAAGAGTTGGACACTACTGAGCGACTGAACTGAACTGAACTGAGCTCCCATCGTAGCAAAATTCCTTTATAAATGATACGCTTCCAAAACCATGATTCTCATCAGCTGTCCCCTGAGGCCTGGTGCTCAGACCCCCCCAGGCAGAGGCCTTGGTAGGGCGGGACTTACTTCGGGGCAGCAGGCATGTGGCTGGTATGAGGCCCATAGGTGCCTTTGCAGGACAGGGCAGGATTGTTTCTTAGGGAACTGGGGCCTGGGTGTGAGTTTGACGCCCGCTCCCATATGCTCTGCCCCACCCCCTGTGTGAATGTATGTGCTGCAGGATGGCCACCCCTCTCTCTCCTGCTTTCTCTCTCACAACACTTCAGCCCACATGAATATTCTTCTGTCATCTAGTTCTCCCTCCTGCTGCTAGTCGTCCCTGTCCATGAATCACCTTCCTTCAAGGCTAAGTCCTCCCTGAAAACTTCTCCCCAAACGTAGCCTCCACCCAGTGCCTGTCTCCTTCTGTAGCTCATCACGAGCCTCTCTTAAAGCACTTACCCAATCCCTTCTTCACCCACCTGTAGGTGCGAGGCTCCCCGAGGCTCACTGGACTCTGTTCCTCTTTGTGTTACCTCTAGCCCTTGCCCTTAGTAGGTGCTCCATTTTTAATTCTTTTTTAAAAAAATGAATTAGTTAATTTTTCAATTTTTTGGCTGTGCTGGGTTTTCGCTGCTGCAGGGCTTTTCTCTAGTTGCAGCGAGCGGGGGCTACTCTCTAGTTGTGGTGCGCGGGTGTCTCATGGCAGAGCACGGGCTCAGGAGTTGTGTTGCACAGGCCTAGTTGTTCCGTGGCACGTGGGATCTTCCCGGATCAGGGATTGAATCTGTATCTCCTACATCGGCAGGCAGATTCTTCACTACTGAGCCACCAGGTGCTCTATTTATAAGACGTGAGAAATGGTCTCCTGTTGCCGGTTTAAGTTGTGGGTGTTTTTATTTCCAGCTGGAATGTATTTCCTATGCTATGTTTTCTTTTTTGAGAAGAACCAGTTTTCACCCCTTGCCCATGTGCTTTTAAGGACTTAGTGTTTTTATCAGCCTTTATGAACTCTTTATGTAAGTTTGCTGTAAATATTTTCCATACTTGGATAAGCCTTATGATTATGGTAAGGTAAAAGAGGAAAACTACAGAAGTTATAAATTCCTATATAATCACATCTGTTCACGTTTTCTTTTGTGGTTTCTTCCTTTGCATCTGAGTACAGTATATTCCTTTTGCCAGCAGAGTTTAATTTTACAGTCGATCAAGTTCTCTTTTGGTCTTTGTTCTAGTTGTATTCTGGGTAACACTTCCAGTGCTGATGTGCTAATAACCCAGGAGAAACTGGGGGTAACAGGCCTCCCTGTCTTCCCCCAGGAAAAGGGGCCTGGATGGTCCTGAGAAGAGGGACTCTCCTATTGTTCAGGGTTGTTCCTAACCCTTTGTCTTTACTTCCTCAGTGTTTAAAGGTTTCTGTATCTTGCCTCAAACCAATAGATTGGAGACTCATAAAAGCAAGGACCATTTTTGCCTTGTTCACTGCTATATCCCAATTGTTAGGAAAGTAACTAAAAATAAATGCTCCTGCTGCTATGGTTTTAATGTCTGTGTCCCTTCCAAAAAAAAAAAAATCATATGTTGAAACCTATTATTGTTCAGTTGCTAAGTTGTGTCTGACTCTTTGTGACCCCATGGACTCTGGCACACCAGGCATCTCTGTCCTTCACTATCTCCTGGAGTTTGCTCAAACTCATGTCTATATTGAAACCTAACTCCCAAGGTAATAGTAGTAGGACATGAGGCCTTTGGGGAGTGATTAGGTCATGAAGGTGGAGCCCTCAGGATTGTAGTCAGTGCCCTTACGAGACCCCACAGAGCTAGCTCATCCCTTCCACCAGTGGGGACACAGAAATCGTCAGTCTGCCACCTGGAAAATGGTTCTCACTAGAACCTGACCACGCTGAACTCTGAACTATTTTTCCTCCAGAATTGTGAGAAATATTATAAATCTATGTTATTTTGTTATCATAGCCCAAATGGACTAAGATACCTGCCAACCCAGAAAAACTCTCCACAAAGGTGGAAGAGAAAGAAAACAGTTTTACTATTGAATAAACATTGAACAAGACTGCATGAACATTATAGGTATCCACCAAAGAGATTGGAAAGACAGAAAGAAATCTCAGCCTTTCATATAGCCAGGCAGAGCCAGCCCATTACATACATGTTAACTGTCTTTATCTGAAGGAAAGGTAAAACAGCTCAGATCCTTTACTTTCTTTCTTCTTCTTTTTTTTTTTATTGGAGTATAGTTGCTTTCCAGTGTTGTGTTAGTTTCTGCTGTACAGCAAAGTGAATCAGCTATACATACACACATATCCCCTCTTTTGTGGATTTCCTTCCCATTTGCTGCTGCTGCTAAGTCACTTCAGTAGTGTCCGACTCTGTGTGACCCCATAGATGGCAGCCCACCAGGCTCTGCCGTCCCTGGGATTCTCCAGGCAAGAACACTGGAGTGGGTTGCCTTTTCCTTCTCCAATGCATGAAAGTGAAAAGTGAAAGTAAAGTCGCTCAGTCGTGTCCGACCCTCAGCGAACCCATGGACTGCAGCCTTCCAGGCTCCTCCGCCCATGGGATTTTCCAGGCAAGAGTACTGGAGTGGGGTGCCATTGCCTTCTCTGTCCTTCCCATTTAGGTCAACACAAAGCGCTAATTAGAATTCCCTATGCTATACAGTTGGTTCTTATTAGTTATCTATTTTATACATAGCAGTGTATAATTGAAAATCCCAATCCACCCCACCCCCACGTCTCCCCTTAGTATCTATATGTTTGTTTTCTATGTAAAACAGCTCAGATCTTCTCAGTCAGCAGGAAGTTGCATCTGGAGTCAAGCACCTAGGCTAAAATTCCCATAGAGACAAACAGAAGGGGGTCCCCCATATTGATGGTCACATTTCAGAGATGGCTTCAAGACCACCAAGAAAGGCATTCCAGTGGCTGCAAAACTAACAACAGACTCATTTGGCTTTTAAAAAGATTTACATACATCTCGGAGGCAGAGAAAGCATTCCAATTTCACATTTCTAAAGGGGATGCTAAAGAGGAGGGACATTCCCTTTCCCGGTGGCTCAGATGGTGAAGAATCTGCCTGCAGTGCAGGAGACCCGAGTTTGATCCCTGGGTTGGGAAAATCCCCTGGAGAAGGATATGGCTACTCACTCCAGTATTCTGGCCTGGAAAACCCATGGACGGAAGAGCCTGGTGGGCTGCAGTCCATGAGGTCCGAAAAAGAGTCAGACACAACTGGCACCAAGGGAAATCAAAATTAATTTTAAATTAGGTTTGTATCTATCCTTACAGAAGCACCCAGCAGAATACATGGCACACAGTAGGTGCTCCATGAATGCATGAATACACGATCTGCTGCTTCCTTTTGGAGAGTGAGACTTGTCCTGAGCTGTCCAGGTTCTAGGAATGAAGTCCTGGCTCTGGCTCTGGGTGTTATCCTTCTCCAGGCGGAGGTGATAACCCCCTGGCCTCCAGAGCGCTTGTCTCCCACCTACTGTTCCTGACTTTTCCCCCGGGACTCAGAAGGCAGGTGAGACCAGGAGTGACAGAACCTTTGGGGTGGGGAGTCTGGGTTCGGTGGGTGAACCCTCTGCAGTGGTCTGGGAACCCCAGTGGAATCTGGGAGCTCAGGTCTGGGCCCAGTCGAGAGCCAGTCGAGAGAATCTGTCACCCTCTTTTTGAGGCCCTTGGCTTCTGAGAGTCTTCCTGCTAGTCACTTGGAGTCTCCTGGATGGGTGCCTAAGGAAATCCAAATAGGTAGCTGTCAGTGTGTGGGCAGCCTGGTCAGATCCAGGAACAAAGTCCATGGCCCCCAGTCTGAGGATTCCAACAGGGACCAGCTTGGAACTGGAGGGTGCTGGGAGTCTCCACCCAGACGCTGACGCTGGTTTCTCCCTTTGGACCAGTACAAAGTCCAAAGCTGTTCCCTGGGCATTTTCTTCATCTGTTGAGAGGAGGCAGTGGGTGTGAAATCCAGGATTTTGAGGCAGCAGTTTTCCTAGAAACCATTAAAAACCTACCATTTTAATACTTTTCCCACACAAAGGGCTTCCCAGGTAGTGCTAGTGGTAAAAACCCTGCCTGCCCATGCAGAAGACGTAAGAGACAAGGGTTTGCTCCCTGGGTTGGGAAGATCCCCTGGAGGAGGGCGTGACAACCTACTCCAGTGTTCTTCCTGGAGAATCCTGTGGACAGAGGAGCCTGGTGGGCTACAGTCCATAGGGGTGCAAAGAGTCGGACACGACTGAAATGATTTAACACACACCCAGACAAAAATTTTTTTCTGCAAGAATCTGCCTCTTCATATGAGATCACTAGGGCTTCCTCAGTAGCTCAGCAGTAAAGAATCCACCTGCAGTGCAGGAGCTGCAGGACATGCAGCTTCAACCCCTGGGTTGGGAAGATCCCCTGAGTTGGGAGGAGGGCATGGCGACCCACTCCAGTATTCTTGCCTGGAGAATCCCCATGGACAGAGGAGCCTGGTGGGCTACAGTCCATGGGGCTGCAGAGTTGGACGCGACTGAAGTGACTTAGCGCACACACATCTGATCACTAAATGAAGAGCATTTCAAAGCAGAAACCTATGTGGGGTTTTAAATTGAGATGTAGCATGATTTCTGAACTTGTCCATTGTTTGCTGAGGACAGTCACTTGTACTGAGACATCAGGGTCCACATGGAGGCCCCCTCCTTGCCCCTCTCTTGACCACATTCTGCCGTCATCAGCCCTTTTACCTGCAGGAGACAGAAAAGTGAGGGCAGCTGACTTGAAGTTCCTCCCTCCCACTCTGTTCACTCTCAGAATAAGAGAGGGTGAGACTTTGTTGTTGTTCCTGCCAGACTTTCTGCGTTTGGAGCTCTACCTAGGACTTCTTCACCACTTCTTTTCCCTACCTGACACGACTCCCTCTGCAGGTCAGGCAGCTTCTCGAGAATGTTAACGGTGCGCAGTGATGAAAGTCACTGCCTCTGTTTGAGGAATGCAGAGCTCCAGGTTCAGCATGTGCAGATTGGATGTGAAGTGTTGAGGCAGCCTAAGCACGGGTTAGGAAAAAGAATTTCCAGACACAGAGCATTTCAGAATGGAGGGAGTTTATTAAGAACAAAGAGCAGAGATAATGTGGGCATTGCCAGTGCAGTGGGCCAACCTCCTGACAAACCAGGGAGAGTTGACAGTTTTTGTGGGTTAGTAGTCAATTTTAATAGCCTCAAAACAAAGAAAATTCCTGCTGGAGGTTGGTGTTAGGTGATTGGTTGGGTGCTATAGGGTGTTTACTGGAGTGGGCATCTTTGCCAAATGGGGAGTCAGGAAGCCTGTTAGTGATGATCAGGAGGTTTTGGCAAAGGGCCTCAGTCAGCTTCTGAGGTGTCCTCGATTCTGGGCTCTGCCTCTGTGGCCTTGGTGCAAGGCCTCGCACCTGCGGCCTTGGGGCAGGACTCAACATGAAGGAGAGGCACCTCGAATGCAGTAACACAGCCAGAAGACACCACTGCTTCACTCCTTCAGAATCTGATTTGTGTGACAGGAGAGACTAGGAGCTGGCAGTCGGGCTTGATTTATGTTTCAGGAGCAAAACCGAAGTTACCCTTTCGTGGTTTGCAGCTGTGTGTGTTAGTCGCTCAGTTGTGTTTGTCCCTTTGGGACCCCACGGACTTAGCCCCCCGGGCTCCTCTGTCCATGGGATTTTCCAGGTAAGAATACTGGAGTGGGTGGCCATTTCCTTCTCCAGGGGATATTCCTGACCCAGGGATTGCAGGCGAGTTCTTTACCATTAACGCCACCTGGGAAGCCCCTTGCAGCTGTAAATCACGAAACCATAGGCTACTTTAAGGAGCTCATACTGGGCATGGAGGGTACAGGCCAGTAGGCTCTGTTAGACACTGCTGGTATCAACTGGTAAAACCTTCTTCCCTCAAGTGGGGAAGTCCTTTGGCATGAACGTTGGTGTTATAACTTTCTGACCCACTAATTTCCAGGCATTCTATCCTAAGACAATAATTCTATACATGGTGAAAGCTCAATGTCCAACTGTATCTAGTATAACATTATTATAATAGAAAAAAGCAGAAACAGCCTCATTATACATATGCATGGGGTTAGGTAAATATTTCATTTACTTGTGCTTCACTTTGGTTTTTCCAGCTGCAAGGAAGAGACTCATATGGGGTTTATTGCAAGGCGGCCAGGGGCCTGGGACAGGCTCTCATCCTTCCTCCGGGGCTTCCTGTGGTCTGCTCCACTTTCCTTGTGCGTCTGCCCTAATCCCCCAGCTGCTCTTGACAGCCTTCATGAGCACCTAAGATCCATCACTCCTTTCCCACTTGCTTACGAATTCTCTTCCCTCCCTCCCTCTGCCCCAGCCTCCCAGATCTCCTGTCTATTTTCTCTCCTCTCTTTTGCTCTGAGGTGGAGGCACACTGGACATTCCTTAGAATACCATCGAAGACAAAATCAAAACTGCTTTTGCATCTTGTAAAACATTCCATGAAATACAAATTGTCAGCTTTTATAGACAATGAGAGGCCATGAATCTGTACATCTGTACATCAGCTAAACTAATCAGATAGGTCACTCAGAAATTGGTATGAAAATTCTAACAGTGCTAAATATTGGCAAAACAGAAGATAACTGGAATTCAAGAGAAATCGGTGTAAACTGAAAATTTCTATATGAATTGTTTTAAATTTGGAATATCTTAATATAAAAAGGAGTACGTCAAGGCTGTATATTGTCACCCTGCTTATTTAACTTCTATGCAGAGTACATCATGAGAAACGTTGGACTGGAAGAAACACAAGCTGGAATCAAGATTGCCAGAAGAAATATCAGTCACCTCAGATATGCAGATGACACCACCCTTATGGCAGAAAGTGAAGAGGAACTAAAAAGCCTCTTGATGAAAGTAAAAGAGGAGAGTGAAAAAGTTGGCTTAAAGCTCAACATTCAGAAAATGAAGATCATGGCATCCGGTCCCATCACTTCATGGGAAATAGATGGGGAAACAGTGGAAACAGTGTCAGACTTTATTTTTTTGGGCTCCAAAATCACTGCAGATGGTGATTGCAGCCATGAAATTAAGTTGCTTACCCCTTGGAAGAAAAGTTATGACCAACCTAGACAGCATATTGAAAAGCAGAGACATTACTTTGCCGACTAAGGTCCATCTAGTCAAGGCTATGGTTTTTCCTGTGGTCATGTATGGATGTGAGAGTTGGACTGTGAAGAAGGCTGAGCGCCGAAGAATTGATGCTTTTGAACTGTGGTGTTGGTGAAGACTCTTGAGAGTCCTTTGGACTGCAAGGAGATCCAACCAGTCCGTTCTGAAGGAGATCAACCCTGGGATTTCTTTGGAGGGAATGATGCTAAAGCTGAAGCTCCAGTACTTTGGCCACCTCATGCGAAGAGTTGACTCATTGGAAAAGACTTTGATGGTAGGAGGGATTGGGGGCAGGAGGAGAAGGGGACGACAGAGGATGTGATGGCTGGATGGCATCACGGACTCGATGGACGTGAATCTGAGTGAACTCCGGGAGATGGTGATGGACAGGGAGGCCTGGCATGCTGCGATTCATGGGGTCGCAGAGTCGGACACGACTGAGCGACTGAACTGAACTGAACTGAACTGAATATAAAGAGTGAAGTCAAAAGGCTAAATTGGGATAGTTTTCAACAATTTGAACATTTCTTAAAATGATGGTAAGATATTAAAAAAATATTAAACATTTAAAAAGCATATTCCCTAAAATAGTGCTTTGAAAATCAATGTACAATCTAATTTGGTGAGGTGATCACTTGGGGACCAATTGATAAAAAAGAATTGTGAGACCCCCCAAAACTGAGAGTCAGGGGGCCCTGGAAGGTCATGGGTGGTTTCTCTGTTTCCTTGTTTCTGTCTCTCTTTTGTCCCTCTGTCTCCACCTGCATCTCTCTTTCTGTCTCTGTCCCTCTCTCTCTCTCTCTGTCCCTCTGTGTTTTTCTCTGTCTCTCTCTTCTGGGGACAGCCGAGTCCCTGCTTTCCCTTAAACAGCTTCAGCTGCTTTCAGCTCCCCACTCCTCAGCTGGCAGGTGGTCCAGCCTGCCCATTGCCCCTCACTCCCCACCCCCTACTGCTCAGCGCCCCTTTACTCAAGGATTCTGTTCAGTCAATGTGTCTGATTTAAAATTCTCTGAGAGAGACTGCCTGGCTGTCTCAGGTCTGGTGTCTCTCTAACTGGGCATGGCCATGCCTTCCAGGGCAGCAAGGCTTCTGTGAAAAGGGAGTGAAGCAGGAGAGAGGGGATCGCCAACCCAGCCCTCCCCTGCCCAGCTCCTGCCCCTTGCTCTCATGGGTCCAATTTTGGAGATGCCCTCACCCTGCAGGACCATGCAGCAATGATCCCACCCCCCATGGGTGCCTTCCTTCCCACTGGCTCTGGCTTGGGTCCTTATAGCACCTTGATGTCTAACACAAGTTCCTGGTCCGTGGTCGGCCTCCCCAGCTAACATCAGCTCCTCAGGGCAGGGTTTTGTCTTGTTTAGCACTCCATCCCTGGTTCCTACAGTCATACCCGAAGCTCAGTGAATATTTGCTGAACAACTAAAATAAACTCACACCCTCCTCAGTGGGAAAAACCCAAAGTCTCCTTTGAAAGCTCAGGCACAGTGAGACCTCAAGTGACAGCTAGTCCTCTGTCCCCATTTTTCCCTCCCACCCCTGCCATTAGGCCCCCTCACGCAGCCCAGGAGGAGAGGCAAGTCTCCTGGTCTCTTTATTTTTCCAGATGAGCTTCAGAATCATTTGGGCATGGTTCCCAAAAGCTTCCACTGAGATTGTGATGGACATTGTTTAAATATATACATCAATTTGAAAAAAAAATGACATCGTTACAATGTTGAGTCTTACCACGAGTCTCTGTATTTCCTTGTCTTCTTTTATGACCCTCAGTTTTCATATAGTTCTTGCATATTTACTGTTAAAGTCATTTTCAGGGTACTTTACTCTCACAGTTGCTATGATGGAGGTATCTGCCCCCCTTCCACCCGACTCTTATTTTCTAATTGTTCATATGGAGGAAAGGAATTGATTTGTGAATGTTTACTTTGTATCCATTCACTTCAACTAAAGTTTTATCAATCCTAAGAATTTTTCATTTGATTATCTTAGGAATAAAATCACATTATCAACAAATGACAATTTTATCTCCTTCCTTCCCTTCCTCTAGTTGAACCTCTTTTTCAGCTGTTTTTTATTGCGTTTGGCAGAGCAGATCCTTTCTTAAATAAACCTTTCATTAGGGAAGACATTTAGGACTCTACAGAATATTTAAAGAATAAAAGAATGCAAGTGACATATCTCGATTTCTGGGAAACTGCCAATGCAGTACTTAGGGGAGATTTATTGTTCCCAGGGCTTATATTAGGGAGGGGAAAAAAAAAGAGCGAAACAATAAATCAAGTCGATACCTGATGAACTTTGTTCCCTTTAAGTTAGAAACTAAGAGAAAGGAGAAAAAGGAAGTAATAAATTTAGGCAAAATGGAGGAAGAAGAGAGAGAATTGATAAATTTAATCAATAGCACATGGGAAGAAATGGCCCTTCAGCCGAGTGGGGCAAAGAGGGATAGGATGGAGGAAGAGACTTGGGTCCCACCAGGCATCCTGCGGAGAAGGCAGTGGCACCCCACTCCAGTGCTCTTGCCTGGAAAATCCCATGGAGCCTGGTGGGCTGCAGTCCATGGGGTCGCTAAAAGTTGGACACGACTGAGCAACTTCACTTTCACTTTTCACTTTCATGCACTGGAGAAGGAAATGGCAGCCCAGTCTAGTTTTCTTGCCTGGAGAATCCCAGGGACGGGGTAGCCTGGTGGGCTGCCGTCTCTAGGGTTGTACAGAGTCGGACACGACAGAAGTGACTTAGCAGCAGCAGCAGCAGCAGGCAGCCTGGCTCTTCCTTCTACTCAGATGCTGGGGGGGTGGGGGCGGTGGGGAGGTAGGTGAGCTTGAGCAGGGGGTTCTGTTGACCTTGTGGCCACCCACTGGCCATGATCTCTTGACTGGAGTTCCTGTCCCAGCCAGCCTGGAAGTTCGTGGGGCGGGGTAGAGAATGCTCACAGTTACTGGTGGACCCGTATCCAGGAAAAGCGAGGTGCAGAGCTTGTGGTGAGCAGTGTGTGTGCCCTGTGTAACCCCCTCTAGCCTCACGCTGCTTGTTGTGTCTTCCATTCCCTCTGTCTCACTTGGTTTTAGTAACAGTTTAAAAAATTTCACCCTGATGGAGAAAAGGTTTTTCCTGCTCCCCGACCAGAGCAGGTGGGGGTCAGAAACCCTGTGCTGGCTATAGTTGGGGCGCAAGTCGGCCAGTGTGGGCTCAGAGAGGAGAGACTGGTTATGCTGGGCTCACAGGTTCTTTGGGGATTGGTTCTTTTGAGGATTTAACGTTATGTTTATCTGAAGGGGCCATTTCCCTTACAGTCAGCCTTAAAAAAATTAATAAGTCATTAGCCAAACTCTAAATAGGAGCAAATGCAAATTAATATACTCTGGAAAAAGGAAGGAACTAATACAAAACATGTTTTACAAACAAAATGAGGGGATCAGATTCTCAGCAGCCTGCTTGCATGTTTTTGTAGCAAAATGGAAATTAATCTCTTCCCAGGGGCTCATCATCCATTCCCTCGGCTCAGTGTAATATGCAGAAATTTTTTTTTTTAATAGAGAAGAAAAAGCTCCCAGCTGTTTGTTTTTTTTTTTTTTTTTCTTTTGAAGAAGCCAAGACAGAAGGACATCTTGGAGCTGGGTCTGTGGGGAGTCACTGGGTGGCCCCTTTGTTTTATGATGGAAGGAGAGTGATCTCTCATTTTCCAGGTGGGGGTCAGTGAAGAACAGGCTTAGCAGGTGCTGGCTTCCCCTGTGTGCAGAGATCTGGCACAAGCAAACCAAGGGCCTCCTGAGACCCCAGCCCCTTCTGCCTGAGATTTTGAAGTTAGGGAGGCCTGTAGAGCCATCTAACGGACTCTGGCCAAAGTTGCTTGACTGACAGGGCTATGCAGTTCCTGGCACAGTGTGGGCTGAGCCTGGAAGTCCAGCCACCCTGCTGATGTGGAGGTTTGTGAAGATGGCCTAAGGAAACTGAGGCTTTGGAGCCCCAAAGAGGGGTACCCATGGGTCAGAATCTGCAGGGGCATCACTGAAGTGGCCCTCAGCATCCTGCAGACTTTGGGACCAGTTTTCAGAGTGACGCTGGATGATGGCATCAGTGGCAAAGACAGCATCTGGCTGCCCTCATCTGGTGCATGTTAGAGAGGCCTCAGGTGGAAGCACTGAGTGTCCTGCTCATAGAAGCCTGTAGACGTGCGATTGGAAATTCAGAGAGACGTGAGACTCCTTTTTGTGTGCTAAGCTGGTAGAGTGAAGTCCTGCTGTTCCTCTCAGTACACTTAGTTGCTTCAGTCGTGTCTGACTCTGTGACCCCATGCACTGTAGCTCTCCAGGCTCCTCTGTCCATGGGGATTCTCCAGGCAAGAATACTAGAGTGGGTTGCCATGCCCTCCTCCAGGGGATCTTCCCAACCTAGGGATCAAACCCATGTCTCCCACCTTGCAGGTGGATTCTTTACTGTCTGAGCCATGAGGGAAGCCCATACCCTTAGCACCACAGACTAATTTTCAGTATTTTGCAATATCGAATTAGTTTGAGCAAATTTTAGGAAGGAAGCAGATGTTTACCACAAACACATCTAGGTTTCAAAGTTTAGAATAGAACCACATTTTCTCTAATGGTCAAATATATCTTCCAGCTGGCTTTCCTTCCAGCTTTTACTTTACTTTAAAATAGTGCTAGTGGCTGTGACAAACAGACATCAAAATACCTAGGGCTGAAACGTCTAGGAAGTCCAGGTGGGTATTGTGCTTGGCTCGCTAGCCCTCTTCAAAGCACTGATGCCTGCACCCAGGATTCTGATCTCTGCAGCATGTCGCTTCTGGGGTCATCATGCTTGTCCTGAACTGACCGAGGGGTGAGGAGTATGGAGACCCACACACGGGAGCTTTCCACAAGCCAGGCCTGGGAGCAAGACATGTCATTTCTGCCCACAGCCTACAGACTGGAACTCAGCCGCAGGCCCGCACCTCAGCACGAGGACACTGGGCAGTGAGAACCAGAGATGCCTAGGAGGAAGGGAGCGCTGCTTGGTGAACAGATCACAGTTTGTGCCCCAGATGGCACACTGATTATCACAACATCCAGAGCACCCCTCACAGACTCTGGCCTGGAAATGCCAAGTTCAGTGTAAACCTGGCGGAGCCCTTGGAACAGGTATGTTGGATGAATAAGTGAGCCATTGCTCTGCAGAGGAACGAGCTGATGACTGTGACCCTGGAGCCAACTCGCTTGCGGTGTTGAAGCTGGCTTGAGCACCTTTTCAGTTGGTGGTTCTGACAGCTTGGGTCAAGGAGCAGAATGACCTTTTTTTTTTTATCTCACCATGTGGCTTGTGGGAACTTTGTTCCCTGAGAAGGGATTGAACCCACACCCTCTGCATTGGAGGCAAAGTCTTTACTTCTGGACTATTAGGGAAGTCCTCAGAATGACATGTTCTTTAAGACTCACATCTGAACCATTGTTCTGGGCGTGCTTCATAGCCCTTTGAGTTCCATATGCCCAGGGGATACTGGTGCAGCTCTGGCCCTTTGAGGCATCCAAAGTATTGGAGGCTCTTCTGAAGGGAGACATCTGTGCCTGCCTGGAACAGATGGGGTGGCTGTCAAACACCCCAGGAGCTCCTGTGTGGTAACCTCCGGGGGTTCCTAGAGCATGCCTGTGGGGAGCTTTGCAAAGGGGAGCATTCTTGGGAGTAGATGGGGGTTATTCCCCCAGAATACAGATGTAGGGAAAGAGTAAATTAGCCAAGATGATGGTGGTCAGGTTCTCTCGCCCCACGTTTTGTAAATACAAAATTATGTAACAGCTGAGATCACTTATATTACTGTGCATGCGTCATGGTGGACCTGCTTGACCATAGGCCACTTTGTTCTATATAAGCATCACCTGAGAAGCCCGTGTGGCTGTGTTACAGCTGTGTCCGCTGGGTTGTGCACGAGAGGAGAGAATACAGAATTTCCGCTACTAAGGCTGCCACACCAGCCAGGAGAGAATAAACATGTCTGCAGTTCCTATGGCTCCTCGAGTTTTCTTCCAGCTTCCCTGCTCATCCCCTGTCTACCCTGGGTTCAGTGAATGGTGTGCACAGTGAGAAACAGCAGGACAGTTGGCATAGGTCGGCAGGATTCCCAGCAGGTAGAGAAGCCTGAGGCACCAATAGATGGAGGAAGCCAGGGGCCACCACATAGCATGCGGTACCAGTGGCTGTGGCCCTCTTGGCATGGGCCAAGTGGAAGACTGGGAGGTAGTGGACGGGTCACTGGAGAACGTTGAAAATGTGTTATGGGCAGTGAGTTCCCATTTGCCGGACAAAGTGGCATGGACTGCTGCTGGCACTGTGGGGCAGATTTTCCAGACTTCTCTGAAAGCGAATATGGACAGTGCCCAATGTGAAACCATGCAGGCGTGCAGTGTGCAGAGATGCTTGGAAGAACTAGAGCAACGTATGCTGACATTAGAGCAAGAACCCTGTGGCCCTGAAGAACCCAGGGTCTCTGAGAGTGAGGCGGTAAGGGACAGTGATGATAAACATTATGAAACTAAGGAACGTTTTGAGACTGCGGGTCCCCACTGGTTAGAGAGGCCTGTTCTGCGGCAGGATGGGGCCAAGAAGGCATGGAAGCCCCAGGAGGCCTTGGGCACTGAGGAGGCCAGAGGGGATTAGCATTGACTCTGCAGCCATGATGAAGTCCAGGAAGGCTGACAAGGAGCAAGCAGCAATCCCACTGGAGAGAGAGAAGAAAGGAAAAAGGGAAGGGAAACCACAGGGGAGAGTTTAGAGCTGGATCAGGGCCTGCCGAGCCCATCCCTGCAGAGCCCTGAGGAGGCCACTGCATCTGCAGACAGAAACGTCACTCAGGACGGCAAGTGAAGTTCAGGATATACAGTGTGGACCTGGACTTCAGGGTGGTGGACGATGATGGGGGAAACTACTGCGATGCTTGGAGCCAACTGGAGGTCCACCCTCTCAGCCTCTACACCGGCTGGACAGGTGGAGGAGCCTCCAGCAGATGGCGGGCGTTTTACAGACATCACACGAGATGCCATTTTAAACGATGCCCCGTCCAGCTCTTTTTGGTTCCCTAACTGCTACCTTGATAGTGGCAAGCTTGGGGAAGAGTCGAGGGACGGCAGCAGGCAAAGGGGATGAGGAGTGAGATACACCTGAAGGGGGCCGAGCTGGTAAAGGCCCAATCCGGATATCACAAATGTGGACCGATTTTCTGGCAGCGGGAGTTGACAGGAATGAAAATGATGGACAGCCCAATGCTCCGCTCCTGGAGCTGTGGAGGCAACTGAGGCGGGAGCAGCAGTTTACCAAGTTTGGGAAGCACCCACAGCAAGAGATACAGGCGGTTCAGTTAGAAGATTACATGGCACCCAAGGATGTTCCTTTTCCGCTTTGAATAGGCCTCAGACCAAGGTGCCCACCCAAAGAGCCCAAGCCAGGCACTGGAGGCCCCATGTACAACTTGCAATTCACTGGTCACTAGCCAATGTGCAGAGAGTAACAGCCCTGGTTGACGCCGGTGCTGAATGCGGTCTTGTTTATGGCAAGCCGAAGCAGTTTCCTGGCCCTAGAGCCTGCATTGCTGGCTGTGGTGGCCAGATGATGTACACTTACTAGGCAGTGTGCTGTAAAGGCTGTGTATGGTGTGTTACTAACATCTGTTTCTCTTGCAGATTTAGGACAGTGTGAAAGCATTTGGAATCACGTGGTGGGCTGTGAACACCACAAAAATCCCCTCCTTGATGGGGTGGGCCTTGTGCCTGTTGGGGGTTTTTCTATCCTTGGCGGGGAAACAGAAACGAAAGGTGGAGTTGCCCTTGTGGGGGCTTTCCTGCAATCTCACAAGGACACAGTGTGGACTGGCCTTGCCCATGGAAGATAAAGGCCCAGTCCTGGTGGGTGGCTCTTCTAGCCCCATGAGGGCAAGGACTGTAACAGGAGTTCCAGGTGATACCTGGCATTGGGTCTGGCTATGTGTTGGGGGTGTAACTGTTTGTTGTTGTAGCATCTACTGCTGTTGCAGATGGTGGGTTCAAAGATCGGTGTTAGTCGCCAAGAGAATATCGCAGAAGACAGACTGTGCGTGAGGCGAGAGACCCTGAAGGGGTGGGAAGGAGGGAAAGAGCAAATTAGCCAAGATGGCAGCGGTCAGGCTCTCTTGCCCTGCGTTTTGTAAATAGAAGGTCATGTAACAGCTGAGCTCACTTATACTGCGGCTCATGCATGTCATGGTGGACCCGCTTGACCACCGGCCAATTTTGATCTATATAAACACCACCTGAGAAGCCCTTATGGCTGTGTTTCAGCTGTATCAACCACGAGAGGTGAGAATACAGCGTGTCTAATGCTATAGCTGCTGTGTCAGCTTGCAGAGAATAAACATGTCTGCAGTTCCTACGGCACTTTCTTCCAGCTTCCCCACTTGCGCCTTGCTTACCTTGGGTCCAGCGAACCGTGTGCACAGTGAAGAACAGCGAGACAACAGGTAACTGCCGCAGGGTCTGGGGAAATGGGCCATGCAAAATCCAGAGCACGTTGGTCTCTCAGGTGGCACAGGAGTCCCTTTGAAGCATCTAGCACCTGGGGAAGATGCTTCGGGGGCATTAAATTTTCTCCTGACAAATGCGCCTGCCCTCTCAGTCCCTAGGTCAACAAGGCTCTTGCTTATCTCAGTTCTTCCCAGTGGATACTCTGGAGCTGGTCCTGGTTGACTTCTGTGTGGTATGTGTGCTGGGCTCCCGCTCTGGGCCAGGCGCTGTGTTGGGCACTCAGTGGACACTGTTTCCTGGGTCCATGCAGCCCGCAGTGGGCAAGGTTCTGCTGTAGACTCTTGGTTCCAGGAGCAAGAGGCTTGCTCTGGTTGTCTCAGGCTGCGGGTGCTCCTTGAGCAATCTGGAAATTTCCAGGTGCTGTCTTCTGCGGTATCTTTTAAATGGCTATTTTGTACTATTTTACTGAAGGTGTTGGATGTGGAAAGGCACAAACTGCTTCACTGTGAATATTTTTATAGTCTTAAGGCTTTCTGTCTCCATCACAAGAATTTCCATGAATCCCTCTTAACTACTTGTAGCCTCCAGAGCACCAGAGAGGTGCCCCCAACCTAAGCTGATTCTACTTTGCTCCCTTAAAACTCAGCCTTCTCATTATGCTGACCAGTTTAATCCCCCAACACTGGGTCCTGGGCCTCCCTGGACCCCAAACCCAATAATATTCTCTGCTAAACAGAGAGCTCCCCTAGCCCATGTTTTGGAAGCACCAAAGAAGTGCCAGAGGCATTACCCTTCCCACTTTTTTTTTTACCTCCCCCACAAGCAGGTTGCCTCCATCACCTCCTCCTCCACCCCAGGCAAAGGTGTTTTCTTTATATAACAGGACAGAGAAGTGTCCTGCCACACTCCAAGCACAGGGACCCTGGGGTACCCCTGCTTGAAGATGAGCAGTTGTAGATTTAAGGCAACTCCAGGACCAGATATTCTGTCATCTGTTCAAAAGAGGAGCTTCACAACGTGGATGGACCTGAGAGTGTCCTACTGAGTGAAGTAAGTCAGACAGAGGAGAACTATCATGACATCGCTTAGAGGTGGAATCTAAAAAGAAATGATACAAATGAACTTACTTACAAAACAGAAACAGACTCACAGACTTCAATAAAGAGCTTATGGTTGCTGGGGGGAACCACAGGGGCATGGGATACTTAGGGACTTTGGGAAGGTTATGTACACACTGCTATATTTAAAATGGATAACCAACAAGGACATACTCCTTAGCACAGGGAACTCTGCTCAATGTCATGTGGCAGCCTGGATGGGAGGGGAGCTCAGGGGAGAATGGATACATGTGTATGTATGGCTGAGTCCCTTTGCTGTTCACCTGAAACTATCACAACATTGTTAATCAGCTCTACCTTCAGTTCAGTTCAGTTGCTCAGTCGTGTCCGACTCTTTGCGACCCCATGAATCGCAGCATGCCAGGCCTCCCTGTCCATTACCAACTCCCGGAGTTCACTCAGACTCGCGTCCATTGAGTCAGTGATGCCATCCAACCATCTCAGAAGGAGAGACATGGAGAGCCTGAGGTAGAGCTGCTACAGCCAGCCTGCAGGCCTATGAATGTGAACTTGATGGCTGCTGCTCTCAGCCACTGAGATTTTTGAGTATGTTTGTTACCCAGCAGGACTCAGCAGGAACCTGCCTGATAACAATGTTCTCAGCCTCAAAGGCTGAGTAGTGTCAATAGCAGAGTTCTGGCTGCAGGCGTAGCCAGGGTCTGTGGAGTGAAATCCACTGTCCTTGGCGAAGGCTCCTCTTGCCTGAAATGCAACCAATTTTTCAATCTGATCTCTTCTTTTCTCTGCCAATACCTAAGCCACCTGAACATTCCTCCCCAAGCCCAGCCCCTCTACTCTACCTAATTCAGCCCCAGACCTCATGAAGACAACCAACCCAGTCCCATTCATCCCTCCTTCCCCTGAACACAGGTCGTCTGACAGCAGGTCGCTCAGCCATGCAGCCAAATTTTCACACTCTCTCTCACCCCAGTGCCCAGCCCTTGCCCCTCCATCCTTCTGTGTTAGAAGCAGGGTCTGGCATAGCCCTGCCTGCCTCTCACCCAGATTCCCCTGTTGCATTGTCCTGGCTGCCTTGTGTCACCCCTCTGCCATGCTGTGCCCTGGTCCACCCTCATGTTAGCAGGACCCAGGTGACTCCTCGAATGGAGGAGAGGATGTTGGAAGCTGAGGGGAAAAGCCCTCAAAGTGGCGAACAAGACACAGCCCATGGGTGCTTTGACCAGGCTGAACCTGGCCAGGCCTTTCCTGCCACCTCAACCTGAGAGCCTGCCGGTGGGGACATGGGGAAGCCCAACCTTGACACTGGGTGGTGACTTAGAGCTCACAAAGACCCTTCTCCTCCTGGCAGGTGAGCATCAAGACTTCAGTCCATTCAGAGGAGAGTGGGAGGGAGGATCTGCCTAATCATGGTGAAGGAAAACAGCCCAGTGTTTCACTGGAAATATTTTACTGACTAAACTTTTTCCTAACTGGCCACAGTGCTCTAGAGGTGGATCGCTCGGATCACAGAGGAAGTCCTCTCGAGGTCAGGGCAGCTCCTGATGCCCTGACTCAGAGAATTGAAACCACCACTGGAAAAGCTGACCCCGCGAGACCCCTGTCTGCAGTGCAGTCTAGAGAACCTGCAGCCCTCCAGTGCCCAAAGCTGGGGAATGTGCCTGAAGAGAGTTTTATTGCAGGAACCAAAATTTAACCAGTGGAAGGTCTTTTTAAACAATATACTTAAATTGTGCCTCCTTTAGTAGGCATTAAAATGGAAGATGGGACAGTGTTCTTGGCTGCGTTGATCCCAGAGCCCAGGCTCCTCTTCAGGACTCCTCAGCATGTGGGAGAGGGGATTTATTGATGTGCACATGTGTTTCAGGCCTGACAGTCTGGGGGCCCACATGCCTACACAGCAAACAGCTGCCAACCTGCTGAATGGCACGTGGAGAAGCCTTTCTGAAAGGATGTCATTGTCTCCTGACCTTCTACCAGATGCCCGGAGGGGGCAGGGAAGTTAGAAAAGAGGAGTTTTAAAATGCTCAACAGATTTACCAAATCTCTGGGTAAGAGACACTAAAATACTTTGTAGAGTTATAAAAGTTAAAATAGTGTGAAATGATTAAAAAAAAAAAGAACCAGTTCCAACAGATCAGGGTTTTTTTTTTTCACAATAGACTTTAGTTTGCACATGATGTCAATACAAAATAAAGGGGAAAAGAGGATCACTCTTTGAAAATAACAAATGATGAAACTTGCTGGCGAGTTTTACAGAGGAAAAGTCCTCAGAATTAGAAATGAATGTGGAGACCCAGTCCCTGAGGCAGCTCTGATACCAAAACCTGAAAAAACAAACTTTTACCAAGATGGCAAAAAGTTACCAAAGAGGAATTGAATAAATGAAAGTGCTGCACTCAATATGCCAACAAATTTGGAAAACTCAGCAGTGGCCACAGGACTGGAAAAGGTCAGTTTTCATTCCAATCCCAAAGAAAGGCAATGCCAAAGAATGCTCAAACTACCGCACAATTGCACTCATCTCACATGCTAGTAAAGGAATGCTCAAAATTCTCCAAGCCAGGCTTCAGCAATACGTGAACCGTGAACTTCCTGATGTTCAAGCTGGTTTTAGAAAAGGCTAGAGGAACCAGAGATCAAATTGCCAAGATCCGCTGGATCATGGAAAAAGCAAGAGAGTTCCAGAAAAACATCTATTTCTGCTTTATTGACTATGCCAAAGCCTTTGATTGTGTGAATCACAACAAACTGTGGAAAATTCTGAAAGAGATGGGAATACCAGACCACCTGACCTGCCTCTTGAGAAATCTGTATGCAGGTCAGGAAGCAACAGTTTGAACTGGACATGGAACACAGACTGGTTCCAGATAGGGAAAGGAGTATGTCAAGGCTGTATATTGTCACCCTGCTTATTTAACTTCTATGCAGAGTACATCATGAGAAACGCTGGGCTGGAAGAAACACAAGCTGGAATCAAGATTGCCGGGAGAAATATCAATCACCTCAGATATGCAGATGATACCACCCTTATGGCCGAAAGTGAAGAGGAACTAAAAAGCCTCTTGATGAAAGTAAAAGAGGAGAGTGAAAAAGTTGGCTTAAAGCTCAACATTCAGAAAACGAAGATCATGGCATCTGGTCCCATCACTTCATGGGAAATAGATGGGGAAACAGTGTCAGACTTTATTTTTTTGGGCTCCAAAATCACTGCAGATGGTGACTGCAGCCATGAAATCAAAAGACCCTTACTCCTTGGAAGGAAAGTTATGAGCAACGTAGATAGGATATTCAAAAGCAGAGACATTACTTTGCCGACTAAGTTCTGTCTAGTCAAGGCTACGGTTTTTCCAGTAGTCATGTATGGATGTGAGAGTTGGACTGTGAAGAAGGCTGAGCGCCGAAGAATTGATGCTTTTGAACTGTGGTGTTGGAGAAGACTCTTGAGAGCCCTTTGGACTGCAAGGAGATCCAACCAGTCCATTCTGAAGGAGATCAGCCCTGAGATTTCTTTGGAAGGAATGATGCTAAAGCTGAAGCTCCAGTCCTTTGGCCACCTCATGCGAAGAGTTGACTCTTTAGAAAAGACTTTGATGCTGGGAGGGATTGGGGGCAGGAGGAGAAGGGGACAACAGAGGATGAGATGGTTGGGTGGCATCACTGACTCGATGGACATGAATCTGAGTGAACTCCGGGAGTTGGTGATGGACAGGGAGGCCTGGCATGCTGCGATTCATGGGGTTGCAAAGAGTCGGACATGACTGAGTGACTGAACTGAACTGAGTGATCCTTTTGCAGGATGGAAAGTCTTTGTGGATATTAGTTCTACCCCAAATGAATAAATACATTTAACACAATTCCTATGAAAATATTTAACTTTATATAGGTATTGTAAAATTCATCCAGAAGGATAATTATCAGTTTAGTTCAGTCGCTCAGTCATGTCCAGCTCTTTTCGACCCCATGGACTGCAGCACTCCAGGCTTCCCTGTCCATCACCAACTCCCGGAATTTACTCAAACTCATGTCCATTGAGTCAGTGATGCCATCCAACCATCTCATTCTCTGTGGTCCCCTTCTCCTCCTGCCTTCATTGTTTCCCAGCATCAGGAAACATTGTCCAGTGAGTTCCAGGGTCTTTTCCAGTCAGTTCTTCGAATCAGGTGACCAAAGTATTAGAGTTTCAGCTTCAGCATCAGTGCCTCCAATGAATATTCAGGACTAAGAATAGAAAAGCATTTTTTTGGAAACAGCAATGAAATAAGGAGAAGGCTTACCTTGTCATGTATTTTTAATTGAGATAATTTATATACGCTATAATGAACACATTTTAAGTGCACGATTGAATGAATTTTGACAAATGTATACACCAACCCAGTCAAAATATAGAACATTTCCGTTTCCCCAGAAGGCTCCTGTGTGCCCCTTTAGGTTAACCTTCATCCAATACCCCTGGTCCCAACACTAGACTTGACTCAGGTGACCACTGATCTGACATTGTAGGTGAGTTTAGTTTCACTTGCTCTGGAATACCATCCGACTAGGAACTTACAGAATGTTCTCTTTTGCATCTAGTTTCTTTCCCTCAGTGTGATTGATGTCTGTGAGATTCATACACTATCAGATATAAAAATTTATTGAGCCTATAGAAATCAAAGAACTGACTCATTTGAACAGACCCTGATGCTGGGAAAGATTGAAGGCAGGAACAAAAGGGAATGACAGAAGATGAGATGGCTGGATGGCATCACGGATTCAATGGACGTGAGTCTGAGTAGACTCCCGGAGTTGGTGATGGACAGGCAGGCCTGGCGTGCTGCAGTCCATGGGGTCGCAAAGAGTCAGACGAGACTGAGCAACTGAACTGAACTGAATAGAAATCAAAACAGTGTCAGGTTAGCATAGGAATAAACAGATTGATCCACAGAATAGAAGAGAATCCAGATCTGACTCTAAGTTACAGTGGGAATTCAGTAGATAAAAAGATGGCAATTCAGATTAGTCTGGAAAGTATAGGTGAGTCAATAAATGGCCTTGGCTCATCACTGGGGAAATGAAATTAGATTCCCTCCTTTCATCTTGGGCTTTCCAGGTGGCTCAGAGGTTAAAGCATCTGCCTGCAATGCGGGAGACCTGGGTTTAATCCCTGGGTTGGGAAGATCCCCTGGAGAAGGAAATAGCAACCCCCTCCAGTATTCTTGCCTGGAGATTCCCATGGACGGAGGAGCCTGGTGGGCTATAGTCCACGGGGTTGCAAAGAGCCAGACACAACTGAGCGACTTCACTTCACTTTTCATCTTAGGCTTTCCAGGTGGCTCTAGTGATAAAGAACCTGCCTGCCAAAGCAGGAGACATAAGAGATGCAGGTTCGATCTCTGGGTTGGGAAGATCCCCTGGAGGTGGGAATGGCAACCCACTCGAGTATCCTTGCCTGTAGAATCCCATGGACAGAGGAGCCTCCATAGAGTTGCAAAGAGTCAGACATGACTGAAGCAACTTAGCATACATGCACTGTTCATCTTATGCTGAAGTAAATGACAGATGGATTAAATATTTAAATAAAAACAAATCTGTCAAAGAAAAAATATATAAGTAAAATACTTATAGCCTTGAAGTTGGAGACGTTTCTTTAAGCATTGATCTAAAGCCTATAAATATATATGTAAGACTGGTAAAGATTCATTGTAAGATTTATCTGGCAAGTTAAATTATCTGGGGAATATAATTGCAACATATATGACAGATAAGGAGTAAATATGCTAAACAGCTTAAGAGCTACTGAAATCAATTAGGAGGCAAATACCCAAGAGGAAAATAGGCAAAGGATAAGAACAGGTCCTTCACTGAGGAAGAAATCCAAATGGCCAATAAACAAGCAGTGAGATTCAAAGAAACACAAACTATAGCAATTGTTTAGTACCTGTTTATTATTTTTTAACTATCTGATTGACTTCAAAAATGTTTCAAAGATTTCCCCCCTGGTCCAGTGGTCAGGACTTCACCTTCCAGTGCAGGGGGTGTGGGTTCCATCCCTGATTGGGGAGCTAGGATCCCACAGGCTTCATGGCCAAAAAAACAAAACATAAAGCAGAATCAATATTGTAACAAATTCAATAAAGACTTTAAAAATGGTCCATATCAAAAAAATCTTAGAGAAATAAAAGACATCTGTTTTTGGTATGCAGATTGAGACATCCATACATATTCTTCAGAAGCCTTAGTTTTGAGTGGTGCTTTATGAAATGCACTTGTGTGTGGCCCTACTTGATCTTTAGCAGCTCCATACAGTAGGAAGGTGAGGTCTGATGTTATTTTGCAGACAAAGAGCCCTAGGTTCAGTGAAGTTACTTTCCTGATGTCACAGAGATAGTAAGTAGTCAGGTGTTCATTTGTAGTTCTCTGAATGTTTATTATATCACGGCTTCTTCCTGGATATCTCAGTTGGTAAAGAATCCTATAATGCTGGAGACCCCAGTTAAGTTCCTGGGTTGGAGAAGGGATAGGCTACCCACTCCAATATGCTTGGGCTTCCCTTGTGGCTCAGCTGGTAAAGAATCTGCCTGCAATGTGGAAGACATAGGTTTGATCCCCGGGTTGGGAAGATCCCCTGGAGACAGGAAAGGCTACTCACTCCAGAATTCCATGGACTGTACAGTCCACTGGGTCGCAAAGAGTCGGACATGACTGAGTGACTTTCACGTTCAGTTTCTTAGAGCCAAGCTGGCTAAATCTTTCTTCAGTGAATTTCCATCAGTTCATAAATTTCAGAATTATTAATGCTAATATACTATGCTCTCATTTCAAGGAAAATAAATTTGATGCCCTAAGAATTTCCAAGCTTGTTCCTTTTTAAAAATATATTTTTAAATTTATTTATGGCTGTGCTGGGTCTTTGTTGCTGCGCGGGCTTTCTCTGGTTGTAGTGCCTGGGCTTCATATTGCCCTGGCTTCTCTTGTTGTGGAGCACAGGCTCTAGGCGCTCGGGTTTCCATAGCTGCATCACGTGGGCTCTGTGGTTGTGACTGTCTGGCTCTAGAGCATAGGTTCAGTGGCTGTAGTGTTCAGGCTTAGTTGCTCCTTGGCATATGGGATCTTGCCGGATCAGGGATCAAACCCTTGTCTCCTGCATTGGCGGGCAGATTCTTTACCCTTGATCCACTAGGGAAGCTCCAATCTTGTTTCTTAATAAACATTGCATCCATTTACCATAAGACACAATGGGCAGATTAAACATCTTAAGAAGAATGTGAGGATGACTGTCTGGTATTACTTCTTTAGTATGGCAAAGAAGCTATGAGTTAAAGTGCCAAAGGTATTTTAAATTTGTGAAATTGATTAATTGGATAATCCACTCCTTCAGCAAATACATATTGCACACCTGCTCTGTGACAGGGCTCTTTTCCCGACATTTGGGGAAACAGAGCTGAGTAAGAGAGGCAAAAATCCCTGCCTGTGTGGAGCTGAGGTTCTACATTTATTTTTCAAGTACTTCAAAGCAATGTTTGTGCTAGTTTATAAAATACATGATGACTGCAATGTCTTAAATAATCTAAGTAGTATAAAAAGCAGATAATCAACACAAATTGTAGTGTAAAGTATACAAAAATGTTCACCATTTTTGCCTGAAAATTAAACTCAGAATTATAAGGATGTCATTGTTCCTTATTAGGAGTTACGTTTGCATTTTGTTCCTCTTCTCCTTGAGAAGGTATCAGAAAGCCTTCTCGGATTCACCAAGGGCAGCCCTCACCCCCATTAGGAGAGCAGGAAAGGACACGTGGGTCCCTGGACTGAGTCTGCAGGAGAAGAGGGGTCAGGCGAGAGGACTCTGGTCCTGGAGAAGGAACATGACAATGGCCTCTGCAAAGGGGAGGTAGCCAGACCCTCTTGTTTCAAAGATTTTAAAGAAAAAACTCTGACTAACCTCTTGGAGAATCCCTGAGAGACAGAGGACCTTAGTTGTAGGGCTTCTGGGAAACTGGCTTTGGAAAAACTCTGGGCATCTTGAACCAGCTCTCCCTGGAGGTGTGGTCAAGTATGTGCTCCAGACTGAGGTCCTCCTGGTGGTGCTCTGCTAGCTGGAGGTGATGCCAGCCAAAGCTCCAGACCCCTATGTGCCCAGTGCCACTGGCAGCCCGAGCCTCTGTATGCCTGGTCATTGCTGCGGGACATGGTGCCCTGCAGGCTCCTGGGGCAGTGGTGGTCAACCCCAGTCACACCCCAGAGCTTGACAGTCTCAGGGGCCACATGGAGGGAAACAAATGTTAGGGGTGCAGGGACCCAGACATCTGTCCACGGGACAGAAACACAGAAGGGAGCCAGGAGGACGCTGGTTACTTGGTGATTCAAAACACTGACTATTTTGACATGGACACATTGGCTCAAGAAAGCTAAACAGCTGTATGGTGCATCTAGAATGTTGCAGTCCTTTCCCAGCCGGTGTACATGTGCCTGTGAGCTTGGCTGGTGTGCATGTCAGCTGGCGGTGTCCTTTGCCCCTTGGACTTGATAGAAACTCAGCTTGGGTCCCATTACACATGCTGAAGACCTTCCCAGGAGACTGGCTAGATTTCTGCAGAACCTGGTGGGGCCTGCTTCCCCCAGGTCACTGCGAAGTGACCCTGCATTGCAAGCAAAGTTCATGGCTGGGGCTCAGGCCTCATCCCTCATCCCCTCAAAAGCTGAGCCATGGGAGGAGGATTTGTGTCTCAGCAAAACATCTTCAAAGGTTTTGCATCAGTGTCCTTCCTCATCATGCCCCATCCCCCCCCCCCGAACCACCACAAATGGAACAACTCAGGCAGCTCAGCCTCCCAGACGCCTGTCACCTTCTATGTTCTAAAATCTCACCTTTCTCTCAAAATATCAAGGTGTTTTTCTCTACAAAGACAGCGCCTCTCCCATGGGGGTCTCTGCTGCCAGCTGTTAAACTGAGAACAAGTTCACTCCCTTTCACCTGACATTGAACCTCTGAATCAGGAAGCACGACTGGACAAGGATGAGCTGTTTGATATCAACTGTTAATTTAAAAACCAGCTATAGTTATGAAAATATTTTATGTAAGCCTCTGGCAATATACTTGGAGTTTGTTAATGATGGATATTTCAAAGGTTAAAAGGTGCATGCCAGGGACTTCCTAGGTGGTCCAGTGGTTAAGACTCTGAACTTCTACTGCAGGGGGTGTGGGTTGGATCCCTGGTCCGGGAACTAAGATCCCGCATGCAATGCGGTGTGGCCAAAAAGCAAACAAAAGGTGGAGGCTGTGTCCAGAGGTGGTAAGGTAACCTTTAACATTCTATGATGAATTGTACACTTTAAATGGCGAATTGTACGATAGCTCAATAAAACTGTTACAAAAGATCTTTAATTCCGGGGCGGCTCCTGGTGAAGAAGGACCTGAGGCCCTCCGAGAGCTCTGTCCTCCTGGGGGATCGTTTACTTGCTCCGGCACCATAGGTGGAGGGGCCACTCCACTCTGCTGAGGTGGCATAGAGCCCTCCAGAGGCACTCCATTCTTGAGCACCCACTTGCTTCAGGAAGGGGCAGTGCCGCCCTGTCCAGAGCCCAGCCGGGAGGAGAGCAGACATGAGGGAGGGGGCTTACATCTTGGCAGGGGTGCTGCCTTGGCACTGGACTTGAACTCCAACCCCTGGGAGCCTGGGGAATTGTGTGTACTCCCACCCAGCTGCTGGGACCTTTGCTTTGTCTGCCCCACCCCTCGGGAGGGTGAATCTTGTCCCAAGCCAAATTGTCCTCATGGGCAGGGGTGGCTCTCACGAGACTGCTGAACTCTGGCCACAGTTAATTGGCCCCAGATAGGTCTTTGACCCCTGCTAGGCCAGTTGGGGTCCAACTCTTGGACTTTTCTTTCCAGAGTGACCCCTGCCCAAGCCACCAGACCCTCTCTGATGGTAGAGCTGGGAGGGGGAAGGTGTGGAAACGGCAGTGCTCGTGGTAGAACTGAGAGCAGCCCAAGCCTGACATCAGCGAACAAGCGGGACGGGGACTGGGGGTGGAGGGAGGAGAGGGATGTGGAGTCCTGGCAGGAGGCGAGAGATGGCTCAGAGGAAGAGGTGGCTCCTCCGGGGGCCCAGCCCACATTTGGGATGTCAGCCCCACAATGTTGGGGTACAGCCTTCATCTACCCGTTGGGCCTTTGCAAGCACAGCGCCTTAGAGAGAAGGCTTAGAGTGGCCAAGAAGGGCCAGACTGAAGTGCCCAGTCCATCTTCACAAAAGTAGTCTGTGCTCGTCTCTTGGAAGGGCACTATTGTAACAATCCTTCAACAAGAGTGATGTGCTTTGGGTCTTCTTGGTTTAGCTAAAATTTTTATTTTACAGTCATGGCCATGTTACAAAATTTAGAAAAATCAACAAAAGCGTCACCCATAAACTACTACTGAGATGTTGATAACTGCTGTTTTAATTAATTTCCTAGCGTTCTTTAGTCACTAAATTGTGTCCGACTCTTCTGCGATGCCATGGACTGTAGCCCTCCAGGCTCCTCCCTCCATGGGATTCTCCAGGCCAGAATACTGGAGTGGGTTGCCATTTCCTTCTCCAGGGGATCTTCCCAACCCAGGGATGAAACCCGTATCTCCAGCACTGCAAACAAATTATTTACCACTGAGCCACCAGTGAAGCCTAGTTTCTTAGCATGCAGTTTAGCATTACACAAACAAGGCATTGGGATGGATAAACCTAAACCAGTGGTTCTCAAGGTGTGGCCTCAGGAACAGCAGCAACAGTGGCAGGGTCACCTGGGGACTTGTCAGAAATGCTGAATCTCAGGCCTCACCTTCCAAAACAGAAACTGGGGTGGGGCCCAGCCAGCTCTGCTTGAATAGATTTGATGAACTCCAATTGGGGAACCATGAGTTTGAGCAAACTCCAGGAGATAGTGAAAGACAGGGACGTTGGGCGTGCTGCAATCCATGGGGTGGCGAAGAGTCCTACACAATTTAGCCACTGAACAACAGTTGGGAAACCGTTGGTTGGCACCTTTGTAATCCCAATGCAGCCCTTCTATATTACCACCAGAGGGCACCAGCAGGCTGTGATTTTCCCCTGCCGTTGCCAACTTTTTCATTCTCTAAGGACCTGTGACAGAGACCTTGCAACACTTTATTCCTTTTTAAAAACTGGAATAAAGATTGACTGACGATATTTTGGTAATTACTGACAAACTTTAAATGCCACTCTGTTTGGGCCAAACTGAGCTGTCATTCTGGTCCTTGCTTGACTGTGGACCCAGTGTTTTGGCAGTGGTAGAACATGTTTGACAGCACTTGTTTTGTTTGGAGCATTAAGAAATGCAAAAGCATTATGGGTCAGTAGTAAAGACGATCACTCAAGCTTTTCATGAGGATGGTGCTGACGGCGAAGAAGGAAGCCCCTGCCCCTCCTAAAGTCGAAGCCACAGCAAAGGCTTTGAAGGCCAAGAAAGCTGTGCCCACAGCCACACACACACAAATAAGATCCAGATGTCACCAACCTGCTGGTGGCCCAAAACACTGCAACTCAGGAGGCCGCCCAAATATCCTCGGAAGAGCGCCCCTAGGAGAAACAAACTTGACCACTATGCCATCATCACCATCAAGTCAGCCATGAAAAAAATAGAAGACAACACCACGCTGGTGTCCATTGTGGACGTCAGGGCCAACAAGCACCAGATGAAACAGGCTGTGAAGAAGCCCTATGACATTGTTGTGGCTAAGGTCAGTACTCTGATCAGGCCTGATGGAGAGACGGAGGCATATGTTTGATTGGCTCCTGACTATGATGCTTTGGATATTGCCAACAAAATTGGGATTACCTAAGCTGAGTCCAGCTGGCTAATTCCAAATATAAAAGTTTTCACTATGTTAAAAAAAAAAAAAAGATGATTGCTTAAGAAATGCTTGTATTCTATAAAAAGCAGGAGACAGCTCTTCCTTTTTGTTTCTCTGCATTTCCCACCTTTTTATAACCATGGCTGGGGGAATGCACCTTGGGCCAAGAGCCTGGCTCTCATCAGTGTCCCTTCCTCCCTCTGGTTCCCTCTTTTTTCCCTTGTTGTTATTTTCCAATCAAATGCATTGAGGTGTAATTTACATATGTGAGTGTACCCATTGGAAGTGTACAATGAATTAAATTCAATATACTTTGAAAAATGTAGTCACTGCCCCCATGGGTGTTTTTAAAAAGTGAAACTTATAGTTCAGTTCAGTTCAGTTGCTCAGTCATGTCCGACTCTTTGCGACCCTGTGGACTGCAGAACGCCAGGCCTCCCTGTCCATCACCAACTCCTGGAGTTTACTCAAACTCATGTGCATTGAGTCGGTGATGCTTCCAACTATCTCATCCTCTGTTGTCCCCTTCTCCTCCTGCCTTCAACCTTTCCCAGCATCAGGGTCTTTCCAGTTAGTCAGTTCTTCAGATCAGGTGGCCAAAGTATTGGAGTTTCAGCTTCAGCATCAATCCTTCCAATGAATATTCAGGACTGATTTCCTTTAGGATGGACCCAGTTATTTGCCTTTTTCCATCTTCCTTCAAACACGGTTTTTGGTGGCTATTATGTCACCTGATAGGTCTTCCCTGATATCAGGGCTTCCCTGGTAGCTCAGACGGTAAAGAATCTGCCTGCAATGCAAGAGACTCCAGTTCGATTCCTGGATTGGGAAGATCCCCTGGAGAAGGGAACGGCCACCCACTCCAGTATTCTGGCCTGGGGAATTCCATGGACTCTATGGTCCATGGGGTTGCAAAGAGTCAGACACAACTGAGTGACTTTCACTTTCAAGGTACCTGAGGGCCTCCAAGCACACCTTCAGAACTCAGACCAGTGGGGCCCAGGCAGGGAATCCCTTCTTGGAAGTCCCAATAGAAGGACAGGGTCCAGCAGTGACCGGGTGGATCCAACTTGGTGACACCTCGCAGGAGCGTTTGGCTCTTTGCCTCATGTGTTTGCTGACATCCCTTTTCTGAGAACAATTCAGACCTCAGCAGTTTCTCTGAGTAGTTTGCAAAGCCCCTAGATACCTCCCTCGGGTACCCAGGTGCTCTTCCAGGTCACAGGGCTTTGCAGGGTTTTGAACAAGATGCATACGTAAAAGAGAAGTCTAGATTTTCAGAACTGGACCTTTCTTGACAAAGTAATGTTTCTGCTTTTAAATATGCTATCTAGGTTGCTCATAACTTTTCTTCCAAGGAGTAAGTGTCTTTTAATTTCATGGCTGCAGTCACCATCTGCAGTGATTTGGAGCCCCCAAAAATAAAGTCTGACACTGTTTCCACTGTTTCCCTATCTATTTCCCATGAAGTGATGGGACCAGATGGCATGATCTTCATTTTCTGAATGTTGAGCTTTAAGCTGACTTTTTCACTCTCCTCTTTCACTTTCATCAAGAGGCTTTTTAGTTCCTCTTCACTTTCTGCCATAAGGGTAGTGTCATCTGCATATCTGAGGTTATTGATGTTTCTCCCGGCAATCTTGATTCCAGCTTGTGTTTCTTCCGGTCCAGCGTTTCTCATGATGTACTCTGCATAGAAGTTAAATAAACAGGGTGACAATATACAGCCCTGACGTACTGCTTTTCCTATTTGGAACCAGTCTGTTGTTCCATGTCCAGTTCTAACTGTTGCTTCCTGACCTGCATACAGGTTTCACAAGAGGCAGGTCAAGGTGGTCTGGTATTCCCATCTCTTTCAGAATTTTCCACAGTTGATTGTGATTCACACAGTCAAAGGCTTTAGCATAGTCAATAAAGCAGAAATAGATGTTTTTCTGGAACTCTTCTGAAATTTACAGAATATAGTGTCAGAAGAAAAATAAAGCAGGGTGAGGGCATAACCACCGTGTGGGTGGTAAGATGGGAAGGTATTCCAAATAAGATGGTTCAGGAGATTACAGATAAGACAGTTGGGAAGGTCTGGGTGAGAGGTTGGCATTTGAGCAAAGACCTGAATAATATTAATAAGTGAATCTATCATGAGAATATCAGCCCTGAGTGTTCACTGGAAGGATTGATGATAAGGCTGAAGCTCCTATACTTTGGCCACCTGATTCAAAGAGCCAACTCTTTGGAAAAGACTGTAATGCTGGGAAAGACTGAGATCAGGAGGAGAAGGGGAGCGACAGGGGATGAGATGGTTAGATAACACCATTGACTCGATGGACATGAATCTGAGCAAAGTCCAGGAGATAGTGCAGGACAGGGGAGCCTGGTGTGCTGCAGTCCATGAGGTCTCAAAGAGTCAGACGCAAGTGAATGACTAAGACTCACATACATGCCAATAGCTGAGGCATTATTCGGACATCTAGCTCTCTCACAGCTCTCTGAATTAGGTCTTATCCCAATTTTACAGATTAAGAAACTGAGACTCAAACAGGCAAAGATATTTGTTTGACCACATGTCTCCTAAGTTGTTTGTCATAAGTCCAAAGGGTCAGAGAGACTTAGCATAGGAAAAGACCACAGAGTGGGAACATTGTCAGAAGACAGATGGAAGCCGTGAGCCAGGGAAAATGGGCTTCGCAGAAATTAGCCCTGAATATTCACTGGAAGGACTGATGCTGAAGCTGGAGCTCCAATACTTTGGCCATCTGATCTGAAGAACTGACTCACTGGAAAGACCCTGATGCTGGAAAAGGTTCAGGGCAGGTTGAGGGCAGGGGACGACAGAGGATGAGATGGTTAGATAACACAACTGAATTAATGGACTTGAGTTTGAGCAAACTTCGGGAAATAGTGAAGGACAGGGAAGCCTGGCATGCTGCAGTCCATGGTGTCACAAACAGCTGGACACGACTGAGCAACTGAACAACAACAACAGGGGCCATAAAGGAAGTCTTGAAACTTTGGTGGTGGCAAGGATGGAGACTGCGGAGAAGGCGATGGCACCTCACTCCAGTACTTTTGCCTGGAAAATCCCATGGACGGAGGAGCCTGGTGGGCTGCAGCCATGGGGTCCCTAGGGGTCGGACACAACTGAGTGACTTCACTTTCACTTTTCACTTTCATGCATTGGAGAAGGAAATGGCAACCCACTCCAGTGTTCTTGCCTGGAGAATCCCAGGGACAAGAGAGCCTGGTGGGCTGCCGTCTCTGGGGTCGCACAGAGTCGGACACAAAGGAAGCGACTCAGCAGCAGCAGTAGCAGGATGGAGGCTGAGCAGCCATTTCTGTTGCTCTTGAGCGGCGATGTGCAGGGAGTAGGCCCAGTTCTGAATGGGGCTTTTCCTAGAGGCCTCTCTCCTTTACCACATGACTTGGATGAGACCTGTCCTGAGCACTCTGATTCTGGGACCATCTCAAGGGACAGACGCTCACATCCCCAGGCCAGCCACTTTGCCTTTGCTTACTGGAAATAAGAGTGTGATCTGCTCACAGCTCCCTGACCCTTCTGTGAGACCCCAGGGGTTTCACCCATGAGAGTCACTCATCTTCCCATCAGCAGGGATCAGCACTGGAATCTTCAGCCTGCTCTTTGCTGCCACAAACTTTCACTGAGAGCCTGTGATGTGCCAGTCACTGGGCTGGATGCTGGGAACATCAGGATGAGAAGACCTCAACCTTGCCCTTGAAGAACTTGCAGCCACTCTGGGGGAGCATTTTGGTTCTGCCCAAATGGGATTGTTCTCACTGGGAGCTAATGACTCCATCTGACTACCTGTTAGTCGGTGCCAATAGGCACAAAGACCTTTACCGCTTAGCTGAAGGAGAAAGGAGTCTGGGAGGGGAGTAGTGCTTGGATGGCCTGTAAGGACAAAGCAAAGGACAAACACAACGGTGTGATGAGAGGAGAGGGGAGAACCTGGGGTCACCGGCCACCCTCCGCCCCTGCCCCTCTCACTATGGATTGACTTCAAGACCCAAAGCCCAGGGCGGCTGGTAGGGGCAGCTGAAGGAGGGGTTCATGAGATCCAACCCAGCAGCACCGCTTAGGGACCAGAGCCTCCCGCATCCCAGCCCCAGACAGGAGCGCCCAGCAAGCCTCAGGGTGGCCTCAGGGGGCAGTTTCCATGTCCAGTAAGGTGGCCTTCCTGGGGCTGGGGGTTTCAACAGTGTGAGGTGGCCAGTGTCCCCTTCGAGAGCTGTGAGCCATTGACGGTCCATCTGGAGGACGGGGAGCAAAAGTGTTTGGGGATCTCCCTGAAATGACTGGGGTGGCTATGAGGGGAGGCACAGTCCTACGGGCTGTGGCAATGCAGGTCAATGAGGCCTGGCTTTCGTTGGCAGGCTGGGAAGCGTGGGTGCTCATGTGCTAGAGTGTGCCTGCACCTTGTCCTGTACTGGATTGCCCGAGAAGTTCTTTCAGGTTTTCCCAGAAGATGCTACAGAAAGACCCGAATGAACTTTTGGGCCAGCCCAGTACTTTCTGCTTCTAGAGATTCACCTGTTCCGGACCTTTCGTGTATATGGAACCATTCAATACGTGATCTTCGTGCCTGACTTCTTTCACATGATGTTTCTAAGGTTCATCTATGTTGTGGCATGAATCAGAACTCCATTTCTTTTTATTTCCAAATAATATTCTGCTGTGTGAATAGACCAGGGGCTTCCCAGGTGGTGCTAGTCGTCAAGAACCTGCCTGCCAATGCAGGAGGCATAAGAGACATGGGTTCAATCCCTGGGTCGGGAAGATTCCCTGGAGTAGGAAGTGGCAGCCCCAGTATTCTTGCTTGGGGAATCCCATGGACAGAGGAGCCTGGGGGAATACGGTCCATAGGGTTGCATAGAGTCAGACACCACTGAAGTGACTTAGCATGCATGCCCACACATGTGGCT
Source organism: Ovis aries (assembly GCF_016772045.2). Classification (NCBI taxonomy): domain Eukaryota; kingdom Metazoa; phylum Chordata; class Mammalia; order Artiodactyla; family Bovidae; genus Ovis; species Ovis aries. Next base: position 233,561,598 of record NC_056055.1, read on the forward strand.
GGACCACATTTTACTTATCTATACACTAGCTGATGGACATTTGGGTTGTGATGGACTTAAAATTTTTTTTAATTATTAATTTATTTATTACTCAAATAATTAAATGTTAGAATAGTTTTTACTAAACGGCAAACTTAAAATATAATAATGGCTTTCATACTATAAATTAACATATGAAAACATGAAGCTAGACTATTAATTAAAGCCCATATTTAATATTAATACTATAATTATATATTATAGTATTTATTATAGTAATTATTCATATGTGTGGATAAGATGCTAAGCTTGATATTAGAGCTAAGTTTGATTAAGTTCTTAGTTTTAACTTTTTCACAAGCTTTTAAAATGCTAGTAGTATATCAGAACAAACTGAAGAAACTCATTTGAGATTTTTTTTGGTTATTATGAATAATGTGGCTGTGGACGCCTGTGTGTATCTATATACTTGTGTCTGTGTGCGTGCTCAGTAGTGTCTGACTCTTTTTGATCCTATGGACTGTAGCCCGCCAGATTCCTCTGTCCATGGGATTGTCCCGGGAAGAATACTGGAGTGGGTTGTTATTTCCTCCCCTAGGGAGTTTTCCTGGCCCAGGAATTGAACCCACATCTCCTACATTGCAGGTGGATTCTTTCCCACTGAGCCACCGAGGAAGCCCCTATATACATGTACATACAAATAACATATATATGTGTATGTATACATACACACATACATACATATATATATATCTTCATTGCAAACAAGTACAACTAAAAAGTACAAGAAATAAAAGCAGCCACCTGAAATCCCTCATGTAGAGGTAATAGCTGTCATCACTGGCAAATGTCCTACCAGATGTTATCCCATTTCTAGTCTCAGAAGTTATCTAAAAGGTTTCTTTGAGTTTGGGCCCTGCTTCCTCCCCGTTCATGGGTCATGGATCACACAGGAGAGGGACACCTTCCCCCCAACAGGCCATGGATGCAAAGTTGCTGAAGGTTCTTGGGGCCTGTGCTCTCCAACAGCAGTGTGAGTGCACCCCACGGCCTGGGAAGAAAGTATGTGTGTATACAATACTATCATACTTTTATTAACACAGAAATGCTTGCATTTATTTGAGCCCTCAGTGGTAAAGAATCTGCCTGCAACGCAGGAGATGCAGGTTGGAGCCTTGGGTCAGAAAGATCCCCTGGGGGAGGAAATGGCAACCCACTCCAGTATTCTTGCTGGGACAATCCCACGCACAGAGGAGCCTGGAGGGCTACAGTCCATAGGGTAGCAAAGAGTCAGACATGACTGAGCACGCACATGCTTGTATTTAATGTTCAGATAAATAATTATACTCAACCTTTTACTGATGGGTATGTTCAGTGATGAAAAAGAGGTAGATTCTAGTGGATTCGGCAGCCGTTCTGCAGACGGCCGTCCAAAGGCTCCCAGTCCTTCTCCGAGCTGCCTGAGCCCTGGCGGCACCGCAGCTTGCCTGCCTCACGTCTCTTTGCTCACATTCACAATTCACACCAGCCCTGGTGTCCACAGACCCCCCAAGTGACCTGAGCCCTAAGCCAGGAGAGGGAGCCCCTCAGTGCTTCTTGGGTCTCAAAACCCACCTGGGGTCCCCTACCCCAGCCTGTGCACTCAAGCCTGGGGTCTAGCTGTCCCCATCCATGGCTGCTTCATGTAGTACCCCGATGCCCTGTCTTTCTCCCAACACCCTCAGACTTGTCTGACTTTGTCCCAGGAGAGCCCTTGTTCCTCCCAGTGCTGTCACGCTCCCTGGTGTTCATCCTTTTCTGACCCTCTTGTTTAGTCTCTAGGTCGTGTCTGCCTCTTTGTGACCCCATGGACTGTAGCCCGCCAGGCCCCTCTGTTCGTGGGATTTTACCAGGCAAGAACACTGGAGTGAGTTGCCAATTTCTACCCCAGGGGATCTTCCTGACCCAGGGATTGAACTCATGTCTCCTGCATTGGCAGGTGGATTCTACACCACTGAGCCACTAGGGCAGCCTCTGACTCTCTTAGTTCTAACAAATAGGACACCTGGAACCCTGTTTCTGTCCTGCTCCTAGCTGAAGCCTTAAGGCCCCAGCAGATGAGACAAAGTGATAGAAGAGATGCCTTGGAGAGCCGGACAGCCCCGGAGATGACAGGTCTGTCCATTCTCCAGCTCCGGACCTGCTATTCCTTGGCCAGAGGAGGACGCGCTGCAGCTGTGAATTCCTCTCGGGAATGCAGTGCAGAGCTCGTGTCTGAACAGCCACTGGAGAAATGAAAGGTTTGGCTGACTCTAGTGGGGAAGCACACCTGTGCTGCCCAGTGTAATGCACAGCACTTGTACTGCCCTGAGACGCACACACATGTACACACTCACACCCCGTACACTGAACCTGAAATTCAAACCTCCAGCACACACACACACTCACACATACACCCCGTACACTGAACCTGAAATTTAAACCTCCAGCACACACACACACTCACACCGCATACACTGAACCTGAAATTCAAACCTCCAACACACACACATGCACACACTCACACCCCATACACTGAACCTGAAATTCAAACCTCCAGCACACACACACACTCACACATACACCCCATACACTGAACCTGAAATTTAAACCTCCAACACACACACACACTCACACCGCATACACTGAACCTGAAATTCAAACCTCCAACACACACACATGCACACACTCACACCCCATACACTGAACCTGAAATTCAAACCTCCAACACACACACACACTCGCATCCCATATACTGAACCTGAGATTCAAACCTCTCTCTCTTTCACACACACACATACTTACGCTATACATTGAACCTGAAATTCAAACCTCTCTCTCTCTCTCTCTCTCACACACACACACACACACACACACTCACTCTGTACACTGAACCTGAAAATCAAACCTCTGACACACACACACACACACACACACACACACACACACACACACACACACGCTCACATACCCCATATACTGAACCTGAAATTCAAACCTCACACTCGTGGGATGGGCCCGGGCTGCCATGGAGAACAGGCAGTGGACCGAGAAGCTAGCCCAGACTAAGATGTGTGCAATGGGGCCCTGTCTGGAGAAGTGGGTTTGGGTGGAAAAATCAGAATCTCTGATAAACCTGGGGGAACAAAAAGAAAGGTGAAGGTGTTTTGGAGAGAGGGTGTTTGGTAGCTGTAACATCCAGTGAAGGAGCTTATCCTCAGATTATGTTAATAGAGACCCAGAGATGGCAGAGGAAGCAGGGGAAGGAGCAAATGGGCTGAATTCTTGTCCCTCGTGTGAAGGAGCTCAGTGTTTGTTTGTGATTTTGATAATAATATAAATGTGGGTTTAATAATTTTCATGGAAAACTAAATGGAACTGCTAACAGAATTAAAAACAGGATATCTACTTTCCAAATCATTGCAGAAGATAAAAGCAAGCACCAGAGTCTACAGAAGACAAAATATTAAATTAAAAGGATCAAAAAACTTTAAAGAACCTTAAAAACACAAAGTCAAAATTCAGATGAAAAAGTTGGGCCAAGTGTAAGCAATAATGACAATAACTGTGAACAACCTAGTTTCCTTATTAAAAGGCAGAATGTCTCGAATTACATATTTTTAATCTAATACATTATAAACACACCTAAATTTAAAAAAAAAATACCAGAAAGGGAAAGAATCAAAGCTTGGGCAAAGATATCAAGCACAAATAAAAATTAAGTAGGGCTGTTACCATTCACATCAGATAAAGTAGAATCTGCTAGGAAGTGGACAGCTCACAGCGAAGGAAGGATTTAAATGGTGCCTACATGTGGGTGCAGGCACTCGCTCCTGTTCCCTGAAGGGCAGGTCTCCTCCAGTTCTGGGCACAAGGGAGAACTGTGCTTCCTCAGCTCCAAAAAGTAGCTTATGGGCCACGTGACTTATTTTGGCCAGTTAAATGTGACTGTAAGTCTTGAATCCTGGGCAGAAGCCTTCGGTTCCTTGAACTCCCAGCAGGCTCTCTTCCATGTCCCATCAACTGAGGAAAAATTCTTTGGTTTGGAGGTGCCACACTGAGCCATTGAATGGTAAGGAGCTGCCCTGGAGGGTTTCCCAGCCCCACGATAGACTGTGCAAGCAGGAAATAAATATTTTAACCCACTGCAATTTTGTGGTTGTTTGTTACCACAGCAAAACCTCACATTGCCTATCTAATACATATACTAAAATTGAACCTTAATGTACTGAATAAATAACACCTATATGACTATTAAAATATAAGGACAAATAAACACCGTATCATTTCACTTATATGTGGAATCTAAAAAAATAAAACAAATATAACAAAACAGAAACAGACTCATAGATATAGAGAACAGCCTGGTTGGGGGGGAGTGCTGAGTGAAGGGTGTGGGGGTGCTGAGTGAAACAGGAGAGGGCGATAAAGAGGTACAAACTTCCAGTTATGGAATAAATAATTCACAGGGATATGACGTACAACATGGGGAATATGGTCAATGATACTGTAATCATTTTGTATGGTGATAGACGGTAACTAGACTTATTGTGGTGATAATTTTGTAATATATAAAAATACTGAAACACTATGCTGTACAGGGCTTCTGTGATGACTCAGACAGTAAAGAATCTGCCTGCAATGTAGGAGACCCAGGTTTGATCCCTGAATTGGGAAGATCCCCTGGAGAAGGGCATGGCTACCCACTCCAGTATTCTTGCCTGGAGAATTTCATGGGCAGAGGAGCGTGGCGGGCTACACCCCATGTCTGGCAAAGAGTCAGACATGACTGAGCAACTAACACTTTCACTTACATGCTGTAACACCTTGCAAATCAATTATAAATAATAATAATAAAAGAAAAAATAAGGATAAAAAGAAAAAAATCACAGTGAATTTTTCTAACACCATTATCAGTCTTCAGTGGGGCAGGAGGGACGTGAAGGGTGTAGACGGTGTGGTGGGAGCCCCAGTGAGCCTCCAGACAAGCTCAGTAAAGATACTGAGCTTTACTGAGTAAAGAAGGTGGGAACCACTCCTAGAACGGAAACTGCCGGTCACACAGCACCCACACTTTGTTTTGTTGTTTTTAAAATATTTTTATTTGTTTGCTTGGCTGCGCCAGGTCTTAGCTGTGGCCCGTGGGATCTTTGATCTTCATTGCGGCAAGCAGGATCTTTAGTTGTGTCAAGCGGGATGTCGTTTCCTGACCAGGGATTGAACCCAGGCCCCCTGCATTGGGAGTGTGGAATCTAAGCCACTGGACCACCAGGAAAGTCCCGTGCCCATACTTTGGACCCAGTCAATCTTCTGTCTCCTACAATCAAGACAATCAGTGGCCTCTGGGGAGGTGATATCACCCCTACACCTCCTGCAGGCCTCATTCTTGCAGGAAGGAGGTGTATGTAGGACCCCGGGCTCGAGCGACATCCCTCTGGTGCTTTGTGATTCTGTCTGCCTCCCACCCTACCCACCCTGCAGGCTGCAGAACCCGGGCTCCCCTGCTGGCTGGCTTCTGGTGGGTTTAGCCAGCTGAAGGCACCAGCAAGAGACGGATGGAGCTGGGAGAGAAGCTGGGGTATTTCTGCTTCATTCTGCCCTGCATTGACACAGCTCCGACTCCAGGACAGTCCCTTCCTTTGCCCCCAGGGAGAACCTGACTTCCCACTGGCTCCTCCATCACACCTGCCCACACCTCTATCGCTTCAGTTAAACTTCCTCATGTGAACCATCTGAGTCGAATCCCTTTTCAGAGGGGACCCTGACTTGCTCCCTCCCTTCTTACATCATCCCTGTCTGGGGGTGGGCTTCCTTAGTCTGCCCCTTGCCACCCGCCTGGACTAAGAGCTTTTCCTATGGAAGAGCAGGGCTCTGACTGGGTCCTGATATTGTCCCCCCCACCTCGATCACCCCCAGACTGGCCTGCTTGTGTGCAGCCCAACTTTGGACCACTTGTTTGGCATTAGGGGAGGACCTCCCATGTTTCAGGCAGAGGTGGGGAGGCTTCTGGAACCTGCCTGGCTGAGGACCTGGAGGCTCTGCCTCCCCAGCCACCATCACCTCTATGGTAGGGGTAGGGTGGTGCCTCTTGTGAAAACACAGGCTTGAGAGATGGGGCCTGTCCTCCAGGTGTATTTGGGAGCCCAAGGTGGGTTCCTGGGCCCCACCTGCCAAACAGAGCTTCTGTGTATTACCAGCCACAGCATCAGGGAGTTTCAACCAGGCAGATCCCCCATTCCTCGCCCTGACTCCCCAACAACTGAGAGCTTCAGGGAAGGGAATGTCTTCCTCCAGGACATCTGAGTCCTGAGGCCTTCCAGGGCCTGAAATTCTTTTAGCTTCTGCTCAACTGGCCGCATCCTAGAAGACCAGGACTCCATGGGACTCATCCCTGGAACTGATAGGACCAGCTGGTGGCCATCCTGGTGGGAGAGAAGCTGCAGGTGCCCCAGGCAGCTCTGATGGTGAGATCTTCTGTGGAGAGGAACGAGGCCGAAAGTTGGCCTGGAGGACCGAAAGCCTTGGACAATACCACTCGGAAAATCTCTGCAGGTTTCAAAACTTTTCCTGGGGCTGATGGACTACCTGTTAATCCCTCCCAGCTTTCCAGCCGAAACTCATGGCTGGGCTGACAAGGAGGCAGTCGGAGGACTTCAGGTTTAGATGTCAAAGGAGGACTTGCCTTCTGGCAGCATCCTCAGACAACAGGCGAGGGGCTGGCCTCCACTGGCGGAAGGCTGGATTGGCAACAGAGAGTCACGCGTGTTGTGTGTGTGTGTGTTAGTCGCTCAGTGGTGTCTGACTCTGCGACCACATGGACTGTAGCCGGCCTGGCTCCTCTGTCCACGGAATTCTCCAGGCAAGAATACTGGAGTGGGTTGCCATTCCCTCCTCCAGGGGATCTTCCCAACCCAGGAATAGAACCCAGGTCTTCTGCATTGCAGGCAGATTCTTTACAGTCTGAGCCACCAGAAGCCCATCATGCATGTTGTTTGCAGCTGATCCAGGGATGAGAGCCACTTAGGAGGAGACTCTGTGGTGCTTGGGCCCCAGGATCCTGGGTGTCCAGACACCGTCCACGGAGAAAACCTTTTACTTCCAGTGGCAGCTCCTTGAATCCCGGAATTCTCCATTCCTTGTATCTGGGCTTTGGAAGATATGCCTGCCTCCCTACCAGTGAAGCCCACAGTGGACCTGCTGCCTTCCTCCTCCTCCTACTCTGGCAGCACCCCTCAGCATCCTCTGGCAAGGGGTCTGCAGACAGCACAGCAAACTAGGCACTGGCGAGCCCTGGGTACGGCAGCCCCTCACCCTCATTTGACCTGGCATCCGAGTTCTGAGCCACGGAAGCGGGGTGAGACAGAGGAAGAGAGCCAGGCCCTGGTGAACTCGGCTTAAAAAAGGGCCCCCGGACAGTGGTGGAAATCAAGGGATGGGAAGAAGGTCCCTTGTCTCCCCAGCTGGAACAAGACTTCAAAGCTGTTTCCTTACCTAGGTGAGGTCACTGTGTTGGCCATCTGCCCACCCGAGAACCCGCTGCTCAGGGAAGAGAGGTCAGGGGCTCAGATGTCCGTGGAAAAGCCGGGTGCCACAGGCCACTTCCCTACCCTCAGCAGTAGCAGCATGGGGCTTCTTGGGTGGCTCAGACAGTAAAGAATGCAATGCAGGATACCTGGTTTCGATCCCTGGGTCGGGAAGATCTCCTGGAGAAGGGACTGGCAACCCACTCCAATCTTCTTGCCTGGAGAATTCCATGGACAGAGGATCCTGGCTCCACTGGCCACTACACAACACCCATCCCCAGCCAATTTTCCTCTGAAGACACTTGGACAGGCCCGCTGACCCCATGATCTTGGGGCCACAACCACTCTGGATCCCCCTGAAAGGAGTCATGCCCGCCTGGCAGAACCAGCCCCGGAGGCTCTATTTGTCCTTGTTTTCACCAAACTAGGGACAGAAGGCAGACGAGGGAGCTGCCCACGAGAGGCATGTACCAAGGATAGAGTGAGATTAGCTTGAAATGATTTAAATTTCCTGATGGCTTCAGAAGAGATTCTAAATATTCATAATTTCTCATGCAAGGCTCCATAGGGCGTATGAGCCAAACTTGTGAACAGCTTCAGGTGAAAAGAAAACCTACATCCCCCTCAAAAAGCACATCACACGATGCAAATAGGAAACCAACCACAGAATATGTTCTTTCTGAGATCCTTGGCCTTACCCCGCCAAGCCTGGAGAAAACCACCCCATAATTCCTTGAGCTGAGATTCATAAGGTAACCGTACCCACTCCACAAGTTACACAGGAACCTTCTAAATCTCCCCAAAGCAGAAAGGACATATTCAGTTATTTGTTTCCTCTAATAACAGAGAGAAGATGGAGTAGAATTAGAGGGCCCTCTGTTAGCTAAATTTAATTTTAATTTAATTCACCACATCTGACTTCTCAGCTGTCTAGTGTCCTGAGCAGAGCTTCCTGACACGGCCGAGATGATCAGAATCACTTGGGACAAAAGCCACATGGCCAATCCTATCCTGGGAGACACGGATTCAGTGGATTGGGGGTGGGTGGGAGAAGGAATCTGTATTTTTAACAAGATTCCTGGAGGATTTGGATACAAATCAATCCAGAATTGGGAACATGGCTCCTAGATCCATTCAGAGGCAAAACCCTTGTCTCCACCTCTTCCCTCCTCCTCAGACTAATTACTAAAAACGAAGTGCCATGAGTAAAAAAAGACAGCTTTCAAGATCTTCATGGAATGAGTTTTTTTTTTTTTTACATTTTTCAACTAGTTAAGACAAAAACATTACAATGATTGACTTCTTTCATTTAGTTACATAAATAAACTTTTTATAAATATCTCTTTATAAACAATATAAATAGCTTTACAACATAAATACATTTATGCATGACATGAATTTACAAACAGCAATGTTTTACAGCTGGTTTTGTCAGTCTCTTAAAAACTGTCCCTTGTCATCGCGTTGGTGTAGGTGTGTGTGTTTCGTGTATATAATATGTATATAATATATAACTTTTTATTTTTCAGTAAAAAAAAAAAACAACAAATGATAAAGTCATACCCCCCTCCCTAAATAATCATAAAACAGCTGGTGTTGTGTATTCCCAGTACCAGGAAAAAAAAAAAAAAAAAGAAATGTAAAAGCCACATTGCGCTGGAGGTGCTTCCAGATGCGAGGAGGCTGATGACCAAGGGTGACCTCAGCAAAACGCAGCAAGTCCCCAATCCTGAAACACAGAGGGCCAGGGGAACTCAGCTGAGAAAGCCCAGCCTGCCTGCAGGGCACATCTAGAACCTTCTTCCCACTCCAGCTGTAGCAGGAGGCGTAGTCCCTCCACCTCTGCCCTACAGGCCCTGACTGAGGCCTTGCTGCAGAGGGATAAGGCCCTTCCACTCAGGTCCTCCCCAGGCCTTCAGCCGTCACCTGCTGTGTCGTTGGCAGCTCCTGTTCAAGCACAGGTGGAACCAGAAAGTCAGCCAGCCCTCCGACCCCTCTGTCTAAGTGCAGGCCTTGCCCTGGGTGCTCAGTGGGACACAGTGAGGGAAGGGGAAGGGAAAACTCCCCCGCCTCCCCTTCATTTTAGCTACACTGCAAACCCTTGGTCAGGTGCTTGCCTTGGCTTTATAAGTCTGGGGGACAATGGAGGGAAGGGGGAGAGAAGCGTCTGAAGAGCGGGGAATTCTGGGCCCAAATCCCGACTCGGACAAGTACTTCTGGGATGGCTCTGGAGAGCTTTTTAGGCTTGCTTTCCTCACCCATAAAATGGGATAATAGCCACCTCCCAGGGCTGCCACACAGGGCACTGGCAGGATGTCTGGGTCACAGCGGCCCAGTAAACAGCACTTCCTTCCCCAGTTGGCTTCTCCTCAGAAAGGGTCCCTTTCAGAAGCAGAGGAAAGGGCATCAGGCACCTGCCCTGGGGAGATGAGTGGGCGTGCTGGGTTAGCAGAGGCATCTGATGGGGGCTGCACCCGGTCTCTGCTAGTGGATGTGAGGGCGAACGGGTGTGAGGGTCCCCCGGGACTGGAGGGGCCACCTCAGAGGCACGGTGGTGGACAGCATGAGCAGAGGGACCCTGGGCCTCAAGGCCTTGGTGAGCTCTCCCCCAGCCCCCTTCTCTGGGCGTCCCATGTGTTTAAACAGATGATAGATGTGTGTGAGGTGTTCATTCAGGCACCCTCCACACCTCATCTCTGTCATTAGCATTTTATAATCAAGGCTATAACCATCAGCGATAGTCATTATGGCGGCTGGTTAGAGCCAAAGTCAACTCCTGAGTGGAGACATGGCCACTGCTTTGGAAGAGCTTTCATCAATAGGGAACCCTAAGCTGTCTTTCCTTTTTTAGCCCAGACAGTGAGATAGCTGGGGCATCTCCACTAGGAGGCTGCTGGCAACAGGAAGGATGCTCTGCCTTCTCACTGCGATAGGGGTGAGGGTAGGGCTGAGATGGTTGTGGATGTTGGAGGTTAGCGTTCAGCTAAAAGAGAACTTCCAGGCAGTTGACAAACCTCCTCAGTCAAAGGGGTCAAGAAGTCTTAGCATCCCCAATTCCTCCTTCAAGGTCCTTCTCCCCATGCCCACCTGGTACCCACAGAAAACCACATCTGAGAACAAGGAACCTACGGGGACGTGCACAGCAGGCTCTTGACCTGATGCCAGGACCTTATCCCATCCTCTGCTAACTCATAATACCATTTGTTTGGATTCTCAAGTTGGAACTTGATGCTTAAATCACAAGTTGAAAGTCTAAGGCCTGTGGCTCCATCTCTTCGTTGCTGAGATAGGAGAGAATAGAACAAACCCATCACAACGGTAGCTTCTAAAGACTGGGGCACACGTGCTAGAATCACAGCAAGTCAAGATCTCAGACAGATGAAGCCCTTGCAGGAGGAACATACAGCCTGGCCATGTCTGGCTGCAGAGGAAAGACACCAGCTAAATGCTAGGGCAGGTGGGTGAGGAGTACCCCTAAGTTGAGGCAAGTTTTGTGGGTCATTGACAGACATTTTTCAGAGCCCCTTTGGGCATCTTACAGACCCCAGATCATCTTTGGCTAGCATCTGGCCCTTAATGTGCTCATTAGTTCACAGACAACTATAGCTCAGGTGAGGTTTTCTGTATCGAAGCCTCAGGCATTGTGCTGGAGAGCTTCAGAGAGGGGAACTCTTGTCCTCTGGGGGGAAGACAGCGTGGACACTGATATGGCTTCTGGGATGAGAGAACAGCTTGGTCTGGAGTGGGACAGAAAGGCTGTGGGACAGGGAATGACAGCAGCTGGCCGCAGGCAAGGCTGGACACTGGGAGGGGTCAGATTCTAAAGCAGCTGAATGTCAGTTTCAGAGGCTGGATGTTGTTTGTCCACGGACACTGATGGGCAGCGGGGATGGAGAGGATGGGGAAAGGAGGGAAGGACCTTGGCTCAGTACCTTGCCAGGATGCAGTGCTCGGCAGGGGCAGAAGGTAGCATGGGGGTTTCCAGCCTGGTGGAGGGGGAGAAGGCTATGCCAGAAACCCAGGTGTGGAGCCTAGGCGTGGTGGGGGTGGCGGGTAGGGGGTGGGGAGGAGCTCAGTTTGGGATATGTTTGAGTTTGAGGTTGGGGCAAAAAAAGATTTATTTTAGTTTCTGTTTCCTTGCCCTGAAATAGTGCCACGAACACTGAGGTTGGATCCTGAAGTCACACGGATTGCAGCAGCGTCAGGACCCTGGACAGGCCAGCTTGCCCACAGCCACGGTTTAGAGACCCAGACAAGAATCAGAATGCTCTGGGGCTGAAATGCCCCATGGTGATGCTAACAAGTGGCTATTCTGTCTATTGGGAGGGGCAGGTGTCACCCCAAGTCTGTCGCATCACAGGGACAACAGACCCAGGGAGCTGTCCTGACCCCTGGGCTGCTTACTACCCAGCACCATGATGCAGTGGCTGGCAAACGAACTTACCCTTGACTTGTATGTATGCCCTTCCTGCTTTGCTCCCACAAACCGAGGATCACCCCTCAACCTTGCCCCTCCCCGCCCCCAGTTGGAGAACTGGGGCCAATGCTGCTGGTTGCTTTGTGGTCCTGGGGTGGGTGGGACCCCACCAAGCTGTCTCTGATTCTCCAGAGGAAGTCAGATGGGTTCATCCATGCTGAGCCATTTCTGACCTTGCCAAAGTTCCCGATTACTTTTCCCTCATTTTCTCCATCTGTAAAATGGGATGATAAATGTCCCTGGGGCAAAAGTCAAGCACACACACAGTCCTATGTCCGGATGGGCTGGTCGTGAGGAGGAAAGGTCCCAGGGCCACGGGATCAGAGGGGAACCGGCCTGCGGGAGGGGGTACAGGCTTGGCTCTGGGGGCTTCGCGGGGCGTGCAAGAGCGCCCAGAGGCCAGGGTTGGTGGTACTCACCGCCGCCAGGGGTCGCCGCACTAACAACCCAGGCCGCTCATGGAGCCGATCCTGTCCAGCTTGAGGCCGAAGCAGCCCTTGGACAAACCCTTCTTGTTGCCTCCTTTGTATTTGCGCGCGTTGGGGTGCTCGTGCAGCAGGCGGGTCCACGCCGCCCGGGACTTGGTGTCCACGCGCAGGTCCCGAAGCAGTCGCGACCGGTCGTCCTTGAGATTGGCGCCGCCGCCCCCGGGAGTCTTGTCGCCCTTCTTCTGACCGCCGCCCGCAGCCTGGGGCTCGGCCACCTCCTCGCCGGGCGGAGTTCGCGGGACCTTCCAAGGGAAAGGACGAGCAGGTCAAGGCACGCGCCGCGGCAGTGCGGGGGACTCTGCGGGGCAGCTGATGGTCCGGCGCGGAGTCCTGAGAACGCCCGTCACAGGTGTCCTGCAGCTCGGCCCTGCGTCCACCTGCCTCGGGGCCGCCGTGGTCCGCTCTCTCGGGGAGCCCTTTGCCCTCCTCTCCTTTGCCCCTTGCGGCGCTGACCACTCTGTGGTCGGGGCTGCGCATTTGTAGACGCTATCCCGAGTCCGGGCTTCGAGGGCCCCCCAGCTGTCCCCCGCGCGCATCTCAAGGGAGAGAGCCTTCTTTCCGCCCCCACTGCTCTCACCCCTCATCCCGGTGCGCCACGCCCTCCTAGACACCCCAGCCCTCCCATTGCCCCTCACAGGTTCCGACGTCCCCGCGACAGTACCCACCTTTGGCGGCGCCCCGGGCTTGGCTTCGGAGGGCCGGAGCGAGAGGAGCGAGAGCAGCAGGGCGCAGGCCAGCAGCTGGGAGAGGTGCATGGTGCCCGTGGGGTGCCTGGGCGCAGACGGACGGCAGCGACGGTGCTCGGGGCCGGCGGGCCGACCGGCAGGCGAGCGCGGAGCAGTCTGGCCGGGCTGCGATGCGGTCGCGGGTCCCAGTGCTGCGCGGCGCCGGCTGGGTGCGCTCTGAGTCCGCGGCTCCGCTCGAGCCTTTATAATCCAACCTGCCGCTGATGTCATCCTCCCGCCCACAGGGCCGTCCGGGCCAATGGCACGCGCGCCGAGGGCCGGGAGGGGGCTGCGGGGGCTCCCCCTCGGCCCCCACCCTCACCCCACCCTGGAGGGATCCCGCGGCTCGGCGGGCTCTCTCCCGACTGCGCTCCAAGCTGCAAAGCGGCGCGCACAAGGGACCAAGGATTGCAGGGAGCGCGCCCTAGCATGCCAAGAGTCCATGCACCCGGTGCCCTGCGCACAAGCTTGGCCCTCAACCCACACGCTCGTCCTGGAAAGGATCAGTTTCCCTCTTTGCAGGTGCAAAGATGGGCTCAAAGGAATTAAATCACTTGACCAAAAGCACACAGCCAGAAAGTTGGCACAGTCCGAAATCCACTCAGAGCTGCCTTGTTGCCAATCTCTTCCCCGGGGCACCTGACGGGCGAGAGGCACCGATGCCTTGAGATTGAGGAGGCGGATGGTGGAGCGGGAGGTCGGGGAGGGAGGCGCCAGAAGAGAGGGACTTGCCCGGGGCCGCGGTGTGGGGGCGGGGGGAGTGGGAAGCGCAAGCCCTACACCAGAGGATGCAAGCTTTTCGCCTGCGGGTGAGAGCAAAAACCAGAAAACTGCGGGTGTGTTTGAGATCCGAGTGTTCCTGCGTGTGTACCGAAGCCCCGTGTGCCGGACGCGGTGACTCTAAGTGCGTCCTCAGCCCGGGTCGGCTGCACAGAACGTCCCCGGGTCTGACCCGCCAGATGGCTCCCGTCTGCACCGGCGGGGGCGCGCCTGACCCAGTCTGCACCCACGCGAGGATCCGCAGCGTGGGGCTGTCGCTCCAGTGTCCTGTGCACCTGCACAGTCTGGGGAGCGAGCTTCACCGGACCCCGAGCCAGGTCTGGCTTCTGTGAGCCGTAACAGGTGGTCGCGTTCGCGTTCTCTGCCGCTGAGTGGTCCCCGTCTAGTTGTCGGTACACGCCCAAGTATCCCTGCCACCAAAGACTCCTTCTCCTGGAAAGGGCATCTCCGCAGGCTGAGGAGTTATTTGGGATGGGCAGCGGAGACAGAGGATCCTAAGAACTGAGTGAGGTGTGGGAATCTGTGACTCCGTGACTGCCTCCGAACAGGACTCAGCTGGAGAGCAGAGACCAGGGGAGGGCGCGCTGGCGAACCCCTGCGGCCAAGACGACCCGAAGGGTTGGAGGCATCCGGATGACCTTTTTCGGGGGAAGGAAGCTGCTCCCCAGGCCTGAAGGCTACTGGAGTCAAGAGGGACCGGGAGAACCAGGGGTCTCTTGGTGGATCCCATAGCAAAGGCTGATGCGAAAAGATATGCTTTCTCCTCCCACCCCGGCATTCTGCGCTGGAAAGTGCAGGTCCCTTTGTTTAGGAAATAACCTACGTGTGAGGCCTGAGCTTGGGGTAGCAGATCTCCTGAACTTCAAGATGACCATCAGCAGTGTGCCCTTTCTGTTTTGATGAGTTGGCTCACCACCTCCAGGCAGCCACCCTGATTGCCTGTCTATAGTCACACTGGTACAGTGTGAGGCATCTCCTTCTATCTGAATATCTGTAGGCTGGTTCTTCCTGTCTTCTGTGTTCCTTGTTTGTACTTGGTGACAGCTGGGTAGCCATCTAGGTAGGTCTCCTCTCTCTTTGAGCTTTGAGATTACATGCAGTAAATCAACCCTGCCCCACCCCCATCCCAGGGTGGACAGAATCAACACCTTGGGCTCTACCTGCCCCCGTCTGTGGAAGAATTTTCTGGTGAGCCCTCACTTCTGAACACTGGCCTGTGGTCCTTTGGGGCAGGTCAGATCCTGGAAGAGTTACTTGTGGCATGTGGCTTCCCTGGGACAGATCAGGGTGCAGTTCCTGCTTCCCTGGGGCCTGAGAGGTGGGATGGATAGAAGAGGGAGGATTGTGCTGGAGGGACCTTCAGGGAAGGAGGTAGTCAGCACCTGACTGCCTTGGCGATGGAAGCTCCCCATCCCTCCTCCCCGTTTCCTTGCTCAGAAAGCTACAGAGAAGGCTCTCTCTGCTTCCTGGGCTAGACCTGGGACTCAGATTCCTTCTTCCTATTTTTTCCTCCATAATGTCTGTTCCTTCTTGCTCTGGCCCCAGAGGCTAGACCTGGGAAAGTTGGAACCACTGAGCAGCTGAACGTGAGCTGTTTGTGGCCCTTTACTGAATGCCCAGTGTGATAACTCCTCTTGACGGCAAAGGAGAAAAGGTCACTGGGTCTCAGGAGCCTGGCCGTTCTGTAGGGAGTCTTGTCATTTGTCACTTCTCCATCCACTGATTCCCCCAAGTATTCACTGAACATCCATGCAACCTGTAGGGTTCCATCCTGGCAGAGCCCCCTCCTCCCAATCCCCAGGCAACAGACACTAGCTTTGTGGGCTGAAAAGGACAATGGCAGGGAGGCAGGCAGTTTCCCCAGCTTGGCTAGGAGGGCAAGCTTCCCAGAGAAGGAAAATTGTGTTCTGAGCTGGGAAAGGACACCTGGCAGGCAGGAGGAGAGGAAGGAGAGGAGGGAGACAGACGGAAAACAGAGTTACTCCCTTTGGGTTAATGGAGGGGGCGTGCACCCAGGCTTAGAGGGGGCAATGAAAGAAAAACACGAGTACTCAGACTTAGGGAAAGAAAGTGGGGGAGGTCTTTGGGTAAGAGTCCCCAGAGGAGGGCAGAGTTAGGAGAGAGGCAGGTAGAGACAAGGAGCTGGGATAAAGAGGGGGAGGGGCTTGTCTTCCAAGGGTTGGGGGTGTTGTGCTCCTGAGGATAAGGAGGGCAAGCAAGCTTAGGGGATGGGGCTTGATCGATGGGGCCAAAGGAGAGTGATCAGTTGTGGAGGAGGCATAGAGAGGGAGTAGGAAAAGTCAGAGCCAGGCTGAATTGTGCCAAGCTCCAGGCACCCCAAAGTAGCATGCCTGGGACCTCTTCTTTCTCCTGAACCTCTGAAAGGTAGGGACATGGAGAGAAAAGACTCCATTCTTATTGGCCCCTCTTCCTTTTTTCTCCTTCCTGCCAAAGGGCAAGGTTAGATCCTTAGGCCTACCATGGGTCGGCCCTTCCAGAGGGCAGTTGATGTTCAGTCCTTTACGAGGACCCTGTAGAAATGGGTGGCTCAGTGGTAAAGAATCCGCCTGTGATGCAGAAGATGCAGGAGACTCTGGGGTTCAGTCTCTGGGTGGGAAGACCCTCTGGAGGAGGGCATGGCAATCCATTCCAGCATTCTTGCCTGGAGAATCCCCAGGGACAGAGGAGCCTGGTGGGCTACAGTCCATAGGGTCGCAAAGAGTCGGTCGCGACTGAGTACCCAAGCGCAGAGATGAGAGGGGGCCTTGATGAGGTAAGAAATGTGTGTATAACCTTTTAGGAGGCTGGGGAATGTGTGGCTGAGAGGATTGTCCAGCCCTTTCCCCAGGATGGGGAACAAGCGCCCCGTGTAACAGCGCCCCCTCCTGGTCCTGCGGAGGATTCTCAGGCACACAGAGGAGGGAAGATTGCTCCAGAGGCCCATCTGTTTTTCTCTGCAATTATTTCATCCCGAGGGGGCCCCCTTCCAGTTGCATAACTTCCCAGAGAGGACACTGAACAGGCGGTGAGCAGATCTCAAGGAGGCTGGGCCGGGAAATTGCAGTGGGACCCTCGCCAATCCCATCACTGCATGGGGCCTTCAGTTTCACCACCTGAATCAGGGGGAAAAGCTTTCCTTGCGTCCTGGATGGGGGAAGATGAGTCTGGAGGCCCTGTCAAGAAGTTTCAGAATCCTAGACGAAGGCAAGAGGAAGCAGCCAGGGCAGAAGAGGGTTCTCAATGTCACACCTCCCAGGTGGGAGGGCCCTGCAACCCTGAGACTCCCAGATCTGTTGGTGATGGGGACCCATGGAGGGTGTAAGGGCACCACCTGGCCAGGTCTCCTTGAGCTTGGACCTCTTCCAGGAGTCCTGCACCTATAGGGCCTGGCTTTAGGAGAGGAGCCAGAGGCCAAGGCAGCATCATCCATCCTTCCCAGGCCAGAAATTCCAGAAAAGCTTAGCTTCATCATGCCGTGAGGTCTTTGACCCCAGGACACCCCCCACCCAGTGAACCAGCTGCCCTCTCTCTCCTTTCCCAGGGGCCCTGCCAGCACCTGCTCCAGATGGCCTCCAACCCCCATGTCCGACGCCGGCCCATGACGTCAGAGTTTATCCCTTGCAACCCCTCCTTTTTTTTCCTTTTCAAAAATAAAAGACAGACAGGCCCTGCAGATAGGCTCAGTTCCCTGGGGGTAGTGGGTGGTGGGGAGGGGGACAAGTGCTCCTCTGTGGCTATCAACAGGCAGGTGAGGGAGGAGAGGCTGAGGCCTAAACCCTGAGAAAGTGAACAGGGTGGTGAGGGAGAGGGCCCTTCCCAGCAGAAGACAGTTCAGCATCCTGACCTCAGCGTGGTGCGTGCACCAGATGTTTGCAGAGGGAATGGATTTGCTCCCAGGCTCCGTGCCCTGGGGACTGAGCTTGCCTTGGCTGGGTTTCTGCTAGAATATTGGTCATATGGAGCTTTTCCAAGCAGAGAGCTACTTCTTGCTGGCCTGGGGGGTCCCTGAGTGCAGTGAGCCCACCCTCTTGGTGGGTACCAGAAAGAGGCTGTCTACCATGTGGTCTTGGAGACAGGGTTTCAGATTCATTGGAGGCCACAGTCTTCAAGGAAGGGGGCTTCTCCCAGGAAGAGAAGGGCCCCCAGGTGACTTCCAGAAGCCTCTTAATTTTGCCCTTTGGCAGAAGGCACTCTAGGATGGGGCTGCTGGGACCCAGGGCCACCAGGCACCTCAAGCAGTCACCTCTCTGGATTTTCCAAGCCAGAAACTCCTCTGCAGATTTCTGCTCTCAGAGTGAGTGATCACCAACTACTTTCTGGTGAACAGTCAATTTATGAAATGAAAATGACCAGAAAACCCTAGCAACAGAGGGTCATGACCAAGCCAGATGCTAACAAGGCTTGGAGGAACATACTTTTTTGCAATCTGGTCTCCACAGGGATTAGAAAACACTTTTAAGCCCAAGGTCCATAAATTGTTTGAAAACCGCCCCAGTGCCTGTGTGAATTCTTTCTTGAGCTTCATGTGCAATAATACCATACAACAAACCTTTCCTCTTGGATCGCCCGGGAAGGCCCCTGTGTCCCAGTTCAGGCTGGGCAAGGAGAAGAAGGGTCTTGCCCTACAAATGACAACCTCTTTCCCTTGTGGGTGAAGTAATTTAAGAGAGCAGGCCCCTGCTTTGAGTTGAGCAGGGTTTAGTACTTCAGATTAAGCAATTGATTTGGGGGCTTGGGGTGCTTGGAGATGGTGAGGAGGGGAGAGAGTC
The DNA here is from genome assembly GCF_016772045.2 of Ovis aries. NCBI lineage: Eukaryota > Metazoa > Chordata > Mammalia > Artiodactyla > Bovidae > Ovis > Ovis aries. The sequence continues at coordinate 233,580,357 of NC_056055.1, forward strand.
TGTGTGTAGTCGACGCAAGTCAGTGGGTGTTTGCTGCCTGGCTCTCGGCCTATTGAAGAAGCTGAGATGCCAAATGCTTGTCCCCAAGCCCCTACCCCCACAGATTGCTCTAGTGTGTGACCTGGAGTCCCCCAGCCAGATGGGCCAGCCCTAGTTTTTAAACGAGGAGCCATTCCTGAAGTCAGGGCCGTGCAGAACACTCTCCAACATGCTGCAGGAGCACTTCCTAGGGCGCCCGGGTCGCACCCCCACTGTCCTTTGTCAGGGATGTCATTGTCGCAGTGCTATTATGCAAGCTGGTGGCAGTGGCAGCCTCGCCAGACCCATTCTGTAGCTGGATTAGTCCTGGATAGGTTGTTTCCAAGCCTGATACCCACCTGCCCCCCACCCCCTTCTATGTGCTGTGTAGCATGTGGAATCTTAATTCCCTGAACAGGGATCGAACCTGTGCTCCCTGCATTGGGAGCAAGGAGTCTTAACCCCTGCACAGAGAAGTCTCTACACAATACCCTTTAAGTAGATTTTTTTCCTACTTCACCTACAGCCAGAGTCAGGATTCTTTCCTTGTAAGTAAGTACCCTGAAAGTCTTCCCAGGTGGTCCTGGTGATAAAGATCCTGCCTGCCAAATGCAGGAGACAAAGGAGATTCGGTTTCAGTCCCTGGGTGGGGAAGATCCCCTGGAGGAGGGCGTGGCAACCCACTCTAGTATTCTTGCCTGAAGAATTCCATGGACAGAGGAGCCTGGCAGGCTACAGTCTAAAGGGCTGCAAAGAGTCGGACACGACTGAAGTGACTTAGCATGCACACACAAGTACCCTGAATGATCCTCAGGGTTACCCAGGTGCTGGTACCCACAGCCCAACCTCTCCAACATTTCATTCCTGGAATAACTAGTCTGCCAGAACTGCGCCCCCGCTACCTCTACCCCCTCGACAGCGCCTGACATGAAGGTAAGGACATCTAGGGACATTGGCCTTCTTCCTGCACCTTCAGTGATGGATACAAGCGTGAAGGGACAATATGGAGAGAAGCACGAGGAGGAGAGATGGAGTGGTTCCCCTATGGAAACAGAAAGCAAATAGTCAGGACAACATTTGATGCTCGGGTCCAAGCTGCCTGTGCTGGCTGGGTTGTCCTGAAAAGTCTGTTTTAAATTATTTTATAAGATGACTAAAAATATCACCCTGATTCTGTGGGAGTAGACAGCCTCTGACCCGAGCTCACAGCCCGGTGGGGGAGAGTTAACTTCGGGAGAATGGATGTGACATAGCACATACATATTACTATATTAAGCAAATATTTTTAACTTCAGCACCTTCTTACCCCATTAGATCCAAATGTGTTTCTCAAGCAGAAAAGTCTTCATGGAGCTAAAAGCAACACGGGGTGGTGAGTGATGTGTTATGAGAAAATCCAGGAAGCTGGGTGGTGGCTGAGTCAGGAAAGCGGGGGGTGGAGGGCTGAGAGTCTGCACTCTGGGCTGGGAGAAGGGGCACCAGGCTTCAGAGAACAGGGCCCGGGTCAAGGAGCCCAGAGGCTGGGGTCCTGCCCCTTCTTTTTACCGGAGGATCTTGACTCAGAGGAATTAAGCATCGTACACTGGCCATCCTGGCCCCAGGACCCCAGGTGCTAGGCCCTGCATGGACCGTGGGCATGCCACCTCCTCTTCGTCCTCTTCGAGTTTTCATATGGTGCGGCCTGCAGGGCAGCAGAGAAGCTGTCAGGCTGGGATGGCCTGGCCAGGGCTGATCACTGAGAACCGGCTGGGAGGTGAGGGTCACGGACAAGGGTGTGAGACCCTTGGGACTGGTTTCTGAGCCCTGCTGGGGCAGGAGACGGTGTAGGACTGCCTGGTTTCAAATAGAAGGGCCTGGCCTGGACCTGAAATGCTGTGGGATCTTGGTGTCATGACTCTGCAGAGCACCGTCTCTTTCCGGGCCGGTTGATGCCCACGGGCCTCTCCTCGGGTTCAGCACGGACAGTGGGGACCCAGCCCTGGCACCTGCGGGGCTTCCTTCTCTGCTCCTGTCAGCTTCTCAGGGGCCTCCTGTGTCTATCTCAGTAGCCCCAGCTTCCTGCCTGTCACAGAGTGGGCACTCCATAAATGCTCAGAGACGAGCGGCCAGCACTGTCCTAGGCCAGGGCAGGGGGGCAGCCTGGGCAGACACAGCCTCTGTCCTCGTGGGGGGGAAGGTGCTGGCAAAATGACCAGTTGCCCCCACTTTGCAAATGGGGTCATGGAGGCACTGACCAGCCACCCGCTCTGCCCTCAAGCCATGCTACTCGGGCCTCTTCAGGCTGCTCCAGTCTAATGGGTGAGCTGGCCGGACTCCACAAGTCACGGGGATGGGCTGGGAGCAGGCGCCCCCTCCCCGCGAGCATCTGCTGGGAGGAACAGCTGTCTCCACGCTGCGCTCGGGCTCCCGTGGGAATGTGGTGAGCGGCTTGGCAGAGGCGCGGACACGGCTCCCCGGCCACTCTGGGGCCATCCATGGGGTGGGAGTGGGACTTTGAATCCTGGGGCCTTTGTCGTATCTGTCAGCAGCTGGTTCTCCAGGACGGTACTGTCCCTCTCCTCATTCTTTCCTATTTAATTTCTGGGAGGTCTGGATGGGGCAGGCCTGGATCGCTTGGAAACCCTGGGGTCGTAAGGTCTGGGGAAACAGCTCTAATGTCAGGAAAGCAGCTTCGGTGTGTGTGTGGGGGGGGGGTGGGGCGGGGCAGGGTGTCACGTGCAATTAGGTGGTCTGCGGCTACAGCCGCTGGCATGGGAGGTGGGTTCTGAAAGAGCAAAGCAAGGAGCCACCTACACAGGAAAAGAGCCAGGCCAGGGAGACCCTAAGGAGATGATGCTGGCGGGCAGCTTGGCGTGGGGTGGGGTTGGGGGGTGGGGAGTGTGGCTGGGGTAGCAGAAGACCCACCCTGGATTTCCAGCAGCGGGGGCCTGGCCCAGAGTGAGTCCCTCACACCTGAGATGCATGAGTGAGCTAGCTTTGACCCATCTGGAGAAGGAACCTGGCTGCACCCCCTAGCCATGCTCCCCTCCCCCCGGCCTGCCAGGGAAACCACCCTTTCTGCCTCCAGCAGGGATTCTCCCAGCCTCTGACCCCCTCCCCCGGCATCTCCTCTGGCTGACACCCACCTGGGAGGCTGGGGCTCAGGGCTGCTGCGGAGTCTGGGACTGAGACGGAAACAAAGACAGTGGCGCGGGGGTGGGCAGGGGTCTGTCTGGTCACAGAGGCTGAGCAGTTCTCAGAACAGGCAAGGCCATGACAGGGGTGTGGGGCAGACTGGGAGGGCCCGTTCACCTCCAGGACCTTGACCGCACTCACACACAAGTCTCTGTTCTTCTGCGGAACCATGGAGTGGGAGTCAGGGCAGCCCTGTGTCTCCCGGGGGCACGGGGCAAGGAGCAGGAGGCTGGGAAAAGAGCTGCCCCTGGCCGTTATCTGACCTCAGGAGGACTTGCCCAGCAGCGATGAGCTCATGGCGCAGGGGCAGAGCTGGGTGGTGACAGGAAAAGGATGGCAAGTGTTCGCTGAAGACCTGGAGGCGTGGGGCTTTCACATGAGCTCATGAGATAAGACGTGCCCCAGGCCAGGAGCCGGTGGGTAGCTGTGTCCTGCAGAAGGCGCCCCTGCTGCCTGCCCTGCCAGCCCTCTACCCTTCGTACACCTGCTCTCACTCGCTTGGAAATCTGGGGCTGAGACCTAAGAATCCAGTCTGCAGATGACCTGGGCAGCATCCAGCTTACGTCGGTAGAATGCTGAAGGTTCTTCCTAGACTTTGTTTCTAATTTTTATGGCGTATAATTGATTTACAAAGTTGTGTTAGTTTCTGTGGCACAGCAAAGTGAATCAGTTATATGGTACATATACACAGATCCACTCTTTTTTAAAGATTCGTTTCCCATATAGTTCATTACAGAGCATTGGGTAGAGTTCTCTGTTATACAGTAGGTTCTTATTAGTTGTCCATTTCCTATCCGAGGGGATATTCCTGACCCAGGGATCAAACCCGCATCTCCTGCGTCTCCTGCATCGACAGGTGTATTCTTTACTGCTGCAGCACCTGGAAAGCCATTTTACATACGTGTATGTCAGTCCCGAGCTCCCAATTTATTCCTCTCCCCCACTTTCTTCCTTGATAACCATAAGCTTGTTTTCTACATCTATGACTCTATTTCTGTTTTGCAAATAAGTTCATTTGTGAAAGTTCTTTTGTGAAATCAGTCCTTTAAAAAATAGAACATTTACCCAATGATACAACGTGAGTTCACCAAAAATGTCAAACCTACAGCAAATGGGCAAATACTTCTACTATTCTCCTAGACTTTCAGATACTTCTGGCAAAGTTTATGCTTAGTTAGAATCGATGTGCACTGATTATCTTGTGATCAACTTTTTCATGCAGTGTTATTTTGTATAATTTTTTCCATAAGTTTTTCTGATGCAAAGAGTGACTCACTCATTGGAAAAGACCCTAATGCTGGGAAAGATTGACAGCAGGAGGAGAAGGGGGTGACAGAGGATGAGACGGTTGGATGGCATCTCTAGCTCAATGGACATGAGCTTGAGCAAACTCCAGGAGCTAGTGAAGGATAGTCAAGTCTGGTGTGTTGCAGTCCATGGGGTCACAAAGAGTCAGACATGGCTTCGTAACCAAACAACAAGTAGTCTGACATAGTAATGGTTCACAGTCAGGATTTGGGCTGTCTTAAGTGTTGTGTGCTTGCAAATCATATAGGTAAAACATCTTGATACGAATAGGGTTTTTCTTTTTCCCCCTTCCCTCCCTTCCTTCTTTCCTTCCCTCCTCCTCTCCCTTCCTCTCTCTCTTTCTTCCTTCAATCAGGGGAACTGCTGGTTAAAAGGTTTGATGATGTCAGTGTGTTGTGGTTTGGTAGCTCTTCATCAGCTCTGGGCTGATGGGCATGATCTAGTACGTGTGCCGTATATTCTTTTTCAAGTCCTCTGCTAATGCCACATCTGTATTTGTATTTGCCAGAGGCTGGGCTTTCTTAAACTTCTAAAAATCAGTTTCATATGTATTTTGATATTATTTTTCATATTTATCATGAAGTGTTCTTCCACTCCATTGCTTTTCTTTATATAGAGATGTTTGCAAATTTTAAAAATGTGTTCTATTCTTATAGCCTCCCATACTTTCTTTAATTACATACTTATTTGGTTACTTGACTCAAATCTTTCTCCCCAAGGGCATCTGTTCTTGAAGATGCCCCATTGCAATCCCAGTACCCAGTCTGAGGAAGTCCACTACAGAGGTTAAAGTGGGGGCCATGAGGTGGCTTTGATTCTTGTGAACTGGGTATTTTTACCTACATCATGGAGCTTCCCAGGTGGTGCTAGTAGTAAAGAACCCACTTGCCAGCACAAGAGACATGAGACGTGGGTTTGATCCGTGGGTTGGGAAGATCTCCTGGAGGAGGGTGTGGCGAGCCACTCTGGTATTGCTGCCTGGAGAATCGCTTGGACAGAGGAGCCTGATGGGCTACAGTCTATGAGGTCACAAAGAGTCAGACACGACTGAAGCGACTTAGCACGCACACACACATGCACTTATACTGTACAGATAGGAAACTCAGCTCACCGATGTTCAGAGGTCTGTTTCCTCTGAAACCCACACTTCGTCCTGACACCAGTGTCTCAGTAGACAGGGTGGGAAAACACTTTTATATTCTTCTACTGTGGGTTTATTTTTTTAACGGTTGTGTATGTGTATACATGTGTGGATTTAACTTTAACCTGTCTGGAATGTTTTGTTATAAATGGTCTGAGTAAGCATTTGCTATTCACATGCCATTATTATCCATTTCCCTTATGAATGTAGCGATAATTATTTCTTTCACCATTCTATTTTCACCTGATTTGTTACATATTAAATACAGATAAGTGTGTTTACATCCTCTACCATCAAGTTTTGACAACTGCCACATACGTTCTGTAGACTGGTATGTATTTTCTGGTTTTGCCTTCAAATTAAAAAAATTCCTGAACAGTTGCATTTCCGTATAAATGTTCTTCAGTTCAGTTCAGTCGCTCAGTCATGGCCAACTCTTTGTGACCCCATGAATTGCAGCACGCCAGGCCTCCCTGTCCATCACCAACTCCCAGAATTCACCCAGACTCACGGCCATCGAGTCAGTGATGCCATCCAGCCATCTCATCCTCTGTCGACCCCTTCTCCTCCTGCCCCGATCCCTCCCAGCATCAGAGTCTTTTCCAATGAGTCAACTCTTCACATGGGGTGGCCAAAGTACTGGAGTTTCAGCTTTAGCATCATTCCTTCCAAAGAAATCCCAGGGCTGATCTCCTTCAGAATGGACTGGTTGGATCTCCTTGCAGTCCAAAGGACTCTCAAGAGTCTTCTCCAACACCACAGTCCAAAAGCGTCAGTTCTTCAGCTCTCAGCTTTCTTCACAGTTCCACTCTCACATCCATACATGATCACTGGAAAAACCGTAGCCTTGACTAGACGGACCTTAGTCGGCAAAGTAATGTCTCTGCTTTTGAATATCCTATCTACGTTGCTCATAACTTTTCTTCCAAGGAATAAGCGTCGTTTACTTTCATGGCTGCAGTCACCATCTCCAGTGATTTTGGAGCCCAGAAAAATAAAGTCTGACACTGTTTCTACTGTTTCCCCATCTGTTTCCCATGAAGTGATGGGACCAGATGGCATGATCTTCGTTTTCTGAATGTTGAGCTTTAAGCCAACTTTTTCACTCTCCTCTTTCACTTTCATCAAGAGGCTTTTTAGTTCCTCTTCACTTTCTGCCATAAGGGTGGTGTCATCTGCATATCTGAGGTTATTGATGTTTCTCCCGGCAATCTTGATTCCAGCTTGTGTTTCTTCCAGTCCAGCGTTTCTCATGATGTACTCTGCATAAAAGTTAAATAAGCAGGGTGACAGTATACAGCCTTGACGTACTCCTTTTCCTGTTTGGAACCAGTCTGCTGTTCCATGTCCAGTTCTAACTGTTGCTTCCTGACCTGCATGTAGGTTTCTCAAGAGGCAGGTCAGGTGGTCTGGTATTCCCATCTCTTTCAGAATTTTCCACAGTTGATTGTGATCCACACAATCAAAGGCTTTGGCATAATCAATAAAGCAGAAATAGATGTTTTTCTGGAACTCTCTTCCTTTTTCCATGATCCAGAGGATGTTGGCAATTTGATCTCTGGCTCCTCTGCCTTTTCTAAAACCAGCTTGAACATCTGGAAGTTCACGGTTCACATATTGCTGAAGCCTGACTTGGAGAATTTTGAGCATTTTTAATATAAATTAAAAAAAATTAAATTTAATTAGTTGTATTTTATTTCCATTTAAACTTTTCTTCCCAGGTGGCTCAGGGTAAAGAAACTGCCTGCAATGCAGAAGATTCGGGTTTGATCCCTGGGTAGGGAAGATCCCCTGGAAAAGGGAAAGGCTATCCACTCCAGTATTCTTGCCTGGAGAATTCCATGCTCAGAGGAGCCATGGGGTCACAAAAGGTCAGACACGACTGAGTGGCTAACACTCTCACTTTCAGACTTTTCTTTTGGATTTTTAATTTTACTGCATGGTGGTCAGAGACTAGTTTTCATTCCAATCCCAAAGAAAGGCAATGCCAAAGAATGCTCAAACCACCGCACCATTGCACTCATCTCACACACTAGTAAAGTAATGCTTAAAATTCTCCAAGCCAGGCTTCAGCAATACGTGAACCGTGAACTTCCAGATGTTCAAGCTGGTTTTAGAAAAGGCAGAGGAGCCAGAGATCAAATTGCCAACATCCTCTGGATCATGGAAAAAGGAAGAGAGTTCCAGAAAAACATCTATTTCTGCTTTATTGATTATGCCAAAGCCTTTGATTGTGTGGATCACAATCAACTGTGGAAAATTCTGAAAGAGATGGGAATACAGACCACCTGACCTGCCTCTTGAGAAACCTACATGCAGGTCAGGAAGCAACAGTTCGAACTGGACATGGAACAACAGACTGGTTCCAAACAGGAAAAGGAGTACGTCAAGGCTATATACTGTCACCCTGCTTATTTAACTTTTATGCAGAGTACATCATGAGAAACGCTGGACTGGAAGAAACACAAGCTGGAATCAAGATTGCCGGGAGAAACATCAATAACCTCAGATATGCAGATGACACCACCCTTATGGCAGAAAGTGAAGAGGAACTAAAAAGCCTCTTGATGAAAGTGAAAGAGGAGAGTGAAAAAGTCAGCTTAAAGCTCAACATTCAGAAAACGAAGATCATGCCATCTGGTCCCATCACTTCATGGGAAACAGATGGGGAAACAGTGGAAACAGTGTCAGACTTTATTTTTCTGGGCTCCAAAATCACTGGAGATGGTGATTGCAGCCATGAAATTAAAAGACGCTTATTCCTTGGAAGGAAAGTTATGACCAACCTAGATAGCATATTTAAAAGCAGAGACATTACTTTTCCAGCAAAGGTCCATCTAGTCAAGACTATGGTTTTTCCAGTAGTCATGTATGGATGTGAGAGTTGGACTGTCAAGAAAGCTGAGCGCCAAAGAATTGATGCTTTTCGACTGTGGTGTTGGAGAAGACTCTTGAGAACCCCTTGGACTGCAAGGAGATCCAACTAGTCCATTCTAAAGAAGATCAGTCCTGGGTGTTCTTTGGAAGGAATGATGCTAAAGCTGAAACTCCAGTACTTTGGCCACCTCATGCGAAGAGTTGACTCACTGGAAAAGACTCTGATGCTGGGAAGGATCGGGGGCAGGAGGAGAAGGGGCCGACAGAGGATGAGATGGCTGGATGACATCACCAACTCAATGGATGTGAGTTTGAGTGTACTCTGGGAGTTGGTGATGGACAGGGAGGCCTGGCGTGCTGTGATTCACGGGGTCGCAAAGAGTTGGCCACGACTGAGTGACTGAACTGAAGTGACAGAGACTAGAATGCACAATATTTCAAAGATTTGACATTTTCTTTATATTTGAATACATGTTATTTTTATAACTATTTCTTGGGCAGTTAAAAATAGGACTGTTTTCTGTAGAGTACAAAATGTAATATATGCAACTTAATTAAATTTTCTATGTTCTTTTTCTTTTTTGTCAACTGATTTGTGATAGAGTACTAGGAGTGAATAAAACCCCCATTTATTTGATCAATGACATTACCATACTTGACTGGCCATTACTGTTGGCTGTGCCCCTCTGAAGCATGTCCTCCTTTGGAGAAATCTTCCTCTACTCCCACCTTGTGGTTTTATTAGGGTCTACTAATCTCAGTGAGGAGAAGGAAATGGCAACCCACTCCAGTATTCTTGCCTGGAGAATCCTGTGGACGGAGGAGCCTGGTGGGCTGCTGTCCATGTGGGTCGCACAGAGTTGGACATGACTGAAGCGACTTAGCATGTATGCATGCATTGGAGAAGGAAATGGCAACCCACTCTAGTATTCTTGCCTGGAAAGTCCCAGGGACAGAGGAGACTGGTGGGCTGCCTTCTATGGGGCTGCACAGAGTTGGACACGACTGAAGCAACTTGGTATGCATGCATTCAATCTCAGTGACCTGTCTGTTTGATCAGAGATATGGGCACATGGTTTAGATCTCACCAGGCTCGGGTATCTAAATTGGCCAATGACAGAAGCCCAGCTCAAGCTGGAAAGGACTTTCTTGTTTGCATAGCTGGGAAGCCCAGGGAGGGTGGCTGTTAGCTAATCCCAACCAGGTCAGTTCAGTTCAGTCGCTCAGTTGTGTCTGACTCTTTGCAACCCCATGGACTGCAGCACACCAGGCCTCCCTGTCCATCACCAACTCCTAGAGCTTACTCAAACTTATGTCCATTGAGTCAGTGATGCCATCAAACCATCTCATCCTCTGTCGTCTCTTTCTCCTCCTGCCTTCAGTCTTTCCTAGCATCAGGGTCTTTTTCAATGAGTTAGTTCTTCGCATCAGGTGGCCAAAGTATTGGAGTGTCAGCTTCAGCATCAGTCCTTCCAATGAATATTCAGGACTGATTTCCTTTAGGATGGACTGATTGGATCTCCTTGCTGTCCAAGGGACTCTCAAGAGACTTCTCTAACACCACAGTTCAAAAGCATTGTCTTCAGTGCTCAGCTTTCTTTATAGCCCAACTCTCACAACCATACATGGCTACTGGAAAAACCATAGCTTTGACTAGATGGACTTTTGTTGGCAAAGTAATGTCCCAACCAGGTACAAGGGTTCAAATAGTGTCTCTTTCTCCCTACACCTCTCTTCTGCCTCTGCGGAATGACTATTCTCTTCCACCATGGGGGACCTTTCTTCATATGCTGGGAGATACCCTCAGGTATCTTCCTCCACTCTATAGATAGAATATTATAGAAGGACCACCTGGTCCCATTTGACTTGAGCCTCCAATCACTGTGGCCAGGAAGATGGTTTTTCATAGGCTGGCAAGTTTTAGCTCAAGTGCCCATTTCTGGGGCCAAGAGGTGGGGTTTGGAGATTGCCAGCCCCAACAGAAACGTGCGAAATGAGGAAAGAATGAGTCTCCAAAGGAAGTCTGATACTGTTACCAGAAGAGGGAGGGAGAACTGAGGAAAAATAGTGTCTACCGCAAGGTACCTCCCCCGGCTATGTGATTGACTCAGTGGTGGGCATGCGACTCATGCTAGGCCCCTTCAGAGAACTTGCAGGGACTTCCCCTCTCTGGAGCTGGCAGGGAAGAAACCTCTTTCCTGTAGTGCATAAGGTGGTCAGCCTAGAGCTGCTCGTGGGTGTTCAGTTTTGGGGGTTCCCATTGTACTGAAGCTGGGCGAACTTGGGGAAATAGCTGAGGGCATTGGAACTTTCTATGGAAAGGAATTTGGTCCCCTCCAGCCCAGAGGGGTGGTGGTGGGGTTGATTTCCCATAGTCATAGTCCCCCAGGTGAGCCTCAAACATTGTAATGTTTAAAAAAATTATGAAGGTTTTTCATTATATTCTAACTTTTGAAAAATGAAAATAGTTTTTTTTTTCCTGATTTTTTTTCCTGATGTGACTGGTGTTGCATCACCAAGTTCACACGTCAAGATTTTTTATGTTAAGGTTGACCAGAAAATTCTGGAAATCTTTTTTCTTGTCCATTTCCTGAGCCAGTCTGAGAAGATAAAGTCTTAAGTGATCACTATAACACGAACAAGACAATGATGCAGATGGATGTGTGAGCCACCACCTCAAAACAGGCACTGTTCACATTTTAGTTGATATCCTTCCATATGGTTTTCTACATATATACATATAAAGAAGCATATATATATATATTTATTATTTTAAACATTTTTTCTGCTATTTTTTAATTGGAGGATCCTTGCTTTACAATACTGTGTTGGCCTCTGCCATACATCAACATGAAGAACACCATGGAAACATATACATTACCCTATGTAAAATAGATAGCAAGTGGGAATTTGCTGTGTGACACACGGAGCTCAACCCAGTGCTCTGTGACAACCTAGAGGAGTGGGAGATGGGAGGGGAGGTGGGAGGGGGCATCAGTGACTGATACCAGTGACTGATTCATGTTGATGGATTTTAAACTTTTTACTTTGTGTTGGGGTATAACCGATTAACAGTGTTGTGATAATTTCAGGGGAACAGGGAAGGGACTCCCTATGGCTTCCAGGGAGGCCATACATACACATGTATCCATGTATCCCCCAAACTCCCCTCCCATCCAGGCTGCCACATAACACGGAGCAGAGTTCCCGGTGCTATACAGTAGGTCCTTGTTGGTTATCCATTTTAAATATAGCAGTGTGTACAAGTCCATCCCAAACTCCCTAACTATCCCTTCCCCTTCCCTCCAGTCCCCTGCCCAGAACCATAAGTTTGTTCTCTAAGTCTGTGAGTCTCTTTCTGTTTCGTAAGCAAGTTCATTTGCAAAAGGTGCATATATTTTAATAACAAAGTGCTTGTGAACCATAACACTGTTTTGTAGTTTCCTTTCCCGCTTAACCAGAAACTCCTGAGCACTCTCTATGTGGCGGGTCCTGTGCTGAGCACTTGGATCGACTCAAGTCACATGACTATGTATAGGTGTATGTCATCATTCTCTACGCATTCTATGTGAGGGGGTCTCAGCTTACTTAGTCACTTTCTTAGTGATGAATGTGTGCTTTGTTTTCGTATTTTTACTCTCATAAATGTAAGAACAGGACCACAGTTGAGCTTAGATCTTGCAGTATAGTGTGATTATCTTAATGGGATCAGAGACTCAGACCCCAACCCCGGAGAGGCTGGAGAGGAGAGGCCCCTGCAGTGAGTGGGTATTTCCTGCGGCAGGAAGTGAAGAATAGGGAGGGTAGTGGAAAAACATCCTTTCTCTGAACTCATGGTTGCGTCAGTGGGGCCTGGCTCTGCCTAAATGAGAGGGCCCGAGCCCAGTTCTGAGGAGAGTGATGACTGCCTCTGGCCGAATGGAAGCAGGGGATTCCGGTAAGTGACCCTGGCCTGGGGCTGGGCCCGCACCGGTCATTATGTTGCTGTCTGTACTGTGCTTGCTGTCCAGTTACCGGCACCTTCAGGCAACCTGACCTCTGCTCTCTGGGGGAAATTAGGAGTGGGTCCCATGTTCTGGATGGCCTGAGTGGCCTAAGGGGACTGTGTCCCTGCTCTCAAGGCCAGATCAGGAGTAACAGGAGCATTATTAGGTTACAACATATCCATTTAAAAAGGCTTCTGATACACATTGAGCAATTGCTCTCCAAAAAGTTCCAGTATACTTAACACTCCTCGCACCAGCAGGGTGAGAAGCCCCTTTCAGAACCCTCACCAGCACTGGGTGTTACATCTTTTTTCACCTGTGTTCTTCTGGGGTGTGAGGAAGGACCATCCCATGAGCTTTGTTGTGGTGGCAGCATGAGTGGTTTTCTCTTTTTCTTCTTTTTAAAATATTCCCTCGCCTACGGGGAGGCTGAACATCCTCTCGTGAAGTCACGGGCCATTTGCAAAGCTTGGTCAATTTCCACTTCATATTCACTGCTCATCTTCCTATTCAGTTCCGTTCAGTTCAGTCGCTCTGTCACATCCGACTCTTTGCGACCCCATGGACTACAGCACACTAGGCTTCCCTGTCCATCACCAATTCCCGGAGCTTGTTCAAACAGTATTTTTTTACTCCTAATTGATTTGTAATGGCTCTTTGTGTGTGTGTGTGTGTGTGTGTGTGTATGCTCAGTCGCTCAGTTCTGTCTGACTTTTTGGGACCCCATGGACTGTAGCCTGCCAGGCTCCTCTGTCCATGGGATTTTCCAGGCAAGAGTACTGGAGCAGGTTGCCATTTCCTCCTCCAGGGGATCTTCCGAACCCAGGGACTGAACCTGGGTTTCCCGCATCTCCTGCATCGGCAGGCAGATTCTTTACCACTGAGCCACCTGGCTTTTCAGATATCAGGAACATCGTGCCTTTGCTTCTCACATATAAAAATCCTGCTTTTCAGTTTCTGCTTTGACTTTTAAACATTTGTGAATACCATATGGAAGTCTCAAATTTTCATATAGTCAACTCCATCATATTTTGTCATGGTTTCTAGCTTTGGTGTCATTTTTAGAAAGGCCTACCTTTTCACCTCCCAGGATAAAATAAACATAGCCTTCCCTAGAACTTTTATGGAGTTTTGTTATGTGTTGGTGTATGTGTACATTTTTACTTTTAATCCATCTGGAATTTATTAGGGTGTGAGGTAGGGATCCAGCTTTACTTTTTAATATGGAAAAATTTAACACAGGTGTTACCAATCACCTACCACAATCATTTAAAAAATCCAAATAAAGCATAAAACATCTAACTTTAGACAATTATTATTTCTTGATGAAAACTCCAGGCTAGCGTTATTTACAGAACACACTGCCAGACCCAGTAATTAAATTTTTTGAATTCCTTAAGTTGTTTAGCTACAAGCCTGTCATCAGTTGAGAAAGTTTTGTCCAGAAAGCACTATTTTTAAGAAAAAAATTACTGATGCTTAGCCATCTTTTCCTGGCAGTACTTAGGTAGCAGCCCTAGCCATTAACTGGGTCCACACTAGCTCATGGCAGTCAGTCCATGTCACAGGAGGGTGTGTAACTTTTCACTCTCTCTAGTGCAGTGTTCTGCGGGGCACCGTTGGGAGAGGTGAGTATCCAGCTTATCCAAAGAAGACATCAGTTTGGCAGAAACCAACACAGTATTGTAAAGGAGTCATCCATCAATTAGAAATAAATAAATTTGAAAAACAACATCAAGTCATTAAAATACAACTGAAGAAGCTTCATTGATGGGCCAGTGGTTAAGACTCTGCCCTTCCACTGCAGAGGGCATTGGTTCAATCCCTGGTCAGGGAATTAGGATCCTGCATGCTATGCATAGCCCTGCAAAATTATATATATAATATAAATTATATAATTTATTTCATATATTTGATATAAATATTGTAATATTTTATAATATACTATGTGCTGTGCTGTGCTTAGTCTGACTCTTTGTGACTGCATGGACTGTAGCCCACCAGGCTCCTCTGTCCACGGGATTCTCCAGGCAAGAACACTGGAGTGGGTTGCCATGCTCTCCTCCAGGGGATCTTCTCAACCCAGGGATTGAACCCAGGTCAACTGCATTGCAGGCAGATTCTTCACTGTTTGAGACAGCAGGGAAGCCCAATATACTATAAAATACAGTATAAAATATTTATTATATATATATGTACATACATACACAAAACTTAAAGAGAAAGGAGAGCCGTATCCAACCGTTTTACTTTGCTTGAGATTCTATCCGATCAGTGTTTCTCTTTGTAACCAAAGTAGTCTGGCCCAGGGCCTTGGATGGTTAAACTCTAGATCTGTGTGAGGAGCTGGGCTCCTTCTGAGCAACTTGGGCTCAGATCCACACTGATTCTGCCCCTGGAGCCGAAGCTAAGGAGAGAGCTTTAGACAAGGTGATAAATGGTCAAAGCCACCTAAAATCTCTTCATGAAGTGATGAAGAATACGAGAGGACTCTGAGTGGCAAAGTGACCGAGAGCCCAACTGCTCCCAGAGGCCCAACATTGGGTCACAGTGTGGATTTGCTCTGCAACACTAACATGCAAGAAATGCTACAGTTTTCTATTTTTCTGGATCAGATTAAACATGGTTCAGCCTGCAGCTCTTCTAGTGATAGGATGGTCAATTTCATCATTGTTGGGAGTCACTTGTCTACCCTAGGACTCCTCAAGCATCCTGGGGTGGGAGTCATTGGAGTCAGGCTCATGGCAACTCAGAGGGTTAAACTGGGAGAATTTAGTGAAGGGATTATTCACAGGATAAAGGAAGTAATGGGGGATAGTGACAGAGAGCTGGTACGTGAAAGAGGAGCCTTTCAATACTACTTTTAAACAAAGAAAGTAGCTACTGCCAGAATCATGGCCAAGCGGGGCAGAGAGTGGAGAGGACAGATTTGGGAGGTGAGCGGGTGAGTGGAGAATAACCAGCATGAGGACCTATGGGATTGCTGAAAGAAACCCTCCCAGCCTGTGGTCACTTGGGGTTCCCGTGCCCCGGTGTAGGGAATCGAGTCCTCCCAGGGAGGACTCACTCCCATCTCTGGTCATCCAGGTTGAATGGCACCTTGCCTAGGCCCCCGGGGCTTAGCTGTGTGTGCACAGGAAAGGCTGCACTGCCTTGGGGTGCTGGTGCTCTCCCTGGACACTCCGGCAACGTGGGGAGGCAGCCCCCTGCTACTGCTCTCACCCAGGTACCCCTGTGGGAGAGCTCACCTCCAACGTGGCAGCAGAGGCAGCAGAAAGTCTGCACCAGCATCACAGGAACCGTGTTTCGGAGCCACTGCAGGGGCTCCCCTGGTGTCAGGCGCTGCAGTTGCACCACGGCCTGCAGGGCCAGGGGCTGGGTCCACCTCGGCATGGGGGCTACAGGGTGGGAGGCACCAAGGCCCATGAGTGAGGCTGGAAGTGGGAGCAGAAGTGGGGTGGAAATCTAAAGCGGTTAAGGATTCTGGTCCTGAGGGACTGTCTGTATTTCTGCTTCCCCAGCAGGTCGCCAGAGGGGAACCAACAGGACAGATTCAGGACATAGGCAAGCACCCTAGGAGGCCCTGACAGATTAGGGGAGGCTTCACCTTCAAATAGACTGGCCTTCCTGCTGGCAAGGTGGGGAGGCCCCAAAGGCAGGGTAACGTGGCCCTGAATGAATGTGGGATCCTCCTTGTCTGCCAAGCAGGCCATGTCTACAGCTTTCCCACTACCTTGGTTTTGATATTGTGAAAATAATCAGTGTTTCTTGGGAAAACAGAAATGGATGCATGAAGTCCATCAACTTGCTTATATAAACCTGAAATTGAACACAACCTGGAGCTGTAATTGCCTTTTGAAAAGTCACCTTATCTGGTGGAGAGCTTTGAGTTTAGCCAATCATAAGGAAAGCTCCTTTTATGATATTGTCCCTGTGAAAAACAGAGTGCCAAATTTTTATCATAAGTCTATGCTTTGGACAAGTTTACATCTCTGGAAGGAGAAATTCACTTGACATTTTGAAAAGTTGTCCCAGAGGCAAAAAAATCTTCTCATTTTTCAGTGACTCAATATAAGTTTATAGAAATATTACAGACATGCTTCAGAGATATTGCGGGTTTGGTTCCAGAACACTACAATAAAGCCATATCATAATAAAGCAAGTCAAATGAATTTTTTGATTTTCCACTGCACATAAAAGTTACATTTATACTATACTGTAGTCTATTAAGTGTGCAACAGCATTATCTCTAAAAAAAAAGTACATACCTACCTTAATGTAAAAATACTTTATTGCTAAAAAGTGCTAACCATCATCTGAACCTTCAGTGAGTCACAGTAGTAACATCAAAGATCCCTAATCACCGATGCCTAGACTACAGCAATGATGAGAAAGTCAGTGGTATCATGACACCAGAATGTGACCCAGAAACACGCATCTGTACTGTGTCTGGAGAGAAGTGAGGTAGTGTGGTCCCTCCCAGGCCTGGCTGCCTGTACCTGCAGACCTTGAGCTGGCGGGGAAACCTAGCTCAGGGTGAGGGGGGAGAAGCCCTTAGTTTCCTCCAGAGGCTGACTGATTTGGGGACAGCATGGTTACCTCACAGGTGGCAGCTCCCTGGTGGCAGAAGGAACCAAAGGCAGGAATGGAAGAGAGACTGGCCTCCAGGCTGCAACTCCCCCAAATGTGGGAGTTTCTTTGTCTTGGTCTCTCTCAAGAATCCCTCCACTTGCCAAAGGTGCCCCTCCCCAGAGTGTGTTTTCTTAATATGTTCAGTGGCAAAGTGAGAACACTTCATTAAAAAAAATAAACCCACTGGCAGTTTCCTGGCAGTCCAGCGGTTATGGCCGGAACTCTCACTACTGAGGGACTGGGTTCAATCCCTGGTCAGGGAACTAAGATCCCGCAAGCTACACAACATGGCCAACAAACAAATACCACGCATGCTAAGTTGCATTAGTTGTATCCAACTTTTGCGACCCTATGATCTGTAGCCCGCCAGGCTCCTCTGTCCACGGGAATTCCCCAGGCAAGAATACTGCAGTGGGTTGCCACACCCTCCTCCAGGGGATCTTCCCAACCTAGGGATTGAACCTGTGTCTCTTATGTCTTCTGAATTGGCAGGCGGGTTCTTTACCACTGGCCCCATCGGGGAAATCCAAACAAAAACCCCATGTCTGGAAATAGGTATTTTCAGACTGAAAACTTGCTCTTCTCTGCAGATAGATGGGCTGGCTGGTAGGGAAGATGTTGGCCAGTATTTTCGAACAGAGTCTAGGGATGATTTTTCTTCAAGAAGAACAAAACTATGACACCTGAACCAGGTGAGTGAGTTCACTGTCTATCTTTTCTCCCCATGGTTGGATACTTGCCATCCATAATATTTAGACAAAAGTGTAAATGCTCTTTTTACAGCTTTGGACAAGATAACACTGGTGAATATGATGCTTGATATTTAGTCAAAAATTCTCAGGGACAGAATCAGGCAGTGGGAAGCCCCAGGCTTCCCCCTCATGCCTGTCTGCAGGGCCCAGCCCTGTGGATGACCCCTTGCAGTGGCAGGAGAGATTCTAAGCTGGTAGCCAGAAAAACAGCCTGATCCAAAGAGGGGAAAACAGGAAGGGGGAGCTAAGATACAGATCAGAGAGGGGTGCTTGAACAGAGCTCTTGAGGACAGATGACATCTGGCTTCATGGTGGTATCCATAGCACCTAGGCCTCTGGTAGGTACCTTGTAATATATCCTCTGGATAATGTTTAAGATAATTGTCTTTATCCTCATCTCACAGATGAGGAAACAGACTCTGACCAAGTGGTCTGCTCAAGGCCATAGGATGTCAGTGGTAGATGTGGGATTCAGAGCTTCCTGATCTACTGCACCTGGTTGTCTTCACACAGAGCAGACACCATGAAAATGTTAGCTGGATGGATGGAGGGATGATGGATGTTGGGATGGAGGAAACTGGTAACAGAGAGAGGAGCTGGGTGCTGTCGGAAGACTTATTCACCAGCTACTCTTTAGTATCTCTTAAATTTTGCACTAGATGAATGTATTGCTTTACAAAATGAATATATGAAATAACAAGGATTTATATCTTCCAGGCAGAATGAAGATGGCACTAGCGGTAAAGAACCCATCCGCCACTGCAGGAGACAAAAGAGTCATGGGTTCGATCCCTGGGTTGGGAAAATCTCCTGGAGGAGAGCATAGCAACCCACTCTAGTATTCTTGCCTGGAGAATCTCCATGGACAGAGGAGCCTGGAGGGCTATGGTCCATAGATTTGTAAAGAGTCAGACATAAATGAAGCAATGTAGCACACACACAAGTAGAATAAAAGGCCACTCCTGAAAGATTAAAAATCAGCTTAGCTTCAGTTTTCAATTAGAATATTCAGTTTTCAGCTTAGAATATTCCCAAAACATTCTAAGCAGCAAGATGCCCTCGCTGTTGTTTCACTCCTGTACATTACAAATAAATGAGACAAACATAGACAGGAAATTGTGTATAGCAAGAATGACAGAAAATGGTTAATATTACATTTAAAAAATAATTTCATTGATCTATTTGTTTCTGGCTGTGCTGGGTCTTCGTTGCTGCACAGGCTTTTCTCTCGTTGCAGCGAACAGGGGCTACTCTTTAGTTGCGGTGCAGGGGCTTCACTGTGGTGGCTTCTCTTGTTGAGCCTGAGCTCCACAGTACCTGGGGCACGTGGGCTCAGTAGCTGTGGCTCCCGGGCTCTAGAGCACAGGCTCGGTAGTTGTGGCACGTGGGCTTAGTTGCTCCGCAGCTTATGGGGTCTTCCTGAATGAGGGATGGAATCCATGTCTCCCACGTAGGCAGGCAGATTCTTTACCTCAAACTTCCAGGAAAGCCCAATATTACACTTTAATAGGAGATTTTACAGAGTATTTGGATTGAAGGTCTTAATAGAGAATTGGGTAAACTCATGAAAAAAAATATACTCAGAAGAAAATACATTTACATACAGTATCTGCTGCTGCTGCTGCTAAATTGCTTCAGTCGTGTCCAACTCTGTGCGACCTCATAGACAGCAGCCCACCAGGCTCCCCAGTCCCTGGGATTCTCCAGGCAAGAACACTGGAGTGGGTTGCCATTTCCTTCTCCAATGCATGAACATGAAAAGGGAAAGTGAAGTTGCTCAGTCGTGTCCGACTCTTAGCGACCCCATGGACTGCAGCCCACCAGGCTCCTCCATCCATGGGATTTTCCAGGCAAGAGTACTAGAGTGGGGTGCCATCACCTTCTCTGTTATAGTATCTAAGATAAGCGTAATAAGTAAAAATTAAGTTATTTATTAGAGCAAAAGATTGGAAATAATCTATGAATCTAACAATATGCTATAATTATTCTGGTCAAATAGCTAATGGAAAATTCATGTAGGCTACTACACATTTACTTAAACTGATACCATAGAATTTTATTTGTTGACATGTTATGTGAATCTCTTCAAGTTTTTAAAGTGAAAAAGTTACAAAACACTGTTGAAGCATATTCTAATGGAGGACTCACTTTTCAGTTTTCAATTTCAGAACTTACGATAAAGCCACAACAGTCATGACAATGTGGCACAGGCATGAAGACAGATCAATGGACTAGAACTGAGCCCGGAAATAAATCCATATATGTTAACTGATTTTGACAAGGATGCTAAGATCATTCAATGGGAAAAAATAGTCTTTTGAACACTGGGACAACTGGATAACTGTGTTCAAACGAGTGAAGTTAGACCTCTGTCTCACTTCACATACAAAAATTTATTCAAAATGGATCAAAAATCCGAACATGTGTGCTAAAAGTATAAAATAGTTGGAAGAAAACATAAATCTTTATGACCTTGCATTAGGCAACAGTTTTTCTTAAGATATGATACACTAAGGACAAGCAACCAAATGAAAAATAGATAATTTGGACTTCATCAAGCTTAAAGCTTACTTTTCATCAAAGAACATTATTAAGGTAGTGAAAAGACAACAGTCCAGACGAGAGAAAATATTTGCAAAAAATACATTTGATAGGAACCTAGAATCCAGAATACATAAAGAATTCTTACAATCCAGCCACAAAAAGACAATCCAATTAAAAATGAGCAAAGGACTTGAATAGAAAGTTCTCCAAAGAAGATATACAAATGGTCAATAAACATCATTACTAGCCATTATGGAAATGCAAATTAAAACTACAATGAGATGCCACTTTACTAGACAGTACTCCATTCGAATGACTGTGTTTAAAAAGTGGAAAATAACAAATGTTGTCGAGGTTGTGGAGAAATTGGGACACTTATACACTGTTGGTGGGAATATAAAATGGCACTGTTATATGACCCAGTCCATACTACCAAGCAATTTTACTCCTATATATATATGCCCCAAAGAATTGAAAATGTATGTTCATGCAAAAACTTGTACTTGAATGTTCATAGTAGCTTTATTCATAACAGCCAAAAACTGGAAACAACCCAAATGTCCATTAACTGATAGACAAAGAAAATGTGATATATATATATGAATATGATTTTACAATAAAAAAGAATGAATCAGCGACCATATTATAATGTGGATGAATCTTGAAAACATTATGCTAAGATAAATAGTTTTTTCAGTAGTCATGTATGGATGTGAGAGTTGGACCATAAAGAAAGCTGAGTGCCGAAGAATTGATGCTTTTGAACTGTGGTGTTGGAGAAGACTCATGAGAGTCCCTTGGACTGTAAGGAAATTAAACCAGTCCATCCTAAAGGAAATCAGTCCTGAATATTCATTGGAAGGACTGATACTGAAGCTGAAACTACAATACTCTGGCCACCTGATGTGAAGAACTGACTCATTAGAAAAGACCCTGATGGTGGGAAAGATTGAAGGTGGGAGGAGAAGGGGACGACAGAGGATGAGGTGGTTGGATGGCATCACTGACTCAATGGACATGAGTTTGAGTCAGCTCCGGGAGTTGGTGATGAACAGGGAAGAGTGGTGTGCTGCAGTCCACTGGGTCACAAAGAGTCGGACACAACTGAGCGACTGAGCTGAACTGAAGATAAAGAAGCCAATCATAAAGGGCCATATATTGTATGATTCCATTTATATAAAAAGTCCAGAATAGGGAAATTCATAGAAACAAAAAGTAGATTGCGATTGGCTAGGGCTGGAAGGATGGGAGGGAAATGGGGAGTGCTCGTGGCATGGGATTTCTCTTTTGGGGTGGTTAAAATGTTCTAAAATTTATTGTGGTGATGGTTGTACAACACTGTGACTATACTATAAAGAACCAAATTGTACACTTTAAAATGGTGAATTTTATGTTATGTGAATTATATCTCAGTTTAAATTTTCAAAAAAGTATATTTCAATCTAAATCCAAATGTATGTCTACCTACCTACAAATGTATGTATGTGTGTTTGTACGTATCTATCTACCTACAGGGACTTCCCAGGTGGCTCAGTGGTAAAGAATCTGCCTGCCAGTGCAGGAGACAGAAGAGATGCAGGTTTGATCCTTGGCTGGGGAGGATCCCCTGGAGTAGGAAATGGCAACCCACTCCAGTATTCCTGCCTGAAAATTTTCCTGGGCAGAGAAGCCTGGTGGACGAGGGTTCACGGGGTCACAAAGAGCCAGACACGACTAACACACATTCACACATCTACCTACCAGTCTGTCTCATTTTGGGTACTGGAATTATATCTACATTTTGAGTTGCTTCTTCACGTGAATATTTATAATTTATATACTGCTACTGCTGCTAATAAAACAAAGAAAAAAAATAAAAGAAAACGCTAAAATATACATGGAACTGCTAAGATACAATTTGTAAAAGAAGGGATGTAAAATAGTTGCCCATTGTGCAGCTCTGCAACATAAAGATACGGTGTTAGGAACAGAATAAAGCGAAAACAAACGCGCAAAAGTGGTAAAATTACGTATGAGGTAAAAGTTGTAAAACCTTTTTTTGTGTTATAATCTTTACCTTTACAAGTAGGCAGAAAGTGAACATATTTGTCTTAAATTAATTGAGGTTTTGTTTATTAAGTTGCTATTGAAAATGTTAATGACAACAATATCAAGTCTGGATGCTTTTCCCCAAAAATTCAGTCAGTCATTCTACCAATCTTCATTGAATAGGTTTTAGATATTTCTTTTTCCCCAAAACTTATTATTTTTGTATTGGGGTATAGCTGATGAACAAGCAATGTTGTGACAGTTTCAGATGAACAGCGAAGGGACTCACCCATACATACACATGTATCCAGTTTTCCCCCAGATTTTCCATATTTCTTGTGAATTTTTCTTTTTGCTCATCTTTTCCTGATGTTTTGAATTTTCTTCTTGTTTGGTTTTATTCAAAGTTATGAATTCCTTTTAATTTTAAAATGTATTCAATTTTAACTTTGAATTGTATTTCTTAATAATTGAAACATTTTTGTGTTTATATAGTCTTTAGGTTTTTGTATATCTTATATTTTCTTGGGTACTTGACTGTACTTGTGGTTTGAAAATATTATATTAGTTCATTTTTAATTGTTTTGCATCTTAGCAGATATTCTTATTTTCCAATTAATTTATTTGATTTCATATTTGTTCCTGTTCCTTTAAAAATTTGTTACTTATATCTTTTAAAAAAATTTAGGTGTAAATTTAGTTGATATTTTTTTCCCTTTTTCTTTCTTGTTATCATAAGCCTGAAAGATACCAGAATTCTCTCAATGCAGCTTTAACTGTGTATCCAATATCTCTTGTTTGTTTGTCTTAAAAGTAACATCCCCATATTTGGTGTTGCCTTTTCAACCTATTAATAATTGTTCCATCACAGACCTTTCTTCCATTCTTGCCTGGTCATGTGCATATAGGTGGCATACCGGTTTTCTCTCCAATTTTATTGTCTGAGAAAGTATGTGTAAAGTCTTTGTGTGCTAGGTCGCTTCAGTCATGTCCGACTCTTTGTGACCCTATAGACTGTAGCCTGCCAGGCCCCTCTGTCCATGTGATTCTCCAGGCAAGAATACTGGAGCAGGTTGCCTATACCCTCCTCCATGGGCGCTTCCCAGCCCAGGGATCGAACCCATGTCTCTTATGTCTCCTGCACTGGCTGGCGAGTTCTTTACCACTCGTGCTAGAATCTTTATCTATTGTTGAGTATCTTTATCTTCAAAATTGCAGTTCATTTCTGTGAAAGCCTAATGCACATTTGAGAAAGCTCCCTATTTCCCAATTTTTTCTTTTTGGATTAGATCCTCTAATCACCGTTTTGTAGAAGGGAAAAGGAGGCCCCCTCACCACCACCCCAAGGTGTAGGGACTTGCTGACAATCCCTCAGCGGGGCTGGGTCAGAGCCTGTTTTGGGGGCCAATGAATGGAGTATTGTGGAGAGTTTCTGCAAGCAAGCTCCAACAGCACCCTGCCTTTGCTGGCGCTCCGTTCTGTTGAAAAGCTACAGAGCAGGGGGCCCTTGGGCCAAACAGCTTGTTTTGCCGGACTTCCCCTGCAGCCTCCCTGCTGTACACAGCATTATACTGACCTGCTGTCTCAGGCTTCTCCTTGGCCCTGCCTGAAGAAAGGATTATTTCCTAGGATGCTAGCTTCTCATGAAAACAGTCCTCCAGTGGGTCCTGCCATTGGTGTTCAGGGCATGCCCAGGTTTGCGGAATCGTGGGATAAACATAACTTATTCAGTCAAGCTGGGACCCGCTACTTTTGCTTTTGTGCAAGCCTGACTTATCTGAGCCAGGCTTTTAAATTATTCTCTCCCTTTTCTTTTTCTTTTTTTAAAAAAACAAGATTCATAGGTGTGGATTTGTCTTTTTAATCCAGTCTATGATTCTATTTTTTTTTAATAGGAGAATTTAGTCTCTTTATGTGTAATCTTATAATTGTTCTAATTGTATTACTCTGTATTTTTCTCAGTTAATAAAATTTTGTTTTCTCTTTAACTTAAAATAGGATTTCTTTTGGATGCTGTGTCGTTTGATTCATTTAACTAAGATCAGATGTAACATTTTCTGAACAACTCAGCTTCCCAGTGTTTTTACTTTATTTTCATTTATCCATCAAGTGACTGTGCACATTTATCTGTTCTAATTTAAAAAATGTTTTTCTTATAAATAGATTTAGAATTATTTTTGTCATTCTCTCAACTTCTTCAAGTCCTCTTTGGTCAAATCTTCTTGGTTTGATTTTGGCCTTTAGAAAAGTTAAATATTTAAAAATACACTATCACACTGAATGGCAACCATAGCTTTATATCATTGCTTTTCAGGCTAGGATATGCATATCTGTGGAGACAGGCTATAATATAGTGCATGAAACTATCACTACTCCCTTCATTGAAATTTTGTTCCCCTCTCCTCCAGTAAGTCTGCACCATGCACACACACACACATTCCCCGCCCACTCCAGCCCCTAAGAAAGGTATACACTTGAGTAGCCCTAATTCTCTTTCCCTTGTTCAGCTAATTGGCTCCAGGAGACCCCTAGCCCAACTCATAGACTGGCGTGAGCCAATCAATAAGATGTTTTCTCTCTAGAATTCTAGAATTCAGAGACTCAATCAGGGTTGGACACTAAAAAGGGAGAAACAGATTCACCCTTCACTGAAATTGTTCCCCACCCCAACCCCACACATGAGTCCTTGGAAGAGTGTTGATATCTGAAAAAAACAAAACAAAACAAACAAACAAAAAAAAAACGGGCTTAGTTAGGAAGGGAAAGTGCCAAGGAGAACTTTGGTAGGCTTCAGTGTCTGCTCTAAAAGGAAGAATAAAAGCTGCTTATGTCAATTAGGACCATCATTTATAAGATACTTCTAAGAGCAACTACTATATAGGATAACTACGTGTTAAATAATATTAACAAACACATGTATTTCACTATGTGCCAGGCACTGTTCTAGGTCCTTCACATATATCGACTCATTCAAATCTCATATAAGCCTTGTGAGATGTTATCATCATCAGCAACAATCAGAGTTGCAACTTGAGAGTGCCTTTTCTCTTACACTAGCTTCTTGTGTGGCTGGGATCTAGCAGGACACGAGGCATACAAGAAGAGTAAAATTCTGTCCTATACATATCCCCCTCTGCAGTAAATTCTCCAGCAAAGAAAAGTATAAGCATCCTGGGTTTGGGGAATGAAATATGACTCTTTACTTTCTCATTTAAAGTGCAATCATTGTTAGATGACATTTGCAGTTGCTGAGATATATGTATAATTCAAGTCCAAAACCAGAAAAAATAGGCAAGATGGAAGATCAGAGAAATAAAAATTAAAATAAGATGATGAGGGAGTATAAAAATTAAGACAAATTTAAAGCTAAAGATGTGGAAATAAACATTTAGGAAGAATAACACTGTAAATGAGGGCATTTTCTAAAATTCATATTTAAAGTAGCATATGTAAAATTAAAAAAAGAGATAAAAAGGCAAAAAACTAGAACAATTAAAAAATAAACCTAAAAATTTAAGAATAATACGTTAATGGAATCCTGATAAAATAGTGAAAATATTTAAAAAGATGAAAATTTAAATAGAAGTTAGTAGGTTAAAGAGACATTAAGGCAAAAGCTAACACCTATGAGGCAAAAAATGGGAATATTATAGAAGGATTTATTTCTTAAAAATTAGGATAAAAATAATACTATGAAGCTAGAATGTGGAGAAGGCGATGGTATCCCACTCCAGTACTCTTGCCTGGAAAATCCCATGGATGGAAAAGCCAGGTAGGCTCCAGTTCATGGGGTTGCAAAGAGTTGGACACGACCGAGTGACCTCACTTTCACTTTTCATTTTCATGCATTGGAGAAGGAAATGGCAACCCACTCCAGTGTTCTTGCCTGGAGAATCCCAGGGACGGCAGAGCCTGGTGGGCTGTCGTCTATGGGGTCGCACAGAGTTGGACTTGACTGAAGTGACTTAGCAGCAGCAGCATGAAGCTAGAAGGAACAGAAAAATGTATTTTTTTTGGAATTTAAAAAATCTTTGTATTTTTATTTTTACAATGAAAAACTATTAAGTATTTTTTTGTTAACTGCTGTATCACACATATGCATAGAAGAAATACACAGAATCAGCATCAGGATTAACAAAAGACAAAGGTCAGTAGGTCAAGACAAGAATGAGAAGACATTAGATTCATGGATCAATAAGAAAAAATAGTCAAATAGGAAAAAAAAATGAGAAAAAACAATTCACTGAAGATGAAATGCAAATGACAGTGAACATATAAAAAGCTGCCCAACCTAATAATTGGAAAAATGCAAAGTAAAACAAAATAAGATTGTATTTTCAAGCATAGGACTAGCAGAAATTAAAAAGATTTATGATATCCAGAGCTGGCAGTGATAAGTACAAATAAGCACTCTCATACACTGTTGGTGGGAATATAAATTAATAAGCCTATTTTGAAGAGCATTTGGCAGTATCACAAAATTTCAATTTGTAACTTTTAGCCAACTAGAACTCTTTTCCACAGAAATACTTTCACATGAGAACAAACTTATGCACTGAATATTGAAAGCACCATTATTTATGATAGAGAAAATAGAATGCAAATGAAGTATCCTCCAATTCAATAATATTGAATTAATAATTACACATTTGTAAAATAAAATATTATACAGATATTAAAAAAAGTGAAGCTGAATTTCATGGATTGACTTGGAAAGATCTATAAAACATAGTGTTAAGGGAAAAAATTAAAAGCATATTGGGGATATAAATTTTTAAGACTAAATTTAAAGTGAGATGAGAACAGCATCAGACTATAAACAGACTCCAAGTTGGAAATAGTGGTCTGGACGATCTAGCTGCTGCAGTCTGGGAGGCTAAGAACAATTGATATGATGATGGTGATATATTCTGCTTACTCACAGCCCTCTAAGCCCACCATACACTGCCTGCACAGGTATGGACTTTATAATGCATCCCACAGGTGATTTGGGCTTGATCAGCTAGTGGTAAAGAACCTGCCTTCCAAGGCAGGTAGACGTAAAAGACGCTGGTTCAATTCCTGGGTTGGGAAGATCCCCTGGAGGAGGGAATGGCAACCCAGTTCAGTATTCTTGCCTGGAGAATCCCATGGACAGAGGAGCCTGGCAGGCTGCAGTCCACAGGGTCTCAAAGAGTCAGACATGACTGAAGTGACTTAGCATGCATACATGCATGCTGAGCTAAGACCTTCCAAAGTCATACTCCCAAGCCAGCAAGCACTCTTTTACTTTGGTTTTTGGAATGTGTTCTTTTTTGAAAAAAAAGTATTTATTTATCTGGCTGTGCCAGGCCTCAGTTGCATCATGTGGGATCTTCGATCTTCACTGTGGCATGCGGGATCTTTAGTTTCTGCATGCAAACTCTTAGTTGTAGCATGTGGGATCTAATTCCTTGAGCAGGGATCAAACCCAGGTCCCCTGCATTGTGGAGCGTGGAGTCTTAGCCACTGGATTACCAGGGAAGTCCTGGAATATATTCACTTCTACCTTAGATTTTTCTCTAACCTATTTGGTAGTCCTTTCACTATCTTTTAACTTCCTTCTAGGTAAAATTAGCAGGTGAAAGGCATTCAAACTGTGTTGTTGAATGAACTTATTCCATCCTATCTCCTTGAAGTTTTTGTGCTGTTTGGTCAGTACATTGTTCATACACACACACGCGTGCGCACACACACACACACAGCTTTAGCACCTTGCGTCATCTTTGAGGTTGTAACCCCTTCTTACTGAACCCGAGCTGCTTGGCTATTTGCTCCTTTCACCACTACTGGTGGCAGTGGAATTGGGTGGGGGAAATGACACAGTCTATAGGGCTTGTTCTTGGACTGGGTTATTAGGGTGAGAGTTGGTGATGAGGGAAAGTGGAGTCAACAGTGATTCCTGGGTGTCTGGCTTTGAGACAAGGTGGATGTTGGTAAAGGAGAAACCCAAGTTGGGGATGCTGGTGGTTAGGAATCAGGATTGGCACAGAAAGCTCTGGGGCAACCAAAACTTAGACTTCATAACAGACACAGTTACTCCTAGGGCCAAAATGGAATTCTCCTGGAGGCAGCAGATGGCTCACTTCATATAAGAACCAGGCATGGTAACTCTGATCCTTCACTCATATGTTGGGTCTTGGGGAGCATTCCTCTAAGCCATTAACTGGCATCCATCATCCAGAGACCAGACAGACAAAGAATATCACCTGGAAACTTCCATGCCCATACCACTCTGAAAATACAGAGTTCACTCACAATTCCCTGCAGTTCTCTAAGAATATGCCCTTCATAGCAACGATAAATTTCTACCTCTTGAGGCATCATTGAGATGTCCCAGAAGCCTAGCCAAGTTGAGCCTAATGAATCACCTTGGCCCTTCAATAGAACACAGTTCTTTAGAATAGATGCTATATTCAAGGTTGCCAGGAGAATGTGGGGTGGGCTTTATCTTATACTTTATCTATTTGGATTTCCTTTTTCTAGGTCACAAGTTGACTTTGTCCCTTCTTTTCACAAAGAAATTAATTGATTTAACTTTCTTTTACTGAGTTGTAACAATTTTCTGGGCTTCCCTGTTGACTCAGATGGTAAAGATTCCACCTGCAACGTAGGAGCCCCGGGTTCAATCCCTGGGTTGGGAAGATCCCCTGGAGAAGGGAATGGTCACTCACTCCAGTATTCTTGCCTGGAGAATTCCATGGAAAGAGGAGTCTAGCAGGCTATAGTCCATATGGTTGAAATTTCCATGGGGTTGATGTTGCTTCTAGGCCCTCTTGGCCAATATGTTAGGTGTTCTAAACTCTTCAGCTACACATTTAGAATTTCATGGTTTCTTTCCATGGGTGCCTGGTCACATCCATTGTGGACAGAGTTATCAGTCTCTCAGAGAAGAATAACATTTCTCTCTTGGGCATACGCATGCACACACACACTGTAATATTTGTGATAATGGAAATCGATTGGACTTATGGACTGGGATATATGTTTGTGGGGCAAGCCTCTCATTTCAACTCACTTCAGAGTGTGTTGTGGTTACCCTTTGGCCTAAATGAAGAAGCCCAGGGTGCACTTCATTTAGACGACTTGGGGATATGTCTACCTAGCCCTGCAGCCTTCACCCTGGCTGACACCACACTTTCTGCCTGCAGTCCAATCTCAGTGAGCTATCTCTGTTAAACTTATGTGCAAAAATTGTCCTTCTCTCCTATTCCTGTTTCTAATTACTTTTGGCTTCACTTCCCATTTCTGGCCCTGAAAGCCCAGCTTCTATGTTTTCAATCCTTTATCTTTCTTCTGGATCTTCCCACCTCTGGCTCCACTGGGCTCTGTCCCATCTACTGAGTCTCTGGGCCTCCATCACATTCTGCTTCCTACCCCTGTTGAGTTTCTTCCACCCTCTACAGTTTGAATAGACAAGTTCTGCCCACAACACACCTTTGCTGAGGGTTTGGAAGGGACTTGTGTGATCATTAAAAATCAGAGGCCCAGGGGTTCTTTTATTCTTTAAACAAACATTGATTGAGGCCTTTGCATGTGGCAGGCACTGTAGATGCAAGGTTAAATAATATTTTCCACCTTCAAGGAGATCGGTTATTAGTAGAAGAATTCTGAAATTTGCAAATATGGTGACAGTGCTTTTAGGTACATTAGGCATTCAGGAACAATTTTATGTTATCTCTTTCCCTTGTTTCAACTAGGAGCATATGGTGGTGGACTCAATCACTACACAGATTCAAGTCATTGTCAACTTTGACAACCCAGTCCTGAATTTTGATTTTTCTATGGTCACCACTGTGATCTGGATCCACACAGCATTTGACACTGGTGATCACTTCCTTACCGAAATTCTTCTGCTGTCTTTTCAATAGTCTTTCAAACGAACACGCTGCCTGCTCTTTGGGGGTTCTTTTTCCTTTGTTCACACCTGTGATACTGTTTTCTAGGTTCCAGCCTTAACCATACTCTCTTCTCTACACAGTTTCCAGGGCAGGCCCGTACATACCTTTCTTTCAGTGGGTTTCTCAACGGGGAGCCTACTCTCCTCCCTGGATCACTCTTCCCTACCTTTTTAACTTGGCTGAAGTCTCCACCCCTGGCTTTTCCCCACCTGAGTCTGGGTAGGCCCCCCTCGGGCTGGCTCCCCTACCTTTCTTCACTCTGAGCATCCCAGTCTGCAGGATACTGCCCGCCTGCCTGCCCTGCCACCCGCCTGTCCGTTCAGCGGGCAGGAACCACGCCTGGGTGGTCCACCTCTGTATCCCAGGGCCAGCCCTGCACCTAGCTAGCTCTGAGCAGGTGTAACCGAGCGTGGAGTTAAGTCAAGGGATGAGTTTTTAAAAAAACTTGTCACAGGAAAGGACCGGCGGGGCTACACCCGGGAGCTAGAAGCTGCGGGCTGGAGGCGTCGGCGGCGAGGATAGCGGGGGGTGGGGGGCCATAGGGGGATGGGGGAATAGGGGAGTGGGCGGCTGTGAGAGGCAGTTCAGCTGGGCACGGTACCGAAGACTGGGGCTGGGCGCGATCAGGAGCAGGGGCGGGAGGTCGCCCGCCAGCCGCTGGCCCGGGAGCAGGGGGCCAGCATCTAGAGCCACTGGCTACAGCTGGCCCCCGGGAGAGCCCTCCGCTAGGGCTCTGCTGCCGCCGCCGCCGCCGCCGCCGCAACAGAACTACCGCGGAGACCACCGCTGCGGCCGCGCGCGCTCACCCTCGCGCTTCGCTTTTGGCCCCTCCCGGCCACCGTTGCTCTCTACAACTCGACGCCCGTGACCCGGAAGAGCATTCTCCTTAGCAACTGCGGGAAGGCGGCGGCGCTGGCTTCCCGGGAGCCACGGTGAGGCCTCCCCGCCCCCGGACCCCCTGCGCCCGCGCGCCCACCTCGACCCCTCCCCAGAATCGACCCCGGGGCTGGCCTTCAAGGCCACCGCGACCCTTCGGGGAGGTAGGGGCACCTGCGCCGGCGGCCAGACGCAACTGCTCTCTGTCTCTGGCATCGATTCCCCGGCCCTGGCCTCGCCCCTGCCCACCCCACGCCCCCTGCTCAGGGCCCACCTGGTCTCCCAGGCCCGGCTCCTCACGCCTGAGCAGCGCCGACCCTCCCTTGTACCCAGTATGATGCCCCGGGAGGAAAAGTAGAGTTAAACAGCCTGTTGCTTACTGTTTAACTCGGGACCCTTCCCGAGGTTCGGGTTACCTGTGGACACATTCTGTTGGGTCCTGATAGATGTTTGGGATTGACAGGGGAGGGGCGCCTTAGGATTCCTGACCAGCAGCCACTTTGCTGTAATACTTGATGTTTGCCTGTTGCTTTGCGCCTTCCAGAGTGGTATACTTTTATCTGCTTCGTTGATCGTGGAGACTCATCTAGTTCAACATTTCGAACTGGTCCTTTAGCTGGGAATTAGCTTTCTGGTTTTTAGTTTATTTGTGCTGTGCTGAGTCTCGTCGGAGTCTTTGCGACCCTATGGACTTGTAGCCCGCCAGGCTGCCCTGTCCACGGGGATGCTCCAGGCGAGAGTATTGGAGTGGGTTGCCATGCCCTCCTCCAAGGGATCTTCCCAACCCAGGGATGGAACCCAGGCCTCCCGCATTGCAGGCGGAATCTTTTACTGTCTGAGCTACCAGGGAATCCCAAGAATACTGGAGTGGGTAGCCTGTTGCTTCTGCAGGGGAACTTCCCAACCCAGAAATTGAACCGGGGTCTCCTGCATTGCCGGCAAATTCTTTACCAGCTGAGCTACCTGGGAATTTTAGTTTATTTAGTATTCTGTGAGTTAGATTTTGTGTCTTAATAGTTTTCTACAGAAGGAACTCTCCTTGGGACTGAGTAGATTTTGGGAAAAAAGACTCAAGTGACATTTACCACGTTAAAAAAGTAGGGACAGGTGTTGTTAATATCTCTGATTTACATTTGAAAACAGTTTCAACACAATAGTAAAATCCCAGCTGGCCTGTTTCCAACCCCCCGACCCCCTCCCCCCCCCCACCCCCAGCTCCACCCCAGAAATTGACAAAGTAAAATTTATATTAAAATACAAAGGACTGAAAACCTCCCTTAACTGAGTTTTAAGCGGTGGGACTAAGGATGCTCTAAGCCAGCAAGTCCTAATCTTTTTGGCACCAGGGACTGGTTTCCTGAAGGTAATTTTTCTGGGGTTGCATGGATGGCGTTGGTTGATTCAAGTACATTACATTTATTGTGCATTTCATTTCTAGTATTACATTATGATGTATAATGAAATGGGGCTTCCCAGGTGGCACTAGTGGTAAAGAACCCGCCTGCCAATGTAGGAGATGTAAGCTAAGACATGACGGATTGATTCCTGGGTGGGAAAGAACCCCCGGAAGAGTGCATGGCAACCCGCTCCAGTACTCAGGCCTGGAGAATCCCATGAACAGAGAAGCCTGGAGGGCTGTAGTCCATAGGGTCACAAAGAGTCGGAAGCGACTTAGCATGAACGCTCATAAAATGGAATCGTTTTACATATAATGGAATAGTACAACTCACCATAGTGCAGAATCAGTGGGAGCTCTGAGCTTGTTTTCCTGCAACTGGATGGTCCCATCCAGGGGTGCTGGGGGACAATGACACCTGAAGTGTGTTGCTTACGTCAGTCTACTCCACAGTCTTGTTTTGGTTCGAGCTCCTGTGAGAATCGAATGTGGCTGCTGATCTGTCAGGAGGTGGAGCTCAGGCTGTAATAGGAGCGATGGGAAGCGGCTATAAATACACAGGAAGCTTGGCTTGCTTTCCGGCGATTCACTTCCTGCTGTGCTGCCCAGCTCCTAACAGGCCACGACCCCTACCATGGGCTTTGGGGACCCCCTGCGCTAAGCCTTATTTGAACGTTATTGGATAACGACATTATAATTAATCCAATGGTAATGGAGATAAAACTGAGGCATATGAACAATTTTTGGAAATATTATTTGGGACTAAAATGCAGGAGTTTAAATATAAAAATCCATTATTCAAAAGAGTATAATTTCATTTCAGTTAAGTATTTATTAAGTGCTTAGAATGCTCAGTATTTGCTTAGAGACAGAAGGGCCAGGGAAATTTATACAGGCATTTGAGTTGACTTTTTTGTTTTTTTAAAGAATTGAGTAGGGACTTTAGGCTCAGTTGCTTTGGGCGTTCTCCAAGATTGATTGTGAAGATGCACAAACTCCTAAGGAAACATTCTGTGATATTTTATTATTTTCTTATAGATTTGGTGCCCATTCACTTATTCAACAGGTATTTGAGTGCTTAGTTGGTACTAGGTGCTGAGTTTAGCATTGGAAATGGGGGAAAGTGAATGCATGCAAGATAGTCGTGATCAGCAGATTCCAGCAGATCAACCACATGAATGTAAAACTGCAACAGTGACAAGTATTTGAGTTAGGGAAGTCCTAGAAGTGACATTTGAACTGAGATCTGAAGGATACACAGGAAAGAAAGAATGTTCCAGTCAGAGCAGATGCAAGGGTAAAAAGACTCTGTGATGGCAGGGTTCATGGAGATAACTGGGGACTTAAGGTACAGGCCTATGTATGGATCAGGAAGCATACAGAAGAACCTGGGGGGAGAGGGGTCTGGTGAAGTGGGCCAGAAGGTGCTGGGCCTTGCAAGCAGGTAGAAGAGTTTTTCTTTATTCTTGGTATAAAGAGAAGCTTCCATACAGTTTTTTAAAAATTAAATTAAATTTTAATTGATTTGGTCACGCCAGGTGTTAGTTGTGGCACGCAGGATCTGTGATCTTTGTTGTGACATGTGGGGTCTAGTTCCCTGACCAGGGATTGAACCTGGGCCCCTGCATTGGGAGCACAGAGTCTTAGCCATTGGACCACCAGGGAAGTCCCTGTACAGTTTTCCTTGGAGCCCTAGACTAGATTGTGGGTGGGGATGACACACTTAGATTGTGTTTGACTAGCCTGCTTTGTATTTTCTACCATCACTTAGTGTTTGTATTGTCTTCTTTTGGTTTTCTCACTCCCTAAGTTTTATTGTAGTTAAGGAAACCTGCTTGTACCATTAGCAAGGTGCGTCTACTGTTTTTTTCCAATTTAGGGAAAAAAGGAATTGTAGAGATTAGGACTGAACACTGAAGTTAGTCAATTTGAAATATTTTTGCATTAGTATGACTGCCAGGGCACTAAATTCTGTGACTCTTTTTTTCTAATTGTAGTTTAAAAAAGTGCATAGTCTAAAATTTACCCTCTTGACCATTTTTAAGTGTACAGTTAACTGTATTTACACTGTTGTGTAACATTGCTCACCCTGTTTCATCTTAAAAAAACCAATCTCTGTACCCATTGAACAATTCCCTATTTCTCCTTCCCGCCAGCTCCTGGCAGTCACCATTCTACTTTCTGTTATCATGATTTCGACTACTCCAGATACTTCAGAGAAGTGAAATTATACAAGCTGTGTCCCCTGTACCTTCCTTCATATTCCTCCTCTGCACATGTCCTTCCTTCTCCCATCAGTCAGTTCAAATCCTGCCTGTCCTTTTCCCTCTCGTTATGGCATGTATTCGCCCATGGCAAATACCTGAGTTCCCCTGCACAGTTTGATGAAAAAGCTGTCAGAAAAGAAAAAGAACACATTAAACTTTTTAGCTTGACTGATTTATTTTGAGACAAAGATTTGTGCTTATTTGTGAGTTTTATTACTGCTCAGTGGTTTTGAAAGAATCGTATTTATACCACATTTTATAGTGTTCACCTCACAACGCTTACAGACCAGTTGATTTTAGGTATTGGATTGGAAAGGATTTTGAGGTGGCTCAGTATTTTAAGTACAAAAATGGTATAGCAAAGGATTTTCTTGTGTGGGGAATATTTGTAAACTTTTGTTTTCAGTTTCCACATTTATCTCAAACTTTGGTTTTCTGTAATGTTGACCAGCCTTAGAGGATCAACCTCATAGGATCCAAGTTGCAGAGTGTCCTTTTATTTTAACCTTCAGAAGTACTTTGTTTTCTCTGGGGAGTTTCTGTAGGAAATGAAGCTCGTTTTCATTCAAATACTGTTGAGCACATGTGCAAATCCCGCTATGGGCCTGGAATGGTTCTGTGACTCCCTCTGCGGTCTGGCCATCTGTGCCATTGTTGGTAATGTGAAGGATGCGCAGGCAGAATTCTTGTTATCTCTGTTAGACTGAGGGCGGTGGGAGCTACACAGGATGCTCCTCTGTGTTGTGTCACAAGAGGTAGAGGATTTGACAACAAGAGCTTTTCAGAGAGCATTTAATTTGGAACCATAGCAAGAACTGGATGCCCCAGAGCTGCAATTAGGTGATTAACTCATAGATTTAGTCAAGTGCAATCAACCACTAGTCCAAAAACACCCCCCCCCCCGTTTTAAAAAATTGTGATAAAACACACAAAATCCAAAATTTGCCATCTTATCCATTTTCCGTGTGCTGTTCAGTGGTATTAAATATATTCATAATGTCTTGCAGTCATCATCATTCATCTCCAGAACTATTCATCCTATAAAACTGAAACTCTTTACCCATTAAATGATGACTTATATTCTTCCCAGCCTCTGGCAACTATTCATCTACTTTCTGTCTCTGATCTTGAGTACGATAAGTACCTCATATCAGTGGCATCACACAGTATTTGTCTTTTTGTGCACGTGTTCTCAGGGTTCGGGCTTCCCTAGTGCCTGCAATGTGGGAGACCCAGGTTTGATCCCTGGGTCAGGAAGATCCCCTGGAGAAGGGCATGGCACTCCAGTATTCTTGCCTGGAGCATCCCATGGACAGAGGAGCCTGGCAGGCTATGGTCCATATGGTTGCAAAGAGTCGGACACGACTGAAATGACTTGGCATGCACTCACACATGAACCCATGTCTGATTTCAAAGTCCATGATCCTTCCACAACTCTGCATTGTGCATGCTAAGTCGCTTCAGACTCTGCGACACTGTGGACCATAGCCCATCAGTCTCCTCTGTCCATGGAATTTTCCAGATAAGAATACTGGAGTGGGTTGCCATACTCTCCTTGAGGGGATCTTCCCAATCCAGGGATCGAACCCTCATCTCTTAAGTCTCCTGCATTGGCAGGCGGGTTCTTCACCACTTGGAAAAGGGAATGGCAACCCACTTCAATATTCTTGCCTGGAGAATTCCATGGACAGAGGAGACTGGCGGGCTGTAGTCCATGGGGTTGCAAAGAGCTGGACATGACTGAGCAACTAATACTTTTTTTTACTACTACCACCACCTGGGAATCCCACCCTGAATCATCCTACTTCTCTGAGTCAGGTTCTGATTTCAGCATGAATGCTAGATGTATGAACATCAACCTAAGATCGAAAGGAGCCCCAAGGAAAAGGGCAAGTAATGAAGTAGGTGGATACAGTAGGAAGTCACCTGTTCCCTGTGGTTTGAAGAATCCTTCAAATGAAGGACAGTAACTGTTGGCATATTTAAGAGACTTGAGAGCTTGGGTGCCCAAACCAGGAAGAGGCAGGAAGTTATATAATGCTAACTGAGGAACTTTGCTGTCTCCCATTAGGCTTTGATGAGGAAGAGGTTTCTAGTGATTGTCTAGGTGCTGAGGGATTTGCAGAGAATCTCCAAACATTTCTGTGTAGTTTCATGTCTTTTAGAGAGCATTTCTCTGCGTAGGAATAGTTGCTTCTTTCTCTCTTTGCCATGGTCCGCCTTAGTCAGTTTCAGAGTGTTGAAAATATGAAACTGTAGTAGCAGTTGTACCAGGAAGGAGATAACAACACATGGTATTTTTGTTTAATCCAATTTAAGATCCATAATTTACATGGTGGTTATTCTTTTTAGTTATCTTACATTTAAAAAATGAAAATATATTTGCATTGTTCATGTATCTTTTGCTGCATTAAGACATTTGTTACCATGATTTACTGAATTTTGTCAGTTCAAATTAGTCTTGCTTAGTATTTTGCAAGTAAAGATGCTCTGTGAATTTTATAACTATACATTATTCGGGCTTCCCAGGTAGCTCATATGGTAAAGAATCTGCCTGCAATGCAGGAGACCTGGGTTTGATCCCTGGATTGGGAAGATCCCCTGGAGAAGGGCATGACAACCCACTCCAGTATTCTTGCCTGGAGAATTCCATGGACAGAGAAACCTGGTGGGCTATAGTCCATGGGATTTCAAAAGTTTGGACACGACTGAGTGACTAACACATACATTATTAGCAGGAAATACTTTTAATAATTGGACCATGAAGCATTATTAATTATTTGTTAAGACCATGTTTTTACAAAGCTGGTTTACTGAGATATAATCAACATATATAAACAGTACTTATAAAAAATTTGTAATTTATAAAATTTTGATAGATATATGTACTTATGAGACTGTCATCACAGACAGGATAGTGAACATATCCATCACCCCCAAAACTTTCATTACATCCTTGGCTCCTTGAGCCCCATCCAAGACAACTACTGATCATTCTGTAATTATATATTAATCTTGTTTGGTAGAATTTCCTAGAATGTTATATAAATAGAATCATATAGTCTGTGGTTATGCTTCTTTCACTTAGCATGATTATTTTGATATTCATTCTGTAGTATGTCAGTAGTTGATTCCTCTTTAATGCTGAATACTATTCCTTTGAAGGGATATACTGCAGTTTATTGATACATTCACGTATTGTTGGACATATTGGTCATTTCCAATTTTTAGTTGGTAACAAATGAGGTTGTTATGAAAATTTGTGTACCAGTCTTTCTGTATGGATATGTACTTTTATTTGTCTTGGTTAAGCACATAGAAGTAAAATGGCTAGATTATGTGGTAGGAACATACTTTTAAAGAAACTGTCAAAATTTTCTAAAGTGGCTGTACTCTTTTGCTTTACCACCAGCAGTGTATAAGAGGTCCAGTTCTTCCACATCCTTGCCAACACTTGGCATGGTCAGTCTTTTCAATTTTAGTCTTTCTTATAGATGTGGAATGGTATCTCATTGTGATTTTAAATTGTATTTCTCTAAGGACTAAGATGTTGTGTGTCTTTTCATGAGCTTATGTCCTTTCCATATAACTTCTTTGGTGAAATGGACAAAAAATGGTTTGTCCATTTTTAATTGAGTGTGTTTTCTTATCACTGATTTTTAGAACTTCTTTATATATTCTGGATGTATATCCTTTTTCAGACACAGGATTTGCAAATGTTTTCTCCTCAGTTCAATCCAGTCTCTCAGCTGTGTCTGACTCTGTGAACCAATGGACTGCAGCACGCCACGCTTCCCTGTCTATCACTAATTCCCGGACCTTACTCACACTCATGTCCATCAAGTCAGTGATGCCATCCAACCATCTCATCCTCTGTTGTCCCCTTTTCCTCCTGCCTTTAATCCCTCCCAGCATCAAGGTCTTTTCCAGTGAGTCAGTTCTTCCCATCAAGTGGCCAAAGTATTGGAACTTCAGCTTCAGCATCAGTCCTTCTAATGAATATTCAGGACCGATTTCCTTTAGGATTGACTGGTTTGATCTCCTTGCAGTCCAAGGGACTCTCAAGAGTCTTCTCCAACACCACAGTTCAAAAGCATCAATTCTGTGGCACTCAGCTTTCTTTATGGTCCAACTCTCACACGCATACATGATTACTGGAAAAACCATAGTTTTGATTAGACAGACTTTTGTTGGCAAACTGAAGTCTCTGCTTTTTAATATGCTGTCTAGGTTGGTCATAGCTTTTCTTCCAATGAGCAAGCTTCTGTTAACATCATGGCTACAGTCACCATCTGCAGTGATTTTGGAGCCCAAGAAAATAAGTCCATCACTGTTTGCATTGTTTCCCCATCTATTTGCCATGAAGAGATGGGGCCAGATGCCATAATCTTAGTATTTTGAATGTTGAGTTTTAAGCCAGCTTTTTCACTCTTCTCTTTAACTTTTATTAAGAGACTCTTTAATTTCTCTTCACTTTCTGCCATAAGGGTGGTATCATCTGCATATCTAAGGTTATTGATATTTCTCCTGGCAATCTTGATTCCAGCTTGTGCTTCCACCAGCCCGGCATTTTGCATGATGTACTCTGCATTTAAGTTAAATAAGCAGGGTGACAATATACAGCCTTGACGTACACCTTTCCCAATTTGGAACCAGTCAGTTGTTCCATGTCCGGTTCTAACTTGCTTCTTGACTTGCATACAGATTTCTCAGGAGGCAGGTAAGGTGGTCTAGTATTCCCATCTCTTGAAGAATTTTCCACAGTTTGTTGTAATCTACAGTCAAAGGCTTTGACATATTTAATAAAGCAGAAGTAGATATTTTTCTGGAACTCTCTTGCTTTTTCGCTGATCCAGCGGATATTGGCAATTTGATCTCTACTTCCCTGGTGGCTCAGACGGTAAAGCATCTGTCTACAATGTGAGAGACCTGGGTGTGATCCCTGGGTTGGGAAGATTCCCTGGAGAAGGAAATGGCAACCCACTACAGTACTCTTGCCTTGAAAATCCCATGGATGGAGGAGCTTGGTGCAGGCTACTGTCCATGGGGTCCCAAAGAGTCGGGCATGACTTAGCGACTTCACTTTCTTTCACTTTCCTCTGCCTTTTCTAAATCCAGCTTAAATATCTGGAATTTCACTGTTCACATACTGTTGAAGCCTAGTTTGGAGAATTTTGAGCGTTACTTTGCTAAACGTGTGAGATGAGTGCAATTGTGCAATAGTTTGAGCATTCTTTGGCATTGCCTTTCTTTGGGATTGGAATGAAAACTGACCTTTTCCAGTCCTGTGGCCACTGCTGAGTTTTCCAAATTAGCTGGCATATTGAGTGAAACACTTTTACAGCATCATCTTTTAGGATTTGAAATAGCTCAACTGGAATTCCATCACCTTCACTAACTTTGTTTGTAGTGATGCTTCCTAAGGCCCACTTCACTTCGCATTCTAGGATGTCTGGCTCTAGGTGAGTGATCACACTATTGTGGTTATCTGGGTCATGAAGATCTTTTTTGTATAGTTCTTCTGTGTATTCTTTCCACCTCTTCTTAATATCTTCTGCTTCTGTTAGGCCTATACGGTTTCTGTCCTTTATCGTGCCTATGTTTGCATGAAATTTTCTTGACAGGATCTCTAGTCTTTCCCATTCTGTTGTCTTCCTCTATTTCTTTGCATTGATCACTGAAGAAGGCTTTCTTATCCCTCCTTGCTATTCTTTGGAACTCTGCATTCAAATGGGTATATCTTTCCTTTTCTCCTTTGCCTTTTGCATCTCTTCTTTTCTCAGCTATTTTTAAGACCTCCTCAGACAACCATTTTGCCTTTTTGCATTTCTTTTTCTTGGGGATGGTCTTGATCACCGCCCTGTGCACAATGTCTTAAACCTGTGTCCCTAGTTCTTCAGGTAGGCACTCTATCAGATCTAATCCCTTGAATCTGTTTGTTACTTCCGAACAGAGTTCATGATGTGAGCCACAATCAGCTCCTGGTCTTGTTTTTGCTGACTATATAGAGCTTCTCCATCTTTGGCTGCAAAGAATGTAATCAATCTGATTTTGGTATTGGCCATCTGGTGATGTCCATGTGTAGAGTCGTCTCTTGTGTCATTGGAAGAGGGTGTTTCCTATGACTAGTGTGTTCTCTTGGCAAAACTGTTAGCTTTTGCCCTGCTTCATTTTGTATTCCAAGGCCAAACTTGTTTGTTAGTCCAGGTATCTCTTGACTTCCTACTTTTGTATTCCAGCCCCCTATGATGAAAGGACATCTTTTTTTTTGGTGTTAGTTCTAGAATGTCTTGTAGGTCTTCATAGAACCTTTCAGCTTCTTCAGCATCAGTGCTTGGGGCACAGCCTTGGGTTACTGAAATATTGAATGGTTTGCCTTGAAAATGAACAGAGATCATTCTTGCACCCAAGTACTGCATTTCGGACTCTTTGGTTGACTATGAGGGCTACTCCATTTCGTCTAAGGGATTCTTGCCCACAAGAATTTAATTTAATTTAATTCATCTGAATTAAATTCATCCATTCTGGTCCATTTTAGTTCACTGATTCCTAAAATGTTGTTGATGGGCTTCCCTGGTGGCTCAGAGGTTAAAGCGTCTGCCTCCAATGCGGGAGACCTGGGTTTGATCCCTGGGTCGGGAAGATCCCCTGGAGAAGGAAATGGCAATCCACTCCAGTATTCTTGTTTGGAGAATCCCAGGGACGGAGAAGCCTAGTAGGTTACAGTCCACGGGGTTGCAAAGAGTCGGACACGACTGAGCGACTTCACCTTCACCTTAAAATGTTGATGTTCACTCTTGCCATCTCCTGTTTGACCACTTCTAATTTACCTTGATTCATGGACCTAACATTCCAGGTTCCTATGCAATATTGCTCTTTACAGCATTGGACTTCTATCACCAGTCACATCCACAACTGGGTGTTGTTTCACTTTGACTCTGTCTCTTCATTCTCTCTGGAGCTATTTCTCCTGTCTTCTCCAGTAACATATTGGGTACCTACTGACCTGGGGAGTTCATCTTTCAGTGT
Organism: Ovis aries; assembly: GCF_016772045.2. Classification (NCBI taxonomy): domain Eukaryota; kingdom Metazoa; phylum Chordata; class Mammalia; order Artiodactyla; family Bovidae; genus Ovis; species Ovis aries. Next base: position 233,622,304 of record NC_056055.1, read on the forward strand.
CACATCACTGCCTTTTCATACTGTTCATGGGGTTCTCAAGGCAAGAATACTGAAGTGGTTTGACATTCCTTTCTCCAGTGGACCACGTTTTGTCAGAACTTTCCACCATGTTTTCTCCTAATTTGTTTTTATTCTCTTAAATGATGACTTTTGAAGAGCAGTTCTTAATTTTGATGAAGTCCAACTTAACAATTTTTTCTTTTATGGATTCTGCTTTTCTTGCTTAAAAACTTTCTTTGCCTATTTTCACAATAATATGTTTGTAATATGTTCTAGAAGCTTTAGTTTTAGATTTTACTTTTAGCCCTATATCCCTGGTGGCTCAGATGGTAAAGAATCTGCCTGCAATGCAGGAGATCTGGGTTTGACCTGGGTCAGGAGTATCCCCTGGAGAAGGGAATGGCAACCCACTCCAGTATTCTTGCCTGAAGAATTCCATGGACAGAGAAACCTGGCGGGCTACAGTCCATGGGTTTGCAAAGAGTCTGACAGGACTAAGTGACTAATACTTTCACTTTACTGTAGACGTGTGATCTACTTTCAGTTAATTTTTATACATAGTGCAAGGTAGGGATCAGAGTTCACTTTTAAGTATATGGAATCTGATTGTTCTAGAACTGTTTGTTGAAAAGACTATATTTTCACTAAATTCCCTTGTACCTAGGTTATACCACAGTTGAAAATTTGTATATGTTTTTGGTTCCATTTCTGGAATTTTTTTTGTTTTCATTCATCTGTTGATCTGTATTGATGCCAGTACTATGCTGATTTGATTACTAGAGCTTTGTAAAAAAGACTTGAAGTCAGACAGTGTAAGTCCTTCAGCTTTGCTGTTCTTTCTGCAGACTTTGGCTCTTTGAGGTCCTTTTCATTTCATATTAATTTTACAGTCAGCTTGTGAGCTTTTCATAAAACTCTGCTTGAGAATTTGATTCAGGTTGTATTGTATCTATCAATAATTTGGGGAGAATTGCCATCTTAATGTAATCTCTGTGGTTGTGGCATACAGGCTCAGTAGTTGCAGTGCATGGGTTTTAGTTGCTCTGCAGCATGTGGGATCTTAGTTCTCAGACCAGGGATTGAACCTGTGTCCCGTCCCCTGCATTGCAAGGCAGATTCTTAACCCCTGGACCAGCAAGGAAGTCCCCAACACAGCTTTTTTATATATGTCAACTGCTACATGCTTCTGATTCAGAGATGTAGACTTTAAAATTTCCCTTCATTCCTTAGTACAGTCTTGCACATAATTCATTTCTAGGTTTATTGATTGATTAATAACATTTTCTTGCATAGCACTCTTCAGTTCAGTCACTCAGTTGTGTCAGACTCTTTTAAGACCCTATGGACAGAAGCACACAAGCCTTCCCTGTCCATCACCAACTTCCAGAGCTTGCTCAAACTCATGTCCATCGAGTCAGTGATGCCATCCAACCATCTCATCCTCTGTCGTCCCCTTCTCCTCCTGCCTTTAATCCTTCCCAGCATCAGAGTCTTTTCCAATGAGTCAGTTCTTTGCATCATGTGGCCAAAGTATTGGAGTTTCAGCTTTAGCATCAGTCCTTCCAATGAATATTCAGGACTGATTTCCTTTAAGATTGACTGGTTTGATCTCCTTGCAGTTCAGGGGACTCTCAAGAGTCTTCTCCAGCACCACCTTTAGTTCATAGCACCCTTCTGTTCAGTTCAGTTGCTCAGTCGTGTCTGACTCTTTGCGACCCTGTGGACTGCAGCACGCCAGGCCTCCCTGTCCATCACAAATGCCAAGAGTTTACTCATACTCATGCCCATTGAGTTGGTGATGCCATCCAACCTTTATTAGTATTTGTGATTGCATTGCTTATTGTATAAGAAGTCTTAAATCTTGTGTTCATAAAATTCCTTCTGAAGAAGTCAGCATACTTTACGCTAATTCATTTATTGATTGTGTCAGCAGTCAGCTTACCATACCCTAAGAGTATCCCACTTTCTCAGGCATCTAGAATCCTGCTTCAACTTAAGGGTCATTGTATAATCTTGTGTTGTTGTAATGAAAGGAATGCTCAGATGACAGTGTTGTGGGCAGAGCCCAAGCCTGTTTCTTTGGGACTTTTTTACTTCTGGCTGCTAGTAGGAAGGAGTACATGTGATACTGTCTTTGCACTCACAACTGCCCACCACATGCAGAATTGGTCCTGACACTTCAAGTGCTCAACTGGACTCACTCTGATCTGTATATATCAGAGGAATTGAGAGCTGAGGTTTCATCCAGGATTTCATTATGTTTCAGTTGGTTAAAAAATAATTAATGGAAAAATGTCTTATTGTTCAAGTCACATCATTCTTCTTGCAGGGCTTTTAATTATTTTCAGCAAACCTTTTTACTATTTGGTTCCGACAACTGCCCTTCTTTCTGGAGCCCCCTGAAGTGATCACTGGTGGTTCTCAGTGAGTTTCGTCAAAGAGCACACACATGTCTTTTGCTGTAAACCCTCTCTATCCCTATGAGTTCCTTGCTGATGCAACTTCAGAAGAAAAGATGAAAATTAAGGCTTTCTAACTCCCTACCAGGTGACTGGGCTTCCCTGGTGGGCTCAGCGGCAAAGAATCTGCCTGCAGTGCAAGCAGACACAGGTTTGATCCCTGGGTCGGGAAGATCCCCTGGAGAAGAGATGGCAGCCACTCCAGTATTCCTGCCTGGGAAGTCCCATGGACAGAGGAGCCTGCAGGGCTATAGTCCATGGGGTCGCAAAGAGTCAGAGGCAACTGAGTGATTAAAACTGCCACCAACAGGTGTCTAGGAGTTATTTTCTAGATTTGAGTATGAATGGAGCCTCATTGTTTTTGATTTGTATTTTTTAATGACTAATGATGTTGGACATCTTTTCATGAACTTCTTGGCTATTAATATATCTTTTCTGAAAGAATGTCTATTCACATTCTTTGCCCATTTTTTCTTCCATTTGATTTTTAAGGTCAGCTTCTTAGTTTCTGTAAAAAAGTTGTGATTGGAATTCAGTTGTGCTTAGGTTGGATTTTTTGACTTATCTGACCTGTGCCCCATGCATTGGAAGCACAGAGTCTTAACTACTGCACCGCCATGGAAGTCTCAGTTCCTCAACATTTTGTGCTTTTGGTTGTTACTTAGAATTGATCTTTTATCCTCTCATATTTTAAAATTAATTATTGTGGGCATATAGGAATTTTATTGATAATTTGTTGTTGAATCTGCCTTTTCTGTCATTCTTGCTGAAATCATTAGTCTTAATAATTTGTGAGTTTATCCTTTGAGATTTTTCAAGATAGGCAGTCATATTATCTGTAAATATTGAAAACCTCTTGAATTACTGAACCAACTTGATTTATGAGAAAGCATAATTATTTTTAATCAACAAATCTAGACTGTTTTTATTATTAGTGAATAGAGTTAAAAAATAAATGTATATATAATGTTTGACAAAAGTAGTTCATGCTCTTATAAGAAAGAAAAAACCAAACATTACTAAAATGTATGCATTAAAGTGAGAATCCTTAGTAATCCTGCTTTCTGAAGAGAATGATCATTATGAATGTGCTGTGTCTGAGTGGGAGTTTCCTTTCTTACACTTTGGGAAGCAAAGGCAATTAAAGAGATGGTTCATTGCTAGACTGCTGGCATTTTTAGGATGGTGTAGGCCAGTGCCATATTTTATTTGAGAATTTAATCCCCTGCTGTTTTTGGAATGAAAATGTTACAAGAGAGTTGAATTTATATTAAAATAAGATGAAGGAAATTCTTCCATTTCTTAAAATTCTATGCCATTCTTTCCTTAATAGGCTCCATGCTCTTCAAGAACTATGAAAATAATTTATTTCCTTCTATCCTTTTTGCTTCTTAACTGAGGATGTTTCTTGTTATCCTGGGAGACCTCGAACTTAGCAGGAACGTATAAGGACTCTGTGTAAGGACCGAGACATGGTCTTGGCTTTTGCCTAGGATGCACCACACAACAGATCCACCTGGAGGAAATGGACTGGGCTGATGGTCGTTTAGCAGCAGCTCGAATTTGAAATGGGGGCTCATGTGAGAGGCCCTGACTAGAAATGGATGGATTAAACGTGATTCTACTCTAGAATGAGCTTCACTGACTGTGAAATTGGAATTCATAGGAGAGAGAAACCTCTTGAAAATGTTCCTGAGGTCTGCAGAAGGATGCACTCTTAGAGTCTCCTAGAGCTGATTGAAGGGATTCTAGCTCCTGGCAAGATGGAGATTCAGAGCTGGAAGAAACCTTAGATCTTCATCTTTATATCTGGCTTAGGCTTGTTCCAAGTACTTGAAGCTTTGGGGAATTGGAAAATAGGTTAGAATCTGCTTTCTAGAATCTTTGGGTTCTCAAGTGAAGTGAGGACTGGATACTGAGGAAGAGCAAATCAGAGAAAAATAAACACAATACTTAATGGGGGAGAACTGGGAATACATTGTTTTGGAGAAGCTTATTAGAGGTAGTCATTATATTCCTGGGGAAAAAATTTAGGTATTAAAAAATAATCGCAAATGTCTTATGTAAACAATTTAAAAGTATATACAAATAGAACAAAATTCTTTTTTACAAAATTTTCTAATTGATTATTCAGTTCAGTTCAGTTGCTCACTCAGGTCCGACTCTTTGTGACCCCATGGAAATTGATTATTAGTGGAATATAATAAAAAGACTGTTGACTTTTATATACAGATCTTCTTTATGATGGGATCCTTGTTCAGTCACTAAGTCACATCCGACTCTTTGAGATCCCATGGACTGCAGCACACCAGGCTCCTCTGTCCTCCACTATCTCCCAGAGTTTGCTCAAATTCATGTCCATTGAGTTGGTGATGCTCTCTAACCATCTGATCCTCTGGCGTCCCCTTCTCCTGCCTTCTGTCTTTCCCAGCATCCAATGAACTGGCTGTTCACATCAGGTGGCCAAAGTATTGGAGTTTCAGCTTCAGTCCTTCCAATGAATATTCAGAGTTGATTTCCTTTAAAATTTAGTGGTCTGATCTCCTTGCAGTCCAAGGGACTCTCAAGAGTCTTCTGCAGCACCACAATTCAAAAGCATCAGTTCTTTGTCACTTAGCCTTCTTTATGGTCCAGTCCTCACATCCATACATGACTACTGGAAAAATCATAGCTTTGACTAGATGGACCTTTGTTGGCAAAGTGATATCTCTGTTTTTTTAATACCCTGTCAAGGTTTGTCATAGCTTTTCCTTCAAGGGGCAAGTGTCTTTTAACTTCATGGGTGCAGTCACTATCTGCAATGCTTTTGGAGCCCAAGAAAATAGCTTTGTCACTGCTTCCACTTTTTACCCTTCTATTTGCCATGAAGTGATGAGACTGGATGCCATCATCTTGGTTTTTTGAACATTCAATTTCAAGCCAACTTTTTTACTCTTCTCTTTCACCCTCATCAAGAGGCTCTTCAGTTCTTCACTTTCTGCCATTAGAGTGGTATCATCTGGGATTACTTCTCAAATCAGTGAACCAGCAAACTTGCTTAGTCATAATTGACCCTTTGCATCCATGGACTGTAGCCTACCAGGCTCCTCCATCCATGGGATTTTCCAGGCAAGAGTACTGGAGTGGGTTGCCATTTCCTTCTCCATTACTACACCTAACCTACCTAACTGGGCTTTCCTTGTGGCTCAGTTGGTAAAGAATCCTACTCCAGTTTGGCTCCTGGGTCGGGAAGATGCCCTGGAGAAGGGAAAGGCTACCCACTCAAGTATTCTGGCCTGGAGAATTCCATGGACTGTATAGTCCATGGGGTCGAAAAGACTTTCACTTAACTTCACTTAACCTACCTACCTAACATCATAGCATAGCCTTGCCACCTTAAACGCATTCAGAACACTTACATTAGCCTTCAGTGGTGCAGAATCATCTAACACAAAGTCTGTTTTATAATAAAGTGTTGACTAGCTCATGAAATTTATTGAATGCTGTACTGAAAGTGAAGAACAGAAGGGTTGTCTGGGTCCAGAATGATTGTACGTGTATCAGTTGGTCACCCTTGTAAGAGTGTGGATGACTGCTTGCTGCAGCTCATTGCTACTATTCAGTATCACAGTAGATCATCTCCCATATATTACTAGCCTAGGAAAAGACCAAAATTCGAAGTAGAGTTTCTACAGAAACTGTGTGTCGCTTTCACACTGTTGTAAAGTTGAAAAACCTTCAGTCAGTTCCAGATAACAACCATCTGTGTTGTATTTGGACACTACTGAACTCATATTGTAATACTTTATCACTTGATTATGTTGGATTTTCTAGGTAGATGATGATTTCATTTATAATTGATCATTTTGTCTCTTTCCTAATATTTATATTATGCTTTTTGTCATATGGCAACAACTAGCTTCTTTAGAACAATACTGAATAACAGTATTATAGCTGGCAGCCTTTTCCTGTTCTCAGAATGCCTCTAGTGCTTTACCATTATCCGTGAATTATTTTCTGGCTGTTTGTCGTTTTTAACTTTTATCCTTTTTAAGCTTTACTTTTAAATTAGGCTCTTTGTTTTGAGATACTTGTGGAATCACATGCAGTTGTAAGAGAGAAGCACACAGAGAGATCCTGTGTGCATTTCACCCAGTTTTCTCTTGTTGAGCTATAGTATATCACAACTTGGAAACTAATTATCAATACAACTCACCCATCTTATTGCAATTTTACCAGTTTTATTGTACTCTCTGTCTCTGTATGTATTTCATTCTGTCACATCTGTAGTTTTGTATGATTACCACCACAGTCAAGACAGAGAAGAATCCTTGACTCGAGGGATCTCTTGTCTTACACTTTCATAGCCGTAGTCATTTCCCTTGCTCTCTGCCTCCCTGAACCCTGGCAGCCACTAAACTCTCTCTGTAATTTGTTGTTTCAAGAATGCTTTGTACATGGGACGAGATACGTAGTACATAACCTCTGAGACTGACTGTTTTCAGTCAAAGTGGTTCCTTTGTGATTTCTCCAGCTTGTTGCATGTAGCAGTAGTTTGTTCCTTTTTACTGCTGAGCGGTATTCCGTGGCATGGATGTACCATCACTTACTTAATCATTCACCTGTTGAAGGGCAGCTGGGTTGTGTTCACTGTTTGGCTGTCATGAATAAAGTTGCTATAAACATGCATAAGCAGGTTTTTATGTGAACCTAAGTTTTCAGTTCTCTGGGATAAATGGCCAAGAG